>NW_028318172.1:805000-2092500 GCF_062004578.1 Staurois parvus
TTTTACACATTTACTACTGTAAATAAAACTAGATCGCCATAGATGGAGAAAGATTACTGCATAATAATTTTCAACGATATTTCGCAATTTTCTCTCAGCGTATGGAGTACAATCAATCATATTAGTGAATTACATGAGACAGGTGTCACTAGTATATTAAATTGTCTAACTGTATTTATCTCTACTAAATACAGAAGTAAAAAGAGAACCAGCATTCCATATTGCTAATTTACAGGTATTCGTGGTAAGATTTTCCAAAGTATAATATAATAGCAATTGATTGTGTATATCGATAGGAAAACATAGGCAATGATCAAATTAATAAATATATATATGATTGTGCACAAAAGCAAAGGCAAATGTATGGTAAGCCATAGTGACTTAAGTGTATATCAAGCCTACATTTTTTTTTTTTTGTTCTTAATAAAAATTTTTGATAGGGTGGGGAAAGATTAGACCCTCTGTCAGGTTTTTAGTTCTGTCCAATGCCCCATTAGAGAGACTTCCCTCACTTAGGCTTCTGATAATGGTTTCACTAGACATGAAGTAAGGCAATTCTCCTATATTAACACACACACTAAAAAAAAGAAAAGTGTGGGTGTTTTTTTTTTCTTTTCTTAATAGTAGAGAACTCATAGTCACTGTGACAGATAAATGAAGAGGAAATTGCTGTAGTGGAGCTTGTATAGGAGGAAAACCCCTTATCACTCCCCACTCTATCCAAAACAAAAATGGTTGTAGTTATACTTCAATAAACAAAAGAAAAAAAAACATGTACCCGCAAACTCTATATCTTGGAGTACAGTACAGAACATAGGCTTGATAATAATAGACCATGGGTTATAAGCTGGTATTTTGAGGCGATTGGACACTAGCAAAACCTTTGAGAACATGCCCCCTTGGCATCCCTCTACAACCCTACCACACTGCATGAGTCTTCAAGCAATGCACAGTAACCAGGAACAGAGGAGAGGGTTGCCAGCGTTCTGTACTGTACTGCAAGATATGGAGTTTACAGGCAAATATATATTCCTTTTATCTTAATTGTACAGTACAGGACACAGGCTTGATAGTCATAGATCCTGGGATGTCCCCAGGCAATTAACAAGAATGGTAGGCAACAAGTCCAACAATACCAAGGGTAAACAGACCCAACTCAAAATGCGGCTTTAAATCTGTTTCAGCAGAAGATAAGACATCCACCTTAAAGAACTTTGAAAAGGTTTGATCAGAGGTACAGGTGGCCGCCTTTCAAATCTGGGCAACAAAGGCATGATGCTCAGGGAACATACGTATTTTTGCAGTAGGTGCTTTTTCCTTTGGGGTGTAAGATCTTGAGATTAGTGGACTTATCCACCTAACCATGGGGGATCTTGAAGCAGGATGTCACTTGCAAGATCCTGAAGGTGGGGCAAAAAGCTTATTTTCCTGACAGAAGCTGCAACTTTGAGGTAGACTCTGATAGCTATGATCACATTCTGACAGTGAAGAGCAATCCCCTTTGGGTGCTTTGGATTAGGGTACAAGGGAAGGACTATATCGTCATTGAGGTGGAAGGCAACAAAGCTGGGAAAGAAAGGAGGGTCTTGGGTATAAGACTTTGTCCTTATGAAGAATGATGAAAGGCTTGTGAGAACAAACTAACTCAGAGACATGTCAGACAGATGTGATAGCTACCAAGAAGGTAACCCTTCAGGAGAGATATTCCAAGGGGAATTCCCTGATGGGATCAAAGGGTGGTTTCTGCAGGGTCAAGAATCCAAAAAAAGGACAGGGTGCTGTAAGAGTGGTTTGATCAATGAAAAACATTGAACAAAGTTTCTATTCTATAAGGGAAAGAGAAGGGTATGACATAAGATCTTTAGGAAGTGGTTTTCTCTGCATTCAGCAATGTGGGAAAGAGACTCAGAAACCTTTCTGCCCCTACAGCGAAGGTGGCTTCAACAGCCATGTTGGTAAAACTAGTGAGTGAGAAACAGGATGGAACAGGGGGCTTGAAACAACAAGTCAAGTCTGTTTGGAAGGAGCCAGGGATAATCTCCTAGTCTGAGTATGTCCGTGAACCACGTTCTGCTACACCAGCTTGGTACAATGAGAATAACAGATTTCTTCTCTTGCTCTGATTTGTGGAGTAGGGGAAGTAGAATTTGCAACTGGAGGAAAAGCATAGATCAGCACAAATTGAAATCAAGCAATTATCAAGACTTCATGACTCCTAGTGCCTTCTTCACAACTGATGTAAGTCACAGCGTGGTCCAATTGCACCCTGACTAGGTTTCCCTGAAGAAGAGAAGCCAAGTCCTGGTTCACACTGATGTGATGTGGGAAACAGCAAATTCTGAGTATTTCCCACACCGCATAGCAAAAACACGATGTCTATGCAATCTGATGCGGGTGTCAATGTTAAATTAACAACACCCTGAAACAAATTGCAAAACAGTGCGATTGCCGGGATTAGATGTGAGAGAGGCCAGTTTATCTTCTGGAAGAAAGACTTTTGCTTGGGCTGTGCCTAGAACCAGGCCAAAGTACTTCAGGCAAAGTGAAGGTTGGGGAGTAGATTTCTGAAAGTGTATTGCCCAAATGAAATGTCCTGTGGACATTTGCAGACAGCTGGAAGAGAGAGGAGTCCTTTAAAAGGAAGGTCATCTATATACGGTGTGACCTGAATACTCTTCTGTGGCTTGTGTTAACAAGCAAGAGCCATATCTCTCTCTGTGCTTCCACACAGACTGCGGAATAAGAGGGGTGGCGGCTGTATGTACTAGAGCCTTGTGCCTGATGCACTGCTGAAGCCTTGCAAGCTTTATATTACACACTCCTGAACCCTGCCAGCCTGTACTTTATGCACCCCTGTTTTTGCTTAAAAAAGCCCCTTTAAGACCCTCCCACTGTTAGTGCAATTCAGCCACACCCATCATTTGACACAATGTGTGCTACACACCACATCACTACTCTTCCCAATGGACAGACACAAAAGAAGCCCTGGATACAAGTGTCTAACCTCCAAGTGAGAAGGGAAAAAAAATATCATGAGGATGCTTGAGACCAAGTACTCGTTTTTTCAAAATAGATTTTGTACAAAACCTTTTTAGCTCTATATGGGCAATAGTAGAAAAGAATCTGGATTATCCATGGAAAAGTCTATTCTTTCACTAAAGTGCTGCTTTGGTTTGATCTTTTAAACGGTTACAAAATTAGGCATTTAATGGAACCATTGTCAAATGCAATGCATCTCTGTACAGGCAGAATTGGTTCAAGGTGCTAAAACAAATCTGAAAGATATATACAATGGAAATCAGAAACAAGCAGCTAAGAACACACTGGGATAACAAGACACAAGAAGACATATTGCGTAGTGGTTCTGACATAGTGCATGCATTTAATTTCTATCTATACTAGAATCCATTAAATATAGAAAAAAATAATGAAAATACATGCAGTGTAGATATGACAGGGTATTACTACTTTACATATGGAAACTTAAAATGCAACAAGCAGTTACAATCTATGGCCCCATTCAGACTTGTTCACTATGGGACGATGTGTTGGAACTTAATTCCAGAAATTATCTGAATTGCATACTTACATTGTGCCCATCTTGTCACAATGCATGTATGTATATCTCATACCTGATGGGCTGCTGGAGAAGCTGAAATGTTGGTGCTACTACAGTGATAGCTGTAATCTTCAGGTCTTGTGCAAGCAGCTTCCCCTCTACACACTAACCACAGGGGGTCACTCACTCAGACCTGCCTTCATTCATTGAATGCCTTGTATTTTTTCCAATGAATAGAGAGTATTCTTTGATTGCAAAAGTGGCAGTCCTTTCATTACTGCTCTCGCTGCATTATTGTCCAATCAGAGAACATGAAAAAAAAAAAAAAAAAGCACAAGCCATTCTATGAATGGGGACAATGTTGAGCAAGTGACCCCCTGTGGTCAAGGGGAAGCCTCTCACACAGAACCCCAGCAGGAGCAACAAGATCACATCTATCACTATAGTAGCGTGACTACTAAAAGTGATTTTCAGCTTCCCCAGGGACCCATCAGGTATGAAATATGCATACTTACATTGTGCCAATTTGGACCAATACAAATATGCAATACAGTTAATTCCACGAGTTCAGCTTTAAGGCACTGAATTAAAATAAAAACTGCCAACATACTAGATCAGTGTTTCTCAACCTTTTTTCAGTCAAGGCACCCTCTAAAATTATGGACAATCTCAAAGCACCCTCTAAAATTATGGACAGTCTCAGGGTACCACATTCTAAAATGTAAAAAACTATTCTAATAATTTTACATAATGTGTCAACATCCACTCATGTAGGACACCCAGCGTTAGAGGGGATTTATTCTTCCAAATCAAATACACTTTTGGACACTGGTATTGACTCGGAGTTGAAACAAGCTTGCAACTGTGGCAGGGAGGGGCCAGGAGCAATGAAGGAGGACCAGAGAAGAGGATCGGTGATGATCTGCGCAAAAATATTGCACAGAGCAGGTAAGCATGACATGTTTGTTAATTTTAAAAAATAATACAATCACTTTGACAGCAAAAAGAAAGCCGTAAGCTAATGAACCCCTTGCTATCTCCTCCTATAAGCTTCCTTATAGCACGACTGACTGGCTCATTGTGCGGTTTATCCCTCCCAGAGATTTACAGTGGACTGCAAGAGACTGATAAGTCAAATACAGGTACTCACACTGCTTGCATTGATAAAAAATAATGCAAAGATGGATTAAGAGAGTTTTATTAATTTGTGTATATATCTGCCTGGAGTTCAGCTTTCAGAATTGCCTCATGCCAATGTGTGCGACTCTAAGCTGCAGAAGTGAAATGCAGGCACTGGTCAGGTGGAGGAATTCAGGAACACATGGTAGTGTGTTTGGCAGTGAGCACTAGTTGGTCTGTCAATGTAATGATACAAGTCATGAGAGATTAGAGGGTACCAATGGCTGTATTGTTCATGAGAAGAACTTTTGCACACTGAATTTTTCCTAAACGAAAACAAAGGCTGTTGAGGAAAACTGCAAGCGATTTGAAATATAAGGCATTTAAAACAACAGAAAATAAATGTATTTAACAATATAATTGGGCATCGAAAGCATAACTGAAAGAGTGGCTACAGATAATCTTTAATTACTACAGAGATTACTAGAGTATTGCTTTGGAAAAAATACCAAGCAAGCTGTGAACGCATGACATACACACGTTAAAACACAATAAATGCACTATGCCTACACTAATAGGGCAAGGCTTACAATGAAAATTATTGTGTGAAGATTATTCACTTTTAATTTAAAGTATCTCTAAAGGCAAAACTTTTTTTTTTTTTGTTTTGGATAGAGCGGATTAGAACTCCCATAAGGTTTTAGTTACGGTCTGTGTCCCCGTTAGGGAGCATTATGCTATTTGTCCCATATCACCGACTGTAAAAGAAAATCCCACATTTTGTGTTATCAGAAAAGGAATAGAGGGGAAATCCTCCAATGAGCACACTAGTTCAGGTGATGCCCAGAAATTCCTTCATTTTGGAGGGATTTCTTGTCACTTTCTGTTTTGGCTATGGGAAAGGAAGTGAAGCAAAATCTGCCCAAAAGGGACACAAATGGCAAAAAAACCCAAAAAACCTGACAGGGATTTTAACTTACAAAATATAATAAAGTTTTGATTTTAGTTTAGCTACTTTAAAGAGAGTTGACTTGGCTGTATGTATAACAAACAGCACAACAAGTGAGCTCTACTACTGATACATTAATATTCATTTAGAATGCAGTAGGCACACTCATTTTTTTTATTAGGAGGTTACAATAGAATTTTTAAGTCCTGTAAACCTATCCCCAATGCAACATGGGCCCACAATCAGAATCAATCATTATTTGCAAAGAAGCAAATCTAGTCTACCAACAGCATAAACCAGGACTCTGTCACTATCAGGATGTGGCATTACGTAAGTATGCCCGTATATTATTTTCCTTATGCACAAGCCATCAAAAACAAAAAAGATTAAATAAATAAATTCCATAAAAGTGGTTTAGATTTTGTGACATTAACTTAAGGATTGATATTTTCCAACTGATAGCCCATGCAACAACCTCGTCTCTGTAGTGTGAAGCGAACCCAAAGGTAATCCAGCCGCATTATGCCCAATAATGATAGTATTGGATAAACTGTAATAATTATTGTATATAGTGACCTGAACTAATGATTGGATATTATGACTAGCACACGGAGATGAAGACTTTACATTAAGTTTTAGTTTATTTACACTAGTTTTAATTTCATGATGGTAAGATCAATCCAAAACCATTTTTGAATGAGACATACAAGTCAATGATGCTTACCAATACAAATTGCACTAGCTACACTGGAGGTGTTGCTACAGTTTGTGAGGCAAAGACACTGCGGGACATGCTTTTTATCATCCAGCACAACACAGACGTAGAGGCACGCTAGACCTATTACAAACCTGTGAATCATCACAAGCAGTGTCATGAAATAATGAAGAGTTATTTAGTTACTGGATATTTTTGTGCAGCTAGAAAATTACCTTTTGTGACACAAGTCTCACATGTCACTCACCTAACAAAGAAAAAAGTCCTGGTTTATGCTCTTTAACATGCACTACACTACAAAGGATTTCAAGCGGTACTGTGCCATGCTTCAGGTGGCGGATAATTCCATGCAGGGTTCTTACCACTAAAAGGGCACTATCATCTGTGTGCTGAGAGCGTCTGGATGGTAAGGAACACTGAGATGAAGGTAGGGAAAGATGGAGCAATGTCAATAACACACAATGGAGTAAACATAAAAAGGATAAAATGCAACACTAGGTTACATGATGGCAGCACACATGGAAGGTGACAATCTACTTATGGAAAATGAATAGGATACAGGATGGCAATAAAGTGACATTTCCTAAGAAGACTGAAAAGAAACAGAATCTACATCAGAAAAAAATAATGCTACTATTGGATAAACAGTGACTGGAGTGTTCAAGTTCACATTTAATTCAACTGCTGGTACACTATATGCAAATCCACATAAGCTATTCCTTTCATATGCAAACATAAGAGCAAAATTGCAGAGTTTCTAGCATGTGATAAGCCACTGACATTTACGGTGTGCTATCAGCACAGGAGGTTATGACCATTACTACAACATTGTCCCTGCAATCTGAGTGGTTTCTTCCAAGGAACAGAATACTACCGCTGTCTACAGAGACTGGGGAAACCACACATGCTGGAAAAGTGAAAGCAATTTGTGTGGTAGCGGCAAGTGACAATTCAAATATCCGAATTTAAAATGAAAAAAAAAAAAAAACAAAAAAAAAAAACACAGCTTTAGAAAACTGAAGTACATTTTATTTAATACATTACAGTATGTTTGATAATTAAAGCTGCACATTCCTGACAATGCAACATCTACAGGGAAATAGCTGCAGAAAGCATCCTACATATAAATCGCATTCAAAAAGACCTATAAAATATTAAAGAGGAACATTCCAACTGTCCATTAATGGTCTTGTGCAACAATCAGAATATTTGGTTTATTTATCAAATATCAACTTGATTATATTATTTCAGGTACTTGTATAGCGCCATCAATTTACGCAGCGCTTTACACATATACATATATTATATTCACATCAGTCCATAACCCTCCAGAGGCGTACAATCTAAGGTCCCAAACTTACATTCATACATACACATACTAGGGCCAATTTAGACAGGATCCATTTAACGTACCAGCATGTCTTTGGAGTGTGGGAGGAAACTGGAGTACCCGGAGGAAACCCACTCAGGCACAGGGAGAACATGCAAACTCCAGGCAGGTGGTGCCATGGCTGGGATTCGAACCAACAATCCTAGTACTGCCAAGCAGAAGTGCTAACCATTTAGCCACTGTGCTGCCCTAAAATGTATATTTATCTATTCATCTTTACTCACTTTGTCTCAGCTTGTTGCTTCAGTTTCAGCATTAGGACAAGAGGTCAAACCTAAAGTTTTATAGACGTTGTGCTAACAGAAGCATAACCTCACAGACTAAACCCAAACTCCTAACAGCATACAATGGCAATTAAAAGATTTCAGCGGTTATTTTACGTTCTAGCTATGGGGTTGTGCTTCTTGACACAGTTATCTAGATTATGCATTTATGGGATAACAAATTCACAAACTACATCTACCAGTCCTATGGTTTAATGTTTTACATACCACGGTTTGAGAAACCTGAAGCTGAAAAAAGGTCCCCTGACAAGCTCTGCCTATTTTAGGTATCTGAAGTTTTCTTAATATAAAATTATGTCTTTTTAGAACCATTGGTCAGGGTTCTGCTTTAAAGTGTATATCTAAACCCCATACCAGTCCTTTGATGTAGTAGCTGCATTAGATTTGTTTTTTATTCCTCCAGGCTTTCCCTATTAGTTTTACCTGGAAATCGAATAACTTATTTCCTGTTCCCTCATGTTTCTCTGTTGTATCAACGGAGAAACCATGGCTCACAGGCTGCATTTAAAACAAGTCTGCCTATGTTTGTCTCCATTACATGGTGGATTGATGGAACTAGCAGATTACACAAGAAAAGTAAACTTCATTATGCCTTAGTAGCAAAGTGACAGGACACAGCATTTCGGCCAAGGTCAATAGGTATTTTCTTTACTTGTTTTTCTCTTTTCAGTGAAAATAAATGCTACAACCACATCGAAGGACTGGTAAAACTTCAATATTTAATTAGTTTTGTTTAGTTTTAGATCTGCTTAAACATTACGTAAAGCCCAAATGCATGCCAGTGTTGTTTCAAAAGAAGCCAAAAAAGTTTTACTTGGCAGTAATGCAGTGAAGGTACAGGTATTACAGAAAAGGATAAGGCAAAGTATCTACTGTATATGTTCTACTGGAAGACCCATTCAGAAGAACGTAGGCTCTGGGCCTTAATGCCACCTTGTACCTGTGTAGGACCAGCAAAGGTTATTTTTTTAGGACATAGCCACCAGGAAGACAAAACTGAGTAAGTGCGGAAAGATGGATATCCCTGACAGGTTCAAACCATGTTTTTTATGCAAGAGAGAAGACATCACAAATGCCATGAAGAGCAGGTGGATGCACAGGGGGAGCTACACAAAATATGCTCTGTACAAAAGTCGTTATGAAACAATGGGAAGCTAAAAGTCCCTGGAAAAAGACAGCAAGAACTAAGATTTGACTCTTGATGGTGCTGAGAGCCAAATGCTGACCCAGGCCTGAATGCAAAAATTCAAAATTCATCATAAGCAGTATTTCCTGGTGTGAAAGCTTCTTTTCTCACAGAAAGCTCAGAGCGGCAACAAGCTAAGAGGCTTATAGAACCACAGGCAGATCAGATGTAGATTTTGCAGAGGACAGATGGACTCTGTGGTCTAAGTCAACAAACAGTGTTGCTATTTGTCCCAGGAAGCCCTGCATAAGCAATGTAAAATCCTCCTGGAAGAAAAACAAGGGGAGAGCCACATCTGATGGAACTAAAGAAAGCTCTGCGGGTACAACAACTCAAGCAGGTGACACGGTTCTAAGCTATCAGTGTCAGGCCTTTGAGCCGGATCGTGAAGCTGGGGAACCCACTACAGCAGGAGTGTACCCTGTGCGTCTGGGATCCAACATTTTGCGCTACAAAGCAAAGAATGTGGCTCAGGGTACAAAGCTACACCTTGGGCACTTACCAACTAAATGCCAGAAGCAAGTGATGTTTGGATGGATGAAAGTGAACAGGTCACTGTAGGTGGACAACAAAGACTGAGGAGAGCTTGCAACACTCCCCTAAACTCACTGCTTCATCACGCAGTCCTTCAGCATTAACCAATTCATGTAAAACAGATAATAGGGATAATAATTGTGCCCAACAGTCTTAAAAGGAAATTTCATGTGCTCAGCCAACATGGCCTACTTACAAAGTGAGCCTTCAGAGATGGTGTGATATCAGAGGTTGTGCCATGGCACTTTACCTGGTAAGGGTTCTGCAGCGCACATGGTACACACAGGTCTGAAAGGCTCCACTATGCAGAATCCAGTGTTATAGACACAGTCCAAGCTAACCCTGCGATCACCCAGTCCAGCAGAGTCCAGGCTGGGCCTCCAAAGCTATTGCTGAGGATATACCAATTTGGATAGATGCGTATAGAGACCACATTAAGCAGTGTGTACAGAAATGTTGATTAAAGAAAATAATTTTTTTCTTGAAAATGGGAAGTGAACTGATAAAAATGGTTACATTTCACAGAGAAGAGATGCCCCTCGATGTAAAAAACTGAGTCATGTTGAGAGTTGGAGGGGCTATACTGGACTGGTTGCAGCTTGTTTTCCAGTGTCTAAATCCTCCTGTTGGCAGCAGTATAACCCAGTTCTGTGTCCCTTATCGGTCCATTGATTTTGAGTACCTATATTGGACTCTTCCGGGCGCCTTAGGCACTATCACCCTTATATACTCCTAACTGAACTCTGTAGCTTCTTCACCCATTTCTTATAAATCTAGCTGGGAAAGGGACCTGGGAGCCTCTGTGGAACCAGAGGACTGGACTGAAGCATGGTCAATTATCTCCCGATGCTTGTTTAACATGTCCACAATGGAAGCCGCGTATAAAGTTCTCTTGAGTTGGTATTGGGTCCCTGCCTGCACCGCAAGTGCAAATCCCGACTTTACTGACAGGTGTTTGTGCGGCTGTGGACAATGGGGAGATATGGTTCATACTAGGTGGTATTGTCCACATTTCAAGGGGTTTTGATCCAGGGTATTTGGCCTTCTTTACTCCATCTTTCATATTACCATTCCAAAAAAAGCGCAACTAGCCGTGCTACACTGATTATGGGTTTATTTTCACACCAGCAAAAGTTAGCCGCCTACCAATTTATAGCCGCTAAAAGGCCAAGGCATGGAAGAAACCTTCAGTCCCTTTCCACAAGGTCTGGACTACACTGACAAGCACAGAGGTCAGATGTTTCTTGTAGTATAAAAGACAGCTTTACAGCTGAACTCCAGTAGAAATATTTCTGGGCACACAGCACCAGTCACACAAGTTAACTCTAATAAAAATGCATCCCATGTTCTGCTGTTTACTGTTAAAACTCCTCCCTCCAATGATAATAGATACTCCCCAGAGCAGTGATCTGATGATGCAGGGGTTATAAGCAGCCATTGTGAAGGACTTGTGCTGTTCACCCTCCCCTAATTGACCCGTCAAATCACAAAACCAGTAATCTTCTCTCAGAATGCAAGATGTTTTCATCAGAGTTGTTTAGTTTTAAACTAACCTAATATATAAATGAAACATAACTTATGCTATAAAATCAAGATTGTATAACCATAAATAATATTTTACCACAGGTGCAGTTTGTAACCATTACTGGGCCCACAGATAATAACCATACTCTGAACAATACATTTGTTGACCAAAAAGCCTGAAAGAACTTAGTTCATATAATTTGACTGTACAGTGCCTACAAGAAGCGTTTTCCAGTGGACATTTTCATGTTCTATGACAAAACAAAACTTTCAAGAGGGTCGTTTTTTTTTATGGACTGTATTATGAAATAATGTAAACAAAACCTCTCCAGTAATTAAAAATAATGAAGCTACCACTGCTGACCTGTTTTTGAAGGTGCAGGTTGTGGGGCTGTCAACCATATCCTTGCTTCACTATCCAGTGATGCACTGACCAAGAACAAGTATGAGCGTATCAGAGGTTACAACAGCCTAACTGTTTGATCAACACTTTATGGTGGAATGGAACTGCAAATATAAGTGACGCCAGAATGATAAGGCAAACTAGAACAACGTAGTACTTTTTTCACCACGGATCTGTGGAACTAAACCTAATATAATACAGACTAACAACAGCCTCAACAGCTGATTACAAGGACAACTGTATGTCATGCAACATACCTCATTATCCATTGGGCTCCTTTTCTCTGGACTCAGTGCTTTCTGCTAAAGGAACATAAAACAATCTGGTTAGCTACTCTATATACTAAAATTACAATCAAAATAGGCAAAACTTGCAGCAGTCTTGCTAGATCAGGAGAGAATTAACTTCCCATTGACCACAATAGAAAATGGTTACCCATGTAATTGTTTCTTAAGGCAACATCTAATAACATATTTGAACTGAAACTATATTAACAAAAAAACAAAAATGACACTGTCGACTACGGAAATACCAAACATGATTGAGACTTACTCATTATTACACGACCATTTTTTTTATAAAGTTCTCACAAGAAAATTATGTGATTTCAGAATTGCCTACAATTCAGTCAAAAAATATAAATTAACTATGGTACATAAAATCCATTACAAAAGTACAGATGTGCTCATGACTGGCGATTGGCCACTCAAGCAATGAGCATTGCCCTGTGTGGAGTCACAAGCACCTCTGTACTAAGAAGTAGTGGGGTTTTAACTGGCAGGTGAACAATTTGGGAGGGGAGGGAGAGAAGAAAATATGTGCTCCATACATTATCTGCTTCAAAGCAGACCCTGAGATTACTGAACAACTTCTGCGTTATACAATGATAGATTATCAGTTACACATGCCAGTGATTAATATCATGCAGCAAGGCAGTTTTACGGTTTTCCCATCTGTAATTCATCTATAAGAATTTTGGTGAAAGTTCACAAGACTGGTAAAAGACCTAGTGAATTCTGCCAAAAGATGACTGTATTAATCTAGCACAAAATCTCCTTGTTCCAATAGCAAGGAGATTATAATGCCTCCTGCAGCAAAACCTAATATCACAGTTCTTGTAGGAGAGAACATTACAATGTTAAAAGAAAACGCAGTAAATATTTTTTGAAATGTGATTCTTCCACTAACAAAGGAATGTTATTTACATGCCATGAACAAGGCAGTGACTTACGTTTAAAGAGTCTGAGCGTGTTAACTTGTCCCTCCTCCTCTCCTCCTCATACTGCTGGGCCGCTAGTTGTGCTTCTCTCCTGGTAGATTCTACCAAATCTCGCCTACGCTGCAAGTCTGTATCCATCTATGGAACCCAAAAAAGGGGAGGTGGTAAACGTTCGATACAGAAAAGCAAGTTCCAGTGAACTAGAAGCTCATGTACATAAAACCAAAGCCCCCAAATTATGTCTTTTTACATGCAACTAGCAGCTTTACCTGGTTAGGACTTTTAGTCAGTGCAATAAGATACATAGCATCCAACGGAGCCCTAAAATGGAAAAATATGTGTGTTAAAAATGCAACTATGGAAATGGAGAACAACCTCAAAAATGAAATTGGTATCAATACATCACGCATAAACATTATAGCAGTATCAGGATATGGTAAGACTGGTACAGACTAAAGACTGTTACTGGAAACAAGCAAATTAGAAAAAAAATAAAAATTTGTTACCATTCTGGGCTTATAACTGGGACAGCAGAGCTTAACGCTTTATCCACAATCCTTACTAAAAGGAGTAAAGGTGTTGGCAACACAGAATTAAATAACTTACTGTGGCTTATGCAATAATATTGTGTGCTAAACAACATGGCTGTCAAAGGGTTAAAAAACCCTCTAAAAAATGTGCTTTAATGACACAATAACACAAACATATGCACAGGGCATGCACAACACATATAAAAAGATATCAACATGTGATCTCGAGTGAGAGGAATAATTCTAGGATCACAGTTTAAAGTGATTTCAAAATGGGTGAGTTGTAAAATGTATTAAAGTTTCACCTATTAATTTAGGGTGCATGCTATTTTCAGGCTTGGATTTTTTTTCTTTAAACTTTAAACAGCCATCTTTCATAGCAGAAATATGTGAGCATTAAAATTAGTGTTTCTTTTACTAAAACTATACTGTATAGATTTATAAACATTTGTGCAAATATTGTGCCAAAAATTACACAACACTAAAAAAATAAAAATAAAGATGCTGGGGGTTTGTATTAAGTTTCAAGCAGACTAACTTTTGTGTAAAAACAAAAATGGAAGAAAAAAAAAAAAATAGGCCCATCAGCGAAAATGTTAATTTGTAAGTCAAAAGACACAGCTGTTACCTCTCAATTTGCCTACGAGGAGATGGCTGCCTTTGTTTATTTGTTAAACTCAGAGATTCTGGTCTTCTTGGCTCTTCTGAGGTTCTACATTCAAAAAAAAAAAAAAAAAAAAAATATCTGCACTCAAAGTGATTCTAAAAGGCTTATTTTGTTGTTTTTTTTTGTTTTTTTTTAAAGAAAAAAATAACAAACATGTCTATACTTACCTGCTGTTTGCAGTGGTTTTACACAGAGCAGCCAGGAATCCTCTTCGAAGGTCCCCTGCCGAGGCTCCTGGCCCCTCCCTTGCTATGGGGGCACCCGCTGCTCCGTGTATCCATTCACACATGGAGCCACAGCTTGGTCCCGCCCACTCTCTCGTCATTGGCTCACTGACTATGATTGACAGCAGTGGGAGCCAATGACGTGAGTCCTGGGATAGCTGAGACTCCAGTGCATTATGCTGGATTAAGAGGGCGCTTAGGTGAGTATTAGGGGGGGCTGCTGCACAGAGAAGGTTTTTTACCTTCATGCATAGAATGCACAAACGTAAAATCCTTGAGCCTTTTCAACCACTTTAACAGAAACATTTATAACTAGCCTGTGGGATAGTTCATTCCTTAATGTGTTAATATGGGTGTACATGCTGAAGGTAACTAACCTGCTTTGGTATAAATGTCTCCTTCCATCTTCTGGTCTCTGAAATTCCCTTGTTGTGCTTTGTTTCAGAGGCGAGTCCTGCAAAATATTCACAGCAAATAAAGAAGCAGAATATAGTCCATCTTAATTTTATCTAGAATTAAGTACAAAAAGTAAACAAAATTGCATGCATAAGCATAGTATGTTGGCTTGCACCTTCTCAGCATAATGCATTTTTTCCCTCACAAACCAAACCAATAGAGGAAGGTACTGATGTGTGGTCATTCCATATAAAATGCTGTCTAGTATTGTGCACTATCCACAACTTTATAAAAAATATTGCAACTTGAAGACAAAATATTCCTTACCTCATGTGTTACCCTTCGCTCTTCTATATATGCCATAAATTGTGAACTTAGACTGTCACCTCTGGACTGCCGTACATCCTCTTCTTCCTCTTCTGTTGCATAGCTATCGATGTAGTCAATCTGATCCAGATCATGCTCCACTGCAAAGAAACAGGTCTGTATAACTGCACAGGACCAGGAAATTAGCAGGCATGAAGATGATCCTGCCACATCTCAAAAACCTACCACCACCATTTGCAATGACTGAGTTGCCTCTCGATTCCTGGATATGGTCTCTCCGAAGCCGTTGCTCTTTACTTGAGTCAGACGTCCTTAGAGGTAGGTCAGTGAATTCATCTGTAGGCTAGTTTAAACAGAATTTAAGAATAGCAGTTTGTCGAAAGTCAAGATATAAATACAGCTTGTAAGGTATTGTAACTGTTAAGCAGTTTAAATGAATGGCTTCTAGTCATGATAACTTGCTTATTATTGTGATGCTATGATTAGCCCACAGCTATCACATGGTACCCGGCACCCTGCTGTTATTATATGCAATAACAGTGATTAAAACAAAAAAAACACCACCCTTGATCAGAAAAATCTTACCTCATTTCCAGACCACCGTTTGTCTCCACTGTCTACGCTGTTAAAACCAGAGTCCAATGCACCATAAGAGCGACTGGGGTATACATCATCATGGCTAAAACAGACATACACCAGTCATAAGAACAAATACACAAAATATTAACCAATCAAAAGATCGATTTTTGAAGATTTAACTACAATGTTGTGAATTTTCAGTAACTGAGGTTGAGTTATATCAGAATTAAGTGATTTTAAAACATGAGAAACAGAGCTGATAAATCAAGTTCCATTACTGAAACACGAACACTGTTAAAAGCAGTAGTAAACGAAGATTTTTATCTCATACATATAGGTAAGCCTATAATACGGCTTACCTAAATTTCCTAAACATGGGCATCACAGTGGCTAAATGGTTAGCACTTCCGCCTGGCAGTACTAGGGTCGTTGGTTCGAATCCCAGCCACGGCACCTCCTGCCTGGAGTTTGCATGTTCTCCCTGTGCTTGCGTGGGTTTCCTCCGGGTACTCTGGTTTCCTCCCACACTCCAAAGACATGCTGGTAGGTTAATTGGCTCCTGTCTAAATTGTCCCTAGTATGTGTATGTATGAATGTACGCCCCTTGAGGGTTAGGGACTGATGTGAATGTACAATATATATGCAAAGCACTGTGTAAATTCACGGCGCTATATAAGTACCTGAAATAAACGTGCACCGTTTTGGAAATATTCACATGTGTAACAGCCAGTGACTTCCCCGGCACATGCACACTGTGCTCTCAATAGACAGCATACTCGAATAGGCCGTCCACTAAGAGCTGTGCCACAATTTTTTATTTTTTTTTTCCTCAAAAACCGTTTACGCTCGCTTTATCTGTTCATGTCAAGAGCTAATCTGTCATAGCAAAAGCCTAAAACAAAATTACCAAACAAGAAGATATATAGGTGAAAACTACTACAGTCAAGTTAACCGCTTAAAACTTAGCTAAAAGGACTGCACTTATACTAACCTCACAGTGATAACAGTCTCTCAAACTCCGAAATGGACATAAAAGGATGGCTAAGGCCACAAACTCTTCCTTCAGAGTACTAAGGGCCAAGTTTTGGTCAAGACCTGATCGTAAAAAGTCCAAAATGCGAGGCACAGAGTAGACACTGAGATTAATGTCCTAGTGCCCACACAAGACAAAGAAGGATTTCAAATGTACAATAGTAGATCTTACCTGGAAGTGTCTTTTCTTGCTTTTAGCAAAAGTAGGAAAGACAGACTGAGAGGCCACACCCTAACCCCCCCCTTTCTCAAAGACTTGCGCTTCAACAGCCACGCTGTTAAAGCCTGTGACTGAGAAGCAGGATAGAAAAGAAAAAAAAAAAAACAGGTCTGGCATGTTGGGAAGAAGCCATTGGTCTTCTCTTAGTAGTTTTGAACAAGTCTGTGCACTAGGTTCTTTTGGGCCAGTTTGGTGTAACGAAAACCAATTTCCTCTCATGTTCTCTTTTTGAGCAGCAGGCAAGGAAGAATTCGCTCTGGAAGGCTTGCATAGATTATCCTGAACTAAAATCAAGGAATTATCAAGGCATCCAATGCAAGAGCTAGAGGATCCCTGGTCCCCTTAGTCCAGGTGGTGACAAGCTGAGGCAATTCACCTTCCAGTTGACCATTCCTGGGATGTGGACATCAGAGATCGCTGGATAGTGTTTCGCCATCCAAGAGATAAAAGATAACTTGGCTTGCTTCCTTCAAGGTTGCATGATTCCTGGTGCCCCCTTGGTGGTTGATGTAGGCCACAGCCATGGCATTATCTGGTTGCACCCCGATTGGGTGTCCTTGCAGTAGTGGGTATCACATGTTGCAAAGCCATCCTTACTGCTACAAGCTTCAGGATGTTGATGGAAGAGCATGGCTTCCAGCAACGAACATGTCCCCTGAAGTTGGAGGAACTGAAACAATCCTCCCCAGTCTGAGACATTGGCATCTGTCATAACTTTCCACTGATATGGAAGGAAAGACTTCCCTGTTGTCAAGGCTGTGTTGAAGATCTACCAAGCTAGGGAATTCCATGTTTGGCATAACAGGAGCATGGTTAGAGAAAGAGAAGGATCTTTCTTCCAGGTCAAAAAGATGTTGTGTTACAGAGGTCTCAAATGAAATTGGGTAAATGAAACAGCCTCAAAATGAGGCTACCATGAGACCCATAACCTTCACAAATTGAACTTTTCGGGGCAGAAGGTTCAATTAAGTACAGGTTCTTGACTACAGGATCATGTTGGCTGTTCATTGCCCTAGACCAGTTAGCTGCAGTTTAACAGACATAAATTGAGGCAATAGCTGACCCTGCAAGTGTAAAGAGAGCCTTTAAGAGAATCTCAGACATCCCATCTGTAGAATCTTTGAATGAAGAAACATCTTCAGTTGGTACAATGGGATGTTTAGAAATGAGACGGCAGGATCTAGTACCAGAACAGATGGGGCATGGGCCCAGTACAGGAGGGCTGGCTGTACTGCCTTATCAGTGGCCCTGGGTAGAATAAACACCGGAGGACTGCAATCAGCAGTGAGGATTGGAACACAAACAATCCACAGGTGCATGAGATAAAAGAGGTGAATGTGGGATTTGCTCACTCCTGTCTGCAGGATGGATTTGGTATGTACTGTACGAAATTAATGAGGAGAGTGCTGGTTGGATTATGGAAGAGGTTGAGCACTTTATTTTGGTGTAAAAATGATCAGGAACTTCAAATCAATGAGGAGGAAGTATGGTGAAAAAATTGTATGGGAGGAGATTTTTGAGTATCCCAATTGAAGATTGACTGAATAGGGAGAAGGACTCTCTCCCTTTATGGCGTTTTTAAAGTTTAAGAAAAGCTGGCATCTTGGGTATTAATATAAATAAAATGGGAGGTTGTTAGTATACTGAGTTTCTATTTCTGTGACTTCAGCAGGACTTGATAGCTCATTTACCTACTCATTAAGGTCTAGGGTGCATAGAAAAGAAAATGTACTTACCCGATCCTTTGTTCTACTAGACCAGTGGTGGGCAACCTTTTTTTTCAACTGAGCCAAATCTCGCCAAAACCACGATTGAAATTTATTTTGAGAGCCACATTTTTAAAACTGAAAATACATCCCCCATATAGTAATTCATCCCTCATAGTAATTCATCCCCCATAGTAATTCATCCCCCATATAGTAATTCATCCCCCCTATAGTAATTCATCCCCCATATTGTGTCAATTCACTTACCTTTGCTCCGCGCGTTCCTCTCGCCGTGTTCCCGCGCCGTTCTGGTCTTCAGGGCGGACTGTGAGAGGAGAGGAGTTCGTCACGCTGCCCCGCCTACATCCTGGCTGCCCCGCCTACATCCTGACAGCTGCAGAGTCCTGACTTTTGGGGCGGCCGCCCGAGAGGAGGGAGGGGGGCGGGCGCCCGAGAGGAGGGAGGGGAGCGGGCGCCCGAGAGGAGGGAGGGGAGCGGGCGCCCGGCACACAGAAGAGCCGCATTTAAGTTTGTAAAGAGCCGCATGTAGCTCGCGAGCCGCGGCTTGCCGACCACTGTACTAGACCAACTTCTGAAGCACCTTCTCCCTTATGCTCCAGTGGTCTAAGGTCCTAATGTGATCAAGACCGATGCACTGGACGTGTAGATGCTGAGAGACAGTCAACCACCAGAGCATAGGGGAGTGAAGGATCAGGTAAGAAAGAGTTTTTACTGTCCATAAGAATAAATTAGGAGTGAAACTTTGCAATGCAAACACAGCCCCACTGTGAGGGGGTATTTTCAATTTCCCAGAGATGCGCTTTAAGACAAACAGGCATATAAAGCAGACGCCTTTACTGTTTGACCTTGTCTAAGGTTACAGAGCAGACACAGGCTGAATGTAAAAAATGCAAGAGCAGAAAAAGAAAAAAAAACGGGTTTTATTTACTTAGATATATTAAAATGCAGCTATAAAGTTATATATTTTCCGGTTACTAATATTACATTCAGTGAAAACATGTATTGATTTTTTACTAACCAAGAACCGAATCCTAGAGGTCTTCTGTCATACTCTGGTAAATCTGAAGCATTCTTGCAAGCTTCTATGTTCAGGTATTTAAATATATGAATTTTACCTTTGATGCAAATCTATTTAGACAAACACATGAAATTTGTTAAAATGGAAAAATTATAATATACACATACACACCTAAAAACAGACATGCATAGCCATTATGGTCTTGAATTTGTAATACATTTAGAGTGCTGTGGACAAAAAAAAATAAAAGAATTAAATGTTGTACTCACTGTAAAAACATTTTCTTAGACTCCATTGAGGGACAAAGAAAGATTTAACCTTTGGGTTATACTATTGCCTACTGAATGCTGGCAAATTGACCCCTTGTACAACAAGCATGCCTTATCTTTGTAGCCAAAGACTCTTAAAGAAAAGGATTTTATAGTGAGTACAGAAACCTTTCCAGTCTATTGTGGCAGGCTGGACGCTTTAACTTTAGGGATGTCCAAAAGCAGCTCAACAAAACAGGTAGAAGGAAATTAACTGGGGGCTACCTGCAGCTCAAAGAGCTGCCTGAAGGATCTTAAAGCGGAAAATGTAATCATCTGCGATGCACTGTCCCAGAGCTCCCCGTCTGGCCACTGACATCTTCAAGCGGCTGCTTCAGGGCCTGAATGCCAGCCGGTGTCATTGGCGGGGATGACGTTACTTCTACACATGAACAGGAATTCTGTAAAATTTGGCATTTCCAAATTTGTACAGTGAGCTGCACATGCACAGCTCCACTGTACAGGGGTGGACTGGCAGGTAGCTTTACTGCAGAAGAGACAACGCAAGTCTTTTCTGCATTAATAATCCTGTGTCTGTTCATTTTTAATTTTTATCTAAAGTGCCAATGTAAGATTGAAGCTGGCATTGGATAATGAAAAATCGAGAAAATAGCGGTGTACCTTAATCCTTAGTATGCTAATGCTTGAACAATAGTCTGTCTGGGCCACACAGAAATGGCTGTATGAGAAGCCAGTGCACCCTTTTATTGTCCATACATGATGGGATACGTGGATGGGATACGTGGATGGGATACATGGATAGCAAAAAAAGGAAGCAGTCTTTCTGAAAGAAGCAGTGACTGAGACTCTCCTAACCCAAACCACATCGGAGAAGAATTTCTTTTGGGCAAACTGGAACCAGACAGAACGCTGGTAGAACAATGCTTAGTTGAGGTGAAAGGCAGAAACTACTCTAAGCAAGGAGGAAGTCCTGAGCCTAGACAAAACCAATATGGGTCTTTGCAGGATAAGGCCGCCAGCTCAGACACTCACCTTATATAGGTGACAGGTACAAGATAAACATCCTTGGGGATTAGAATAGAGCGAGGAATGTCTCCATTGTGACTTCTGAAGCACAGCGAGAACCAGGTTTAGGTATCACGCAGTCACAGGGAAAAGATCAGGGAAGACAACTTGTAAAAAGCTCTCGTGCTATAGGAGGCAAACAGTCTCTGAAACGGGACAGAAAGGACAAAAACCTGGTCCTTGATAGTGCTGAAAGTGAAAAACTGGTATAGACTCAACTGCAGGAAGAGGAGGATTTATCACATGGAGAAACCCCTGGGGTAGAAGCCTCAAGACTCACAGCAAGTGAAGTCTGTCTTCCACGTCCTTTGATACACCTAGTGGGAAGTAGAATTTCTAGCTTTGAGCAACATAGGATTCACAAACTCAGAGATGCCCGTCCCTCAAACCTTGGGCTTCAACAGCCAGCAACTGAGGAGCAGGATAATAAACTAGACCTTGAGACAGAGGATTCTGAAGATCTGGCAGTGACCATAGACTGTCAGGAGTCTTACCAGGTTAGAGTACCACATTATTCTGGGCCAGTGTGGAGCAATGAGGTTCACCAGAACGCTCCCCAGCTTGAACCTGCAGAGCAGAAAAGGAATGTTTCTGGGGAGGAAATGCAAAGATTAGGGTTTACTGATCCCACGAAGCTACCAGAAAATCTACTGCTTCAGCTAGACAAGAGGATCCCTGTGCCTGGATAAAAACCTGTCTAGTTTGATGTTGGACCAAGAGGTCCACATCTGGCATTCCTCACCTGTGACAAAGGTCATGGAACATACTGGTTGTAAAAGCCACTCCACCAGGGTCTAAGCAATGATAGCTTAGGAAATCTGCCTGCCAATTGTGTATGTCAGGAATGTACATGGCTGACAAGCCTGATAGGCTGATTGGCATCTGTCGTGAGTGGAGTATAAAGTTTGAACCCAAGACTGGGCAGTCCAAAGATTTGGTGTGAAAGGAACACTGGCCTAATAAGTGTCCAAGACAAGAAGCTGATACACCAAATGATGAGTCAGTTCAAACAACCATTTCTGAAGGTCAGGATCCATCAGAACTGCTATAATGTCTGGACAGTTAAAAGATATCAAAGCCTGCACCAACGGTTTATCCAAAAAGGAGGTAGTTGAAGTATCCCACAATGGGAATGGCTTAAAATTTCATTAGGGCCAATACCTTAGTAACAACTGAGATACAGATGGCCAAAGGGCAAGGCCATGAACTGGTACTGTAGGGTCCCCACAGAAACCCATAGGAATTGCTGATATGCAAGAAAGATGGGATATGTAGGTAAGCATCTCTGATGTCCACAAAAGCAAGAATGTCTCCCTAGTGAAAGGAGGTGATTACTAGTGGTCTCCCTTCAGATTTGTTGGACCCAAATAATTGGATTTTTTCTACATACTTACCTGCCAAATCCATTTGTTGGAGTATATCACGGGACACAGAACCATCTATTCATGACTGTGGGTTATAGGCCACCCATAGGTGAATGGACACTGGCCGACCAACAAGAGAGGAGGTCCTCCCCTATATAATCCCTAATACACAGGAAATACCTCGTTTTTTTGTAGCAAGAAGTAACATTCCAGAAAGAGGGGTGTGACCTCCGGTGTGCTGTGATGATCCAAGAAAAGCCCCCCCCCCCCCACACCCAAACAAGTGGGGGTGACTTTTGCACCAAGGACCTCCTTGGGTTTTGATTCTGGGATCTACCTCTGAAGGCTGGGACCTGTGTGTGGCAAAACGACTGCCTGGCATATGAGGGCCCACCAACTGAAGCCCGACACCTTAAAAGAAAGGCGTCTGAATTTCCTCTTAGAGGGTAGAAGAGTACTTTTACCCCCTGAAATCCTTTGGATATATTTGTCAAAATCTTCCCCAAACAGCTGTTCCCCATGAAAGGGAAAACCTGCAAAAAAATTTTTTGCATGTCAGTCCTGCTGACCAACTCTTCAGCCACAAAACTCTGCGCATGTGCACGGTTAAGAGGGCCAGGCGAGAAATTTGCTGAACTTAATCCTTAAGAGCATCAACCGCGAAACACAAAGCACACGGAACATCCTCCAAATTCTCGTCTGAGCATTCCCCCTGCACTGATGGTCTTCCAATCCGTTGCTTGACGCGGTCAGAAAGACTCTGTCAATAGCTGCCCCAGCTAGCTGTGTGGCAGAACCTGCCAGGGAGAAGGAGGCCTTAAAGAAGAGACTCCAGCTTCTTATCTGCTGGGTCCTTGAAAACCTGTACATTATCTACAGGACATTTTAAAGATTTATTCAGGGATGAAACATCTACATCCACTACAGGCAACCCCCATTTAACAAACCTTTGTTCCATGGGTACAAAACAGAAAACCTCTTTGGTGGAACAAAAACCTTGTCTGGGTGGTCCCAGTCAGCATACACAATTTGCTCTAGAAGTGGATGCACCGGAAAGGCCCGAGTACTCTGTGAAGGCTTCAAAGAGCCCAGGGACAAATAAGTTACTGCAGAGGTTTCTATCGGAGGTAGCTTGAATCCAGACCGTACCATATCAATGAGGTCCTGGACTAAACATTTCTGAGACAAGGAGGCAGAGACCTCCTGCTTCTCCTCAGGCTGTGACTCCTGAGACAGAAATTCTACTGCCTGACCTTCCTCCAGCTCTACTCGTCCTCAGGCTCCACCCATCCCTGCTCCAGGATTGGTGGTTCTAGTGATGGGATCCATCTTACTTCTTAGTCCTTTGAGAAACTGATGCAATCATCCTAGCAATCTTATCTTCTAAACCCGCTAAGGCTGAAGCAAGATCATCCTTGGTTACATATGCTGAGGAAGAAGCCCCAGTAGCAGCCACAATGTCAGATAGACGCAGCGGCACAGACTGCCCAGTCACTTCTGGTCTGTCAGGAGAACATATTACAGCGGACCTTTGGCTAGGTTCCTCAGGACATGGTGGTGGTACATTAGTGCCCTTTCCCGCTGCACCTCCCCCACTCCACTTTCTGGAAGACATCACTTCATAGCGCTAACCTGTGCACTTCCACTAGCAACACAGATCCCAATGATACAGCTATGCAATAATGTGCTGAAGTAAACACACTCAATGCAAATGCTGCCTTAGGAGTCACCTAGGGTGACTGCTCCATGCATCCCCATCAGGGGAGTACTCACGTGCCCCTACTGAATAGCCCGCTCTATGTCCCGGCCACAAGAGATTTCTCAGCAGTAACAGCCCACTTTTGCCCTGGCCTCCAGATAAACAAAATATGACCGACTTCCGTTTCCAGCCGCACCCCCTCTAGTGGCCAAAAACCAAAAGAGCAAGCACATCTCAGGAACAACAGTGAGCACTCCTCCTGGTGGAAACCCACAGTAACAACACCGGTCCCTTTCCCTCCAATTTAGAGCTTTGTTTCTCTTTACAGAGAGTGAAAAAAACAAACAAAAAACCAAAAAAGAATCTTAACAGTCCTGCCACAGGTCACCGACTTCAGTCAGGCGCTAACCTTCAACCATCACAGTGGGCATTGTCATACAGCCCTTTAAAGGACTCAGTCCCTATTCTGAGGGACTACTGTCTTGGACCCGAACAGCACCCCCCTGGAAGAGCCTTGGTCAGATTTAAAAACGGCACAGGGTTCCATGTGCATGGGGTCCAGCGCCGCAAGGCTGCATTACAGGCAAAACCTTGAGGATTCTTCTCCTTATCCAGTGAGGCTCAGGTACCATCCATTTTAGCTCATAGCCTTCTGAATGGATCCGATAAAAGTCTGATTTTCTAATGGAACTGCTTTGGACTTTCAGATATGCTCCATGAGCACAGCAACAATTTCAGTGACCATCCACCTTAGAGACACTGGCGAAGAAACTGAGGCACCTCCTGTATAAGAGGGGTTATATAGGAGAGGACCTCCTCTCCAAACAGTCAGCCAGTGTCCATTCACCTATAGGTGGCCTATAACCCATATAGTCATGAATAGCCTGCTCTGTGTCCCATGATGTACGACAAAGAAAAAGGCATTTACAGCTTGAAGATCCAAGATGTGGCAAATTCCACTTTTAGGTTTGGAACAGAGAACAGTTAGGAGTAAAACCCCTGAAATGGTTTTGATATGAACTGGGACAATGGTACCTTGGTCCAGAAGACCAGAGAAACCTTTATGCATATTTTTTAAAGTGGTTGTAAAGCCTTAAAAGTGTTACTAAACCCAGGACCTTGCGTTCACTATATCTGGTCTCCCACAGTACACACAACATGGAAGTGCAATTATTTTAGTAAATATAAACTGCTAAATACCTTTTCTCATCAGCAGTTTGAGCAGTCTTGTGACTTCTATCAGTGTCCAGCCAAGCACATATTAAAGCTTTTAGGAGGAACTTTCATTCTGCTCTAGCAGGATACAGGACCCCTGACCTCTATCTGGACAGTGCTGATTGGCCCTGTACTGATCACATGCAATCTTCCAAGAAGAAAAAACAAAAAACACTCTCTAGCAATACACACCAAACTGAGCAAGTGCAGAGTGACTCCATACGATATGTCTTATGAGATAAGAGGGTGGCACTGGAAGAGGGGGAGGAACAGTGAAGTCAGGCTCAAACAACATTTTTACACAATGCAGAGCATTAACCCCTTAGGTTCCACAGTGAGTATAACAAGCATGCTTTACTGCATATACAGACTGATTTTACTGTTGTGGGTTTAGTAACACTTTAAGGTATTACTTACCTGATACTACTTAAGGTACACTTACCGGAGCCCCATCGCGATCCAGCGCTGTGCATGAAAGCAGCGGCTCTTCCGGCTCTGTCCCTCCTCACTCGGCAGATCTATAGCAGCGATTGGCTCCCTCTGCTATCAAACTCTGTGACAAGGGAGCAAGGGCACGGCCATGCCCCATGGTCTATGAACGCAAGCAGAGGGATTTGAGCTCGCAAGAGACCCCTATAGGAAGCTACTTCCTATGGGCCACTGGATGAAGAAGAAAATCCAAGAGCCCTGGTGAGGGACCGGAAGTGGAGAGAGCTTGTACAGAACAGGTAAGCATGACATGTTTATTAATTTAATAGAAAAAACAAACAAAAAAAACCTTTAGTCACTTTAATCTGTGCAGTCGCACAGAAACGTTGGAAGCAAAAGAAGGAAGGGGCAAGGAGCCAAACACACATTTGTAGTCTTAATACCACCTCCTGCAGACCCTGAGAAGTCTCTTTAGAGGAGAAACGAGAAAATGTGTATTACAGGGAAAGACCAGTGTGTGTGAATCTCACTAGGGAAAGACTAATATATAAGATGGACATCCAGAGTGACTGTGGAAGAATCTTAATAGGAAAGTTAAAGTATGTTGTGAAAACAAAACTCAAATGTAGGCATTATATTATTAACAAAGACAACCATTGTATGCAGGCAACATATGTCAGGTTATCAAGCACATACCTGGGCTGGAGGGGATTGCAAAGGATTATTGTCCAAGATAATGGACTGGAGGTGTCGCAGATTTCGGTAACATACTGGGATACTTGTGACTTTGTTACATGAGAAATCTAACCGAACTAGTGGCAAATCTGCAAGTCCTGCCAGGGAAAAAATAAAACAAAAGTAATTATTCACAGAAGTAATGACTGCTCTAACATGTCAGAATATTGTATGAATTTGAGGTTGTTCAACATATTTTTCAAGCTACTTTCAGTTTTGTGGCTAAAACTGTACTTGCAACATCTGCAATGGGTGCACAGAAATCTCTAAGGAGTCAGATGCACTGGTTCTCAGCCATAAGATACTCTAGGCCGGGTGTCGGCAACCCGCGGCTCTTTTTCACCTTTCCTGTGGCTCCGGAGCACACTGCCCACCAGGTGACAGGCAATAGGGTCGGCAAGCCGCGGCTCTTTTAATGCAGCTCTTCTGTGTGCCGGGCGCCCGCTGGCAAACATTGGCTGTCAGGATGTAGGCGGGGCAGCGTGACGAACTCCTCTCCTCTCACAGTCCGCCCTGAAGACCAGAACGGCGCGGGAACACAGCGAAAGGAACGCGCGGAGCAAAGGTAAGTGAATTGACACAATATGGGGAATGAATTACTATATGGGGGATGAATTACTATGGGGGATGAATTACTGTATGGGGGATGAATTACTGTATGGGGGATGAATTACTATAGGGGGGATGAATTACTATAGGGGGGATGAATTACTATAGGGGGGATGAATTACTATAGGGGGGATGAATTACTATATGGGGGATGAATTACTATGGGGGATGAATTACTATATGGGGGATGAATTACTATGGGGGATGAATTACTATGGGGGATGAATTACTATGGGGGATGAATTACTATGGGGGATGAATTACTATATGGGGGATGAATTTTCAGTTTTAAAAATGTTTCTCTCAAAATAAATTTCAATCGTGGTTTTGGCGAGATTTGGCTCAGTTGAAAAAAAAGGTTGCCCACCACTGATCTAAGGCTATGATTGTGATTATGATGATACACTGTGGCCCTGATTAACCCTTTGCTTACTGGGCCCTTAAACCCCCTTCATGACCAGAGCGCTTTTTACAATATATGCAGTGTCGGATTTGTTTTAAATGTTGCAATGGTTTTGCGGCTCCCAGTCTTTTTTTCCCTCTCGGAAACGGGTCCAAGTGGCTCTTTATGTCTTAAAGGTTGCAGACCCCTGCTCTAGGCTATAATAAAGAAAAACAAAAATGTCTCCTCAACATAGCTGTACCTCTTTTTTTGAAAAAGAGGTACATCCCCTATATGCATTACCATCGCCCCCCTTCTCACGTATCATATAGATAGTGACTTGCAATCACAGTTTTGGATTTCCCTGATGTGAGCTCCAGCCGGCATCGATTAGTTCATACATCATGCTCTCTGCCCAGAACATGGTGCCTTGATTTCATGCTGTCCCAAGCAGATTCCTGGCTACTGTTTTTATCTAATAAAGATAGATACTTGGCTTTCTAATCAGATCCCAAGCTCCTTTCTGCTTTTATCTTTGGAGTGCCACCTACAACCAGCCTGGGTCTATTAAAAGAAGCCTGCAGGACCAGATCCAGAGCTTTCAAGAGCTCCTTGCGCTGACAGCCACTAGTTCTCCCTACCATGATTCATTTAGATTATTAGCATTAAAGTATATGTAAACCCTCACCTTCTTAACCCATTTAGTATAAAATAGAATTGAAAGGCAAAACATGTGTATACATTACATACCCTTTTTCCTTTTTTATTTTTATGAGTGCCATTTGAGCCATACAAAATGAATGGCTCAAATTGCACTGCCAATTGCACCACAGCAAAACTGCATGTGATTCGAACAGGAATCGCACTGCTACTTCAGCTGATTTCAGTTCAAATCACGTGATTCTTTGCAGTACGATTTGAGCCCATTAATTTTGTATGGGCTCAAATTGCACCACAAAAGGTATCGGTTTCAGGTACCCGAGCATTTGAACAAGTTCGAGTGCTCTTGCAAATGCTTAGTATTGGCACCGATACCAATATCGGTTTCAGTACAACCCTAGCACATAGTCTAAAAATACTTCTTTAGCAAAGAACAGGTCCACCACACCTGAGAACACTAGCAAAAAACAGTCTCACGCAGGCCAGGTTATATGGTGCACTCTGTGGCCCTAGTAAGTGTTTTTGCCTGTTCCCAATCACTTTAAGGTAGCTGCATATAACCCATGATCTATCCTATGTCCTGCACTGTATGATTAACCCCTTTACGCTGACAGTTTGCAAATATGCGGCCCCACTGGACTGGGCTTTTTTCCGTGTGCCCATATATTTGCGTACCTGTCTGTGCTGGGAACACACCCCACTGCGGGCTTCCAGCGCAGAGACCAGGGTCCCAGGATTAGTGTTTGGGTCAAAGGTCATTTATTTTTATTTTTTAATTTTTAAATTAGTGTCGGTGTATTTTAAGCACGGAAAAAAAAGCAAAATGTGCACTATTGTTTCTGGGCCGTACTATGGGTACAAACAACAACATACACATACAGGTGAAACTCAAAAAAATCAGAATATCGTGCAAAAGTTCATTTATTTCAGAAATGCAACTTAAAAGGTGAAACGAATATATGAGATAGACTCATTACATGCAAAGCAAGATTGTTCAAGCTGTGATTTGTCATAATTGTGATGATTATGGCTTACAGCTCATGAAAATCCCAAATCCACAATCTCAGAAAATTAGAATATAGTGAAAAGGTGCAATATTCTAGGCTCAAAGTGTCCCACTCTAATCAGCTAATTAAACCATAACACCTCCAAAGGGTTCCTGTGCCTTTAACTGGTCTCTCAGTCTGGTTCAGTAGGAATCACAATCATGGGAAAGACTGCTGACCTGACAGTTGTGCAGAAAACCATCATTGACACCCTCAATAAGGAGGGAAAGCCTCAAAAGGTAATTGCAAAAGAAGTTGGATGCTCCCAAAGTGCTCTATCAAAGCACATTAATAGAAAGTTATGTAGAAGGGAAAAGTGTGGAAGAAAAAGGTGCACAAGCAGCAGGGATGACCGCAGCCTGGAGAGGATTGTCAGGAAAAGGCCATTCAAAAGTGTTGGGGACTTTCACAAGGAGTGGACTGAGGCTGGAGTCAGTGCATCAAGAGCCACCACACACAGACGGATCCTGGACATGGGCTTCAAATGTCGTATTCCTCTTGTCAAGCCGCTCCTGAACAACAAAACAAACGTCAGAAGCGTCTTACCTGGGCTAAAGAAAAACAGACCTGGTCTGTTGCTCAGTGGTCCAAAGTCCTCTTTTCTGATGAGAGCAACTTTTGTATCTCATTTGGAAACCAAGGACCCAGAGTATGGAGGAAGAATGGAGAGGCACACACTGCAAGATGCTTGAAGTCCAGTGTGAAGTTTCCACAGTCTGTTGATTTGGGGAGCCATGTCATCTGCTGGTGTTGGTCCACTGTGCGTTATTAAGTCCAGGGTCAACGCAGCCGTCTACCAGGAGATTTTGGAGCACTTCATGCTTCCTTCCGCAGACAAGCTTTATGGGGATGCTGACTTCATTTTCCAGCAGGACTTGGCAGCTGCCCACACTGCCAAAAGCACCAAAACATGGTTCAATGACCGTGGGATTACTGGGCTTGATTGGCCAGCAAACTCGCCTGACCTGAACCCCATAGAGAATCTATGGAGCACTGCCAAGAGAAAGATGAGAGACATGAGACCGAACAATGCAGAAGAGCTGAAGGCTGCTATTGAAGCATTCTGGTCTTCCATAACACCTCAGCAGTGCCACAGGCTGAAAGCTTCCATGCCACGCCGCATTGAGGCAGTAATTGCTGCAAAAGAGGCCCAAACCAAGTACTGAGTACATATGCATGCTTATACTTTTCAGAGGTCCGATATTGTTCTATGTACAATCCTTGTTTTATTGATTGCATGTAATATTCTAATTTTCTGAGATTGTGGATTTGGGGTTTTCATGAGCTGTAAACCGTAATCATCACAATTATGACAAATCACGGCTTGAACTATCTTGCTTTGCATGTAATGAGTCTCATATATTAGTTTCACCTTTTAAGTTGCATTACTGAAATAAATGAACTTTTGCACAATATTTAAATTTTTCGAGTTTCACCTGTATGTGGTATCACTGCGATCGCCAGGGGAAGGACAATTTATTGAGTTGTACTTTGGTGGTAGGTTATGACAGTTGCAATAAATATACAGCTAAAATTGTGATCTTTATTATACTATTTTGGGCCAGTTTTCCTTTGATAAAAACAAAACAAAAAGAAAAACAAAAAAATAAAACTCCGTAATAATCATTACCATTCACCACCAAATAAAATTCAAAAAAATTAAAAAACAAGGTATGATCCACCTGGATGCACAAAGTAGTTGTGATGATATGTACGGTTTTACTAACACATGTCAAAGTTGCAAAATTGTGCTTGGGTATTTAGATTTGTTTTACCCTTAGGTGCAAAGGGGTTAAGAGAAGTTTTTACCAAAACACAATTTCATTATTCTGTATTGGTAATTTTTTTGTCAAATATGCCTGTTAGAGAGAGACTGGGTAATCTAGTCTCTCCCAGCAATCCTGTAAATACAGGTAGAAAGTTTTCACCAGATGCAAAACATAACTAAGCTACCGAATCCATACATTGTGACTAACTGCAATGCTTAACTTTTTAGGAAGATTTTGTGCATGTTGCATTGTGAAGACTAGTTAATATAATTGTGTGTTAAAGTAGAAAAGCTTTAGTTTGACAAAATTCGATATCACTAGTAGTAATAGGCTTTTGAAATTTTTTTTTTTTAGCTCTTAGGCTGAATTCACACCTGTACGTTTCCTAAACAGAAATGTGTTTTGTTGCGCGTTTCAGAAATGCACTGCAAACATGCTGCAATCTTGGGTCGTGCTTGAGGTACCATTAATTGTTAATGGCACCTCAAGTGCAGGTAGCGGATGAGCATTCAAATGAATGGGCTGCCCTAGGTGCTCCATGCATTTACGGATAACTGCCAAAAAAAAAAATACATGATCAGGAGCGAGTGTTCTTGCTACCCTCAGGTGTGAATGGGGGCCTACAAATGTGTCTGTTGTAACAACAAAAAATTTGGATATATTTTGGCAAAAAGCAGGTAAATGCCTGCATACTAGTTCTTTTCTTCTCTGGGAAGCCTCAAAAACCCTGAATTATGTAGTGCATTAATATCAAATCTTGCCCACTCCCGCTTCCAACACAATCCTTCTGGCCCAACACTCTGAAGGGCCACCTCAAAGCACAATAGGACTGTGCAGAAGGCAGGATAGATAGGATTCTAAACTACCAGAAAGTACTGCATGTTACCCTTGTCAGAATATCCTGGGATTTTAGGTGTAGCGTCTCAATTTTTATTTTTTGGTCAATTTATATGAATATCCCTTGTGGTAACATGTACCATGACAGGCTTTCTTTATGGAATGATCACACATTTCTCCTCTGCCCTCAAAAGCAGCTGATCAAACCAAGATTGGTTTCGTTAGATGCTTTACAAGCTTGTAAACATCAAACGAAAACCAGAAGTGCCAAAATCCTGGTTGCTTTCAGTTTCTTACATCACAGACAGGAGGGCATGTACCTAGCTTCTCTTTTAGTGCACCAGGGATCCAAGCAGCAGCAGTACCCGAATGCTCAGGAAAGCCTACTACAGTGGTTCTTAACCTTGTTGGAGGTACTGAACCCCACCAGTTTCATATGCGCATTCACCGAACCCTTCTTAATTGGAAAAATAAAATATGATTTTTAAAATTCAAAACATAGGTATATATTTAGGTATATATTTATACATAGGTGCACAAAATGAACAAAACCGTTAAGAACAAAACCATTAAAACATGATTTTCACACAAAAACATAATAATGAATATTTACTGCACGAATCATATGAGTCGGGTGTGGGTCTTCACCTCCGCCGAACCCGCGAGACTGACTCACCGAACCCCTGGGGTTCGATCGAACCCAGGTTAAGAACCACTGGCCTAGTAGAAGCAGTGGGCAGAGGCAAGGCATCCTGTAGAAGTGATCGAGCAACTTTAAAGATGTTTGAATCAATTCTACAGTAAAACCCATTGCTGGTTGAAAATTGTGGTATTGGGCTGATGACTCCATCATCCCTGTATAACCACTTCAACCTGAGGTTGTTTGGGTACATCCTATCTGGCTGAAGTGGTTAAAGTGTTAACAGTGGGCAGTGAGCCAAGTTACAGGTAAGCTCTTGTTAGGCAGCAGTGATGCAGCAGTTTACAGACTACAAATAATGTTTCCTGACAGAAGAAAGAATTGTGTCTAGCTGAAGTCACATCTCCCAATACACACAAATCTATTTTTCTATATACACTTGCAAACAGTTATTTGAAGGAACGCGGCAGGAAGGTAGTCTCAAACATCTTGGAGAACTAACCACAGATCTTCTGTAGATGTAGATGGACTCCAGTCCTTCTGCCGAGTTCCTTCAGAAACTGTGTGCAAAAGTACCGAGAACAACTGATGCGGTTTTGAAGGTAAAAGGGTGGTCCACTCCGCTTTTGAACTTGTACCTACAAGGTAAGCCTATAATAGGGCTTACCTGTAGGTAAAGTGGATATCTCCTAAACTTGCAGTGTTTAGGAGATATTCACACAGGATGTAACCAGTACATGAGCTCTGAAGAAACGGCATACTCCTGCATGCAGGAGTGACATCAATGCAGCTCAGCCATTCAAGCAGCTGCAGCCCACGAGCCTGGAAGGAAGACCATGTGAATATAGAAGCGCTGCCAGCGGTGAAAGGGCATTTTGTCACACCTGCCTGAAACTTTTGCACAGTACTGCATATTGGATGGTTTATTGGAATTTCATTCACACTTGCGCTGGGACGTATGTATGACTTGGATATAATGACATTTTATTTACACTCAATTGGTCTAGCACCACTAACAGTTGGTTATGTGTAAGCTTGTATTGTACATCACGATATATTGTATTAGCCAGTAGCTGGATCAATTGGTTTTAACCACTTGATAACCGGGCTATAGCCCAACAACGGCTACAGTGCGGTTGCCCAGTTCTGGTAGGGCGTCATATGTCGTCCTCCCAGAATATGCCCTCCCGCGTGCCCCCAGTGGCGCGCAACCTGGCAATCTCCGGGATCGCTGTGTCCTACGCACAGCTGATCACGTGATGTGGTAAAAGGCCAATCACTGTGGGCTTTTACCACATAATTAGCTGTTTCCAATGACACAGCAGATCACCGGGTAAATGCAGTTGCTGGTTGTCGGCTGCACTTTCCTCACGCTGTCACAGTCTGATGAAAGTACTGCCGATAACCGGCAATTGTCAGAAAACAGATCGGCACTGATGATCAGTGCCCAGCAGTGCCCCCCTACCTGCGCCCATCAGTGCTACCCACCTATGCCCCCCACCAGTGCAGCATAATCAGTGCTACTCATCAGTGCAGCCTCATCAATGCATATCAGTGTAGGAGAAAAATTACCTGCTTGTAAGTTTTTATAATAGAAACAAAAACGTTTTTTTTTTTCAAATTTTTTGCTGTTTTTTTGTTTATAGCGCAAAAAACAAAACACCCAGGGGTGATTAAATACCACCAAAAGAAAGCTCTATTTGTGAGGAAAAAATTATAAAAATTTCACATGGGTACAATGTTGCACGAATGCGAAAATTGTCAAAGTGCGACCGCGTTGAAAGCTGAAAATAGGCCTGGGCAGGAAAGGGGGTATAAGTGCCCCGCAGGCAAGTGGCTAAAGAGATATTTTCACTGTAAGCGCAGGTTTTTCTTTTTCATTAAGGTAAGGTTATTATTGGTCATAGCAACAATCAAAATCCAATCACCATTTTTTACAATCTAGAATTGAAGGAACAAAATCAATAACTGGCTGTTATGGGTAACAACATTCTACCTTCACCACATTTTTTATTTATCAGGCCATTTTTCCATGCAGAACTGCTTGGTTTTTAGGGTCTGATCAGACAGCCTTGCACACTAAACTGCAGCTGTTTAGCATGGGGCAGCTGTCCGTTATGGCTACAGTGAGACAACCATAGCTGATACAAATTAATAAGAATTATTCCTAGCTGATATAGATGTGAATGACACCTGATGTAAAAAGAATGGGCTGGAGGAATTATAATGATTACTGCTATACTTTACAGCTGCAGGACATATTGGTAGTCCGGCACCAAGCTCTGCCATACAGACTACTAGTCAGACAGGCAATGGCTGTGAACTGGAAGAGAGTGGTACCAATCATAGGACAATTTGTTACCTTAAATCAAATAATGCAGAAGCTAGATTTTACATTCCACCAGTGTGCAGAGGTCACCCATGTGACCAACAGGTGTGAGTGGGTGGCCTTTGTGATTAATGATTACAACTATGCCTGAGTGTCATCTGCACAATAGTTATCAATAAAGACTAAACCATCAATGATGCCCACCAGAGCCATGGAATGTGGAGAGCGTGGATAGAAACAGGTTTATATGGCTGCTGGGGAGGGGGAGAAAAATCTATATGCACAGCCTGGTGCGTGAGTCGAAAGGGGAGGGGGAGATATTGTGTGTCTGAGAGATAGATATCCTCCATGATCCCTGGACCATTCTCAAATCAACAAATAAATAGCTGCAATAAATACAGCGTAGCTAAGCAAAAAATAAAAAACCTCCAACAAATACGTTAGTCTATAGTCTGCTAATGGGTTTACGTGTGGACCAAGACTTAAGCTGTTCTCTCTATTTTCTCAGCCATTCAGAAACATTGACATTACTACTGTGGGAGTTAAAAGGCCACACATGCAATGCTTTTGCACACCGCTCATCTCATGCCAGCATAGTTTAGACACTGCTCAGAAGACATTCCTATATAAGTAATTGTGCAATTTTTTTTAAGAAACTGTGAAAAACAAAAGGAAACCCATGATTATCCAGAATATATCATAACTGCAGACACAAACTGTGTAAAAAGTAGCAATGGCAGTTACTAAAATTTAAATCCCCACTGGCTTTTTTAATGTTAAGGTATTATCTTCTGGTATAAAACCGTCACATTCTGAAGAACTTTAGAAACTTTAACCCCGCTAAGGAGACAATTTCTGTCTAAGGAAAATATGAATCAAACAAGTGTCCGCTTACAAAATATATACTAGTCTAATCATCAATGCAGATTTATAAAATCCTATAAAAATTCTGCTTACCCTCAGGCAGCTGCAGCAAGTGGTTTCTCCTGATATTGAGATCACGTAATGATTCTAATTTGCCAATTTGGGTAGGAATTGTCTGGATCTCATTGCAACTCACATCCTGGGAAAAAAAAACAAAAACAAAAAACCACTATTAGAATAAAAATGAAAAGCCCCCTCAACACTATGGAATATGCAACAATCTTTATATAAAACTTGAAAGCAACTTGCAGTCATAGTCGTGCATATGGAAAACAGCAACAAAGTGAACTGCTGGTAAAACACAGCAACCATTTACTATACAGGAAATTAAAAGAGCTTGATTTAGCCTACTATTGAAGTGATCATTTCCTGTATCACCTGCACATAATTTTGACCAGATTTGTTAATTTGTCAATTTTACATGCACCTTGTAAACAAGACAAAAGGCAATAAAATATGTACATGTTAAAATGCCTTTTGAGTACAGTATCATTTACAGAGGTATTAACCCTTTCGCTGCCAGAGCCATTTTTGCATTTTTTTGCACGTTTAAAAAGAATCAAACCTGAAGATTACACAAAAACCCCAAAACATTATATATTTTCAGAAAGCAGACACCCTAGAGCAGTGATGGCGAACCTTTTTGAGCCCGAGTGCCCAAACTGCAACCCAAAACCAACTTATTTCTTTCAAAGTGCCAACACTGCAATGAAACCTGAATATCGAGCTTTTGGTTTAGAAAAAACAACTCGTACAGTAGTGCAAACTAATTAACAGTACAGGGATGACCAGAGACTGCAGACACAGTACAGGGATGACCAGAGACTGCAGACACAGTACAGGGATGACCAGAGACTGCAGACACAGTACAGGGATGACCAGAGACTGCGGACAGTACAGGGATGACCAGAGACTGCGGACACAGTACAGGAGATGACCAGAGACTGCGGACACAGTACAGGAGATGACCAGAGACTGCGGACACAGTACAGGAGATGACCAGAGACTGCGGACACAGTACAGGGATGACCAGAGACTGCGGACACAGTACAGGAGATGACCAGAGACTGCAGACACAGTACAGGGATGACCAGAGACTGCGGACAAAGTACAGGGATGACCAGAGACTGCGGACACAGTACAGGGATGACCAGAGACTGCGGACACAGTACAGGGATGACCAGAGACTGCGGACATAGTACAGGGGATGAATAGAGACTGCAGACACAGTACAGGAGATGACCAGAGACTGCGGATAGTACAGGGATGACCAGAGACTGCGGACACAGTACAGGGATGACCAGAGACTGCGGACAGTACAGGGATGACCAGAGACTGCGGACAGTACAGGGATGACCAGAGACTGCGGACAGTACAGGGATGACCAGAGACTGCGGACAGTACAGGGATGACCAGAGACTGCGGACAGTACAGGGATGACCAGAGACTGCGGAAAGCACAGGGATGACCAGAGACTGCGGACAGTACAGGAGATGACCAGAGACTGCGGAAAGCACAGGGATGACCAGAGACTGCGGACAGTACAGATGACTGCTGACCTTTGGGGAGGTGGGGAGCGGGTACCTGAATTTGACAGATACCCGCTCTTACTTCCGCAGAGTTTTTTTTTTATCTTACCTGTTCCTTTATCCAGCCGCGCGCTGTCTACCCGGCTTCTGTAGTGTGGGCGCTCGTCGGACAGCCGGATGCCCAGTGCGCATGCGCGAGAAGCGCTGCGCTGCGCTTTGTGATTGGTCCGGCGGCTTCTGGGATCTGTCATGTGTCCCAGGTACCGCCTTACCATTCACAAAGAGCACTGCTTCTTGCGCATGCGCACTTGGGACCCGGCTGTCACGCACACTACAGAAGCTGGGAAGACAGCGCGCCGCTGGATAGAGGGACAGGTACGGTCCCACTGCAGAGCTGAGCGGCCGGCCCGGTATTCTGACATGGCGGCGGTGGAAATACCGGACCGGCCGCTCTATATTCGCTCCATAAGACGCACTGACATTTTCCCCCCTTTTTTGGGGGAAAAAAAAGTGCGTCTTATGGAGCGAAAAATACGGTACTCTCCTGGCGTGCCCACAGATAAGGCTCGGCGTGCCGGCTGTGGCACGCGTGCCACGGGTTCGCCATCACTGCCCTAGAGAATAAAATAGTGGTATTTATAATTTTTTATGTCACGCAAATATTATTGGAAAGGTCTAGGAAATTTGAATGAATTTTAGGGCAAACAAACACAATAAACGACCAAAATTTCTGGTAAAATATAAAAAGAGGATGTGCTGAGTAGATACTCGACATGCCAAACCTTAAATTTGAGTTTGCCTATGAAATTGCGTCAAGCTTCAATAACCTATATTTTCTATAGACACTTCAAAAACCCCTATAGGTCATCAGTTTAGTGTCTCGGAGGAGGTCTGATGCTAGAACTATTGCTCTCACTCCGGCGTGCGCAGCAATACGTAATGTGTATCGCAATTGAGATTTTCAAGCGTACGCGACCCAACATGTGCGTTTCTGTTCGGACGTGCATATATGGGGGGGGGGGGCCCAAAGCAACGGAACGGGGGGCTGTGAAAGCGATTGGTGGCAGTGGAACTGCCTGACTGCTTCCACCTGACAGGCAGGAGTCTGCCTGTCTGTTTTATGCACAATCCCGGTGGCTGCAGCCACAACTGCTCTGCATTTCTTGGTTTTACCGCATTTTTTATGTCACCCCACAGGTTTTTCTATTGGATTAAGGTTCGTGGATTGGGCTGGCCACTCCATAACATTAAGCTTGTTGGTCTGGAACAAAGATGTTGCACGTTTACTGGTGTGTTTGGAGTTGTCTTGTTGAAATCACCCATTTCAAGGGCATTTCCTCTTCAGCATAAGGCAACATGACCTCTTCAAGTATTTTGATGTATTCAAACTGATCCATGATCACTGATATGCGCTAAAGCAGGCCCAAAATCATAGTATGAGAAACATCCCCATATCATGATGCTTCCGCCACCATGCTTCACTGTCTTCACAGTGTACTGTGGCTTAAAGGATAAGTTCAGTTTTACACAACAAATAATACACATTGTTTTCAGGTAAAAAAAATGTGCACTTATTTTTATGTTAGGAGCCTCTAAGGTATTGCACTAGCAAATCAGCAGATCATCGATGCCATGCAGGTCCATGAAGATTGTCAGGCTACATTCACAGCTATGCAGTTTGCCTTTGATCCTTTTCTGCAGTACATTTTGCGTTTTTGACGCGTTTGCCGTATTTTTATTTTTTTCGCTGCTACGCAGAGTAATAACGCATCAAAACCTTGACAAAAACGCACTACATGCTTTTCTGCAGCGTTTCCATTAATGTCTATAGAACCAAAATCGCCAGTACTCACTGTGTGATGGGACCACCAAGTTCCTGTGTATCAACCCGCTGCTTGTAGTCCCAAAATAGTGGTCATGTCCTGTGGAGGCTCCGCTAGTAGTCAGATAATGTCTGCCGGCCGTGCATCATGGACGGGATGCCATAATCGTGCTGGTAAATTCCTGTGAAGACACCATGTGGTGTAGAGGTGGTGTGCGGGGAGTGGAGGGAGGAGGCGTTTGACCACGCTGATGCATTTTGTCCCACCTACTTCCGGGAATTCTTCAGAGCAATCCACATATATGACAGGTGTTAGATGAAAGGAGAGATCTCTAACTGATCTGAGGGTAGATACCTCTGATATACAAGTAATGACTGACAATCTTTCTAACCAATTGCTCTGAAGAATTCCCAGAAGTAGGTGGGACAAAATGAGTCAGTGTGGTCAAACTCCCCCTCCCTCCATTGCCTGCACACAACCTCTACACCGTATGCGGTCTGCACAGGATTGGACCAGCAAGGATATGGCATCCCGTACAAGGTACTCGGCCGGCAGTCACTATCTGACTACTAGCAGAGCCTCCACAGGACATGACCACTATTTAGGAACTACAAACCACGGGTTGATGCACAGGACCTTGGTGGTTCCATCACACTGTGGGTACTGGCGACCCGGTGTTGCTATCTAGGTCAGATCAGCTGCACAGGCTTGTACAGGCTGGACTGGTTACACTCATCGAGGTTGCTGTGGTAGGTACTCGCATTACATCTTTGACCTATACCTGATGGCTGTATGGCCACCCATGTCCTCATGTCTGCATGCTGATTGGACTTCATCTTGGAGGCTTAGTTCTGCTGAGCACTGTCGTCTGTTTATGTTTGGTTATCAGCCTGTCTTCACCTTTGCAGGCCGTCTGGAATATCTGATACAGTACACATTCATGGACTTCCAGTGGATACATTCTGTTGCCCATCATTAACACACATTTTCTCCTTTTTCCTTTGGATTGGCCATACCAGGTTTACATATTTTTCTAGTGCACTAGTGACCTGATTTTTTAGGCTGGACTTTAGAGGCTAAAGCCCTTCATATTTGTTATTTCCTTTTAGGTCTTTATTGGTTATCATACTGTCTATGTATTTAGGTTGGCCTTTTGACTGCAGTATACCATTATCCATATGAACTATATATTTGCTCTGTCATTTAGTGTGTTGGTGGATGGGATACTGCATCTAGTGGGGTCTGGGGGGTAGGGGGGCCATAGTGGGCGAGTGCTATACCTCAGCTCCCTTCTTTCCCTTTCTGGGAGGGTCATTGTGGGAGAAGAATTGCGGTTTCTTGGGAGACATTCTCGGGGAGACTGTGGAAAGATGGTTGTGGTGTTGGGAGGTGGGTTAGGTCCATTTGGGGAGGTGTGGGTGCTGTGTACACACAGGGAATGCTCTTTGGTACCATCGGTGTTTAGTGTGGGAGGTCTCCCCCATATTTGGGCTGGGGGGTTTTTACGACTGGGAGTGAATACCAGGTTCCCGATGCAATGTTTTTAATTTGTATGATTTTTCATGAATAAATACGCTTTTGAAGTTAGCCTTTTTAGGTGTGCAGCCTATTTTTGTTTCTTCATATTTTTTTCTAGTAAATTATCTGCCAAGTAAAAAAATTATTTGTACCGAAAACAGTGATTGATCTGGTTAGTGATATTGGACTTCTATTATTTTGAACAACTGTAACATTAAATAAGCAAAATCATACCAGTTCTGTCAGGTGTCTGAGAAGACCAATCTCCTCTGGCAAGGAGTCCAACTTGTTGTTACTTGCTACGAGAACTTTCAGAGGTAGATTGCAGACGTGTCCTGGAAGTGATGTAAGTTGGTTCCGACTTGCAGAGGAAATACAAAAATACAGCAAAAAAGGATAGTTAAAATCAATCTACTCAAAAGGTATACACCTGCTTTTAAAACACTAAGAGCAGCAATGAAAAAAAGAACTACTTTAACAACACAGAAATGTATTCAATTGATGTATTAAATGGCTGAGCCAAGATCTTCCAGACAAAGCCAGTGGCACATTGGCCTCTCTAGTCCAGGTAATATGTTGGCAACATAACAAAGAACTAGCAAATTTGCCCCTCAAAAGGCAGAGAACTCTCAGTACTAAGTTACCCAGTTTTAATTACAATGTAGTAGATAGACAGATACCTGAGATTAATGAAGGTCAGGGCTTGCAGGTTAAGAGTAGCTTCTGGCACATAGCGGATACAGTTCTGATAAAGATTTAGGCTTTCGAGGGAAACATAATGACAGATCTCAGCAGGAATCTCCGACAGCCTGTTCCGAGATAGATCTTTAAAGAAAAAAGAAAAATCAATTTTGTTTTGCATGTTTAGGAGTAAACAGTTAGGAGTTGCAACACAAAAAATAGGCAGACATGAGATATTTATGAGGAAAACTCTATTTTAGCCTTGCTAAATTAAACTTGAGCATATAATGAAAAATAAGATTTGTACCATTTTGTGGGAGTCCATTGAGGGACATAGGAAGTCTTTAACTTTTGAAATCTCCAAAAGCAATGTACCTGATGGACAGGGACACAGCAGACATGAGCTAACAGATCCAAAGAAAAACCAGCATGACCGACTGCCTACAGCTCAGAGAGGCCTGAATGAACTTACGTCCGAATCTGGCATCAGATGAGGTCAAAACATCCACCTGATAAGACTTTACCAAAATGGAGACCGTCTGCAAACAGACACGGACTTCCTGTTGCATAAACATGAATGAGATGGGCAAAAGATGGCTTTCAGCTCCTATTCTCCAACTGTACAGAATTCCTCAGATGCGTTTCTGGGGGGTTATTCGTAGAGGTGTTGCAAGTCTATGAGAGCTTCATAAGTCAATCCTGTGTCTTGCACCAGTCTATTCATATGCTGATCCAACTTACAGTTTTAGGGGGCATTTGAGCAGTTATTTTCATTGTTTTGATTCACCTATTCGAACTTCAAGAACATGTATGAACAGAAGACCAGGTAGCAGCCTTGTGAATCTGGGAAACAGTTGCTTGAAAAAAAAAAAATCAACTGTTGCCCAGATTTACAAGGCTGCTACCTGAAAAAGCCCAAGAAGCACTCTCAGGTCTAGAAAGGGTGGAACTTAATCCTTGAGAACAAGAGCTTGACTGGTGGTCTGGTCAAAGCCACCTAGAGATGGTGGAACTAGAACAAGTGCACACTCTCGGGGACCATCCTGGATGATAAAGGGCTTGATTACAAATCTTCACCCTCTGAAGAGTGATCTGTGGTGGATGGCGTTTCAGAGGGATGTTTGACAGGCAAGGAGATATCATCTCCTTGACACCTGGTTTACCCTCTAAAACCCCACAGCACCAGTCTGCATTGCATGTAAATGTGGTATAAACCCTTTTAGTTGAATGGGTCACATTCGATGGGGAGGACTGCTCACTGAACAAGACAGGGAAAAATTTTGCTGCAACACATGTGTACACTTCTATCCACCGCCTTTGCAGCTTGAAGGGTGATTGGTTATGTTGACATAGCATAAAAGAATTTGTATTTCTAAAAGAAGCAGTGGCTGTGAATAAGAATCGCAACCCCAACCTTACCCAGACAATGGAGGAAAATTTCCCTTCAGTGAACTGCAGCCAAACAGAGGGATGGAAGAAGGTCGTCTTCACTGCAGTGAAATGCTGAAACTAACTTAGGTAAGAAGAAAGTCCTAGGCCTTAACACCTTTTCCCAATGCAAAACCAGAAATGATATCAAGAAGGAAAAAAAGCTGCCAATTCAGATACTCTCCATGTAAGATCTGGTGGCTACAAGGAACACCAAGTTGTGGGTGAGAGGAACGTCTCTACTGGGTTTAAACAGTGGTTTCTGAAGCACAGAGAAAACCTAATTCAGATCCCATGGAGTCACATGGGACCAAACAAGGGAAGCTACATGTTAGACCCCTATACAAAGTAGTGAGTGGCCTACAGTCTCAAAAACAAGATAAAGGCAGCAAAAACTGAGCCCTTAATAGTGGTGCAAGCCAAGGGCTGGTCCAAACCAAGCTGTAGGAAGAAGAGGATTCGCCCCGTGAAGAAATTTCTAGGTTGGAAACCCCAAGACTCAAATGAAGTGAGGTACATCTTCCACACCTGATGACAGACCTTGCAGTAAGTAGCCTTCCTAGATTTTAGGATTGGGAATCATGGATAAAGAGATGCCCTCATCTGTCAACAGTCTTGACATTAAAGCCGCAACCATGAAACTTGATGGCATATTGGTCCTTCAAGCTGAAGATCTTGGCAGTTCCACCAGGAATCTTACCAGGTGAGCATACAAATTTCACCTGTGCCTTTTTGGAGAGAATACCAATCATCAGGATGTACTGATCCTACAGAGTATCCATTGCTTCTGCTAGAGAATCCCTGTATTTGGAAACAAACCTGTCTAGTTTACTGCTGAACCTTGAGGTCCAGATCCGGAAAAACCTCTGGGTGTAGTGACCACTCACTTGGGTCCAGATGCTGCTGGCTTAGGTAATATGCCTGCCAGTTGTCTAGCCCTGGGATGTACAAGGCAAGCAAGGCAGCCAAGTAAAGTTCTGCCCAGGACAGGATCTGATGTTCCCCACTCTTGCCTTGGCCACTTCTGCGGCACTGACTGAATATGGATCTTATCAGAATAGTTCAAAACTGCTGAAACAGCTATATTTCACAAAACTCCAGAATGTTTACTTGTGACAATAAAAAGTGCTAGCAAAATAGGTTAGTATTTCAAGGCCAAGTTCATCTTTTGAAAAAAAAAATTTAATAAATTTAAATTTTTTTCCAAGTAAAAAAATGTTAATTTCTTTTTTTTTTTCTAAGGAGCCTACAGGGAATGGCACCCAAGATCAGCAGATCATGGGTGCAATCTCAGGTTCCTGCAAACTCTCAGGATAGTGGTCAGCCCTGGCAGGCAATTACTTGAGAGCAGAAGGATCACTGGACTATGAGAGAGCTTACCCTAGAGTAGCTCTACCTCTGATGAAGTCATGTGGTATGACACAATACGCGTGAGGAGAAGTCAGGTGACATTAGCGCTCCTACATCGTTCCACCAGGCAGGGTCTTGCTCTCCATGGTTTGATTCTGACCACTGTTTCCTGCATTTTTAACACTATTATCATGTGAGTTCATATGCGTTAATAAATATATGGCTTTTAAAAAAGCCTACTGCATAATGTTCTACTTTATGGTTGCCGAGCTTTATCCACAGAGTTGGCTGTACTGAAATCGGGTGCCATTTGTGAAGGTTCAGTGGTGATTCATAAGGGGAAGAGTGCACAGAGGAGCACGTTATATGTTACCCCCACTAATAGGGGAGATGCTTTGTTTGACCTGTGTCCACATACAGGTCCATATGAGAAGGTTGGAGTCCACCTGGAATTCTATGTTCACTGTGGTGATTCACATGTATTGAAGTTTTACAGTACTGGGATTTTGGGTGCAATCACCAGTAGGAAGATTTTTCACTTATTTGAATTTTTTTGAAGAACTGCATTTATTTTTATGTTTTATCTTTTGGGACCATCAGTTTTTGTTCGTATATTTACATGCATTGATTTATGCTAGCAGTGCAACATTTTCATTTGTTTTATTCTGTATGGTAAAGTGGCCAGACGGAAGCCACTCCTCAGTAAAAGGCAAATGGCAGCCCGCCAGAAGTTTGCCAAAAAGGCACCTGAGGGACTCTCAGAGCATGAGAAACAAAACTGTGGTCTGATGAAACAAAGATTGAACTCTTTGGCCTGAATGCCAAGTGTCATGTCTGGAGGAAACCAGGCACTGTTCACCACCTGGCCAATACCATCCCTGCAGTGAAGCATGGTGGCGGCAGCAGCATGCTCTGGGGATGTTTTCCAGCGACAGGAACTGGGAGACAAGACAGGATCGAAGAAAAGAAGAATGCAGCAAAGTACAGAGACATCCTTGATGAAAACCTGTTCCAGAGCGCTCTGGACCTTAGACTGGGGCGACAGTTCATCTTTCAAGAGGACAATGACCATAAGCCCACATAACAAAGGAGTGGCTACGGTCCAACTCTGTGAATGTCCTGGAGTGGCCCAGCTAGAGCTCAGACTTGAACCCGATTGAACATCTCTGGAGAGATCTGAAAATCGCTGTGCACCAACGCTCCCCATCCAACCTGATGGAGCTTGAGAGGTACTGCAAGGAATGGGAGAAATTGCCCAAAAATAGGTATGCCAAGCTTGTAGTGATCATACTCAAATGAATTGAGGCTGTAATAAAAAAAAAAAAACAAAAAAAAAACAAAACACATTTCTAGATTATATCCAATTCAAAGCATGGAAACCTACAAAGAACGAACCCAAAAAGCTTACTACCTTTAGAAAAATGTTCATTGAAAAAAGAAAAAAAAAAAGAAAAAAAAAAAAACTGCAATCTTTACCAAATGAGTTTACTAGATTAGGTTTTATGGATGTATTTGTTGTGTGCACATTCATGATTTACCTGCATTCAAATTTTATATACTTATTACAGACTCAGATGTCTTCCTTCAATGAAATGACACTGGGCAACACATTTCAAACTGTGAACGATTATCGTACTCGCACACGGTACTGATGTATGAACATCAGATTACTGGCAGAAAATTTCTGTATAAAATGTTGAGGATTTGTTGTACAATAAATGGGTGTATTCACGTATACAAATTCAAACAAATATTCTAGCTTTTCTTGGTTTGTGTCATACGCATGTGAAATACTGTCCAACACTACAGATTGACATTTTTTTTTCTTTTACTAATTTATACACAGCACAAGTTTACATGCCTGTGTGTACAAGCCTATTATAATTTAGATCAGTAAAAATAACCCCCCCGCCAGAATGCCTAAAAACATGGTTTAACCTCCCTAGCGGTATGATTATGTCCATATTTCAATGCTCAAAGCAGTACATTTTTTTGCATGGAAATATGTATTTTTTTTATTGTAGGTCTGTAATTTTTAGGAATAACTCACTGAAATCTGTCCGAACAAGAGTCTAGTAAACATCCCGGGTATAATAAAATTTGAAACACGAAATCATAAATTATAATATAATAATCATAAAAAATAATAATAAATTTAATTCAATAATATAATCAAACCAAAAACACTGAAATTTGAAATATAGCGCCAAGTTCGCACATCACTGAGCAAAGTTGCAAAATTGTTTTCAGTGTCTGATGACGAATTTCCCCACGAATCATCACTCAATTCTGCAAGTAGTTCTAATTTACTATCGCTGTTTTCTAGCTGGTCTAAAATCGATTTTGACCTAAAGGGATGCTTTTTGGATGCCATGGACATTTCTCAGTTTCAAGGCAGAAACAGTAAAAATGTAGGCAGGGCACAGGACAAAGCACTAGGGACAAAATGTATGTGTATGTTTGATACAGTAATGTTTTACAATGTGATTTTAGTGTATTTAGTGAATGTCACTTTTTGTCATTTTCAAATTTCCCGCCGCTCCATCCCCGTACGTCCTGACGTCGTGGGGAACGGAACCCAGAAGACAGATGCCGGCATCGGCCGGAGGACATTGCAGGGGATACTGCAGGAGGGACATCGCAGGAGTGCAGGACAAGGTAAGAGAAGAACAAATCCCGGAGCAACGTCGCATGGTAAGCCCGAGTGTAGTTTGGGGTTACCGCTTTTGGTACTGAAACTATACCCAGAGCTACACTCGGGAATACCGCCAGGGAGGTTAAGAAATTACAGCTGGTTTCTAAACTTTTAAGCAGTACCAACTTTATTGGCCGGTTCACACTATAGAAACATAGTCCAGATGCATTCCGGATGCGTTTGTGCATTTTTTTATGTTTTTTTTTTTTTCATGTTCCAGTGTGTTTTTTATGCATTCCAGTTAATTTTTTCTCTCTCTTTTTCTTCAATTTAAACAGAGACATGTGCGTTTTTGGTGCATTTTAGGGCATTCCAGTGCATTTTATGCATTCCAGTACAGTTCTGTGCAGAAAAAATGCAGCCCGTTCTACTTTTTTTTCTACACCCAGAATGCACTGAAACTGCATGCACTGATGTGAACTATGACGTTGACAACCAAATAAACTACTTTCTGTGCGTTTTGGATTCAGAAAAAAAGTAACTAACACATGTAGTGTGAACCAGGCCTAAAAGTGGATATAAACTCAAATAGTGAAGTTATGCTATGTCATAGGAAACATAGAATTCTTTACAGTGCTTTAAAAATGTACCGTTTGTCTCAAATGCCTTCTGAAAAATAAAATACATTTTTTTTTAACATTATTTCATCTAGGAAATCCTGTTTATACAGTTTCACAACTGATATCCATGGCATGATATCCAAGACACGGTCTACTTCTGCCCACTAGCATCATAAGATCTGGGGTGAGATTTGAGGAGTTCACTACTGTGCTGCTCGTAGTTTTCCTTGCTGGAGGCTCTGGCATGAGGAAGCACAAAAAAAAAAAACAAATACCTTGTACAGCAACAACAGGGAAAGATAAGCTGCAAGGAAACCAGAGGCAAGAACAGCGATTAGAGCTTTAGCCTCTACCTACATATGTTTATTTATTCTAGGAACAGCTTTCACAGTTCTGCTCTTTAGTAAAAAAAAAAAAAAAAAAATGTTGGTATTTGCTTAGGTTTTATGAAGAGAGGGCTGCTGAAGCGGTAGATCAGGGTCACTGGGGAGGATAAAACAACAGCAGAATTATGGTACCTGCTATCAAGCATCACTATTACTTCTCAATCCATTTAATTTTTGTTTCTAAGTACACACCTGTTTAAAACAGGGTGAATAAAAATCAATGATTTAAAAAAAAAAAAAAAATCTGATTTTTTAAATTTAAATCGGATTTTTTGATTTAAATCGGATTTTTTTGATCTAAATCAGATTTTTTAAAATAAAATGCTTTTTGAGGAAAATATATTGCCATCCAAAGGTTATTCCATCATGAAATAAAGATTAGTTTTTTTAATTATGTAGAATAAGGCGGTATATGTTTAATTTTTTTGGTAAATAAATTCCATTAATCCATTCAAATGTCATGCTCTTCCAGAGGTTTTTGTAAGATTATTGGGCAGTTTCTCTGCCTACAAGATATTATCACAGATGCTTGGTTTACTTTTGCAGTTCTCAAAACTGAATTTGACTCAGCGGAGATCACATGCCTCTTCTTCACAGCAAAAATGTTATAACATGAACAGAGTTAAGAAAAAGACCTTAATCCTAATTTCTACAAACCTATGAATACAGAATCAACCCCTTCAGTGCCAAGTTTCAAGAAGTTCAGTGAATAGAATAGAAACAATATTTTTCTGATTGTTTGGAGTGGAATAGATCTGCACAAGAAGAAAGTGAAACTAAGTGTGAGGAGGAAGGGGCTGACAGTCGAAGTTTCTTAAAATATATAGATTTTGTTTAGCCAAATTAGTTAACAAACATGGATGTTTAAGCAAATCACATATGCTGTAATGTTATTGTTTCAGTTGAATAAATCTATTTAAATTGTTATTAAAGTAATGATTATTTTTCTCCTTCCTAAGTACAACAGAAAAGTTGTCCAAATATGAATGATTAACCTATTAAACTGGGGATCAAAAAACTAATATGAAAAGTTGTTATTCTAAAAATCTTCATCTATTTGTATATTAAAGTTATACCAGCAAGAATTAGTCTTTATGTAGAAAACTAGGATTTAAATCAAGCCTTACTGACTAGTGATTTAAATCAGTTTGATTTAAATCAAATCCACCCTGGTTTAAAATAAACCTGCGAGTATTAGTAGTAAGAGCTACAGGTTCTGGGGAGATGTGCAAGTTTCTACCTTTTCAGCAAATAACTTTTTAGCAAATACCCAACAAGCTGCAGAAGTTATTTTCTCAAAGATGCCATTTGTAGATCTACAAACATATTCCTCCCATTCTATCAAATGAGACCTTTTGATAGGTTATGGTCTTATGGCTTTGCAGTTGTGGGAGGTGGGTATGAAACACGTTTCTAATCCACTACCAGGAAATGAAGAAACCTAAGGAAATTCTCTGGGCATATTGGAGAGGAAACTGCTACAAATACTGTATAATGGCTGCTAACCAACATCCGCAGCTCCTAATATACAATGTAGTTTTGTTACATCACCATTTAAATCAGGGGTCTCCAACCTTTTCACTATTCTGGGACACACTGGAAGAAGAGGAATGGTCTTGGACCACACATAAAATACACTAAGAATAGCTGATGAGCAGAAAAGGTTGGGCAGATAAGTTAACGATCACTGATATAGATAATGTCAATATATGAGAATAGTGCCACTCAGTACAAGTTTTAGTAAAAATAATATTTAGCAAAAAGAGAGCACTATGTGTTCTTCTCTTTTCTGCGTTTACTATTGCCCTGCTATGCTGAAGTATGGAGGATGGCACTGGACTGTAAAGTACCTGGGGGCTGGAGTGGGATATCAGTGCTGTGGCTTATAGGAACCCCACTTAAAGAGGCAAGTGCATACAAGCTAGAATATGTTAGGTCTATGGTCAAGGTGAGAGCATTAACCTTTGGGGTGATGGGACATGCAATTTGATTGAGATGCGCAATTTAAACCACCAGTGATAAGTGAAAAGTGAATGCTCATACATGCTGTGATACATGTGGATGAATTGAATATACAGTACATGGACAGCATATTTGTGTGATTGCTCAGCAAAAAAAGCAGAGCAAGATAATGATCTAATTCGGAAACATTACGATATACGTTCAACTCCATACACATGGATAATAATTTGCAAGTAGTTGGCAATGATGTGATATTTGGGATCATTTTATATTTGGAGCTTTTAGTATGCTTATTTAAGGTATATAGGGTTCACCTACACAGTTTTGGTAGAAGATAAAGACTATTGTTGCACCCCAGAGGGATATTGGGTATTTAACTAGGTACACACGGATACATTGGGATACGTGGATATGTCATAAGTTCCGCATTTGTTTCATTTTTCTTTCACATTTGAACACAATTAACACTGCAAATGCCACTGTTGTTGCACATGCACATTTAAAGTGGTACACGTGGACATTTGCATAGGTACGTGTATATTTTGTTTCTAAGCACAATTTACAAGCGGTCCATCAACATATTCTTTGAGCACATTATTAATGTATTTTTGATGAACACTGGTTGCGTTTAGTGATACTACGCAGCATTATTCATATATATATATATATATATATATATATATATTGAAGTTATTTTCACTTGGGAACACATAAGTGTGTGCAGCAATACATAGTTTTAAAATTAATTGGTGGATGTGAATGATTGCACTTGGGTATACTTGGTTAATTTTGTAATAGATAAATGTACCGGAGTATTAAACTTCATTTTTTTGTAATTATAAAAAGGTAAAAACATTATAAAAAAGGTAAAAAAAAGAGGGCAACATAATAAATATTACGATAGTTTACACTGTTTTTGATAAACTAACACATCAATATCTGGTTGGATGGATGTAGTAGCAATTCTCAAGGTGCTTATCAGATATTTTGGTTCTAATTTTGCCCTTCGTGTGCTTCATCCTTGAGAATAGCTACTCACAAATATAGGTGCTGCCAAAAATTGAATACATGAATAAGGCGTGATTGTGAAGAGGGAGATATTTATCTTTGGGAAGATAAAACTTCTAAAATTCCAGTAAAGAGACAGTCAAAATTTTCAAACTTTCACGTGTTCGCTAAACGCATTTTTACAAAAAATTGTGTGATGGAGCACACTGATAGCCATCTTTGGCCACAAATGGCAGTGGGCTGCAGGTTGGTCACCCCTTATATAAAGAGATGATTTTCAGTGAAAATGAAAATAACTTCCTACTTTATCATTTACACTGTATACAGCACAAATAAATTTAATTTTGAATATAATGGGTTCCTTCCTCTTAAAGCTGAAGTCCATTAAGGAGGAATTTAATATTTTTATATAACTGTCTACCTATCTTGTTCAAAACCACTGTCCATTTGTTTTTAAAGTTGAAATAAAGATTTGTATTGGAGAAGAGGCATGCTATGTCTCTTCTGCAATAACTCACACTTACCTGTTTACTTGCAGTCTTCTACTGAACGAACGAGCTGTGCATGTGCAGCTTAATATGGAATTCCAGAACACTCTGGCTGTGCCAGAATGACCGATTCTCATGCGCATGCATGGGATGACTTCACCCCCCACTGGCCAATCAAAAGGCTAAAAACTCAACACCCAAAAGCAGTTGGGAATATGGCCGATGAAAGATGCACCAGAGGAAGGCGAAAGTGAATATTTACAGTAATTCAGTTCTGCTTTAAAGCCCAATTCAAGGTCCTCTTACACTGCAAGGGTTAAATACTCGTAATGTGTAAGGAAGAGGGCTCTATCATTTACCTTACACCTAGCTCCAACACACTCTTCCTCTGACCAAAGGTCAGGTCTTTGGAACAGTCATCATGTACATTACAGGGACATTTACCCTCTATGGTACACTAGGGAGGCTGGAAAGCAACCTGAGGTGGCCAAATTGAATACAGAGCAGGCTGCAGGGGAATGGTCGCAGCACTGAAGGAGCCTGCTGGAGAAAAGAGTACAGCATTTACTCCTTAATCCCCAGCCCCTAGACTAAATGAGCATTTAACCAGGGTAGGGAGGGGCGGGGGGCATTGTAAGGGTTTTCCTGGAATTGGGCTTCAAAATGTGTTTTTCTATTCTTTCTTCTCCCCTAAGCATGCCCCTTATGCCTTGTATCTGTTTTTTTCCTGATTATGCAACCATAAGGAGAAATGGCTCCTGGTCTGGTATCCTCCTCAATGTACTGTAAGGAGAGTGGCAATGTCTCAAAGTGGTTGTAAAAGCAGGTGGTTTTTTACTTTACAGTATTCAAACCCAGAGCACTGGAGGGGGACCCCAGAAGATGAGGATTGGAGCTGCTCTGAGATAAACCATTGTGCAGAGCAGGTACATTTAATATGTTTGTTATAATAGAAAATATATGCACTTTCTGCACTTTTTTATTATTTATTAGGAGCCTGTAAAGCATTGCACCTGCGATCAGCAGACTACGGTGCAAAGCGAGGTTCCTGCAGACTGTCAGTCTAGCTGTCTGCTTATACATCAGACAGGCAGGAAGTTACTGAATGACAAGAATCAATGAACTACTAGAGCGTTCACCAGTGCCCTAGTAGTGAATTGAGAACTACAAGCCATCAGCCAAAATGGCTAACAGTAGTTGTAGTTCTCCCATTCACAGAATTATGTGAATGAATGATGCAGCCGGGTAGGGATTGCGCCACACGGATGTTTTTTTTGGGGTTTTTTTCCTAATTGTGACAGCGGGGAGAAGATCCCTGGCCTACTGTTACAACAGGGGCTCAGGAGGGTGTGGAGGCTGCTCATTTAGTAATATGTTACACACTGAATAAGGATGTAACATGTTATGAAAGGTGAACTTATCCATTAAGCTGGCTATACCACTGGTAGAATTTAGTTGGACATTTTTCGACAAGAACATTAATTCGATTTTCAAATTGTCGGTGAAGTCAATTTGACTTTCAACTGACTGTGTAGACATTTACCTGTGAGCAAGAAATACGCCCACCACATCGCAGCACATCTATGATGTAGTGCGCCTGCACAGATACTCTCTGCCCAGCGTCCATGGAATGAAAATTTTAAGAAAGGAGCTGATGATATCACAAGGGATAAAAACATCATATTAATTAAAAGTAAGGAATTACCTGTATACATTTTACAGCAGTTTTTATGTTCATAGGGAAAGGACTCTAAAGTGAGCAGGATTGTGTTTTTTCAGTGCCTGTCATTCAGCAACCAACATGAATGACTGACTGACTGCTGGATTCTGCATCCTATTGCTAAACCTGCATGTCAAGTCAAAGAACTTACAGATAAAGCAGGTTTTACTAAACTTTGCTCCTGTACACACATTTTATTTTTCAGTTTAGCCACAATACAAAAATCTAAAAAGCATCTCAAAGACATCAGAGTAAGAATTCTTTCCCATCTAAAACACTCAAGCATGTGTTATAAGCTACTTGGCTTGGGAGATACAAGAAATTGTAAAGAAGCTCTGTGACCTCCATGGAACTAAAATCTATGCAGTTACAAGAGGAGCATCAGCATCTGTGATTTATATTTAGATTTTCTTAGCACGGAAACAGACTGTGCCAAATACTGCAAACACTTCCCAGCATTCTCTGTGACAGCCTTCATCTAGAGATCAAACAAATAAGACCAATCATAGAACAGGCACACCAACTTAAAAAACACACAGAACTCGATTTTACAGGTTGCCAGATATGTAAATCCATTAGGCTAGTGCTCATGAACAGTACGCTCATATGTATGCAGCTAAGCTCAGCAGTTACTTTAAGAAAAAACAATAGTGTACAAGGCTGGTGGATGAGTAACGCCAGCATACAGTGCGCTATAAAAATAGCTGGGAATGACATGATCCAACAAATATGTGAATGTGACAAAGCTAAGAACCACTCAGATCTCTCACAGGCACTAGCTCTACAGGTTTTAGAAGGATCTTAACAACAGTCCAACTGGAAACTCTAAGGAACAAAAGGCAGACATCTGAAAAAACCTTTTTCTATTCTATTAATAAAATAAATCTATTCAGATTAACAACTAAAGAGCTCTCAATGGATTTGTGCCATTTTCTCTCTATTTTGAGATCAAATATCAACCAGTTAGGAACTATATTGTGAGATTTTCAGCCTGGGAAGAACATAAAGCAGTGCAGGAAGCAAAATTAAATGATTACCTTAACCACTTCCTGTCCACCATATAGCAGTAATACTGCTACAGGGCGGCACGGGTGCGCAAAATCATATATATATATATATACGCAATTTTGCATTTCCAGGTAGGGGGTGTGCGTGAGCCCAACCCGTGCCACTATTCAAGTCCTCGGCTGTTAATCACCAGGTCTCAGCTGGTGATTACTCACTGGCACCCTGTGATCGAGGAGCATTACTGGAGGGAGAGAATTGTATGTAAACAATACAGTTCTCTCCCGTCAGCTAATGCACACTGTTTTGCATGGCTCTGCATACTAGAGCCATGCAAAGCAATGTGCTTTCATTTGAAAGCACACACACAGCAAAACAGCACACAGTTAACCCTTTGATCGCTCCACGTTAACCCGGGCGGAGAAAGGCAGGAAAGGAGCAGTGTATACAGTGACTGGCTATCACTATATGTCAGTGCCGGTTTTTAAATGCAATTGCCGGGGCTTTTTTTCCTTCACTATAAGCTCAGAGAATCAGCTGTCACTTTCCCCCCCAGCTAAAAGAAACAAAGTTTCTTTTTAGTTTCATTCTTGAATTCAAACAAAAAGTTTCCTTTAGCTCGGGGAAAGCGACAGCTATGGTGAATAAAAAAAAAATCAAGCCAGCAATTGCGTCTAAAAAACGGCAATGACATTTAGTGACAGCCAGTGAGGGAGCCTCTCTGTATACACTGCTGCTCTCCTGCTTATTCCTTGTGCACACTGCCCCCCCCCCTCCTACAAAGAGGACCTGTCACTTATATGCTAATCACATAGGTGACTATTGGTCCCCTATGTGATAGCAATAAAATCATAAAGGAAAAAAAAAAAATGAGATAGATAGAGATATATATATATATATATATATATATATATATATATATATATATATACACACACACACACACACACACACACACACACACACACACACATACACACACACACACGAAAGTAGAAAAAAAAATTAGGAGCCTCCCCACCCCCACATATACACAGACATTTCTGTTTGGTTTTCGGCACCAGAATTTTCATTTCGGTGCACCATTAGTGAAGTTGATATGCTGAAGTTCAAACCGAGCATCAGAACGGGGAAGAAAGGGGATTTAAGTGACTTTGAACGTGGCATGGTTGTTTGTGCCAGACGGGCTAGTCTGAGTATTTCAAAAACTGCTGATTTACCAGGATTTTCACACACAAACATCTCTAGGGTTTACAGAGAATTGTCCAAAAAAGAGAAAATATCCAGTGAGCGCCAGCTGTGTGGGCTAAAATGCTTTGTTGATGTCAGAGGAAAATAGGCAGACTGGTTGCTGTGATATTCAGATGGCAGGGTCAGAATTTGGAGAAAACATGAAAGCATGGATCCATCCTGCCCTTTATCAATGGTTCAGGCTGGTAATAGTGGTGTAATAGCGTGGGGGATATTTAATTTCCACTAGCAAGGTGTACCTAAATAAAGTGGCCGGTCAGTGTATATAAAAACAGAGCTGCATCTAGGAGGTGTAATCTGTGTGGTTTTTATACTTGTAGGTATGTAAACCTTTGTGTTAACATTTACATGCATACACCGTATATGGACTATCAATATGTGCAGTCAACACTGCCTGACTGGATTCAGGATCATGACCCTAAAGTGCACCAAAACCATGGGACATAATAGAAGTCTATGGCAAAGCACCTCTGGGCAACACGAGAACCGCAGCTAGACCGGACTGCATCCACACTATTGGAGAAACACACTGAATCAGTGTGAGAGGGGCCTAAGTTACCTGCTGACTCAATTTCCATGAGTCTTCCAGGACAGCAGAAATTATCTCTCATGTGCTCTGCTAGAAAATGGTTTGGGGAAAAAAGAAATACCTAATAATTAAATTCTCATGAATCTTTAAGGACAGCATATGAGAGGTAACCCTACTGTGTCCTGGAAGAGGATTTTGGAAAAATAGAATAGCCAGAGATGGTATGCAGTTCATACACAGTAAAGACCAACAGGATTCAGCACAAGATGTAATACTCAGTTGAGAATTGCTCAGTTTTTCTGGTAATATCAGACAGACTGCGTGGAAAAAAGCCAACTCCATTCTACAGTATGTAAAAGAGCATCCTATTCCTTTTTCAAGAAGCAGTTGTTCAGGCCTTGTTTAAGAGGCACAATGGTCTGTTTCATATGAAGTCATAATGTGGAGGATAGCCTAGAGGAGTTATTAGAAGAACATTGAACTTTTCATGGACATCTTCCGCCTTCTCCACAGTAAGCCATATTCTGTCCTGCTGTACAGCAGCCTCCAAGACATTGTAAAGGCAATCTTTATGTGGACAGACAAAGAAGAATAGTTCATAAGCAACATGTCACTGTTATAAATGTTAACAGTTATATGAAATATGAATCAGCCAGCAAAAGTACAAAACCTTTATAAATCAAAGCCAAATCCTTATGTTTAAACTTTAATGTGTTACAGTTGCAATGTTGTGTAGCACTAGAGGTAAAAAACAAAACAATTAACAGCCCTAGCATGCATGAATATCACAAATTACAAAACCAACTAACCCCACTTAGATTTATATGTCTGTGGATAAAAGTGTACCCATTAACAGACCCGCAAAGAAACACACATGATTAGACTTTCTGGGAGAGGGTATACCTTTTCTAAAAAGCGTACATGCTAGTTTTTTTACTGCCATAATTAGGCAAAACAGTACATTTTAGTGCCGGCACACTGACACAATGCTTCTGGTATTCGGAAGTTTGTGGTACAAGATAAGCTGATTAAGCAGAATAAGGCTAGGTTAATGCCTATGCGTTCTGCAGTGCCTTTTCATATTTGCAAAAACACACTACAATCAATTTAACATGATTTCCTATGGGTCATGTTAACATCTGTGGGTTTTCAACTAGTGCGTTTTTGGGAATTGGCGTGGAACTTTTTTGCGTGCAGCAGATTTCTTTTTAGAGTTCCAAAGATTTCAATGGAAATACATCAAAAACGTATGTACGTGCTTTTTTTTTTTTATTAGATTTTGGTGCAGTTTGTAGATAACAGACACCTCCCCCTAGCAACATTAACACATCCCAAAAACAAAGCACATAAAAAATGCAATAAAAACACATCAAAGATGTGTGTGAAAAAGATGCAAACTGCACTGGAAAAGCACATCAACAGAAACCTGCACAGATGTGAACCTAACTGCATGGAAAAGTAGTGTTAGGACTTCAGGAAAGCACCTGAGCAAGATTTTCCAGCCTAATGCCCCACCCCCAACAGCTGGATCTTGGAAGTATTTTATCAACTGCATTCATTTGAGTTAGTAAAGAAGTATGGCTTTGTTTATTTCCCCCATTTATGACCGCTATGTTCTCACCACAGCTCTGAGCAGAGAGTGGTGACCGTCAGCTTTGCCCCCCCTCCCCAGGCGCTCACTGGAGATCTCCATCTATACACTTAACAAATTAAAGGAACACTTTTTAATCAGAGTATTGATCTGGCCAGTTAAGTAGCAGAGGGGGTTGTTAATCAGTTTCAGCCGCTTTGGTGTGAAATTAACAACAGGTGCACTAGATGGGCAACAATGAGACTACCCCCAAACAAAAATGGTTTTGCAGGAGGAGGATATGATATTTTTTTCCCTACTCTTTTCTGTTTGACCCTAGCCAAATGCAAAACTAGTGAAAGTGTCACTGCTGGTACATGAGGCGATACCTGGACCCTATAGGAGGTTGCACAGGCAGTCCAACTCCTCCAGGATGGCACATCAATACGTGCCATTGCTAGAAGGTTTGCGGTGTCTCCCAAAACAGCCTCAAGAGCATGGAAGTGATTCTAGGAGACAGGCAGTTACTCTAGGAAAGCTGGACAGGGCTGTAGAAGGTCCTTAACCCATCAGCAGGACCAGTATCTGCTCCTTTGTGCAAGGAGGAACAGGATGAGCACTGCCAGAGCCCTACAAAATAAGCTCCAGCAGGCTAGTGGTGTGAATGTCTCTGACCAAACAATCAAAAACAGACTTCATGAGGGTGTTCGGAGGGCCCGACATCCTCCAGTGGGCCCTGTGCTCACTGCCCGGCACCATAGAACTCGATTGCCATTTGCCATTGAATACCAGAATTGTCAGGTCCACCACTGGCGCCCTGTGATTTTCACAGATGAGAGCAGGTTCAGCCGGAGCACATGTGACAGACGTGAAAAGGTCTGGAGAAGCCGTGGAGAATGTTATGCTGCCTGTAACATCGTTCAGCATGACCGTTTTGGTGGTGGGTCAGTGATGGTCTGGGGGGCATATCCTTGGGACGCACAGACTTCTACAGGCTAGACAATGGCACCCTGACTGCCATTAGGTATCGGGATGAAATCCTTGGACCCATTGTCACACCAGAGAACATGTCTCCACTGCTCTAGATTCCAGTGGCGGAGTGCTTTACACATCACTGCATCTGACGCTTTGGATTGCACGTGGTGATGTAAGGCTTGGATGCAGCTGCTCGGCTATGAAAACCCATTTCATGAAGCTCTCTACACACTGTTGTGCTAATCTGAAGGCCTCACAAAGTTGGAGGTCTTTCGCTATCGACTCTGCAGACAGTTGGCGACTTCTGTGCGCTTCAGCAATCGCTGACCACGCTCTGTCATTTTACATGACCTACCACTTGGTGGCTGAGTTTCTATTGTTCCCAGTTGCTTCCACTTTGTTATAATACCACTAACAGTTGACTGTGGAATATTTAGTAGCAAGGAAATGTCACGGACAGACTTATTGCACAGGTGGCAACCTATCACGGTACCACACTTGAACTCATTGAGCTCATGAGAGCGACCCATTCTTTCGCAGATGTTTGTAGAAGCAGTCTCTATGCCTAGGTGCTTGTTGTTATACACCGTTGGCTATGGAGGTGATTGGAACACCTGAATCCAATGATTTGTCCCAATATTTTAGGCACACCAATATATATTTATTTTATTATACAGGATTTATATAGTGCCAACAGTTTGCTCAGCACTTTACAATATAAAGGGAGACGATACAGCAACAATACAGTTCAATAGAAGAGGGATAGGAGGGCCCTGCTCCTTGGAGAGATATATATATATATATATATATATATATATATATATATATATATATATATATATATATATATATATATATATATGATAGAGAGACACACAAATACACACACACATATACATACATACACCTGGTGTACCTCATTTTACGAACGCCTCGGTTAACGTAATTTTCGATTTACGAATTAAAATCCATTGAAAATAATGCCTTGGTTTACAAATTTTTTCTGTAATACGAAGTGCATGTCTGTGCCGATTTTTAAATGCAATTGCGGATTTTTTTTTTCTTCTTTACTATAGCTCACAGAATTAGTTGTCACTTTCCCTGGAGTTAAAGGAAACTGTTTATTTTAAGAAACTAAAAGGAAACATTGTTTCTTTTAACTTGGGGAAGTAAACTAAAAGCAAAAAACTCTCTTTTAGCTGGGGGGGGGGGGGGAAGTAACAGCTGAATCTCTGAGCTATAGTGAAGAAAAAAAGAAGTGGTAATTACATTTAAAAACTGCACCATAATAAACTGGATGGGGTCCCCCCTCCTATCCATACCAAGCCCTTCAGGTCTGGTATGGATTTTGAGGAGAACTCCCACGCCAAAATTAAATAAAATGGCATGGGGGTCACCCCCCAAAATCCATATCAGACCCTTTTCTTTTAATAAAGGGCTTGTCAAAGACCATGTCTTGTCTTTTTTCACACAGCACTTTTTGTTTTTTGTGAATGAGCAGCGGGACCATGTACCCCATACTTACATGGGGGGGTGGGGCACGGATCTTGTTAAAAGGGGTCTTCCAGATCCGATAATTCCACCGCCCGCAGGCCCCACTGCCCAGGGTTGTGAGGAAGTGGCCTTTGTCCACATCAACATGGGGACAAGGTGCTTTGGGGGGCATGTGGCCTGGTATGGTTCAGGACGGGGCGCTCGCTCGTCCCTCCCCTTTCCTGACCATGCTCGGATAAGGGTCTGGTATGGATTGGGGGGGGGGGGGGGGGGGGGGGACACCCACGCCATTTTAATTTTGGCGTGGAAGTTCCCCTCAAAATCCATACTAGACCCGAAGGGCTTGGTATGGATGGAATGGGGGACCCCACGCTGTTTATTTTTCTAATTGCCAGCAATTCTTTTACATTCAGCTGTCAGTGCGAAACCCCGCTGACCGCTAAAACATTAACACACGGTTGTCACTACTAAAATACTGCATAGTGTATTTCACATTTTTGTAAATATTTTATTATATCTTTTCATGTGACAACACTGAAGAAGTTTCACTTTACTATAATGTAAAGTAGTGAGTGTACATCTTGTATAACAATGTATATTTGCTGTTCCCTCAAAATAACTCAACACACAGCCATTAATGTCTACCTGGCAAAAAAAGTGAGTACACCTCTAAGTGAAAATGTCCAAATTGGGCCCAATTAGCCATTTTCCCTCCCCGGTGTCATGTGACTCATTAGTGTTACAAGGTCTCAGGTGTGAATGGGGAGCAGGTGTGTTACATTTGGTGTTATCACTCTCTCATACTGGTCACTGGAAGTTCAACATGGCACCTCACGGCAAAGAACTCTGAGGATCTGGGAAAAAAAAAAATTGTTGCTCTATATAAAGATGGCCTAGGCTATAAGAAGATTACCAAGACCCTGAAACTGAGCTGCAGCACGGTGGCCAAGACCATACAGCGGTTTAACAGGACAGGTTCAACTCAGAACAGGCCTCGCCATGGTCGACCAAAGAAATTGAGTGCAAATGCTCAGCGTCATATCCAGAGGTTGTCTTTGGGAAATAGATGTATGAGTGCTGCCAGCATTGCTGCAGAGATTGAAGGGGTGCGGGGTCAGCCTGTCAGTGCTCAGACCGTACGCCGCACACTGCATCAAATTGGTCTGCATGACTGTTGTCCCAGAAGGAAGCCTCTTCTAAAGATGATGCACAAGAAAGCCCGCAAACAGTTTACTGAAGACAAGCAGACTAAGGACATGGATTACTGGAACCATATCCTGTGATCTGATGAGACCAAGATAAACTGATTTGGTTCAGATGGTGTCTGGGGCTGCATGAGTGCTGCCGGCACTGGGGAGCTACAGTTCATTGAGGGAACCATGAATACCAACATGTACTGTGACATACTGAAGCAGAGCATGATCCCCTCCCTTTGGAGACTGGGCTGCAGGGCAGTATTCCAACATAATGACCCCAAACACACCTCCAAGACGACCACTGCCTTGCTAAAGAAGCTGAGGGTAAAGGTGATGGACTGGCTAAGCATGTCTCCAGACCTAAACCCTATTGAGTATCTGTGGGGAATCCTCAAATGGAAGGTGGAGGAGCGCAAGGTCTCTAACATTCGCCAGCTCCGTGATGTCGTCATGAAGGAGTGGAAAAAGTGGCAACCTGTGAAGCTCTGGTTATCTCCATGCCCATGAGGGTTAAGGCAGTGCTGGATAATAATGGGGATCACACAAAATATTGACACTTTGCACCCAATTTGGACATTTTCATTTAGGAGTGTTCTCCCTTTTGTTGCCAGCAGTTTAGTCATGAATGGCTGTGTTTTGAGTTATTGTGAGAGGACAGCAAATTTACACTGTTATACAAGCTGTACACTCACTACTTTAATAAAATATTTACAAAAATGTGAGGGGGTACTCACTTCTGTGAGATATACATATACATTATATATATATATATATATATACATACATATATACACACACACATACATATATATACACACACACACACACACATACATATATACATACATACACATACACACACACTAGAACCCAATGCCGGAAACCAACATTCAAAATGCGCTTGGAGTGCACTCTGCTGTGCAGTCAATGTAATCCTAAATACACCCCAAATGCAGATCAGAAATGGTCTGGTTACAGTGCGGTTTCAAAAACAGTGCATGCACTACTTTTGGTGCAATCCAGTGCAATTTCAGCACATTCAGATGAATTGACATATGAAAATACAGCAACTACTAAGCAGGATCTTGCTGGAAAAAGCCGGCAGCAAAATCCAGCATAAATGTGCTCTGTACACATGTGTTTACCAGCAAACAATCATGCAGTGTTGTGTGTTTGAGCCCTATAGTTACTATTTCAGTCCTAGAAACAGGCTTGTCTAACAATAATGGTTTGCAAATGTTTTCATTTTCTGCCCACCAACAATTTCATATTACATCATCATTTACCTTCAACCCCTCACCTCCAAGATATATACTGTGCAGCTTGACACAGTTGTTTACTTGCGTAAAAGACCATATAGCCAATCCCCCCCCCCCCTTCCCAAGGGGTAAATATACTACTGGACTAGATTATAGCACAAAAGTAAGCTTGTTGGTCCCATCAATACTCCACCTGACATAATGGAGCAATAACAAAGACAAGCATATAACTAACTGGCATGTGAACAAAATCCACCATATTGCCTTGTACTTCATTTTAGATTAGGTAGATGAGGAAGTTTATTCAAGAGGTACAAGAAGAATTCTTGTCATATTTGACATACCTCAGAACTGATGACAAGGAAGGACAACATAGAAAATTAGTCCCTTAAAGGGACTTACACTGTAGTTGCCAACAAGTGTACAATTGTATTATTGTAAAGTTTAACTGAAAGAATTTGTAAAGCTTCCAGCATAATTTATTGATAAAAATAAATTCATTTACCACTGGACCTCTGATAGGTTTTATGCTGTTCATGACCAGGGCATTTTTTGCTGCACTGTGCTACTTTAACTGGCAATTGCTCAGTCATTCAACATTGAACCAAAATGAAATGTAATTTTTTTCACACAAATAGCATTTTCTTTTGATGGTATTTAATCATCACTGGGTTCTTTATTTTGAAAAAAACAAAAAAAACAAAAAAAAACCCTAAACACGTTTTTTTCTGTTTCTTTCATACAATTTTGCTACATTTCTTTGGTAAAAATAACGCAAATCGGTGTACTTCAGTCAGTTTGTTATAGTCTACAAACTATGGTGTATACATATATTTGGAAATTGATCAGCCCTGATGTACTGATGGTCTATTTCTTGAGGCCTGAAAAATGCCAGGACAGTACAAATACTCCCCAAACAACCCCCAAGATATTTTGCAGGAGGCATGGCAAGTTATCTGAAGTTGTAATTTTTTTGTCACAATTGTTTTGGAAAAATAATAAATAAAATGTTTTTTTTCCCCCAAATACTGTCACCAGTACAGCATCATCATATGATGTGGCGGTGATCAGGGATACTGACTGGTGACAGTATGTAAAAATAAATACATTTTTTACAATTTTTTTTCATACTGACATTGTTCTACTCTGAGGGGTTGGGGTGGTCAGGGATTGCTTATACAGTGAAAATCATTGTAACAGCAATCGTTTGAACTGTTATGAATTCATGACTCTGTTTATTATTGCGGTGCTGTGATTGGCCACATCTATCACATGGTACAGGGTGCTGTGATTGGCCCCGGTAACATGGAATCACTGTGACCATTCACGGTTCACACACAGTAGCAAACAGTGATTCCATTCATGTTGTTTACTAGGTAACATATGATTGCTCAGCAATCGCATGGTATCTAGGCCGGTCATAGGAGCCCAATTCTGAGCACCTCAGTCAGATAGGGTCGAGAGCAATACGCATGAGCAAGAAAATAGAACAGTATGAAGCCCAGGAACAACAAAGCTACTGGCCATCAGTAAAGTTACTACTGTTGGTCAGCAAGTAGTTAAGCACAGATTTTTTTTTTTTTTAATGCTACCTGCCATGGTTATCTAGACTCAGCATGGTTCACTGAGTTATCTAGACGCAGCAAAGTCCACATTATGTCTGTTGACCAGGGTATTTTTGCACCACACTGTGGTGCACAAATTGCTCTGTTCACTGCATACATGTGCAGTGGGGTGTCGAAATATGCATGTAAATCGGACCTGATGTGAACAAGCCCTTACTGAATATGACTGCTATAATAAAATAGGAGTACTCCCCTATTACACATTTGTACTTTGCCAGCACGTACATCTGTTTTGGGGGAAAAAAAGTGCTAACTGTATCCTATCCATAATCTGATGAATTTCCTGGATATTTACTAAAATGTTCACTAGTTCCTTTAGGCTTTGTTCACACCTATGCAGGTGCAATGGTGCACATGAGTTTTGGGTGGTTTAATGTGTCCTATTTAGTGCAGCCCAATCATTTTAATGGGTTTTCCTACATGTGAAATCACACAAATGAAATGCATGACTTTTCCTGCATTGTACATTGTTACCAAGTGTTTTGGCACGTTAGCAAAGTTTGCTGGGGGCACCGCCGGGTGCCTGCAAAAAGGGATGTTTGTATTTTGTGCACTGCAAAAAAGCATGCACATTCCAGCAATGCACAAATGTGAACCTAACCTTGTAGTATATTGTACACATTTGTATGCTTTTAGATAAAGTAGAAAAACGCCTGTTTGATGCCTGCTGATGGGGAAATAACAGGAAGTGAGGAGAAAACACTACCAGTTTAGGCAAATTACCAGTTTACAGTTGTCATTCACAACTTTATTTTTATGAAAAAAGGTTCATCTGTAAAAACATTAGGAGATTAACTGTATAAATTCATATAACTGCAAACATCTAAAAACTAATATAAAATATAAAACAGCAGATTGTATGCAAAATAGGCTAGGGACAAAAAAAGAAATTATAATAAACCAATTTAGCCTCTAGACCAGTGGTCTCCAAAGTGAGGCCCATGGGCTGGATGTGGCCCTTTGCTTGCCTTTTTCGGGCCCATGGGGCACTATTCCTCCCACTGACACCAACAACAAGGCATCATTCCTTCCACTAACAAAAATGATGGGGCACCATTCCTCCTCTTACTGACCACAGCTGCTATAATCAAATTTTATTTTACTCCTACTGTCGACTAATGCAGGCCATAGACAAAAAACGAAACATTGGTGGTTCTGTTGCCACCAATGATTGCGAAAATCGGACATTTTTCGCAAATGTTCCAGCATGACCGATAAAAGAAATGAGGAAAAACCGCGAAAATCGGCCGACGACATTGCCCCACTAACGGCATGAAAATCGGCAGATTATTCTTTCAGACGAAAAATCGGCCGATAAACAAACCATCTATGGCCTGCATAAGCCTGAAACACTGTCTACTATCACAGATCACAGTCTGGCCCACTAAAGTTAGGAGGACCGTTAACTGGCCCATTGTTTAGAAACTTTGGAGATCCCTCTCTAAACTAACCAAGTTTGATGTAAATGAAGACATGGTTTTATATATTTGCATGACAAAGATGGATTAGAAGCATATTTTAACATCAGCTTGTGTGCTAAATCAGAGCCTTCTACTGTATGTTCTGTGCTATTCATAAAGATTTATCGCACAGTTATCCAACAATGTTTTCACTTTACATTAAGGCTGAACTCCAGCCAATTTTTTTTTTTTTTTTTGCACAGAGTAGGAAATTTATAGAACCTCTCTCTAATGAGTCACAGACAAAACACATGACAGAAGCATTAAGTCTGCTCAAAACTGAAAGTCAAAAATTCTTTCTGGAACTGAAGCTGGGTTCACACATGTGTGCTGCGGTATATCGCATTTGATTTGCAGAGGAACCACACCACATTCCTGTAAAATTCACATGCAAATTGTGTGCAGTGCGATTGGAGCCATTTTGTATGGCTCAAATCGCACAGCATCCAAAAAGGTGCAGGACCCTTTTTTTGGTCCACACTAGACTTGGATCTCATGGGTAGTCCCACTCATGTGATCCGATTCTGCACATCGCACCGCATTTTGCAGACCAATTTCGGGGTGGTGTTAACATACATATTTGCAGCGGTTCGCATGAACGGGGTGCGATTCTGATGCGGTGTGGAATTCGCACAGAAAACGCTGCAAATTCCACACCGCATCAGTGTGACCCAGGCTGAACCATAAAATGTTAATGGGTTTGAAAATTCACCAGCATCACAGCATAAAGGGGGTGAATGCTGTTGGTGAATGTGCCTGGATTCTTCAGTTTCATGTTATGCCCCAAAGTTCATGTCAGCAATGGAAAAACTCTCCTATAGAGCTGTAATGAGTTCAGAGAATTAACTAATCAACTGTTGGTGGAAGCGCAAAAGAAAAACTAGATATTAGAGCTGAACTCTGGACGCAGACATTTTCACTTAAAGACAAACTCAGGGAAGTTTGCCTCCTCACTGTAAGGGTCAACTGCTCATTTAGTTTAGGAGAGAGTAAAAGCACTCAACTAACCAGGATTCTCTGCTCCTCCAGCGGTGGGCTGCCGCTTAGCATCATGTCTAAAACAGAGCTGTGAACTCTGCATTGGTCTTGAAGACATCAGGACAGACCACTGGAGTATGGTGAAGAAAACACAACAGGGATCTGTCTAGCAATGCAGAGGATCAGGTAAGTAGACCTTTTTTCCTATGTTCCCTGGATGTAAACTAGCAATTAAACTTGCGGTGCAGGTGCAGCAAGGTATCAAATTTAAAGTGTTACTAAACTCACAACAGTAAAATTAGTCTATATATGCAGTAAAGCATGCTTGTTATTGTGGAACCTAATGGGTTAATCCTCTGCATTGTGTAAAAAGGATGACTGATCCTATTTTCTCTGTTCTTCCCCTTCTTCTACTGTTCCCAATCCATCTGCTAACAGCACAGAGCTTTGGGGGCAAGCTGCACATGATCAGTTTGGTCCAATCAGGGCCAATCAGCACTGTCCAGACAGAGGGTCAGGGGTTATGCAGCCTCATTGGACAATCAGGGGAGAATGAAAACTCCTCCTACAAGCTTTAACCAGTGCTCTGCTGGACACAGAGAAGTCACAAGACTGTTCTAACTGCTAATGAGAAAAGGTATTTAGCAGTTTATATTTACTAAAATAATTGCATTTCCATGTTCTGTGTACTGTGGGAGATCAGATATTGTGAATGCAGGGTCATGGGTTTAGCAACACTAAGTTTGTGGTGATTAAGGCAAATTTCACCAAAGGATATAAATTCACTGTGTGTACACCAAATTACTTTTCAAACCCCGATATTACCTTGTAAAATGTAGTGCTGCCATCAGGGACCCAGCAGGCCCCATCCACAACAGGCTAACTGCACAAAGCTACAGGAGGGGACAGAGACAAGACCAGTCACCCTGCAAAAGGAGAGAGAGCAGCAGTGACTGGTCAAAGTTTTACACTGGCTCAGAATTAACAGGAATTTATTGAAGTCTCAGATTAACCTCCAGAAGTCAGAGGTATCAAATATTAAAGCAGAGCTCCACCCAAAAGGAGAAGTTCCATTTTAAGGCTTCGTTCCCTGCTAAGGACTGGCACCTTTGGGGAGGCGGGGGAGGGAGGGGGTACTCAAATTTGACAGGTACCCGCTCTCACTTCTGCTGCAATTGCCTAGGCGATCATAGGTTGTTCCTCCCCTCCCCATAGTCTTCTCGTGCATGCGCAGTGGGCACCCGGCTATGAAGCCGCAAGCTGTCACAGCCAGGTGCCCAAACTAAAGATTCCAGCACTGGAGACAAGACGGCTGGGGTGACAACAGTGCTGGATCAAGGGAAAGGTGAGGTTTGTTTTTTAAAGGTCAGCAGCTACAGGGTTTTTTTTTTTTTTATTTTGACTGGACCTCCGCTTTAATCATCTCCATATCCAATATCTCATCCTCCAACAGAATGTCTTCTTTTAATGGGCCCACACCTCTATAAAACACCTTTAGAATCCAATTGCTGAAGTCTATCTTGCAAAATGTAGCTCTCAATTTCCCACCCCTTTTACCAAAAAATAAACGATCTTCAAGATTGGTTCCAGGGTATCTTCTCCTGATTAAGCAGGTGCTATATAATTAAACATAATATACTGCCTCGACTACTCTCTTTGAGACTCTACCTATTTTGATCCCCAGTACTTTTCTCAGAGCTACCCAATCTCTGATTGCCAAACTTCATTTGGGCCAATAAGTGTTCCAGATTAAAACATAACACCCAAAAAACAAAGGGAGATTTTCCATCCCCAATGTCAAGTTTTATTTGTTGCCTCTCATCTGAAACATATTACTGTCTGGTGTAGACAACACAATACTAAATTGTTGCTAGCTGTCCTAGCAGTCCTCCACTCCTATTCCTCTACATACCATGCCATTGTGTGATCTACCATACTCACAAAATTTAATCTCACCCAACATTGTATCCCTCCTGGACCATGGCAAACACATTCCTGAGTAAACAGGGTCTATCCCAAACCCTGAATCCTCAAACTTCCATTTTGGGGAAAGGTGCCAACCCCCCAGGTGTTTATGACCCCCAATTTATAGCTCTCCAGGGAAGGGGCATCTACCAAACACATCATTTTATCCTCAATCACAGAAGTGAGTACACAACTCACATTTTTGTAAATATTTTATTCTATCTTTTCATGTGACAACACTGAAGAAATGACACTTTGCTACAATGTAAAGTAGTGAGTGTACAGCTTGTATAACAGTGTAAATTTGCTGTCCTCTCAAAATAACTCAACACACAGCCATCAATGTCTAAACCGCTGGCAACAAAAGTGAGTACACCCCTAAGTGAAAATGTCCAAATTGAGCCCAATTAGCCATTTTCCCTCCACGGTGTCATGTGACTCGGTGTTACAAGGTCTCAGGTGTGAATGGGGAGCAGGCATGTAAAATTTGGTGTTATCGCTCTCACTCTCTCATACTGGTCACTGGAAGTTCAACATGGCACCTCATGAGAAAGAACTCTCTGATGATCTGAGAAAAAGATTTGCTGCTCTACATAAAGATGGCCTAAGCTATAAGAAGATTGTCAAGACCCTGAAACCGAGCTGCAGCACGGTGGCCAAGACCATAACAGGAGAGTTTCCACTCAGAACAGGCCTCCCCATGGTCGACCAAAGAAGTTGAGTGCACGTGCTCAGCGTCATATCCAGAGGTTGTCTTTGGGAAATAGATGTATGAGTGCTGCCAGCATTGCTGCATAGGTTGAAGGGGTGGGGGGGTCAGCCTGTCAGTGCTCAGACCATACGCCACACACTGCATCAAATTGGTCTGCATGGCTGTCGTCCCAGAAAGAAGCCTCTTCTAAAGATAATGCACAAGAAAGCCCGCAAACAGTTTTCTGAAGACAAGCAGACTAAGGACATGGATTACTGGAACCATGTTCTGTGGTCTGATGAGACCAAGATAAACTGATTTGGTTCAGATGGTGTCAAGCGTGTGTGGAGGCAACCAGGTAAGGAGTACAAAGACAAGTGTGTCTTGCCTACAGTCAAGCATGGTGGGAGGGTCATGGTCTGGGGCTGCATAAGTGCTGCCAGCACTGGGGAGCTACAGTTCATTGAGGGAACCATGAATGCCAACATGTACTGTGACATACTGAAGCAGAGCATGATCCCCTCCCTTCGGAGACTGGGCCGCAAGGCAGTATGCCAATATAACAACCCCAAACACACCCCCAAGATGACCACTGCCTTGCTAAAGAAGCTGAGGGTAAAGGTGATGGACCGGCCAAGCATGTCTCCAGACCTAAACCCTAATGAGCATCTGTGGGGCATCCTCACACGGAAGGTGGAGGAGCGCAAGGTCTCTAACATCCACCAGCTCTGTGATGTTATCATGGAGGAGTGGAAGAGGAATCCAGTGGCAACCTCTGAAGCTCTGGTGAACTCCATGCCCAAGAGGGTTAAGGTACTGCTGGAAAACAATGGTGGCCACACAAAATATTGATACTTTGGGCCCAGTTTGGACATTTTCACTTAGGTGTGTACTCACTTTTGTTGTCAGCAGTTTAGACATTAATGGCTGTGTGTTGAGTTATTTTGAGGGGACAGTAAATTTACACTGTTATACAAGCTGTACACTCACTACTTTACATTGTAGCAAAGTGTCATTTCTTCAGTGTTGTCACATGAAAAGATAGAATAAAATATTCACAAAAATGTGAGGGGTGTACTCACTTCTGTGAGTCGCGGGTTCCAGAAACGCCAAGTGTGAATGCAGCCTAAATATTCCCAATAATTAGTAAATAAAATGAATGATGATATAAACAAATTCAACTGCAGTGTTCAGGTACGGTGCATATAAAAGTCTACACATCCCTGTTAAAATATCAGGTTTCTGTGATGTAAAAAACAAAACAAGACAAAGATAAATATAATTTCAGAACTTTTTCCACCTTTAATGTAATGTGGAGGGAAGAAAAAATAAACTAAAATATGGTTGCACACCCTTAAACTAATACTTTGTTGAAGCACCTTTTGATTTTATTACAGTACTCAGCCTTTTTGGTATAGGTCTATCAGCATGGCACATCTTGATTTGGTAATATTTGCCCACTCTTCCTTGCAAAAACACTCCAAATCTGTCAGATTGCGAGGGCATCTCCTGTGCACAGCCCTCTTCAGACCACCCCACAGATTTTTGATTGGATTCAGGATGGACCATTCCAAAACTTTAATCTTCTGCTGAAGCCATTCCTTTGTTGATCTGGATGTATGCTTTTGGTCATTGTGCTGAAAGATGAAGTTCCTCTTCATGTTCAGCTTTCTAGCAGACCCTGAAGGTTTTGTGCCAACATTGACTGGTATTTGGAACTGTTCATAATTCCCTCTACCTTGACTAAGGCCCCAGTTCCAGCTGAAGAAAAACAGCCCCAAAGCATGATGCTGCCACCACCATGCTTCACTGTAGGTATGGTGTTCTTTTGGTGATGTGCAGTGTTTTTGCACCAAACATATCTTTTAGAATTAGCCAAAAAGTTCAACCTTGGTTTCATCAGACCAGAACACATTTTCCCACATGCTTTTGGGAGACTTCAGATGAGCTTTTGCAAAAAACTTAGCTGGCCTTGGATGTTTTTCTTTGTAAGAAAAGGCTCCCGTCTCTTCCACCACTCTACCCCATAGCCCAGACATATGAAGAATACAGGAGATTGTTGTCACATGTACCACACAGCCAGTACTTGCCAGATATTCCTGCAGCTCCTTTAATGTTGCTGTAGGCCTCTTGGCAGCCTCCCAGACCAGTTTTCTTCTCGCTTTTTTATCAGTTTTGGAGGGACGTCCAGTTCTTGGTAATGTCACTGTTGAGCCATATTGTCTCCACTTGATGACTGTCTACACTGTGTTCCATGGTATATCTAATGCCTTGAAAATTATTTTGTACCCTTCTCCTTACTGATACCTTTTAACAATGAGATCCCTCTGATGCTTTGGAAGCTCTCTGCAAACCATGGCTGTTGCTGTAGGATACGACTAAGAAAATGTCAGGAAAGACCTACTAGAACAGCTGAACTTTATTTGGGGTTAATCAGAGGCACTTTAGATGGCAGTGTGTACTGACTCCTATTAAACATGATTTTGAATGTGATTGCTTAATTCTGAACACAGCTACATCCCCAGCTATAAGAGGGTGTGCATACTTATGCAACCACATTATTTTAATTATTTATGTTTACTCCCCACCCCACCCCCTAAAAGATATTAGTTTGTTTTTCAATTGAGTTTTACAGTTTATATGTCACATTAAAGGGCAAAAAGTTCTGAAATGATTTATCTTTGTCTTATTTTTTTACATCACAGAAACCTGACATTTTAACAGGGGTGTGTAGACTTTTTATATCCACTATACATTACATGCAAAAAGCATTTAACACTGTGTCAGATAACATTTCTAAACTTTACTAAAAAATATATAGGATACTCTGTCAGTATATTTCACACATTAAAAACAAATCCATTCCACATTCAAGTTTACCTTACTAAATATTTCAAAATGCCTGTGGTATGGATTTTAAAGAATGATCAACTGAAACATAGCATGCCAAACACGCAGTTTATTGAGTAAATGCTCAATCTGTAAACTGCACTGTCAAAAATACCTAAAGGGCTTAACATTTTATTACTTCATACATGTTAAAACGAGTACAAAAATGCCAGGGAATGGTGTGGATGGAAAATGTACACTTTTCTTCAAAACATGAAAATACTGGTCACTGAGACAAAGGACACCTGAAGACACTTTAAATACTTGAGACTCAAACAAGCTTCCTAGAATATGTTACTTTCAAAACAGAGTGTTTATAGAATATAAATAGATACTGATGGACATTTTTTTAAAATTTTCCCAAATAGGAAATTACCAGATAATTTCAGGAAAAAAAAAAAAAAGTTTGACTTCTGCTTTTTCATTTTCCACCCAAACTAATGTCAGTACACAGTTTACTGGAATATTGACAAACTACTCTACTTTCTTTGTATCTAGATTTAAAAAAAAGTCTATGGTCAGGGAAAAGATTTAACAAACATAAAATAAAAAATTCTCATGTATTATCCCTTTGCATACGCTGGAAGCACAGAAAAAAAATTTGGAAAATGGGGAAACTAGTACTGGTGACATTCCAGGATTTATTCACTTTGCAAAGATTACCATCATGTCCTATTTTGGCTATGGGACAGGAAGTGAAGGGGAATCTCCCCTATGGGACACAGATCTAGATAAAGACCCTCTGGGTTTAGGGATTTTTGTGCAGCACAAAACATCCAAGAATTTTTATTCAGAAAAAAAAAAAGAAAACAAAAAAAAGGACTATAGTGTCCCTGATCACCGCCATGCCAGTTATATGATGACGCTGTACTGCACTGGTGACAGTATGTAAAAAAAAAAAAAAAAAAAAAAAGTGAAAATATTTTTAATTTTTTAATTTTCCAAAAAATTACAAAAAATACAACTTCAAAAAACTCGCCATGCCTCTTATGAAGTACATCGGACTGTCTACTTTGCAAAAAGGGGTCATTTGGGGGATATCTGTACTGTTCTGACATTCTTGGACCTCAAGAAATTAGATTGGCTGTCAGTACTTCAGGATTGATCAATATTCAGATCTATACCATAGTTTGTGAACTGTATAACTTTCCTACAAACTAAAAAATACATCCTAATTTGGGGTATTTTCACCAAAGACATGTAGTAGAATACATCTTGGCCTAAATTTATGAACAATTTATTTGCAAACTTTTATAACAGAAACAAAGAAAAAATGTGTTTTTTTTTTGTTACTTTAGCAAAAAATAAAAACCCCGGCGGTGATTAAATGCCACCAAAAAAAAACAAAAAAAAAAAACCTCTAGTTGTGTGAAGAAAATGATAACATTTTTGTTTGGGTACAATGTTGTATGACCACGCAATTGTCAAAGTGTGAGAGCGCTGAAACCTGAAAAATGGCTTGGGCAGGAAGGGGGTAAAAGTGCCCAGTATGAAAATGGTTAAAAAGGTCCTCACTATTAAAAAAAAAAAAAAAAAAAAAAAAAATCATAGAAAATCACTGAAAACTGAGCATGTGCAGTAGCTGCCAACACTGCTCTTCAAAATCCCCAACAGCATTGGGGACATAGACAGAAGGAGGAGATGGAGAACGGCGGGATCAACCAGGTTTTTTGCAGAACATAGAACATTAATCCCATAGTGACCGAGTGGGTATGAACAGCATGTAATACAGCATTTACTGAGTTTTTAATGATGTGGGTTTAATGACACTTTTAATGTCCGCTTTAACTGAACAGGCTGAAACTAAAATCAAATTTATTACAATGAAAAGCTGCTCCAGATGCTGTCTGCTTCAGGTTTAGTAAATTTCTCCCATTGCCTTTTCTGCCCCAAAATTCCAAACAGCTTTGTTAACCCTGACTACTGGACTACAGAAATCTGACTAAATGGAGGCTTTTTATGGAAACATCTATGAAATAGGCAAGCTGATTTCAAAGGAAAACAATAATTAAATAACACCTTTTGTCAAAGAAATTAATATAGCATATAAAATTGCTGCACAAGCCATTTTGTAATTTGGTCTCATTTACATGGAGTATACATTCATGCGATGACCATGTTTACCCGTACAAGTGTTCCATGCATCCCTGTACAGGTAGAACCACTGATTTCAATTACGTACCATTGATGTCAATTAAAGTTCTGTGTGAAATTAATCACAATGAAGAGAAAAAAGAAAAAGAAAAAAAAAAAAACACTCAAAATAGCTGAATGCACCCCTTAAGTATAGGACATATAAAATATCAGTGGTGGAGACAATTGTTTCCAAAGTCACAGTTCAATGTAGGTTGACAAAGGGGATCCGAGAGGTGGTACTTTGTACTATAAATACACAGGTATCTGGAAGGTCCAGTTTCTGATGAGTCAGTGTTTTGGTAAAATCTACACCAGGAAGATGAAGTATACTACAAGCAAGTATATGATACTGTGACTGCAAAGCACAAGTCATAATATTTTCAAACCATTGTATCTCTCTTTGGAGTACACTTAAATTTAAGAAAAAACAGGACAAAAAAAAAAAACCCAAACAGACAAAAAAAGGGTATGATATATCTTTAAATCTGAAGAAAAAAAAATCCAACAAAGGCAAGTGACTGTTCCCAATCACTAGGCTGTGAGGGAGGATACCAAGAGACATAACTCTAAAGAAGTTAAAGATGCCACTTACACAATATGATGCATCTTCATTATGAAAACTGCCTGTTTTACTCTCTGGCAGCCAGTCCCCAAGACTTTGGCTCCACCTACCTGTTTATAGGGGTCTCCTTAGAAAACCAACTACTAAGGAGTCACCCGTGTATGCGTGTTCCTGGCTAGTGCTGTGCAAACCCAAAACACACGCACAATGCCAAGCAAGCCATGCCCCTGTTCCCTCCTCCTTCCAGCATTCAGCAGACAGCAGTATGGCTATCAATTTGCTGCCCTAAGTGCACTCCTCCTTGAAAATGGGGAAGCGGTGAAAATCGTGCCGAAGACATCAACAGACAAAAGACCACATGTAAGTGTTTGGAGACAGAGGGGCATGTAAAAGTACTGGTGTGCTTTTTATCTTAATGCATTATGGTAAAAAAAATAAATCAATAAATAAACAGAGCTTAGCATTTAATACACTTTAAATGGGATCGTGGCAAACAAAACGTCACCTGACTTCTTCCCTATGATTTGCCACTTTTGAGAATTTGATGTCAGCTAGAAGAGTCTATGGTCTGATGATATCAAAATTGTATGGCTATCAGACTAATGCCATATTTGCAGTCACATGTAACTACGTTATCAAATAACAAATACTAATATATTAAAAGTTAAATATTTGTTAGGTGATGGTGCTGTTGTTACAACTGACTGCAATTAAGTGGAGTTTGATTCTACAGAGACATCAGCTTCACCAGGCATCTGGAGAAACCTCTTTTCTGTGGCATAGTCCAATTCTTATTTAATACAATATCTGGCATAATCAAACACAATACATCATCTTAAATACATTTGTGAGGATACAGAGTAGAGAATTGTAAAAAAACTTGGTACAATTCGAAAACAACCTGTCACATGTTCTGTCCCCCTTTGTAATGTACAGCGCTGAGCGAACCATTGGCGCTTTATAAATACTGTATAATAATAATAACTTAGAGAAAAGGTTTGCCTTCTAACAAATCAATGATCTCAAGCATTAGCCTGGGTTTACACTGATGCGGTGCGGCACATTGCATGTGATTTGGTCAAGAACCGCACCGCATTCCTGTGCAAATCACATGCGATTTCTGTGCGGTGCAATTTGAGCAATACATTTTGTAGGACTCAGATCGCACCCCATCCGCACCAAAAATAGTGAAGGACCCTTTTTTTGTCCACAACACAATCAGATTGCATGGGTATTGACACCTACACCCTGTTCCAAATTATTATGCAAATTCTATTTAAGTGTCACAAAGATGAAATATTTTGTTTTTCAGTTTAACTCATGGATGGCATTGTGTGTCAGGGCTCTTTTGATCACTGAAAACAATCTCGGACACCTGTGATAATTAGATTGGCAGGTGAGCCCAATTTAGGGAAAAACTACTAAAGGACGGTGTTCCACATTATTAAGCAGAGCACCATTTTCAAGCAATATGGGGAAGAAAAAGGATCTCTCTGCTGCCGAAAAGAGTGAAATAGTTCAATGCCTTGGACAAGGTATGAAAACATTAGATATTTCACGAAAACTTAAGCGTGATCATCGCACTATTAAGAGATTTGTGGCTGATTCAGAGCACAGACGGGTTCGTGCAGATAAAAGGCACATTGAGGAAGATTTCTGCCAGATCCATGCATCGGATCAAGAGAGCAGCTGCTACAATACCATTACATAGCAGCAAACAGATATTTGAAGCTGCTGGTGCCTCTGGAGTCCCACGGACATCAAGGTGCAGAGTCCTCCAGAGTCTTGCAACTGGGCATAAACCTTCTATTCAGCCACCACTAACCAATGCTCACAAGCAGAAACGGCTGCATTGGGCAGAAAAATACATGAAGACTAATTTTCAAACAGTCCTGTTCACTGATGAGTGCCGTGCAACCCTGGATGGTCCAGATGGATGGAGTAGTGGATGGTTGGTGGACGGCCACCCTGTTCCAACAAAGCTGCAACGTCAGCAAGGTGGTGGTGGAGCCATGTTTTGGGCCGGAATCATGGGAACAGAGCGGGTCGGCCCCTTTAGGTCTGCAAAAGTATGTGGAGTTTATGACTGACCACTTTCTTCCCTGGTACAGAAGGAAGAACTATGCTTTCCGCAATAAAATCATCTTCATGCATGACAATGCACCATCTCATGCTGCAAAGAATACCTCTGCATCAATGGCTGCTATGGGGATAAAAGGAGAGAAAGTCATGGTGTGGCCTCCATCCTCCCCTGACCTCAATCCTATTGAGAACCTTTGGAGCATCCTCAAGCAAAAGATCTATGAGGGTGGGAGGCAGTTTACATCCAAACAGCAGCTCTGGGAGGCTATTCTGACATCTTGCAAACAAATTCAAGCAGAAACTGTCCAAAAACTCACAAGTTCAATGGATGCAATACTTGTGAAGCTGCTATCAAATAAGGGGTCCTATGTTACAATGTAACGTGACCTGTTAAAATGTTTAAAAAGTTTAAATGTTGTTAAAAGTTTGATTGAAATAGCTTTTGATTTCAGTAAATATGCTGCAAACACAACAAATGACAATTTTCAGTTCTTTACAACCTATAAAGTGTTTTGAAACTTACTGTGCGTAATAATTTGGAACAGTGCATTGTAAGGGTTTTATGTTTAACAAAAATACTGTTATCATTAGGAGGTTTGTTCAATAAAATTTGAATTGTACTCTTAATAGTTTATAACATGAGAATTATGCTGTTATTTACATCAATTATTTAGGTAAATGAGAAAAATATCATTTGCATAATAATTTGGAACAGGGTGTCATTAACATACACACCCGCAGTGGTTCGTATGAACGGGATGCTATCATGATTCGGTACAGAAATCGCACAGAAGCCGGAGAGAATTCGGCATCAGTGCGAACCCGGGCTTAAAGCAATTCTAAAAAGGTCCATTTTTTTTTTGTTTTGTTTTTTAAATAACAAAACATGTCTATACTTACCTGCTGTGTGCAGTGGTTTTGCACAGAGCAGCCTGGATCCTCCTCTTCTCGGGTCCCCCACAGGCTCTCCTGAAACCTTCTATGGGGCACCCGCTGCTCCGTGTGTCCATCCTCACACGGAGCTGCGGCTTGACCCCGCCCCCCTCTCAGTCTCTCCTAATTGGCTGACTAGCTGTGATTGACAGCAGCGGAAGCCAATGGCTCCTGCTTGCGGTCTCATCCAATAAGGAGGCAGAGACCTGGGACAGCTGAGGCTGTCATTCACATCTCTGGATCGCGATGAGGCTCAGGTAAGTAATGAGGGGGCTGGGGGAGCTGCTGCACACAGGTGGTTTTTTTTACCTTCATGCATAGAATTCATGAAGGTAAAAAAAACTTCAGCTTTTCAGCCTTTACAACCACTTTAAATAAAACTATACAATCAGAAAAACTATGGTCAGGGCTCATTAACACTTGCATTGGTCTCTGAAAAGCGATCTGCTTTTTTTTTTTGTATTTATACTAATAAGTTTTTAAATGGGAACACAGCGTGCAACTCCATTTGGCTTATAATTGCAGAACAGTGCCATTCACTTAAATGGGTCGTGTTTAGTGGCGGCAAAGACCACTGAATGACAGGGGAGATATTAGTTTTGTGTCCATGAAGCAAAGCTTCATCTGCTCTCAGTTTTAATTCAAGGTGGGTGGTAATACGTCGGGTCAACCACCTATTTTTACAGCCCTCCAAACCAATTACAAGTTTAACTTTAAATGAGAAACTCAGTCACCGTAATGCTGCACCCCCTTCACTAGTGCAGTCATCTTTGAAATTCTGAAATGTAAGTATGCAGGGCCTTCAGGATCTAGCAGAGACCTGCAGCACAACTGCATGCACAGACAAGCTGAGATCTGGGTCTTCAATATCTGTTCCATTTTCATGCAAGCGCATAAGAGAATGCATGCACATAAGAGCATGTGCAAATGTGCTAAAGGTCCTCAGCACATCTGTGCATGTGTGAAATTAAGTGCAAAGTATGCGAGGAAGGAGGAAAATCTGTAGCACGAACAAGGGAAAAAATATCTAATTGTAGAAGAGGGAGAGGGATGAAGCCATGTCAAAAGTTGTTGTTTGGTGTGAAGGCCTACTTTAAAGCTGAATTCCAGGATTTCAGCCACTTTGTAAAAAGCGAGGGCACACTATCAGTTAAGTCCAAGGAGCTGAATAACATATTTTGGGCTTATCTCTTACATCTGAGACTGACTCAAGACACTCAGGGCTGTGAGAGAGGAGAAAGTCACACAGAGCTGCCTTCTCCTCTGCTGCCCATTCTAAGAAGCCTTTGTATTTTGTGAATGTGTTCATATACCACCATGGCTTCTGTGAATGGGCAGGAGGAGAGGGATGGGCAATGCAGCTACACCAAATATCCTTTTCAAGATGCATAACTCAGAAAGATCTGTGTTGCTCTCCTGGAACTAGAGTAATAGCTGTCCTCCAGGGAGTACTATAAAGCTGTCACATATAAATATTACAGTTAAGTCCATGAGGTGTCATGCATCTTCCTGGGCTTAACTCATAGTGTGCCTTCATTTTTTTTTTTTTTACAAATGAGCTGAATTCCTGGAATTCAGCTTTAATAACCTGAAAAAAGCGAATGTATGCTTAGACTTGAAATAGGCAGTTTACACAACAATCCCAACCTGACAGAGCTGAAGGAGTTTTGCAAAGAATGGGAGAAAATTGCATTATCTACATGTGTAAAGCTGACAGACCTACCCAAACAGACCCATGGCTGTCATTGCTACTGAAGAATTTACGAAATACTTACTTGAGGGGGGGGTATACTTTTTTTTTTTGTTAGGGATTAATTTACAAAGATCCTAAATGCAAAACAAAAAATGCAGTCATACAGGATACATGATCTATGATATTAGAACATGCAAACCTCCAAGAGGTGATAGACACTGTATGTAATCTAACAGGTCATTTAGTAATGTGCCTATATAGACATAATGGCACCATTTTGTGAGTTTGATATCATTAATCAGTGAAAATGTAAAAGTTTCTAAGAAGCTACTTGAAATAAAAAGGTGGCAAGACAGATATAGTGACGTTTAATACAAATACAGCTGACTTTCTGTCCGGTAAAAAATTAACTACAATTATATCAGGGCTCAAAATTTCAAGTCCTGAGCTACTAGCCACCACTTGCCCCACCCAACTCCTACCCTGCCCCTAATTCCGACCCTAAACACCCCCTCGTAAATTATCTCACTAAATGACAATGTTAAATGTATTATGCAGAATAAAGTTACAAAAATAAATATATGACCCCCTTCCCCCCCATAGCCATGTCCTCTCCCCCCCTTTTCAACTCCCCCCAGGAATGGGGGGGGGGTGAAAGAGGGAATGAAAGAAAAAAAAAAAAGGGGGGGGGGGGGGGGAGTAAGGGAAAAAGAGGCAGGGGAGAGAAAGGGGGGGTTGATCAGTATGTCTGCTAGTCACAATTATGGCACTTCCCCCCCATATTTTGAGCTTATAATGAGCACACAAACCACCCTCTTAGAACACATGGTCTCCATTATAGTACCCTGAGGAACACACGCAAGGCCCCCATACTACATAAAGTGAATACAGAGCCCCAAGCCCACACACATTGACAAAAACACACAAAAACACATCTCCGCTCAGGCTCTCTCAGCCTGTCGCACTCCGGTTCTCAGCACTCCAATCAGACAGTTCTCCCCCCTTCCTCCCACTGGAAGAAGAGGGGTTCTCACCAGTCTGAGAAGGGTCATCCTCCTCAGGCTTGGTCAGTCTCTCTCTCACCGGACCAGACCCCAGAGAGCCCGCTTGCACTATCCACCCTGCGGCCTGCCTCATTCTTCCAGGAGCCTGTCATAGGGCCCCCTACGGACTCTGGGCCGTCGGGCAGTTTATGACTGCCCTAATACCCGAATGCTTAGTCTGCCCCTGGCACCAACACTCTGTTCCATATCCATCGGCTGTTTGATTGATCCGGCCCTCTCCCCCATGGTTTTTCCACTTGCCAAATTCGAGCAGGTGAGTGGAAATTTTGAGGCTTGATAATAGTAAATACACCATTCGCTATCATTAAAGCAATACCCTAGCTGAACACATCCTAATTTTTCTTGGCATTTTTTTTCCGCAGAATTGTGAATTTGGGTATGGTTTTCCTTGAATTGAAAACAGACTTGATATGAAATCAATTAACATCAAATATTAATTTTTCCTTGTAAATTGCAAGCACTTTATCAAGTGCCATATCAATAAAGTGTTACTAAAGTGTATTTCTTTACAATTATAACAACAAACATGTTATACTCACCTGCTCTGTAAAATGGTACTGCACAGAGCAGCCCCGATCCTCCTCTTCCCGGGACCCCGCTGGAAATATTGGCTCCTCCGCTTCTTATTGTGTCCCCATAGCAAGTGGTTTGCTATGGAGGCACAGGGTGTCTGCTCGTTCCCGAGCTGCGTGTATGAAGCCGAGTTCCATAGACTCACAGAGTGGGGCTTAGCCTCACCTGCCCCTTCCTCCTCACTGCATTTGATTCACAGCAGTAGGAGCTAGCAGCTCCTGGTTCTGCTCAAGACCTGTTTGAAGAGGAAGAGAGGGGAGAAGAGATGCAGACTTGTACGGTTCTGGATCTCTTCTCCACTTTCTTCCCCTTCATACAGGGAAGGGGGAGGACAGTGAAATATAAAATGTTTCTTACCTTAATGCAAGGACTGCATTAAGGTAAAAAAAACGTTTTTAGCTTTAGTATCATTTGAAGCTACAGAAAGGTGTTAAAATGGTGTTGAACATCATGTAAATAAAGACATTACGTTTCCCTTATTCATGCCACAGTTCACACTAAACCCAAGAACCAAAAATAGATCTAATAGCAGTTGTGTGTTCATGGGAGCAGCCAACATCTAAACTACTAAAAAAAAAAAATAATAATTTCATGACAGACAGGAAAGCATGACAACAGAAAACAAGCTAGGTGTTTCACTGCAAGTAGTCTATCTGGTTCTACGTGCTGTCATGTATTGCTAATGCGTATCTATACCCTAAAAAATTTGAAATTCTTCAATAGAATGGAGAAAGGTTAGAGACTGTCAGGATTCTGAAAAAGATTTTGCCTCAATTTAGCCCTGGGGACAACCTTTTACAAGACAGGAAGTGAGGAAAAATGTGTACAAGAAAAACTGACAGGTTCTTGCCCTAAACAATAGAAAGAAAAAAAATTGGCTTCTATTTGTGTTGCTGTTAAGAGATTTCCACTCCCTTCCTGTCCTGGGGACAACCTTACAGTTAGATTTTTAGTCTTGTGTTGACTTACTGTTTTAGGGGAATGTGTAATAAAATGTATTGATTTTGCATTAAATAGTTCTTGAATTTGTTCTGAGAGAAGGTATCAGCCCCATTAAATTCCCATTTTCCTTTCTGTTTTTTCATATACAGGGATGTGGTGACTGAATTTACCAACTGGACCTTTTAATATTCTTTATTTATGACCTGTATACTTTACTGAATCCTCAGAAAGATGCATTTTTCCTCTCACATGAGGGCTTGAAATATTAATGTAATATTGCCTTCTGCATTGAAAATAAATGAGGGCTAAAGACACAGTTACACAAGTTATTTTTAAAATCCCCAGAAATTTGTAGCATGTGTAACTGTAGCCTGGGGTTTCACAGACCATGCTCTTGTAAACATTGGTCTGCTTTTCAACAAGATACTTGCAAGGCTTGCTGCTGAAAATGTTAAGGTTCACTGAGGACTGCACAGTTTCCGGAATATCTTGTTTAGCGTTAAGGTCAATGAAAATTTCTACCAGTACTACATGTTTTTATGGACAAACCTATTCTGGAGGCCTCACCCCCGATTTTGCATTTGCACTCAAAATCTTGATAATTAATTGAAGAACATTTCTATTAGGACCATCTGAGGGCTCGTGTACACCATGAAAATCACCATAAATTTTTGGAGAAAAAAAACAAAAACAAAAAGAAAACCTTCCTAGCTAGGGCTGTTCATATCAATACTCTAGTAATTAGGAAACGCAAATAGATAAAACATTAATCAATTTGCACATCCAAAATATATATTTTGTTTTTTAAATCAAATTATTTTTGTTGTAAAGTTTTTTTTCTGTAAAAAAAAAAAAAAAATAAACAAATTTGTTATAACCAGTGTTACAAATTTCTTAAACCTGAGCTCTGCTCATTTTGTCTATTCGGTCTTTACACGTACTATCAAGTATCTAAGTTTTGATAGAGATAAAATTGAATGGGCAGTAACAGTAGGATATGGTACATCTGTGCATTTTTGTACAGTAAATTATAGTAATGTATATGTAAAACTTTCAATTTGTAACAATAGAGGCTGTACTTAGATTACCTGAGGTCAGCCAAGGGGACAACAGTTCTTGAAACTTTTTAGGGCATCCCCTACATTGCTAAGTCAATTCTTCTCTTCCAAGAATGTTATTAACTGCATGTTACAGAAAACACTTGTGCATCCAGAGAGGGCAAGACAGCCCTTTGCATGAGTGTACAGAGAGGTACGCCTGTGTGAATGAGGCCTAAATAGACAGCTGAAATATGTGAACGGTTGTACTTGTGAAAGTGTTTTAGGCTATTCAGACAGTCTTGCGATTTAACCATCTCTGCTTACTGCACATCATAGCAAGTGGTAACCTTATTTGCTGGTTCAGCTTTGCTGGAGCACCCTTTTCTGCAACAGACAAATGTGAACTGTTCCTTACTCAGGTGCCTATCAGACTGCAAAGTCCTATTTGGACACCCTGCACAACCACTGTAAACAGGAAAGTGTGAGGGTAAGATTTTGAAAATGGGAGGTCATAGAAGATCTACCCAATTGCATAGATACACTCTCTCAATGAACATTGACCGTTTTTAATCCTTATGCTGCTAGCATTATTAAACAGATCGGAAAGTATATCATATTTACCTGTTTTAAACTTTTTTTTTTTTTTTTTTACATTTCTCCAGTTACTTCCTGGCTTTCAAGGCGAGGCAAGTGATGTCATACATCCCAGGAGTCTTCAGGAGGGGATGAGTGGTTCTCTCAGCTAAGCAAACCATTCTGCCTGGATACCTGAGCTAATGGCAGGTTGATTCCCAGGAAGTAAATGCTTACTCAAGATGGCCATGGCTGGAAAAGCTAGGGGGTATTTTTCAAAGTGATTTCTCAGAAAAATAAAGCATGGATGGACAGGTAGTTTGTTTTGAACATTAGAAATTAGTGTTTTGGTTTGTGAGGCTCAGATACAGTATAGTTCCACTTTAAAGCGGAGCTCCACCCAAAAGGGGAAGTTCCGCTTTAAAGACTGGTCCCCCACTCTCCATTAAGGATTGGCACCTTTGGGGAGCGGGGGGAAGCGGGTACCCAAAATTGAAAGGTACCCGCTCCCGTTTCCGCTGTGATCGCCTAGGCGATCGGAAGTGGAAGTTGTCCTCATACCCTCCCTCCCCGAAGTCTTCTGGGACACGTGACAGTTCCCACAAGACTACGGGACCATTCAAAAAGCGCAGTGCTACTTGCGCATGCGCAGTGGGCACCCGGCTGTGAAGCCACAAGCTGGGTGCCCACACTGAAGATGCTGGCGCCTGGAGCATCAGATGGCTGGTGAAACGGGCTGTGGGGAGGACACCGTGGGATTGTGGGACAGGTGAGTGTACCTGCTGACTTAAAAAAAACAGCCCGTTTTTGTAGCTGCTGACTTATTTTTTCACAGTGCGACTGGAACTCCGCTTTAAGTAAAAAAAAGTTGTTTAAAGTTCTTGCAACTTAAGGTGTCATTCACACTGGCAATAGCATACTTGTGTTTTTTTGCTATTATAGGACATTTCTAAATGCATATAAATACATGTTATGACTTTAAAGTGGTTCTAAAGGCAGAAGGTTTTTTTCTTTTAACCTTTAGTCCTGGTTCACACTGATGCGGAGCGGAATTTGCTGCATTTTCAGTGTGAATTCCACACCGCATCACAATCGCACCCCGTTCATACAAACCGATGTGGGTGTGTATGTTAAGTTAACGTGGTGCGATGTGCAGAATCAGATTGCATAGGTGGGAATACCTATGCGATCCGATTCTAGTGCGGACAAAAAAAAAAAAAAAAAAAGGGTCCTGCATGTTTTTGGTGCGGCGCGAATACAGCCATACAAAATGTATGGCTCTAATCGCACTGCATACAAATCGCATGTGATTTGTACAGGAATGCGGTGCGGTTCCCATGCAAATCACATGGGATTTACAGCACCGCTGTAGTGTGAACCAAGGCCGAGAATCATTTTAAACACTTGTGTCTTATATACATTCAGTTTAGCTGTGTTTAGGGAAAAACAGAACTCCAGAACTGAAACCATCCCTGCGTTCTAGCCAGCTGCCTCACACTTTCCGGCGGTAAAGAAAAGGCGTCAGATCAAGCCCGCAACATAGTGACATCTACAGACGCAACCCCAGCTTCCATCCATCAATCAAACTGGGAATGAGGAGATGTGGGCATGCAGTGAGAGCAGGGGCAAGGGAAGCCCTCAGTCAAGATGGCGAATGCCATCAGTGACTGCTCATCACAACCCCGCCAACCAGAGGAGGGCACCGGTTCCTGGGCAAATGTGAAGGCATGACGCCTCAGTTACCAGCCGGTTCGACTACGTGAACCATGCACCAGTGGGGGAAGGGGGGGTGGCCACATGGAGAGACCGAATCTAGACAAGCAGCCAAAGAAGACCCCTAATGCAGTGGGAACCACACCGGAGCTTCCCCAGGGTGCCGAACAAAGCCCAGCTCACACAGGGCAATCAAATTGTTGCTTTCACGCAGCATGGCTAAAATGAAGAAAAAACACCAGCCCACCTCCCGGAAATGCGTGTCCTGGGCACCAGGTGATATAAGTTATGCATCCCCAAATAGTAACCCCAAAGACAAATTATGTTGCAGCTTACAAATTCCGGAGATGTGATGGCTGCATTTGTTTTCTTTTTTAGGCTTTCCATTAAGTCAGTTATTTTTTAAAAACAGGCTCTGTACCAGTTACAGAGAGGAGAGAAACCATTTACCACCCACAGGGGTGCCTACTGTGACCAGTTATATTTATTTATGCAAAACCTTTATCCCAAAAGTAAAGAAAAAAAAAATTTCCTGTAACTGCTTATAAAGTGTTAGCTGGAGTCTGGATTTAATTTGTTAGTGTATCTATAGCTGCTAGTACATCTAACACCCGACTCCCTCCAGACTGAAGACTCCAGACTGCTTCTGTCCAAATGTGCTCCCTGTTGTGTGTGAGTGGAGGCACTGTAAAACAGGAGATACAGTATATCACTGGCCTGATCACCAGGTAAAAACAGATGGGAAACAAGCCTGAAAAAAGAAAACTAATGCAGCTACCACATCTAAACTGATTGGTAAGCTGCAATATTATCATTTTGGTTTTGAGTTTAACACCGCTTTAAAAGATATCTTACAAAAACAGAAAAAAAAAAATTCTACAGCTCCCCTTTAACCATCGTCTGTGTTCCCTGCCACAGTGAAGTCATGGGCAAATCTGACCACTTCCTTCAGTACAGCCCTAACCAAAACTAAAGTTTTTGATACAATGGAAACAAGTAAGAATCCATGTCAGGTTTTACTGTTTTTCTTAATTGTTCTGGTCATCTAGTCATTCTGGCTGGAGCTCTACTTTAATATCACACACACATACACCAAAAAACCACAACAATTTTATGGTTTGTTATATGTATTTTACAGCATAACAAAACAGCACAAAGCTTACTTCAAAGAGGAAGCAATGACACGTAATATTCCACATTTCATCACACAAAAAGGAAACATGCCTTTGTGAATGAGCAGTGAATTGCACACATTACTAGGCGGGCAGGTGGAAGGATGTCATTGTGCTCAGCACCGTTTCTTCTTTCCCCTCACACATTCATTTGCCAAAACACAGTGAAATCAACAATGGAGCTCTGCCAACTGATAGTTTCAGTGTGAAGTTGGCATACTAACCGGATAGACAACAGCTGCACATCTGTAGCTGACTGAGCTGAATCACAAGGATTAGCATATGTGCCAAATAATTTTGGAAAGGAAAGATGTATATTTTTAATTCTGCATTTGTTGTATTAGCGGTTCGGAATATTATGGAACTGATTACACATAGCTTGTTGTTTTCAACACAAATGTTACAAAAAAATAAATAGGAATATGCATATTTTTATAAAACAACCATAAAAGGTAAAGAGAAGTTTCTCATGACAACGTGAAATGTTTGGAGGTTTTACCGGTCCAAGCGACAACTCTGTACAATCAAGGGGTACAGCTTTAAATCCGAAAAAAAAAAAAAAAAAAAGTATCTTTGCAGTAGGTTGGGCTTTAAGTTAACATGAACAGTGGTAAGGGAAAAAAATGGTGATGTAGGGGTAATAACAATTAGAGTTTACAGGGGGTTAAACTTGTATTTCTTTTTACAATACACATACAATGCTAAATTATGAAATAAAGACTGCAGCAATAAGTTATAAACTACTAAAAAGCAGAACTATGCCATCATACTGAAGCCCAGCCCTGCAGATTACAATGAAGGAGTGCGACTCTCAGAATGTGATCAGCTGAGCTCTGCCATCACTTTGGCAGCTGCTTCACGGTCCCGTTTATCAGCTGCTACTGCAGTGTCAAGAGGAACGCTGAACTGTCACTCTGACAGCCTGGTCCCGCAGAGTTGAGAGAGGCTCCCTCCGCTTGCCACATCTCCCCATAGTGCCCAAGGCTGGTGCTTCTCCTGCATTTTCGCCGTGACTGGCAGGATCACCACATGAAATTACGGGAAAGAATATAGAAAAACACAACCAGCGCATCTTATGACTGATACGCAAGTGCACACACACACACACACATACATACACAGGTCCATAAATATTGAGACATCAACACAATTCTAACATTTTTGGCTCTATACACCACCACAATGGATTTGAAATGAAACGAACAAGATGTGCTTTAACTGCAGACTGTCAGCTTTAATTTGAGGGTATTTACATCCAAATCAGGTGAACGGTGTAGGAATTACAACAGTTTGCATATGTGCCTCCCACTTGTTAAGGGACCAAAAGTAATGGGACAATTGGCTTCTCAGCTGTTCCATGGCCAGGTGTGTGTTATTCCCTTACTATCCCAATTACAATAAGCAGATAAAAGGTCCAGAGTTCATTTCAAGTGTGCTATTTGCATTTGGAATCTGTTGCTGTCAACTCTCAAGATGAGATCAAAAAGAGCTGTCACTATCAGTGAAGCAAGCTATCATTAGGCTGAAAAAACAAAACAAACCCATCAGAGAGATAGCAAAAACATTAGGCGTGGCCAAAACAACTGTTTGGAACATTCTTAAAAAGAAGGAATGCACCGGGGAGCTCAGCAACACCAAAAGACCCGGAAGACCACGGAAAATAACTGTGGTGGACCGAAGAATTCTTTCCCTGGTGAAGAAAACACCCTTCACAACAGTTGGCCAGATCAAAAACACTGTCCAGGAGGTAGGTGTATGTGTGTCAAAGTCAACAATCAAGAGAAGACTTCACCAGAGTGAATACAGAGGGTTCACCACAAGATGTAAACCATTGGTGAGCCTCAAAAACAGGAAGGCCAGATTAGAGTTTGCCAAATGACATCTAAAAAAGCCTTCACAGTTCTGGAACAACATCCTATGGACAGATGAGACCAAGATCAACTTGTACCAGAGTGATGGGAAGAGAAGAGTATGGAGAAGGAAAGGAACTGCTCATGATCCTAAGCATACCACCTCATCAGTGAAGCATGGTGGTGGTAGTGTCATGGCGTGGGCATGTATAGCTGCCAATGGAACTGGTTCTCTTGTATTTATTGATGATGTGACTGCTGACAAAAGCAGAAGGATGAATTCTGAAGTGTTTCGGGCAATATTAATCGGCTCATATTCAGCCAAATGCTTCATAACTCATTGGACGTCGCTTCACAGTGCAGATGGACAATGACCCAAAGCATACTGCAAAAGCAACCAAAGAGTTTTTTAAGGGAAAGAAGTGGAATGTTATGCAATGGCCAAGTCAATCACCTGACCTGAATCAGATTGAGCATGCATTTCACTTGCTGAAGACAAAACTGAAGGGAAAATGCCCCAAGAACAAGCAGGAACTGAAGACAGTTGCAGTAGAGGCCTGGCAGAGCATCGCCAGGGATGAAACCCAGCGTCTGGTGATGTCTATGCGTTCCACACTTCAGGCTGTAATTGACTGCAAAGGATTTGCAACCAAGTATTAAAAAGTGAAAGTTTGATTTATGATTATTATTCTGTCCCATTACTTTTGGTCCCTTAACAAGTGGGAGGCACATATGCAAACTGTTGTAATTCCTACACCGTTCACCTGATTTGGATGTAAATACCCTCACATTAAAGCCGACAGTCTGCAGTTAAAGCACATCTTGTTTGTTTCATTTCAAATCCATTGTGGTGGTGTAGCAAGCCAAAAATATTAGAATTGTGTCGATGTCGCAATATTTGTGGACACACACATATACATATATATATATATACATATATATATACATATATATATATATATATATATATATATATATATATATCTTTGTTCTCTAACAGGGTAGCTCTCCTTTAAAGAGACTGACTTTAAGAAAACAAAAGCCGATGACAGGTAAGAAGTGTGGGCGCATCCCAGGTAATTTTTTTTTTTTTCTTCAATTTAAATTTTTATTTATTTTCCATGTATAATACATATTTCATCATTGTTCTCATACATATCATTAATAACATTTCTAACTATCTTTATTCCCATTTACCACCCCCCCTCTATCTAAATTCCCCCCCTCCCTAAATAAAACCTCCCTCCCCCCCGTTTAAACCCACCCACTCTGCATTGTTCTATTACTTCTTTTCCATACGAGAATATAGGGTATGTAAATCCTTTCACCTTTCTCACAGTTACTTCATATATTTCACCATAAATTCTTCCCATTTTCTCCACCTCTTAGAGAACAACCCCATCCTGTCTTCCTGCATATAACACAATCTCTCCATCTTACAAACTTGATTCGTTCTTTCTACCCAGTCCTCCATCTTCGGCACCTCTGGTCTATGCCAGAACTTAGGTATCAAACCCTTTGCCACATTCAGGTAGCACCATATACCTGAATCCTTGTATTTATTTACTGTTAACTCTGTACTATGTAGTAGACATACTGCTGGGTCCAGTCCTATCTTTATCCCAGAGATATTTTCAACTAGTTGGACAGTTATCTCCCAGAAACCTTGGATCTTCAGGCACTCCCACCATATATGATATAACGTGCCTATTTTTCCACAGCCCCTCCAGCACTCTTGTGACTTTTCCCCACATATCTTATACTCAACCTTCGGTGTGATGTGCCATCTCGTTAAACACTTATAATTTACCTCCACCTCTCTCATACTTATATTCTCGTGTATTAATCTATAGATTTTCCTTTGTTTATCCTCATCTATCTCTATTCCCAAATCTCTTTCCCATTTAACTATATACATTGGCTTTGTGTAAGTGTCTAACTCAGTGAGGGTGGGCGCATCCCAGGTGATATCAGAGCTTGCCACTGACTACCCCCCCCCCCCCCCAACATTCCTATTTTACCACCACAATTATGGGCTACCTCACTAGTCAAGTGTACATGATCAGGCAGGGTTGAAGCTTTTTCTGCCAAAAAAAGACCAAAATTTGGGAATGCAGGAGGTAATGAAAGCTGCTGCAGGTATGCGCACCTCTGGGTATCTGCAGATTTTTGCACACTTGTGAGCAACAGGATCTCTTTAAATCACACCTGTACTTTACCATTTCAGAACAGAAAATAAAAGTTCACTCACCTACGAGCAGGGACAAAGAGGGCATACATACCTATAATGCACTCCCAATTGTCCACTGGAGTCACCCTGCGAAATCACTGTAAAATCCAAGCTAACCCTGGGGCTTGGAAAGGCCTGTAGTCCCTCCCATCCCCAGATTTTGGTCTGGTGGGTGAACAAGGCACCAAGGAAACAAAATCTAGAATACAAGTATGTGCCCCTTTATCCTTCCTGCTCAAAGTACAAAAAACTATTAAAGGCTAACACTAACACGCGCAACCCCCCCCCCCCCCCCCCAGCAGCCCTGTAACCAGAGGTCCGTACACCCAGAACAGTCCAGCAGCTGAAGAAAGTCTGCATGAACCTGTGAATTGCACCCACAATCCACTGATGGAGGTTTCAATGCTTTGCAGGCTCCCATACAAAAAAAAAACAAAAAAAAAAAAAACATTTTGTTTCCTGCAAATTGCTATTATTTTAGCAAGCTCAAGGAATGATCGCATCCTAGTCTTTTAATAAACCAGCACTTTAAAAGATTAAAATGTGCTAACAACTCTGCAAATTTAGAGCATTCATTAGTCCAGCTTCAATCTAGGCAGTTATGACTTCGTACTTGAAAGTGAACTCAAAGGAGATTGCATATGGTAGTTTGATCATACAATCAGAAACATGAGAGGTCAGAGTATCTCTGCTTCTGTCACTGACTTCTCCCGAAAGATATTTTACAGAGTCCCATCCAACGTGGCAATTCAACATAATCACAACACTATCAAAATATACCGGTTTCTGAAAAACACTCATTGACTCTGTATCCAAAAAAAAGATCAAAATCATGTCTGTGTCAAACTGTGGTACAGACACAACATGACAAACGACCCTAAAGTCAGGATGGGCACAGATAACTTGAGCTGGTTCAGACATTTTACACAAAGACAATGCAGAAACAAAAAGATTTTTTTCCTGAAGAGCACCATACATTTTACTTATCAGCTTCCTTTTTACAGTACAGAATCGAGCATATTTTGAATTCTTTAACATTTGTGTGCATTTACCCTGATCATGTCAAAAGGGAGTGCACTCTAATTGTGCACTTATGTGTTCTAACACATTTGAGCGCACTGCTAGAATAAATAAGATAGAGAGACATGGATACCCCCTAAACAAGCTATTTACTTTTTCCTCTTACTTTGCACTATATAAAATTATAGTAATTTTTAAAATAAATCAGTAGAGATGAATTCAGCACAACACAATATGTGTTTCCTTCATATAAAGTTTCTAAAACACTTCTATTTAATAATAGCCGCAGCTTCAGGATCCTGTGTGCAGCTTCTTCAAATGTTTAATAAGGAAATGAGCTCTCATTACATAAAGGAGAATTCTACGATAAACCTAACTAGTCATAAAAAACTGACCCCTCCTAACACCTATGCTGACTAACCTGTGTAAGAAAATTGTACACTTACCTTTTTTTCAGCCCAGTCAGGTTCACTCACAAGATCCAGCTCCACTGTGTCAGTCAGCAGCAACTGCATGGGAGAGGAGAGTGCTGACAACAGCTGGGCCATAGGAGCCCAAGGGTGATGTCACCGTTCCAAGCTTTACCAGCCATTATCAAGCCACCTCTGGCTGGTTGACACAGAGGATCTTGTGAACAGACTGGAGCAGGCTGAAAATAAGTATATACATCAACAAAGGTGTTAGGACTAGTTAGGTTTAGCCTGGAATTCAACTTTAGCCCAGGTTCACATACATGCAGGGTTGGTTTGCAGTGCAATTTGCAGTCCCGCTCGGTTCGATTCCAATGCAAACGGTTTAAGTGTAGGAGACTGGAATTCACACCTGAACTGGACAGAAAAATCGCACAGGGCTCACTTTCAAATCATACTGCAGCCAACCTGAACATATGTGAATAGGCTCCACAGAAAAGCCATTGCGTCATTTGTCCTGTCATTGGTGCGAATTCCCATATGCGCGAACTGGAGCTCAAAGTAGAACTATAGGCAACACTTTTTTTCATTCTGGATAGAGTAAGAAGGGGTTATATTCCCTGTCAGATTTTTTTTCTGCCATCTGTGTCCCATTTTAGATACACTATGTTGCAAAACATTATGGGACACCTTCGTTTACACGTACATGAACTTTAATGGCATCCCAGTCTTAGTCCATAGGGTTCAATATTGAGTTGCAGCCACCCTTTGCAGCTATAACAGCTTCAACTCTTCTGGGAAGGCTGTCTACAAGGTTTAGGAGTGTGTCTATGGGAATGTTTGACCATGCTTCCAGAAGAGTATTTGTGAGGTCAGGCTCTGATGTTGGATGAGAAGGCCTGGCTCAGTCTCCACTCTAATTCATCCCAAAGGTGTTCTATCAGACTGAGATCAGGACTTTGTGAAGGCCAGTCAAGTTCCTCCACCTCAAAACACACTCATCCATGTCTTTATGGACCTTGCTTTGTGCACTGGTGTGCAGTCATATTGGAACAGGAAGGGGCCATCCCCAAATACTTCCCACAAAGTTGGGTGCATGAAATAGTCCAAAATATCTGGGTATGCTGATACCTTAATAGTTCCCTTCACTGCAACTAAGGGGCAAAGCCCAACCCCGGAAGAACAACCCTACACCATAACCCCCCCCCCCACAAAACTTTACACTTGGCACAATGCAGTCAGGGAAGTACCGTTCTCCTGGAAATCACCAAACACAGACACGTCCATCGGATTGCCAGACAGAGAAGCATGATTTGTCACTCCAGAGAACACATCTTCCCTCAACTAGAGTGCAGTGGCAGCGTGCTTTACAGCACTGCATCCAACGTTTTGCATTGCACTTGGTGATGTAAGGCTTGGATACAGCTGCTTGGCAACGGAAACCCATTCCATGAAGCTCTCTATACACTGTTGTTGTGCTAATCTGAAGACCACATGAAGTTTGGAGGTCTTTAGCTATTGACTCTGCAGACAGTTGGTGACTTCTGTGCGCTGTGCGCTTCAGCATGTGCTGACCCTGCTCTGTCATTTTATATGGCCTACCATTTCTTGGCCGAGTTGCTGCTGTCTGCATACCTAGGTGCTTGATTTTATACATCTGTGGCCATGGAGGTGATTGGAACAGCTGAATTTAATGATTTGGAGGGGTGTCCCAATACTTTTGGCAATATAGTGTATTTACCTTTGCTGTCCCATAGCCAAAACAGGAAGTGAGAGGTAATGCAAATTAAAAAAGGGAATTCCTTGGGGGCCCACCATTGTTGCCACAACAATTGTCCCCACTGAAAGATTTCCCTATTACTTTTCTAGAGACAAATCAAAATTAAGGATTTTATTTTACTTTCACTTTCAACAATAATGGTAAACATGACAAATAAGGTGAATCTCCTTAACTGGGACACACACAACAATAAAAACTGACGTGTGTTCTAATCCCTCTCCACTCTAGGAAAAAAACTAAAACATTTTGTCTTTAGTTATACTATAATTCACAGCCATCTTGATCCTCTCTCCTCAGGGCTGCATGTCCAATAGCTCATAGCACCAATATGCAAACATGGGGTTGATTTACAAAAACTGAAAAGTGCAAAATCTGGTGCAGTTATGCACAGAAACCAATCAGCTTCCAAGTTTTATTGCCAAAGCTTAATTGAACAAGCTGAAGTTAGAAGCTGATTGGCTACCATGCACAGCTGCACCAGATGATGCACTCTCCAGTTTTAATAAATATATACAATGATGTTTACAAGTCACTTTCAATCCCTTTGGACGCAATCCTTATGTGTGTTTTGCTCTCAGGCGGTCTGTGCATGTTGGCGAAGACAGCCTTCTTATATCAGCCAGTAGTTGTTCATGGGAGCACACAAAAACTTGTGGCTCCGGAGGGCCCTACAAACCAAGCAGCTACCCTTACAATGGAAAGTGGGACCAGTGCAGTGGGTACCAACTAATTCAGGAAGAGAAGGAAAAAAACACTATTACATCAAAAAGAAGAAAAAGAACGTAAGTGTTCATACAGAGAGTATAAATAGCAAAAATGTAGACTTTAATATAACTTTAGCCAAATCTAAACCAAAGAAAAATGAATATATTGCTGCTTAAGAATCCTCAACATTAGTAGCTGCATTGGTTTACTTTCCAGACTTTTTAGCTTGCACTTGTTGATCCTGTCAGTGACACTTCCTGTCCTAGGAGGACAAAGTCACTTGCTGCACAGTGTATATGGAGAAGCAGCATTATATCCTAGGATAGTACCACTAACGTCTACCCTCAATTCTTCTCTATAGCAGAGGGTGGGGTTCTGTAGTTTAAGGATAGCTGGAAACAATGTTAACCAAACACCAGGTATTTTTTTGTGCTCATCAAGCAAATACAACAAAATGCTTGCAATTGTACACTGTTTCTGCTTCTAAATGCCCCTCCATGTTAGCACGTGTGTCTGTGCACACTATAGGCATTTGCAGGAGTTTAGAGACAGAAAAACAAACAACATAATGTGTGCTTTCAAAACAGGAGTGTTTTGGGAGGAAAAAAGAAACCTAAATGCATCTAAAAGCTAAGAGCATTTAGTACTTGAGCTTTATTCATTTCAATGGTCAGAATAAATGAACATTCTGACCAATGAAATGAATAAACACACAAGCACTTGACAAGCCTAAACTCGCTTGCAAAAACGTGGCGTGTTAGGATGTTTCTGAAGCTGTTTTTCTCCTGCCAGAAGAGTGTTTAGAACAGCCCCAGTGTGCAAGGTTCACGCCTGTGCAGTTAGCGTGTGATCTGTTTCTGCAGTGCTTTTTGCTGTGCGTTATGTGTTTTTGGGCCAATTTGTTGTTGGGCAGATTTAAAAAAAAAAAAAAAAAAAAAAAAAAAAAAAAAGGACTAAGTGCTTTTATGCAGCGTCTCCGTTGAAGTCTATTGAACCAAAAACACACCAATTTGCCTTTACAAAAAGTCCCTGACCCTTTCCAAAAACACAGCAGCTGAAAAAAGCATAGAGCTGAACGTGTCCCATAGGAAACCATGTTAAATGGACTGTAGTGAATTTCTGCAAAAGGCGCCACAAAAAGCACAAAAGTGTGAACCAGGCCTTACAGAATTGCACACAAAAAAGTGCTGTACAGATGTGAACAGTGTGTGCATGTGTCTAAAAGGGATATGGTTTGGCAGTAGAAATAAGGTGTCAATACACTTAACATTAAAGAGCATCATTCAGAGCATGTGTATGATATTCCTCCTATTAACAGAAAGAGCTCCACAAATAAAGGCAGGTAGAAGTATTTGTTATCGCTGCCAGTCTCACCAGTGATGATGGGTTATTCGGAAAATGTGAGATGATTCCAATGGCGCTGTCAGAGTATTCTCCATGGAATGGACTGACATAATACTGGAGCACAGAAAAGTCTGCTCAACCGTCTATAGCAACCACTATCTTTTTTTTTTTCAATCCCTTCACGCCCGCGCCTCCCGGTCCTTTAAGGGGTTTAGGGTCATGTGATCGCTGTGAATAGCAATCACGGCAGTCACATGATCGAAAGGTCGACACATGCTGGGAGCATGCAGGGCGCGCGCTCTCAACACGTTTGTTTACAAATGGTACGCAAATATGCGGCCGCTTGGCGTCAAGCCCCAGCTGCTAAGGGGCTGCATATTTGCGTACCGTTGGCATGAAGAGGTTAATTTTCCTAAACTACGAACAGTGAGATGTAACAGGTTGGTAGAAAACATTTTGCTCCAGATTTGCTCCAAATTATTGTTTTCATATATCCACCACAAAATAGCAGCCAGTAATCAGACTGTATTATAAGGAATGGTCTAAAATGGATTTCTTCAGGTAAAGGTGACCAAATAATCGGATTTCTGATTGGACAATCTCATTTAGAAGCATCATACACGTTACAATATGACTAATGTCTTTATTAAGACCTACCAACCTGTATATAGTGCAAGGGCTTGCCTGATTGGACACAAATTGATTAGGTTAGGTAGATCCTCATAATAAATTTGGTTTTAGATTTAGTCCTCATGCACACCGGATGTTTTTACAGATGCTGCTTCTGACTTTTTTTCTACAGCCAGTAAACTCCCCAGCATGTTATCCTATGTGTCCATTCACACACAGACTGTAATCAGTGTTTTTTTGGCAGGGGCGTTTTTTGGCTGGAAAAAACCCAGGACTTGTGTGTTTCTAGAGGAGTTTTTTAGCTGTAAAAACGCTCTAACGCTGAAAAACATGGCAAAACCCGGTAAGTTGTGGCAAACAAGTGTTTTTGGACTTTTTTCACTAAAAAAAAATCTTTTTTTGTAAAAAAAAAACCCTAAAAACGCTAAAACCACAAACGTGAAAAAACGCTGCAAAACGCTAATACAAAAATGCTGAAAAACGCACGTTTTTAACTTGACTTTACAAATCTAACGTTACCAGTGTTATTAAAACACCCAGTGTACATGGAGCCTTAAAGTGGTTGCAAACTCTTCCATATACCAAGTGAAGTGACTGGTCTCAGGTGATACACGGAGATGAAGCAAATCCTCCTAGATACGTTGTACCTGTTTATTTGCAGTCTTCTCTATATCCATTCAAAGTGCTGAATTTATACAGCTTCTCTGAGGGTAAAGAAAAAAAGAGGGCGGAGAGCTGAAATTACAATCCGCAGAGCTCAGTGAGAACTCAGAGCTGAATGGAGGGAAAGGACACACCTCCTTCACACAGCTCACAGGAACACAGCTGAGGCTGTCAATCTGCAGTCATCGTTTTTTATCTTGTCATAAAAACTTGTCAGAAGTGACTCAAGCAGATAGCAGAGGAATTGGACAGCAGAAATGACAAGAAATGCTCTTGAGATAAATACACACTATAGAGGGATATGCTTTGTTCATATTTCATGTCTGAGGTTCACAATCACTTTTAAGTTGATTGTACAATATCTGTCTTGCCTACAGTCAAGCATGGTGGTGGGAGTGTCATGGTCTGGGGCTGCATGAGTGCTCCCGGCACTGGGGAGCTACAGTTCATTGAGGGAACCATGAATGCCAACATGTACTGTGACATACTGAAGCAGAGCATGATCCCCTCCCTTCTGAGACTGGGCAGCAGGGCAGTATTCCAACATAACCCCAAACACACCCCCAAGATGACCACTGCCTTGCTAAAGAAGCTGAGGGTAAAGGTGATGGACTGGCCAAGCATGTCTCCAGACCTAATCCCTATTGAGCATCTGTGGGGCATCCTCACACGGAAGGTGGAGGAGCGCAAGGTTTCGAACATCCACCAGCTCTGTGATGCCCAAGAGGGTTAAGGCAGTGCTGGAAAATAATGGTGGCCACACAAGATATTGACACTTTGGGCCCAATTTGGACATTTTCACTTGTTGCCAGTGGTTTAGACATTAATGGCTGTGTGTTATTGTGAGGTGACAGCAAATTTACACTGTTATACAAGCTGTACACTCACTACTTTACATTGTAGCAAAGTGTCATTTCTTCAGTGTTGTCACATGAAAAGATAGAATAAAATATTTACAAACATGTGAGGGGTGTACTCACTTCTGTGAGATACTGTATGGTCAGCATTGGATCTACCAAGAATTATGCAAGACTAGAGCCTGCCTGATTAGAAGCAAATGCATTGTTTAAGTCTGTCCTCCTATTACATAGCTTGGGTAAACCTAAAGATCACCACGTTACAATCTGCTGATACAATCAACTTTAGATCTACCAAAACTCTATATTATTTGGACTTACCTAACCTATCTAATCTGTATCCTATCAAGCCAGCCCTGGTAGCACATATTTGGGCAGCACAGTGGCTTAATGGTTAGCACTTCCACCTGGCAGTACTAGGGTCGCTGGTTCAAATCCCGACCACGGCACCAGCTGCCTGAAGTTTGCATGTTCTCCATGTGACTGCGTGGGTTTCCTCCCACTCTCCAAAGACATGCTGGTAGGTTAATTGGCTCCTGTCTAAATTGGCCCTAGTATGTGTAAGTATGAATATAAGTTAGGGACCTTAGATTGTACACCCCTTGAAGGTTAGGGACTGATGTGAATGTACAATATGTATTTAAAGCGCTGTGTAAATTGTCGGCGCCATATAAGTACCTGTGATAATGAATAATATTTGATGGCAGACCAAACACATTGTACAAGAAGTTTGTAACGTGCAATGAACCTACAGTGCTATTACACACAACAGCAAACATTATAGCAGTTCTTAGATGTGATGGCTGCATTTGTTTTCCTCCCTTTATTTTCACCTGGTGATCTAGCCAGGAAATCTGTTGATTTTAAAAATAACACGCTGTCCTGCAGATGTAGTGGTTAGAGGGTTGACACAAACCATTTACCACTGACAGGGGTTGCTTACAATAGTCAGCTTTTATTTGTGTAAAACCTTTAACCCAAAAGGGAAAAAAAAATGGTTTGCAGCAAGTAACTGCTTATAAAGTGTTAGTTGGAGTTTAACTTCAATTTGTTAGTATATCTAATATAGGCCATAGACGGTTCATTTATCGGCTGATTTTTCATCCAAAAGAATAAATCGGCCGATTTTCATACCATTAGTGGGGCAATGTCATAGGACGATTTACACACCATTAGTGGGGCAATGTCATGGGCCGATTTACACACCATTAGTGGGGCAATGTCATGGGCCGATTTACACACCATTAGTGGGGCAATGTCATCGGACGATTTACACACCATTAGTGGGGCAATGTCATCGGACGATTTACACACCATTAGTGGGGCAATGTCATCGGACGATTTACACACCATTAGTGGGGCAATGTCATCGGACGATTTACACACCATTAGTGGGGCAATGTCATCGGACGATTTACACACCATTAGTGGGGCAATGTCATGGGCCGATTTACACACCATTAGTGGGGCAATGTCATGGGCCGATTTACACACCATTAGTGGGGCAATGTCATCGGACGATTTACACACCATTAGTGGGGCAATGTCATGGGCCGATTTACACACCATTAGTGGGGCAATGTCATCGGACGATTTACACACCATTAGTGGGGCAATGTCATGGGCCGATTTACACACCATTAGTGGGGCAATGTCATGGGCCGATTTACACACCATTAGTGGGGCAATGTCATCAGCCGATTTTCACACCATTAGTGGGGCAATGTCATCGGCCGATTTTTGCAGTTCCTCATTTCTTTTACTGGTCATGCTGGAAAATTTGCGAAAAACGGACAATTTACGCAATCATTGGTGGCAACAGAATGACCGATGTTTCCTTTTTCGGCTGAAAAATCAGCCGATAAACGAACCGTCTATGGCCTGCATTAGTCTGCTGCTACATCCAACACTCCCCTCCCCCCAGAATGAAAATACTGCTGTGCAAAGGTGCCCCTTCATCCAGAGTAGAGGCACTCTAAGCCCAGGTTCATACTATGCGGTGCAGGACACTGCATGTAATTCACACAGGAATCCTGTGCAAATTACATGCAAATGTCTGTGCGGTGCGATTTGAGCCATACATCTTGTATGGCTCAATCGCATTGCATTCGAACCAAAAAGATGCAGCAACCTTTTTTAAATCTGCACCTGAATTGCATTGTATGTGTGTTTTCACCCATGTGATGCGATTCCTGGCAATCGGATCTGTTTCGGAGTGTCATTAATTTATCATTGACACCTGCACCAGATCACAAGAATGCAATGCGACTGCAATGAGGTGCGGGAAATGCACAGGATTCGCAACGTTTCCCAAACCACATTCATTGGTGTAAACCACGGCTATTACAGAAGGTGTGTTACTGGTCAGATCACCAGGTGAAAAAGGAGGGACAAAAGCCTAAAAACCCATGAATGCAGCCACCACACATCTAATTATTGGTAAGCTGCAACATTTTGCATTTTTGGGTTTAATATTGCTTAATGTATAACTAAAGGCAACATTTTTGTTAAGTTTTGGCTAGAGTGGTATTAGAACGTCCGTCAGTATTTATTGCTGTCTGTGCCCCCTGTTGGGGAGATTCATCCTCTCCGATTGTCCTGTTTACCATTATGATCGAAAGTAAAAGAAAACCCAAAATTTTGGGCTGTCCCCAGAACAGTAATAGCGGGGAAATCTTCCAATGGGGACACTAGTTCTGGTGACCCCCAAGGAATTTCCATAATTTGCAGGGATTTCCTCTCACTTCCTGTTTTGACTATTGGACAGGAAGTGAAGGGAAATCTCCCCAATGGCACACCGTTGGCAAAAAAAAACTGACGGGGGTTATAATCCTCCCTTGCTCTATTCAAAATGAAGAAAAAAAAAAAAAGCTTTGGCCAATAGTTCTAGGTTAATGACTCTCTCACACTTTGTAGCAGCCCTTGTTGCCCCTCTAAAAGCCGGCTATGGTGAATCGCATTTCAGAGGGCGATTTGTAGGCAGCTGGGGGGGGGTAACATGTCGCGTTCTCACCAGCTATTTAAACCGTAAAGACCGCACCACTGCGCTGAAGCCACACGCATGGCTGTGACGGAGCTCCATTCACTGGAACAGGTTATGTTCAGCAGCCACAACACCAATGAGGTACATTCTTTGCTGCAGCAGGTACACAACTTCAGCTGCTAAAGGAGGAGATGAGGGAGCGGTAAAAGCACGGCTGAGCCGCCCTGAGGATGAGCCCTTAATCAGAGTGTACAGTGTACGGCCAGCTTAGCCCTCAGATTGGATTGCCCATTCCCCCTCTAGTGACAGCTGGGCGGACATCCCTGTCACCTCACCCAGGGCCAGAGCCTGTCCCTTCCCCCAGCCCCCCTCTCTCGCCTTACCGGCCTGTGTGGTGTCACTGAGGTCCTGGCGGACGGCGCTCCGCGGAAACTCTCTCAATTTCCTGCCGCTAAGGTTGAGGGATCCGGTGACGGCCGCTTCCTCCAAAGCTCTCTCCAGGGAGCGGTTCCACGCGGCGGGACCCGCACTAGGAGCGCTAGACACGCCATGTCCATTATACACCGCCGCTGCAGAGTATCCGGGCACGGCCGAACCCTCGGCCAGTACCGTGGCCGCCATCACACCGACTCCGCACTGCGCCTGCGTTAGCACACTGACGGGAAGCCACAGACAGGGGCGGGGACGGCTTGTAAGCAGCGCAGTCTGTGAGGAGAACTATGAGCGCCCGCCTCCCTCCCCTCTGGATGTGTGGCTGTGGTTGCTGTTGCTGAACACTGGGGAAACTATTACTCATTGGTGACAGCGGGGAGCGCACAGGCCGCAGCACTAACACACCAGAGCTTTCCTAGGGCCCGGATGTAAGCTGAGCATGCGCATTATCACCAGCGACGTCAGCGGTAAGTTCTGCCCACATCGGTGTCATGACAGAGCCGTCCAGCCCAGGCAGCCGAGCACCGAGCGGGCGCTAGGGACGTATCTATGTCTTTCTGCGGTTGTGTGCCATTTTCCTGGAGCGGCGTAGGGGGGATAGGAGTCATAGCTACGTTACGTCTTCTGTGCAGCTCACGCACGTTTCTCCAAGCTTTTTATTATTTAAAAATAGAAAAAAAACGAGCCAAAACTTTTGTTCTAGCATGAGTGGAAAAATATTAGAACCCCTGTCAGGTTTTTATTGTTCCATCCAAGGGTTTTTTCTTTCTCCGAGAGAATGTGCCCCTTCCAAGTCTCCCCACTACCCACCTCCGAGCAGCACCATCGCTTGGCTCCACCTCCTCCTACCTTTTAGAGAATACAGAAACACGTATCATTTCATGTTGCTATGGAATTTGCTAATAATAACAAGAAAAGCTGTAAAATGGATCGCCTGCCCACCAACAATAGATCCCGCTGAGGAACAACAGACCACCTAGTTAGAAGAGATACACCCCAGCAAAAAGAGACCCTTGGCAGCAACACTACATTTCCAAGAAGCCAGTATCAATAGACCCCATCCCTCAACAGATCCCTCAGATCAACAATAGACCTCCTGCCAACAATAGAACCCCCCAGTTGCAATTAACCCCTAGCAGGCAAGAATAATAGACTGCCCATTACATACATCCACTTATGGAGGTGCCAGAACTGCATTCCCACTGAAAAAGAAGGCCTGCTGTGTCCCCATTAGGGACATTCACCGTCTCTATAGGTCCTGGTGGTTGTTTTCACTGAGAATCAAAGTACAAGAAAATCAGATATTTTGCACTATTACCAGAATGGAAAAGGGAAATTTTCCAGCAGGGACATGGAGGGATTTCCTCCCACTTCCTCTTGTGGCTATGGGACAGGAAGTGGATAGGTATATCCCCCAAAGGACACCAGTTGCGAAAAAGTGGGGTGGTATCCCTCACTTACTCTATCCAAAATAAAAAAGAAAAGTTTGGATTTAGTTCTAAATTAATTGTAATAGGGCAAAAACCTTTTATACGCAAGCTCACATGCTTATAACTACACACAACTGAAAATTTTGATTCTAGCCTGGCCCTGGTGGGCTAAACTATAATTATCCTTTATAGATATCGGGCCACAACTCGGCCCCCAGGTACATCACAAACCTAGTCTCAAAATACCAACCAAAGCGCTCTCTCTTTCTCCCAAGACTTCCTGCTCTACCTCGGACTTCTCCCGAATATCTTCCATCCTATGGATTTCTCTACCCCAATCTGCCCCACTATCTCCCACTTTTAAGCGATCCCTGAAAACCTGAAAAGTCTTTCCTGTCTCCACGTAACTGTACATGTATTTTCTCCATTAGCTCATGCCCCCCCCCGTTATTACCTCTTGTATCACTTGACCCTCACCTTTTAGATTGTAAGCTCTAACGAGCAGGGCCCGCTGACTCCTCCTGTATTGAATGGTATTGTAATTGTACTGTCTGCCCTCATGTTGTAAAGCGATGCGTAAAATGTTGGTGATATATAAATCCTGTATAATAACATTGTTTTAGTTTAGAGTGTATCTAAAGCCAATGTCATGGAGATTAAGGAATGTTTAAAAACCCCATTCAGTTTTGTTTCTCATTTGTGTCCAATTCCGGAGATTTTTCTTCACTTCCTGCTACGTATACACAACCGGAAGCGAGAAGAAATATCTTCAAAGCACGGTATGTTCACTCTTAGACAGTTGTCCCCATTGGGGTTTGACATCATTGCAGGATTTCTACTTTATTCCTGTTCAATGTCAACTCAGACCTTTTTTTTTCTTCACCTTCTACTGGAACTTTACCCCTCTCCTTATATTTTCACTGGGTTATGCAGGGAAAAAACATCTCTAGGACTACAGCAGTGTTCTGTAGGGATTTGCTGCACATCCAGTACCATACCATCTCTTCTGAAGTCATAAGGAAGCTGGCTGTTTCTTCCTGTGTCTTGCAGCTAGCCCCCTGACAATAAGCATGCATAATGGCACTTCATCAGGGGGCTGGCTGCAAGAACCAGGACAGAGCTGCTCCCTTGTGCTGGCCCAAGGCTCCCTGGGATGCATAATACAGTCAGGTCCATAAATATTGGGACATTGACACAACTCTAACATTTTTGGCTCTATACACCACCACAATGGATTTGAAATGAAACGAACAAGATGTGCTTTAACTGCAGACTGTCAGCTTTAATTTGAGGGTATTTACATCCAAATCAGGTGAACGGTGTAGGAATTACAACAGTTTGCATATGTGCCTCCCACTTATTAAGGGACCAAAAGTAATGGGACAATTGGCTTCTCAGCTGTTCCATGGCCAGGTGTGTTATTCCCTCATTATCCCAATTACAATGGGCAGATACAAGGTCCAGAGTTAATTTCAAGTGTGCTATTTGCATTTGGAATCTGTTGCTGTCAACTCTCAAGATGAGATCCAAAGAGCTGTCACTATCAGTGAAGCAAGCTATCATTAGGCTGAAAAAACAAAACAAACCCATCAGAGAGATAGCAAAAACATTAGGCGTGGCCAAAACAACTGTTTGGAACATTCTTAAAAAGAAGGAACGCACCGGTGAGCTCAGCAACACCAAAAGACCCGGAAGACCACAGAAAACAACTGTGGTGGATGACCGAAGAATTCTTTCCCTGGTGAAGAAAACACCCTTCACAACAATTGGCCAGATCAAGAACACTCTCCAGGAGGTAGGTGTATGTGTGTCAAAGTCAACAATCAAGAGAAGACTTCACCAGAGTGAATACAGAAGGTTCACCACAAGATGTAAACCATTGGTGAGCCTTAAAAACAGGAAGGCCAGATTAGAGTTTGCCAAACGACATCTAAAAAAGCCTTCACAGTTCTGGAACAACATCCTATGGACAGATGAGACCAAGATCAACTTGTACCAGAGTGATGGGAAGAGAGAGTATGGAGAAGGAAAGGAACTGCTCATGATCCTAAGCATACCACCTCATCAGTGAAGCATGGTGGTGGTAGTGTCATGGCGTGGGCATGTATGGCTGCCAATGGGACTGGTTCTCTTGAATTTATTGATGATGTGACTGCTGACAAAAGCAGCAGGATGAATTCTGAAGTGTTTCGGGCAATATTATCTGCTCATATTCAGCCAAATGCTTCACAACTCATTGGACGCCGCTTCACAGTGCAGATGGACAATGACCCAAAGCATACTGCAAAAGCAACCAAAGAGTTTTTTAAGGGAAAGAAGTGGAATGTTATGCAATGGCTAAGTCAATCACCTGACCTGAATCCGATTGAGCATGCATTTCACTTGCTGAAGACAAAACTGAAGGGAAAATGCCCCAAGAACAAGCAGGAACTGAAGACAGTTGCAGGAGAGGCCTGGCAGAGCATCACCAGGGATGAAACCCAGCGTCTGGTGATGTCTATGAATTCCAGACTTCAGGCTGTAATTGACTGCAAAGGATTTGCAACCAAGTATTAAAAAGTGAAAGTTTGATTTATGATTAATATTCTGTCCCATTACTTTTGGTCCCTTAATAAGTGGGAGGCACATATGCAAACTGTTGCAATTCCTACACCGTTCACCTGATTTTTATGTAAATACACTCAAATTAAAGCTGACAGTCTGCAGTTAAAGCGCATCTTGTTCATTTCATTTCAAATCCATTGTGGTGGTGTATAGAGCCAAAAATGTTAGAATTGTGTCGATGTCCCAATATTTATGGACCTGACTGTATATAGTGCCATGAAAAAGTATTCATACCCCTTGAAATTTTCCACATTTTGTCATGTTACAACCAAAAACGTAAATGTATTTTATTAAGATTTTATATGATAGACCAACACAAAGTGGCACATAATTGAGAAGTGGGAGGAAAACAATGGTAATTGGTTTTCAAAATTTTGTACAAATAAAAAAATTTAAAGTGTGGCATGCATTTGTATTCAGCCCCCCTGAGTCAATACTTTGTAGAACCACCTTTCGCTGCAATTACAGCTACAAGTCTTTTTTGGTATTCTTCTAATAGCTTTGCACATCTAGAGAGTAAAATTTTTGCCCATTTTTCATTGCAAAATAGTTCAAGCTCTGTCAGATGGGATGAAGAGCATCTGTGAGCAGCAATTTTCAAGTCCTTCCACAGAGTCTCAATTGGATTTAGGTCTGGACTTTGGGCCATTCTAACACATGAATATGCTTTGATCTGAACCATTCCATTGTAGTTCTGGCTGTATGTTTATGGTCATTGTCCTACTGGAATGTGAACCTCCGCCCCAGTCTCAAGTCTTTTGCAGACTCGAACAGGTTCTTCTAAGATTGCCCTGTATTTGGCTCCATCCATCTTCCCATCAATTTCCTGTCCCTGCTGAAGAAAAAGCATCCCCACAACATGATGCTGCCACCACCATAATTCACAGTGGGGATGATGTGTTCAGGGTGATGTGCAGTGTTAATTTTCCACCACACATAGCATTTTGCTTTTAGGCCAAAAAGTTCAACTTTGGTCTCATCTGACCAGAGCACCTTCTTCCACGTTTGCTGTGTCCCTCTCATGGCTTCTCACACATTGCAAACAGGACTTCCTATGGTTTTCTTTCAACAATGGCTTTCTTCTTGCCACTCTTCCATAAAGGCCAGATTTGTGGAGTGCACAACTAATAGTTGTCCTGTGAACAGATTCTCCCACCTGTGCTGTGAATCTCTGCAGCTCCTCCAGAGTTACCATGGGCCTCTTGGCTGCTCTTCTAACTAATGCTCTCCTTGTCCGGCCTGGCAGTTTAGGTGGACAGCCATGTCTTGGTAGGTTTGCAGTTCTGCCATACTCTTTCCATTTTTCGGATGATGGATTCAACAGTGCTCTGTGAAATGTTCAACGCTTGGGATTTTTTTTTTTATAACCTAACCCTGCTTTAAGCTTCTCCACAAATTTATCCCTGACCTGTCTGGTGTGTTCCTTGGCCTTTCGTGATGCTGTTTGTTCACTAATGTTCTCTAACAAATCTCTGAGGGTTTCACAGAACAGCTGTGTTTATACTGAGAATAAATGACAAATAGGTGGACTTTTATTTACTAATTAGGTGACTTTTGAAGACAATTGGTTCCACTAGATTTTTAGTTAGGGGTATCAGAGTAAAGGGGGATGAATACAAATGCAGGCCATGCTTTTCAGATAATTATTTGTAAACTTTTTTGAAAACAATTTATCATTTTCCTTCCACTTCCCAATTATGTGCCACTTTGTGTTGGTCTATCACAAAAAATCCCAATAAAAAACATTTACATTTTTGGTTGTAACATGACAAAATGTGGAAAATTTCAAGGGGGGTATGAATACTTCTTCAAGGCACTGTATGTACCCCTGGAGGCTGCAGGAAACTAGTACCTCCTTCTCATGTAGGTGAAAATTAAGGAAGTGTGTGGAGGGTTCCCTGATAAAAGATATTCTAAAAATAAATAGTATCCAAAACAATTTAATTATTAGGAGGGGGTAGGAATAGAATAATAAAGTCACAGAGAGTGCTGAGGAAGCTGAAGGTTGGCTTTGAGTTCCAGTGACAACCCTCAACAAAACAAAAAAAATTAAGGTAGGTCTCCCTAATGGGGACACAAAAAAACATTAAGATCTCATGCATGTGGTGTAGCTTCTATAACATGTGAATGCAGTGATTGGCTCTCACATTGGTCCCATGATCAGAAGCCTTGACAGAGAGCTGTTGGAGATAGCTTAGACAATGAGCTGGGAGCAAGCTCTCATCTCACAAATTCCTGAAGCTGGGAATACATATGTGCAGCAGCTGGCCAGTAAAGCCCACCTTTCTTGCAGCTGTATATATGCATTGTACGATTGGCAAGAGGTTAAATATTAACCCCTTCCCGCCGACCGTACACATATATGCAGCCTCACAGAACTGGGCTTTTTTTCTTTGTGGTGCCATATATATTTATTATTTATTTCTGGTAGTTATATAGCGCCGGCAATTTACGCAGCGCTTTACACTTATATATTGTACATTCACATCAGTCCCTAACCCTCAAGGGGTGTACAATGTAAGGTCCCTAACTTACATTCATACATACACATACTAGGGCCAATTTAGACAGAAGCCAATTAACCTACCAGCATGTCTTTGTAGTGTGGGAGGAAACCGGAGTACCCAGAGGAAACCCACACAGGCACAGGGAGAACATGCAAACTCCAGGCACGTGGTGCCGTGGCTGGGATTCGAACTAACAACCCTAGTACTGCCAGGCGGAAGTGCTAACCATTTAGCCACTGTGCTGCCCTATATATATATATATATACACACGTATCTGTCCTTGTGCTGGGAGCGAGAAGGACAGCACGCTCCCAGCACAAAGACTAGGATGTCATCAGGAGCCCTGGTTTCAGGTCACCTGATTGTTGTGATAGCCTCTGATTGGCTATCACAGTGATCAGTCACTGTGCAGCCCACCTCTGGTTTTTTGTTTTTTTTTCTGAACGGGACACATTGTATCTCTCTCTCATTGCAGAGAGAAAGTGAACAAACTGTGTGTTAAAAAATAACAGTAAAAATAAAGAAACAAATTCCTAGATCAAGGTCAGATCTAGGTCAGTGCCAAGGTTAGTGGTTAGGGTCAGAGTCAGTAAATTTTGGGCAGGATTTAAAAAAAAAAAAAAAAAAACACAACACACATTTTTTAAATTATATCAGTGTGTTTTAGGTAGGATAAAAAAAATAAAAAAACAAAATGTGCACTATTGTTTCTGGACTCTACTAAGGGTGCAAACAACAAATAATATACACATATGTGGTATGGCTGTAATTGTCAGAAGCAGGAGAAGTTATTTTGGGTTCTTCTTTGGTGGTAGGTTAGGGTAGTAACAAGAAATATACAGCTACATTTAAAAAAATTATAATTATTTTTACTATTTTGGACCAGTTTTCCTTTGATTATTAAAAAAAATCAGGAGATATCGGTTACCATTTACCACCAAAAGAACCCCAATTTTTCCTGAAAAAAAAAAGAAAGTTATAATTCACCTGCATACACAAAGTAGTTGCAATGATATGTACGATTTTACGAACATGTCAAAGATGCAAAATTGTGTTCAGGTATTATGATTTATTTTACCCTCAGTCACTAATGGGTTAAAGGGGTATAAATGGAAAGTCTAGGCAAAACAAGTACGAAATTGTGACAGCAGCTAGAAAAAGCCTGTCCAAAAAGTTTACAATCTGAGAACATTGAAACAAACATACTTTATTGAACATGTTTTTCCCATTGAATAGTTTCTTCTGTCTTCTTTTATGATACAACTCAGTACATGCCAAAATATTTCTGTTCTTTTCAGCTAGTCTTGTGATTCGCAGCGGTACTTTTGCAACTTACTCTAGTGAGACCCAGAAGGGTTGAGAAATCATGCTCCCATAAAAAGATCACCAAAGAAAAAAACAGTACAAACTGATGAGCGTTGTTTTTTTTTTTTTTTCTTCATTCTCCCACTGAAGGTTTGAATTTCATTCCCAGCATTTCTTGAATGTAAGGGCTTGTTCACCATGGTGCAGAGGCGTTGTTTTTTCTGCACATATTCAGCAAGGGCACAACGGAATCAATTGTTCTCTATGTGCTCTGTTCACACCACAACACTAGTATCACGTGCAGATTTTTTCTGCGCAGGAAACTGCAATGTGCATAAAACTCATTAAAGCATGCATGAAAACTGATGTCTCTGCAAGTAAAATCTGCCTGTCAGTTTCCATCCGTTTTTCTGCACGTGTGAACAAGATCTGACTTTGAAAAAAAGTTAAATTGATGGGTTTAGTTCCTCTTTAAGTTACCATAAGTTAGCAGCATGCCAGAAATGCTGACACATTTTCTTGTGCTCTCAACCATACGGTCAAACCATCAAATGGCTGGAGTCATAACTGATGACATGTGCAGCACCATAGCTCAAACAGAGGCTAATTTGGCAGCTTCCTAAGCTGAAAAGGATGGGTGGGTTTAGTTTCCCTTTAAAGTACATAGAGGTAAACCCAGACTAGATGACATTTACATTCCTAAAGCACGGTGTTTAAACTGCCCAATGCATAGTGTGGACCTCTACAGAACCACATTTTACATGCTAAAGTGGTTGTTGGAGTATTCTGATGATTGTGTTTATCACTGAATGTCCAATGTCTGTGACAACCTTTATTTTTCTGCACTTTGTTTTGTTTGGAAATTGCTCAATAAACTATTACTTTAAAAATTACCAGTGTTCTATTAAAAAAAAAAAAAAATATGATTCTCCCCTTTTTTGCATTTCAATTTCGCTAATTGCCTTTAGCTTCTTTACAGCCACTTATCTACATGCCTTGATCCAATGTCATTTACATATCATTACTAAAGCCAGCAATATATGGATCGAAATTCTGCCAGTGCAGTAGGGACCGGTCGAATTTGAATCTATTTATGGGCTAGCGGGCTGTACACATAAGTTGATCTATCGGTCTACTTATGTACAACCAGACCGCTGGGTTTTTCCCAAATGATCAGTGCCACTGGCTATGACCAGCAACACTGATAATTGTATTCTTCTGGCAGGGAAGGCTCCCTGCCAGCCAAATACAATAACTCAGCAGACAAGCTTGATGTGGATGGGAGAATCGGCTCATTTTTTTTCCTTTCAATCCACTGGTGGAGCAAAAAAAAAAAAAAATCATGTAATCGACGGTTTTAGATTGACATACCTAATAGTAAAAACATTGGAACATCACTCCAAATGTGTTGCCACAGCCGCTTGTAGCCCCACTTGAAACAAAAGTTATGAAGGTAGGAACACCCCATAACAGAAAGTACCTAAACAAGAACCTTCATGACAGGATTACCAGGTACTACTTTGACGAAAGTTGCAGAATTAAAAAGATTGATAATTACTTCTGAAATGTCATTAATATGTTAAATACAGTGGGAAAAATAAATATTTGATACCCTGCAGATTTTGTAAGTTTGCCCACTTACAAAGAAATGAAGGGTATACAATTTTTTTGGTTTATTTTAAATTATACAGAATATCAACCAAAAATGCAGAAAAAAACTCAATACAAATGTTATAAATTGAGATTAAGTTCAGTGAGTAAAATAAGTATTTGATCCCCAAGCAAAACATGGCTTAGTACTCTGTGGAAAACCCTTGTTGGCAAGCACAGAGGTAAGACATTTCTTGTAGCTGGTTACCAGGTCTGTGCACATCTCAGGAGGGATTCTGGTTCACTCTCCTTTACAGATTTTCTCTAAATCCTTAAGGTTTCTTGACTGTCGCTTGGCAATTCAAAGTTTCAGCTCCCTCCATATATTTTTTATAGGATTAAGGTCTGGAGACTGGCTAGGCCACTCCATGACCTTAATGTGCTTCTTCTTGAGCCACTCCTTTGTTGCCTTTGTGGTATGTTTTGGGTCATCATCATGCTGGAAGACTCATCCACGACCCAATTTCAGTGTTCTGGCTGAGGGAAGAAGGTTCTCATCCAAAATTTTACAATACATGGCCCGATCCATTGGCCCCTCAATGCGGCAAAGTTGGCCTGTACCTTTAGCAGAGAAACAGCCCCAAAGCATGTTTCCAGCTCCGTGCTCGACTGTAGGGATGGTGTTCTTAGGGTCATAGTCAGCATTTTTCTTCCTCTAAACACGGCGAGTCGAGTCAATGCCAAAGAGTTCCGTTTTGGTCTCATTTGACAATAGCACTTTCTCCCAATCCTTCTCTGAATCATTTAGATGTTCATTGGCAAACTTCAGATGAGCCTGTACATGTGCCTTCTTGAGGAGGGGGACCTTGCGGACGCTGCAGGATTTCAATCCATGGCAGTGTATCGTGGTCCCAACTAGCTTGGGATCATTCACTAGATCCCCTGCCGTAGTTCTGGGCTGATCCCTCACTTTTCTCATGATCATCCTTTCCACATGAGGCGAAATCTTGCATGGAGCTCCAGACTGGGGCAATTGATGGTTATTTTGTATTTCTTCCATTTGCAAATTGTCACTCCAACAGTTGTCTCCTTCTCACCAAGCATCTTGCTGATGGTCTTGTAACCCATTCCAGCCTTGTGCAGGTCTGCAATCTTATCCCTGACATCCCTTTACAGATATTTGGTCTTGCCCATGGTGGTGAAATTTGAATGGAAGAAAAAGATTCTGTGGACAAGTGCCCTTTATACACATAAGTTGTCCTTAGAAGCACCTTCTTATATTGACAAACACTAATCTATGTATCACATGAGCACATAGCCAGTCTGTGGGAGCCACAATTATTGTTGGTTGGTAGGGGATCAAATACTTATTTTACTCACTGTATTTGTACTTTTCTGGATTTTTGTTTTGTATTCTGTCTCTATCATTTAAAATACACTTATGATAAACATTATAGACCCTTCATTTCTTTATTAAGTGCGCAAATGTATAAAATCTGCAGGAGATCAAATAATTATTTTTGCCACTGTATTATATGAGATTTTAGTGATTTTGTTTACAAGTACTTTAAAAGATCCTCTAACTTTGTTCACACCCTTCATTATATCAGCCTAAACACCTACCTTTAATACTGTAAGATTGCACTGTTAGGGACTGTGAGTATAGTCTTGGATGTCATATGAATAATGTATACTGACATAGATACTGTAATTTAAAATAGACATAATAAATATTTATAGTGTAAGACAGCAACATCTTCCTTGTTGCTTGTAATGACTAAAGCAATGCTGACCAAATACCTGAGGTTAATTCATAAGCTGAAGATAAGCGATACCTATCAAGGTATCTCAATGTCTGCAGCAACTAAAGCAATAACAAATGACGTATTATTTTAATAGTGTGATTCAACTAAAGACTAACACTGTTATTAAAAGGTGTTCCCGTCTCTTAAATAAATTAGAGCTGTATATTCAAAAGCTTCAGTAATTTGGCTATTTGAGTTTGAATATGGTATTACCCATGTATGAGCACCTTTGAGGCTTAACCCACAAAGGCTTTAGTTTTTATACACTAGTTTAAAGAGCAGGATCTCAGCTTGCTTTATGTGGCTTTCGTGAAAGCCAAAAAAGTACCCTTCAGCTTTAGTCTGGGAATGCCAGCTTTTTAGGGCCCATCACACTTTGCCCATCTAGAGAATTTTATGTGCATTGTTTCTTTCAGACGTTAATGCTTGTTGCATTAAGGCTAGGTTCACATATGCGCGGGTGGTACCACTGCGGATCTGCACGAAAATCCGTGCACCCGCACAGAATGCAGACCTGCGGGCGGGTGCCATTAATTCTAATGGCACGCTGCCTGCACTGGATATCACAGCCATACTGAGAACCGAAGTTACCGTGCGGGCTGCGGTTTCCAAAGAAGTGTAGGGACTTCTTCCCTGCATGTCACAAGGCACAGGAGTCCATTCAAATGAATGGGCTCTCGTGCCCGCGCAAAACACGGCCCACACTGCCGCATATATGTGAACCAGGGCTAAGGCAGCCCATTCAAATAAATAAGCTGCCAAGGCACCAGACCTGGAAAAAAAAAAGCTGCTTTTTTTTTCCTGATGCAGCACACCAAAAATGCATGGTAGTGCCATATAATGCATTGTTGTACACCACAACATACTGTACGTGTGTTGGGGGTTCGTTGCCTTAGTGTGATCGGATAGCACTCAAAGCAAATTGAATAGCAACATGCTAATGCACATAACTTGCATTACAATACTTTGCGTTTATGCAGATGTTACCTCAACACACTAGTGTAAAAAAGTGTAAGGGGACCCCACAGTCACAGCATTTGTATTGAGATGATTTTTAAGTACCAATAGGCTTGAGTAACAGGGTGTTTTACAGCGTTTAAGAAAGCATTTTGAAGCTTGCTAATAGCAGTGTACATTGTACATACAATAGACTGGGATGTGCTGGAAGAGGACTGGGTGAACAGTGAAAGTCATAAGAGAAAATATGCAGTGAGAGAGCATAAGGGCTGCAATCACAGACCTCTTCTTCTGAACATACTAATTCGATGGCTGTTATCCTGATCCAATGCTATCAGAAATTTTAGACATTTCCAATTTACATACCCGTTCCAGATGAGTGTCTGAAAGTACTGAACCCAAGGACAGCATTTTTGGAGGAAGTAATAAGTAGTATCACACCAAATATTTCTTCTTTTAGATTTTATTTAAAAGGAACCCGTCAGGATAGAAATATGTGAACTGCCATGGCTGAGGCAGAGGTCACCTAAAGTCTGACAATTGCTGGCTTGTTAACTGCTTCAGCTCACACACTATTTTCTGTCTTCTGATTGTGCAGTATGTGAGTTTATGTAATTGATCAGCAACAGCTGCCCCTAAAAGCTTGAACAATGAAAGGAAATACAGTACAATCAGTCATAACTAAGCCTGCACAGCTTAATTTTTTGGACTATGGCTTGCAACTCATGAAAGAAAAACATACACTGCTCAAAAAAATTAAAGGAACACTTTACTGATATGGACTGGGTATTATGTTAGGAATGTAAAGATGCCCCATCGAATGATGGAAATGAAAAATTATCAACCTAAAGAGGACTGAATTCAAAGACAGCCCAAAAATCAAAGTGAAAAAATGATGCTAGTCCATTTTGCTGACATTTTATTGCAGAACTCAAAATGGTACTTAGTTTGTATGGCCTCCACGTGCTTGTATGCATGCCTGACAACAAGGCATGCTCATAATGGGACGACGGATGGTGTCCTGGGGTATTTCCTCCCAGATCTGAACCAGGGCATCACTGAGCTCCTGGACAGTCTGAGGTGCAACCTGGCGGCAGGTGTTCTATTGGATTTAGGTCAGGCAAGCATGGAGGCCATTCAATGGTATAATTCCTTCATTCTCCAAGGCTGTCGGCGGTTTGCAATCCGCGGCGAGCTGGGTTCAATTGTTTTAGCTGAATGCTGTTTTTGCTGGTGTTGGCTGAGACACCTTTCTTGTGAGTGTGTTACTTTATTTTAATAAACATTGTGGTTTTAAATGTACTGCACCATGAATTTCCTCTCTTAATTCCCCGAGTACTACTATTATCATATGGAGAGACGGTGACCATACATAAGAGTGATTCCATCTGTGCGGAGTGCCCTCCTGCAGAGTATTGCTCCCAGACCTTTTGAATTTCTACAGACCATCGCTCCCAGAGCAATAGCAGTTAGGCTGGTTTATAATTTAATCAGCATATAGCTCTGGCGAGTTTGTTCAATTTATTTGGTGGTGGATTCAATCACGGTGAATTTGTTGAACATGGATTTTCAGATTTATTTACAATTATCACAAATTTCTTTGGACTTTATATACACAAATAATTTGACACATTTATTATTTTATATTTTTTATGATGTGATAGATTTTTTCTTATTTATTCACATTGTGAGATAATATTAGTATATTTTAAGAGCATTCCTATGTCTATCTTTATTCTCCAGGACCTAGGCATAGGGTCTGACAATGGGTCCGAGGATTTCATCCTGATACCTAATAGCAGTGAGGGTGCCATTGTCTAGCCTGTAAAGGTCTGTGCGTTCCTCCATGTATATGCCTCCCCAGACTATCGTTGACCCACCACCAAAATGGTCATGCTGAACGATGTTACAGGCAGCATAACATTCTCCATGGCTACTCCCAGCCTTTTCATGTCTGTCACATGTACTCTCATCTGGGAAAAGCACAGGGCGCCAGTAGCAAAGGTGCCAATTCTGGTGCTCAATGGCAAATGCCAATCGAGCTCTATGGTGCCAGGCAGTGAGACAGGGCCCACTAGAGAACATCGGGTCCTCAAGACACACTCATGAAATCCATTTCTGATTGTTTGGTCAGAGACATTCACACCAGTGACCTGCTGGAGGTCATTTTGTAGGGCTCTGACAGTCCTCAGCTTGTTCCTCTTTGCACAAAGGAGCAGATACCAGTCCTGCTGATGGGTTAAGGACCTTCTACGGCCCTGTCCAACTCTCATAAAGTAACTGCCTGTCTACTGGAAACTCATCCATGCTCGTGAGACACAGCAAACCTTCTGGCATGGCATGTATGGAAGTGCTATTGTGGAGGAGTTGGACTGCCGGTGCAATCTCTGTAGGGTCCAGGTATTGCCTCATGCTACCAGTAGTGATACTGACCCCTAGCCAAAACTAGTGAAAGGCAGTCAGAAAAGATGAGTAGGGAAAAAAATGTCAGTAACATCCACCTGTAAAACCATTCCAGTTTTGGGGGTCATCTCATTTTTGCCCATCTAGTGCACCTGTTAATTTAACAGCAAAGCAGCTGAAACTGATTAACAACCCCCTCTGCTACTTAACTGACCAGATCAATATCCCAGGAGTTTGACTTGATGCTATACTCTGATTAAAAAGTGTTCCTTTAATTTTTTGAGCAGTGTACATTTCAAAGTGTCTTCTGTATGATATATAGAGGCATGTTTCTCTACACAACTGACAAATAAATTGAACATCTAATTATATCAATAGGAAGAAACATATATTTCATAGCACAATTCTCACAATGTGTGCACTGGGAGGATATGTCTAGTGATTTACCAGACATGCTGGTAACTATTCTTGTAGAACAGAATACCCACAATAACATAGGGTCATATGATAGTTCAACATTACTCACCAAAGTAAAATGATTGTCATAATTCACATTCAGTAATTTAATCATTCAAATGTGACTCACAAAGGACCTAGCAATGTCCCAGTTATTTACATGGCAGTTCTCTACAACACAGAAGCCAAGATTTCAATGAAATGTGTCAGATGAATGAAAGTAGAGAAAACAAAATGTACACTTATGTGGGGTTGTTGATCTTGGTGACCAATCAGAATCCCTAAATTTTCAGTAAAATGAAACTACTGGCAACAAACAACATTTTCGTTTTTCAAAATGTAATCTGTCTATCTCAATATTTAAGGATAACTGCATGAACCTCAAAGAAAGTACAGCCACAGGGCACAAACCTAAAATGCAACATCAATGTAAACAAGACTCCCTCAGGTGTCAAATCTGAGTGGGAACAGGTTTTGTTGACACATACCTTTGTATTTATGGGGTGCAGTTTTGGAGGTTTGATATGAGTAATAACGTCCTACCTCCCTTGTATTCAGTGCTATTTCATACCCATGGTTGTTCCAGTATCATTTAAACTATTTTTTTTTTTTTTTACAGAGTATTCCAGTTCAGAAATGAAAGTACAATCTTTTAAAGTAGAACTCCAGTAAAAAAAAAAAAAAAAAAAAAAAAGACAGGAAATATCTGCAATGGAGATGCATGCAGCATTTTTTCCAGTGGTTAAGAGTTAACAGAACTCTGTGGTCACAATATACACTTTCATTTAAGAATCTTAGCATTGTAATAGCAATATAAACAATAGTAATTTTTGAATATCCAAATAAATCTCCATTCATGTTGTGAGTGCTGCCCTTCTGCTGGTCATCACTTTCCAGAACTTCCAGTATTCCCTACAAGCACTGTGGGTAGTTGGCAAGTGATTAGTTTTCTTTGTTTTTTTTAATACTATTGTTTGGGTTTCTGGTGGAGAGATACCCTTCGTTTCCTCTCCCAGTGACAGTAGAAGCTAGCACAAGAAGTGGAGGAAAATTTTCCCACCAAGATCCAAATGACAACGGAAATCTGACAACAGCCCGAGCAGGCTCACTCAGGTGACTCTCTATAGTAGTGTTTCTCAACCAGGGTTTCGCCGCAAATCAATATTGTGTCGGATGTGTACCGCCTAATGTCTCCAGTGTTCTCAATGCACACTGACAGTCACTACTGCCAGCGTGCATTGATACCCGATGCCTCCTCTGTAGTTCCGGCTCCTGTGAACTCAGAGGGAGTGCAGAGAGGGGGAGCGCACAGCAGGAAGAGACAATGTAACAGGAGGTAAGATCTTTATAGCTTTAGGTTATGCCATAACTGTACATAAAGCTATTATGATCTCACCGCCTGCTACATTCAGTCCCATCTAGCCACATGCCCTTGGCTTGTGCTCCCCCCCTCTCTTCAGTCTGCATTCAGTGCTGCTATACACTAGATGTCAGCTCCTGCTACATTAATCCACATGCTCCCACCCTCTGCTTATTTCTCCCCTCCACAGTCTGCATTTAGTGCTGCCATACACAGGATGTCACCTCCTGATCCAGCCAGGTGTTCCTGCTCTCTGCACTCCTCTCGATGCCACCGTCTGAGTTCAGAAGAGTGGTAACTACAGAGGAGGCATCAGGTATAAATGCACACTGTCAGTGCATACTGAAAACAACCTTGGGCAGATATACCTCCACCGCAGTTTTGATTTGCGGTGGCACCCCATTAGAGAAACCCTGTGTTATTGATTTGCAGAGCGGTGCAGGGAAGTATACTGTTATTTTCTCTAATGTTCCCCACAGGTTCTCCTCTTCTGTCTGCCCCAGGCTTTTGTATGTGATATCACCTGGGATGGACAAGAGGAAGGCTAGCAGGGATCAAGGAGAAAAAGGTATGTTACAACAGCAGCCTCCTTGCGCTGATTTGCATTTGTTTGTCAATTATTGTTGTATCTACAGCTTGCTGATCAAATCCAATGTTCCATGAGCTTTACAGTTGAAACATTTTTTCAGGGCCTCCCCGAGACTGTTTGCCAAGGGTTCCCGCACAGTAAAAAGGTTGAGAAACACGGCTCTACACTATTGCCCTTCACTCCTACCTTGGCAACTGCATAAAAAGGTTATGTAGGTAAAGGTCAAGGAGCTGCCAGCACAAACAGTAATTAGAAACTCCCAGAGAAGGAGAGAGAGCTATGATGTGACAGGGAAGAGGGGAACTGTACTAGGAAATGGACGACTCAAATTTTCTTTAAAGGCACTTTGCAAGCGAATAAAACAATTATGGAAAGGAAAAACACTGCACAAAGTAAGAATTAAGAAGGGAGAAACAAAACAAACAGTCTGGAAAAAAAATGGATACAGCCAAAATCTGACCCTTATTGGTACTTCTAGCCAATTTAATTTACCCTCCTGATTGGAGAAAGAACAAAAATCTCCCAAGCAGATATTTCCACGGGTGCCACTTCCTAGCTTCACACCAGGCAAATAAGATTTCCATGTCCTGTAATGGAAGCTCCCTGAGGCCAGCTTCCTGGCGCTTAACAGTGCGGAGATAACAGGACCCAAGACCTGATCTGGCTCAGCTGGTAGTGTCCAAGGAGCATCCACTGCCAGATGGCAGTGTACCAAGCCCTCCTGGGTTAGGCCGGGCTACCACTATCATCAGTGTTGCCACCTCCCAGGTCCTGCACAAAAGACACAGAAATAGTTGAATCGGGCGTGAAGGCACAGATTAGGGAGAACTGGTCCCTAAGGTTTTACCAATGCATCTGCCCCTATTACCAGTGGGACACACCCTGTCCAACCTGTAGTATAACATGGAAGCCAGTAGATGCACATCCGGAGTTCCCCAATGCTGGCAGATTGCTGAGAACATCTCAGAATGCATGGACTACTGTGCCGGTATTAGCAGCTGACGGTTAGGAAAAAATCAATGCAAGCTTTCTATACCTGGAATATGTACTGCTGTCAGATGGCACATGCTGTTCTGCCCCAAACAGAATGTGTCTCACCTTTTCCTGAGCTGCACAACTCCTGGTGCCCCGTTCCATATCCCTGAAAGGAAAATTTCCCATTCTCCAGATTTCGAACAATCAACCACCAATTCGAACTCTAATACTATGGGGACAGAGTCCTCCGGCAATAATGCATTGCATGGACCTTCATGTTCTAGACAGACAATGTTCCTCTAGAAAAGACATGGAGTGGAACTGTATGTAGGGAACTGCTTCAACATAAATACCATTTCCCCAGCAACTTCATGCAGAGACAAAGTAACGAAGGATAAGTTCTTATATTCTGCTTTACACTTGGAACTGACTGCTTCCTGAGCAAAAGATCATTGAGGTATCCTAAGATTGACACCCCTGTGTCCTCAGCAAGCCGAGCACCAGGGCTAGGAGCGCTGTGAAGCAAGTCCGAAGGCAGTGCCACAAAAGGAAAATGGCGATCTTCGACTGCAAATCACAGAAACCTTTGATGAGCCTGGAAAAAAAAAATAACCCATGCAGATATGCATCAATGAAGACAATGGACACTACAAATCTATCTAATCTTGCAGAGAGGCCACCACTGATCGGACCGACCCCATCCAAAAACAGAACGTTTAGAAATTGGTTTAGTGCCCTGAGATCGAAGATAGACCTCATGTCCCCGTTTGGTTGTGGGCCTGCAAACCAGTCGAGTGTCTCCCAATAACGATCCCATAACTTCTGCTCTGAGAGAAAATGGAAGGCAAAAGCCTTATAATGCTGCAGTGAACCCAGAGGGTCCAAAAGACCTCTGAGGTTTCTACCAACCTAAAGTCAACTTAAGACAGAGCAAACCACCTCAGAGGCTGCCCTAGCATCCTCTGGTCCGAGATACTTCTCAAAACACAGCAGTCTCAGACTCTGGAGGAAAAAAGTTTAGAGCACCTGGTATTCCCAGGCAATCTCCAATCCAAGTACTAACCAGGCCTGACCCTGCTTAGACTCAAAACTCAGACAAAATGAGGCACATTCAGCATGATGTAGCCAGAGTCCATTGCAGCTGCCACTTCCACCACCAGAAATGGCTGCAATGCCAAACACAGTGGCCTAGATACAGCTGACACCACTGGTCTATCTGGAAATGCGACCACCACCCTAAGTTCACTGGACCTTAGGGAGGCGCACCTGCCTCCCAGCTGCTTCTGCCTTCTGGGACCATTTATATTGTATAACAGGTAAATAATGTAGCAACTATTATTTGCCAAAACCAAATTATGCAGTCTCACATGGAAGCAGGTCCATAGCAATGTTGGTGTACAGCTATGCAATCACGCAGGTATGCAAGTAAGCAGATATGTAGGTAACACAGGTATGCATTTATGAGGTTCAAGCAAGTATACAGGAACTCAGAAAGTATGCACGCAAGTATTTTTGCCCAAACCATGGTTCTTTCTATGTCCCTGGAAATTTGTATTAATGCATGTAAGTATGCAGTTCAATGCAAGAACACAGGTCAATGCAATTATGCAGTTCAATGATTATGCAGGTATGCATGCAATAATGTAATACTATGCTGCACATGCCCCGCTCCACTTTCTAGAAGCGTATGTTTCACCAAATAACTGTCTCAAAATTAACTGCCTTTGGCCCTCTACTAGTTTGTCAGGACTAGTCAAGCACAAATGCATCAAACGCAGCCTCTCTGCCACTTCAGTGGAGCCGAAATGTAAGCTCCTGCAGGTCAAATCGAGCTACACTGGAGACACAACTCCTTTAAGTGCAGTGGTACCAGTGCAGGGGTGTATCAGAAAACAGTTGTACAAGCCCTCTGGGATCATGCAGACTAATGCAGTGTATAATCGTTTTCTGTCTGGTCATGGAGCTGCCCTACAGGTAAATACACCTCATTACTCAGCCTTAGACTGATCCATGTCCTAGGTGTCTCATCGAAGCCTCACTGATCCTTCAGCTCATGTGTGTTTTCAATCATAAGCAAAATGGCCGCCCTTCTAGTTCCTGCCTCTACTGCATAAGAGTAAGCTATACAGAGCGACCCCACGCCCTCAAACAGCTGGAGGAACAAACTGCATCCCAATACTCCTGAAACACAGAACATGGCCAGGCCAGATCAAACAGCACACTGCCCCAGTGGACACCGGGAGAATGACCAGTCAATTTTTTTTTTTTTAATTCAAAAGAATCACTGCAAATGTAAACGTAACATTCCTGCTACAAGATTCATCACAGTGGATGTAATGCAGACCTTTAAGGACTCAGTCCCCCCTTGAGTATAGCCCCCCACCGGAAAGTGCCTTGGTTAGCCATATACTGCACAGGGTTTCGTTATGCAGGGTCCAGTGCTGGAAGGCTGCATTACAGGCAAAACCCCAAGGATTCTTTTCCTTATCCAGCAAGGCTCGGGTACTATCCGTTTTGGCTAACAGCTTTTTAAATGGATCTGACTGAAGTCTTTGGTTCACAGCAAAACCGATTTGTACCTCCAAGTATGCTCCAAGAACACATGCAGCACATCAGTGACCATCCACCTTACAGACAATGGAGAAAAAAAATGAAGTACTTCCTGTGTAGGAGGGGTTATATAGGAGAGGACTTCCTGTTTGATTGATCTGCCATCCATTCACCTATAGGTGGTATATAGCTCACATAGTAAGGATTATAGCCTGCTCTGTGTCCCGTGATGTATGATAAAGAAATACTAACTCCAACTGAACCTTCAATATAAATGAATTAAATAGATTCCAGGTACATCAAAACTAGAAGTGTTCAATGTCTTACAGTTTGTTTTCAAAAGCAGCTACAGCATGAATAGAAAAGCCCATCCCCTGCCAGCATGTTGTATAATGAGACCTTTGCTCTTTGTGGGCAAGTAGTGATCTCTCTGCAGAGATCTGACATGCCCACTGCTGAGTTAGAGCTCTCAAATTAATAGAGAGCAAGAGGGTTGCTGATTGCTATGAGACTCAGAAAGGGACATGTCAGACCCGTGTACCTGTGGTCAAAATATAAAATGATATATTCATTTTTCGATTATTTCTAGCCTACTCATGTTAATCTAAGAGATCTTGAAGTTTGTACACTTACTTTGTGAAGATTCCCACACATTTACTTCTTTGAATTCTGTGACACATTTTCACTATTATTACAGTACTAATGCTGTAAAGTTGAAGTGTATGCTGTGACCATAGACTTTCTTTAACAGAGACACCACTGTTTCCCTACAGAGAGCAAGGGACCTTCTCTGTAGCATGTTAGCAAAGGACAGGCTTTTTGACCCAAGCTACAGCTGGTTTGAAAAGAAATCTAACTGAAAGACGTTCAAAACCTTTTGTTTTGAGGCACTTGGAATGTATTTAGCGAATCTGACCTTCAGCTGGGCTTTAAATAGCATGGCCATGCTACAATTTTTCAGCTAAAAACTCTTATATATCATAAGAATCAAAATTTTCTTTTACAAGTTATATATCAGAAACTTAGTCATGACTGTAGCTTTAACATAAAATGTGTATACAGGCACCCCATGTACTAATTAATCATGGTATATAAAAGCACCTCAGATACATAAAACAATCGATTTTACTTCCTTTCTGCTCCTGTGCACATTTTCTCCTCTATGGTCCAGCAACTAATTATGAAGATGCACATGCACAACGCATGATGATGGAGACTAATGGCCAATCGCTGCAGTTATTAGTATTTAAAACATCCTCTCTCAACCTTTCAACACAGAGGAACCCTTGAAATATATTTCTGGTCTCAGGGAACCCCTGCCAAAAATGACTATATCTACCTAACTCATGATACATTAGTGTGATGGTCAGTAAGAAGAATGCTACTTACACTTGTGGTCATTGGAAAGAGTTATCCCCTACTGATAGCCAAGAAGATCCATGGTGTCATTGGGAACTTATCTAAGAGGCAGAAATCGCTCATAGCTCAAGGAACCCCTAGCAACCTCTGGAGGAACCCTGATTTAGAATTTTGTACACACCTTTTCATATCTGGCAGCTGGCACTGGGGAAAAAAAAAAGAAGAAACTGCAAAAAAGGACATCTCCCATTACCGCCACCCCCCTCCCTTCCCCATTTACAATTCTTGAAAACACATCTTTCCCTCCAGTAGTGTGAATTCGACATGCTATTCTGAGATAAGGTCTGTTGGGTCCCAAACCTTTATCACAATATGCCGATGGCCCACGTTAGACAGCTTGAAATTGACTCTCACCAGACCCATTTGGGATTCTGAAGAATGGCACAATTATCTAGTTTTTATTTACATTTTTACCAACTGCAAAGTCTTTTACTAGACCCCTTACACGTTTTGAAAATGAACATGAACAACATGAGCCCCTTAGATACACGGTCTCCATTATGTATAGACTGATGAACAAGTTACCCCATCCCTTTTGTCCCTCCATTCATCGAGAAATAGAAGAAAGACCAACAGATTCAATTGACTTCTGAACAAAGACAAAGGGGTTGATTTACTAAAGGCAAATAGGCTGTGCACTGCAAGCTCACCAGCAAGTGCACTGCAGGTGCAGTTGCTTTAGATCCGAGGGGAAGTTCTGAAATGAGGCGAAGATCTGCTGATTTCTTTCATCTAATCATGTGCAAGTAAAAATGCTTTTTTAATGTTCCTTGTATGTTCCCCTCAGGCTGTGCACTTGGAAGTGCAGTTGCTCTAGATCTATTTGCCTTTAGTAAATCATCCCCAATATATTCTAGGCACGAAACATATGTACACACAAAATAGTAAGAGTCTGTCTAAAAGATCCTTACACAATAGTATAGGATGCCACAAGTCCCACACCATACGACCTCAACTATACCAGACCCGTGCTGGAGATGTGGCATAGCCCAAGGGATACCTTGCATATTTTTTGGTCTTGCCTGTCTTTGCAGCTGTTTCAGGCAGAAGTACACTGTATCACCAAAAATGTATTGACATCCCACTACCAAATTACTCGGCCTTCTTTTTACTATATAAATATCTCCAGGAAGTCTTTTGTGAAATCTATCCTTCCATATTAGATTAACGTTGTCAAGAGCTGCATCCCCAATATGCTGAAACAACACCAGGCTCCATCCATCCATATGAAGATAACCAAAATAAATAAAAATAGACGTACAGTGAACCTTATTGCCTTATTTTTTTTCTTCTTTTCTGGATTATGAAGCGGCATCTCATCACTAACTGGCCTAGATGGTAACACATATTGCTCTTTGTAGTTTGACAATTTTATTTGAAACGAATGTAAGCCAGCTTGTAAATTCAGGCTATGTAATTATACCCACTGTACAGTATGAGTCTAAGGGATGGAGATATATACAGTCATGGCCGAAATTGTTGGCACCCTTGATATTTCTCCAGGAAATCATGTATTTCTCACGAAACGTATTGCATTAACACATGTTTTGCTATACACATGTTTATTCCCTTTGTGTGTATTGGGACAAAACAAAAAAAGGGAGGAAAGAAAGCAAATTCGACATAATGTCACACAAACCTCCAAAAATGGGCTGGACAAAAGTATTGGCACCCTTTCACAACTGCGGATAAATAAGAATGTTACAAGCATGTGATGCTCCTGTAAACTCACCTGGGGCAAGTAACAGGTGTGGGCAATATAGAAATCACACCTGAAAGCAGATAAAAAGGAGAGACGTTCACTTAACCTTTGCATTGTGTGTCTGTCTGTGCCACACTAAGCATGGACAACAGAAAGAGGAGGCGAGAACTGTCTGAGGACCTGAGAACCAAAATTGTGGCAAAATATCAACAATCTCAAGGTTACAAGTCCATCTCCAGAGAACTAGATTTGCCTTTGTCCACAGTGCGCAACATTATCAAGAAGTTTGCAACCCATGGCACTGTAGCTAATCTCCCTGGTCGTGGACGGATGAGGAAAATTGATGAAAGATTGCAACGCAGAATAGTCCGGATGGTGGATAAGCAGCCCCAAACATGTTCCAAAGACATTCAAGCTGTCCTGCAGGCTCAGGGAGCATCAGTGTCAGCGCGAACTATCCGTCGACATTTAAATGAAATGAAACGCTATGGCAGGAGACCCAGGAGGACCCCACTGCTGACACAGAGACATAAAAAAGCAAGACTACAGTTTGCCAAAATGTACTTGAGTAAGCCAAAAGCCTTCTGGGAAAACGTCTTGTGGACAGATGAGACCAAGATAGAGCTTTTCGGTAAAGCACATCATTCTACTGTTTACCGAAAACGGAATGAGGCCTACAAAGAACAAAACACAGTACCTACGGTAAAATATGGTGGAGGTTCAATGATGTTTTGGGGTTGTTTTGCTGCCTCTGGCACTGGGTGCCTTGACTGTGTGCAAGGCATCATGAAATCTGAGGATTACCAAAGGATTTTGGGTCGCACTGTAGGGCCCAGTGTCAGAAAGCTGGGTTTGCGTCCAAGATCCTGGGTCTTCCAGCAGGACAATGACCCCAAACATACGTCAAAAAGCACTCAGAAATGGATGGCAAAGAAGCGCTGGAGAGTTCTGAAGTGGCCAGCAATGAGCCCAGATCTAAATCCCATTGAACACCTGTGGAGAGATCTTAAAATTGCTGTTGGGAAAAGGTGTCCTTCCAATAAGAGAGACCTGGAGCTGTTTGCAAAGGAAGAGTGGTCCAAAATTCCGGGTGAGAGGTGTCAGAAGCTTATTGATGGTTATAGGAAGCGACTGATTTCAGTTATGTTTTCCAAAGGGTGTGCAACCAAATATTAAGTTAAGGGTGCCAATACTTTTGTCCAGCCCATTTTTGGGGTTTTGTGTGACATTATGTCATATTTGCTTTTCTGCCTCTGTTTTATATTTGTTCCAATACATACAAAGGGAATAAACATGTGTATAGCAAAACATGTGTTAATGCAATACCTTTTTTGTGTGAAATACTTGATTTTCAGGAAAAATATCAAGGGTGCCAACAATTTCGGCCATGACTGTATATATATATATATATATATATATTTATTTATTTTATTGTTAAACACTTCAGCTCCAGAAGATTTATCCCCCTTCATAACCAAGCCTTTTGCTATAGGGTGCTGCGTTAATTTAACTGACAATTGCACGGTCATACAACGCTGTACATAAATGAAATTAATGTCTTTTTTTCCCCACAAGAGGAGCTTTCTTTTGTTATTTGATCACCTCTGGGTTTATTATTTTTTGCACTACAAAGAAAAAAGGCCGAAATTAAAACAATTTCTTTTAAATTTCTGCTATAAAACATATCCAATTAAAAAAAGTAAAAAAAAAAATCAAAAATCTAATTTCTTCAAACATTTAGGCCAAAATGTATTCTGCTACAAAGTTTTCATAAAAACAAAATCCCAATAAACGTATATTGATTGGTCTGCACAAAAGTTATAGCATCTACAAACTACAGTATATACAGTCAGATCCATAAATATTGGGACATCGACACAATTCTAACATTTTTGGCTCTATACACCACCACAATGGATTTGAAATGAAACAAACAAGATGTGTTTTAACTGCAGACTATCAGCTTTAATTTGAGGGTATTTACATCCAAATCAGGTGAACAGTGTAGGAATTACAACAGTTTGCATATGTGCCTCCCACTTGTGAAGGGACCAAAAGTAATGGGACAATTGGCTTCTCAGCTGTTCCATGGTCAGGTGTGTGTTATTCCCTCATTATCCCAATTACAATGAGCAGATAAAAGGTCCAGAGTTCATTTCAAGTGTGCTATTTGCATTTGGAATCTATTGCTGTCAACTCTCAAGATGAGATCCAAAGAGCTGTCACTATCAGGGAAGCAAGCCATCATTAGGCTGAAAAAACAAAACAAACCCATCAGAGAGATAGCAAAAACATTAGGCGTGGCCAAAACAACTGTTTGGAACATTCTTAAAAAGAAGGAACGCACCGGTGAGCTCAGCAACACCAAAAGACCCGGAAGACCACGGAAAATAACTGTGGTGGATGACCGAAGAATTCTTTCCCTGGTGAAGAAAACACCCTTCACAACAGTTGGCCAGATCAAGAACACTCTCCAGGAGGTAGGTGTATGTGTGTCAAAGTCAACAATCAAGAGAAGACTTCACCAGAGTGAATACAGAGGGTTCACCACAAGATGGAAACCATTGGTGAGCCTCAAAAACAGGAAGGCCAGATTAGAGTTTGCCAAACAACATCTAAAAAAACCTTCACAGTTCTGGAACATCCTATGGACAGATGAGACCAAAATCAACTTGTACCAGAGTGATGGGAAGAGAAGTGTATGGAGAAGGAAAGGAACTGCTCATGATCCTAAGCATACCACCTCATCAGTGAAGCATGGTGGTGGTAGTGTCATGGCGTGGGCATGTGTGGCTGCCAATGGAACTGGTTCTCTTGTATTTATTGATGATGTGACTGCTGACAAAAGCAGCAGGATGAATTCTGAAGTGTTTCAGGCAATATTATCGGCTCATATTCAGCCAAATGCTTCAGAACTCATTGGACGCCGCTTCACAGTGCAGATGGACAATGACCCAAAGCATACTGCAAAAGCAACCAAAGAGTTTTTTAAGGGAAAGAAGTGGCATGTTATGCAATGGCCAAGTCAATCACCTGACCTGAATTCGATTGAGCATGCATTTCACTTGCTGAAGACAAAACTGAAGGGAAAATGCCCCAAGAACAAGCAGGAACTGAAGACAGTTGCAGGAGAGGCCTGGCAGAGCATCACCAGGGATGAAACCCAGCGTCTGGTGATGTCTATGCGTTCCAGACTTCAGGCTGCAATTGACTGCAAAGGATTTGCAACCAAGTATTAAAAAGTGAAAGTTTGATTTATGATTATTATTCTGTCCCATTACTTTTGGTCCCTTAACAAGTGGGAGGCACATATGCAAACTGTTGTAATTCCTACACCGTTCACCTGATTTGGATGTAAATACCCTCAAATTAAAGCGGACAGTCTGCAGTTAAAGCACATCTTGTTCGTTTCATTTCAAATCCATTGTGGTGGTGTATAGAGCCAAAAATGTTAGAATTGTGTCAATGTCCCAATATTTATGGACCTGACTGTACACTGGAATATTTTTTTTCCAATACTAGTAATGGTGGCAATCAGCAACTTATAGCAGGACTGCGAAATTACGGCAGACAGTCTGACACTAACTGACACTTTGTGGGAACCAGTGACACTAATATAGTGATCAGTGTTAAAAATATACAATGTCGCTGTATTAATGACATGGGCTAGGAAGTGGTTAAACATCTAGGGTGAACAAAGGGTTAACTGTGTGCGCAGCCAGTGTTTTTGTGTACTGTGTGTGCTGTTTTTACTAGGCAAACTGGTAGATTTTATTCCCTGCTTCTAGCAGACCGCTGCTGACAGAACACGGCTCTACCTTATAATTTAAAAGATGCGGCGCTATATCACAAGTAATAAAAAGAAAATGGAAATTATCCAAGGTGTCAATATAGTGATCATAAGTGATTAATGTGATCCTGAACAATAAGCAGAGTAACATGCAGTGCAAAAAAACAGTCTTTGTGGTAATATCTCTCCTTCAAAGTGCTGATTCCATGCGGTGAACGTGAAAAAGGACAAGACTGTGCACTCACCAGATGCACAGCGTAACTGCGCATTTAGAGATGAATTATCTCTGAAAAATCCACTGGTAGCTCTTTAAGGTCAGGTCAAATCAGATATTCCTCCACCCGCTGGATGTTGATGATAATCCGCAGTCTCTCTCAAAGATGGCTCTACAGGTGATATGTGACTCACCAAGGGCCACAAAGAAAGGAGACCAATAGCGTGATAACGTTTTAAACGTTAACGTTTTATCCAGCGGGTGGAGGAATATCTGATTTGACCTGACCTTAAAGAGCTACCAGTGGATTTTTCAGAGATAATTCATCTCTAAATGCGCAGTTACGCTGTGCATCTGGTGAGTGCACAGTCTTGTCCTTTTTCACGTTCACCGCATGGAATCAGCACTTTGAAGGAGAGATATTACCACAAAGACTGTTTTTTTTTTGCACTGCATGTTACTCTGCTTATTGTTCAGGATCACATTAATCACTTATGATCACTATATTGACACCTTGGATAATTTCCATTTTCTTTTTATTACTTGTGATATAGCGCCGCATCTTTTAAATTATATGCTTTTGTAAGGTTTATTGGTTTCCTTTTTGATGCTGTGGCTGCTTTAGTTTTTCTAGCGCTCGCAACTTCTTTTACATACGGCTCTACCTTGTTTACATAGGCAGAGCTGTGTTTTGTGTTCTGTCAGTCTCCTTGGCGATCAACGGTAGCCGGCGCTCATCCATTGGTCTCATCTGTTGATCGGCTGCTGCTGTGTCCAACTCACAGGAGAAGCGATGCACCTCCTACGGTGGAAGTGGAAAATCACGTTTATATATGTGATTTTTCACAAAACGTCCGTACTGTAGCAGCAAGTCTGCTATAGGGTGGACTTAAAATGGCTAAAGATAAACATCTGCATCTAGGGTGTAAGTATTATATGTGTGCACCGATTAGAAAGGCAGGATGGGGTCATATTCAAAATGCAACTTAAAAAGATATATCACGAAAATAAAATAAACTAGGTTTACCACATAAAACAGGCATCACGAAATGGCAGACTACAACTCAGTTCCGGGCCAAGTGACAGTTCTGTCTGGACTGATACGGCTGCACCATTCAGCTGCCTCTGTTTAAATGGAGGCTGTCATGTAAAATGCAGGACTTCAATGTGAAAGATACTGTAAAGGAGGGCTGTGATGTAAAGAGGGATGTTGCAATGCACAATGTAAAGGGGGTGCTGTATTGTAAAGGAGCACTGGGATGTAAAGAAGGGCACTGTGCTGTAAAGGGGGAGACTGCGGTGTAAAGAGGGGGCTGTACTGTAAAAGGGGGCTGTGATGTATTGAGAGGTTGCTATGTAAAGAGGAAAACTGTGATTTAAAGGGGTGCTGTAATGTAAAGTGGGGCTACAAAATAAAAAGGGCTGTGTTGCAAAGGGAGGGCCTGTGGTGTAGAGGGAGGGTTGCTATGAAAAGAGGAAGACTCATTTAAAGGGTGTGCTGTGGTCTACATGGGGGTACTGGGATGTGAAGGCGGGGGAGGGGGTCTGATATGTAAAGGGGGAGATGTGAAAGGTGTGGGACAATAGTGTGAAGTTATATCGCGAACAGATTTTGACATCTGCTGAAAGAAAATTTTACTGACCAGACCCGGTGAATTTTGAACTCAATACCCCAATATAAAATAGAGCAGCTCTGAAACTTAACTCAATCTCAGTGCAAACCATCAGTTGTGCATAACCTTTTATTTTGAAAAAAGAAATGAAAGATAAAGGTATACAACATTGTTTCCTCAACTGAATTGAACAATCATAGCAAAAGGGTCATTCAACATTTTGAACAAAGTTTATGGAAAGTATCTTCCATGGGGTGCTTCAAGCCTAGAACCTCAGCTCAGGCAGTTAAAAAAAAAAACATCCCAATGACACACTTGCGTTACAAATTTTTCCATAATTCTACAAATGCTATGCTGTACTTCACAGTATACTTTTTATTTGCAGTATTCTTAACACTCCAAAGGTTAACTGAAGCAGAACTGTGCTTTGTCTCTGAACAAGAACACTGCAAATACTTTTATTCTGCAAATAGGGTTGGCAATAGGATGTGAAAGACAGTTAAACTGGACCCAACAAATGCAGTTGAAAGAGTGCCAAAAGGTTGCACTCAGTGGACATTACCTCTGTTTTGATGGGGAACAGAAATGCAGTAACATGACTTCTATTGAAGATCTTCATGCGGATGAAACCATATTTTGTTGAATAATGTCTTGCCTTGTTTTTAGGAGCCATTTTAGCCATCAATTTCCATCAGTTAGGTGGGGCACGGGTATAAAGCATAAATAAAACTGTACATTAAAACTGTACAATAACAATAAAGGAAAAGAACAACTCTACATCTTAGTATGGAAATATTTATGTCCGTCAAAATAAAAAGTAGTGACTATGTACTCTGTACTCATCTTGATTCATCAGAAAAACCTTAGAAGAGAACCTGAGCTAACAATTCCAAGTCACGTTTCACTTTTCTATGATCAAATGTTCTTTTGTGTATTTTACAGTAAAAACAATACAAAAAGTTTTCCCACTTCATTTCTCAAAAAATAAGGAACGGAGGAGCCGCATCCTCAGCATAGGAGACACAAGTCTTTGTCTCTGCTGTTAAAGCCAAGTGAAAAAACAAAAACAGGAACGTAAACACAACAATCCTAGGCACAAAACGGGCCTCATCCTACAGTCACAAATCTGCTGCCTTTGCTCATAGCCTGAGACAGTCTTTGTTCTTTTAGAATCTTGAAACGTTCATTTAATGTGATTCCCGTCTAGAAAAAAAAAACAAAAAAAAAACCACAGTAAGAATATATAAAATATGTTTAACATTCTTTATTAAAGAAAGGGTTGCAGCGCATACATAAAGGAGATGTTGTACAAGTCATGGTCATCAGAGAGAACAATATAGTTAGGTGGACAAGAATATTTTATGTACAAATCAAGTTAAGAGTTTGCAATCATGTAATGGCATACCTGTTTTACAACGCTGTTTATATCAAAGTCTAAAGGGACTCCTTTGGGTACCTTAGGTTCTGAACCCTCCTTTTTCAACAAAAAAGGTAATGGGGGTCGGGGCAGCCTTGTACTGTAGAATAAAATCAAACTTAGGTAAGTCCAAAAATTGCACAATAAAAGATAGATGATTTATATACTCTTTATATTTCAAACACAAACCTAGGTAACAAAGCTGCAGTAGGATTATCGATTGATACCGTCAAAATACCACTGCTGTTCATAGATGTCCTCCAACTAGAAGAAAAATATAATTTGATACAATGTTCTTGTTTCTGCACATGTACACAAGGGAAACAAAATACAGCATAAATTAAAAACCGATGCTCACTGAGACAAAACAATTGTAACAACTGCAACCAAAACAATTCCTCTTCCCTAAACTATACTACTTGGCAAACGATGTCTAAAAACCTGGAATTAAAATGTACTTAACCATTTAGAGTCTCATATACGCACCTTGATTTTGACAATGCAATATTTTTATTTTGACGCAAAAGTTAATGCAAATCTGGATCTGTAATTTTTGTGCAAAATTGCTCTAGCCATATTAGGCTAAAAGGGGATTACTGGAGAACAACAATTTTCCAATCATTCAACAATATACCGTATTTTTCGCTCCATAAGATGCACTTTTTTCCCCATCAAAAAATGGGGGGAAATGTCTGTGTGTCTTATGGAGCAAATATGGATCGGCCGGCCCAGTATTCCCCTCACCGCTGTGTTAGAATACCGGGCTGGCAGCTCGGCTCTACTGTGCATAAGAACCCACTCCTCCGTCCCACCTGTTCCTCGGTCCAGCTTCCATCAGCCGTTTTCTCACCCTGGCGCATGCATCTTCAGTGTGGGCACCCGGCTGTGACAACTTGAGGCTTCACAGCCGGGTGCCCACTGTGCATGCGCAAGAAACGCTGCGCTTTGTGAATGGCCCCATAGTCTTGTGGGACTTGTCACGTTATGAGGGAAGGGGAAGGACAACTCCACGGAAGTGGGAGCGGGTACCCACCCCCCCTCCCCAAAGGTCCGCAGTCTCTGTTCATTTCCTGTACTATGTCTGCAGTCCATTGGTTCAGAATTTTTGTTTTTTCTTGTTTTGCGCCTTTAAAAACTAGGTGCATCTTATGGAGCGAAAAATATGGTATGCAAATACTGTATCACAGTGCTGAATCGTGTAAAAATATGAAACATTTTTTAGCACAATAACAGTCCCATGCAAAAAATAGTCAATTGAAACAAACCAAATACAGTGGATAAAAAAAGTTTGTTAAAATGTGAGGTTTCTGTGACGTAAACAAATGACAAAGAAATAATTTCAGAACTTTTTCCACCTTTAATGTAACCTATAAACTGTATAACTCAATTGAACAACAAACTGAAATCTTTTAGATGGAGGGAAGTAAAAAAAAAAAACAAAAAATAAAAAGTGTGCACGCCCTTAAATTAATACTTTCTGGAAGCACCTTTTGATTTTATTACAGCAATCAGACTTTTTGGGTATGAGTCTATCAGCATGGCACATTTTGACCTGGCAATATTTGCCCACTCTTCCTTGTAAAAACACTCCAAATCTGTCAGATTGCGAGGGCATCTCTTGTGCACAGCCCTCTTCAGATCACCCCACAGATTTTCAATCGGATTCAGGTCTGGGCTCTGGCTGGGCCATTCCAAAACTTTTATCTTCTTCTGGTGAAGCCATTCCTTTGTTAATTTGGATGCATACTTTGGGTCGTTGTCATGCTAAAAGATGAAGTTCCTCTTCATGTTCAGCTTTCTAGCAGAAGCCAGAAGGTTTTCTGCCAATATTGACTGGTATTTGGAGCTTTTCATAAATTCCCTCTACCTTGACTAAGGCCCCAGTTCCAGCTGAAGGAAAAACAGCCCCAAAGCATGATGCTGCCACCACCATGCTTCACTGTAGATATGGTGTTCTTTTGGTGATGTGCAGTGTTGTTTTTGCGCCAAACATATCTTTTGGAATTATGGCCAAAAAGTTCAACCTTGGTTTCATCGGACCAAAACACATTTTCCCACATGCTTTTGGGAGACTTCAGATGTGTTTTTACAAAATTTATTCAGGTTTGGATGTTTTTTTCATAAGAAAAGGCTTCCGTCTTGCCACTCTACCCCATAACCCAAACATATGAAGAATACGTGAGATTGTTGTCACATGTACCACACAGCCTATACTTGCAAGATATTCCTGCAGCTCCTTTAATGTTGCTGTAGGCCTCTTGGCAGTCTCACAGACCAGTTTTCTCCTCGTCTTTTCATCAATTTTAGAGGGACGTCCAGTTCTTGGTAATGTCACTGTTGCGCCATATTTTCTCCACTTAATGACTGTCTTGTGTTCCATGGTATATCTAATGCCTTGGAAATTCTTTTGTACCCTTCTCCTGACTGATACCTTTTAACAATGAGATCCCTCTGATGCTTTGGAAGCTCTCTGCGGACCATGGCTTTTGCTGTAGGATGCGACTAAGAAAATGTCACAAAAGACCTACTAGAACAGCTGAACTTTATTTGGGGTTAATTCAGAGGCACTGAAAATGATGGCAGGTGTGTACTGACTGCTATTTAACATGATTTTGAATGTGAATATTTAATTGTGAACACAGTACATCCCCGGTTATAAGAGGGTTTGCACACTTATGCGACCACATTATTTTAGTTTTTTTATGTTTAGTAACGGTAGATGGGCAGAAATGAGGCCAGCTGAATACTTAATAGAGTCCCAAAGATGGAGCGTTAGCGTCGGACCAAGGGATGAGGGTCGATGAGTAGAAGGAAGCCATGGTAAAGGAGTGGAATCGGGTGGGAGTCCAAAGTCTACAGTAGCCCACAAAGGAAAATGGTGAGATGCATGGAGATGGGCTAGGGGGGCAATATTGGCCGCCAGATAGTAAGACTGAAGGTTTGGGACTGATAACCCACCCTCAGTCCTATGAGCAAATAAGATTTTTTTTTTACCGATTCTGGGTCAAGAGGAACTCCAAATGAAAGACAGGAGTTTTCGCTGATGAATACGCAATATATGTGAGGGAACAGGGACTGGTAAAACTCGAAACATGTACAATAATTTGGGAAGATAAGTCATGTGGACCGCATTGATTCTACCGAACCACGAAAGCGGATAGTGAGACCAGGAGGACAACAACTCTGTCAAGTCATTAAAAGCAGTGGGGAAATTAGCCCGGTAAAGTCCTTCATAAGTCGGAGTAAGCTTGATTCCTAAATACGGCAGGGCAGAAAGCCATTGAAAAGGGAACAAATGTTTCAGAGTCTCCAAAAGTGATGGTGAGAGGGTAATTGACATAGCTGTGGACTTGGCAGGGTTAACATGGAGGTCTGAAAGAACTGCAAAGGAATCCAAAAGTAAATTTGGCAAAGTAACCCCCGGGTTCGTAACCGATAACAATATATCGTCAGCGAACATAGATAACTTGTGTTGGGAACCAGCTACATCTATTCTCTTAATATCAGAATGCATACGAATGGTTTCAGCCAACGGTTCCAAAGCCAAGATAAATAGTATGGGAGAAAGTGGGCAACCTTGTCTAGTTCCCCTGCCAATCGAAAACGTTGAAGACTCAAAACCATAGCATTTGAGTTTTGCTTGAGGTGATGTATATAGCGAGGAAATCAAACGCAAGAACGAGGGACCAAAGCCAAAATGATGAAGGACCGACATGAGATAAGGCCAGGACAAGGTGTCAAAGGCCTTGTTGATATCTAGAGATAGAAGCATCATATCAATTTTGTGAGTACAGGCCAAATGTTGTAACTGTATAATACGTCTGATGGCATCTCCGGCTTGTCTGTGGGGGACGAAACCCACCTGGTCCTTCTTAATCAAGCGAGAAAGGAAAGAATTAAAACGAGTGGCTAAGATCTTAGTGAGGATTTTCATGTCAATGTTAATAAGAGAAATCGGTCTGTAATTTGCCCAAGAGGAATGGTCCCGATCCGGTTTGGGGATCATAACCACGTTAGCAGTCAAAAGTCAGGGGAAAAGTTTGCACCCCTCCTCATTGCATTGAACATAGCGGCAAGGTGAGGGGCAAGCACATCTGCCAATTTTTTGTAATGTGAAGCCATGTATCCATCTGGACCTGGGCATTTGCCCGTCTTCAGATCTGCAATACATTGCAGAACTTCCGATACTTGAATATCACGGTCCATCAGGTCCTTATGAGCCTGAGTCAAAGTAGGTAAGGACAAATGAGATAGAAAATCAGAGATAGATTGGGGATCAGCCCGTGTAGGATCCGCATAAAGTCTGGCTAGTCTATGCCGGAACTCCTCCAATACCGCTACAGGATTACTGGTGAGAACATTCTGACAAGTGCGTAGAGAAATTGGTTTAGGATGATGCGCGAAAGAGCGCAACCTACATGCTAACATGGAATATGGTTTATTTGCTTTACTATACCGCTTCTGGCGTGTCCATCGCAAAGAGCGCTCAGCCTCATCAGTCAAACAGAGATCTAGTTCCAGGCGAGCCTGATCCAAAAACCTACAGTTCGATGGGGTTGGTACCTGCTTATATTGAGCCGACACAGAAGCTAACTTTGATTCCAGCTGACTCTGTTTATGTTGTCTATCCTTCCTCCGCCTCGAAGCTATCTGAATAATATGACCCCGGAGAACAGCCTTGTAAGCTTTCCACAATGTCACCGAAGAAGAGACAGAACCCGAGTTTAGCTGAAAATACTCTTGGGATTTACGCAATAGTTCCGCCTGAATCTCCTTCAGTGAAAGTAGAGAGTCATTCATAATCCAAGAGGAGTAGGATGGCTTACAGAGGAGAGACCAAAATGGGGTCATGATCGGACCATGAAACCATGAGGATAGAGACAGAGCGTACCAAAGGAAAATGTTTACGCAATACAAAAGCATGGTCAATTCTTGAATGAGAATGATGAGGGTGAGAGTAGTAAGTGTAGTCTTTTCCTCGGGGGTGGAATTCACGCCATAAATCTACCAGGTCATGGGTACTTAACGTACGAGTGAAGGATTTGGCCGACGTAGAATAATTAGAGTTTTCTGCAGGGTATTTATCTAGGGATGGGTTTAATACTAAATTGGAATCTCCTGCCAGCAGAAGAGTACCCTTTTGATGAACAGCCAGGAGGGAGCAGATATGTGATAAAAAGGGCCCGGGGTTGACATTGGGAGCATAATAGGTCAGTATTGTAACATCGATACCCTGAATCGTGCCCTGTAATAAAAGATACCTGCCGCTTGGGTCAGCAATACGCTTCACACAAATGGGGTTTTGCCGTGAAAAGCAGCAAGGACTCCCCTTTGTTTAGTAGGGCAAGTATCCTGAAAAACCTGAGGGTAGCGTGCATCGAAATATTTAGGGGCAGAGGTATTTGAAAAATGAGTCTCCTGTAGGCAAGCAATGTCGACATGGCAAGCCCGAAGAAACAAATATCTTTACCCGTTTTTGCGGAGAGTTCATGCCCTGAACATTCAAGAATAACCAGTTTAGTGACATGGCAATCGGAAGGGAAAAAGATCATCTCCGCTAGGAGCCCTGAAAATTTTTTAATAAAAACACTAAACAGACATGACAAAAAACAGAGAAAAAAAAAAAGACTGGACAGAAGGAAGAAAACAAGAAATCATCTGGTATACGAGCAATATTCCTATGAAATAGTAAGATTAGCACAAACATCTTAATAATCCACTGTGGGTGAAATACCCACAAAAAGGCTGGATAGCGGGCAGGACACCAATCCAGTCCACTAACCAGCTCAGAGGGGGACACCATAGTCCACTGGAACTACTCGACTTAGTTAAGGCAAGAAAATACTAAACAAACAACTTGGGCTAATAAACCCAGGAAAAATTTACCTATAGTTGGCTAGTAAGGCCATAGGAATCTCAGTATACTTAGAACTTCAAAATGAAGAAGCTCCACAATAGCCGAAGGGGTGAGACCGCCCACTGGACCGCCCAGTGAGCTGAGTCACATCCGCGGCCTGAGATCCGTCGCCAGTTCCGCCCATCAACTATAACATAAGTAGAAGCATCTACACAGAACTAACATGGTTATTTAGGCACTAGCCGCTGTGGAGAAAGTGCTACAAGGCATAACTGCATAGGATCACATATGGCAATGTCGCCAGCATCTTCAAGAGTAGAAAAAAAATAAATGTGAAAAACCCAACCGGACAGAGAATATCAAGTCGCAGAAAGCTCCTGGAAACGCTGGGCCTGTAGGGATCGAAGAGCCTGAGAGCTACTCTGACTTGGAGAAGATTTACGCAAAGATTGGGAACTTCGAGGGCATGTAGAAACTGTTGCCTCCCCATTCTGGGAGTGTGCAACTCCAATTTCAGTTCCAAAAAGTGACGGCGAAGATCCGCTGGTAAAGAAGCTTGGAACTGACGACCTTGGAAGGAGAAAGAGAGCTTGAAAGGAAAGCCCCATATTTACTTAATATCAGCTGATAGTAAAATCTGGAGGTAGGGTCTCAGGGTACGACATTTGGCAGTCGTGACTGGGGACAAATCCGCAAACAGCTGAATAGAGTGACCCTGAAATTCCAAAGCCAGACGATTCCGAGCCGTCTGTAGTAGACGCTCTTTAGTGCAGTAAAAGTGGAATTTAATGATAATGTCCCTGGGAGGGCCCTCCATGGGTTTAGGAGCTAAAGCTCTATGGATACGGTCAAACTCCAGTCGTTCCAAGGGGAGTTCAGGAGCCAGTTCCTGGAATAGAGCGGTAGCAGTACCCTGTAGATCGGCGATTACCTCAGGGACCCCGCGGATGCGGAGATTATCTCTGCGGGCTCTATTCTCAGCATCCTCCAATTTATCCTTTAAAGTGTCCAGTTCAGCATGCAGATCATGCACCTCCTGTTCATGGCCCTCCAAGACCGTATTCACCAGATCCATATGTTGTTCCAGTTGATGGGCGCGGTGGCCCAGTTCTTTTAGGCCTCTTACCAGATCAGAAGATAATTTACGAGAGGCAACTGTAATCTCCTCCCGCACTATGGCACGGAATTTGTGTAGCAAGGCTTCAGGGTTTTGTTCAAGAGGGCCGGTCAGGCCCGATGGGAACTGCTGCTGACTATCGCCATCTGACTCAGGATCCCCTGTAAGCTGCGTGATGTCATCAGGCTTTGGGGGGCTGGGCATTAGCTTGCTAATGTGACTATGTGGAGGGGATTGCTGTTGAGCCCGGTTTTTGGGTTTGGTGCGTGGGGTACGGTGCATTTTTAAGAGAAGTCCAGGTAGTTCACAAACACCTTCAACCGGTTGAAATTATACGCCAGGGTGTAGAAGCCCAATTGCCAAGATATATGTTCCGGTGGCACGGCACAGGGAGATCACACAGTCCTCTTCCCCGATTACGCGTGCGTGTCCCCCAACGGGTTGCCTTCACATAAGATCCATTGCTGCGGAGCACATCATGCGTCCCGCCACAGCCAATAAATTGTAGAGAAGATTATCGCACTGGAAAGGGAGGGGTAGATACAGACTTCAGATGTAACTGTGGCGGTACCTTCCATCCATAGGGTGATGAGGTCCCAAGCAGAGCAGGCATAGGCCCCAAGATCTCAGCAGCCGGTTGGCCGCGAGGATCCATGACAATCAGGCCTGGTGGTCAGCAACACTAAAGGCCTGCAAGGGGGGCCACAGGAGCCCCCAATTCACCCTCTATGGAAGGGAGGGCTGATGGGTGAAGCCTCCACCCCTATCAAGGGCTGCTTATCCACTTCTATGGGCCTCCAGGCCCTATTGGAACCTATGTGGGCCTGGTGTGTCCCCTGGGACCAAGACAGAAGCCAGGGGGACCCACACAGGCTGTCCCAGCAACTGGCCTTATAGCAGGGGGCCAAGGGGCAGAGCGGCAGCGCCCTGTCCCATCCGTGGTAGCGGGAAAGACCGCGGCACCACAAACCGCGGTAGGCTGCAGATTGCCCGGATCGCCGAGTGGCCGGAGGGGAGACAAAAACGCCCGGCACCCCTCCTCAGATGTCAGGCAGGGTCCGCAGAGCCTCCGGTGGCCGTGTAAGGTCTGCTGTCGCCTGGATGGCAGCGAATTTAACTTCAAGGCGCCAGAGCTCAGGATCAGACGTCCGCTCCAGTCGCCATCTTGGACACTCCCCCTCAGTTTGCGTTTCAATTGAGTTGTACAGTTTATAGGTCACATTAAAAGGTGGAAAAAGTTCTGAAATGGTTTATATTTGTTTAATTTTTTTACATCACAGAAACCTGACATTTTAACAGGGGTGTGTAGACTTTTTATATCCACTAACTGTGGTAAAGACCCAAACAAACAAGCAGTACTCCCTGAAGAAGCCACGAGGGTTAATGGTGTAACGTGTAGGGCAGAGCCAAAGTGATGTCACTTCTGGTCCAGAGCTGATGCCGGAAGACATACTGTCTATATGCTGGTAATGAGTCTGTGACTCGGATTTATCATGCAAGTGTTTTTTAGTGGTTTGTTTTATTTAATTTTATTAAACAATACTGCACTCTCAGAGGGCCTACTATATTTTTCTTAGAGTTATCTTCAGATTCAAGTATTGCTCATAAACCCATCCAGTGGTTTATTTGAGCACCGGTCCCACCAATGATCCAGAATCCAGGGATGTACCTTCTGTTGATCTTCATAAGAGCTTTTCATTATAAACAAACGAAAAAAAAAAACAGGATAAAATTTGTACTTTTTATACTGTAAGGCCTTGCTCACTCGGCCGTACTTAAGTGTACACCCGTGTGAGGGTCGTGTTTGCCCACACAGGACGCACAGGTGTTCTTTGCATACACATGCAGACAGTAACATTCATATCAATTGAGATGCAGTGGCTGCTCCCAATGTCATATCCATATGAGTCCAGGTGTGTGTCCCCAAATGCAAAAACATTGTGATTCAGGGACAAGCGCCCATTTGGATGTCAAATTAGGACCAGCAGCTGTGCCTGGGGCTCAGCAACCACTGAGTACCAATTGAGATAATCAGACTGCTTGCACAGGGATGCATGAACACCTGTGCATCCCCAATGCCAGCCCTCACATGGGTGTACGCTTAAGTACGCCCATATGATTGAGGCCTAACAGTAGTTATTTTAAACTTAAAACTGATCAAAGAAGAAAAAAAGTTAAATCGTAACCACACACATTTCTGTGCAGGACGGCTTAAGTTTCAAGAAGTTTGAGACTGTTGGAGCCCTATTTGAACTCTTCTGCATTTATGCAGAGCTAGGCAATGTTTGTACAATTCATAGAACACTAGTGGCAACACATTTGTCTGCCTGTGCACAAGGGTACTGTGCACTAGCAGACAAAAAAAGGAAATAAAACATCTTCAACTTTTCTTCTTCTGCAATGAACATCCTATGTACAGGCTGGAAGAACACATGTTCTATCAAAACCTCAAAAACAGGTTCATTACAGCTCCACTAAGCCTCCTGTGTGGTTTACACAAATGCTAAAGGAACTGTACAGTGCTAGATACTCACGGATGAGTCCTCTTCAATTCTGGCAACTCTTCAAGTTGATCCATGTCCATGGTAGTCTCAACCTACAGAAATATATAAAGCATTAGCCTGAAGAATATGTAAACTATAAGAACACCATCTATAGTGTTTTTATTTTATTTAGTAAGATTGATATGCTGTATGATCTTTACCTGTAATTTACATTAAATAGGCTTTACACTACTGTACAGATTGTAATTTATATTGCTGCTAGAGATATCCATGGTTGCTTTCAGATATACACTATATTGCCAAAAGTATTGGGACACAGTCCAAATCATTTGATTTAGGTGTTCCACTCACCTCCATGGCCACAGGTGTATAAAATCAAGCACCTAGGCATGCAGACTGCTTCTACAAATGGTTGTGAAAGAATGGGTCGCTCTTAGGCGCTCAGTGAATTCAAGCGTGGTACCGTGATAGGTTGCCACCTGTGCAATAAACGTCGGGCACCATGGTGTAAAGCACACCACCACTGGACTCTAAAGCAATGGAGTGACAAATCATGCTTCTCTGTCTGGCAATCCGATGGACATGTCTGGGTTTGGGGATTGCCAGGAGAATGGTACTTGCCTGACTGCATTGTGCCAAGTGTAAAGTTTGGTGGAGGGAGGATTATGGTGTGGGGTTATTTTTCAGGGGTTGGGCTTGGTCCCTTCATTGCACTAAAGGGAACTCTTAAGATGTCAGCATACCAAGACATTTTGGACAATTTCATGCTCCAAACTTTGTGGGAACAGTTTGGGGATGGCCCCTTCCTGTTCCAACATGACTGCGCACCAGTGCACAAAGCAAGGTCCATAAAGACATGGATGAGCGAGTTTGGGGTGGAGGAACTTGACTGGTCTGCACAGAGTCCTGACCTCAATCCAATAGAACACCTTTGGGATGAATTACAGCAGAGACTCCGATATCAGTGCCTGACCTCACAAATGCACTTCTGGAAGGATGGTTAAACATTCCTACAGACACACTCCTAAACCTTGTGGACAGCCTTCCCAGAAGAGTTGAAGCTGTTATAGGTGCATAAGGTGGGCCAGCTCAATATTGAACCCTGCCGACTAAGACTGGGATGCCATTAAAGTTCATGTACTTGGAAAGGCAGGCGTCCCAATACTTTTGACAATATAGTTGGGCAGCACAGTGGCTAAATGGTTAGTTTTTCAGCCTGGCAGTACTAGGGTCACTGGTTCGAATCCCAACCACGGCACCACCTGCCTGGAGTTTGCATGTTCTCCCTGTGACTGCGTGGGTTTCCTCCGGGTACTCCAGTTTCCTCCCACTCTCCAAAGACATGCTGGTAGGTTAATTGGCTCCTGTCTAAATTGGCCCTAGTATGTGTATGTATGAATGTGAGTTAGGGACTTTAGATTGTACACCCCTTGAGGGTTAGGGACTGATGTGAATGTACAATATATATGTAAAACGCTGCGTAAATTGAAAGCACTATACAAGTACCTGTAATAAATAAATATAGTGTAACACTAGCATAAGCAAATGTGAGCAATGCCTTTTCATACAGGCTTTAACCCTGTTATACGCCCCATATATATGCAAGTGTTTGTAAATTATTGTGAAAGTTAAAGCAGTGTTAATCCCCATAGAAAAATTTTATATTGCAGTTTACCAATTCTTAAAGCCTCGTTCACACCATATGTGCAGAAAAGATGGAAACTGACATGCAGATTTCACTTGCAGAGACATCAGTTTACAATCTGTTTTCATGCGCGCTTCAGTGAGTTTTATACACGCAGATTCCTGCGCAGAAAAAAAAAAATCTGCATGTGATACTAGTGTTGTGAACAGGGCACATAGAGAACAATTGATTTCATTGTGCCCTTGCAGAACACGGGCAGAAAATCTGACACCATGGTGTGAACGAGCCCTAAATGTTGTAAGCTGCATAAGTTTTATTTTTTTTTACCTGTTGACTGGGCCATTAATCTTTCCGCCTTGGACAGGAAGCGGTTAACGCTGCAGCATTATTTTAAACATGGAGTTGGCATTGATAGTTTCAATACCTGAAATGTGTCTTTTTGGAGTATGTAATCCAAGATCATCCACTGAGATGATCAGCAAGGTCAAATTCTATGGCTGTCTTAATAAGGAAGAGGAGGTGAAGGACAGCTCACAGATCTCAATTATCCAGAGCTCTGGATATAAGAAGCTAATGTGAAGTAATGTTCACTTGTGATAATAGATTGCATCCTTAGTAGGAGAAATTAAAACAACTGCAAGTGTATGTCCAGCCAAAATTTTTTTTTTAGTTTTGGACAGAGTGGTGTAGGGTTATATTTCATGTTGGGTTTTGCTAATAACTGAAAATACATTACAGAGATTTCCACACACTTCCTCTTTTTAAACTCTCTGTAGTCACTGTAAAATCCTTTTATTGGAATCTACTGAGGGACACAAAGTCATATACTGTCTGGTTACACTGTTTCTTCCTTGGTTCCATATGGGTCACGTTTCATCTCCCCAGTTTATGATTAGGTTTAACCTATATTTCCTGCCAAGTCTTGTTAAGTGTGTTCTCATGCACATTACTCCTTCCAGTCATGTGGATTTTGTGGGACTACTACTGGTTTCAAGGAGGACTTCACATTCTTTTTAGGTTATTGTTTCTAACCAGATTCAAGGATCTGCCATGGTTAGTGTCGCATGATAAAATAGTTGTCTGTCCCGACAATATCTACAGACGAGTTCTCTTTTCTTGCATCGTAAAGATAATGGCTTAGGGCCTTCCTATTTAGATTGGCTTGTCTGCCCTGTTCCAGAACCTTCTTCATAGGTTTCTTCTTTGAACCTGTTTTAACTACAACCTTGAACCCAGTCCTTGCTGCCCAAGTCAGGTTGTAAGTCGTTTTTTTTTTTCTTCCCTACACAGAACTCACTTTTTGTTACACCCACAGGTGGGTGCTCTCTCTTGATCCATGGGTCAGTGTTCCCTCCATATGGAGTTATACTCCTCCGATAGTGACCTTTTTACTTTGGTCTTGATAAATCGGGTTGAATTTCCGTGACCTTCCTGTGGTCATGTTGCCAGGATCCCATATAAAGCAGGAGGTTCGACTTAGTTTGGTTTCAGGTTTGGATGTTGATCATTAGACACCCCTTCGGTGGCAAGCAGTCCTCTAGTTCTGCTTTAGATGTTACTGTTGCCCACTCAGCTGGACTGCTTTGGGATCCCCAGCTTGTTCTGGGGGAACTCAGCAGGGGGGAGGAACCAGAAGCACCAGTGGGGGACCTCAAAAGAGGAGAGTCGGGGCTGCTCCGTGCAAAACCATTCCACAGAGCAGATAAGTATGACAGGTTTGTTAATACAAAAAAAAAGAAAAAGCTGAACCTTTACTATCACTTTAATCTATCAGATGTGGCTAAATTTCTGATTTTCTATCTTTTTTTCTAGCACAACATATACAATTATGTTAGACAACACAAGTTGTTTGGCAAATATTTAGACATTGAGGTCTTATGTATTTCCCTACCTTTAAGCCTCTCTTCTGAAAATAAGTTGCTTGTCGTTGGTCTCTTTGTTCATCTGTCCTCAATCCTCTTCTAAAAGCAGAAGTCTGAGAATAACTACTGCAATGTATAAAAAAAAACAAAAAAAAAAAACACAATCACAGACAAGATTATTCAGTGGAACTTTAGTCAGAAAATTAAGCCCTGTTATATCACTTCAGGCTGGCCCATTTTGCAGGTATACTGTAGCTATGTAAAACATTAAAAATAAGTGCCCATACGATTTAAAATCCAGTAATACACTGTATGACCCTGCTCTGCACATGCTCAATTGCTCTCTATTGTTAGGAACTGTGCTGAATTTATAGTGGCAGATCTGCTGACAGCCTAAAGGTTTAATGCTGTTCAGAGACTCTGGGCTTCAACAAAATGGAAGCCTCCAGCAAGAAACGGTTCCACACTAATTTTGCCAGCATAATTATTAATGTGGGATATTTCTCGCTAAAGAGCATTATTTTATAAAATTGTTATGGGTAAGTTTCACTTTTAGAAAGCATCTGAATCTTAAATCTGATGTTTAATCCCCTTCCCTGTGTCCTCCTCTAGCCCACCTCTTCATCCCCATTTTCAACACAATTTCATTAACAATTACATGATCAACTATCAACATTAATTACGTACCTTATTTAAGGCCCAGTGACAATAATGGGTCTCTGTGCTTCCTTATACAAGCATATCATGAAGCCAACAGGGTGCTGTGTATAGCTTCCTAAAACATCACAGCACCCTGTGAGTAAGCAATTTCAGTACAGGAGAGACAGGAGTTCAGCTTTATCAGCTTTTTCCATACCATGAACACTAATACATCTGAGGGGACATATTCAGTAACGATGAGAAATGGCCACTTATATAAAGAAGGTATGCAAAAGGCCCATTTTCTTTGAACCCCCCTCCTTTTTGGTGTACTCTCAGTTTTACACATCCAGGTGAACTACACGCTGCAAGCACTTTTAGCAAGGAATACTGTGATTTCTTAAGTTAATCTGTTCAGAAAAAATTATGTTAAAGCATATCTATGTTCACAATGTAAAATAATATATTCATTCTGACACTGTATTTTAATTATTTGTAGCCTACTTCTATTAATTTGAGCAATCTTGAAGTTTGTAAACTTACTTTGTGAAGTTCCCCAAACATTTACTTCCTTGAATTCTGGAACACATTCACTATGCCCTGTGAATAGGCACTGCTGTGTCATAGATTTTACAAAGCCTGCTGCCTGAACTACAGGGGGTGCTGGGAAGAGGAGTTTCAGGAGGCGGAATCACCACATGAATCACTGATTACAGGAAGCAAGGTACCAAGGGACATGTAGTCCTTAGAAATGGAAAGTAAACAGAAGTTTAGGAACTGAAAAGCGTGCAGGGAATCCAGGAGATTGAGGAAAAGAGATGGCCAGAAGACTGACAGCACTCACAATATGAAAGGAGATTTTTCAACTAAGCTTATATTGGATTGTCAAACAAACTATTGGTTTTTTTGCTATTACAGTGCTGGTGGTATAAACTCTACGTGTATGCTGTGACCACAGAACTCCTTTAATCTCCTGTCCTTTTTTTTTTAACTTTTTGTCATATGGGATTATTACCCAAAAAATCTCAAAGTGGTTATAAAGATAGGCGTGCCATCTGTATTCATTGAGACTTTCAAAAGTCTAAAAAAAATCTCAAAAAAGAAAAGGACTAATGTTGAAGTTGCCAAAAATTTTAATTCAAGATGAGTGCACATCACATGAAAAGACATTCTGTATACAAATGTTTAGGCGAAAGCTTCTGAGTTCACATATTGCAAAGAAGCAACATTCAGAAGTCAGAGAAGAAATAGAATGAAATAGAAGCAGGGAATTTTTTCTTCTTTAGCAAACCTTGTAACCATTCAAAGACCCTCTAAAATCACTGGAAAAATCAAACAACATACTTAACAAGTGTTTCCAAGCCTCCTGGAAGATCTGAATACCAGGACATTCTCTTACACAAATTTCAATACTTCCCTGCAGCCCTGAGGGCTACCCTGACCCCTATTCACCTTTAAAGTGATACTAAACTCTGGTTTTTAAAAAATCCTTAGAACCAGAAACGATCTCTCCTGCGCTCTATGACCCAGGGCAAGGGTGGATGGATGGAACCAGAACTTGAAAAATCCGACCACCAATGCATATAAAGTTGTGCAGCTCTAAACAAGGCTGGGGAAGCCCGACAAGTACTGCAAAGTGAAACAAAAAGAAAGCACACCAACCTTGCGCATTACCTCAGTAAACCCTAATTTTATTAAATTCAGAATAATACGTATTGTATTTTTCTGAATTTAATACAATTATGGTTTTTTAAAAAATCCTTTTCAAGCATGTATTCTCTACTCTAAAAGTACATTCCATTGCTCTCAATCACCTCCAAATCCTTTTCCTTTTTTTTTTTTTTTGGTGCTGTGATACATCTTGTTACAGGGTGTTAAGAGGGTGGCTATATTTGTTCGCCATGGTCCCACTGTACGTAGGAACGTAGCCACCATCTCTTGCTAGCTCCAGAGATGGACTATGGTCTATGAGATTTGTAGTGTTCATACAGTAATGTATAGGACCACAAATAATGTGTACGGCTCATTCCAAACAACGGGACATGAGGGAGGGAAGGAGAGGTTCAAGACCTTACAGAGAAGATTACAAGGAGGAAGAAAAACACAGCAGGAAACAATTCATGAAAAAAAAAAAAAAAAAAAAAAAAAAAAGATTACAGGGCCATTAAGTAGTGGATATGTATGGATTATTTTTGGAAAATAAGGATATAATTTGGCATCTCTTTAACACCTCCTTTATGGTGTTTAGTTATGATTACCAGCCCTACTAGCCATCAGAATAGCAAAAGGTGGTAGGCCATCCTTAAAAGCCAGACCTAAACCCATCACAATAACTTTTTCCCCAAACAGTAGATCTAAAAGGCTTTTTTTCCCCCATTATGGATAGAGGGTTATAATCCCTGTCAGGTTTTTTTTTGCCATTGGTGTCCCAATAGAGAAACTTCCCATCTCATAGCTAAAACAGGAAGTAAGGAGAATTCCCACCAAAGTAAGTGAATTCCTGTGTGTCACTAGTGTCACCAGAACATGTATCCTCACTGGAAGAGGTCCCCTCTTAATCCTGTTCTGGGGACAACCCACAATTTAGGATTTTCTCTCTCTCAGCGATAACGGTACACCTGACAAAATAGGAAGGGTGAATCTCCCTAGTAGACTCAGAAAGCAATAAAAAGCCTGACAGATGTTCTAATCCCTCTCCACTCTATCCAAAACTAAAAAAAAACAAAAAACAAAAAAAAAAAGTTTTGACTTTAGTTATACTTTAAAGAATTACAAATAAAAAATACATGCTAGTACCAGCAAAGAGCAATAGAGCCAAAGTAGATAATAAAAGCAGAAAATAAATATGTAGTGAACAGACCCCTAAACAGGTAGAGACAGCCTTTACATGAGGTTAAAACACATGTCCAGCTTACCTATGAAAATAATTTCTCTTTAGAGAAGGTACAAACCCTAGGCGCCTGGAAAGATTTGTTCTCCTCCTGAAGGGTGACCACTGACCTTCTGAATTCTTTATAAAATGATGAAAGACATTATAGTTAGTATACATTTTTTTTAACTTGACAATTCTACAATGGTATATTCTATTGACAAGAAGTCTCCTTCCTTTAAGTCTCCTTTAACATGTGTTCTGTTTGTCCGTTTTTCAACCTTCTGTGGATGGAAAATGGACAGTAATGTATTCTATTGAGAGTGCAGGTGTATAGTGATAGCCATCAGTACAAAACAGTATGCATCCACGTGCATTTAGAAAGAACAAATACGCTTGCATCCTTTACCATTTAATACAGGCTTACTAATGTAAACTGATATTATTGGTATACATCCAGGGATGTTTATTCCTATCGCCTGATGCCCGGGACATGTAGTTCCAGGCGCCGGGCAAGAAGTTTTGTTCTACGTTTAGCCCTGCAGCGGGCTACTCAGGTGCTGGCAGAAGCTGAAGACAGAGAAGCCTGGCTTCTAGTCTGGCGGCAACCCTCACTGCTTGGCACATGACAGCAGAGGAGAAGATGGGGGAGTGGTGTTTTTCTTCACAGCGGTTGCTGTTCTGAGCAAGTACACAGTACATGGACTCCTATCTCCTAGCAAACATCCCTTTTTACCTGTCCTAGCCCTGCACTAATAATCTTCTGCAATGAAAAGCCAGCATGGGGAGTTTTGCTTCTCTTTCCACAGGAAGTGCACACATACTTTCCTGAATTCTTCCTACTGGCTGTCAGTCCCAAGACATTAATCTGCCTCCAGTCCCTGCAGCATACCGCTCAGAGCTCTGCTCCTCTGCTGTATCCCACCTGTAATGGACATCTCCTGGAATCTTCCTGACCAAGTGCACTGTGGTATGTGACACTCAGCATGTGCAGTACAGTCACACTACACTCACCCACCACCCCACTTATCCCAATGTCCCCCTCTGATCCACTTATCCCCAATGTCCCCCTCTGATCCACTGATCCCCAATGTCCCCCCTCTCCTCCACGTATCCCAGAAGTCCCCACTTATCCCCAGTGTCCCCCTCCTCTCCCACTTATCCCCAATGTTCCCCCTACACTTCCCCCCCACTTATCCCCAATGCTCCCTCCCCCACACTAATCCCCAATTTTCCACTGTGCTCCACTTATCCCCAATGTCCACCTCTCCCTCCCACTTATCTAAAATGCCCCCTCCTCTCCCACGTATACCCAATGTCCCCCCTCCTCTCCCACATATCCCCAATGTCCCCCCTACACTCCCCCCCCACTTATCCCAATGCCCCCCCACACTAATCCCCAATTTCCCACTCTGCTCCACTTATCCCCAATGTCCCCCCTCTCCCCCCCACTTATCTAAAATGCCCCCTATCTCCTCTACGCATCCCCAGTGTCCCCCCTCCTCTCCCACTTATCCCTATGCCCCCCCCACTAATCCCTAATGTCCCCCTCTGTTCCACTTATCCCCAATGTCCCCCCCTGCTCCACTTATCCCCAATGTCCCCCCTCGCTCCACTTATCCCCAATGCCCCCCCTCGCTCCACTTATCCCCAATGCCCCCCCCTCGCTCCACTTATCTCCAATGTCCCCCTTCCCCCCCCCACTTATCTAAAATGTCCCCCCCTCTCCTCCACGTATCCCCAAAGTCCCCCCTCTCCCCACACTTATCCCCAGTGCCCCCCCCCCCCCCACTAATCCCCAATTTCCCCCTCTGCTCCACTTATCCCCAATGTCCCCTCTCTCCTCACCACTTATCTAAAACTGTACTAGAAGGGGGGGTTGTAAACCAGCCTTTGTGGTATGCATTCCTGAACCCTAAACTCTGCACTCCGCAAGCAGTGCACTCCTGAGCTCCGCACACAGCGCACTCCTGAGCTCCGTACTCTGCACACAGCACACTCCTGAACCTTGCACCCTGTAGGCAGCGCACTCCTGAACCTTGCACCCTGTAGGCAGCGCACTCCTGAACCTTGCACCCTGTAGGCAGCGCACTCCTGAACCTTGCACCCTGTAGGCAGCGCACTCCTGAACCTTGCACCCTGTAGGCAGCGCACTCCTGAACCTTGCACCCTGTAGGCAGCGCACTCCTGAACCTTGCACCCTGTAGGCAGCGCACTCCTGAACCTTGCACCCTGTAGGCAGCGCACTCCTGAACCTTGCACCCTGTACGCAGTGCAATATGCACTACTGGTATTTAACAATGCTCCATTAGGACCCTGCCACTGTTAGGTAGTGGTGTGGTCAGGGTATGGTTGAGTTTCTGCACTTATTCTCTGAGAGAAAAAAGCCCTGGCGGGCTGTCCTGTACATTCAACCAGCCGGCTCAGAACCAAAGCCACTCTGTCCACCTCTATGATATAGGAAACAGGAAGCAATGAGCCATTTTTAAAAATGGAAAGCATTTGATTACTTGATTTTGGTGTGATCAAATGCCTTTAAAAGGGCAGAGGAAAGGTCTGGGGTCTTATTTGCCCAAGATCTCTCCCATAAGGAGTACCTGTTACTGCCTACTGCTGTCACAAGGGATGTTTAAAAAAAAAAAAAAAAAAAATGATATATATATATACATATACACATACACACACATTTGGGGGTTCTAGGAAATGTTCTGCAAAAACTAAAAAAGATTAAAAGTTTAAGTCACCATAATGCCCCTTTTCATTTTTAAAAGTCCCAGTTATTCCTAAAAGCACTTCTTCCTAATAAGAAACATCAACCCTTCATATTTTCCATTCTGGGAAAAAAAAATATATATATTTTTATCAAGACAAGTAGGTTGTCATGAGGGACATGTAGATTGGGACCCCGATTTAGTCCCTTGGACAAGTAGTTTTTTTTTTTTTAAATTTCCACACCCCTAATACATCCGTTCATTAAATAGAACGTGAAAGTCAAGGGCACATCTGACTGATGCAGAAGACAGACAGTGGCTTTAAAATGTCTCTGTTCTCATTTATTGACTATATTAAGAATACACACATACTCCTCAGGGAAGAGGAGGGAGACGCAGCACAAGGAGTAAGTAAGGTGTTCTGCAGTGCAAGTAGTATGTTGATAGGTAAAAGAGCAGAGTGACTAAGGGCTCGTTCACACTTGACTGTTTTACCAACGCTTGCCAAACGCCCCTATAGTGTTTGGCAAGCGTTGGTCCGGCGTTTGCGGGGCGTTTTTCAACGCTTGGCAAACGCTCCGCAAACGCCGCATGCGCGGTTTAGCGGCGGTTGCTAGGCGTTTGTGGAGCGTTAAAAACGCTCCGCAAACGCCTATAAGGAAGTTTAAATGGTATTACCGCTCCACAAACGCCCAGCAAATGCGTCGCAAACGCCGGGCGTTTGCGGAGTGGCACCATAGACTAGAATAGGAGGCTTCAACGCCTCCTGACTCGACCAGAGGCGTCCGTTTTGCCGCGATGCGACGCTAACGCTCCCGTTAGAACAGCATCATGTGTTGCAATGTGCAGAATTGGCAGAGGCATTTGGGAAGTGGTAAAAACGCTTCCCAAATGCCTCTCTGCCGCCTGCACACAACGCTAGTGTGAACGTAGCCCTAGAGATGAGCATAAAAGGGTTTTGCTTCTCCTTTCACTCTACAGCCAAAATATGGGAAAAGACTACCTGAAACTGAAAGTCAATATGCAGAGAAAGATCAAGTCCCCCTTGCAAAGCAGAGCTGTGTAATCTTAGGACAGGATGGATAGATATACAAATCCTTTGGTAGGCAATACTTAGCTCTCATGTATGTATTTTATCTTTGTATTTGGTCATTTGCCTGGACTTCAGCTTTAAAAGCTACCTATCTGAGAAATACGTGCATTGCTATTGCCATTTAGCATTCAAAAATGCAGGTTGCCTGAAGGCTTCAATATTTTTTGAGTTACAGACTGGGAATAAGCATGCAGCAAATTAAATTAGAATTCCTCATCTCTCTACTTCTTCCAGGTTAGCAACTCAAAATACAAAAACCAAAGCATCAGCATGGCAGCCAAGCAACTAACATTTTATAAAAGAACTGAAGACCAATGCTCTATGCAAGACACAAAAAGGCAGGCAGAAACTGCTTACCCTAAGACTAAGTGGAGGGCGGTTTAGCGGACTGACACCTTTCCATGAAGTCATTTTCCGTAATGCCAAGCCTGTTTTAACCCCAAATGTTCCATTTTTCTTTCCCTGTACTCGGTTGCCTGAACAAATAAAAAAATTAAAATGTTCCAGTTAGTGATACATCCATTTAGAACTACAATATAATCATACCCACACACAGTTGTGATTCACAGGAAGGGATTCACAAGGAGGACAGTGCTGAAACAACCGTTATACTGGCCATATCCGGTTAGAAAATCGTTAGAAAAAAAAAACTGTCAGGTTTATAAAGATCTGTCGAACGTGCATACCATAACACCATAATGTAACGTAATTTTGCCCCCAATTATTGACATATCGATCGATAACTTAAATGGTACTTTTTTTGTTGATCGATTACACAATCAACGAAAATGATGTAAAGATTTTTTGACCTTTGTGAACCCTCCCACTGACAATCATAGTGTCTAATCCCACAATATACATTTATAGTTGATAAAAATCCTTGTAACTCAACACATTCTTTTGTTTGGTCTTGCAAAATGGCGACACTATTTTTAAGGTGCGGCTTTTTTTTTTTTTTAAGCATATTGGAAGTTATACTGGTTAACATTTGCAATATTCTCTATTTCCCTGTATGAACGAAAATTAGCCAACAAGATAGATTTTTCTTTTCATTGCTTGTACTCCCGGGGTTACATTTTATTTTCAATTCTTTATTTAGTGACAGCTCACGGCAACAGTACAGCCAATAAAAATAGTCACAGAGAACATGAATATATAATTCCAAAGACCTGAACAGAAAATCAGCAGTTATCTAGAAAGGATAGGTATGTGGCAATAACAAAACAAATCATTCCAACAAAGTTATGCTTAATCATACCCAAGAACATACACAAAAAAGATTTGTGCCATGAAAGTCAGACGTCTTAGGATAAGAGGAGTATCTGCGCCTCAAGCTGCCCCTTACGTATTTAAACTTTTGCTGCAAAGCAACACAAGAAAGAACTAATAGAAGTGACAAACAGAACAAAAAAAAAAAAACAGAAAAAAAGACCGTAGAGGAAAAAGAGCAGATAGAGGCGAGAGGAAGAGAGCAAGGAAGAGGAAAGAGAGCAAAAAAAAAAGGGGGGGGGGAGGCAGAGAAAAGGCAGGGAGAAATTGGAAAGGCAAGCCAGAGAAGGGGGAATACATTCAACACCATCCCCTCCTAGGCCTACACCAAACCCCACCGGCACAAAAAACAGGACACCCCACCAAGCTACACCACCAGAGAAGCGTGTTCCTCTGAATAAATTTGTGCCAATGATGCCACTTCTTGAGAAATCGTGATCGATCACCCCTCTCTGCTGCCACCATGTCCTCCATCTCATTAATGTCTGCCACTTTCCGCAACTAAACAGAGATGGTCGGAGCTTGAGTTTGTTTCCAAAACAGAGGGATGCAGCTCTTTGCCGCCATCAATAATAAAGGCAAGATACGACTTATCAGGATAGTCATGGTGATGCAGCAGATAAAACACAGGCTCCCGGGCAAGCTCATAATCCGTAAACTTCTGGGCTATGTGATGTACTCCATCCTAGAAAGCCTGCAACCAGTTACAGGACCAGAAAATGTGAAGCAAGGAACCAGTTTCCTCCCCACAGCACCAACAAAGATCACTACAGTGGGAAAACATAGTGTGTAATTTGACAGGTGTGTAATACCAACACGTCAGCAGTTTAAAGCCGGATTCCTGATATTTAGAGCAAACCGATGTTTTACAAGAAAATGTGAGGATCCTCTCCACTTGCGCATCCGTAAAGCTCAGCCCCAGATCTTGTTACCATTTAAAAACATATGGCAGCGTATAAGGAGATGACGGGGACACTAAGAGTTGCTAGGTCTGCGAGATTGCATGGCAAATCGGATAAAGAAGTCTAGGCAATACATTCATTCTGACTATTCTGCAATGTACAAACCAGGAAAACAACCCTCCCTGCCACTTCGCCAAATCCTAATAGCCATCAATAAAACGACGGAAAGTTCAACTGAAAAACATCATCCAGTCTCCCGGCCAGAAAAATACCTAGATATTTGATATGAGCAGTCGTCCATTTAAAAGGAAAATCCGCTTTGAGCAAGGCAGATTGTGAGGACGATAGCGACACCCCCAATGCTTCCGACTTTTGGCAACTGACCTTAAAATAGGAGAGAGTTTTTCAAAAACCCTCAGTTCTGAAAGAAGATTCGGTAGAGATACCAGGGGGTTCGAGAGTGGGGGGCATCCCTGACAAGTGCCATTAGTGATCGCAAAGGGGGTGGAGAGATGGCCATTCACCTTCACAGAGGGGCATGAATAGATAGCTTGCAGCCATCGAACCATCCGCTGCCCCAAACCAATGTGCCCGGGGTTACATTTTAACACGTGCATGCGCTGTAGGTTTTTTTTTTTTTTTTTTTTTTAAAGTTTTCGATTGATTCTACTACCAAAGTTTAGAAAATCTTTTGTTTAAGCTACAAAAATGTTACATGACATTTCGGGTTTTATTTGTCATAAAACTTGGTATTTCAAAAATCGAAATTAGCCCACTAACATTTTGAAAGATGAACGATTGAGCATATCGAATGCTTTTTCGAATGATTTTCTAATTGTATATGGCCAGCATTATTCTGGTTATTCCACAGCTGCCCACATGTGCCGATTTACTGCTAATCAGTCAGACTAGTCAATCTTTTAAAAAGGAATGGCAGAAAGAACCCCAAGACCTCATTCGCATGGGGCATTTTGATCTAAGCCCTGTGCAGGGCCATATTTTACCAGTACAGGGATGCACAAGTATCTTGTGCATTCCTGTGCCGACAGTCCCACTGCTATCTATAGGGACACAGCGGCTACATAGACACATGCGCTGCTCCAAAATGTGACATCCTTGTAGATGTACAGCCCTGAAAACACCCAAGGTGCATTCAGGCCGTGCACCCACACTGATGAGGACTTAATGTACAATTACCTAGGTAGCAAATACATTTTTTTTTCTTTTACCTGTTGGCCGTCGAGAACCCCATTTGTTCCGAAACCACTGAAAGGAATTGGTCTGTGCTCCCCCATTGAAAGCAGTTTTACTTTGTTGTTCCTTGTTCAGCTTGATAATGTCATCTAACAAGAAAAAGAATATCGACAAAAAACTTGGTAAATGCATGGACATCATCAGAATAGTTACCACAAAATATTTATATGTAGTTGCTTTGGGTACAGATGTTCTCCAGGCAAATGAGAGAGATACATTTGTAATACATATATGGGAAATGTTTAACAGCCAAAGGGTTTGTCATTTTCATTGGTTGATCTAATGATCTAGAAACCTCTGCCAGAAGGTTCAGCCAGGTTCCCGACCTCCTTTTCAGCAGCTGAACCACTTTGTCATGAACACATTCCCAGCCTACTGCCTGGACAGAAAAGGAGCTTAATGCTCCTGCTGACATATTAACTAACAGAGCATGTGCACTGCAGCAGAATCTGATTGCCTCAGAGTGCTGACCCTCCCTATCCTATTCTGAATTCTTCTGTACAAGGAGATTACAGAAGATCAATATAAATTCAGGAAATTTCATTTGTATGTTGAAATAAACAATGGGGCTACCATTGTTGATGTCCCATTCTGCAAAAGCTAGTCATATTTGCTCTTCTACTGACCCCACTAAGTCCTCATTCACATGAGTGCCGAGACCTGTATACAAGAATGGGCCACTTTTTTCTGACATCTCTAATCTCCAAGTGCTGCGTGCAGCAGCTGCAAATCACAGGAGTGCAGGTAAGTAGCCCAAAATGCATGCAGTGTGCATTTGACAGCGCTGCATAGGGATAACTATGATCCTTACGGAGTCACATGTATAGAGTATTATAAGATGGCTATGTATACTTCATTTTGTCTCATCAGAGATGCTTCAAGTTGTTTACTGCAAATGGCACACACATATCTAGATGGCAAGTGTGCCAGCAGGCTTGTGTAACAGTTTAGGTGGAGTGTCCGCCTTGGTCCTTTCATGTGGTCTGTTGCTATTTGATAAGAAAGGCTATATAAGCAGAGAAGAACTCTTATGGAAAGTGGAATACAGTGAGGGCGGACACTGAATTTCCCATATATGTATATGCAATAATAAATAAAATACGGAGCCTTAACTCATCTGCAGGTAATTATTCAAGTTTCCTTAAAAATAGAGGAACTTGAGCAGGAGGTACAATCTTTTCTATACAGCACTCATCCACAATCCTGTCACATTAAGGCTAGGTTCACATCTCCGTGTTCCTGCGGGCTGTGTTTTAAGCGGGCACGAGAGCCCATTCATTTGAATGGGCTCCCATTCTCCGGGACATGCAGGGAAGAAGTCCCTGCATTTCTTTGGAAAAACACAGCCCGCACGGGAACCTCTGTTCCCAGTGCGACTGCGATGTCCAGTGCAGGCGGCGTGCCATTAGAATTAATGGCACCCGCCCTTGGGTCCGCATTCCTCTGTGCGGCTGCACGGATTTTTGTGCGGATCTGCAGCGGCATGTAGCTGCTGCATCATAACAGACTTTAATGGACTGCTTGCGTACAGCACTTGTAGGTTAGACGCCAGAAAAAAAAAAAAAATCAGCTCACGGTAAACAGGCCTTGGCGCCTGTGTGACCAGGGCCTAACCCAGCTCAAAGATGCAGATTGGGACTCCTAGCTAGTTCCGGTCTAAATATTGAAGCCAGGGAGTCAATGTAACAATTAGGCAGCTAGCTGTGTTCAATGTGTGTATCACATTTGACAGCCTAGTTTCACCTTCTCTATAATGAGAGAGAGGAAAGATAGAGGTGGCCTGTGGGGGAATAACTTGGTCTCTGGAGAGAAATTTGAGCAGAAACTGTTTTCCAAATTATGCAGCAACCAGTTATTTTTAAGTTGAATATTTAATACATAGCAGTTATTCCTGTTAATCTCTTCACACATAGGGTTATTTCAAAGAAAACCTGCCTTGACAAATAGGGAGACTGCGATTCCTAAGTTCACTTTTTGAAAAGGCTAGTTGTCTGGTTGTCATGCTGATCCACTGGCTTCAATATTTGAGTCCATAACAAATATGTTCTGTATACCTGTTCCAATTTAATTTAACCAAGAACTAAACCCCAACTTTAACATTCCAGGAAACCTGTACTGAGAGAAATATGGAGGCGGCCAATTATTATTATTATTATACAGTATTTATGTAGCGCCAAAGGGTTTGCTCAGCGCTGTACAGTAGCAAGAGGGACAGAACATGAGACAAGACAGTAACAGTACAATACACGAGGGGTTCGAGGGCCCTGCTCTTTCAAGCTTACAATCTAGGAGGGAGGGGAAGGTGGTACAGGAGGAAATGTCTGTGGGGGATGGAGTGGTGGGAGGAGTGGAGGGTGACTTCTTGCCCTCCAGAGGATTTACCCCCCTTTCTTACCAGGCGACTTTTTGCGATACGGCACTGCATTACTTAACTGACAATTGCACAGTCATGCAACGCTGCACATAAATGAAATTTATGTCCTTCTTTCCCACAAATAGAGCTTTCTTTCAGTGGCATTTGCTTGCCTCTGCGTTTTTTTATTTTTTTGCGCTATAAACAATTTAATTTCTAATTTCTTCATAAATTTAGGCCAAAATGTATTCTGCTGAAACAAATCCCAATACATTTAAATTAATTGGTTTATGTGAAATTTACAGCATCTACAAATGGCAGAAGGTATACTGGAATTTTTTTTTTATACAAGTAATGGCGGCAATCAGCGACTTATAGCGGGACTGCGGGGGTATTCTGACACTGGGGGGAACTGACTAACTGCCACTGACATCCCCAGTGACAGTAATACAGTGATCAGTGCTAATAATAATATCTGAGGCGATCAAAGTGTTAACTGTGTGCTGTTTTACTAGGGAAAAATACTGCCGTGTATTTCTCTGCTGTGTAGAAAATACACAGCACCATGTTACTGCTGGCAGGAGAGAGACCTGTGTTGTTTACATAGAGGTCTTTCCTCTGTCAGTGATACTCGGTGATTGCCGAGTGCTGGCGGGGAATCTCTGGCCGGGACCCGGTGATAGACATCTGTAGCCACCAATGGCAGGGTGGTGCACGCAAATGCACCCTCTATATACACACACACACACAAACGATTTTGTGCAGCCCTGTCGCAGCACTTCCGCTATAGGGTGGTCGGGAAGCAGTTAAAGCACTTCCTTATCCTAATACATGTCCCATGAGGCATTGCTTCTCACACATTCACATGTTCCCAGGCACTTACTGACATGTATTGACAATGTACAGAGCTGTACAGGGGTTGGACAAAAATAAAGAAACACTACATGATTTGCAGGTGTGAAAGTGACATGTTTTGCTTTGAAAGCAGAATGTAACATTCTTTTGCTTCCGCTGTGTGATGAGACACCTAGCTAACAGATGGGAAGCCTCACTTTCATCATTCACTGCATGCGCTGCTAGTACTACAGAGTCGTATCAGAACTTACAAAGCTTCAAAGAGGACAAATTGTTGATGCCCGCTTAGCCTCTGTGACTGAAGTTGCCAATTTATTTTCCGTGTCGCAAGGTACAGTATCAAAGGTTATGATGGCATATACAGTTTCTGGGAAAGAATTGACCGAGAAGCATAAGCTCAGTCGATATGGTCAACTGACAAAAGGACATTACAAAGGATTGTGACCAGGAATAAGAAAACAACTGCTGCAAAAGTGACTGCAGAGCTCAATCTCAGTCCCGTTTATAATCCTGCGTATCCAATAATAGTCCCTAATGATGTGAGGATAGTCGTCCACCTCCAACATATGATCCCAGGCCTTTTTTCATACCAATAGAAACTGGCTACCTGTTCCTGATTGCCAAATGATAGCCAAAGCCAGCAAGAAGCTCACAGTCAATTTCCAAGAAGCTGAGGAAAGTATGAATATGATGCTGGCTCTAGTATAATTCACATCTTAAAAAGGAGGTTTACTTAATCTTTTAGCCTGAGTTGCATATAGTTTACTTACCAGCCCTCAGGCCAAGTTCTTGGGGGATGCATATCTCCCAGCTACCCTTGCCTCTGTGTTGTTTCCACTTCCCTACACTGATTTCTGCGCTGGATAGCCTTCCTTGATCCCTTCATCCAACCCTGGCTTTTTCATTCTCTTTCTCCTACCAGTTTTCACTGTAACTCTCCACTTTCCAAGCCACTCTCTACCTCCCTATATTTTCCTGCCTGGAGCTACCTGGTTTAGACCACCTATCCTCTATTTAGGCCCATGAAGGGCCCTCAAGCAACACCTTCCTATAGATTCAGAAAATTTACAGATACAAATATTTCTTCATTTCATCCTGTTTGGTTCCCACCGCTGTCAATCAAATTCTATGATGAGGGCGGGGCTGAGCTGTCTGTGTCTATAGATACAGGCAGAGCGGCTCAGGATTGAGCTTGCAGGTTTGCCACAATAGGAAGCGGTTTAATATGGTGGCACACCAAGAAAAGGAGGAGCCAGGAACCCTGGCGGGGGACTTGAGAAGAAAAGGATTGGGGCCAAGTAAATATAGCACGTTTGTTTACAATAACTTTAAAGTGGAAGTCCAAGCTATAACTATCCACTTTTAAATCTGCTCCCACCTCCCTTCTAACACCTATACTCACTACCCTGTAAAAGGAAGATGCATATAATTACCTATTCTCAGGGCACTCCAGTCTGGTTACGCGATAGACTCTTCTCTCTCAGCTAGCAGCAGCTTCAAGGAAGAGGAGGGACTGCTAACAATGAATTCCCCATAGTGAGCTTATGGGTGACATCATTAATCAAGCATTTTAGCCATTGTCGGTGATCACTTCTCTACCCTGAGGCCAGTTACTAGGGAGATCACGCGACTGGACTGAAGCAGCCTGAGAATAGGCAAATATATGCATCTTCCTTCCAGAGCAGGCATCACTAGATGGTAGACAGTGATCCAGATGCAGATCCCAGTAACAGTCTTATCCAGACTGCAGCCTCGCCAAACAGATGCCTGAGTGTCCTCTTCTGGCCAGCGGCTCACATGCCCCCGCTGTCATCCTCAAGGAAGGGCACAAGATGGGAGGCAGGGTGGGACTTTTCAAGTTAGGAAGCGGGTGCTTGGTTGTTAGGTTGCTGGAAAGTCCTGCTCTTTGTCCATACCTGTCCTGTCTCCCATCTTGTATAAATAGGGTAGAACAGTAAAGGGAGTGCAAGGGGGGGGGGGGGGGGGATAGTGCTGCGATGTGATGAAAGGGACAGGAGATCGATATAATTGCAGGTCTGTGAAGTCAAGAGGAGTCTGTGAACTAAGGGGAGTGGTAATAGGAAGGAAGGCTGTGAATTAACAAAAGGGGGAGGGGGAATATGATGTAAAGAGGACTTTGACAGAAGGATGCGTTGGGGGTGGTCTGTGAGAGTGGGGGGTACTGTGATTGAAGGAAATCTGTGATGGGGGGGTTTGAAATGGGGCAGGTCTGTGGTGTAAATGGTGCCTGTGATGTAAAAGGGGGGGGGGGTGTTATGTTAAGGGGGTTCTAAGAAGGATGTAAAAGGGGGAAACTGTGATGTGAAGGGAGGACTGAGGGCACTAACGTAAGGGTTAGTTCACACTTGTGCATAGATCTATGTTTTTCTGCATTGTCTGTTTCTATGCACAGCAGCTGAGCTGCAGTGCACAAAAATATTGAAATGTCAAAATTACATTTCATTCAAAGTTGAAAAAAAAAAAAAAGACAAAAGTTTGACAAACTTAAATGCGCACCTCCTGGACCTCACACTAACAGATGCCCACACAGTAGAACCCTGCATTTTATCATAAGGGCCAGGATGTTTGGGCCCTAAAAGGGGTGAAGCAGTATGATGTGATGAATCGCCATATTACAATCATGAAACTCAGACCACCACTGGAAGAAAATTTTACTGACTAGACCTTCCTGAATTTTAATTCTCTACCCCTGTTCTAGAGGGTAGTTCGTATAAGCATTAGAAGGGATCCTGGAATTCTACTTTAACTTGCTTAATTTGTGCAAACTCAAAAAAGCTACATTTCCCTATTGTTTATTAATAAAGAAATGTGCTGTGATCAAGAATTTTGAATAGCTCATTGTGGATTTGTATTTAATACCACTCCTCTTACCAGAATATTGGGTTATACCTTCAGCTTCTTATGACTGGAATGGGACCTCTTCTGTTTATCTTTTAGCATGCAACATATACCATCTGACATACATTTCCAGTTCTTATATATTATGTGTTTGACCAACTCCCCCCCCCCCCCTTTCCCCCATTTCTTCCCATATTATATTTCATTTCTACAAGCGTCTCCAATATTTTACGATTGTGGTGCAAGTAGCAGGGAGGTGGTAAATAGCAGTAATGAAAGACTTGTCATTTACATTCTGTGACTCAGACTTGTAAAACTGGAAAATTTGTAGCCTGCTTATATGCCGATATATATGCATCTTGGATTACACAACACAATTTTGTGAAATCTTTATATAAAAAATAAAAATAGTAGGTATGCACAAAAGCCGAAAATTCATGTCCGAAACCAAAAATTCAGAATGCACTTGACCAAAAACCAAAATGTACAGCTTTGTTAAAAATGTATCTTTTTTTATATACATATCCAGTAATGTAAAATAACGAAGTGAAAAAAAAAAATAATATATATGTGTGTGCGCTTGTGTGTATGTATGTATGTGCGGCACAGCCACTTAAAGGAAAAATTCACCTTTTGACAAAAAATAATTAATGCACTTTTTTGCAGGTAAAAAAAAAAATTATTCTCTTGTTGCAGGAGCCTTGTAAGCAGATCGCTGGTGTTATGCAGGACTCCTGCAGACCTGTCAGTATATCTGCTTGCCCGTACATCCTGTACAAGCAAGCTGATATACTCTGACAGGAAGAAATCAATGAACTACCACAGCGGTTTTTTTTTCATTTGGACAGGTAGCAGGAGGAGAAAATCCCCCTGTGAAGAACGCGGTACCTGACCCCTGCTGTTCTCATCAACTCATCAAAAGGACCAGCCAATCTCACACTGTGCTGTCACGTGCGCCATAATGCCACTCTCAGCTGCACCCTGCACAAAGATTTTCCAGCTTGTGGGACCATAATCTAGGTGCAAGCAGCCTGAGAGCGAGTGTCACTGGGTTCCAGACATCCGGTGGACCGGACGCGTGGCGGCGAGCACCTGTGCCCCTGGCCCCAATCCGCTGCCATCTGGGCGGCAGCGGACCCTGGCGGGGCCCCCACGATTCTCCGGTCCCTGCTTGTCGGCCAGGAAAGGCCACAGGACCTTTTTCCCGGAGCCCCGGGACTTGCGGCCTACCCAGCACCCAAAGCCGCGGCCGAACCGGATCGCCGGGCACCGCCGCTCTGTCCCCCGATTCCCGCCGACCTGCCAGCCTCCCCGGGGCCCTCCCCACCAGCCCTGGGTCCATCCCTGACCACCACGAACCAGCTCAGGCCCACTGCTGATTGCTGCTTCGCCACCCAGCCCGCTGGCCTGCCTGTCTCCCTTGAGCCCTCCCCATTGGCTCTGGGCCCACCTCAGGCCACCCTGCACCCAGCTACCAGCACCCAGCTACCACCTCTGGACACCCTGCACCCAGCTACCGGGCACCCAGCTACAACCTCTGGACACCCAGCACCCTGCTACCGGGCACCCAGCTACCTGCACCCGGCACCTAGGGGCTGCTTCAGACCACCCAGCACCCTGCATCAGCCGGCACCCAGCCTCGGACCAGGGACCTCTCCAAGCCACCCAGCAAATTGAGACGTCGCCGCACCTCCGCCACCTGCACCGAGAGGGTCAGCCTCCACTACCAGCTGCCTCCCTGCTCCCCTCCGGGTACCACGCGGCCGGGCACCTACCACCACACAGCCCCGAGCCCTGTCCAATCCGACGGAGTCAAGCCTGCCACGCAGCCTACAGCACCCACTGACGCCAGGCCCTACCGCTCCCACAGACACTGGGCCCCTAGCATCCCTCACTCGCTGGCCCGCAACATCCGCATGCACTGGCTCACTTTGCCCACGGACGTCGAGCCCTTCTGCACCTACCAACGCCTAGCCCACTCTACCTCCAGGCATCCGTCCACACAACCTCCTGCCGCTGGGCCCTTCAGCACCTTCAACGCCTCCCGTCGCCGTGCCCTCAGCACCCGACGCCTGGCCTCAACATTTTCAGTCACCGAACCGCCAGCATCACCAGACGCCGTGCCTACCAACACCCCCAGACATCGCACCCTACGACCCCTCCGCTCGCCGAACCACTGTACCCACTGAAGACGTGCCACAGCACCCACGGACGCCAGCTCACTGCATCCACAGACTGCAACCAGCCAGCTGCTGACCCAGCTGCCCTCCACTCTCACCTTCCCCCCTACAGGAGGACTCAAATGGACTCCTCCATGGCGATACAGACTCTCCACATCACCATGCCCTGACCTGTACCCCCTCACCTCCCCCGACCTGACCAGCACCCTGCTCACCCCAACATGCCACCTGCATTCTTCCTCCTCGTATTTTTCTCCTCTATCCCAAAAATCGCCTCCCTCTACCCGCCTACCCCCCCAAATTGGCTCTACATTGCCCCTTCACTTCTCCCCTCTCCCCACTACAGCACTCACCACCTCCTCCTGCTACTCCACTCCCTCGTCGACCCACGTGCACCACTATCAGACCCACACGCTCCTGCACTTCCCGTTCCCATGCCACCTTCCTCACCCTCCTCCTTCTGCTATCCGCTGGGGACATCTCCCCGAACCCTTGGCCCTTCACCACCTCACCCCCCTGCTCCCACCAGCCGCCGCAACCCCCTCAACCTCATACCTGTACCCCTACTCCCCGCATCCATCCCCCTCTCTCGGTTGCACTCCTGACGCCCGCTCGGTTTGCAACAAGCTTACCGCCATCCATGACCTCTCTATCTCCCACTCCCTCAACCTCCTAGCGGTCACCGAGACCTGGGTACAGGCCACTGACTCTACCTCCCATGCGGCACTCACCCATGGAGGTCTCATCTGGACCCATTCACCCAGACCGAGCGATCGCAGAGGTGGTCGTGTCGGCTTGCTCCTATCACCACTGAGCACCTTCCAGGTCCTCCCTAACCCCCCCTCTCTATCCTTCTGCTCCTTTGAGACTCACTGCATCCGGCTCTTCTCCCCCACCCCCCTAAGGATCGCAGTGATCTACAGGCCTCCTGGATCCATACCCCGCTTCCTGGATGACTTCCCGGCCTGGCTTCCCTTCTTCCTCTCCTCTGAGCTACTGACCATCATCCTTGGGGACTTCAATATCCCCATCAACGACAACATCCCGGCTACTTCCCAACTCCTCCACCTAACATCCTCCTACGCGCTCACACAATACACTCAATCCTCCACCCACATCGATGGGAACACCCTGGACCTCGTCTTCTCCCACCTCTGTACCCTCAACCAGTTCACTAACACCCCCTTCCCTCTCTCCGACCACCACCTCCTCACGTTCTCCATCTCCCCTTCCCCTAACTCCCCCCCCCAAGGCGCTAGCCGCAACCTCCGCAACCTGAACCCGGCCCCCCTCCACTCGGCTGCCGTCACTGTCATGTCCTGACCTAGCCACCACCACATACGACTCACTGTCAGCTGCCCTAGACTCTCTGGCACCCCTAACCACACGCAACATCAAACCTAGACCGCTCCAACCATGGCAGAACGACCATACTAAATGCCTCAAAAGTCGCAGTCGCGCGCTGGAGAGACTATGGCGCAAAACCAGGTCCCCTAGAGCGTTCTCCCTCTATCTGCCTTCCTCACCTACACCTCCTCCCTCCACGCCACCTAGCAGGCCTACTTCGTAAACCTGATCAACACCCTCTCCACCTGCCCTCACCGACTCTTCTCCACCTTCAACTCCCTGCTCGCTCCCCCCCCTCCCTCACTCACCGCCAACGAGATTGCCACCCATTTCCACAACAAGATTGACGCTATCCATAAGGACATAGTCAACTCGCAATCTACCTCCCCACCTAGCCTCCCCCCCCCCCCCCATCACCCCCTCATCTCTCCCCTCCTCTGACCTCGCTACCGCACTGCCCCCTACCTCACCCAAGGTCCCGCTTACCGTAACCCCCCCAGCACTGCACTCCTTCAACCCTGCTACCACTGAGGAAGTCACCAGGGTCTTCTCAGAAGCCCGCCTCACTACCTGCCCCCTGGACCGTATCCCCTCTCAACTCCTCCGGTCACCCCCCTCTTCCCTCATCCGCTCCCTCACCCACATCTTCAATCTCTCCCTCTACTGGCGCATTCCTCTACCCCCTAAAGCATGCGCACATCACCCCCATACTCAAAAAGCCCTCCCTGGACCCCACAGACCCAAACAACCTCAGACCCATATCCCTGCTGCCACTCATTTCCAAGCTCCTTGAGCGCTTAGTCTACGATCGCCTGAGAGCCCACCTAACTGACATCAACCTCCTTGACCCACTACAGTCCGGCTTCCATCCCCAACACTCCACCGAAACTGCCCTCCTCAAAATCATTAACGACCTACTAATCACCAAAGCCAAAGGCGACTACTCTGTCCTCCTTCTCCTGGATCTCTCTGCGGCCTTCGACACAGTTGACCACCCCCTTCTCCTTAATAAACTACTCTCCCTTGGCATCAGAGAAACCGCTCTCTCCTGGTTCTCCTCTTACCTATCCTGACACTCCTTCAGCGTTTCCTACAACGGTGCCACCTCCCCTTCCCTCCCCCTCTCTGTTGGGGTCCCCCAAGGCTCTGTCCTTGGACCCCTTCTCTTTTCCATCTACACCTCCTCCCTTGGCAAACTCATACACTCCCACGGCTTCAACTATCACCTCCGCCCTGATGACACTCAAATCTACCTCTCCACCCCTCTCCTCACCCCCTCAGTCTCCGCCCGCATCACTCACCTCCTAAATGACATCTCAGACTGGATGTCGCTCTATTTCCTCAAGTTTAACCTCTCCAAAACCGAGCTCCTCGTCTTTCCCCCTGCCCATGCCCCCCCCCATCCTATCCATCACTACCAACACCACCATCAATCCCGTCCAGCAAGCCAAAGTCCTAGGCGTCACTCTGGACTAAAACCTTTCCTTCCAACCTCATGTCAAATCACTTACAAACACATGCTGGCTCCACCTCCCCCACATCGCCAAGATACGCTCCTTCCTTACCCCAGACACCACTAAACTACTCGTTCACTCCCTGATTATCTCACGCCTTGACTACTGCAACTCCCTTCTCACCGGCCTACCCCAGTGCAGGCTCTCCCCGCTTCAGACCATCCTGAACTCAGCGGCCAGACTCATCCACCTCACCAACTGCTCCACCTCTGCCACCCCCCTCTGTCATTCCCTCCACTGGCTCCCGGTTGCCCAACGCATCAAATTCAAACTACTGACTCTGACCTACAAAGCCATTCACAACACTGCCCCTACCTACCTCACCAACCCGATTCCCAAGTACCACCCTACCCATACCCTTCGCTCCTCACAGGACCTCCTTCTGTCTTGCTCCCTGGTCTCCTCCTCCCACGCACAACTGCAAGACTTCTCCAGGTCCTCCCCCATCCTCTGGATCTCACTGCCCCAATCCATCAGATTGTCGCCTTCCCTCCTCACCTTCAGGCGCTCCCTGAAAACCCACCTCTTCAGGGAAGCCTACCCCACCCTTACCTAACAGCCGTCCTCCATTTCTCCTACCACTCCATCCCCCACAGCCACTTCCTCCTGTGCCACTACCCCCTCCCTCCTAGATTGTAAGCTCGAAAGAGTAGGGCCCTCTAACTCCTCGTGTGCTGTTCGCTGTTGCTGTGCTGTTTCATGTATTGTCCCCGCCCCTCTATTGTACAGCGCTGAGCAAACCCTTTGGCGCTATATAAATTTGATGTAATAATAATAATAATTAGGCAATTAACCCCTCAACCTCCAAGCTGCCACCAGATTTGGGACTATCAACTAGTGTTGCACAGAAATGAAAATTCTGGTGCCGAAACTGATACCAAAAATTCAGAATGCATGTGTTCGAAACTGAACTGAAACTGAAATGTCTGCGTATGTGGGGGTGGGGAGGCTCCAAATTTTTTCTATTTTTTTTTCTACTTTCATGAATATTTTTTTTTCAACTTATGATTTTATTGCTATCACATAGGGGACCAATAGTCCCTTATGTGATAGCATATGAGTGACAGGCCATCTTTGTAAGGGGGAGGGGGTGGGCAGTGTGTGCAAGGAGGGGGCAGGAGAGGAGCAGAGTATACAGTGAGGGAGCAGTGTATACAGAGAGGCTCCCTCACTGGCTGTCACTATATGTCAGTGCCGGTTTTTAAATGCAATTTCCGGCTTTTTTTTTCTTCACTATAGCTCAGAGAAAAACTATTTTAGCTTGGGGAAAGAAACTAAAAAGAAACTTTGTTTCTTTTAACTCGGGGAAAGTGACAGGTCATTCTCAGAGCTATAGTGAAGAAAAAAAAGCTGGTAATTACATTTAAAACCGGCACTGACATATAGTGACAGCCAGTCACTGTATACACTGCTCCTCCCCTGCCTTTCTCCGCCGCCCCCTAACATCTGCAGTACACACAGCCCCCTGTATCAGCTAAAAATGCTGATAGGGCTATTTTCAGTCGATATGTTTAGGTCGAAATTTTGGTGCATCCCTACTATCAACCCTTCACAATGTTAGCAAGAACAAATGTGAACAATAAACATCTGTGACACACACACTGTCACCACAGACAAGTATATTCAGAGGATTATTATATACAGTAGCACTCTTCAAGAGAGTTTGCATTAAAACCCTTAAAGATAATTTTAACACTTTTCAAAATAGGGTTAATTAATGAAAAGGTCAAATGGTACAATTAAAATATTTACAGAAAGGGATGTTACAAAAAAAATAAAGAGAATAAAGCAACAGAGAAATAAAAGAAAGGAGTTAAGAAGGGAGAATACTTGCAAATTCCTGGTTTTAGAGTTTTGAGTCCAATTGTCCGAGCACAAACATTGCCTTGGCTCTCAAGTCCGTTAAGATGTTCCTTGGTTGATGTTAAACGTGAGCTCAATACTAGATCCGGTCAGTCCCTTTTCTATGATATCAACCGGGAACAACTGACCAATCGGATGGGTGCTAGGAGGTCACCAAATATATGACCAAGTCCCAACTACAGTTTCATACTAATATTAACTTCCAATACGTGCAGGTGGTATTCTAGCAAATGGCAATTATTATTCAGAATTTCGAACCCAGGGATACCTAACACAGTGTACCTTTGTCACCCAGGAGTGAAGAAACTGGTTTCTCCCCTTTCCTATGTGCCAACATAGTTATATGTGACCTTGATTTGTTTGATAGGATATTCCCTATTCAAATATATTATGGATATTAATGTTCCCTGTCCCTCTTGAATTCTATGAATTGTATGTGGAAACTGTTACAGGTGGAATAAGCGTTTTATGGCATGCTCTGCATTCCTAGAGCTCTAATGGCCTTACAGGTCATGTGTTACTGCTTGACTGAGTTATTATTGTTTTACGATAGGGCAGAGGAAAGGGTTTTCCATGGTTCATGGAAACAGAAATCCTGCCAATAGTAATTAGCAGTTTACTGCCTGGCCAGCTCTGTGTTTTAATTAAGATAAGAGGTTCTTTTGACGTTTGTTAAAAGTTACAGCTACAAATTCCACAGTTTTAGGAGGAGAGAGGGGAGGAAGTGGAGTGGAGGAAACTAGAGTGTTCAAAATCTGGTGCAGTTCTGCATAGAAACCAATCAGTTTCCAGGTTTTGTCAAAGCTTAACCACTTTCCTTCCGCCCTATAGCAGAGGTACTGCTACAGGGCGGCAGAGCTGCGCAAAATCAAGTATGTGTAAGTGATTTGCATTTCTGGGTACAGGCGCAAGCGGTATCAATCTCCGGGTCCTGCCCAGCGATTTCTGGCTGGCACTCGGCGATCATGGGGCAAATCTTACAGGGGAGAGACCTGTGTGTAAACAACACAGGTATCTCTCCTGTCAGCATGGACATTCTGCTTTGGATCTCTCTGCAAAACAGAGAGATACAAAACAGCATGCCTCCCTAGTAAAACACAATACAGTGCATACAGTAAAAACACACACTGCACACAGTTAACCCTTTGATCACCCCAAATGTTAACTCCTTTCTGCCCTGTGTCATTAGTACAGTGTCGGTGCTTTTTAAAAATGTAAACAAAGGTCCATATTTGTCAATCCTGAGTAAAAAGTCACAAAGTGCGTCTAGAGAAAAATGGGTATACCGGATGTTAATTGTTTGCCATTTTTCTCTAGACGCACTTTGTGACTTTTTACTCAGGATTGACAAATATGGACCTTTGTTTACATTTTTATGGCTATCCTATTCATTTTATGCTATTCTATTTACTATTTTATGCTATCCTATTCATTAATTCATGAGCTGTTTTTAGCGTATTAATAAGGGTGTTTTTACATTAGAATATATTTCCTTTTTTATTCATTTAAATGCGTATTTTTATGCATATTACTGATTGCTGAATTTTGAGCACCTTCATATGCCATGGGCAAATTAGTGTTTTCTCCGATATCTCACCAAATGGTGATTAATCACTTATCAAGGGGACTTGCAATTCACCATTATATCCCCGGGATTATACCACTAATTAGTGGCATTTAGCGTTCCATTTTATCTATGGATCGCTGGGTACTAATATGTCCCAGCTATCTTTTTAGTCTCTAAATGCCGGTTTATTGGCATTTTTTGATTAGGATGATTATTGCACATTAGAGTTTTGTACCTTGCTCTTTTAAATGTATCTTTTTTAATTTTACTGTTAGTATTATTGCACTTTCTGTGACATTTATTTTAATTAATAGATTTGAGGACCTGGAACACCCTTTATACCGTGGGTATATTAGTTTATTCCCCTTCTCTGTCACCAAGCTTGGTGCTACATTATTTAGGGAAGTGGTTTGTAGCTGTCCTGACTGGATGTAAACCAGGATTCCTATATTGATTATCTCCCCTGGGATCGTGAGCCATCAGTTCTGGCTCAAATGCACTGTTCTATGTGCTCTGTCAGCGGTATGTAATGCATTACAGCTGACAGTTCCAGATATCCACGGCAAAATGGCGCTTAGCCGCGCGCGCATGCGCAGTTGCCCGGTCTCTCCGAAAATGGCGGCGAGTCAGTGCGCATGCGCGACTCCCGTTCTTTGCTATATGAAGATTTGGCGTCTATCACAGAGCTGTCAGTATCCCCTCTGATGATGTGCCTTAGCACGAAAGGCCTCAGGAGGAACTGACAGCCTGTGACGCCTTATTGCCGCCCAGACCACGAGGAAGTCTGGCGGCTTCTTCATTCAGGGTCAGTGGTTTTGCTTTTTATGTTATTCACTTTATATGTCTGGCCATCTGCCTAGCATCACTACTGATATACCCTGCACTGTTTATTACCAATAAAAGTTATCTTTTGAAATACTACACTATGGGTACTCTCCCACTCTTTGCCCCTTATTGAGGGGTCAGCAGACACCGTTTTCCACTTCATCCAGAGGAGGGAAGCCTTCACCTGGAGTCTGTATCCGGCCGATCTATCCCGATGCTTGGGAGGTTCTGTGAGCCCAGCTGACCATCGCATGATAACACCCCTTCCTGAGGGAGATCGATACTCTGCAGAATTGATTAAACATACGCGCATTTCCTATGCGCGGTCGGTGAGTGCGCACTTCTGCCATTTATTCCGGATTTCTCATAAGCTGTGTCCAATCTACTTTATCGTTGATTCTATGAACTTTTGATAACCAATTTCAGAACAAACTTTTTAGATTGAATTTTCTAGACCAGAACTTTCTAGATCGAATTTTCTGTTTATTTTTAGCGCTGCACTTTACTTATCTATCTTCACTTGAGGCTGTTGTGATCTCCTTTCAGTGCTTTAGCTGCTTATATATTTTTTATTGTTATACAAGAAGCGCTCGCTACATCTTTTATAGCTATATAAATCCTGTATAATAATAATCATAATCTTCTTGAAAGATGCAGACTTTTTTCTGTACCACTGCTTGAAGAAAGTGTCCTCTAAAAACTGGCAGTAGGTTTGGGAGTTGATTTTAAGTCCATCTTCAACCCGAAAAGGTCCAACTAGCTCATCTTTAATAATACCATATCAGTACCCCACCTCCACCTTGCTGAAGTGGAGCTCTGTGCCTGTTACTGATCCAGCCATAAGCCCATCAAGAGTCACTCATCTCTTCAGACCATAAAACCTTTGAAAAATCTGTCTTCAGATATTTCTTGGCCCAGTCTTGACGTTTCAGCTTGTGTCTTGTTCAGTGGTGGTCGGGTTTCAGCCCTCGTAACCTTGGCTCTGAGCATCTTGTACTTCTGGGCACTACAGGTAAGTTGCAGTTCTGGAATATGACAGCACTGGAGGAGAACGAATTTCTGGTATCTTCACGTTTGATTCTTTTTAAATCTTTGGCAGTTAATTTGTGCCTTTTTTCTCAACACGTTTCTTGCGACCCTATTGACTATTTGCAACAAAACATTTAATGGTTCTGTGATCACGCCCCAATATCTTAGTAATTTCAAGAGTGCTGCATCCCTCTGAAAGACTTTTTAAAATGTTTGACTTTTCAGTCAGTTAAATCTCTTTTTTGGCCCATTTAGCCTGAGGAAAAGAAGCTGCCTAATAATTATGCACACCTTGATATATGGTGGTGATCTCCTTAGGCCACACCCTCCCGCCTTACACAAATACACATCACCTGATATGCTTAATAAGCATGGTGATTTAGTCACAATACTCGCTTGCCTAATTATTGTGCACATAGTATATCTGACTTGCTGCAGCTTTCAAAACACACTATAAGTTGCTCAAAGCATGCAGGGAAATCAGTGTATGCAAAAGCTTGTACAACTGTGAAAGAGTGTACAATGAGTTCAGCTTAAGGGCTTGTTGAGACATGTGGCAAAGACTACTGCTCCTCTAAGATTGTTGCCCAGATTGCTTTTCAGAGATGTTTGACAGGCGGCGAGGAGGAAATATGTTGCCTCCTCACTGCCTGATTCAACACTTTAAAATTACACTACCAAGCTGCAATTGCATGCATTACACGCGATTGTAAGGTGGTCCCATAGACCTGCATTAGTTGCATTTGGCAGTAGCAACACCTGCTAAAAGTGACATGTGTACAGCCATGAACAGCTACATGTCTCTGTTCAGGAAAGCAGTTGGGAGGCAGTAAAAACGTGGCTCAACCACCTGGATTTATTGCCCCAGGCCACATGTGAACCTGCCATAAGGGCCAGTTCACACTAAATGCATTTTAGCTGCTTTTTTTTCTGCATCCAAAATGCACAGAAAGTAGGTCATATGGTTGTCAATCTCAAAGCTCACATCAGTGCTTGCAGTTCCAGTGTGTTCCGGATGCAGGAAAAAAGTAGAACATGCTGCATTTTTTCTGCACAAAACTGTACTGGAACGCGGTAAAATGCATCAGAATGCACCAAAAACACACTGGAACACACATCCCTATTTAGGGAAAAAAAGGAAAAATGAACTGGAATGTATAAAAAAAAAGCGTAAAAATGCACCAGAACGCTCCAAAAACGTGCATGCAGAAATGCATCTGGAAAGCATCTGGACTGCATTTCTATAGTGTAAACCGGCCCCAACACCCCGGTCGCACCGATCCCGACTTTGAAACTGATTTCGAAGTCAGATGGCATGCAGATTTGAGGTGCGATTTGTAAGACATCTGACACAGATGTTTATGCAAATCGCACCAAAAGTAGTGCATGCATTACTTTAGAAATCATTGCGACCAAGTCGGAACCACACCGATATGACTTCTGTAACTGCAGACAATAGGGTGCAACTTGCATTGCGATTTGCAAGTCTTATGGCATGTGGCTCATCGAGGCTCAATAGTTCAAAGCTCTCCAGTGAATCCATCATAAAATAATCACTGCACTCCAGGCTGTTGCAATGTTTCCTATTCCTGCCTAAAAAAGGCAGTGCCAAGACTTTATAGAAATGACAAATTAATAATTTTTGTACTGTCTGGTCCTTGTCATTTTTAAACAAATTACTGATTAAAACTAGGTTTTTCACATTTATGTACTGTGCTCCCTTTTTTCTATGCCATTAGGGCCTACTCACACAAGCATGTAGAAAACAGTGCCACGCCAACACCTCTCCTCCTTCCTTCTGTCGGTTCTCCCCCCACAGAAGATGTCAGCCCCACTAGGAGCACATTGCCCTCCATGTAACAATCACAATCAGTGGTCTACAACTGAGCCCAATCAGGGTGAAAAGGCAGGGACTGTAACTGGAGCCTCTGTTTGCTACCAGCGGATGTGGTTGATCTATGTGGCATATACCCCCCCCTCCTAATTTTGCTATTGGGATTATACACACCAGCAGCCACATTGTAATGGAGTGCTGATGCAGTGATAACATCGCACTTCACGGTTTACTTTTTTCTCAACTTTATTGGTATTTCACAAACTGACATTCCATTAATGTTTATTCACCGCAACATGTATGATGTGAGGTTGTGCACTGCTAAATGATGGAGTGGAAAATAGGACATGTCCTACTTCTGATCAGCACACACTGACACAGTGTGAACAGAATAAATAGGACATAAGGACACAATCTGCACTGGGGCCACAGTTGGCAAGGGGGCCCAGCACTGCCCAACTCTCCTGGTGGGCCCTTAGGCCTTGGTTCACATCTATGCAGGTTTGTGGCCGGTGTTTGCGCGGGCAAGGCAGCCCATTTATTTGAACAGGCTGCCATGCCTGCATTTATGCAAAAAAAAATGGATGCATCTTTAACAAAACATGGCCACAGGGAAATCACATGGTGCTTTTTTACCTGCGATTCCTGCACCCACACTGCTTTTTTAGATGTATGGGGATTCCATTAAGAATGAATGGCAGCCTCGTGTGTGTTGACTGTGGGTATCACTGCAATTCCCACACCCGCAAACCACTCACATAAATGTGAAGCAGGCCTTTGGCCCCTTTCACACAGGGTGGAATCCATTCCGTTTACAGATCGGGCAGATGACAGGTCTGTGTCCACTCAGTTCCTGCAGTATGGTCACGGACAGACCCCACTCTGTTCTATGGGTGTAAACAGATTCTGTGGTCTGTTTACATCTGACTACTTCCGATCTGATCCGAGATCCCCTTCTGTTTTTATTTTCTTTTTAGTGGACCGGACCTGGAGGTAGGCAAGCTTAAACAGATACTAGTCCATTTCCACAGGAATGCATGGACCTTCCGATCGAGTCTGCCTGAAAACCTGACTGATAGACCCGATAGGATCATCCGTGTGAAAGGGGCCTAATGGTGCAAATTCGGAGTTAGCGCTCACTTTGTAGCTGGTGATTTGTGCGGATGATGTTCATCAGGATACATAACCCCAGGAATAGGTGACAACAATGGTAGCCGTCTCCCTGTACAGTGTAGGTGGCCCAGAGAAGTGTAAATCATGGCTGATCCCAGTCATTGGCTGCACTAGCCTGGCTGGTGGGAATGGTATTTCCAGCTACTGACACTGGGAGGTAATGATTCTCCTCAGACCAGCAGGATCTCACAGTCTCCCCATCACACATATGAAGAGACTCTGTATGGATGACACACGGCCCTGCATACTGACAGGGATCAGGGATCCTCAATGTCTTCCCGCTCCCCAGCGCACCGCACACTGCCCCGTGTCTATGAATACACATACATACATACCGAGAGACATGTCGATCTTGTCAATGACTTCATTCGTGTTGGCTGTTTGCGGCACCATCCTGGTGTCCGCCTAGAAGACTCCTTGCACAAGCCGGCTTCTCCCCGTGTATATGACAACGCTCTCCCTACTTCTACTACAGCTCCAATCTCCCGTGACTAGGCCTCAACCAGCAACTCAGGGCAAACCGGAATCACGTAACCGGAATGTTCCCCCACACTGCCCTCTACTGGCCCTGAGTACTACCGCTCTGATTCTCAAAGCAGGCTTCTGGATGCAGGTGCGCATGCGTGCTACGATTCATGTGGCGTTCAAGCTATTGTAATAGGATGGATGTTCTTGAAACTATAGAAGCCAGACAGCAGTTCATGAAAATGTGTTAAAGTGGAAATATAGGCACAGTTTTGTTTTTCATTTTGGATAGAGTTAGGCCCTATTCACACCAGAGTGTTTTGTAACTCAAAGCTCCAAAACGCTGAGGGAGAAAAAAAAATCAATATCACTCTGTGGAGATGGTTCACATCTCCACCCAAAGTCACCTGAAGCAGAACGCCTAAAGCTCCAAAATGTTTTGGAGCTACTTATGTAGTTGCTGCATTTTTGGTGCTTTTTCATACCCATTGAAATACATGAAATTGTGCAAATCACGCGTTTTCATGCGCTTTAGCGCGTTGTCACTTCACTTCCTGTCCTGAAGCCATATCAGGAGGTGAGAGGAAATACTTCCAAACTGAGGAATTTCCTAGTTGTCCCCAGGATCACCAGAACTAGTGTCCCCATTGGAAGATTTCCCGACTATTCCTGTTCTGGTGTCAACCCAAAATTTGGGATTTTTTGTTTACTTTTTTTTTTTCTATTTAGGTATCAATCGTACTCCCAGATACTCAAATATGTTTGCTGCTAATTACCCACCATGTATATCGCTCCTCTCTACTTTATTGAAGATTTGGCATGGTTACCCTGTCTCGTTCCTGGGCAGAGTCATGGCAGTCAAAATGAATATTCTGCCTAAACTACTTTATTTACATCAACCCCAGTCCGTCTCGAAAACGTTCCTAGTCCATTTTCAGAGGCTGATTAATAATTTTATTTGGTGTAACAAACGTCCCCGTTTTACCTCATCGATTTTGTACCGATCGCAGCGGACAGGGGGCCTTGGTCTTCCCAATTTTTGGCTCTACTACCTGTCAGCCCGTTTTGCACAATTATCACAATGGGCGACTATTAACTCCCAGATCCCGTGGATCAGATTTAAATCTCAATCTATACGTCCATTTTATTTGCCGGGTATCTTGTGGTCCAAAATACCCCCTTGATCGTTAAGTACTTGTAACTCTATTGTGGCACATTCATTGACACTTTGGTCCCGATATAAACTTAAACTAAATCTGGTCTCTTCTGTTTCCCCAGGTGTATCATTTTTTGGTGACCCTAATTTCATTACAGCATTTTCTTCTCCACAGGCGTTTCGTTGGTGGTATGATAGATCCTTTATTAGGTTGTCTGACTTTCAAAGAGGTGGGTCTTATATTACCTTTAAGATGCTGCGCGTACTTTTCGATGTTCCGTTACGGGAATATCATCGGTATCGACAGATTAGACATTTTTTTAATTCACACTTTGGCTTCATACCTTCATCTCCGATTTTATTCTTTTAATGTATTAGCCGTGACTCTACTAGGGGCAAGGGTCGTATCTCCGATTTGTATCATAAATTCCTGGTCAGTTCCTTTCCCACACCTCCTTTATACAGACAAAAATGGGAGGTGGATAGTGGTATCACCTTTTCCGATGAGGATTGGGACTCCATGGTGGACAACATGTGTAAGAGCTCCATATCCCTTTCTGTCCGTGAGATTGCCCTCAATGTATTAACCAGATAGTATTATACCCCGTCAAGACTACAAGTCTTGTATCCACAGATGTCCCCCTTATGTTTCTGTGGCTGTGGCCTTACCGGTACTTTGGTACACACTTTTTGGGCTTGCCCAACTTTATCCTTGGTGTGGCGCAGGATATCCAAGGATATCCAAGGTAGTTACTGCACTGGTGGGTACCCCGGTACATCTGACTATACAGTCCTGCCGATTGGGTGTTCAAACTAGTGTTATGAGATTGATACATACTATTTGTATATCCACTCTGTGGGCTATTGCCCTACATTGGAAATCTCCTTCGGTACCATTGGCCTCTGTTTTACAGTAGATGCTGTGATGCTCATGGAACGAATTCATTACACCATACTGGATAAAATGCACTTATTTGATAGAAAATGGGAATCTTGGAAGGTTTATAGACATTTACTGCATGCTTAGGGCCATTCCATTTGAGGATTGCCTGATTTGTACTGTTGGCAGATATATAATTCTACCTATCTCTTTATTTATATTTCTCATGTACTTAGATTCTATTCTCTCTTCTTTTCTTTTAATTTTTTTCTTTTTCGATATGATTATGCCTTTTTGGAATGTACAATTCAACTGTGCTTTGTTACAACTGTACACATTGTTTGAAGCTGTACTGTTATTTTACAGACTATTTCTTGAAAATAAAAACCGTTTGTAAACAAAAAAACAGAAATCTCTATTCAGGGTCTGTCACTCTATCCTCCAACTCAAACCTTATATTCTTTGCAAACCCTATTGCCACCCCCTTTGCTCTTCTAATTGGGGAATCTCCATAGAACCACACAGGATAGTATCTAGAATTCAATTTCATTTTATTCTCTGTCTCCAAATGTGTCTCCTGTAAGAAAACCACTGACGATAATCTATGCTGTAACTCCTTAAATAACCTGAATCTCTTCCCGGGGCTATTTAACCCATTTACATTATAAGTTACAAACTGTATCTCTTCCATTCTTCTTTTACCTCCTCTCCTCCGTCCCCTCACTCCTTCTCTCTCTACTAATGTGTCTCCCCCCATATCACAGAGTGTTAACCTAACTACCCTCCTCCCATACCCCTCCCCCCATCTCCCCCCACCCCACTCCTCCTCTCCCCCCTCCCTCCCCCATTCCCACCCTCCCCCCTGTTAGGCTTATAATTTGCCTACAAATCATTTGTGGGCCTAATCCCACCCTAGATTCAAACCTTGAGGTAGAGCTCCGCCTTTGACGGCTCCCCTTCACCCTCTCCTCCCCAGTGACCCTCTAATTTTTGCATGAAGAGAGGTATCAGATTCCATTATCCACCATCCAAGGCCTATGTTTGTCAATTCCCAGGAGATATCAGGTCCTCTTGCATGCCAAAGGCGGTCAAACACCATAATAGCTAACTATTTCATTCTTTTACTTGGTGTTTCCATAATTTTGTCCAGCTCCTGTAAGTGTTTACAGGATAAAAAAAAACATCAAAAGCACACTTAGGAGAGAAACTGAAGAGCAAAAAAACCGCTGAACTCGCCTAATTGCATCTAAACATGCCTAAATACTAGAGGCATCTAGTATTTGGGCATTAATGCATTCAAGTGGCTAGAATAAATGACTATTTTGGCCAAAGGAATCCATCAGCACTCAAACACTTGACACGCATAAACACTTGTGCAGTATGCAGCTTTTACAGTGTTTTTAAAGTGGCTTTTCTTCTGCCAGGGGAAAAGACGCTCATAGGGGCTAAACAGATGCCCTGTGTTCATGGGGCCTAGAGAAGAACAATGTTGCCAAGCAGAAGAGGAGCTTTTGATGCAGAAAAAAAATATACAGAGTCTATTTTACAATGAAAGCCTACCTGCCAGTAATGTTTCATTGCTAGATTATAGTTCCACTTAAACCAGAACTATATTCACCTTTATTCCAACACAGAAGTGACCTGGAGTCACCGCCAGCCACTGAAATCTTCAATTTGTCTGCTTTCAGGTACTGATCTTTAAACAATTTTTAATGTCCAGGCTGAGATGACATCACCCCCATGTAGAGGCGTAACTAAAATCTTCAGGGCCCCCGGTGCAAAAAAATACGAAGGGCCTCCCTGACCTGAGCTTAGGGACCATTACTCCTGTTGTGGGTCCCTTTATTATGCTCCTGCAGCAGGACCCTTTCGCATATTCTGCAGTGGGCCCCCTTCCTGCTCTTACATTAGAATGAAGCTTCATAAGGTCCATGCAACCTACCACCAGCTAGGTCTATAACTGGAAGCTCCGAAAGTGTTGCTGGCTTCCATTGGTTGTGTTGAGTGTTTCATAAAGTCAGCAAGTTACTACTCCCTCCTACAATTAGAATGGTATATTGTCACCAGGAGGTATCTGCGAAGAGACCAAAACAATATTAACCCGGAGTGCCGCCCTGTACTATCTGGGATCTAGTTTGTCAGTTTCCAATGAGTAATACATCCAGCCAGTCCAGATATCATGAAATTGTAATTGTTTATCTTTAGACGTGATGTGATGGTGGGAGTTGTATTCCGGACAAGGTGTGAACCATAGTTGGGATCCATCAAGGTGATCTTCAGTGTCCGATTTGGGATCAAAAGCACAGTTAGAGAAAACATAATACTATGTGAGGTCATACTGCTGGAGGTGAGCAGACATCTGGTGGTGGAATCTTGCACTTTCATGTTTTGAAACACTTGATGGTTGCAGAAGGATGGAAGTACTTTAATGAAGATAACTGGACTTTTATATTTACTTTAACAAAAAAAAAATGATATTTAATTTTCAATTTATGTTGTCACTTAACCTCCCTAGCGGTCTGATTATGTCAGTATTTCTGTGCTTAAAGCCGTACATTTTTTTGCATGGAAATATGTTGTTTTTTTATTGTAGGCCTGTAATTCTTAGATATAACTCACTGAAATCTGTCCGAACAAGAGTCTAGTAAACATCCCGGGTATGATAAAATTTGAAACACAAAATCATAAATTATAATATAATAAATAATCATAAAAAATAATAATAATAAAATAATAATAAATTTAATTCAATAATGTAATCAAACCAAAAACACTGAAATTTGAAATAGAGTGCCAAGTTTGCACATCACTGAGCAAAGTCGCAAAATCGTTTTCAGTGTCTGATGACGAATTTCCCCACGAATCATTATCACTCAATTCTGCAAGTGGTTCTAATTTACTATCGCTGTTCTCTAGCTGGTCTAAAATCACTTTTGACCTAAAGGGATGCTTTTTGGACGCCATGGACATTTCTCAGTTTCCAGGCAGAAAGAACAGTAAAAATGCAGGCAGGGCACAGGACAAAGCACTAGGGACAAAATGTATGTGAAATAGTTTGATACAGGAATGTTTTACTATGTGATTTTAGTGTATTGAGTGAATGTCACTTTTAAAATTTTTGAATTTCCCACCAGTTCCATCCCCCATACATTCTGTACGTCCAGACACTTGCAGGGAACGGAACCCGGAAGACGGATGCCGGCATCGGCAGGAGGAGATGGCCGGGGACGCTGCAGGGGGGACATCACGGGAGCGCAGGACAAGGTAAGTGCTGGAGGGAATCCCTGAGCAACGCTGCAGGGTGATCCCGAGTGTAGCTCAGGGTTACCGCTTCTGGTACTGAAAGTTAACCCCGAGCTACACTCGGGAATACCGCCAGGGAGGTTAATATTGTAGCACTGCACTGGTCACTGTGTTTAATTGGTAAGGAACTTTAAAATGGTATTAAACCAAAGAGCATATATTTGTAATATTGTAACCAATTCTTAGATGTGATGGCTGCATTAGTTTTCTTTTTTAAGGCTTTCTTTCTTTTATTTTCATCTGGTGTTTTTTATTTTCATCTGGTGGTCTGTTTTTCAACAGACCAAGCTGACATAGCAATTAAAGAGTTGAGACAAACCATTTAATGCTAACACGGGTGCTTTCAGTGGACAGACTTTATTCATTTATGTACAACTTGTATCCCAAAAGGAACAAAACTGTTGCTGTAACTGACAGTGTTTGCTGATGTTTGGCTTCAATTTGTCAGTGCATCTAAATCAGCTAGCACATCCAACACTACCCTCTGCCCAGACTGACAATGGTGCTGTTCAAAGGTGTCTCTGTTGCTTCTTCATCCAGAGTGTGGGCACCCAAATACTGGAAGTTTGTTACTGGCCAAATTAACAGGTGAAAACAGTGGAAAAAAAAAGTATTAAAAAAAAAAGAAAACTAATGCAGCCACCACATCTAATGATTGCTAAGCTGCAATATATTATATTTTTAGTTTTGAGTTTAATACCACTTAATGCTTCCTATTCACCATTGTTTCCCTTTAAAGGTATGTATACAGCGTAGGTGTCCATTCACACCAGAAAGTGTGCATTTACTGCATATTTTTCCATGCACAGTGATGTGAATTTGATGCATGTTTGTAAATACATTTGCATGCATTTGTTGTGCATTTTTCCTAAACTTGCATTTTTTTAGATCACTTCTATCTTCATCCTTCTGTGAACCTTTATGTGCACTGCACTAGTTTGAAGCTCATTCCCATGCATTTGTACATGTTTCTGTGCAATTGCAGTGTGGGAAAATGCAGCTTGCTATACTTTTTTTTCTCTGCACTGCAATAGTGTGAATTATGCCTAGGATAACCTGGATTTTGGACTGTCTATGCATTTGGTGTGCAGTCAAAAATGGATCCCACTGCATCTGGTGAATGTGCCTTAAAAAGGAGATGTGGGAGTTGGTCCCAGCAAAGCTGGATTTAAACTGGCTAAAGATGGATTGAAATTCGATCAGGTCAGAAGGGACCAGCCAAATTTTGATTCATCTATGGTGCTTCCTATGGGACTGTTGAGAAATCTTTCTTGATTAGTAGGCTGCAGCCAAGCAGATGAGCGCATTATAACCCTAGGTTCACACCTAAACGTTTTCTGCAGTTGTTTGCAGAAATACACTACAGTCCATTTAACATGATTTCCTATGGGACATGTTCACATCTCCACGTTTTCACCCGGTGCATTTTTTGGAAAGGGTCAGGGACTTTTTTGAATGCAAAAAGTTGCATTTTTGGTTCTAGAGACATCAATGGAAACAATGCAGAAAAGCATTCAGTGTGTTTTTGATGCATTTTTGCAGCATTTTTTTTATACATTTTGCATTTTAAATCTGCCTAGCAACGAGAAAAAAAAAAACAAGGAAAACGCAAAACACAGGTGCAAAAACACAAAATGCAATGCAAAAATGGGCCAAAAGCAAACTGCAAAGGCTTCCTTTAAAAGACCATAAAAAAACGCATAACACCGTGGTCACATTGGGTGTGACTTGGCATGCGATTTGCATGCTAGGCCATCTGCCTATCCTATGCCAAGTCACACCCTATTGTCCGCTATTAGAGTGAATGGCTTCAATGAAGCCATTCACACAGGTGCATAAACATGTAGCACAGAATCGAAATCTACAGTTAAGAACATGTGATTTACACACTTACCCATATAAATGCATGTATACGCATTTGGACCTGCATAAATTAAGTCTAAACAAACGGGAAAAATAAATTATTAATAAACCAAGTTATGTACGCATATGCACCCTAGTGTTTTTTAAGCTCAAAAAAACGCTGGAAAAATGCTGGTAATACCATTGTTTAGTAGGATTCTTGTAGCGTTTAGGAGAATTACCGTTTTTACAGTACATATAGAAAATTCTAGAAAAAAAGCTGTTTGGAGCATTTTAGTAGCGTTTAGCGTTTTTTTTTTTCTGCTGGAAAAACACTCAAAAAAACTCTACAAAAACAATTTATTTTCTGCTCCTGGATACTGAAGCTCAAAAACCGCTAATAGCCTAAAGTAGTGTGCATGGACACATAGGGTAACACTATTTAGCTTCTAAGAGCAGAAAACAATTCTGATAACAGCTTCGAGGAGCTCCTAGAAAACACGTGTAATAACATCAGTAAAATGTTTCCACCACGTGAATGAAGCCTAACAGCGGAGCATTGTCAGAATATAATAGCACAGTGGTTGCGTAGATGGGGAAATTTTTGGGGGTTTTTTTCAATCAGCCCACTGGCTGACCAAAAAAAAACAACAACAATCTATGGCCAGCTTTAGGCTTTAGAATGCAATTATAGCCAAAAACTTGAATTTGAAATGCAAAATGCTAACACCAAATAAAACCAAGTAGGAACATCCTGCTGGTTTACTGTTCTTGTTCTTCCTCCTGCGGGTTACAATGCTTCTTCACCAGCAGTGAACTCAGTCCAGCATTATTATCCTGTGCACCAATGTCCTGACGTACAGTAAGGTGAAGGGTTTTAAGTGCTGTCACCACAGATAATCCTCCCTATTAATCAACACAGGACATGTACAGTATATGCCGGAGACTGAAGGAGGGATCCTAGAAGATTTCCTGTGTCACTTCCTTCAGATGCAAGGCACCCCTCTTGGATTCCTGCTGCACCAGTTGGAAGACTGCAGTAGCCTCTGTGATTATGTCACAGCAGAAAAGAGAGAATTTTAAAGCGGTTTTTCAGTGATCTGTGGAAAAAGTCAACAGTTACAAAATATGTAGCTGCTGACTTTTAATAAACACTCACCTGTCCCAGGATCCAGCGCTGTCCTCACCTGGGCAAGTTCTTCACGGGCATATTAAGGCTACTTTCACACTGAGCAGTTTTTGAAGCGTTTCTGCATTAAAAAAAGTGCCTGAAAAAGCTCAAGAAAAAAACGCTTCCCTATGTATGTGAATGTACAGTATATCTATGTACCGTATTTTTCGCCGTATAAGACGCACTTTTTCTTCCCCAAAACTGGGGGGGAAATGTCAGTGCGTCTTATAAGGCAAATATGGAGCGGCCGGTCCGGTATTTCCACCGCGGCCCTGTCAGAATACCGGGCCGACCGCTCAGCTCTGCAGCGGGACCTTACCTGTTCCTCTATCCAGTGGCGTGCTCTCTTCCCGGCTTCTGTAATGTGGGCACTGGGAATGACAGCCGGGTGCCAAGTGCGCATGCTCAAGAAGCGGTGCTTTTTGTGAATGGTAAGGCGGTACCTGGGACACATGACAGATCCCAGAAGCCGCCGGACCAATCACAAAGCGCAAGTGCTTCTCGCTCATGCGCACTGGGCACCCGGCTGTCATGCCGAGCGCCATTACAGAAGCCGGGAAGACAGCGCGCGGCTGGATCGAGGAACAGGTAAGATAAAAAAAAAAACTCTGCGGAAGTAAGAGCGGGTACCTGTCAAATTCAGGTACCCGCTCCCCACCTCCCCAAAGGTCAGCAGTCATCTGTACTGTCCGCAGTCTCTGGTCATCCCTGTGCTGTCCGCAGTCTCTGGTCATCCCCTGTACTGTCCGCAGTCTCTGGTCATCCCTGTGCTGTCCGCAGTCTCTGGTCATCCCTGTGCTGTCCGCAGTCTCTGGTCATCCCTGTGCTGTCCGCAGTCTCTGGTCATCCCTGTGCTGTCCGCAGTCTCTGGTCATCCCTGTGCTGTCCGCAGTCTCTGGTCATCCCTGTGCTGTCCGCAGTCTCTGGTCATCTCCTGTACTGTGTCTGCAGTCCATTAGTTCAGAATTTTTTTTCCCGTTTTCTGCCTCTAAAACCTAGGTGCGTCTTATGGTCAGGTGCGTCTTATACGGCGAAAAATACGGTACGTTTTCACACTGAGGCATTGCACTTGCAGTGCGGTGCAAAAACTCCTGCTTGCAACATCTTTGGGGCATGTTTGGTGAGTTAAAAAAAACGCCTCAAAAACACCTCTTCCTATTGAAATCAATGGAAAACGCCTAAAAAACGAAAGCGTTTTTAGTACAGTTTTTAAAGCAGAGCTCCACCCAAAAGGGGAAGTTCCGCTTTAAGCCTTTGTCCCCTGCTCCCCATTAAGGATTGGCACATTTGGGGAGCGGGTACCCAAATTTGACAGGTACCCGCTCCCACTTCTGCTGCGATCACCTAGGCAATCGGAAGTTGTCCTCCCCCCCCCTCTCCCCGTAGTCTTGCGGGACACGTGAGAGGTCCCAGAGGACAACGGGGCTATTCAGGAAGCGCAGCGCTACTTGCACATGCACAGTGGGCGTGATCTGTCACCGGCTGTGTCCACGTGACACAGCCGATGACAGATCACTGTACTGGCCCACTGCTGGTACCATGTGATCACTGTGGCCACAAAGTGCAGCACGTCTCGCGCATGCACAGAGGGCACCTGACTGTGAAGCCGCAAGCTGTCAAAGCCAGGTACCCACACTGAAGGTGCTGGCACCAGGGAGAGAAGACGACCGGTGAAACTAGCTGTATTGAGGACACCGCTGGACCGAGGGACAGGTAAAAGGCTGTATTTTAAAAGTCAGCAGCTACAGCTACAGAAAGTAGCCTCTGGGCAGCCAGCTGTGACAGATTGTGGCTTCACAGCTGGCTGTTCCCTGGGCTACGTGATCTGAATGGTCCTGAGGTTTTTTTGGGACCTGTGATATGTTCCAGAAGGCTGTAGGGGAAGGAGGGGGGAGCCACAAGAAATGGGAGCAGGTACCTGTCAAAACCAGGTACTCGCTCTCCCCACAAAAAAAAAAAAAAAAAAACGATGTGCCAAATGTAAATGGAAAGGGGGGGGAGAAAGAGTGTAACTTCTCCTTTTGGATGAAGCACTGCTTTAACTGTCCGGGAGAAAGGTAAGGTGAAAAAAAGAAAAAGACATGTATGAATCTACGGGGGAGGGGGTGACTGATGAATAAAAAAAAATGGCTAAAAAAATGCCTTTAAAGTGGAAGTCTGCTGTGTGGGCTCTTGCTATTCATACTTGCATATAATGGCACACATATATGTCACACGGTGCCCTACTCCAGCAATGGGTTACAGAATCTAGCCATTGCCCCATGCTTCACCACTCCTCTTTGGCCATTGGGCAGCCAAGCAGCAGATAAGCACTGGCATTTTAGGTCCCTGGTACCTGGCTCTGTTCTCGGCTTTTTATAGATACCAGAGATGAGTCCATACAGGGTACAGTGTATTTGGCAGAGTTTGTGACATCAGATGTATTTTATAGTTCTCAGGATTGAGATGTGCATGCTTGTTCTCTTTTTGGAATATTTTTAACTTTTAAAGCAGATGTATGGTCAAAATGTAAAATCATATTTTCATATCCATATTGAACGTTAATTATTTATAGCCTACTCCTATTGATCTGTATGATCTTGAAGTTTGTAAAAGTACTTTGTGACGATTCCAGCTCATTTGCTTCCTTGATTTCTGTGACACATTCCGTATTCACTACGCCCTGTGGTTAGTCATGATGATTGTAAGCCTCTCCCGTAGATCCTGATCATAACCAGAGACCAGGAGCTATCTGTAACAGGTCAGTGACCTATGAAAATATTGAAACCAGAGAGAGCCAGGCAACATTTTCCAAGGGAGATCAGCAATTGCAGCTCCTGTGTTCCTTTTTATTGCAGTGGCCTGGGGAAGACATAATTAAAATCCAGCCGCAAGGGTCAGCTGTCCATCTCTCCTTGCCAGATATTGGCTTATACCACACCTGTATACCTGGATAGGATTTCGCCACCATTACCTATATACCTGAGGGCGAGATTGCTGCAGGGAGAGGTGCGCAGTGACAGAGAAATCATATACATGGAGGATCCAGTTTGGTGATCCTAAAGGTGTTTTGACTCTTGTGGGTTGAAGCAAGGAGGTGAGCGGGTATTTCAGCTATCTGTGGATATCCTTCTGTGGTTACGCACATCCACTATCCAGTTGCACGAGTGTTTATGCATTGGACTGCGTGATGTTTAAACACCAGTTTCGACTATTTCACATATATATAGTTCTTTAGTGTCATGTGTTTATTATTTTGCATGTTTATCCTTATTTAGTGTGACACGGTCATTTCACTTCCGTGGTTATTTTTATTGTCACGTGGCATTTGATTTTTTTTTTTAACACAATTTATGTGTTTGGATTGATATTTGTCTCGTGGGGGTATTTTCTTTTTGATAGCGAGTCTGCACATTTGATATAAGGAGTGTTTTCCTGTATGTATGTGCATTTTCGTTGGTTTGGAGTTCTTTTTTGGACAGTATTCACATATTAGTCCCATTTGGACTATTCTATTGTGTTGGTTTGAGTGTCAACCATCACCTTAGATCAAACATAGGATCAATTCACTTATATACCATACTCGATGAGAGTACTGGTATACACACTTCAGTTATTGTTATCACTTTGGATCCATTAGTGGATTGAAATTCACTTTTTTCACAAAGGATCCCTAGAGGAGCAGGTCACAATTAGATACATAGTATTTTCATGTTTGGATTCCATGGGGATCAGGTCACTTTTATATTTATCACATTTATTTATATGTGTTTATGGTTTTTGATTTATTTATATATTATTTGAGTAGCGCTACATCATTTTTATTTAGTTTTGTTCATTCGATCATTAGGTATATGGTTAGATGTTAGCAGCTTCTCTTTGCTATTTGTATTATCACTCTTTTAGTTAGGAGCACAGGAGGTTTACACCAATACATTTTATATTACTCCCACAAGTTTAAGCTTAGTCCTGCCATTGCTTCATTGCATGCTTGATGGGCATGGAAAGGTCAGTCATGTGTTCCTTTTGCCATGTTAACATAAACTTTTTTTTTCCCCTAATATAAAAATGCACATACTGTATACTGAGATTCTATTACCATTGTAGGTATATCATAAGATGGCAGCAACTTAAAGCATAATAACCCCTAAATCTTTTTCACCCATTAGATCCATAGTAAATGGTAGAATTTTGGCATCCGAAGGACCATCTGCCCAAACAGCGTACATAACTTCACACTCATGAGCCAGCCTAATAGAAGTCATATCTGCCAGCCAAGCAGAAGATTTCTACTGGAATTTAAGTCGTTGCTACAATCTTAAAATAGAATGTTTTTTTTTTCTTTATTCATCAGAGCAGGACATTTAGTGATCTTTAGTAGATTGCTTTTCAGAGGCCGGTATAGCAGTAATTGGCAAGAGTTTAGGAGGTGCTACTGTCTCCTCCTGATGCCGGTTTTTTACTTTTATTTTTAATTGTCAAATGGCAATTTTATATTGCGAGACAGTGCTAGAACTGTGAGCAAAGGCTTTCGGGTTGTATTGTGGCCCCATTGGTCCTAATGAGCGAGTCTGACAGGAGGTGTTGCCTGTCAAACTCTGCAGCCTGCACTCAGCAACATGCACCTGTACCCAAATGGATGTCATATGGCATACAGTAACTGCACAGACACAGCCCCTGTGTTCCAATATGATATCCATGTGGGTGCAGATGTGTGTCACCAAATATAGACTGTATAAGTTCAGAGGCATGCAGCAGCACCCACTTGAATGTTATGTTGGGACACAGCAGTGATGTCCGTGCAACCACTGTGTCCCAACTGACATCAATGGGAGTGACCAGAAAGGCACAATGAATTTTGTGAAAATGAATGGCAAGATAAATGCAGCATGTTATCAGAAAATACTGGCAAACAATTTGCATCCTTCTGCAGGTGAGCTGCATATGCATGACACTGACCCTAAGTACAAGGCCAAGCTGACTCTCCATTGGTTACAAACTTACAACAGAAAAAGGTGATGGTTCTGGAATGGTCATCAGTCTCCTGACCTTAATATCATTGAGCCACTCTGGGGAGATTTCAAATGTGCCAAGACGACCAAAGACTTTGCATGACCTGGAGGCATTTTGCCAAGATGAATGCACAGTTATGCCACCTGCAAGAATTTGGGGCCTCATAGACATTCCGAAGACTGCACGCTATAATTGATGCCAACATGACTTTTGAACAGGGTTCATTTAATTTTCTACAGGCTGGCATGTTTTGTTTTATGTTTGTGCCATTCTGTTATGACATACAGTTGAATATGGATCCCATAGGAAATAAAAGAAAATGTGTTTTTTACCTGCTCATTCATGTTTTCTTTAAAAATGGCACATGCTGTATATTACCAATTCTTCAAGGGTATGCAAACTTTTGAGCACAACTGTACATGCTATCATGCTGATCCAGTGTCTTTATTACTGTCTGATTGACTGACCAGAGACATAAATGCCAATTGGGAGTTGTGACTTTAACCACTTCCCCTCCAGAGGATTTACCCCCCTTCCTGACCAGGCCATTTTCTGCGGTACGGCGCTGCGTTACTTTGACAACGCTGCACCCAAATGAAATTTATGTCCTTTTTTCCCCCACATATAGATTTTTCTCTCAGTGGTATTTGATCGCCTCTGCGGTTTTTATTTTTTGTGCTATAAACAAAAAAAGACCGAAAATTAAAAAAAAACAAAAAACCAAAAAACAATATTTTTTACTTTTTGCTATTAAAACATGTCTAGTAAAAAGGTTTTTTAAAAAAATCTAATTTAGTTACAAATTTAGGCCAAAATGTATTCGGCTACGTCATTTTAAAAAAAAATCCCAACAAGCGTAACTTAATTAGTTTACGTGAAAGTTATAGCATCTACAAATGGCAGTATATATACTGGAATTTTTTTTTTTTTTTTGCTAGTGGCAGCGATCAGCAACTTATAGCGGAACTGTGGCGGGCATTCTGACACTGGGGGGAACTGACTTGGTGTCACGGACATCCCTAGTGACACAAATACAGTGATCAGTGCTAATAAAAAGCACTAACACTGTACTAATGACACTGGGCAGGAAGGGGTTAACATGTGGGGCGATCAAAGGGTTAACTGTGTGCTGTTTTACTATGTTGGCTGTGTGTTTGCTTCACTGTAAGCACACTGGTTTGTATGGCTCTGCTATGCAGAGCCATGCAAAGCAGTGTGCAGGAGCTGACAGGGGAGAGATCTGTATTGTTTACATACAGGTCTCTCCTCCGTCGGAAATTCTCGGAGACCGCTGGGTGCCAGCGGAGAATCACCGGCCGTGACCCAGTGATTGACAGCCAAGGCTGCGAATGGTGGTGCGGGTAGGTAAAATCATGTATATATACACAAATGTGATTTTGCGCACCCGTGCTGCCCTGTACCAGTATTTCTGCTATAGGGCAGCGCAGAAGCAGTTAATCAACAGTTCCTACAATATTGGAACAACACATTTTTCTCTCTGGAGAAAATCAAATCCAGATACGGTCTGCTTGAGTTTTAGTGAACTCCCGCAGTGTACTTTTTCAAAATTTGAGGAATATTTTAAGCTTTGAAAATATCAGCTATACCTTAAAATAAATTTTGGATAAAAGAACAAATCATATTTTCTCCAGTTTTAATTTAACTGCACAGTAAACATTTCAAAATAAACATTGTCATGGGGCAAAGGTAGGCAGTTTACAGTTTTATAAGGATTGGTGATACCAGTGCACATTTCACAGAATTAATAGAAAACTCCCAAGAGGTTCCAAAAAGCTGCTAGTTTTACAGGTCCTTTGCAAGGCCACTATGAATGTATCTGGAAAATGGAGTTTACAAATTTATAATAAATAGACCGTTCCATTTTTAACAAGATGGATATTCATGATAGAGGACTGGATCAAAATCTTCCTATTTCATAACTGTGACAACTGAAACCTATATAAAAAAAATAAAAAAACAAAATAAAATCCTTAACATTTGCACACCAATTAGCTGATTGATATTTTTACTTGCAGTTAGCAAAAACGTTATTTTATGGTAAGCACTACAACAATAATTCAATGTCTGATGTAACTTTCACAAGTTTACAACCATGCTATTCTATATTTTTGTTATCGTACTAACTATAGATTTGTAGTTTGCACACTATATGGTATCCTCTTTATTTCAGCCTACCTGCTGAACAACTGTTGACATCAAATATCAACCACACATGGAATGCATTGATAATTCATATGTAATTTCTTAAGTTTGGTCCTCTAAATGCATAATGTTATGTGCAAGGGAATTCAAATTCTAAATAATTATCAGATTGTAGAGAGCATGTGTTTTTTCACTGTTACATTGGAGAATCAGATTGAAATAGATCTTGGTTAAATTTAGTTTTCATCTGCCTTTGCTGGTCTAAAGTTACCCGTTAGGTCTCATTAACATGAAGCATACTATAGCGTACACCCATATAAGGGCCAATTTACCTGCACAGGGATGCAAAGATGTTCTGTGCATCTCTGCGCAGGAAGACCCATTAATGTCAACTGGGATGCATGGACACAGCCACTACTCCCAATTTGGCATCTATGCAAATGTAGGTGCATGGCCGTGAATACAGACAGTTTGGGGTTTATTTACTAAAGTTGGAGAGTCCAAAATCAGACTCCCTTCTGCATAGAAACCAATCAGCTTCCAGGTTTCATTGCCAAAGCTTCATTGAACAAGCTGAGGTTAGAAGCTGATTGGTTTCTATGCAGAAGGGAGTCTGATTTTGGACTCTCCAGCTTTAGTAAATAAACCCCTTTGTGTTCTGGGCCGTGCATCTACACCCACACAGATGTCTAATTGGGAGCAGCAGCTGTGTTTGTGTGGCCGCTGGGTTCAAAATTACATCAATGGGACTGCCTGCACTGCAATGCAAGGAACCACTGTGCATCCCTGTATGGGTAAACAAGGCCCTGACAAGGGCAGCTGCTGTAGTATGCATTTATTTGTATGGAGATAGACATATCTTTCTCTGTGTGCATTTGGTATATTTACACTGCAAAATAATTCCATTTGTCAATTTAAATCGAGGTGATTGTAGCCGTATTAGTGCATTTGCGACAGAAACAATTGAGTACTGTCCGTGATACTTTTTTTATTTGCACTAACATACAATTTTGAGGACAAGCTTTCGGGGAGTGTCCCCTTCTTCAAGGTCTAAGCAGTACTATTACAAATCACAAAGTTTAAGCAGAATGTTAAAAGGGATTGAGAAAAAAAAGGGCTACAGATAAGATACATCAAAAGCGAGGGGGGGAGGGGGGGGAGGGGGGATACTACACTCACACAGAGGGGGTCAAGCTTTAGCTAATAGATAGTCATAAAGCTGTCGGATAATGGTTGAGGAATCCCATGTCCAAATTAAGGCCGTTATCTTTAGTGTCAAATAGAATTATCATTCTTAGTTCAAATGTTTTTCTTTCCTGGATGGATTTGAATTTTCCTTTCAGAACTAAAACATTGAGGTCTTCCATATTGTGGCCTGGTTGTGTGAAATAAGTCATAAAATATGCAGCGCTCATAAATTAGGTCTCAAGATCCACAGGAACCTATTAGCATATAATTGTTCTAAATATACCATTAAATATAAAGCATATAGAATTGGTGACTTCTATGGTGCATCCCCGGTTAGGGAACCGGAACAAAGTTCGTGACGCTTGTGTTGGACAAGCTGAAAGAAGTTTGCACTAACCAGATATCTCAGCACATGGAGCATGGAGTAATTAAGACCTACTCCTGGTACTCTGAAAGAAAGCCACTGGAAAGGATGATGTCATCTAATCTCTCGCCACTAGATGTCATGTTCCCAGAACAGCAGGATGATGATTCCAAAAATGCACATCAGCCAGTAAGGAGATGAATCCAGCAAGCCAGCCAGCATCACACAGGAGACCAAGAGGAACCAGGCACCTTCAAAAAGCCCAGGCTCCCTCCAATAAAGAGAGCCACAGGCCAGAAGCTTTGATAGTGTAGTATTGCATTTAATAGGTGGTAATTCAAAATGACAAGAAAAACAACACTTACAAAATTGGTCACAGGAACAAGGGGCAGCTAAAGGATATGTCCAGACAGTAGGGGGGCACCTCCCTGACGCGTTTCGTGTCAACACACGTTTTCAAAGGGGGTGCATTGCAGGGAAATTGATCGTTTTTATATTCCGCAGTACGCACCGGTGACGTCATTGCGGTAAAGCCGCGCATGCGCAGTACGCACATACGGCGGCCATTTTCTTGAAGAACAGTGCAGATGGACAACAGAAGGTGAAACCCATACTAAGGGATGCAGATGGAGACAGTCTAATCTGTGGAGCCATTACTATGCAGTGAGGCAAACGAGGAATGCTAACCTTATGTGCAAAGTATATATCGTTATTAAACATGGGAAAACAACCATATAAACAGCCTCTGTAGACATGGCTCACAAAAAGACTATATAGGGACATAGGTTAATATGTGTATATGTAATTACGATGGGAACTATTCGGACAGGTATTCAACCTGGTGAATGAGTATATAGGCATAACGCAGGAACATAGGGTGAATAGTTGTCAAAAAAGCCCGTCATATATGCAGCATGACCATGCATATTAAACGTTCTCATACTGCGCCATATGTACCTAGGTATTGTATGCAATGACAAACTGTGGAGTCATACCACTAAAATATAACAGATAAACGTCTAAAATTACAAAAACGCATGTGACCACAGTACATGCATAAAGTGAAAAGCATATGTTTAAATAACAATGAACAATAAAGGGGACATTAATAGGAGTGTGAATAAATTAAAATCCACATGGTAAAAACGCATCCGAAGGCCGTGGGCACAACAGATATAACATATGCGGATTGCAGTTGTAAAAATGTTACAATAATAAAAGGTATTTAATATAATGATAAAAGCAATAAAAAGCAATAAAGGCAATATAAGAACAATGGAAAACATAATAAGAACATTTATAAAAAACATTATAAAAAACATTATAAGAAACAGCTAAACCTCACAAGAAAAAACGAACTGACGGCAACGCATGTCATAAAAATTTAGCTTAAAATAGAAGTTATGATAAATGCAGATTAACTAGTGTCAATAAAACAATTTATATCCAACTCAATGTTAAGGCCTAAAGGTGATGATGTACGTAATAAATAGATCCATTTTGTTTCTAACCTAGAGACTGCTCTACGTTTATGGACTCCTCTCCAATGCTTATGGACCATGTCAATGCCAATAAACTTGAGTGAATGAGGATCCTGATTATGTTGTTCGCGAAAGTGCATAGATAAAGAGTGTTCTTTGAAACCCTTCTTTATATTTTTGAGATGTTCACGTAGCCGATCCCTTAGTCTCCTGGTAGTTCTGCCAACGTACTGTTTACCGCAGGAACATTCAAGCAGATAAACAACATGGAGACTGTTACATGTGATAGTAGAGTCTATCGTGTATTGTTTGCCAGTAGAGCGAGAACAAAAGGTAAAAATGGGCGATTTATGGACGCCATTACAAACACATAACATGCATCGGTTGCATGGGAAGAAACCTTTACGATTAAAAAACGTAATCTGTCTCGGTGGATTTACCACATTTGGAGCGAGTTTATTCCTCAAAGAGGAAGCTCTTCTATAAGTTATTTCTGGTAGATCAGGTAGCGAGCTACCTAGTACTGGATCACTTTTGAGGATAGACCAGTGTTTACGAATGATCTTAGCAACATCTTTGTACTGGGCAGAGAAATTAGTGATAAAGGGACAGAACCTGTTATCATTATTTATATTTTTATTTTGTTGTCCAGTAGAAAGGAGCAGCTCTCTATTGGTGTTCTCAACATTATTGATTTCTGTCTGCAGAGTATTATCATTGTAGCCTTTTTCCACAAACCTCTTTTTAAGGATATTAGATTGTTGGATAAAATCCTCAACATTATCGCAATTACGACGAACCCTCAGGAATTGACCCCTAGGTATGTTGTTCAACCATCTAGGGAGGTGACAGCTATTAGTTGGAATAAAGCTGTTTCGGTCAGTCTGTTTAAAAAAAGTTTTGGTAGATAGCCCTGTACCGTTATTAAAAATGTTTAAATCTAAGAAGTTAATTTCTTGGAAATCATATTGGAAGGTCAATTGGATGTTATTAGTGTTGTAATTCAAGGTTGTGAAAAAATTGGTCAGTGAGAATTCATCCCCATCCCATAGTAAGAAGATATCATCGATATATCGACAATATAAACACAGATGTGGCCAATCCCTGGAGTAGATGATCTCTTCCTCCCAATAAGCCATAAATAGATTAGCAAGGCTCGGCGCAAACTTTGCCCCCATTGCAACTCCAGTAATCTGAAGGTAATATTTATTGCTGAAAAAGAAGTAATTATGGCACATAGCAAATTTGAGGAGATCTAGTATGAAACATTTCTGTAATGGGGGTATGTCCACAGCACCTTTCAAGTAGTGATCCACTGCTTGGAGACCATCCTCATGTTTTATGTTGCTGTAAAGGGCGGAAACATCCGCAGTTACTAGATAAGTGGGTTTGGTCAATCTGATGTCCTTAATAATAGATAGCAATTGCTTTGAATCTCTTAAAAAGGCTGGGGTATTTATTACCAACGGTTGAAGGAAACCGTCTATATACTCTCCCACCCGTGCACAAAGCGACCCTATACCGCTTACTATAGGACGGCCTGGGGGGTTGACTGGATCCTTATGAATCTTGGGAAGACAATAAATTACAGGCAGCTTGGGAGCCATGGGACATAAATAGTCCTTCTCTTTTTTGCTTAAAATTCCAGTTTCATACCCTGTCTTAATCAAAGATTTTAATTCTTTTTTATAGGCACATAGCGGGTTGCTATTAAGAAGTCTGTAGGTTTCTTTGTCTTCCAAGATATTATTTACTAGTGTAAGGTAGTCGGGTCTATTCATTACAACTACCCCTCCTCCCTTATCGGCGGGTCTCACTACTAGGTCTTTTTCTTCTAGCAAATTTTTGATAGTGCTATCAATGTGTGACTGGTCGTGGTATTTTTTGACTTTGGTTTTACCGAGGTCATTTAGAACCATATTTTTGAAAATTGTAATATGGGAATGTGCAGGAGGGTTAAAAAGGGAGGCATTTTTAAGGTTTGAAGATTTGTAATTAACCTTTGCAGTTGAAGTAATGTCACTCTTAATGGGGTTATTGATGAAATGTCTTTTTATTGCCAATTTTCTAGTAAACTTGTGCACATCTATGAATGTACCAAACTTGTACCAAAGTCAAAAAATACCACGACCAGTCACACATTGATAGCACTATCAAAAATTTGCTAGAAGAAAAAGACCTAGTAGTGAGACCCGCCGATAAGGGAGGAGGGGTAGTTGTAATGAATAGACCCGACTACCTTACACTAGTAAATAATATCTTGGAAGACAAAGAAACCTACAGACTTCTTAATAGCAACCCGCTATGTGCCTATAAAAAAGAATTAAAATCTTTGATTAAGACAGGGTATGAAACTGGAATTTTAAGCAAAAAAGAGAAGGACTATTTATGTCCCATGGCTCCCAAGCTGCCTGTAATTTATTGTCTTCCCAAGATTCATAAGGATCCAGTCAACCCCCCAGGCCGTCCTATAGTAAGCGGTATAGGGTCGCTTTGTGCACGGGTGGGAGAGTATATAGACGGTTTCCTTCAACCGTTGGTAATAAATACCCCAGCCTTTTTAAGAGATTCAAAGCAATTGCTATCTATTATTAAGGACATCAGATTGACCAAACCCACTTATCTAGTAACTGCGGATGTTTCCGCCCTTTACAGCAACATAAAACATGAGGATGGTCTCCAAGCAGTGGATCACTACTTGAAAGGTGCTGTGGACATACCCCCATTACAGAAATGTTTCATACTAGATCTCCTCAAATTTGCTATGTGCCATAATTACTTCTTTTTCAGCAATAAATATTACCTTCAGATTACTGGAGTTGCAATGGGGGCAAAGTTTGCGCCGAGCCTTGCTAATCTATTTATGGCTTATTGGGAGGAAGAGATCATCTACTCCAGGGATTGGCCACATCTGTGTTTATATTGTCGATATATCGATGATATCTTCTTACTATGGGATGGGGATGAATTCTCACTGACCAATTTTTTCACAACCTTGAATTACAACACTAATAACATCCAATTGACCTTCCAATATGATTTCCAAGAAATTAACTTCTTAGATTTAAACATTTTTAATAACGGTACAGGGCTATCTACCAAAACTTTTTTTAAACAGACTGACCGAAACAGCTTTATTCCAACTAATAGCTGTCACCTCCCTAGATGGTTGAACAACATACCTAGGGGTCAATTCCTGAGGGTTCGTCGTAATTGCGATAATGTTGAGGATTTTATCCAACAATCTAATATCCTTAAAAAGAGGTTTGTGGAAAAAGGCTACAATGATAATACTCTGCAGACAGAAATCAATAATGTTGAGAACACCAATAGAGAGCTGCTCCTTTCTACTGGACAACAAAATAAAAATATAAATAATGATAACAGGTTCTGTCCCTTTATCACTAATTTCTCTGCCCAGTACAAAGATGTTGCTAAGATCATTCGTAAACACTGGTCTATCCTCAAAAGTGATCCAGTACTAGGTAGCTCGCTACCTGATCTACCAGAAATAACTTATAGAAGAGCTTCCTCTTTGAGGAATAAACTCGCTCCAAATGTGGTAAATCCACCGAGACAGATTACGTTTTTTAATCGTAAAGGTTTCTTCCCATGCAACCGATGCATGTTATGTGTTTGTAATGGCGTCCATAAATCGCCCATTTTTACCTTTTGTTCTCGCTCTACTGGCAAACAATACACGATAGACTCTACTATCACATGTAACAGTCTCCATGTTGTTTATCTGCTTGAATGTTCCTGCGGTAAACAGTACGTTGGCAGAACTACCAGGAGACTAAGGGATCGGCTACGTGAACATCTCAAAAATATAAAGAAGGGTTTCAAAGAACACTCTTTATCTATGCACTTTCGCGAACAACATAATCAGGATCCTCATTCACTCAAGTTTATTGGCATTGACATGGTCCATAAGCATTGGAGAGGAGTCCATAAACGTAGAGCAGTCTCTAGGTTAGAAACAAAATGGATCTATTTATTACGTACATCATCACCTTTAGGCCTTAACATTGAGTTGGATATAAATTGTTTTATTGACACTAGTTAATCTGCATTTATCATAACTTCTATTTTAAGCTAAATTTTTATGACATGCGTTGCCGTCAGTTCGTTTTTTCTTGTGAGGTTTGGCTGTTTCTTATAATGTTTTTTATAAATGTTCTTATTATGTTTTCCATTGTTCTTATATTGCCTTTATTGCTTTTTATTGCTTTTATCATTATATTAAATACCTTTATTATTGTAACATTTTTACAACTGCAATCCGCATATGTTATATCTGTTGTGCCCACGGCTTTCGGATGCGTTTTTACCATGTGGATTTTAATTTATTCACACTCCTATTAATGTCCCCTTTATTGTTCATTGTTATTTAAACATATGCTTTTCACTTTATGCATGTACTGTGGTCACATGCGTTTTTGTAATTTTAGACGTTTATCTGTTATATTTTAGTGGTATGACTCCACAGTTTGTCATTGCATGCAATACCTAGGTACATATGGCGCAGTATGAGAACGTTTAATATGCATGGTCATGCTGCATATATGACGGGCTTTTTTGACAACTATTCACCCTATGTTCCTGCGTTATGCCTATATACTCATTCACCAGGTTGAATACCTGTCCGAATAGTTCCCATCGTAATTACATATACACATATTAACCTATGTCCCTATATAGTCTTTTTGTGAGCCATGTCTACAGAGGCTGTTTATATGGTTGTTTTCCCATGTTTAATAACGATATATACTTTGCACATAAGGTTAGCATTCCTCGTTTGCCTCACTGCATAGTAATGGCTCCACAGATTAGACTGTCTCCATCTGCATCCCTTAGTATGGGTTTCACCTTCTGTTGTCCATCTGCACTGTTCTTCAAGAAAATGGCCGCCGTATGTGCGTACTGCGCATGCGCGGCTTTACCGCAATGACGTCACCGGTGCGTACTGCGCATGCGCACCGCGGAATATAAAAACGATCAATTTCCCTGCAATGCACCCCCTTTGAAAACGTGTGTTGACACGAAACGCGTCAATGAGGTGCCCCCCTACTGTCTGGACATATCCTTTAGCTGCCCCTTGTTCCTGTGACCAATTTTGTAAGTGTTGTTTTTCTTGTCATTTTGAATTACCACCTATTAAATGCAATACTACACTATCAAAGCTTCTGGCCTGTGGCTCTCTTTATTGGAGGGAGCCTGGGCTTTTTGAAGGTGCCTGGTTCCTCTTGGTCTCCTGTGTGATGCTGGCTGGCTTGCTGGATTCATCTCCTTACTGGCTGATGTGCATTTTTGGAATCATCATCCTGCTGTTCTGGGAACATGACATCTAGTGGCGAGAGATTAGATGACATCATCCTTTCCAGTGGCTTTCTTTCAGAGTACCAGGAGTAGGTCTTAATTACTCCATGCTCCATGTGCTGAGATATCTGGTTAGTGCAAACTTCTTTCAGCTTGTCCAACACAAGAGTCACGAACTTTGTTCCGGTTCCCTAACCGGGGATGCACCATAGAAGTCACCAATTCTATATGCTTTATATTTAATGGTATATTTAGAACAATTATATGCTAATAGGTTCCTGTGGATCTTGAGACCTAATTTATGAGCGCTGCATATTTTATGACTTATTATCCGAAGTTTCTTGAGGTTTACTTTCTATGCTAGCAGCTTAACTAATCATCTTTGTAATCCATATACTCATTCATCTGTATAATTATTAGACACCTAGCGCTGTTTCTTTCCAATTTTATATGGTTGTGTGAAATGGTGTCCTACAGGTGTGCAGAGGTCATCTTCTTTATGTTCCTTGATGGTATGTCTGTGCAAATTCATCCTTGTTTGCAACTTCTGTCCTGTTTCTCCAACATAAGATCCTTTGCTGCATTTTCTGCACTGGATAAGGTACACAACATTACTGGAGGTGCAGCTGTATGATCCGGAAATATTGAAGATCCCTTTTGAGTGTCTGACACTTTTTGATGGATTGATTTGGTTGCACAGTTTGCAGCGTTTCTTATTGCAGGGTTTGGCTCCATTATTTGTGACATCATAATCAGAAGGAAGTTTCCTACTGATTAGTTTATTTCTGAGGTTGGGGGGTTGTCTGAAAACCAGTATTGGGGGTTGCTGGAATATTTCTTTCAGAGTTCCATCCTCTGTTATGATGGGTTGTAAATCTTTGATTATTTTTCTTATTCCTTCTAGTGTTGGGTTGTATGTGGTTACTAGAGGTACACGGTTGTTTGTTTTTTTCTCTTTGTACTGAAGTAGATTTTCTCTTCGGGTCCTCAAGGCTGTGTTTATGCTGGTGTTGATAGTTTTGTCCTTGTAACCCTTCTTATGGAAGGCGTCTGCTAGTGTCCCAAGATGTTTACCTCTGTCTCTTGGGTCAGAACATATTCGGTGGTATCTAGTGGGCTGACTGTGTATGATGGCACGTTTCGTGTGTTGGGGGTGGAAGCTGGAACTGTGGAGGTATTTGCATCTGTCAGTGGGTTTCCTGTATATTGAGGTGTGAAGCGTATCATCCCTGATGTATACTGTGGTGTCTAGGAAGTTGACGTGTGTGTTTGAGTATTCCATTTTTAGTTTTGATGGATGAAAAGCGTTCATCAATGAGTAAAATGGTTTTAGATTTTCTTCACCTTCTGTCCATATGATGAAAATATCATCAATATAGCGAAAGTATCTGTATGGTTTTTGTTCCATGCTGTTCAGGAATTGTTCTTCCATGTCAGCCATAAATACATTTCCATATTGGGGTGCCATTTTACTTCCCATCGCAGTGCCCATACATTGAAGATAGATGTCTTTATTGAAAGCAAAGTAGTTGTGTGTGTAAGTATAAATTCAATGAGCTGTGTAACATCCTCAGCAGTGTATTTGTTGTTTGGTGAGGATGATAAGGATCTGTGACATGCAGCTAATCCATCCTTGTGAGGGATATTACTATACAGGGATACTACATCCATAGTCACTAGAAGTGTATTAGATGGTAATTGCTGTATGTTGTTGATCTTGTTCAGAAAGTCAGTTGTGTCTTGCAGGAAACTAGCCGTATTCATGACTAACGGTTTTAAAATTTTTTCTACAAAGCCTGAGATTTGTTCGGTGAGTGAATTCATACCTGTTATGATGGATCTGCCTGGATTTCCTGGCTTGTGGACTTTGGGCAGCATGTAGAAGTCCCCGATTTCTGGATGATCCGGAATCGCATTTATAAGTTCTGAATGTAGGTGGGCTGGAAGTGTTTTAATGAGACCTTTTAATTGCTTTGTAAAGTCCTGGGTAGGATCATAATCCAGTTTTTTTATAGTAAGTGGCATTTTCCAGCTGCCTCTGGCCTTCTTGTATGTATTTGTTTGTATCCATCACAACAACTGCTCCCCTTGTCCGCTGGTTTGATGGTGATGGCCTGATTGTTGCGCAAATCGTGTATAGCCCTTCGCTCTAGTGGTGAAAGATTGTACAGAATTTTCTTTTGCTGGGTGGATATCAGGGATGTAGCTCGCAATCTGAAGCTATCAATATAGGTGTCCAGTTTGGGGTTGCGTCCTTGTGGAGGTGTGAAGCAGCTGTTCGGGGACTTCTACATGCTGCCCAAAGTCCACAAGCCTGGAAATCCAGGCAGACCCATCATAACAGGTATGAATACACTCACCGAACAAATCTCAGGCTTTGTAGAAAAATTTTTAAAACCGTTAGTCATGAATACGGCTAGTTTCCTGCAAGACACAACTGACTTTCTGAACAAGATCAACAACATACAGCAATTACCATCTAATACACTTCTAGTGACTATGGATGTAGTATCCCTGTATAGTAATATTCCTCACAAGGATGGATTAGCTGCATGTCACAGATCCTTATCATCCTCACCAAACAACAAATACACTGCTGAGGATGTTACACAGCTCATTGAATTCATACTTACACACACAACTACTTTGCTTTCAATAAAGACATCTATCTTCAATGTATGGGCACTGCGATGGGAAGTAAAATGGCACCCCAATATGGAAATGTATTTATGGCTGACATGGAGGAACAATTCCTGAACAGCATGGAACAAAAACCATACAGATACTTTCGCTATATTGATGATATTTTCATCATATGGACAGAAGGTGAAGAAAATCTAAAACAATTTTACTCATTGATGAACACTTTTCATCCATCAATAAAACTAAAAATGGAATACTCAAACACACATGTCAACTTCCTAGACACCACAGTATACATCAGGGATGATACGCTTCACACCTCAATATACAGGAAACCCACTGACAGATGCAAATACCTCCACAGTTCCAGCTTCCACCCCCAACACACGAAACTGCCATCATACACAGTCAGGCCATTAGATACCACCGAATATGTTCTGACCCAAGAGACAGAGATAAACATCTCGGGACACTAGCAGACGCCTTCCATAAGAAGGGTTACAAGGACAAAACTATCAACACCAGCATAAACACAGCCTTGAGGACCCGAAGAGAAAATCTACTTCAGTACAAAGAGAAAAAAAACAAACAACCGTGTACCTCTAGTAACCACATACAACCCAACACTAGAAGGAATAAGAAAAATAATCAAAGATTTACAACCCATCATAACAGAGGATGGAACTCTGAAAGAAATATTCCAGCAACCCCCAATACTGGCCTTCAGACAACCCCCCAACCTCAGAAATAAACTAATCAGTAGGAAACTTCCTTCTGATTATGATGTCACAAATAATGGAACCAAACCCTGCAATAAGAAACGCTGCAAACTGTGCAACCAAATCAATCCATCAAAAAGTGTCAGACACTCAAAAGGAATCTTCAATATTTCCGGATCATACAGCTGCACCTCCAGTAATGTTGTGTACCTTATCCAGTGCAGAAAATGCAGCAAAGAATCTTATGTTGGAGAAACAGGACAGAAGTTGCAAACAAGGATGAATTTGCACAGACATACCATCAAGGAACATAAAGAAGATGACCTCTGCACACCTGTAGGACACCATTTCTCACAACCAGGCCACAATATGGAAGACCTCAATATTTTAGTTCTGAAAGGAAAATTCAAATCCATCCAGGAAAGAAAAACATTTGAACTAAGAATGATAATTCTATTTGACACTAAAGATAACGGCCTTAATTTGGACATGGGATTCCTCAACCATTATCCGACAGCTTTATGACTATCTATTAGCTAAAGCTTGACCCCCTCTGTGTGAGTGTAGTATTCCCCCCCCCTCCCCCCCTCGCTTTTGATGTATCTTATCTGTAGCCCTTTTTTTTTTTTTTTCTCAATCCCTTTTAACATTCTGCTTAAACTTTGCGATTTGTAATAGTACTGCTTAGACCTTGAAGAAGGGGACATACCCTGAAAACTTGTCCTCAAAATTGTATGTTAGTGCAAATAAAAAAAGTATCACGGACAGTACTCAATTGTTTCTGTCAATTTAAATCGAAACTACTTCTAATGTTAGGTTATCAAGCAGCACCATAGTGTTTATTTATGTGCATTAGAAATTAATTTTCTCACCTCATTCAAGATTTTTCCAAGAGTCTCCTGGCTCTGGATAGACTTCCTGTAGCCGGAAAACAAACTAATGTTAAAGAGCAAATCAAACATCATTACTTGTGCTCATTGGTCTATTTAATGCCTAATTATTACCTGGACATTGACTGCAGTTACAGTCTTATTTTACTTTTCTACTGTATTTCGATATATGTTGTGACTGAAGTGGACTACATTTATGTTCAGTTTTCTGTAACTTACTATACAATTTTATAAAAGAAAACAAGTGCTTAGTTGAAAGAAAGAATTAAACATTTTTGGTTCTAAATAAAAAAAATACTTGGCAGTGGTGTGGAAAGGTTTTAAAAAACTACTTGTCCAGGGACTAAATTGGTGTACCAATTTATTTGCCCCTCATGACAATCTACTTGTCCCGATAAAATAAAATTTTAACCAAAACCGTATTTAAATCTGAAGTTCTTTTTAAAGACAAAACAAAACAAAAAAAAAAGAAGAAGGGGCTTTATGACGAATTTAAAGATTTAATATTTTTAATATTGCGCTGTTCATCTCTTCCTCATCTCCCTGCCTGTCTCCAGCACCGCACCCGGGGACTAGCAGTGCGGAGAGATCTTGCAGTGTAATAAGCACCAACTGGGTGCTCGCCAGGAAAGGGGTATGTCGGGCTTATCCTTTATCCCTTTTGCTGCCAGAGCCATTTTTGTGTTCTTTGCACACTTTTAAAAAATTATTTTAGGCCTGAAGATTACACAAACCCCTCCCAAACATTATATATTTTTTGAAAGCATAGACCCTAGAGAATAAAATAGTGGTATTTCAAATTCTTTATGTCACACAATATTACCACAAAGGTCTAAGAAACACAACATTTCAGTATAAAATATACACTATACAGGCATACCTGGGTTTACGAATTTAATTCATTCTGCAGGACTTTTCGTATAGCAAAAAAATTTGTAAACTCCCATAGGAATGCATTGAAAACCAATTAATCCGTTCTGGAGGTCAGTAAAAAGTAAACGCTACTAAAATACCACATGAGTTATTTATCAAGTCATGCGGTATTTTAGCAGTGACAACCATGTGTTAATGTTTCAGCTGTCAGCGGGCTTCCCCACTGACAGCTGAATGTAAAAGAAAGAATTGCTGGCAATTAAAAAAAAATGGCGTGGTGGAAGGGGGGTCTGCGGGCAGGGGGCTTATCGGAATCTGGAAGCACCTCCCCATGTTGAGGGCATGTGGACTGGTGTGGTTCATGAGGGGGGAGCGCTCGCTCATTCCTCCCCCCCTTCCTGATCTGCCGGGCTGCATGCTCGTAGAAGGGTCTGGAATCGATCTTGGAGGGACCCCCACACCATTTTTTTTTCTAATTTTGGTGTGGGGGTTCCCCTCAAAACCCATACCAGACCCAAAGGGCTTGGTATAAATGGAGGGGGGACCCCACGCCCTGGTTTTATTTATTATGGTGCTGGTTTTTAAATGTAATTACAGCTTCTTTTTTTTTCTTCACTATAGCTCAGAGATTCAGCTGTCACTTTCCCCCCAGCTAAAAGAAAGAACGTTTCCTTTTAGTTTCTTAAAGAAACAAAGTTTCCTTTAGCTCTGGGGAAAGTGACAGCTAATTCTGTGAGCTATAGTGAAGAAAAAAAAAAGCTGGCAATGGCATTTAAAAATCCACATACACTTCGTATTGCGAAAAACATTTGTAAACAGAGGCATTATTTTCAATGGATTTTTATTTGTAAACCGAAAATTACGTTAACCGAGGCGTTCGTAAACCGAGGTACACCTGTATTGCAAAGCACATGAACTTTAATGGCATCCCAGTCTTAGTCTGCAGGGATAAATATTGAGTTGGCCCACCCTTTACAGCTATAACAGCTTCAACTCTTCTGAGAAGACTGTCCACAAGGTTTAGGAGTGTGTCTTTATGGACCTTGCTTTGTACACTGGCGTGCATTCATGTTGGAACAGGAAGGGGCTATCCCCAAACTTTTCAAAGTTGGGAGCGTGAAATTCTTCAAAATGTCTTGGTATGCTGATGCCTTAAGAGTTCCCTTCACTGGAACTAAGAGGCCAAGACAAACCCCTGAAGAACAACCCCACACAATAATCCCCCCTCCACCAACCTTTACACTTGGCACAATGCAGTCAAGCAAGCACCATTCTCCTGGTAAATCGCCAAACCCAGACACGTCCATCGGCTTGCCAGGTCGAAGCGTAATTCGTCACTCCAGAGAACACATCTCCACTGCTCTTGAGTCAAGTGGCGGCGTGCTTTACACCACTGCATCCGAGGCCTTGTATTGCACTAGGTGAAGTTAGGCTTGCATGCAGCTGCTCAGTCATGGAAACCCATTCCATTAAGCTCTCTACGCACTGTTGTTGTGCTAATCTGAAGGCCACACAAAGTTTGGAAGTCTTTAGCTATTGACTCTGCAGACAGTTGGCGACTTCTGTGCACTGTAGCATACCCTGACCGCGCTCTTTAATTTTACATGGTCTACCACTTTGTGGCTGAGTTGCTATTGTTCCCAGTTGCTTCCACTTTGTTATAATACCACTAACAGTTGACCATGGAATAATTCCTAGCAAGGAAATTTCATGGATGGACTTATTGCACAGGTGGTAACCTATCACGGTACCACACTTGAATTAACTGAGCTCCTGAGAGTGACCCATTCTTTCACAAATGTTTGTAGAAGCAGTCTACATACCTAGGTGCTTGATTTTATACACCTGTGGCCATGGAGTTGATTGGAACACTTGAATCCAATGATTTGGAGGGCTGGCCCAATACTTTTGACAATATAGTGTACTTTAAGGTAATTTTAGGGTACAAAAAAAATGGAATCCAATTTTTTTGTAAAATATAAAATATGAGGTATAAATAGCTATTTAACATGTCAAACCTTAAAATTGTGTGCACTCGTGAAATGGAGACAAACTTTAGTACCCTATATTTTCTATAGGTGACACTTTTAAAGCTCCTTATAGGTCATCAGTATAGTGTTACGGAGGAGGTCTTGTGCTAGAATTATTTCTCTCATTCTGGCATGCGTGGCGATATGTAACATGTGTACCACGATCAACGTTTTCATGCATAGGCGCCCCAGCGTGTGCGCTTACATTGGTATGTGCATATATGTGGGGGGGGGGGCTCAATTTTTTTTGTGAACATGAACATGGGACAAAAAGTCCCCTATGTAATGATTTTTGGTGACAGGTTCTCATTTGAGACATCCAGGGTCTAGAAAGGATAACTCACTTGTACTCCACTGGATGTAATGCAATGCACACTGCACTGCATTACATTCTTTCCTGGCCTCGATGGCCAGGAAATCTGTCAGCGTGGACCCGGAAGTGACATCACAAAATCACTTCTTGGTCAGGACAAGAAGGGGAGGGGAGCGGACGTGTCTGCTCTCCTCCCTCCCCTATACCCGCACCTGCTGAATCAGTCCCAGGCCCGCAGATGGGCAAGCAGAGCTCGGGAGACAGGCAGGGGGATGGAGGCTAGCACTGTAGTGGGCTGTGTGGCAGCAATCAGGTGGCAGCACAGTCGCCCAAATGCTTCCACCTGACAGGTGAGCCATGGGCATGCATAAGTGTTTCATGCATCCCCATGCAGGATGTCCCATACATGTCAAATGGGATACAGCAGCTGCACTGACACAGCCATTGCTCCCAATATGTGTGGGGCCATGCACCCGCACAGATGTCATACTAGGCGAAGTGGCTGCATCCCAATAGACATGAACAAGACTACCTGTGCATCCCTGTGTGGGTAAACACGGCAAACACTGGGAAGTATGCTGTAGTATGCCTATGTGAATGAGGCCTTCTTACTCTATTTTTAAGACATCAAAGGCTGTAGGGCATTAGGTCTGGCCCTGGTGCATATATAGGAAAAAAAAAACACCCCTTCATAGATGGGAAGAACTGGGATGCTGGAAAATATGTTACACCAGCTTGTACAGTACTTTCCCAAGCTAAGACAAAAGGAACTCCAGGACAGCGGTTATCCACAGCTGCATGGATTTGCAAACCTGGTGCATAGAATCTATGCTGGGGTGAAAATGAGAAGCACTATGCTGGTACACCGTGTACCTTCTGTATGTTTCAACAGTAAACATTTTTAAGTTCACATTTAATATATTTAAAATGGAAGGTAGCTCCATTTGGTACATTAGGTTCATGCATGTTACTAACAGCTGTACTGATGTGAACACTGTAATTACCTCTCCATCTTGGTAGATATGGATACAGAGAAGTCACATTCCTGATTAGGTAAATACGTGGAAGGCACAATGATGTATTGCCCAGGAGAAAGGTCACACATCATGGACACTTCATGTGAGTAACTGTGTGGTACACAACTGGCACGTGGCTCTTGTACAAAAGGTGAAAGGCTGCTGTCAGGGGGAACCTACAGATGGATTACAAACGTAGCATTTTAAAATGTCCTACAGTGATTTCAACTACAAAATCAGAGAAAATACTATAAATTTATAACAGGACCATATTTTTCCATTGATCAAGCATTAATGTAATTTTATATTAAATTTATTTATTATAGAAAACATGAATAGGAAATGCATCACTCTACAAAGAGGCAAAGGTTTAGAATCACATACCAAATAGGACTAGCAATTCAAAAACACAACAAAATTAGGTTATAGAAAAAATATGCCTATTATCCCACTAAATAGAGGGAAAAAAAGTTGCCAAAGAGGCCATCAACTAAATTATTGTGAAATTAACAACAAATCAGAGTACATATAAACCAGGCACTAAAGCTCACATTACCTTTAAAGTGATTGTAAAAGTTGATGATTTTTTTTTTTTAACAAACATGTCATACTTACCTGCTTTATGCAGTGGTTTTGCACAGAGCAGCCCTGATTTTTTTTATGTCGTGACCGGCACAGCTTTAATCAGTGCTGTACTGACACAGATTCATACGACAGCAGAGTACTAGGAACTCCTTCCTCAGAAATTCCCCTGAGGACAGGAAAGCCCTGGGAAACATCATGCAATCATTCAATAATGAAAATGGTTCTAAAAAGTTGTTTTTTTTACCTTGATGCATTCTCTGTGGCCACGCCGCGCTGTGTGTGTCAATGGACAGAGCACAAGTGCCCCCATGGCAAGTGGATCTGGTGGGGTGAGGAACCAGTAGTGCTAGCTGGGGACCCCGGAAGAGGAAGATTGGGGCTGCTCTGTGCAAAACCACTTCACAGAAAAGGTAAGTATGACATGTTTGTGGTTTTAAAAAAATAAATATATTTTACAATCATTTTAAATACAGTGGCATAATTTTTATCACAGAATGGATGATGGCAATTAAACTTTGTATGTTTAGTATTACTTATGTTGCTTTAAACAATACTTACCATGTACACATGGAACCCTATTGCATGGCAGTGTTTTCCCTGACAGTGTTGCTTTAGTGTCACCCTCACCAGTCTGGCTTTACTGGGCACTATAAAAGGGATGGTTGGATTAAGGCAGTAAGATGGAAAATTCCTGCTGCCTCCGGCATTAACATCCTTCTTCCACTGGCCTTTTACTTCTCGGTTCTCCCAAGTTCCTTTTACATCATCTTCACTTATGTTTACCAGTGGCTGACGGGAGGTTATTTCACTGTAGGTTGCAAACATCAAAATGTTTAAGAAAATCTCAGCTAAATCTCCAGCACATTCATAATCAACATCTGTGTAATACACAAATGTGCTTTCCACTTTGACTGTTTTGAGACACTAAAGAAAGCAAAGCCCTACTCATTCTAATGGATGGGGAAAAAAAGAGGGTAAGGAGATAGAGAAAAGCAATCACTTGAATTTAACATGTAAAAAAGGACTCTCTTATGCCAAGTGATCTCAGCAAAGTTATGGTCAATACACATGGAAGGATACCACAGGCTCTACATTGCATTCTACATTATATGTACAAATGAAACATAAAATGCAGGAGCAATGTAAAGTACTTACTATGATATCCTATGAAGAGCAACTACTGCTCACGGTTATAAATAATGCTCAGGAGAAAAATTATGATACACATGACAAGCAACAGTGGTCACTATCCTCACCTTGAGAAAAAAAGAACGTTACGAAGAATGTTACTCTGCAACTTTATTTGCAGGTCATGTTCCTGACAGGTAGAGTAAAAAAGTGCAGAAACCATAGATAGAGCGCACAATCAATTTACCATGATTGTCGGCTAGTGGCCATAATGCATTATCTTCCTGAAACACCTAAATCACTAGATTGCGCTGGCAATCATAAAAAATAAAAACATATTAGACACATTACAGGGACTATGTGATGGCTGTCCGAATGCTGAGAATGCAATTTTTTTATACACATACTCCATAAGTATGGTACAAAAAGGTACTAGGTAGGTAGATTTTAAAATGGAACAAATGACAGCAAAAAAAAAAAAAGTACACTTTTCACCTATTGTAACACTTCTTTTTTTGTTTTGTTGTGTTTGTCTACATAGGAAAATAAAATGTATGCAAGGCAATGTCACCAAAAAAGCCTTGTTTGTCTTGGAAGAGTAAAACATACACTGCTTTGTTATCTTAAGTAATGACAAAATTATTGCTCAATCAATAGGCCCATGAAAAATTTAAAAATTGATGTGATCCATAGGCAGTGTACAGGTGTGAGAGCTGAAACTGTTAGTCTAGCCATGTTTATAGTCATGTATAGTTTGGCTTTTGATTAACCATGGAGATATTTAAGTTTTTAACTGCATGTAAACTAGATTTTGGCAGTGACAGTGGTAAATGGAATATATAGTTTAAAAAGACGTAACCTGAGGGCAATTGGTCCACTAGAAAGGACACGCAACAAGAAGTCCCCCTCTGTGTCCCTGAGGAAGGTGCTGGGTATAACCAGGTAATATCCAGGAGACAGCTCACAACGCAGGTGAAGCTGTCTATCATAGGAATGTGAGGAGGTGCCAGCTACAACAGGCGACAGTATGGTTTTCTGCAAGTTAAAACGACGTTTTTCCACCTACAGAGAAAATTACATATTTCCATAAATGTACAAACTGCTAAGTAATTTAATAAGATAGGTATATCAAACATAAAAATACAGATAACTGTTAAAACCTATTGCAAACATATATACAGGTTAAACTGAATGATCTGGCTACTTTAACATCAAACAATCCTCAAGCTGTCTAACCATCAGCAAAGCCCATATCCCAGCAGACCTGAACATCTTTGCAAAGGATAGACAGCCAGGACTTTCATACAGTATTTGGTGAAATGTAGCAACTCAGCTCCTAAGGCAAAGCCTGGGATTGATTGGAAGATAAGATGCTTTGACAAGCAACTTTAAACTTGCAAGCAAAGTCTCAGGGCTTTTGGATGTATATTTTACTTCTATTTCTGATTCATTGGTCAAACCTGAGGACACTAAATCCTGCCTCGAAGCCCCCCTGACCACCTCCCCCTCCTCCTTTTCCATCCCTTCCTACACACTCCCTCTTCTATTCCATTTCTCTTTACTCCTCTCAGATTTTCTATTGCCTTTGGATAGTCCGTTTTACCCTATTATTGGCCACGTGGTACTGCTGCTACTGGCAGTTACCATTGTTTTATCAGTTGAAACGCTTTACTTATGCTTTTGTTTGTAAGGCTGACAAACCTCTTTTACAGTTATACTTCTTCAATCTCAATGCAGAAGCTTTTCTATTATGTTAATTTTTTTGTATACTGGACTAAAACGATTAAAAAACATTGAAGTAGAAAACATTCCTCTGGTGGAACAGGGACAAGAGCTGCTGAACAGAAGCTAGGACATCCACCCACCGCAATGAGAAGAGACAAGTTTGACGTTATGAAGCGAAGAGAAGGCAGAGTGCAAAATTACAGTTTGTAGCCCCTAGAAATGACACACTGGACCTATGTGTCTGACATTTTCTGCAGCCAGGATGCCAACAGACATCCCCCCCACACACTTTTAGAAGTTGGGGGGTCCCATTACTGGGAAGAGATCTTGGATGCAGCCCTGGTTGGTTTTAAGGGTCAATGTCTTATTGTGAAAGTTCATTCCCAACTTAAACTTTGCATTGGAGAACTTGAAGGGATGAAAGGGAACCTTTGTAACCTCAGGATTAGAAGCTTTATGGATATAGGTGCAAACACTCCTTTCTGTGGAAGGAGAGTACTCTTACCCCCTGTGATCTCCTTTATGCATTTATCCAATAGGGGGCCAAACAGGTGTTCTCCTTCAAAGGGTAACTGATCAAGGCACTTCTTGCATGGGCAGGGGTGGACTGACAACTCATTGGGCCCCCGGGCAATAGGGGATTATTTATGGGGCCCTTGTTTCCTCGCGTGCACTCAAACCACACCCAAAAAATCCTATGAAAAAGGAACCAGGGGCATCTCATGGGGCCCACTACTGAACCCGGGCCCTCGGGCAGTGTCCGAGTTTCCAAATGGTCAGAAAGCCCCTGTGCATGGGCGCTCAGCTGGCCAGCACTTAAACCAGAGCCCTCTACATGTGGATGGAGAGAAAACTGACCTCGGGGATTTGACAAAGTTTATCTGCTATACACCAAGGAAAAGAGCTTCAATGAGAGCCTCTAACTTCTTGTCTACCAGATCTTTAACAAAGGATTATCATCTACAGGGTCACGAGGGTTAAGTTAAGATGCAAAATGGCAGGACCTACCACAGGAAGCACCCGAGAGAGAGAGAGCAAACTAAGGCAATTTGGGAGTGGGAGGGGTTATATGGGGGTGTCCCTGCAGCAGCTTTTTCGGGCAAGCATCTAATCATCTGAAAGTAGCTGCATATAGCCCAATCATAATGATTAAAGAGTCTGTGTCCTGCAATGTATAGCTATAAAAATACCTTGCAGTTATACTCTTATGGAAATATTGTATTTGAAATTAATGATCCAGTGACAGGATGTCTTACTGTACAATAGCAATGCCAAATGCAATTAGTCTTTATGAAGAACACTACAATGACTTCTCATATTTACCTTCCAGACATGAAGTCCAACAGCATACAGAGGAGTACTTTTTGAAATCACATTTCTTGAGTGGCTCCTGTATGTGCCATCATGAGTTTGTGGCCTTTGCATAAGTGCCAGATACACCTCACTTTGCTCCCTAACAAGCAACCAGAACTTAGGATTGTCAGTAAAACTGACATTATTACGGGATCCTCCTGCAGTCTGACCTTTGACCCAGGAACCGTACAATTGTTGAGTGTGGAGCAATGGACAATCTGCAACACAAGAAATTCACATGTAGGTACCATAAAACAAATACAGCGAAATGTGTACTAATAAGAAAATGTGGAGTGGGTGAGGTGAGCAAATTCAGACTACAATACTCATCTGGTGCCCGTTTCTGTGACAAGCAAAAATAAACAATTCCAGACAACATGTGAAATCAATCAGTAAGGACTCTAGTGCTACTTAGTAAACAGTGCAACAAATCTGTGTTCTCTATTGCAGTAAGATTTCACAGAGCTCTTCATATGCAGGCTGGGTAAGCGTACTTTATGTGCTGCACAACATGCCCCTCCTCTGCTTGATGCATTAGCAATTGGTTTCACCTCCAAGCTAGACTTGACTTCCTGGTGGCTAGTTGAAATATCTTACTGAAACTTTGATACATCAGGAAACAGAACGGAGTTTAAAAGAGGATTAAGTTTGGGACTACCAAACCTATATTACAAATAATTCTGCAAAAATAGGTTTTCACAGATCACCAACAAACATGAATGGGGTGAATTCAACTACTATGCCTGTATAAAAACAAACCAAAAAACATTAAGTAGTCCATCTATTGTATGCCAAGGTTTTATTTTTCACACGAATGTACCTTCAATGTCCCACCTCCCCTTTGCTTGCCTTCATCTGATCAATTTTTGCAGATCAGCACGAGTCCTGCTGATGAAGAAAAAAAAAATTCTCAGCCCTAAACATTAAGCTGGCTATAGATGGATCAAAATTCCTCCGGTTCAGCAGGGACTAGCTGAATTTCGATCCATCTATAGACAAACTGGTTGTACAGGAGCTTATCTCTCAATTGACCTCTGTACAACCAGTTTGTTGGAAAAGTTTTGCTTGATCAGTGTTGCCAGCTAAAGCGGACGTTCTGATGAATGTATTCGGACAGGCAGGGGAACTCTCCCCGCTGTCAGAACAAATACAATTGCTCCACACGTGGGATTCCTCCATCAACCTAAAACAGGGGTGCTCAACCTGTGGCCCGCGGCCCACATTTGGCCCTCGCAGCCCTCTGATGTGGCACTTTCAGAAAGTTGACCACAGCTGCAAGATATAAGAATAACCCACAGGTGCACTGCGCTGCACCAGCAGTGCTGCTAAACTGCAGTGCATCAGTGTGAAAGCAGCCTTATAAAGGGGCTCAGGACAGTAAGGGCTTGTTTACATTTGAGGTTTAGGTGGCAGTAAAACCCCACAGTTGAGACGTGTTTTTATGTTTTTACCCCCCCCCCCATCCACTGGTGGAGTTTAGGAGTCACAATGGTGTCCCCGACCCATGCTCTGGGAGCCTGTGTGGCCCTCCTGTCACATTCTGTTTTACACTTGGACAGGAGGGGCGGCACGTACAGGAACCTATCCTTTTCCTCCTGCAACTGCTGAAAGCCAGCTTCTCCTCCTCTCCCTCCTACCCACATTCAGTGGCCGCAGGAGGGAAAAAAATGTTAATTATGCTATTCAAAATAAAAACATTGAACCATTTCATTTCATTGTGGCCTGTGGCTGGTTACCAATTCACTTAAGTGGCCCTCACTTTTCAAAAGGTTGAGCATCCCCGACCTAAAATGTGTGGATGAGGAAATAGATTAATTTTCTTTGGTTCAACCTACTGGTTGGCCTGGCTTACTCTGTAAAGTCAGCAGAGTTTTGGCAGGTTTATGAATTCAAATATCTACCCTCAGTAGAATCCTTCTCTAACCACCTCAATACCGGGCACTTCCCCTCCCCCCCCCCCCCCCCCCCTTTCCTGCCCAGGCCAATTTTCAGCTTTCAGCACTGTCAGACTTTGAATGATAATTAGTCATGCAACACTACCCTTATGAGATTGTTATTTTTTTTAAACAGATAGAGCTTTCTTTTGGTGGTATTTAATCACCACTGGGTTTTTTATTTTTTTGCACTATAAATAAAAAATACACCGCAAATGTTGAAGAAAAAAAAAAAAAAAAAAAAAAAAAAAAAGTGTGTTTTTTTTAGTTTCTGTTATAAAATTTTGCAAATAAGTCAATTTTCTTTATACATTTTAATCAAAATTTATACTGCTACATTTCTTTGGTAAGAATAACCCAAATCTGTGTGAACATTATAGAAAGTCTACAAGCTATGGTACCATTAATTGAAAATTGATCACACCTGATGTACTGAGGGCCTATCTCATTTCTTAAAGCCCCAACATGCCAGGACACTACAAATACCTCCAAAATTACCCCTCTTTGGAAAGTAGACAGTCTGGAGGTATTTAGTTTTTTGAAGTTGTAATTGTTTTCCACATTTTTTTGGAAAATGAAGAAATTAAATAAAATGTGTTTTTTTTTTCCCACAAAAATGTCATCTTATCTCACATGCAGCATAGGCATACTTGCAATTACACTCCAAAACACATTCTTCTACTTCTCCTGAGTATGGCGATACCACGTGTGAAACTTTTTTACAGCCTAGCTACAAAGAGATGCCCAACATCCAAGGAGAACCTTGAGGCGTTATCCACTTTAAGACCAGGCCGCCTTCTGACACTTTTTGTTTGGAAGTAAAAATCAGTAATTTTGCTAGGAGCTTAGAACCTCCAAACATTAAATATTTTTTAGCAGAGGCCCAGGAGAATAAAATGGTGGGTTCTGCACATTTCTATACCACACAGTATTTGCGCAGCACGTTATCAAATGCAATTTTAGACACTGATCCAAAAATACACTTAAATACACTTTAATAAATTATAATGCACACAATACCCAATTTTTTTTGTCAAATATAAAATATGGTGTTGGGCCGAGTAAACAGATACCAAAAATGTCACGGTTTAAAATTGTACACTCTTGTGAAATGTTGCCAAACTTCTGTATTTAAAAATCTCCATAAGCAACAATTTAAAAGCATTTACAGGGGACCAGTTTAGAGTTACAGAGGAGGTCTGGTGGTTGAATTATTTCTCTCACTCTGATGATCGTGACAATACCCCACATGTGTGGTGTGATTGCCGTTTACGTATACGTACAGGACCAACATGTGCGTTCAGCTTTGCATGTGAGCATGGGGGGGGGGGGGGGGGGTGGTTGTGAAATGGGGGTGCTTGAAATTTTTTTAAACTATTTATTGGTGGAACACTGGTACACTGACAGATGTTTTTGTGCACTTGTACACTCTGACAGATGTTTATTGTCCACCGGCGGACACCAACAGATGTTGAACTGGAACAATACTGCAATGTTTTTGTACACTGGTACACTATGACAGATGTTTTGTGCACTGTGACACTGGTGCAGATGTTGATGTGACACTGGTACAAGGACAGGGACAGATGGTGCTTGGTGTACTATGTGGGGATGGCTGCAATCTGTGTGTGCTCTGCATAGCTGAACTCTACAATCCTCAGTCATGCAGAGAGCGGTCACAGGCTGCAGCATCCCCCTCTTTCCCTCACTCTCTCTCTCTCTCTGACACAGAGACACATGTCTCTATTTACACTGAGTGAGGGACACAGCCACCACAGAATGCAAGTGTACAATCCAAACGCACACGTTCCTGCGTTAAACATGGCTGTGTGTATAAGTGGGTGCTGCAGCAACCGTCGGCTGGAACCAAACAGAATCAGCAAGGGAGAATGTCACCAGCACACAGAGGATCACCAATATGGTTCCAAACGTTTTAATGAACAATCACATAGTTACAGCACGGCAATGTTTCGGAGTCTCCCAGGACCCCTTCGTTACATGCCTGATGAAGGGGTCCTGCGAGACTCCAAAATGTTGCCTTGCTGTAACTATGTGGTCTTTCATTAAAACGTTTGGACCCATATTGGTGATCCTCTGTGTGCTGGTGACATTCTCCCTTACAGCCACCACAGAATCACACCGCTGCTTGGTCCTGAGGCCACGCGAGGTGCAAATTCTGAGAGGACATTCAGGAACGTCCATTCAGAACGAGGAAAACTACAACCCGGCTGTTTATGAGCAGTGGCCAGGTGGGAAGTGGTTAATAAACCACTTCAACATGTGTCAATTGCTACAGTTGTTATAAAAAAAAAAAAAAAAAAAAAAATGATCATTCTAATTAATGTTGGGTTCCCCTGTAAGGGAAAGACTGTTACGTGGCTATCACTTTGGGGAAAATATAACCTGACACCTGTTAGAATATCTGCACCATGGACATTCTATAATCACATTAGCTCACCTGTCCATATGCTTTGGATGTGCTCCATCTCATCCACTGGAAATGACATAATAACTTCGTTAAACTCTTGCAGAAATTCTTCTTTCTCTACCCAGAATTCTCCATCTTGAAGACCACAAAGAAACTTAGCACTTTCTGACTTGTCCATTAAGGCCCATTTATCACCTCTGAATAAAAAGGCAGAGTAAAGAACTTTAGAAATTCACACAGGAGGGTTCAGAGGTAGGTAGAAAAGGAATTAGTTTGGGGTGCACAGGAGAGCAAGGAGGGGATATACAGAGCTACGGAAGGTGGGTGCAAAGATGAGTAGAGGTGGCATGTAGAGTTAAGGTGGGGGGTGGTTGTAGTGGAGAGAATGGGGGAGGTTTGAGGTTAGAAGTTAATAGGGAAATGTAGAATGCAAAGGTGTACTGACGGGGTGGATAAAGATGTACGCCCCATGTAGCACATTAATTTCAATGGGCTGCTATATGTGCTAGAAAGCCACAGCACCATGAGTTTTGGTGCATGTAAAAACGTGCAGCTGCATGAGGGTGTCATTGTCATGGCATGGTTTGTGTATCTGCTACAGGGCAGCACTTTTCTGTGGTGTCAGGAAAGCGATTTAGCATTTTTGTGAACACATGCTAAATGTCTCAATTACATTGGTGGTCAGTGTATATCTTCTCATTACATTGGGACATGGTGTAGAATCCTTTCATTCACATTAGTGGTCAGTGTGAATGCCCCCTTACATTGTTGGTCAGTGTAAATCCCTCTTTATATTGGTGGTCACTGTGAATCTCCTATTACATGAGCGGTCATTGTAGATCCCCTTTACATGATGGCCAGTGCAGAAACTCTTCTTAATATTGGTAGTTGATTAAAAAAATCCTAACATTTGTGGTCAGTGTCGAATCCTACCTTACAATATAACGGGAGACAATACAGCAACAATACAGTTCAATACAAGAGGGATAGGAGGGCCCTGCTCTTTGGAGCTTATAATCTAGGAGGGAGGGGCCCTGCTTCTTGGAGCATTGGTTGTTCATGTAAAATCCTACATTACAATATGGTCTACAGTACAATATGGTCTTCAGCGCTTTTAGGAGGTGGAGATGTCATGCAGCAGGCAACACCCAAATTACAGTCCTCTGACTCACCCAAGCAGACAAACTGAGAGCAGATAAGTTTCTTGCAATAATGGTGCACTGGATTCACTAGACAATAGGTAACACCACACAGGTACGCGCTGCCCTCTTTAGACATGCATTGGTGCCATTAATTGTTAATGGCACCTCCACGCATGTGGCAAACGTGGGTGCATTCATGGCCCCCAAACCATATGGTACCACAGTACCATGTGGTTTGGTGCAGCGCAATTTTAAAAATCATGCCGTCTTAATATTTGTGCATTCCCGCACATTTGGCACTCCACTGAAATGAATGTGCTTTCAAGAATGCGCAAATCCATGCATGCAAATGCACTTCTGGTGTGAACCAGCCCATAGCAGGACTGCATGTGAACACACAGAGGCACAGACAAGAATACAGGCTAGGAGTGCACAGGTGCTGATAACGAGAGGCTGACTGATGCTCACACAGAAACACACTGCTGCAGAGAAATGACTGAAGTGTAGCGGGAGACATGGTGGTGAAGAAAGAATTGATGCTGGCAGGAGTACACAGGGTAACCAAACAAGACACAAACTGGGGAACACTGGAATCACATGGCTGGATGCAGGCTAGGACATGCTGGATACACTGATGACAGTGGGAAACATGGGGGATCATTGGAAGCACACAGGACCTGGGTACAGACTAGGATGGACAACTGAAACACTCAAAGTCATGGAAATAACACTGGGAGGCAAAGGGAACCACTTAAAAAGTTGCAAGGTAGCACAGGGGGTCCAACTGCTAGTGTGTGGACATGTGGCTGAAGCAGCAAGGAGCGGGCACCGGCCCCTTTATGCTTGGCCACAAACTGGCTGAGGTGTTAGCAGACACTGATTGGCTGCATGCCAGTAGCCTCATACAGGGGAGAAATCCTACACTGGAGCATAGAAGAGGTGAGTGTAATATGTTTACCTTATAAAAAGTATTTAATGCATTTCTTTCCTTATAGTGAAACTTTACCCGTAACAACTTGATAAAAAGAAAAAAAAAAAAAAAAAAAAAAAAAAGACAAAAACCACACACATTCCACATTTATAATTCTGCTACCAAAATTAGTGTGTGCTGAAAACTGCCTCCAACATTGCTCCCATTTCTTCTTGCCAGAGGCTGCCATTTTGGTAAAGCCCTGAGTCCCTGAACAGCAATAATTCTTTAAGCTATCAGCAGATCAGGCTCTACAAATGTGTACAGCAGGGTGAGACAGTGTATTAAATATTGGATGAAGCGCTCTGCTATAATAGTGCTATATACAAAAATCAAAATATTATACACATATGTAAAAGTGACTAGTGCTTAAATAATGTGTTAAAATTATCTAAAAAATTCATATGAGACCAGTCTGCCCCCAAGTGGCTAAAACTGGTTATACATGTGCACACACAACAAAATAGAAGGTGACCAAGTGCTTAAGTACATAAATAGTGTCTTAATAAATATAATAAAAATAAAAATCACAGTGAATAATCTTAAAAAGTGCCAAGTGTTTAAATAACAATCAATATACATATAGTATAATCACGTGCAAAAAAAAAAAAAAAAAAAAAAAAAAAACATGCGATCACTCTTCTGTGAAAATATATAAGTGCTTCTTCATTCAAATAGTGCTCAGACCAAAGCATCACTCCAGTAAATCAATCCTAAATATCCAGAGTGCCTCCTCACCTCCAACATTCGACCCCTAGGAGGTCACAAATCATTTATTTAAATGATGTTCCAAAAACGACACCAGGATAGAACTTGCCCCACGATTCAAAATCTCAATATATACGATGCCTCAGCCATATGTCCATGGATCATGGAAGATTTAAGCACAAAGAGAGATCTCCATAGCGCAATATGTAATTTTATTATAAAGAAAAAACAGATTGAAAACTCACATGCTCTTAGAAGTATACAAGCGGTTCCCCCATATCCTATGGGTGTAATAGGAAATCATGTTTGCCGAAAACATCATTTAAATAAATGATTTGTGACCTCCTAGGGGTCGAATGTTGGAGGTGAGGAGGCACTCTGGATATTTAGGATTGATTCACTGGAGTGAAACTTTGGTCTGAGCACTATTTGAATGAAGAAGCACTTATATATTTTCACAGAAGAGTGATAGCATGGTTTTTTTTGCACATGATTATACTATATGTATATTGTTATTTAAACACTTGGCACTTTTTAAGATTATTCACTGTGATTTTTATTTTTATTATATTAAGACACTATTTATGTACCGAATTTTCCAGCGTATAAGACAACCCCCTACTTTTCCTGCTAAAATGTAGTGTTTGGGCTATACTCGCCATATAAGACTACCCTTCTTCCAATGCACTCCAGTGGGAGGAATAGCGCCCCGCCGTCGGTGTCAGTGGGGGGAGAAATAGCGCCCCGCCGTCGGTGTCAGTGGGGGGAGGAATAGCGCCCCGCCGTCGGTGTCAGTGGGGGGAGGAATAGCGCCCCGCCGTCGGTGTCAGTGGGGGGAGGAATAGCGCCCCGCCGTCGGTGTCAGTGGGGGGAGGAATAGCGCCCCGCCGTCGGTGTCAGTGGGGGGAGGAATAGCGCCCCGCCGTCGGTGTCAGTGGGGGGAGGAATAGCGCCCCGCCGTCGGTGTCAGTGGGGGGAGGAATAGCGCCCCGCCGTCGGTGTCAGTGGGGGGGAGGAATAGCGCCCCGCCGTCGGTGTCAGTGGGGGGGAGGAATAGCGCCCCGCCGTCGGTGTCAGTGGGGGGAGGAATAGCGCCCCGCCGTCGGTGTCAGTGGGGGGAGGAATAGCGCCCCGCCGTCGGTGTCAGTGGGGGGAGGAATAGCGCCCCGCCGTCGGTGTCAGTGGGGGGAGGAATAGCGCCCCGCCGTCGGTGTCAGTGGGGGGAGGAATAGCGCCCCGCCGTCGGTGTCAGTGGGGGGAGGAATAGCGCCCCGCCGTCGGTGTCAGTGGGGGGAGGAATAGCGCCCCGCCGTCGGTGTCAGTGGGGGGAGGAATAGCGCCCCGCCGTCGGTGTCAGTGGGGGGAGGAATAGCGCCCCGCCGTCGGTGTCAGTGGGGGGAGGAATAGCGCCCCGCCGTCGGTGTCAGTGGGGGGAGGAATAGCGCCCCGCCGTCGGTGTCAGTGGGGGGAGGAATAGCGCCCCGCCGTCGGTGTCAGTGGGGGGAGGAATAGCGCCCCGCCGTCGGTGTCAGTGGGGGGAGGAATAGCGCCCCGCCGTCGGTGTCAGTGGGGGGAGGAATAGCGCCCCATCGTCGGTGTCAGTGGGGGGAGGAATAGTGCCCCATCGTTGGTGTCAGTGTCACCAATGATGGGGCACTATTCCTCCCACTGACACCAATTACACTTGCTGACCGATGTTCTAGTATGGTGCTACTGCAGCCAGCATATGTGGTTGCAGCAACACCTCTACACTGCACACTTACCGGCCGCTCCTTCACTCGATTTTTGCGGGGCCGCTCAGCTCCGCCCCTTCACCGGTGATTGGCCGCCTGTGTGCCTTTCCTGAGCTACAGTTCTGGCAGCCAATCACCGGTGAGGAGGCGGAGCCGAGCAGCCTTGCGAACATCCAGTGGCCGAACTGAAGGAGCAGGAAGGAGATTCCTGGACCGGATCGTCGTGGGACCGGATCCAGGTAAGAAACAGCAGCCCCTGCCCACCCCTGTACTTAGTGTCCCTTCCGATGGAAGGGGGGGGGGGCGGCGGTGGCACCGCCCCCCTAAAAAGTGTCAGTATGCCGTATACCGGCGTATAAGACGACCCCCGACTTTTGAGAGGACTTTCAAGGGGTAAAAAGTCGTCTTATACGCCGGAAAATACGGTACTTAAGCACTTGGTCACTTTCTATTTTGTTGTGTGTGCACATGTATAACCAGTTTTAGCCACTTGGGGGCAGACTGGTCTTATATGAATTTTTTATATAATTTTAACACAAATATTATTTAAGCACTAGTCACTTTTACATATGTGTATAATATTTTGATTTTTGTATATAGCACTATTATAGCAGAGCACTTCATCCAATATTTGATATTTATTTTGTGTGTCCCATGGTATATGATAGCAGCTAGCTATATTTAGGGAGACTGTGGAGCACAGGAGGATATTTTTATTTGTCTATGAGACAGTGTATTACTAGATTTTAAACAGACTAGGCACTTATTTTAATGTTTTACATACTCATAGCTGCAAAAAATTGACCAAACTGAAGTGATCTGGCAGGTCTTAAATTTTCTGACTTTGACAGTTACAAATCGCAGGACAAGTCGCACCCCATTGCTGGCAATGGAACCATTCAAACTGGTGTGACTCCAACATTTTCAGATTCGCCCAGAGTTTGAAAATAGTTACTGCACTATTTTCAGCGATTTCAGGTGCAATCTACATAGACATCTGTGCATGAAGTCGCACAGATGTCAGGTAAGTTGCACCTGAAACCGCACTGACCTGCAGCTTTGAAATCGTGCAACTTCAAGTGAAGTAGCACAATTTCAAAGTCGTATTCAGTGTGAACCAGGGCTAACAGTTCCACTGTAATAAAAATTTGCAATTGCTACTTACTTCCTCCCCCATGCTCCACTCCAGCAGCTTCGTCCCCAAGGATTATGCACACGTATTAAAATCAACTCCTGCCCATAATTTGTGACTCCTTGCTGGATATCTGTGATTGTGAAGGCATGAAATTCACCTAAATCTCCAGCACCTAAAATATAGATTGAGATAATGCCATATTAAAAAATTACAAACAGAAGAATTATATTTTTGTGCTTAATGTAAGGCCTGTTTCACATGAGCACCAGCTTCTTTAAGAGCAGTGTGAACAGCAAGCTTGGGCAAAGCATTTGCAGAGCTTTCAGCACGCTTTATTAAAGCTTTTAAAAGTACCATTCAACTCCAGTTTGTAAATGTTGAACACAGATCTTAATGGGAGTGTTGATTTCCACTTTAAAGCAAGCCGCTAGCAGGCTTCCAACAAGCTTCAGGAAGGGCTGAAGCCTGCTGGCAGATTGTTTAAAGTGGAAATCAGAGCTCCCATTAACATCTGTGTTCATCATTTACAAACTGGAGTTGAATGGTACTTTTAAAATCTTTAATAAAGCTTGCTGAAAGCTCTGCAAATGCTTTGTCAAAGCTTGCTGTTCACACCGCTCTTATACAAGTTGAAGCCCATGTGAAACAGGCCTAAAATCCCAACTCCAATGAAGGACACAAAGTCTTTCAACTGTGGGTTCTACTGCTGCCTACTGGAGGAGTGAACACACCAAACTAACGAAAAAATATAAGCCAGTTCAAAACCTGGCATCAGACAAGACCACAGCCTCAACCTGGTAGCAGAGCCAGCCGACCCCACCCCCTGCTCAGCGTCAATGATAGTGTGTGCCATGTGCAACAGCAGTATGTAGTGTCTGTGTTAGTCTAGGTTCACACCTAAGCAGTTTGCAGAAACGCACTACAGTTCATTTAACATGATTTCCTATGGGAAACATTCACATCTCTGCATTTTCACCAGGTGTGTTTTTTGGAAAGGGTCAGGGACTTTAAATGCAAGATGTTGCGTTTTGGTTCAAGAGAATTCAATGGAGACCCTGCAGAAATGCATGTAGTGCAATTTTATGTGTTTTTGACACGTTTTGCATTTTAATTTGCCCAGCAACAGATTGACAAAAGAAAAAAAAGCAAAACTCATCAAAACACGTCAAAAACGCAAAGTACAAAACAAGCACTGCAAAAACGGATCAAAACGCAAACTGCATAGGTGTGAATCCAGCCTTAAGCAGCATGTAGAGAAAGTGCAATGAACATTATGCAGTGCAGGGGTGTGAGCAGCAAGAAATGGCAATGCATAACTGAGAAATGTGGCACCAGAGCTTGATTCAAGATAGCAGCATGGGAGGACAGCAAAGTAAGGAGAACTTTGCCTGCAATACAAAAATGAACTCCATGGACTAATACGGAAGTTTTTTTTGTTTTTTATACATAAGTGTTATGTATGTTAAATTTCATTACTGATAGGTTGGATGGAGTTCCTCTTTAAAGTGGCAGTAAAGTCTTGTTTGTTTATTTATACCTACAAGTAAGCCTATAACAAGGCTTGCCTATAGGTACAGTATATATCTTCTAGGCGTGCACCATTTAGGAGACATTTACTTTAGCAGCATTGGTGATGTCACTGGCGCATGTACACTTGCTCTCAATGGATGGTATGCCATCCATTGAGAGAGCCATGAAGTGGATAAGACTCCTGCGTGCATGGACAGGAGTGACATCATCGCAGCTCAGCCAGTCAAACGGGCCGCATCCTGCAAACCCATAAGGAAGACAAAGTAAAAAGGGAAGCCCCGGGGAGCCATGACAGCACTCTACTGGAGGGCTTTGTTTTCAGGTATGTCTTTCATAATGTTCTAGTATGCGATGCATACTAGCACATTATGCTTTGAACTTGCAAGGGGAAGATTAATTTGTTTTATTTTTTGCGGTTTACTACTGCTTTAAACTGTCAAGTGCAGCTACTGTACATAAATACAGGAAACTGTGACTATTTAGCGGTGTGAGATGTGCATGTGGGAATATTTCTACACTCTCTGAAATGGTATACAGCTCATAGTTGTCAAGTTCTGTGCTAGTAAATAGGCTGTTCACACTTTAAAATAATCTAGGAATATCTTGCCATCACCCTAAAGGGTATAGAAATGGACAGACTACACAGTCAGTGGAAAAGCCAAAGTTATACATAGGGATGAGTTTGAAAGAAAAGACAAGTGTGGAAGGGCCCTTAAAAAGGCACAAAAAAGTAAGAATGCAGTAAACCAATTCATAGACTTCTCTCCTACCTTCTTTACTGTGCAGCACAGAACAACTTATTGCACAACGATCCTTCAGGTCCAACATTCTGCAAAGCATTTTCTTCCGGATGCTGATCTCTGCATCTTCTAAGGACCATCTTTCTACCAACCCACCAGTCAGATCTACCAAAGCATCAACAACTTGACCTGCCCACAGAGACTCATAGGAGCCATGTAACCTGCCAATACATAAAATAAACATATGAAATAAAATGTGCTTGCTAAAAGGTGTGTTAAGTATATGTGTACAGATCTACACCACAAGCGAGCGCTTTCTAAAGGACTTTGTTTCATCAGATACAGCTGACTTCTCAGCCCAAACAGCCATACCTAGAATGGTGTATAGGTCTTTGGTTTGACATATTACCTGGACTTTGTCCATTAAATGTCACTTAAGAAGGACTCACCAGTGGTCCTGTCAATTTGTCTATCGCAGTTGATGGTTGACACTTGTTGCTACTAATGTCATTCACTTTTCTGAAGCAAACTAAGTTGGGGTGCTGTGGAGACTCTTTATCACCACAAATTACACAATATAATGCTGTGATAGCCATGGGGAGTCATAAGCTCTGCTGTTGTTTGATGTTTCTCAGCAGGTTCTCAAATTGTATTCTTTACTTAAAGGAGACCTGTATAAATAAAAGTGTATGAGTTGCCATTTCTGCACTCTTATTCAATAAATGTTAGTTGCCTGGCTTCCCCATGGACCCAATGGCTTCCCTACTTTTAGGGTCACTGACTCAGAAGAAGTAAGCAGACTAAAATGTATTACGTTGCTAGAAGATAGAAGCACGAGGGGCACATCACACTGAAGGTAAGTAACATTCTTTGTGATAATTCTGGATTATTTTTATTTAGTTGGTAAAATTAAAAGGGGCCTTGTCCCCGGCTCTCTGTTAAGGATTGGCAACTTTGGGGAACGGGGGGTGGGATGGGTCACATAAATTTGACAGGTACCCATCCCCACTTCCACTGCAATCGCCTAGGTCGGTCATCCATCCTCCCCCCCCCCTCCCTCTCCATAGTCTTCTGGGACACATGACAAGTCTCAGAAGGGAACATTCACAAAAAGTGCAGCACCCGACTGTGAAGCTGCAATCTGTCATAGCCAGATGCCCACAGTGAAGAAGCCAACGCCAGGGACACAGGACGGCCGGTGAACCCAGCTGCAGTGAGAACACCGCTGCATCGAGGAACAGGTGAATGTGCTTTTTAAAAGTCAAGTTTTTGTAGCTGCTGACTTTTATTTTAATTTAAACTTTGACTGGAGCTCTGCTTTAACAGTTTAAAGACATAAGTGTTAAGCGTTGTCACCCTAGAAGTATAGGATAACTCATTCCCTCCATATTTCATTATAGGGGGGGGGGGGGGTTCTGTACTTCTCAGAGTGCTGGGAGCCATGGTAACTGATGACTGCAGCACATGCAGAGAACACGGAAGTTATCAACTCACAACATATTTGCCAGAATCAACAGGTATTTGTTTGCACGTATCAAGCATTTATAACTATAAAATTCAGTGGTGCCGAGGGGAACCAAATTATGTTATCAAATCCAGATATCTTATTTTACAGCACTGCAAGGATTTGGCCCCACTCTTCTCTGCTACATTTGAAGCACTGCAGCTTGGTGAAGGCCTGTCCAAGCCTGTGATTAGATATTAACGATGCATCAACCCACTGGTGAGATAATTCAAGCTATACACTGCGCAATTTTCTCTCAATTAGCCCATAGACTTAACGGGAGAAAAAAAAAAAAAAAAAATCGATTCCCCCATCCACACTAAACAGCATGGATGGAGAAAATGCCACTGCCAGCTAATGCTTTCAGCAGTCACAGCACCCACAGCTGCCTAAATACAGTTGTGCTGCTGAACACTGACTGAATATAAAAAAGGTACGGTCACTTTTTGGCCCATAAGGTTATATCTGGCTCAGTCAAATTTTTTAATTTCTTTTGTTGAGCTAGATGGTGCTTGCAGGGCCACCCACAGATCAAATTCCAGCTGTCTTTGGTCTGCCTTCTTACATCAGTTGTCCCCTTTCACAGTGCACCCCTACATTAGATGTCCTCATCACCTTTTAGCGCCAGGCATAGAGAAGGTGAGAGCTGATAGGTGGAGCAGACTTCAGGTCTGGATGAAGAAGTTCCACTTCAATCCTCCTGTGTAGGGTGGGGCATTCACATGACATAATTATTAGGACTACGGACGTCCTAACAACTAATCACTGCAGAGTAGGGGATGGGGGACCTTTGCCAGGGACTGGCAGTCCACATACAACTGTCACTCAGTCTGGTTCCAGACCGCCCTCCACCATTTTGGGATGTCTATTATATAAAACATTCACCAAAGGGCGGACTGACCATTCAGGCACTCGGGCACTGCCCGAGGGCCTGGGGTCAGTAGGGGGCCCCATGAGATGACCCTGGTACCTTTTTATAGGCTTTTTTGGGTATGCTTTGAGTGTGGGCAAGGACACAGGGGCCCCATGATCCCCTATGGCCCTGGGGCCCCATAAGTTGTCAATCTGCCCCTGCATTCACCTATAACCTAGAAAATTTGCAATCAGATATCACATGACAGAAGAGCAATAACAAATATGGCATACTTGGCATATGCTTTCTCCAAGAGTGGAAGCCAGAACGCTCCCTGGTCTTGACAATGGGAGAAGCAGAGCTTTTGTCCCAAGCATGGTAAGCAGTCATCAATGGTCACCTCCACCCAATATCCAAATTGCCAAAATCTGCAAGTAAATCGTCCTGTGTATCCAGGTTTATTCCATGTACACTGTCCTGTGGGAAACACCTTTGGAGAAGAAAACAGCTGAAGATCAGAAAGCATATTCTGGAATGGGAACAAACATAAAACAGGTGATGTACATTATTAACAGCTTCGGCACTAGAGCAATTTTTTAAATCTTTTGCACAAATGTGAATATCTGAATTTTTGGGTATAAAGCAAAAAGATAGTTGAATTTTTTTTTTCTTTATATCTTGCATGACATTTGTGCAACTATTTATCGAAGGCATATTTACAGGAAAATATATAATAATATTAATTTTCAGTGCAAACACACATATATGATAAGATACCCAATTTTTAGGTAAGATACCAGTATATAAGACAAGGTTCCATCCAGTAAATAGATACAAAACATGTCAAATCTTAAAATTGTGTGCGCCTGTGATATTGCAAAAGACTAGAGTACCCAAAAATTTCCATAGGCAACATACAGTTCATCTATTTGGAATAACCTGTGAGCTCAGGTGCTAGAATTATTGCTTTCACTCAGAAGTTCGCAACAACACCTCACATATGTGGTGTGATCTTGGTTTACAAACACCTCTATACCCCGGGCATGCGTTTGAGTGTGTGTGCATGGCAGATGGGATATCCGTTAATTATTTTTTAAATTGAATGTTGTTATCACAAGGAGTTAACATACAAGCATTGGGCAGGTGACAGGTACTCTTTATAGAAACATTTAATAGACCTCGATGTCTCCTTCCCTCCAAAGCATGGACTGTGCAGAGATCTACACAGTTACATGCTTTCTTAACTATATCTACCATGGAAAGACTGTTCTGAAACCGGAAGTGAAGTAATCCTTGTCACTTATGGTTTCATTTTATGCAGAAGAGAACGAAACAGATGCTGTTTGGTCTCCTACAGCGCCCACTATTTGGAAGCCCTCCAACGTGGTCACAGGCTCCAGGTAAGAGCAGGAGAGTCCGGGAACCATGTGGAGGGAGAAGGGACTGGCAGGGGGCCATATCGCCCACACTGGAATAGTGAACAGCAACTATACAGCCGCTGAATCACTTTTATCTTACAGCTGGTAACCAGCTATAAAAAAGAAACACATTGCTATTGCAGCCATCAGCTTGTGCTTACCCCTTTGCTTTTTAGACTTACTTAGTACATCCAAAGAGCTGAACAGATTAATAATAAGGTTAGTGAAATAATAAAAAATACTCCCGCGCTAAGCTGGATACCTATATATAAGCTGCTCACACTCGCCTTAACCACAAGGAAACATATAATACCAGAAAAAATTAGTGAAGCGCTAGCGTAACACACTATTCTAAATACCTGTATCAGAATACTCATATATATAACATACAATGAAAGCACAACGTCATGAATAAATAATCATATTATAATATACAGTGCATGTGCTCATTTAAATTGATGCTATGTGCAACAAGTCCATATAGATATTCAAGCTTTGGTGAAAAACCCACAAACTCTGTGAGGTGATCACAGTGCCACTCTATGTGCAAATAATCCACAGATGGCCAAGATGGCCCCACACCTCCTTATTGCGACCCTACGGGTCAACACGCTGTGTAGATAACCCACATGCACCAATCTAGGTATCATCAAGAATGGAATACTGGGATGAAAAAGCTTTACTCCTTTAGTTCCTATCTTCTCCTCTATCCAGGATACTCGACTCCACAAAAACATGTGTGTGTGTATATATATATATATATATATACATACATACATACATATACTCGGCTGTCCCAGGTCTCTGCCTTCTTATTGGCTGAGACAGCAAGTTGGAGCTATTGGCTCCCACTGCTGTCAATCACACCCAGTCAGGCAATGAGGAAAGAGGAGGCGGGGCCATGTTGCAGCTCCGTGTGTGTGTGTGTGAATGGACACATGGAGCAGCGGGTGCCCCATAGCAAGCTGCTTGCTGTGGGGGGCACCTGAGAGGAGGGAGCAGCCAGGAGAGTCTGTGGGGGACCTGAGGAGGATCCAGGCTGCTCTGTGCAAAACCACTACACAGAGCAGGTAAGTATAGACATGTTTGTTATTTTACTAAAAGAACAGAAAATTAAACTTTTAGAATCGCTTAACTGAGTTTGATTACCACTTTAACCAGCCACAGAACCTGTGTAATTGTTATGTGGTCGGTTTTAAAGGGATGAGGTGGTGACCCTAGCGGTACCTCACATTGCGGTGAAACATGCGCTTTCCCACAACATGGCAGTGTGTCCAGGGCCTACGACATACATGGAGCCTTGTACCTGGTGAAGAAGCTTTGTGGATTTCTGTAGAGCGAAGCAGGCAGATATAAACCAGCAGTCACCCAGTATCCCCTGCCTTCCCAATCCAAGCCTGGGGTCTTCTGTGAACAGACGAGGGGACGGCCAGACCTCCTAAGAGAGGGAAGACACAACAACACCCACTGAGCAATCACTTCATCCAGATACAGGAGGACACTGACTGAGGGAGGGGCTCACCTGGGGTCTCAGCCATGTAATGCGCTCACACAGAGGGGACAGAGGGGTACCCCCTCTCCGGACTAAGGAGGACACACACGGGGGGAAATCGGGGTCCACAAAGAGCCCCGAGGTGGGAGGCGGCATGTCACCTGCAGGAAGTCAGCGTATGGCATCTCCATCAGGCCCCCCTCACCAATACACACGATAACGGGGTGACCTGGAGGAGAGGCCACTGACACTGCATGACCCCGAGCACAGGGGACACACAACCCGGGACGTCCCCCAACACACCGCTTCTTGTATCACACAGCACGTCCCCCATCCCACTCTGCATCCACCAGGCACCCCGCCGCCAACCAATCACAAAGCTTCACACACAAGCCTGGATGATAGATGAACTAGTATTGGACTGGGCGCTGCGGCTGTGGATTGGCTGCCGCTCACACGTGGGCGTGCCTCTGCTGTAACCCTTGTGTGCCATCTCCCTGCAGTCAACTGTTATGTGTGAATGGTGACAGCCGCATGGAGTTTGGTGATGGGCTGTGATTGTAGTGATGGCTGGACATACTGTAGGCGTGTAGAACTTGGGGAGAATTTACTGCATGCTGATTACTCAGCTTCTGGCCTCTGTGGGGTTCATTGTGTCATAGTGCATGAAAGCCATGCCTCAATCTCAGCTGTGTCCGCTGTAGGAGTCAGCTGCACTGAATGTGCCTTTCTATTCCTTTGTTTCCTATTGCCCACTCCACCTTTCTTCTTCATGTTCCTCAGGGTCCAGGGTGTTCAGGGCTTACAGCAAGATCTGTGCCCCCTGGACTGCATCCACTATCTAGCCCCGTGGTGCCCAGCCTGTGGCCCATGGACCACATGTAGCCTTCTGGCACATTTTGTGCTGCCCTCTGGGCCACTACAAGTATTGATCTGTCTTTCCTTATTCTGTTGTAGCAACGAGCTGCAGCAATCTCATGTAATGTATCTTGAAACAGGTTATCAGTATCCAGCAACTCGTATATCATGGCCACGTTCTCCTGCAACATGTCTGCAGTCTCTGACCATCTCCTGTATCATGCCTGCAGTCTCTGACCATCTCCTGTATCGTGCCTGCAGTCTCTGACCATCTCCTGTATCGTGTCTGCAGTCTCTAACCATCTCTTGCATCGTGTCTTCAGTCTCTGATCATTTCTTGTATCGTGTCTCCAGTCTCTGACCATCTCTTGTATCGTGTCTCCAGTCTCTGACCATCTCTTGTATCGTGTCTCCAGTCTCTGACCATCTCTTGTATCGTGTCTCCAGTCTCTGACCATCTCTTGTATCGTGTCTCCAGTCTCTGACCATCTCTTGTATCGTGTCTCCAGTCTCTGACCATCTCTTGTATCGTGTCTCCAGTCTCTGACCATCTCTTGTATCGTGTCTCCAGTCTCTGACCATCTCTTGTATCGTGTCTCCAGTCTCTGACCATCTCTTGTATCGTGTCTCCAGCCTCTGACCATCATCGTGTCTCCAGTCTCTGACCATCTCCTGTATCATGCCTGCAGTCTCTGACCATCTCCTGTATCATGCCTGCAGTCTCTGACCATCTCCTGTATCATGCCTGCAGTCTCTGACCATCTCCTGTAACGTGTCTGCAGTCTCTGACCATCTCTTGCATCGTGTCTGCAGTCTCTGACCATCTCTTGCATCGTGTCTTCAGTCACTGATCATTTCTTGCATCATGCCTTCAGTCTCTGACCATCTCTTGTATCTTGCCTTCAGTCTCTGACCATCTCTTGTATCTTGTCTCCAGTCTCTGACCATCTCTTGTATCTTGTCTCCAGTCTCTGACCATCTCTTGTATCGTGTCTCCAGTCTCTGACCATCTCTTGTATCGTGTCTCCAGTCTCTGACCATCTCTTGTATCGTGTCTCCAGTCTCTGACCATCTCTTGTATCGTGTCTCCAGTCTCTGACCATCTCTTGTATCGTGTCTCCAGTCTCTGACCATCTCTTGTATCGTGTCTCCAGTCTCTGACCATCTCTTGTATCGTGTCTCCAGTCTCTGACCATCTCTTGTATCGTGTCTCAAGTCTCTGACCATCTCTTGTATCGTGTCTCAAGTCTCTGACCATCTCTTGTATCGTGTCTCAAGTCTCTGACCATCTCTTGTATCGTGTCTTCAGTGTCTGACCATCTTTTGTATCGTGTCTTCAGTCTCTGACCATCTCTTGTATCGTGTCTTCAGTCTCTGACCATCTCTTGTATCGTGTCTTCAGTCTTTGATCATCTCTTGTATCGTGTCTTCAGTCTCTGACCATCTCTTGCATTGTGTCTGCAGTCTCTGACCATCTCCTGTATTGTGTCTGCAGTCTCTGACCATCTCTTGGATCATGTCTGCAGTCTCTGACCATCTTCTGTATTATGTCTGCAGTCTCAGAGCACTGTTGGGGCCATAATCCGGAAGTGGAAAGAACATCGTAAACCGGCCACGACCAGGTGCCCCTTGCAAGATTTCTAACACAGGAGTGAACAGAATTATCAGAAGAGTTGTCCAAGAGCCAATGACCACTTGCGGAGAGCTTCAGGAAGACCTGGAATTAGCAGGCACAATTATTCCAACGAAAACAATAAGTAATGCACTCAACCACCATGGCCTGTCTGCATGATCACCACGCAAGACTCCATTGCTGAAGAAAAAGCATGTTGAAGCTCGTTAAAGCTCCGTTCACACCAATCCATTTTTTAGTGCTTTTTGCAGAAACGCACTACCGTCCATTTAACATAATTTCCTATGGAACATGTTCACATCTACACTTTTTTGAGCTGCTGCGTTTTTGGAAAGGGTCAGTGACTTTTTTAAAAGCAAAAAGCAAACTTTTTGCTACAATAGTTCAATTGAGAATCTGCTGAAATGCATGGTAGTGCGTTTTTGCCGCATTTTGCATTTTTATTCTGCCCAACAACGAAAATAGTTCCACTTTAACAAAAAAAAAAAAAAAAAAAGTGAACAAAACACTAAATGCAGTAAAAACACGTCACAAATGCACCAGAAACGCAGAAAAATGTAGAAAAATGCAAAAAGAACTGCAAAATGGACAAAAAAGCAAACTGCATAGGTGTGAACGGAGCCTTAAAGTTTGCTGCACAACATTTAGGCTCCGTTAACACCTATGCATTTTTCTACATGCGTTTTTACAGTGTTTTGTTCAGCTCTTTTTTATTTTTTTGTTAAAGTGGATTTTTTTTTCGTTGCTGGGAAGAATAAAAATGCAAAATGCAAAACACAGCACCATGCATTTCAGCAGTTTCTCCATTGAACTCTCTTGTAGCAAAAAAAGTCCTTGACCCTTTCCAAAAATGCAGCCACTCAAAAAAACATAGCTGTGAGCATGTTCTATAGCAGTGGTGGGCAACCTTTTTTTTCAACTGAGCCAAATCTCGCCAAAACCACGATTTAAATTTATTTTGAGAGCCACATTTTTAAAACTGAAAATACATCCCCCATAGTAATTCATCCCCCATAGTAATTCATCCCCCATATAGTAATTCATCCCCCCCATAGTAATTCATCCCCCATATAGTAATTCATCCCCCATAGTAATTCATCCCCCATATAGTAATTCATCCCCCATATAGTAATTCATCCCCCATAGTAATTCATCCCCCATATAGTAATTCATCCCCCATAGTAATTCATCCCCCATATAGTAATTCATCCCCCATAGTAATTCATCCCCCATATAGTAATTCACCCCCCATATAGTAATTCATCCCCCATAGTAATTCATCCCCCATATAGTAATTCATCCCCCATATAGTAATTCATCCCCCATATAGTAATTCATCCCCCATAGTAATTCACCCCCCATATAGAATTCATCCCCCATATTAATTCATCCCCCATATTAAGTCCCCAAGTCCCCCCTGTGTCAATTCACTTACCTTTGCTCCGCGCGCTCCTCTCGCCGTGTTCCCGCGCCGTTCCGGTGTAGCATGAAAATCTGTCTCCTATGAGGATCTGTCCCCCTCGACGTATCTGTGCATGTGCCAGTTTCAGGCATTAGCAGCCGATCGGCGATCTCCGGCACATGCGCAGATACGTCGAGGGGGACAGATCCTCATAGGAGACAGATTTTCATGCTACACCGGTCTTCAGGGCGGACTGTGAGAGGAGCCTAGCGGGAGCCTAGCTCCGCGGGCCGAATTAAAAGGTCCGCCGGGCCGTAGCTTGCCCATTGCCTGTCACCTGGTGGGCAGTGTGCTCCGGAGCCGCAGCCAAGGTGAAAAAGAGCCGCATGCGGCTCTGGAGCCGCGGGTTGCCGACACCCGTTCTATAGGAAGGTACAAGTGAATAAAGGTGTTGCGCTGCTCATAACAAACAATATTGTGAAAATGAACCGTGAATAAATCAAAGGGGCAATCTCCAATGTGACTATAGTCCACACAAATGATTTAAAAAACTCTTCAAACATTCCAGAAAGAGAAGATGATTTCCCTACTGGTGACTGCACCCAGAATCCCAGTTCTGCAAATCATCAATACACGTGAATCAGCAGAGTGAACATAGAGGTCCAGGTGGACCCTCAGCTTCTCACATGGACCTGTATGTGAACACAGGTCAGATAGGCATCTCCCCTATTAGTGGTGCGTGATGATATGCGTGGGGAGGAGTCGGGTGACGTCAGCACTGCAACTCCCTTGTTTTTTTTTTTTCTCTCTGAATGGAGGAGAGAGATTCTCTCTCTCTCTCTCTCTCTCTCTCTCTCTCTCTCTCTCTCTCTCTCTCTCTCTCTCTCTCTCTCTCTCTCTCTCTCTCTCTCTCTCTCTCTCTCTCTCTCTCTCAAAAAGTAGATTGATTAAATAACTATATAGTAAAAAATAAAGAAGTAAATACCTAGATCAAGGTTTGATCTAGTTCAGTGCCAGGGTTAGTGTATGAGTCAAGGACAAAGGTCAGGATTTTTTTTTAATTGGTGTCAGTGTGTTTTAGGTAAAAAAACAAACCAAAATGCGCACTATTGTTTCTGGGCTGTAGTAGAGGTACAAATAACATACACATATATGGTATCGCTATGATCATCAAGAGCTGGAAAATTTATTTTGGGTTGGTCTTTGGTGGTAGGTTATGGTAGTACCAAGAAACACACAGCTAAATTTGAAAAAAATTATTATTTTTTTTTTACTATTTTGGGTCAGTTTTCCTTTGATAATAAAAAAAAGTCAGGAGATATCCATTATCATTTACCACCAAATGAAAGCCCAATTTGTCCTTAAAAAAAACAAGGTAGACTTCACCTGGATGTACAAAGTAGTTGTGATGAAATGTACAGTTTTACTAGCACTTCTCTAAGTTACCAAAGTTATTGTGCTTAAGTGTTAAGATTTGTTTTACTCTTAGGCACAAAGGGGTTAAAGCAGTATTGAATGCAAAAGCAAGTGTATCATATTGCAGCTTACCATTTCTTGGCTGTGATAGCTGTATTTAGTTTTCTTTTTAGGCTTTCTTTCCTTTATTTTCATTTGGTGACCCAGCCAGTGAGTCTGTTGTTTTAGAGTGTTGAGACAATCTATTTACCAATGAAAGGGGTGCTTATAATGATCAGATTTTATTAATTTATGTAAATCATTTATCCCAAAAGAAGAAAAACTGTTTGCTGTAACTGCTGTTTGAGCTGGAGTTTGGCTTCTGTTTGTTAGTGTATTTAAATCTGCTATTTCATCTAACAGTCCCTTCACCCTAGACCAGGGGTCTGCAACCTTTAAGATATAAAGAGCCACTTGGACCCGTTTTTGAAGGGAAAAAAAAGACTGGGAGCCGCAAAACCATTGCAACATTTGAAATTCATTAGTAATTCATCCCCCATAGTAATTCATCCCCCATATAGTAATTCATCCCCCATAGTAATTCATCCCCCATATAGTAATTCATCCCCCCTATAGTAATTCATTCCCCATTTAGTGTCAATTCACTTACCTTTGCTCCGCGCGTTCCTCTTGCCGTGTTCCCGCGCCGTTCTGGTCTTCAGGGCGGACTGTGAGAGGAGAGGAGTTTGTCACGCTGCCCCGCCTACATCCTGACAGCCAATGTTTGGAGGAGGGAGGGGAGCGGGCGCCCGGCACACAGAAGAGCCGCATTAAAATGTGGGAAGAGACGCGGCTTGCCGACCACTGAGCTACGGCAACCCTATTGCCTGTCACCTGGTGGGCAGTGTGCTCCGGAGCCGCAGCAAAGATGAAAAAGAGCCGCATGCGCCCTAGACTGACAATGCTGCTGTCCAAATGTTCCCCCTGTGATCCTTCATCCAAAGTGGGGGCACTCTAACACAGGAAGTGTAATACTGGCCAGATCAAAATATGAATGATCAGCAATTCAATGCTCATTTATAGTAATGGGCACTAGTTAGTATCGTCCCAAAGAATATAATCAATCAAAATATAGACAGGGAAAAATGGGACTTTCAAGATACCAAATCAGTGACCAATTGATAGCCTCAAAACACCACAGTGCATAAAAACCATACAAATTTATTTAAAAGTCTTAGAAAACCCAATTTAAAATGGTCAACATCAGAAAGTATACAGTCAGGTCCATAAATATTGGGACATCGACACAATTCTAACATTTTTGGCTCTATACACCACCACAATGGATTTGAAATGAAACAAACAAGATGTGCTTTAACTGCAGACTTTCAGCTTTAATTTGAGGGTATTTACATCCAAATCAGGTGAACGGTGTAGGAATTACAACAGTTTGCATATGTGCCTCCCACTTGTGAAGGGACCAAAAGTAATGGGACAATTGGCTTCTCAGCTGTTCCATGGCCAGGTGTGTGTTATTCCCTCATTATCCCAATTACAATGAGCAGATAAAAGGTCCAGAGTTCATTTCAAGTGTGCTATTTGCATTTGAGATCCAAAGAGCTGACACTATCAGTGAAGCAAGCCATCATTAGGCTGAAAAAACAAAACAAACCCATCAAAGAGATAGCAAAAACATTAGGCGTGGTCAAAACAACTGTTTGGAACATTCTTAAAAAGAAGGAATGCACCGGTGAGCTCAGCAACACCAAAAGACCTGGAAGACCCCGGAAAACAACTGTGGTGGATGACCGAAGAATTCTTTCGCTGGTGAAGAAAACACCCTTCACAACAGTTGGCCAGATCAAGAACACTCTCCAGGAGGTAGGTGTATGTGTGTCAAAGTCAACAATCAAGAGAAGACTTCACCAGAGTGAATACAGAGGGTTCACCACAAGATGTAAACCATTGGTGAGCCTCAAAAACAGGAAGGCCAGATTAGAGTTTGCCAAACGACATCTAAAAAAGCCTTCACAGTTCTGGATCAACATCCTATGGACAGATGAGACCAAGATCAACAAGGGAAAGAAGTGGAATGTTATGCAATGGCCAAGTCAATCACCTGACCTGAATCCGATTGAGCATGCATTTCACTTGCTGAAGACAAAACTGAAAGGAAAATGCCCCAAGAACAAGCAGGAACTGAAGACAGTTGCAGTAGAGGCCTGGCAGAGCATCACCAGGGATGAAACCCAGCGTCTGGTGATGTCTATGCGTTCCAGACTTCAGGCTGTAATTGACTGCAAAGGATTTGCAACCAAGTATTAAAAAGTGAAAGTTTGATTTATGATTATTATTCTGTCCCATTACTTTTGGTCCCTTAACAAGTAGGAGGCACATATGCAAACTGTTGTAATTCCTACACCGTTCACCTGATTTGGATACCCTCAAATTAAAGCTGACAGTCTGCAGTTAAAGCACATCTTGTCCATTTTATTTCAAATTCATTGTGGTGGTGTATAGAGCCAAAAATGTTAGAATTGTGTCGATGTCCCAATATTTATGGACCTGACTGTATTATATACTAGACATTATCACTCCTGTCTATGCATATTGTGAGTGTATCCATTTCCTCAGGACATTAACTGGAGCTGTATGGGATGTTCAATATAGAAGTTCAAACCTAGGATAAATATAAAAAGACACATTAATAATACTGTCCAAATTCAGCTGCGGAGAGGGAGGACAACCAAAGAAAGGTAGGAAAGGAAGAAAAAAAATAGGAAAGAGAGAATGGCGAATGGAGAGAAGGTAGGTGTTTTATTCTCTTTCCTTTTTCTTTCTCACCTTTTGTTCTTTGGTTGTCTGGACAGTATTATTAATGTCTTTTTATATTTATCCAAGGTTTGAACTTTCATATACTGTATATTGTACATCCATACAGCTCCAGGTAATGTGCTGAGGAAGCGGATACACTTGTGAAATGTGTAGACAGGAGCGATTATGTCAAATATAGAATAACATCCTTTCTGATGTTGACAATTTTAAATTGGGTTTTATATGACTAATTAATAAACGTATGTTTTTATGCACCATGATGTTTTGAGGCTATCAATTGGTCACTGATTAGGTATTTTAAAAGTCCAATTTCTCCTGTCTATAGTTTGATTTTACTGGCCAGATCATCAGGTGAAAACCAAGGGGGGGGGGGGAATAAAACAAATACAGCTACCACATCTAATGATTGGCAAGCTGCAATATTATACATGTTTGATTTAATACTGTTTTCACTTTGTGGTTTCAGAAATATCACTGTTTTCTCCTCAGATTTTTTTTTTTTTTAACAAATATTGATAACAGTCCAATTTTGATCATATTTTAGTACCATTTAGCACAAGTTCCCAACAAGGAGTTTTAACTGTAACCAAACCTTTGTGAAAACACCTTGCTGAACACTTTGATGCGACAGTGAAACAACACAGTTTTCATGTTGTTGAAGTCAATATACAGAGTTTGTACAAAAATATGGAAACATTAAGTAATTTGCAGGTGTGAAAGTAATGACATGTTTCATGCTGAAGTGATGTAACATTCTTTTGCTTCCACTGTGTGATAAGACACCTAGCTAACATGTGGGAAGCCTCACTTTCGTTATGTACTGCTAGTAATATGGAGTCATGTCAGAGCTTACTGATTTTAAAAGTGGGTGTCTCTGTGGTTAAAGTTTCCAATTTATTTTGAAATGTCATGAAGTACAGTATCAAAGGTTATGACGGCATATAGAGTTTCTGGGAAAATGTTGTCTGATAAGCATAAGCATGATCGACATGGTCAACTGAACAAGAGAGACAAAAGGACATTGTGCAGGAGCAGGGGCGGACTGACCATTTGGAAACTCGGGCACTGCCCGAGGGCCCAGGGTCAGTAGGGGGCCCCATGAGATGCCCCTGGTACCTTTTTCATAGGCTTTTTTGAGTTTGGGCAAGGACACAGGGGCACCATGATCCCCTATTGCCCGGGGGCCCCATGAGTTGTCAGTCCGCCCCTGTGTAGGAGTGTGAACCAGAATAAGAAAACAACTTCTGCAAAAGCGACTGCCGATCTCAATCTCGGTCTACAAAGGGTCATGTCCACAAAACCTGCGGAGGGAACTGCACAAGCAAAACATTCACAGGCGAGCCATAATTGCCCAACCACTAATGATCGATATTAATGCTCTGAAGAGGAGAGAGTGGTGTAACACCCATAAATCATAGACTATCCATCAATGGAAGACTGTAATATGGTCTGATGAATCGAGCTTCACACTATTCCCAACCACCAGGTGTGTTTACATGTGGCAAACACCATCCCAAGCTTACGGCCAGGACTGTCTAGTGCTATCAGTAAAGCATGGTGGTGGCGCAATCATAGTTTGAGTAGCCATATCTTGGTATTCTGCAGGGCCCATTATCACCTTGAAAGGTAAAGTTACTGCCAGTGACTATGTAGAAATTCGGGCTGACCATTTGTACCCTATGGTGTAGACACTGGTTCCTGAAGACAGCACCATTTACCAAGACGATAATGCTCCGATTAACATGGCTGATGTCAAATCATGGACTGACGAGCATGCAGACAAAGTCTCGCATCTTCCCTGTGAGAACTGGAACAATTTTTGCATGCAGAGTGGTATCAGATTCCATTACCCACCATTCAAGACTTAGATTTGCCAATTCCCATGATAATTCAGGCCATCTTGTTTCCATAAATTTGTCCAACCCCTGTAGGTGCATGTCTTTGTCAGTATTGATGTTACTTTATGCATATTTCACTGCTAATAACTTTTTATTGCTATCTATAGCAGATACAGTATCTCACAGAAGTGAGTACACCTTCAAATTTTTGTAAATATTTTATTCTATCTTTTCATGTGACAACACTGAAGAAATGACACTTTGCTACAATGTAAAGGAGTGAGTGTACAGCTTGTATAAGAGTAAAACATTTGCCACTGCTACTTGCAACATAGTATCAAGCACTGCAGAAAAGAAAAACATGTTGTGTAACAACAAAATCATTACCATATGTGTGTGTACAAATATACTGACACCTAATGAGAGTGTTGAGCATTGCAGCTAACAATCCAATCATCTCATCATCCCAATATGCTGTTTAGTAAGACACTTTATGGCAGTGGTTCTCAACCTTTCTAATGCCGTGACCCCTTAATACAGTTCCTCATGTTGTGGTGACCCCCAACCATAAAATTATTTTCATTGCTACTTCATAACTGTAATTTTGCAGTGGGAGGAGTAGTGCCACGTCATTGGTGTCAGTGGGAGGAATAGTGTCCCATCACTGATGTCAATGGGAGGAATAGTGCCCCATCATTGGTATCAGTGGTGGGAATAGTGCCCCATCATTGGTGTCAGTGGGAGGAATAGTGCCCCATCATAGGTGTCAGTGGGGGGAATAGTGCCCCATCATTGGTGTCAGTGGGGGGAATAGTGCCCCATCATTGGTGTCAGTGGGAGGAATAGTGCCCCATCATTGGTGTCAGTGGGAGGAATAGTGCCCCACCATTGGTGTCAATGGGAGGAATAGTGCCCCATCATTGGTGTCAGTGGGAGGAATAGTGCCCCATCATTGGTGTCATTGGGAGGAATAGTGCCCCATCATAGGTGTCAGTGGGGGGAATAGTGCCCCATCATTGGTGTCAGTGGGAGGAATAGTGCCCCATCATTGGTGTCAGTGGGGGGAATAGTGCCCCATCACTGGTGTCAGTGGGGGGAATAGTGCCCCATCACTGGTGTCAGTGGGAGAAATAGTGTCCCATCACTGGTGTCAGTGGGAGGAAAAGTGCCTCATCACTGGTGTCAGTGGGAGGAATAGTGCCCCATCATTGGTGTCAGTGGGAGGAATAGTGCCCCATCATTGGTGTCAGTGGGGGGAATAGTGCCCCATCATTGGTGTCAGTGGGAGGAATAGTGCCCCATCATAGGTGTCAGTGGGGGGAATAGTGCCCCATCACTGGTGTCAGTGGGAGTAATAGTGCCCCATCACTGGTATCAGTGGGAGGAATAGTGCCCCAACACTGGTGTCAGTGGGAGGAATAGTGCCCCATCACTGGTGTCAGTGGGAGGAATAGTGCCCCATCATTGGTATCAGGGGGAGCAATAGTGCCCCAACATTGGTGTCAGTGGGAGGAATAGTGCCCCATTGTTGGTATCAGTGGGAGGAATAGTGCCCCCATCGTTGGTATCAGTGGGAGGAATAGTGCCCCCATCATTGGTGTCAGTGGGAGGAATAGTGCCCCATCATTGGTGCCAGTGGGAAGAATAGTGCCCCATCATTGGTATCAGGGGGAGCAATAGTGCCCTATCGTTGGTGTCAGTGGGAGGAATAGTGCCCCATCGTTGGTGTCAGTGGGAGGAATAGTGCCCCATCATTGGTGTCAGTGGGAGGAATAGTGGCTCATCATTGGTATCAGTGGGAGGAATAGTGCCCCATCATTGGTGTCAGTGGGAGAAATAGTGCCCCATCATTGGTGTCAGTGGGAGGAATAGTGCCCCATCATTGGTGTCAGTGGGAGGAATAGTGCCCCATCATTGGTGTCAGTGGGAGGAATAGTGCCCCATCATTGGTATCAGTGGGAGGAATAGTGCCCCATCATTGGTATCAGTGGGAGGAATAGAGCCCCATCGTTGGTATCAGGGGGAGCAATAGTGCCCCAACATTGGTGTCAGTGGGAGGAATAGTGCCCCATCGTTGGTATCAGGGGGAGCAATAGTGCTCCAACATTGGTGTCAGTGGGAGGAATAGTGCCCCATTGTTGGTGTCAGTGAGAGGAATAGTGCCCCATCGTTGGTGTCAGTGGGGGGAGGAATAATACCCCATCATTGGTGTCAGTGGGGGTAGGAATAGTGCCCCATCGTTGGTGTCAGTGGGGGGAGGAATAGTGCCCTATCGTTGGTGTCAGTGGGGGGAGGAATAGTACCCCATCGTTGGTGTCAGTGGGGGAGGAATAGTGCCCCATCATTGGTATTAGTGACACCAATGATTGGGCACTATTCCTCCCACTGACACCAATGATACTTACCTTGCTGACCCCTGCTCCAGCCTGGGCTCGCTCGCTCCCTCCCTCTCCCATGGTACAGACACTTACCGGTCAGATGTCTTCCTTCTCCGGCCGCTCTCCTCCTCTTCACTCGCTCGATCTTCGCGGTGCCGCTCGGCTCCTCCTCTCCAAGCTCCACCTCCTCGCCAGTGATTGGCCGCGCGTGTGCCTCTCCTGAGCTACAGTTCCGGTGGCCAATCACCGGCAAGGATCGATCCCGGGGGTGTGTCCAGATGACAGGGACGGCATGTTATCCCGCCCACACCTAGAGACGGATAGAGGAGCGGTGTCTCGGTTCCTAAGACCATCGGAAATATGTGTTTTCCGATGGTCTTAGGCGACCCCTGTGAAAGAGTCGTTCGACCCCCAAAGGGGTCGCGACCCCCAGGTTGAGAACCACTGCTTTATGGGCTGACAGCTAGGATTGTATTATCACTGGTTTATTTTTAGCGCTACACTTTTACATGTATGGTGATTGCTACAGTATCTCCCAGAAGTGAGTACACCCCTCACATTTTTGTAAATATTTAAGTGTTCTTGCATGGCAAGACCACTTACTGTTATCTCACATATATATTCTTATTATTATAGCCAAATTTATCACCCTGACTCCTCCCACAGTTTTTACACTACATAGACAGTAATATACCGAAACGTGTGGATTGTTCCCGATTGGTGTGCTATTACTTTGTGGAACATTTTGCCGAATGGTTCACGAAATATCAGCGTTTTTGTGGTGAAATTGGTCCCATAGGAATGAATGGCAGAATGTTCAAAACTAGAGTGGGAGCTGACAAAAGCTAGAGTGTGAGCTGAAAAATCAAGACGTGATTTCTAAACTGCCATCACTCCCTCATTTTCAAGCACACCTACACAAATCTTATATCAAAACGTTCAGCTATCCCTGCTGCCACTAAAAATGTCTAAGCCATAGTCCTGATAGTTTTCACAATATGACCATTTGTTTGCAACTCATGCTGCCCATTGACATTCATTGAAACTGCACTCTAGCCACCTCAAATTTGAAGGGCAATTTCTAAACTGCGACTGTGCCTTCATTTTTAATATTTCAGAGATATACTATGCGTGAAAATGTAGGTCTGGGTCTTGTGATTCTCACAATATAAAGCTATTCACTGTAAGATTTATAGTTTTTAAAACTACAACCATTTGAAGATGCCAGTGAAGTGAGCAATTTGGAGCAGTTTGTTTTTAACCACTCTTCTCTGCCTTATTTGAAATCTAATTTTGAATTTGTGCCAGTTTGGCCGGCTTCTGGTTAAAGGTTTGGAAATAAGTTTTCTACAGTAGAGAGTATTTGAAGTGATAATGCTGCTAATGTTTTTATAAATGTATGTTTTAATATAAGTGTGAAGCACTTTGGGCAACAACATTGCAATTAAATGTGATATAATAAATAATTAAAAGTTGAAATGCATTTCTCACTCTATCAAGCTTGCCATGTGCACTTTTTAAATTTGATCAATCAATTGGTTAGTGTAATGGTTACTATCTTTACTCACTCCAAACACTCCACACAGTTACTCTGCCCACTCCATAAAGTTACTCTGCCCAGTCCAACCTTTTCACAGTTACTCCAGCCACTCCAACCACACAACAGTTACTCAAGCCACTCCACCCAGTTACTCCGCCCATTCCAGTTGTAAACTACTGGTGGAGGAAAGAACACTTCACACAATTTCCCCAGAAATTGTAGCTTTTCTAGTTTATTATATCTTTTCATGTGACAACACTGAAGAAATGACACTTTGCTACAATGTAAAGTAGTGAGTGTACAGCTTGTATAACAGTGTAAATGTTCTGTTCCCTCAAAATAACACACAGCCATTAATGTCTAAACCGCTGGCAACAAAAGTGAGTATACCCCTCAGTGAAAATGTCCAAATTGGGCCCAAAGTGTCAATATTTTGCGTGGTCACCATTATTTTTCGGCACTGCCTTAACCCTCTTGGGCATGGAGTTCACTAGAGCTTCACAGGTTGCCACTGGAGTCAATTCCACTCCTCCATGAGGACATCACGGAGCTGGTGGATGTTAGAGACCTTGCGCTCCTCCACCTTCCGTGTGAGGATGCCCCACAGATGCTCAATAGGGTTTAGGTCTGGAGACATGCTTGGCCAGTCCATCACCTTTACCCTCAGCTTCTTTAGCAAGGCAGTGCTCATCTTGGAGGTGTGTTTGGGGTTGTTATGTTGGAATATTGCCCTGCAGCCCAGTCTCAGAAGGGAGGGGATCATGCTCTGCTTCAGTATGTCACAGTACATGTTGGCATTCATGGTTCCCTCAATGAACTGTAGCTCCCCAGTGCCAGCAGCACTCATGCAGCCCCAGACCATGACACTCCCACCACCATGCTTGACTGTAGGCAAGACACACTTGTCTTTGTACTCTTCACCTGGTTGCTGCCACACACGCTTGACACCATCTGAACCAAATCAGTTTATCTTGGTCTCATCAGACCACAGGATATGGTTCCAGTAATCCATGTCCTTAGTCTGCTTGTCTTCAGCAAACTGTTTTCAGGCTTTTTTGTGCATCATCTTTAGAAGAGGCTTCCTTCTGGGATGACAGCCATGCAGACTAATTTGATGCAGTGTGTGGCGTATGGTCTGAGCACTGACAGGCTGACCCCCCACCCCTTCAACCTCTGCAGCAATGCTGGCAGCACTCATACATCTATTTCCCAAAGACAACCTCTGGATATGACGCTGAGCACATGCACTCAACTTCTTTGGTAGACCATGGCAAAGCCTGTTCTGAGTGGAACCTGTCCTGTTAAACTGATGTATGGTCTTGACCACCTTGCTGCAGCTCAATTTCAGGGTCTTGGCAATCTTCTTATAGCCTAGACCATCTTTATATAGAGCAACAATTCTTTTTTTCAGATCCTCAGAAAGTTCTTTGCCATGAGGTACCATGTTGAACTTCCAGTGACCAGTATGAGAGAGTGAGAGTGATAACACCAAATTTAACACACCTGCTCCCCATTCACACCTGAGACCTTGTAACACTAACTAGTCACATGACACCGGGGAGGGAAAATGGGTGATTGAGCCCCATTTGAACATTTTCATTTAGAGGTGTACTCACTTTTGATGCCAGTGGTTAGACATTAATAGCTGTGTGTTGAGTTATTGTGAGGGGACAGCAAATTTACAATGTTATACAAGCTGTACACTCACTACATTACATTGTAGCAAAGTGTCATTTCTTCAGTGTTGTCACATGAAAAGATATAATAAAATATTTACAAAATTGTGAGGGGTGTACTCACTTCTGTGAGATACTGTAGATATGGCAAGTAAACCATTTCCTTACAAAGAGTAATTTGAACTTTTAAGAGACTTGTGACTGAGTTCTACTAAATAGTAGCAGAAAGACTCTGGCAAACAAATATCTTCTGAAGAGGGAGGAGAGCTGTCTGACTGTAATTTCAGAACTACTGTAATCTGGCAACAAAGAAAACCATAACAATAACCACAAGGGGAAAGTTATGGCTCATGCACACAGAAATTCTGTTTAGCCCTTCTGAATGCCAAAACTCTTTGCAGGAGAAGAGCCGCGTATTGCTTACGGTATTTAGGCATGTTCAACATTTATGGACTCCATTGACCATAATATTGTTCTGGCTACTGGAATGCACTAATGCTCAAACGCTAGACAGGTCTAGCTTTTTATTTTTTTGCACTTCAGCTCCCCTCCTAAACGCACCTTTCGTGTTTATTTTTTTCAGTCTATAAACGCTCCTCTTCTAATATGCTTGTAAACACCTATATGTACATGGACACATAGCCTTACATAGAAGTGCTTTTATAGGCTGAAAAAAAAAGCCAAATGACTGTAAAGGAGGAGGTTTTTAAGCTCTGTGTGCATGAGGCCTAATAATGCAGTATGTTACCAAAATACTACATAGAAAAACAAAGAGGGAATTTGAAACCTTGACCAGTGCAACATTTGAGTACTCCTAGAAAAGGTTTGCCTGCCACAGGCGAAAAACTTTATATGGTTCCTCAAATTTCATACAGGAATAATGAAATAACAATTTAGAGACAATTAGATATTGTGACTTCTGCAGATCTTTTGCTTTATTATTAACCTGACGCATTCTTGATCAATTTTTTTGGAAACGCTCGAGGGTATGCAAAAAATCAGTGATTAAATCAGAACTCCAGTTATGTTCTCTACATCCCGCAGCCTTTCTTCCCCCTTCCTGAACTCCCCATGCTATACATTTAAATAGGGCAATTGACATTTCTTACTGATGCACAGAAAAGTGCTCAGGTGAATGCCATTCTGTATGCAAGTACTGTGAGATGTGACAAACAGCCATCTCACATAGGTAGTAGAAAATATGGCAGTCTGACAAGAGCAACACTGCCCAAAAAAAAGTGGTTAATTAATTTTTTGGGCAGTGTTGCTCTTGTCAGACTGCCATATTTTCTACTATGTATTCTGGGTTTATAAATCCACATTTATATTATAAGTGAGATGGAGATATTATCCTGACACTGATATACGTGTCATGCTAGGTGGCTTCCTTCTTTTTGTTTGATGCATCTCACATATGTACCTTATCAACCATTTAAACATTCTGGGTGCACAGCTTAAGTTGGCACAAGAAAACAACATATTATTAAAAAATGCCAGCATACTATGTGATAGGAGTATTCTATATATTGTCTATCATTTCATCCTGCAGTCATGATGCCTCCCCTTATTCAGGTGAAAGCAGGAAAGGGGGCAGGGGGGGGGGGAGGTGTCATTGATAGCCTGGGCTCACAGAAAGTGGGTCTGTTAGAGGACTGGAGGCCAGGACCAGGAGCAGCGAGTCTGCAGAGGACAGAACCAGAAAGTTAAGTCAAAAGCAACTTTATGTGTTTTCCACTGCTGGGCAATACATCTGAAATTAAAATAAATTAAAAAAAAAACTTGGAGTTGTGGTTTAATTAATTCTAGAAATGGTTGCTGCTTTAGGAAAATCATTCAGTGTCAGGACCAGCTCAATGAACTGCAACCCTGTTCATGACTTGATTCATCTTCTTAACACCACCAGGACTTATGTCTGCCTCTATAGAGGCAGGATTCTCCCCTTACCCTGGCCATGTGGTTAAAGAAAATAAGACATAAGGAAATGCTAACAGCCTCCTTGAATACCGTGAAGAAAACTTTAGGCTCACATGGTTTTATTGGGTGGAATACACATGCTGCCCAGAATATAGATCTATCCTTGAACAATGAGTCCCAGGATGGTGGAAGTTTTTTCCCTGTGCCTTGATTCTTTTTCTATGCATACTTGTCTTCTGCCCTTTTTTCTTCCTCTTCTTCCCTTGCCCTTTCTATCCCAATATGTAGTACCTGTTATTTCTTTGACCTCATGCTTTGCAAAGAACTGGACATTCTACTGGCTGTCTGGTGCATATATGTAGATGGAACCATAGGACTTGTAATCTGCATCAACAACATATATGTAGATTGTAGTATTTTGAAGACAGACTATAACTTTACAGTCAATTGACCTCTCTATTATACCTTTTCTTTGTTTATATGTATGTATTAATATTTTGTTAATGTATGCATTAACATGCATTATTATTGTCCTATCCTTTTGTCAAAATAAAATAAAGGACTATTTAAAAAAAGGAAAAAAGATGCTGCGACCGCTAATGACTTGAAATTCAGGCTGCCCAAGCTTTAGTTCACATGCTTGGAAGAAAATTTTTTATAAATTATAGATACACTTTAAACACTAGGTAAACAACAAATAAAACAGCTTCTTTTTGGACTAAGGCTCCATTCACACTTGTGCAACTTCAAAATCGTGTGATTTTCATAGCGATTTTACAGTGCGACTTGGGCTTTGACCAAGGATGATTGTTTGTGCTTTACAAAGTCGCACACAATGTATAACATTCAGGTGCGACTTTCATGCGACTTTGGAGGGTTTACATTGAAGTCTATGACTCAAGTCGCATGAAAGACTGTTCAATTGGTTATAATGAAGACAGACGTTCCATTTAGCAGTCAGTCTGAGAAAGGGCATAGTAAGACCTACATTAACTATCTTCAAAACCAAGCAAAAAAATGTTTAATGTGCATGGAAGGATCGCCGCTCTCCCGGCCCAAGTAAACAGAAGATGAAAGAGGGCCTCAGCCTGCGTCTCTCCCAAAACCACAAACAAACAAGAGATACCTGTCCCAAAACCACGTCCCATGGCAAATTTCACTCCACCCATGGGCTTAGTCATAGGGCCTATGACTAACCCCTTATTGGCCAGGGTGCAGTATGTCAGAGGGCATGATTTTGGTGGAGACACACAGGCCGAGGCCACCTTTCATCTTGTGTTTACACAAGCTAATAGGGAGAGCAGTGATCCTTCCATTCACATTAATAAGCCCTCTGGAGCGGTACATGGACACCCAGCATCCCATTTCTAAGTGGATCCAGGGAAGCAGTCCTCTTTGCTTGAGCGGCGCCACAATGTTTATCAGATATAAGAAAGCACACCATGATGTTTCCCCATCAAGGGTTGAGTCCATGTCATCCTACACTCACTAGATGTCATCATTCAACTTTGAAGGCTGAGGAAAAACTGGCGAAAAAGAACTACAGCTGGGGAGAGCACCAGAGAGGAGGTGAGTATTGCAGCCAACCAAGTAAGACTACAGAATTGTCCACTGCTTTGTAGGACCAGTGAGAAACAGAAAAAATATGGAGAGCACACAGAATAGTATACAGAACTGTTAATATGCAATACTTATTTAATGCACACAAAAACATACCAACGAAAAAAAAACAGATAAAAGCATGGTACGCTATTCTGCCTTAAATCACTCTTTAGTCTCCATTTTATTTTGCAAAACAAAAAAGATGAAGCAAAAATGGCCTTATGTAGACAGGTTTAGAGATATGTGGGAGTGCCACCTTTTAGTACTGGCTGGGAGACAAGCCTGTATGGTGAAATACTGTACAAAAGGAAACAAATATGTGCACTGGAATTACACACTGCCCTTAGTTGTTTCCAGTTTCCTGGCTGCCATGTTCATTTTCCTGCTTTACCACTTACTGGATCACTGACCTGGAATAAGCATGTAGGCTGGGAGTCCTGACTACACCAGTTTCATACTAGCTTTGTGAAAGTGGATAGCTGTAGGATAGTTGGATCTCAGCAGGCAGAACTAACTATAGGTAACTAGTAGGTTGGGAGCACCAGTGCACTTTTCCCTCATGAAAGGCTGTCTTTTAATGTTACCTCTTAAAAATGTAGACAAGCATACAAATTATGGAAATGTAAGCATTGTTTAATTTTCGCAGTTTGAATGTGATCTACAAATAACAATTAAAAGAAAAACGTTTTCTTTGTCTCTCCTTGACAAACAATGCTTACAGCAATACAAAAGAGTATTAAAATGGATAATTAGTATATCAAAGGGCAATGATTTGCTGGTATATGACAGTAAAAAGAGCCATAGGGGTGGGGAATAAATTATAAATGGAATATTGCCTCTGACCAATCGTCTAAACATCACAGGAGAAAAAAAAAAAAAAAGAGAAGGAGAGGAGAGTCAACTGGCCAAATATGAAGAAATAAACATGCATTGCTGGTAAGCCTTTTTGTCAGGGACCAAAACAGAACCAAATGCCTTGTTGATAACAACAGTATGGGCTGCTACTAATAGAGATGGAATGAGCGGGTAAATTAAAGTGCAGCTAGAAAAAGAATCTGCCCTAGTCAATTTAAGGTAAGGGTTTAACTTGCTATCACACTAAAACAATTTAAAATGGTTAATCTGCACCACTAGCAATCAAACTGAAATTGGGTAAAATAAAAACAGTACTCCAAATGTTTAAGCAGAGTTTTAAAATCCAAAAGTGCTGGAGAGTTAGAGCAAGCTTAGAAATAACATTTTTGATTAAGCAGAAATAATTATCCCTCTGCCCATTTAACAATCATAATCAAGATAAACCAAAATATGTGCCTTGCCACGACAAGCAGCAAAATATTAAATCCATAATGAAAAAATTAATGGGGAACATACTTTTTTTTTGCAGTGCCCTTCATGCTTTTTTTTTTCTTTCACTTAGTCTCAAACTCATCCTGGACCTACCAGCCTCTACCTTAACTTCTACTAAGTGTCAAGCCCACATACGTTGTAAACATTTGAGACATAGCCCAAAATGTGTGTTTTGAAGCGGCATGGTCCATGCCTTTCAGTAAAATTAACATGGGCATACCACTCCAATTATCCGTTAACACTCAAGAGCTCATTTAAACAATTTTAAATAATAAAAAAAAATCTTCTTTTTCTTCAGGGAGATTTTAGAGTAACAAATATCTTCACTAAGAAGGTGTCTATACATACTGCAAATGAGATATAAAATGCATAGATGTGTTTAAATCAACTTTAGCAGACCCACAGCAGGCTCTTTACTCCACACAAAATGTATGCACCATTGGCACCTAACTGCCATCTGAAGGCTAGTTATAAAAAAGTTCAGTCCTTGGGGCTTCATTGCTCTCCACAAAATATAAGTGAGCATAATATATAAGCATAATATATATAATATATATATATAAGATAGCATAATCCATCCCAGTGCAAATTTCCACAACACTCCTAACTCTCCTGCTGGGTCTGGGCAAGGCACAGCCAGCTGGAATTAGGAGTTTCTTAGCAGATGCATCATTGCTGGGTAAGCTCCGTCAGGCTGTCACATTCACATCCCTGAGAGAGGAAGAGCCTTGTGTATAGAGTTCAGTAGACAGCACAGGCAAGGCAGAGTCCGGCTGCACCACAGAACCTCCCTGAGCCAGGATCTGCTGGATGGTTTTACGTAGATTTGGATGTAATCGTCCATGAGTCTGACAGAAGATTTCCAGGGCACATGATTTCAGTGGTCCAGCGCTAAGATCTTCATAAAGTGGGATAGTGTACATCCTAGATGTCTAAAATAAAACAGAAGATAAAAAGGGGCATATATTAGAAGTATAACAACTCTTACTGTTATAAATAGCATGTACTATTAACCACTTCCCATTCAGCCGCTGTTTATAAAAACGGTAGGACGGTGGCAGTCCAGGGGCGGGTTGCCGTTCATAACCGGCACCCGCATTTTCAAGCTGTGTGCGCTCCCTGGGAGCGTGCAGCACCGCGATCCGGCGCCAGCTGTGTCCTCCGGACACAGTGAAACACCGATCGTCGGACGGGACTTCTGTGCGAGGTCCCGATCATGTGATCACTGATTGGCTATTCAGTGATCACATGCAGAGTAGTAAGCAAGATGTCACTTCTGACAACATTGCTTACTATGTGTGAAATCTGTGAATGATCACAGAGGTCACAAGGTACAAGGCTATTCACAACAGCCTTGTACCATGTGACAAGCTGTGACCAATCACAGCTCACACAGCATTTCTCAATGGCTGCAAGAATGCAACCAGAGAGAAGGAGAAATGATTGCTTTTACATCCTTTATGGGTATAAAAGCAATCAGCGTAAAAAAAAAAAAAAATCTTCCTCACCCCCCACAAGTAGTACTGTGTCACCATGGTGACACTGTACTGCTAGGGTGACAGTATGAAAAAAAAACCATAAATAATAATAAAAAAAATTAAATAAAAATGTAAAAAATGTTCTTTTAAATTATAATTTTTGGTTATAAACTAATTTGGGTTTTTTTTTTTTACTAAAAAGATAACTTTTTAAATTTTGGCCAAGATTTATGATGAAATATTATTTATTTGCAAAATTTTATAAGAAAAACACTTTTTTCTATAATTTTGGACCTTTTAATTTATATAACAAAAAAAAATAAAAATCCCAGTGGTGAATAAATACCACCAAAATAAAGCTTTATCTGTATCAAAAAAATGCTAAAAAATTCATATGGGTACAGTGTTGCATGACTGCGCAATTGTCATTCAAAGTGTGATAGCGCTGAAAGCTGAAAATTGGCCTGGACAGGAAGGGGGTGAAAGTGTCCGGACTTGAAGTAGTTAACAAAAACAAAAATAAATAACTGCATATAAAAGAATAAACAAAAAAAAACAAAACAAAACACATTCTTAAGCGACTATGCACCATACCAGTTTAATATATGGAACCTACTATGCCATAGACTGGCCAACCACTAGTAGATCAGTTACAACAGCCCAGTCTCTAGTATAAGCTTTTAACAAACCCTGGTATATATTTCTATTTATTCAGTTATACTACTTTATAAAAAAACACTTGGAGGTATAAAAATGCAGGAACCTAAAGAATCAGATATGTTTTAAAAGTGCACTTAATCTTTAAAAGAGAAGTGCGGGAATCAATAAAAAGCCTGGACTGGCTAAGTGACATCAGCCGTTAGCAGACTAGCCTACTGTTGGCTGAATATGGGTCACAGAACTGCACAACTAAGTGCGCTCCGGTGACCCACAAGAGAAGTAGGGCCGAAAGAGCTTTGGTCCTACCTCTCCTTTAAAAGCAAAGCCCACTCAAAACTGTTGAGAACTAGCTAAACTTCATAGACCTAAAGGTCATAGAGTACATTTGATTTTTTTTTACTTTGGGACCACTGTTGAATTCTTAGAAGATTATGAGCTTCGGCAAAGTAAGAACCACTGAAAACTGAATTAGGATTTTAAGACCAACACATAAAGCTGAACTCTGGGTTCCTGTAAACGTTTACTTGGCAGTGGGCACCTGTCCCACTCTACAATGATTAAATTCTTGTTTTGTCAGAAGGCTTACCTCATTCATCGCACTTCTGGCAGCCAGCACTCTTCAGCCCTATGATGTGAGCAGGATATGGGTGGGCCTTTGGCATCATGTACAATGCAGGACCACTTGGTTCCTGCATTGTATGTGATGACTTGGAGAGGCTGTAACCACAGAAGTGGCAAAGGGAAGTGCGTCTGGTACCTGTCATACTGGGGGATAGCGAGAGGAAGTGGGGAAAAATGTATGTGCCGTATATCTACTTTTTCCAATCCCCCTAAACTAAAGGAGAATTTCACCACTGCATTGTGGAAGGGGGGGCGCTGGTTCCAATGCAAGCTTCCATTTTTATAGTAACTTGGAATTCAGTTTTAATTCTTAGCTCAAAAAGGTATGAACTTCTTTAAAATGATCCCTTGTAGCTTTTGAGTGTTCTTTGTTGATATAAGCTAAGTGCACGCAGAAGACAAACAGGTTTCAAGTCGCAATAAATACTTTATAAAGATTTCAATTACTTGGCAGAGTAGGAAATGGCGCACTCGGGGCAAGTCTGACTGGAAGTTGTGTCGCACCACAATCTGTAACCAGCGGATTCGGATTTCTGTGTTCATAGTAGCCAGATCAGAAGAATAGCACAGGGACAGCTGAAGCATCACCTCTAAGTAAAAGAAAAAAGAAGGCTCAGATACAACATGCCTGGTCTACCAGTGTCTTTACTCAAATCTAGCTGCCTGCATTATTTCTACAAGAAAGCCAACTGTCTACTGAGGAAATGTAAACAAACGTGTGGATTCTATTGCTGCCTCGAGTTTGTCAACCACTTGCCCTCCAGATAATTTACCCCCCTTCCTGATCAGGCCATTTTTTGCGTTACGACGCTGTGTTACTTTGACTGACAATTGCGCGGTCATGCAACACTGCACCCATTTTAAATTTACATCCGTTTTTTCCCAAGAATTGAGCTTTCTTTCTGTGGTATTTGATCACCTGTGTGGTTTTTATTTTTTTGCGCTAAAATAAAAAAAAAAAAAAGACCGACAATTTTGAGAAAAAAAACAACATTTTTGACTTTTTGCTATTAAACATGTCCAGTAAAAAAAATTTTAAAAATCTAATTTCATCATAAATTCAGGCCAAAATGTATTCTGCTACATGGCTTTGCTAAAAAAAAAATCTCAATACGTGCAAATGAATTGGTTTACATGAAAGTTATAGCGTTTTCAAATGGCGGTATATATAATGTAATTTTTTTTTTTTTTACCAGTAATGGTGGCAATCAGTGACCTAGAGTGGGACTGCGGCAGGCATTCTGACACTGGGGGGAACTGACTTGGTGTCACTGACATCCCCAGTGACACCAATACAGTAATCAGTACTAAAAGAAAAGCACTGACACTGTACTAATGGCACTGGGCAGGAAGGGGTTAACATGAGGGGCGATCAAAGGGCTAACTGTGTACTGTTTCACTATGTGCTGTGTCCGTGCGCTTCACTGTAAGCACACTACTTTAGATGGTTGTGCTGTGCACAGCCATCCAAAGCAGTGTGCTGGAGCTGACAGGGAGGAGAACTGTTTTGTTTACAAACAGTTCTCCTGTCGGAGATGCTCAGCAATCACCGACAAGTAATCACCGGCCAGGACCTGGTGATTGACAGCCGTGGCCACGAATGGCACGCGCTCTCTATCCGAAATGCAAAATCATGTATATATACACATGTGATTTTGCGCACCCGTGCCACCTTGTAGCAGTATTTCTGCTATAGGGTGGTCGGGAAGTGGTTATTACCATGTTTTTGTTGAGCTGAAGTAATAGTAACAGAGTTGGCAGTAAAAAGTTCTTATTTTAGACCAGTACTGACTGGTTGCTATGGACAACTGCTCTGTATATATTATTGGCAAGCCTACAATTTTACAAACAGAGGTTAATTATCAAGACAGATGTTATTTTTAACTCACCATTCTCTACTAATGTTCATATTTTTTTCTATTTTTTAAGACAATGTTAACTTCAGGTAAACTGCAATTTTTAAACATGGTGATACTAGGATTCTTGTACTGATAACCATTAAGAAAGACAACCATGTGAGAATAGCAGCATATGTATAGCTACAATAAACGTCAAAGCTACTAATAGTAATATAGCTTGCAGTCACCTGGTCGCAGTGGAGATTGATCTAACAGCTTGTCCAAAAAGAGTACAGTCTGGAAAGTTTGCCAATCTGCGATATTGACAAAGGTGGCAGCAGCTTCAATATCCAAAGGTTCAGCCATCCACAGCTGATTCAATGCTTCCACTGAAGAAGTGAACACAGATCCCTGAGAAAGATCTGGCTGGGTCAGGGGAGGTCCTGGAGCATTAAGCCAGCGATCAAAGTCTAGACCTGACATTGGTGAAAACATAATGAGGACACATTTTATATACGAGAAGAAGTATATGTTTTACCTATTACTTTATCTTACCTTCACTATATGATGGACTCTCACCCCTTAAATGAGGGAAAAAGCTGAGATAGGACTCCAGCAGATCATTCGCTACAACACTGTGGAACTTAAACCTCTCAATATAATCCTGAAAGGCAAAGAGTGGAAATGATTTTCTAGGAAACACAAAAATTAAAGTCAATTATAAAAACACAAATATATTTTAGAGTGCAACTAGCAAAAGTTTGTTAAAAGGGCATAATGAAAATAACTAAAATAATGTAAAAACAAATTAAAGGATTTCACTAGATATTATATGGCAATGGGAAAACATGGACTTTGGAAATGGACCCCAGCAACATGTAAAGTTTGTCTCTAAGGGTTGTTATTAGGTATACTAAACCTCAATCTTAGAAAAAACTGCAACCTTTTAAACTGTACATAGAAGTCTGTTGGAATTAGTACAGTATCTTCATGATATTCACCTCCAATTATGATGCATGCACAATGTTTGTAAGTTAATTATCCAAAGTTGTAAAGGGAATCTATGCCTAGAATATGCACACTAAAATACTTATGTATTCCAAACAAGCTGTAAAAGCACTTTAAAAAAAGCACTTATTCACCTCTGTGGGCACGGAGGATAAAATCATCTTTAACCAATTGCCCTCCTAACGATTTGCCCCCTTTCCTGACCAGGCCTTTTTATGCTATTCGGCACTGCACTATTTCAAATGGTAATTGCACAGTCATGCAATGCTTTACCCACACAAAATTTACGTCCTTTTTTTTCCCACACAAATAGAGCTTTTTTCAGTGGTATTTGATCATCTGTGTGCTTTTTATTTTTTGCGCAATTAGCAAAATAAGACCGAAAATTTTGAAAAAAATATTTCTTACTTTCGACTATAAAAAAAATATATAGTAAACTCATAAATAGTCATAAATTTAGGCCAAAATGTATTCTGCTACATGTTTTTGGTAAAAAAATCCCAATAAGTGGATATTGATTGCTTTGTGTGAAAGTTATAGTGTCTACAAACTATGGTATACATACTGCAATTTACACCATTTTTTGCAACACAGCGCTGCACTAGTTCAACTGACAACTGCGTGGTCATGCAATGCTGTACATAAATGAAATATATGTCCATTATTTCACACAAATAGAGCTTTCTTTCGGTGGTATTTGATCACTTGTGTGCTTTTTATTTTTTGCGCTATAAAACGGAAAAAAAAAATTTTTTTGAAAAATAATATTTCCTCATTTGTCATGAAAAAAATATCTAAAAAACGCAAATTTCATCATAAATTTAGGACAAAATGTATTCTGCTACATGTTTTTGGTTAAAAAAAAAATCCCAATAAGTGTATATTGATTTCTTTGTGTGAAAGTTATAGCGTCTACAAACTATGGTATAGATACTGGAATTTACACAGCTTTTACTTTCTGACTGCCACATTTCTTGAGGTACTAAAATACCAGGACAGTACAAACACCCCCAAATGACCCCTTTTCGGAAATTAGACACCCTAAGCTATCTGCTGAGAGGCATATTGAGTTCATGGAAGATTTATTGTTTTTCCACACGTTTTTGGAAAATGACAAAAACTTTTTTTTTTTTTTTTCCACACAAAGTTGTCACTTAAATGATATATTGTTCACACAAGCCATGGGTATATGTGGAATTACACGACAAAATAAATTCTGCTACTTCTACCGAGTATGGGGATACCACATGTGCGAGACTTTTTGGGAGCCTAGCCACATACAGGAGCCTGAAATCCAATGACCACTTTGAAAGCCTGAAGGCGCATAACTTCCGCATTTCACTTCCTCACTACCTATCACCATTTCGAAGGCCCTGAAATGCCAGGATAGCACCTAACCCCCCCAAATGACCCCTTTTTGGAAAGTAGACACCCAAAGGAATTTAAAAAGAGGCATGGTGAATATTTTGCAGATCTATTTTTTTCTCACAAGGTTTTGAAATTTAGAAAAAGAAAAAATGTTTTTGTTTTCTTTCTTCCTTTTCCAAAAGCTTGTGGCAACAAACGAGATCTGCAAAATACTCACCATGCTTCTTATCAAATTCCTTGGGGCGTCTACTTTCCAGAAAGGGGTCATTTGGGGGGGGGGGGGTGATGGTGCTATTCTGGCATTTCAGGGACTCCGAAACTGTGATAGGTAGTCAGGAAGTGTAATAAGGAAAGAAGGCCCTTTAAAAGCCTGAAGGTGCTTATTGGATTTTGGGGTCCTGTACTTGGCTAGACTGCCAAAAAGTCTCTCACATGTGGTGTCCCCATACTTGGGAGAAGTAGCAGAATGTATTTTGGGGAGTAATTCCACATATACCCATGGCATGTGTGAGCAATAAATCATGTAAGTCACAATTTTGTGCAAGAAAAAAATAATTTTTTGAGGGATCATTTTCCAAAAACTTGTGGTAAAAAATTAAATTCTTCTATTGACTCAACATGCCTCTCAGCAAAATGTTTGGGGTGTCTACTTTCCAAAAAGGGGTCATTTTTTGGGGTGGGGGCATTTTATGCCCAGCATTAGAAGTTTATGCCTCACATCACTCACTCTTCTAACCCCATGATGACCAAGGCTTTTCTGACAATTTTTGTTCACATGAAAAAAATTAGTATTTTTTGCTAGGAAATTACTTTGAACCCCCAAACATTTACCCTAGTGAATAAAATGGTGGGTACTGCAATGTTTTATAAACAAATTTAAATGATAGTGCCGTGCTCCTAATTACCAATAAAACATTATATAACAAATTTCATATCTCCCAAGAAAAATATATAAAACAATACAAATATAAATAATCTCTATACGTGTAATTAATAGTGATAAACGTCCATTGTGATAATGTGATACACAACCCATAAAAAAGTGATAATAAAAAAGTCTCTCTAGTGATGAAAGTAACAAATCCAAAGTGAGAAATCACAATTCCCGGTGACTTCTTATTGTATTCTCAATATGCGCTCACCTCATTTAAAGCCTACTGAAAGGCTCAACCAGCTTTTGTTCACCAAATGGAACTATAAATCATATATTGCACCATAGCAGTAGTGGTGAGTATCTACCAATTGCTGTTCCAACGTGGCTCTCCTCTCCACGTTGAAACACATTCACAACTAAAACTTCAAATTTCTTGCCACTTCTGGGTTCTGACATCACACAGTGGGAGGAACAAGATCAGTTCCTTTTACTGTGTTTAGTGAAATCAATGCCACCGCTCGTGAGACCACCCCTACAGCCACCTGTAATGGCTTTTATAGCTGCTATGATTACATTTACAAGGAAGGGAATCGCTGGCTGAAGAAAATGATAACTCGATAATTGCTGCAGCTGCAGTAATAACCAAGACTTCACCATTCCAATCCAAGTGGTTAATATGGCGCAGGCCACACCTGACAATTAAAATGGCACAGGGAGCTTTGTTGATTTCCCAGTTTATCCTTACCCTGAGGAAGGCATCAAAGTTGTCCTGGTCCCCGCATAACTGGGACAAATAGTGCACAAAGCAAAAGCCCTTCTCATAGGTGAATAAGTTCATGAGGTTACTAGGGTTTACACCTAAAGACAACAAAAAAGAAATAAGACAGGATATTATTTTTAGCTATTTGTAAATATGAAAATAAAATTGTTAATGTCAACCTGAAAAAAGTTAACTTTAATTCTCAGGCCCCAATAAGAGGCTATACTTGCATTCCCTTCCATTGCTTCCTTATTTTTCCAGGAAAGTAAACTGACATACCTGGTATTTCCGGGCGTATGACTCACTCTTTTTCCCAAATGACAGTGCTGATCAGGCACTTAGAATGTCATATGGGGGTGGAGATCCCTAAGCCCTGTGCTCATCGCTCCTGATGTGAGGTGAACTTAGTGACAGGGGAGCAGAGTAGGTTAATATAAGCAGCTGTGGAGGCTGGCATTCGTTACCCAGTTGTAAACACGTTCACCTCAATTCTGCATTAAAGCGTATATCAAAAAACACTTTAGTTGGCTAAAAATTTACAAAAGTTCTTACAGACTTTTTACCTGGATCCAGTTTGGCCTGCAATCGGCTGAATGGTATATTGTGACCAAGGATTCGGATCTGTCTGTGCAAAGCTTCAAGTCGAAAAGTTGTCTCTAGACACGTGAAAGCAGCACCTGTCAAAACACAGAACATGGAGTTACATAGGAAAGAAAAAAAAAAAAAACACACCACATACACATTAGGATGAAACATGCAGCTTGATTAAAATTGTCCTGTCAGACCTATCAATATACATTAACGCAGAATCCATGAAATACATGGATTTTCAGAGATTACTAAAAATCTTATGTTTTTCATTTCTAAACTCTAATGAAGGGAGACTGTAGAGGACAAATGAAAGTAATTATTTATGTTCATAGTAGTGATTCTGTAAGATAACCAATTTTTAAAGTAGATGACTGTTCTAATTCCAGAGTGGCTGCTACATGCAAGAGTTTAGATGGTACATTTGCTGCTATTAAGGCCACAAAGAGCTGTAAGGTAAGCTTTCAAACAGGTATTTGAAAAAGGGTCAAGATATGTGATTTTAGCACTTACTATTTCTTGGAGTTCATTAGCCTCCTTAGAGGTCTGATTATGTCAGTATTTCTGTGCTCAAAGCGGTACATTTTATTGCATGGAAATATGTATTTTTTTTTTTATTGTAGGCCAGTAATTTTTAGGAATAACTCACTGAAATCTGTCCGTACAAGAGTCTAGTAAACATCCCGGGTATGATAAAATTTGAAACACGAAATCATAAATTATAATTTAATAAATAATCATAAAAAATAATATAATAATAATAATAATAATATAATAATACATTTAATTCAATAATATAATCAAACCAAAAACACTGAAATTTGAAATATAGCACCAAGTTCCCACATCACTGAGTAAAGTCGCAAAATCGATTTCAGTGTCTGATGAATTTCCCCACGAATCATTATCACTCAATTCTGCAAGTGGTTCTAATTTACTATCGCTATTTTCTAGCTGGTCTAAAATCGATTTTGACCTAAAAGGGATGCTTTTTGGACGCCATGGACATTTCTCAGTTTCAAGGCAGAAAGAACGGTAAAAATGCAGGCAGGGCACAGGACAAAGCAGTAGGGACAAATTGTATGTGAAATGCTTTGATACAGTGATTTTAGTGTATTTGGTGAATGTCACTATTTCACATTTTTAAATTGCCCGCCAGTTCCGTCCCCGTCGCAGGGAACGGAACTCAGAAGACGGATCGGCATCGGTTGGAGGACATTGCCAAGGACACTGCAGGAGAGACATCGTGGGAGCGAAGGACAAGGTAAGTGAAGAAGAGATCACGGAGCAGCGCTGCAGGGTATTCCCGAGTGTAGCTCGGGGTTACCACTTGTGGTGCTGAAACTTTACCCCGAGCTACACTCAGGAATACCTCCAGGGAGGTTATAGGACACAGGCATTCAGAGACCGACGGGATTATACTGCTGCCTACCGGAGAATTTGGACACTGTCAAACAAAAATTGTGGCCAGCCCAATATACCCCCTCCTACTCCCACATGCCTCATTTTTGTGGAAAAACAGTATCTAAAAGCATGAACATAGAAACAGGGGATGAACCTGTGTTCTGAATGGACCTCCAAAAAAATCAATTTTTACGGTAAGCCTAAAAATCCCCAAATTACTTCTAGTTCATTGAGGAACACAAGAATTCAGAAACTGTCAAAGTCACACTGCTGCCTACTGGAAAATTTGGACACTGGCAAACAAAACTTGTGGCCAACCCAGTAGAACCCTCCTACTCCCAACATGCCTCAATTTTATGGAAAAGCAGTACTAAGAGCATGAATACAGCCAAAGAGAATGGACCTGTGACCTGCAATGAACTTTAAGAAATTGGTTTTACATTAAAGTGGTTGTAAACCTCAGTCATGAAGTCTGAACAAGGCACATATATATGATGTAGTGTTTACTTGTCATTCTCCAAAGCTCTATGTGAAGTTTCTCTCTGATGCTTCTTCCTGTTATCAGCATGTCTACTCAGAACACAGCTCTGCAAGTTTCTTTGCAGGTAAACAAGTAAAATGCCTTAGATTGTACGCCCCTTGAGGGTTAAGGACTGATGTGAATGTATAATATATATATGTAAAGCGCTGCATAAATTGACGGCGCTATATAAGTACCTGAAATAAATAAATAACATTTTGCAGTAGAATTTGTTTCATCTCTGTGTCTCATCTGAGGCTACTCACTTCACTGTGTATATGTAAGAGTTTACAACCACTTTTAGAAAATAAATAAATAAATCACAAAAAAAAACACAGGAATTTATAGACTGCTGGCAAGTTTAAAAACAAAAAACAAAAGAAATGGGGACAGCTCACAGCTCAAAGAGTTGCCTGAAGAACCTCACGTCTGAAGCTGGCATCAGATTACCTGTAAAATGAATTACCTGTAAAATCCATTTCTTGTAGTACATCATAGGACACAGAGTAGGCTATTCATGACTATGTGGGTTATCAAACAGCAAGTCCTCCTCTATATAACCCCTTCTACACAGGAAGTACTTCAGTTTCTGTAGCAAGCAGTGAAATTCCAGAAAGCGGTGCCCTGTGATGTAGGATACATTTTCTTTATCCTACATCACAGGGCACAGAGCAGGCTATTCATGACTATGTGGGATGTCCTAAAGCAATAAAATATCTGAGGGGTGAGTGACACCGTAATAACCACTATTAATCTCAAAGGTCCTAATCAGCAGTACGTGACACGGTGAGGCCAAAGGCAGAATCCTCCGCAGCTCTGACATCCACCGATAAAACCTTGTAAATGTATGAACCAAAGACATTGTAGTGGCCTTACAAACTTGAGCAACTGACGCCTGGTGGCGGATAGCCCAAGATGCCCCCACACTCCTGGTAGAGTGTACTCTCACCCTCATAGGCTTGAAAGAGTAACTGGCAGATCCAATGAGAAATAGCTGGTCTGGATACTGCCTGCCCTTCCTGGGCCCTTCTGGCAGTGCAAACCAGGATTCCTGACCTGTGCCACCAAACTCGAGTAAATCTCCTAACCACCCGAACTATATCCAGAGTATGCAACAATCTTTTCCCTGCCACCAGTGGACTAGGAAAAATAAAGGCAAGACACTGTCCTGATTCAAGTGAAAACTAGAAACCACTCTAGGCAAGAAAGATGAATGAGGATGCAAGATCACCTTATCGTGATGCAAGACCAAGAACGGCTACTTACATGAAAAAGCCTCCAGGCTCTGACACTCTCTTGCAAGAGTGCTAGTAACCAAAGAAGCCACCTTCCGAGTCAAAGGACTAAAAGTCTCTGGAACTGGTTCAAAAGGTGGCTTCTGCAAGGACAGCCAAGACCATGTTCAAGTGGGACCGTCCACGTTACATTCTACACGAAGTATGAATCAAGGAGTGAGAAACAATTTTCTCTGGGAAAAAATGGATAGAGCCGAAATCTGACATTGGACAAAAGGAACAAAAACCTTTAAATCAAACATTTCCACGGGTGTGGCATATAAGATTTCCAGGTCCTGTAATGGAAGCTACAACAAAAACCACCAAAAAGGATATAGCAGCTGTCAATGGCAGTATTTATTCTGGATGTAAAAAGTATATGTTGGAACCATACAAAACAATGCATATGCCCAACCCAGACCACCCCTCCACCCTTCCCCCCTCACCTCCAACTGATCCCCCGTACCCAACACCCATCACCCCCAGCTTGATACCCACCCGACTCTAGGGCACCCAGAGCCACCATCACCCACTCCTCCTTGTCTTCCCCTGGTCCCCCTATCCTAGAAATGCTTTCTAGTAGCAGTGCCGAAACTGAAGGATGGTAAGAGTCTATGTTAGTATGAATACTTGGCTCAAGTCCGCAATAGAACAACATAGTCCCAATACAAGTAATGCCGGGTGTAACACCACTCATGGGAGGAAAGAGCGGAGGGACAACTACAATTCCCCACTTGAGGTGGACTAATTAGCTCATGGTGTGCCCAGCCACTCAATGCCGCTACTCCCTCCAGACAGCAGTAGTTACTCAGACACCATCTGGGCTACCCCAGGGTCGACAGGTCAAGCCCACCAGAGTTGCACAGTATAAAGGTAGCTGAATGACCCATACACAGCCTGTATGACGCAGGTGGGTTCTTCTAATTACAACACAATAGTATATATGGAACAGGCTCTCAGGGAGACCTCTCAGGATAGGAGGATGTGATCCCTTCCGCCTACATGTTTTGCCCCTCCAACTGGCCAGGGCTTCTTCAGGGCGTAGGCCTCCATGTCCAGTCTGGATAGTATGTGCTGTTTCCACACATCCATGCATGGACACTGAACTGCGGCCACAGAGCTAAGGATGATATCCCATAATAATGGAATCTTCTACTCTAACAGCCAGTCCATCCTCCACAGTTACTTCCTTTTGTACCACTAGCCCCTCCCTCCTAGATTGTAAGCTCCAAGGAGCAGGGCCCTCCTTTCCCTTTTGTATTGAACTGTATTGTCTCCCGTTATATTGTAAAGCACTGAGCAAACTGTTGGCGCTATATAAATCCTGTGTAATAATAATAATAATATGTTGGCTTACGCGTGGTGAGACCGGTCCATATATACTGTTATGCACTGCTACAGAGGGACTCTTTGTGGGACACTGCCCAGCATTTCTAGGATAGGGGGACAAGGGGAATACAGGGGGGAGTGGGTGGGGGTGGCTCTGGGTGCCCTAAAGTGGGATGGAGGTCTAGCCGGGAGAATGGGGGAAAGGTTGTTTGGGTTGGGCATATGCATTGATATGATTGTTTTGTATGGTTCCACCATATACTTTTTACGTCCAGAATAAATACGGACGTTGATAGCCAATGGGGTGCTATATCCTTTTTGGTGGTTTTTTTGTTGTAGTGCATTGTTCTTGGATGCATCTCCACGATGCAGGGTAAGGCACTGGCAGATATACCATTTCCAGGACAAGGCTTTGCCGTGGGTTTTTATATATACAGTAATGGAAGCTCCCTGAAGCCAGCTTCCTGGCACCTTTTGCTCTGGTGCAGAGAAAACAAGACCCAAGACCCCCCCGATCCTTCCATGCCTGGGATCAATAGCCAAGCCTTCAATCCTAGCGACCGTTAAGCAGGATACATTATTGGACCCAAAACAATAGGTCTGGGTGGACAGGAAGTGTCAAAGGAGCATCCCCTGCGAGATACACTTATGTTGGTGTACCAAGCTCTCCCAGTATTAGCCGCTAATGACTGCGGGGAAAAAAAAATGAATTTTCTATACCTGCAACATGTACTGCCGATAATGACAGCACATGCTATTCTGCCCCAGAAAGAACGTGGTTCACCTTTTCCTGAGCTGCACGACTCCTGGTGCTGCCCTGGTGGTTAATATACACCACTGTTTATTAAAATTTTACAAACAGTAATAAAAACATATTTACATATATACAGAAAATTATATATATATATATATATATATATATATATATATATATATATATATATATATATATATATATATATATATATATATATATACACACACACACACAAATAATAGTGTGTTGAAAAAAGTGAATAAAGCTCAAAATCCTTCTAATAGCTTTTATTTCCATACACACAAATGCATTGGGAACACTACACATTCAAAATCAAATCAAAACATGAAGAAAAATATATCAAATTTGTGTTGTTCCGCTTAAAAAATTGAAGAAAAGTGAATATTAGACGGTTCAAAAAAATAGCAGTGTTTGTATTCTTCTTTACAAGCTCAAACATTCACTATATAAACTGAAAAATGTTTGAAGATTTTGCTTTCCTCTGAATCACTTAATATTTAGTTGTATAAGCACTGTTTCTGAGAACTGCTGTACATCTGTGTTGCATGGAGTCAACCAACGTCTGGCACCTGTGAACAGGTATTCCAGCCCAGGATGATTGGACTACATTCCACAGTTCTTCTCTATTTCTTGGTTTTGCCTCAGAAACTGCATTTTTGATGTCACCCCACAAGTTTTCTATTGGATTAAGATCCGGGGATTGGGCTGGCCACTCCATAACGTCAATCTTGTTGGTCTGCAACCAAGATGTTGCACGTTTACTGGTGTGTTTGGGGTCGTTGTCTTGTTGGAACACCCATTTCAAGGACATTTCCTCTTCAGCATAAGGCAGCATGACCTCTTCAGCATAAGGCAGCATGACCTCTTCAAGTATTCTGATGTATTCACACTAACCCATGATCCCTGGTATGCGATAAATAGGCCCAACACCGTAGTACGAGAAACATCCCCATATCATGATGCTTGCGCAACCATGCCTCACTGTCTTCACAGTGTACTGTGGCTTGAATTCAGTGTTTGGGGGTCGTCTGACAAACTGTCTCTGGCCACTAGACCCAAAAAGAACAATCTTACTTTCATCAGTCCACAAAATGTTGCGCCATTTCTCTTTAGGCCAGTCAATGTGCTCTTTGGCAAATTGTAACCTCTTCAGCACATGTCTTTTTTTCAACAGTGGGACTTTGCGGGGGCTTCTTGCAGATAGCTTGGCTTCACATGGCGTCTTCTAATTGTAACAGTACTCACAGGTAACTTTAGACCTTCTTTGATCTTCCTGGAGCTGATTGTTGGCTGAGTCCTTGCCATTTTGGCTATTCTTCTATCCATTCGAATGGTAGTTTTTCGCTTTCTTCCACATCTTTCAGGTTTTGGTTGCCATTTTAAAGCATTTGCGATCATTTTAGCTGAGCAGCCTATCATTTTCTGCACTTCTTTATATGTTTTCCCCTCTCCAATCAACTTTTTAATCAAGGTACGCTTTTCTTCCGAACAATGTCTGGAACGACCCATTTTCCTCAGAATTTCAGAGAGAATCGCACTGTAAACAGCATGTACAACATTTGCTGCCTTCCTTCAATAAGGGCAATAATTGCCACCTGTTTTTCAAAGAATGAATGACCTCACTAATAGAACTCCACACTGCTATGATTTTGAACATGCCCCTTTCAATTAGTGATTCAATTACAAAGAATCAGCAGCATGCATGTCATGACTGTTGGGTCTGTTGGATTTCTATTACTCTACTACACCTGCTAGTAAATTATTTGCCATGTAGAAATATTTCTACCAAAAACAGTGATTGATCAGGTTAGCAATGTCTGACTGCTATTATTTTGAACACAACTGTATGTATTTTGTAGTGCACTGTATTCAATTCTTGTGCAATTCTAAAGCCTGCTACCACACACTGGCAGTAACGAATGGGCAACTCAATGCAATAAAGCGCGAGTAAATCCATTTAATCTCATTAAAGTGGTAGTGAACTTTTTTTTTTTTTAACTTTTACCTACAGGTAAGCTTATAAGCCTTACCTGTAGATAAAATGATATGTCCTAAACGTGCACTGTTTAGAAGATATCCTTTTTTAAAGCCGACACATGCGCTCTGAACGGCATACCCATGCCAATCCTTCGGAGTACTGTGCCGTAGCCCAGGACTCCCACGCGCATGAGTGACATCATCATGGCCCGGCCTATCAGACAGAACCTGAAAAGGAAGACCAGGTGAAGACAGAAGCCTCTGCAGCAGTGACAGTGCCCCACCGGAGGGCTTAGTTTTAAGATAAGCTTTACATAATGTGATAGTATGCAGTGCATACTAGCATATTATGACATTAACCTGCAGGGATCACTTTTCTCCTGCGGTTTACTAACACTTTAAAATGTGCAAATTCTTTTGCAGGCAGTCAAAGACAGCATGGATCTATTTACCCTTACTAGCACCATCTTTTGAAGTTGGAAGACGGATATCTTTGGCATTTTCAAAAATCTCTTGCAATTCCTCTGAAGTTGTGCTATAGGGGATGTTCTTAACAAACAGAGTTCGTGCATCTCTCTCCGAGATTAAAAGCGAGTCTTATGAAGTTACACACATTTCATTTAAGTATTAAAAATATTTTCATTAAAATTAAAAATTTTCTTCAGATAACCCATCTGGAAAAATAAGCAGCTCCAGGACCATCACCTTGGAGTTCTGCTACATTCAGTTTAGACCAGCCCCACTTTGAAAATTCATCGATTTTCACTGCAGACTAGAATGCAGGTATAGCTCTAGAAAACTACTGAAATGCAACGTTTATTTAAACTCACAGAACAAACCTTTTGTGAAGGGCTAACTGAACACATCAGGCCTACATTTCTACGACTTTGGAACATGCACCACGAAGAAGCTACTATTATCTTCCTCTAGTACTGCAAACTTTACCTATGAGTAGAGATGAGCGAATCGAAGTAGGCGAAGTGGAATTCGTTTCAAATAATAGAAAAATTTCGATTCGCGCCGAATCCGAAAATTAGCATACTTCGGATGCGCGAATCGAAATTTTTCCTAAAATGGCGGCGACATGTGCGACGACAGAGCGGGGATGTCTGGGAAGGCGCGCAGACAAGGCACGCTGACCCATAATGCATTCATTAATGACATATGATCGCATTAGCCAATCAGCAGCCAGCCAGCCAGCACTGTGTAATGGTCGAGCTATAAATGGCGGCCATTTTAGAATTCTCCATTTGCCTCCAGTCATTCAAGAGAGGCAGACCTCTCTGTATTAGGGACAGAGTTAGGGCCACAGAAACGTTACTTAGGGACAGAGAAACGTTACTTAGGGCCACAGAAACGTTACTTAGGGCCACAGAATCGTTACTTAGGGCCACAGAATCGTTACTCAGGGACAGACACAGAATTGTTACTGAGGGACAGACACAGAATTGTTACTGAGGGACACAGAATTGTTACTCAGGGACAGACACAGAATTGTTACTCAGGAACAGACAGAATTGTTACTCAGGGACAGACAGAATTGTTACTGAGGGACAGACAGAATTGTTACTGAGGGACACAGAACTGTTACTCAGGGACACAGAACTGTTACTCAGGGACACAGAACTGTTACTCAGGGACAGACACAGAATTGTTACTGAGGGACACAGAATTGTTACTGAGGGACACAGAATTGTTACTGAGGGACACAGAATTGTTACTGAGGGACACAGAATTGTTACTCAGGGACAGACACAGAATTGTTACTGAGGGACACAGAACTGTTACTGAGGGACACAGAACTGTTACTCAGGGACAGACACAGAATTGTTACTGAGGGACAGACACAGAATTGTTACTCAGGGACAGACACAGAATTGTTACTGAGGGACACAGAACTGTTACTCAGGGACACAGAACTGTTACTCAGGGACACAGAACTGTTACTCAGGGACAGACACAGAATTGTTACTGAGGGACACAGAATTGTTACTCAGGGACAGACACAGAATTGTTACTGAGGGACACAGAATTGTTACTGAGGGACACAGAATTGTTACTCAGGGACACAGAACTGTTACTCAGGGACGGACACAGAATTGTTACTGACGGACACAGAATTGTTACTGACGGACACAGAATTGTTACTGAGGGACACAGAATTGTTACTCAGGGACAGACACAGAATTGTTACTAAGGGACAGACACAGAATTGTTACTGAGGGACACAGAATTGTTACTCAGGGACAGACACAGAATTGTTACTGAGGGACACAGAATTGTTACTGAGGGACACAGAATTGTTACTGAGGGACACAGAATTGTTACTGAGGGACACAGAATTGTTACTCAGGGACGGACACAGAATTGTTACTGACGGACACAGAATTGTTACTCAGGGACAGACACAGAATTGTTACTAAGGGACAGACACAGAACTGTTACTCAGGGACACAGAACTGTTACTCAGGGACACAGAACTGTTACTCAGGGACACAGAACTGTTACTCAGGGACACAGAACTGTTACTCAGGGACACAGAACTGTTACTCAGGGACACAGAACTGTTACTCAGGGACACAGAACTGTTACTCAGGGACAGACACAGAATTGTTACTGAGGGACAAAGAATTGTTACTGAGGGACACAGAATTGTTACTCAGGGACACAGAATTGTTACTGAGGGACAGACACAGAATTGTTACTGAGGGACACAGAACTGTTACTCAGGGACACAGAATTGTTACTCAGGGACACAGAATTACTGAGGGACACAGAATTGTTACTCAGGGACACAGAATTGTTACTCAGGGACACAGAATTGTTACTCGGGGACAGACACATAATTGTTACTCAGGGACACAGAATTGTTACTCAGGGACACAGAATTGTTACTCAGGGACACAGAATTGTTACTCAGGGACACAGAATTGTTACTCAGGGACACAGAATTGTTACTCAGGGACACAGAATTGTTACTCAGGGACAGACACAGAATTGTTACTCAGGGACAGACACAGAATTGTTACTCAGGGACAGACACAGAATTGTTACTGAGGGACAGACACAGAATTGTTACTGAGGGACAGACACAGAATTGTTACTGAGGGACACAGAACTGTTACTCAGGGACAGACACAGAATTGTTACTGAGGGACACAGAATTGTTACTGAGGGACACAGAACTGTTACTCAGGGACACAGAACTGTTACTCAGGGACACAGAACTGTTACTCAGGGACACAGAACTGTTACTCAGGGACACAGAACTGTTACTCAGGGACAGACACAGAATTGTTACTGAGGGACACAGAATTGTTACTCAGGGACACAGAATTGTTACTCAGGGACAGACACAGAATTGTTACTGAGGGACACAGAACTGTTACTCAGGGACACAGAACTGTTACTCAGGGACACAGAACTGTTACTCAGGGACACAGAACTGTTACTCAGGGATAGACACAGAATTGTTACTCAGGGATAGACACAGAATTGTTACTGAGGGACACAGAATTGTTACTCAGGGACAGACACAGAATTGTTACTCAGGGACAGACACAGAATTGTTACTCAGGGACAGACACAGAATTGTTACTCAGGGACAGACACAGAATTGTTACTGAGGGACACAGAATTGTTACTGAGGGACACAGAATTGTTACTGAGGGACACAGAATTGTTACTGAGGGACACAGAATTGTTACTGAGGGACACAGAATTGTTACTCAGGGACACAGAATTGTTACTCAGGGACACAGAATTGTTACTCAGGGACACATAATCGTTGAATTAAAGAGTATGTCAGACAACATGCAGAGGAGTGGCAGAGGAGGCAATGTTTTAGGAGCGAGCAGACGTGGCAGCAGAGGAAGGGGTCGAGGCAGCACTAGTCGCAGCCAAAGGCCAGTGCTCCCGGTGTCATCCAGCGGTCGTGTCTCCACCGACAACCCTGCCGTCATCGATTGGTTGGGTCGGTCGTCTTCCTCTTCCCAGGTCACCTCTGACACCTACAGCCAACGGTCGGTGTGTACGTCAGACACAACCGTTAGTTGGCATGGCCCGGGAGCAAGCCCACTGAAATCACGTGTCCTCTACCTGCCCCTGTCCTTTGCTGTTCCCTCACCAAGCCAAGTATCGCATGCTGTGGGCTCAGCCCCACTGTACAGTGAGGAAGAGCTAACAGAGGGCGGTCAGAAACGGGGGAGACATCCGCCTCTTCAGCAGCCAGGCGAAGAAGTACTGGCGAGGAGAGTGGCTCGGTAGCCGGTCTAGAGACAGGTCTGTCTCCTGACCCACACGCAGCCGAGGGGGCTAGTAGTGAGGCGGAGACCCTACTTGATGATGAGGAGGTTGATCGCACTTGGCAGGCTCGTCGTCATCAGGCAATTTCTTCCGCATCATCAGGAGAAGAGGGTGCCAGCTTGGCAGCGAGCAAAACAGTCGGTGGGTTGCCCAGGAGGCAGCAGGGTCGCAGCAGTGTCAGTGGAGGCAAACGGCCACGGAGTAGAGCACCAGCTCCACTGCAGCCTACCACCACGGCCAGTAGTGGTGCCGGTGTGCACGGAAGAAGTAGCAGTCAGCCAGTGAGGAGTAGCGGGGGCAAAGTTTCCTACTCGGCGGTGTGGCAATTTTTCGTCAAGCCGCCCGAGGAAGTAAACGTAGCCGTATGTCGACTATGTCGCCAGAAAGTCAAGTGTGGCCAGGGGGCCCATGTTGGGACTACAGCGTTGCGTCAGCATATGCAGCGTCGCCATTTGGTGGCCTGGGAAAACCGTGATAAAGATACGGCGGTTCTGCCTGCCCCAGCCCCCGCTCCATCACCCGCTCCGTTACTTGCTCCGTCACCCGACGTCAATCGCCCTCTATCAGCCAGTCAAGGCTCCAACACCTCTGCTGAGGGGATGTCAGGAATCAAGGAATGACCAGAAAGGTGCGGACTGACACAGGGAAACGCAGGTCTCAGGTATAGTATTATACAGGTATTATTAGCCACCCAGATATATATATAAACGCACAGTGAACAAACTAACCTTCCACTAATCTTAGGAGGTGCAGGAACACAGGCGTAGTCAGGGCTGGAGAGGTGGAATGGTCAGGCCGGCCGTAGGGTTCTGTAACGACTGCCTGGTGGTACCTCTAGCGGTCCTCAGGGCAGGATTCCCCAGGGCGCGGAGTCTAAGTCCCAGTCTGCTATTCACCAGGGCCCCTGATGGTGGGGATGGACTTGGAGCAGACAGGAACCAGGTCGCGGCCCCTGAGTACACCTGCTAGTGATAGAGGGATCCGCCAGAGGTATGTGCAGGTACGGCTGGATCCGTGCAGGATGGATGGATGGCAGAGTAGTTAGCGTGGTCAGACGGGCCAAGTCAGCAACGTGCGGGCAGCAAGGTATCAAAGGAGCAGGCAGAGAATGGTCAAGGTCACAAGCCGGGTTCAGTAACTCACGGACAGCGCAGTACAGAGGATCAGGCAGAAGAATAGTCAGGGATGAGCCAGTAGTCAGAGCAGGAGACGGTCAACAGGAATCAGGATCAGACAGGGTCGGCAACAAGGTATCTTCTCACAGGAACTAGGAACAGGATACAGGGGCACATGGGGAGACATACACCAAGGCAAAGAGCACAGGCCTGGTCATGCCTTATATACACCTTTCTGTAATCAGCCCCAGGTTTGGCTGATTGTGAGCTTCTGGCTGCTAAGAGCACCCGCTGGTCAGCTCTGGTACTGCAGCCCACACGGCAGGAGAGTCCCACCACCAGTGCTGAGAGCACCCGCTGGTCAGCTCTGGTACTGCAGCCCACACGGCAGGAGAGTCCCACCACCAGTGCTGAGAGCACCCGCTGGTCAGCTCTGGTACTGCAGCCCACACGGCAGGAGAGTCCCACCACCAATGCTGAATCCATTCCTGACAGAACCCCCCCCTCAAGGAGCGGCCTCAGGACGCTCCAAACAGTCCTTAGTGGGCAAAATGTTCCACCGCCCGGGTCCGGTAACTGGCTGAATATCCTACTGCCGGAGTAAACCGGTTGGCTGGGTTTCCTGCTGGTAGACTTCTCTTTGTGTAGGAGAACCAAGGAAGGCAGGTCACTGGGCACAGGATTTCCAGGAGCAGGCTGGGTATCAGTTATCGGCCAGTTTAACTGGACATCAGGGGCTGGCATGTCGGGCTGTGTAGCGGGCAGAGGCACGTCAGCGGGCACCAAGTCATCTGGCACGACAGCGGGCACAGAGTCACCGGGCACGTCAGCGGGCACCAAGCCTTCTAGCAGAACCGCGGGTACCGGGTCACCAAGCTTGACAGCAGGCACCAAATTAACTGGCACAACAGTGGGCACTGAATCAACTGGCACGACAGCGGGCACCAAGTCATCAGGTATCAGGTTATGTGGCTCAACAGCGGGCACTGGGTCCTCGGGCATCAGGTCATCTGGCTCGACAGCGGGCACCGAGTCAACTGGCATGACAGCGGGCACCGAGTCATCAGGCATCGAGTCATCTGGCTCAACAGCGGGCACCGAGTCAACTGGCACCGAGTCAACTGGTACGACAGCGGGCACCGAGTCAACTGGCACCGAGTCAACCGGTACGACAGCGGGCACCGAGTCATCAAGCATCAAGTCATCCGGCTCAACAGCGGGCACTGAGTCATCAAGCATCAAGTCATCCGGCTCAACAGCGGGCACTGAGTCAACTGGCACCGAGTCAACTGGTGCGACAGCGGGCACCAAGTCAACTGGCACCGAATCATCAGGCATCAAGTCATCTGGCTCGACAGCGGGCACCGAGTCAACTGGCACCGAGTCAACTGGTACGACAGCGGGCACCGAGTCAACTGGCACCGAGTCAACCGGCACGACAGCGGGCACCGAGTCAACCGGCACGACAGCGGGCACCGAGTCAACCGGCACGACAGCGGGCACCGAGTCAACCGGCACCGAGTCAACTGGTACGACAGCGGGCACCAAGTCAACTGGCACCGAGTCAACTGGCACGACAGTACAGTGAGTGGGAGTAGGGTACCGACATGTGGCAGATTGCTGGGTATACTGGGCTGTCACTGGGGGTGCTGTCGGGAATGCAGGAAAAGAGCTTTGAGCAGAGGAATGATGAGAAACAGGACTGGTTCGTTGCAAGCTGATTGAGGCTGGGTGTAACAAGTCTGACCATGTCTGCAGTAAGGGTTGGACAACGCTCAGCTTACACAAGGCCTGTCTGATCAAAGTTTGCACTGCGTTTATACACTTCTTTAGCACCTGTGGTGAATATGCTGAATAATGCTCCAAGAAGCAATCCGGATCATCCTCCAACAACCATACCAGTGATATTATTTGACTCGCCCTGAATGGAGGAAGAAATTCATCCCTGCTTTCAGGGGTACTAGATGAAGCCAACTCAATACAAGCCTGAATCAATGGTTGCACCTCAGAGAGCTCTAGGACCTGACCTACTAGGGAATGAGCGACCCGTATGCACTCTAGCAGCTGATCCCGGGTATACTCCCGCAGAGTCTGATAGGCATATTCCCTGTCATCAAAGACTAGCATAGACAAATATATAACCTCATCAGGATGCATCCTGCACAACAAGTCAAGATGGCTTCCCTGTGCAGCCACTTCTGGTCAGGAAAGGCCTTGGTGTGATGTCAGGAATCAAGGAATGACCAGAAAGGTGCGGACTGACACAGGGAAACGCAGGTCTCAGGTATAGTATTATACAGGTATTATTAGCCACCCATATATATATATAAACGCACAGTGAACAAACTAACCTTCCACTAATCTTAGGAGGTGCAGGAACACAGGCGTAGTCAGGGCTGGAGAGGTGGAATGGTCAGGCCGGCCGTAGGGTTCTGTAACGACTGCCTGGTGGTACCTCTAGCGGTCCTCAGGGCAGGATTCCCCAGGGCGCGGAGTCTAAGTCCCAGTCTGCTATTCACCAGGGCCCCTGATGGTGGGGATGGACTTGGAGCAGACAGGAACCAGGTCGCGGCCCCTGAGTACACCTGCTAGTGATAGAGGGATCCGCCAGAGGTATGTGCAGGTACGGCTGGATCCGTGCAGGATGGATGGATGGCAGAGTAGTTAGCGTGGTCAGACGGGCCAAGTCAGCAACGTGCGGGCAGCAAGGTATCAAAGGAGCAGGCAGAGAATGGTCAAGGTCACAAGCCGGGTTCAGTAACTCACGGACAGCGCAGTACAGAGGATCAGGCAGAAGAATAGTCAGAGATGAGCCAGTAGTCAGAGCAGGAGACGGTCAACAGGAATCAGGATCAGACAGGGTCGGCAACAAGGTATCTTCTCACAGGAACTAGGAACAGGATACAGGGGCACATGGGGAGACATACACCAAGGCAAAGAGCACAGGCCTGGTCATGCCTTATATACACCTTTCTGTAATCAGCCCCAGGTTTGGCTGATTGTGAGCTTCTGGCTGCTAAGAGCACCCGCTGGTCAGCTCTGGTACTGCAGCCCACACGGCAGGAGAGTCCCACCACCAGTGCTGAGAGCACCCGCTGGTCAGCTCTGGTACTGCAGCCCACACGGCAGGAGAGTCCCACCACCAGTGCTGAGAGCACCCGCTGGTCAGCTCTGGTACTGCAGCCCACACGGCAGGAGAGTCCCACCACCAATGCTGAATCCATTCCTGACAGGGGAGTTGTTCCGCTCGTTCAGATGCTCCTTCTCCTGCTACTCCTCTTCACGGATTCCGTCAGCAGTCTTTTTTGGAATCCGTTTCCAAGAGACAACAGTTTGCGAGCACGCACCCGACGGTGCAGAAGCTGAACGTCCTCCTGTCCAAGTTGCTGGTGCTGCAGTCCCTCCCTTTCCAAGTGGTGGACTCAGCACCTTTCCGAGAAATGATGGCTTGTGCCGCGCCGCGGTGGAGAGTGCCAAGCCGGCATTTCTTCGCCAAAAAGGCAGTGCCAGCCCTGCATTCACATGTAGAAGAGATGGTGGGCCAGTCTTTGAGCATGTCGGTCTCTGCCAAAGTGCACGGCAGCGCCGACGTGTGGAGCTGTAACTACGGTCAGGGACAGTACATGTCATTTACGGCCCACTGGGTGAACGTGGTGCCGGCACAGCCGCACCAGCAACTTGGACAGGTCACGATGCTTTGCAAATGTCCTCCTCTACCTCCTCTACCTCCTCCTCTTCTTCCTGTCCTGCCCCCACAGGGGTCATGTGGCGTTGAGATCTGTGCGCCACGTCTACCGCCTCCTCACGCTGCTGCCAGGTCCACAGTGTGTCATGGGTCCCTGTACCGCCTCCCATTGCTGCTGTCTCCATCGCCACACTCTGCCATGTGCCACTTTCAGGTCTCCTCACACTCCTGCTGGGTTCCATTTTGTCATAGGATGCTGGCAGATTACAGGCCTCCCATAGCTGCTGCCAGGCCCCTAATCTGCCATGGGCCCCCGTACCTCCTCCTCATGCTGCTGCCAGGTCCACAGTGTGTCATGGGTCCCTGTATGGCCTCCCATTGCTGCTGTCTCCATCGCCACACTCTGCCATGTGCCACTTTCAGGTCTCCTCACACTCCTGCTGGGTTCCATTTTGTCATAGGATGCTGGCAGATTACAGGCCTCCCATAGCTGCTGCCAGGCCCCTAATCTGCCATGGGCCCCCGTACCGCCTCCTCACGCTGCTGCCAGGTCCACAGTGTGTCATGGGTCCCTGTACGGCCTCCCATTGATGCTGTCTCCATCGCCACACTCTGCCATGTGCCACTTTCAGGTCTCCTCACACTCCTGCTGGGTTCCATTTTGTCATAGGATGCTGGCAGATTACAGGCCTCCCATAGCTGCTGCCAGGCCCCTAATCTGCCATGGGCCCCTGTACCGCCTCCCATTGCTGCTGTCTCCATCGCCACACTCTGCCATGTGCCACTTTCAGGTCCCCTCACACTCCTGCTGGGTTCCATTTTGTCATAGGTTGCTGGCAGATTACGGGCGTCTCCCATAGCTGCTGCCAGGCCCCTAATCTGCCATGGGCCCCTGTACCACCTCCTCACGCTGCTGCCAGGTCCACAGTGTGTCATGGGTCCCTGTACCGCCTCCCATTGCTGCTGTCTCCATCGCCACACTCTGCCATGTGCCACTTTCAGGTCTCCTCACACTCCTGCTGGGTTCCATTTTGTCATAGGATGCTGGCAGATTACAGGCCTCCCATAGCTGCTTCCAGGCCCCTAATCTGCCATGGGCCCCCGTACCGCCTCCTCACGCTGCTGCCAGGTCCACAGTGTGTCATGGGTCCCTGTACCGCCTCCCATTGCTGCTGTCTCCATCGCCACACTCTGCCATGTGCCACTTTCAGGTCTCCTCACACTCCTGCTGGGTTCCATTTTGTCATAGGATGCTGGCAGATTACAGGCCTCCCATAGCTGCTGCCAGGCCCCTAATCTGCCATGGGCCCCCGTACCGCCTCCTCACGCTGCTGCCAGGTCCACAGTGTGTCATGGGTCCCTGTACCGCCTCCCATTGCTGCTGTCTCCATCGCCACACTCTGCCATGTGCCACTTTCAGGTCTCCTCACACTCCTGCTGGGTTCCATTTTGTCATAGGATGCTGGCAGATTACAGGCCTCCCATAGCTGCTGCCAGGCCCCTAATCTGCCATGGCCCCCGTACCGCCTGCTCACACTGCTGCCAGGTCCACAGTGTGTCATGGGTCCCTGTACGGCCTCCCATTGCTGCTGTCTCCATCGCCACACTCTGCCATGTGCCACTTTCAGGTCTCCTCACACTCCTGCTGGGTTCCATTTTGTCATAGGATGCTGGCAGATTACAGGCCTCCCATAGCTGCTTCCAGGCCCCTAATCTGCCATGGGCCCCCGTACCGCCTCCTCACGCTGCTGCCAGGTCCACAGTGTGTCATGGGTCCCTGTACCGCCTCCCATTGCTGCTGTCTCCATCGCCACACTCTGCCATGTGCCACTTTCAGGTCTCCTCACACTCCTGCTGGGTTCCATTTTGTCATAGGATGCTGGCAGATTACAGGCCTCCCATAGCTGCTGCCAGGCCCCTAATCTGCCATGGGCCCCCGTACCGCCTCCTCACGCTGCTGCCAGGTCCACAGTGTGTCATGGGTCCCTGTACCGCCTCCCATTGCTGCTGTCTCCATCGCCACACTCTGCCATGTGCCACTTTCAGGTCTCCTCACACTCCTTCTGGGTTCCATTTTGTCATAGGATGCTTGCAGATTACAGGCCTCCCATAGCTGCTGCCAGGCCCCTAATCTGCCATGGGCCCCCGTACTGCCTCTTCACGCTGCTGCCAGGTCCACAGTGTGTCATGGGTCCCTGCACGGCCTCCCATTGCTGCTGTCTCCATCGCCACACTCTGCCATGTGCCACTTTCAGGTCTCCTCACACTCCTGCTGGGTTCCATTTTGTCATAGGATGCTGGCAGATTACAGGCCTCCCATAGCTGCTGCCAGGCCCCTAATCTGCCATGGGCCCCCGTACCGCCTCCTCACGCTGCTGCCAGGTCCACAGTGTGTCATGGGTCCCTGTACGGCCTCCCATTGCTGCTGTCTCCATCGCCACACTCTGCCATGTGCCACTTTCAGGTCTCCTCACACTGCTGCTGGGTTCCATTTTGTGATAGGGTGCTGGCAGATTACGGGCCTCACATTGCTGCGGCCAGGCCCCTAATCTGCCATGGGCCCCTGTACCGTCTCCTCATGCTGTGACGTTGCAACAAGGTGGAATTCAACCCTACATATGTTAGACCGCCTTTACGAACAGCGAAAGGTCATCACCGATTTCCTGATGTTACAAGCGGATAAAGGTACTCCCCTGTGTAACTTAGATGTCAGCCATTGGCAGCTCATGCGTGACACCTGCCGCTTGCTCAGGCCCTTTGAGGAGGCCACGCTATTCGTGAGTCGGCAGGACTATGGGATGAACGACGTCATTCCTCTGTTGCACGTCCTGGAACAAATGCTGTTAACAATGGCTGGTCAGGGTTCGGTAGACGTGGCGCACAGATCTCAACGCCACATGACCCCTGTGGGGGCAGGACAGGAAGAAGAGGAGGAGGTAGAGGAGGACATTGGTGCTCAGGAATTATTGAGTGAAATGGGTGGTTTTTCCACTCAGCGGACAGGAGTTGAGGAGCAGGAGCATCTGGTAGAGGAGGAGGAGGAGGAGACAGAGGACCCAGACGCACCGTGGCAGTATGCTGTGGAGATGGAGGCAGGGAGTCCCTCGCATTCCTTGGCACAAATGGCCCATAGCATGCTCGGTTGCTTGCGTAGCGACAGCAGAATAATAACCATCAGACAGAGGGATGACTTTTGGCTGTCCACCTTGTTGGACCCTCGCTACCGTTCCAAAATGGTGGCCTTTTTCACACCTGCTGAGAGGGAGGCCAAAATAACGTACTATAAAAACCACCTATGTAGTCAGTTGGTCTCTGCCTTTCTGCGCCAACGTCCATCCTCAGACACTGTGGGCCCTGTGCGCTCGCATTCCGCTGCCATGGCAGCAGAGGAGGGGTGGGGTGGTAGGAGCAGTGGCAGCTCCACCAGCAGTGTGGGTCCCTGTACGGCCTCCCATTGCTGCTGTCTCCATCGCCACACTCTGCCATGTGCCACTTTCAGGTCTCCTCACACTGCTGGTGGGTTCCATTTTGTCATAGGGTGCTGTATGGCCTCCCATTGCTGCTGCCTCCACCGCCACACTGTGGCTCCACACTCTGGTTTTGGCCCCGTGACTGCCCAAATGAGTGAAGTGTGCGGTGATTCTAAGATCGACGGCACTCATCTGCATGTCATACTGACTGACAGTATTATTTCTCTTCCCCAGCAGACTCCAAGGGCATTTAAATTAAAGGTACAGTGCTCTGCACTAATATAAAGGCTCTCTGAAGCCTAGAAACACCCTTTTATAAGTTAAATTCACAGCGAATATATTCAACTCGAATCAAATTTTTTCCACGAATTCGCCGAATCAGTCGAATCGAATTTTTGAATACTTCGCTCATCTCTACCTATGAGGAAACTGAAGCTATTGTTGAAACAAGGATGCAAATATAGGCTTGACTGAACCCCAACCTTCCATATCTGCTCACTTTATTAAAACTGGTGAGTAAGTATTAAAAACAGTGTGTCAGCATAACAACCAGGCTGCCAACATCTTTTTGGTCCCCCCAATAACAGCATCACTATAAAGGGAACAAAGAGTGAGCAGTAATTGACTTTAATTTACAGAGAGTTTCACAATCCATGCCAAACCACTAGTGCATGCATTTATCTATCAGGTGCTAAAGGGGTGTAACCACATATTAACACTAGAAATTCTGAGGACCCTCTGCACACTGGTATATACCCTTTCAAGCAGACTATGCAATAAATAGGGATATTTAGTTCACACATATTGCAATACATGCTTAAGCTGGCCAACTGTGTCAAAGTAATCCCTCTATGGCCAGTCCTACTCTGCTCTGCCTACGCAAATGCTACTGTGGACACAATGCTAGCATAGGGGAAAAGACACAATGGGGAGAGCTACAAGGTTCAGGTCTGGCTACAGACCCACAATACAACAAACAAGATCTACCTGTGCTGAAATCCCAATAGCTAGTACATGCAATTATCCATCAGGTGCTAAAGGTGTGTAATTAATATTAATATGTGGTTACATCCCTTTTAGCACCTGATGGATAAATGCATGTACTAGCTATTGGGATTTAAGCACAGGTATATATATTTTTGGAAAGGGTCAGGGACTTTTTTTTAACACAAAGTTGAGTTTTCGGTTCCATAGTCTTCAATGGAGACAATGCAGAAAAGCATGTAGTGCATTTTTTTAATGCATTTTTTTGTTTTAATCTGCATAGCAACTAGAAAAAAACCGTATGTACAAAAACACACCGCAAAAAGCACTGCAGAAATGCAAACTGCATAGGTGTGAACCTAGCCGTAGACCCAGCAGAAGCATGCAGTTGCAGAGCAAGTGAAGGAGCTGCAGCACAGGGCGCCTATTCAGCACGTTATCTTAAGAAATACTTACTTGGTGGCTCCAATCTGAACATCCTGCACTGGCAAGTTCTTCTTAGAAAAAAAAACTCCCTCAGAGCATTTTTAAGTTCATCAATCTTTTGCAGAATTCAGATTTGCAACAAATACTGACAAATCTAACAAAAGGAGTAAAAAAAAGAAAAAAAAAACACAGTTATTTACCTGTTAACTGTATTTCCAGGAATCTTCTAGGACAGCTCACTTGAGAGATAGGCTCCTCCCAGGAAACACCCGCTCCACCTTTTTCCTCTATAAGTAGCCTCTCTCCCAGGGGACCCTCAATATAGGAATATGACCGAAGGCCTAGGAGAAGCAAAAAAAATGGTAGTAGGGCAATATCACGAGTTCATACATGACGGAACCCTAGTACATAATCACACAGTAATCGGGAGGGCGTTACGCTGTCCTAGAAGATTCCTGGAAATACAGTTAACAGGTAAATAACTGCGTTTTCCCGAGTCATCTTCTAGGACAGCTCACTTGAGAGGAGTTGAATAGAAATACGTGCTCTAGGGTGGGCCCTTCATTTGTAGGACCTTCCTGCCGAACGCCTGGTCCTTGCTGCCAATTATGTCTACTCTGTAGTGCCTAGCGAAGGTGGCGAAGCTGGACTATGTTGCGGCTTCGCAGATCTGTCCAGGGGAGGCCCCCGCCTTTTCCGCCCAGGAGGCTGCGGTGGCCCTGGTCGAATGCGCCTTTAGGCCGGCCGGTGGTGACAAACGCAGTTCTATAACCTTCAGAAATGGCCTCTCTTATCCATCTTGCGATGGTGCCTTTGGAGGCACTGTCCCCCTTCTTTGGACCATCAATTTTGCTGTAGTCTCCCTCCTCCGTGCCGCCTGAGTTGCCTTCCAGGGATGGTATTATTTCCTGTGACCTATGAAAATGTGACGCAACCTTAGGTAGAAACGCCGGATCTGTGCGGAGGATGATTCTATCCCACAGGATAGTGCAGTATGGTTCTATTACCGACAGAGCTTGCAAATTCGCTGACTCTGCGGGCGGACATTATTGCTACAAAGGAGGATGGTTTTAAGAGTCAAAAAGTCTTAAGGAGTATACCTCCAAAGGCTCGAAAGGTTCTTGCTGAAAACTCTTCAGGACTGTGCCATGTAGGGTGCTTCGGCGTGGACAGGACTCGGCGCCTAGAGATAGCTCTCAGGAACCTGATTACTAATGGGTCTGCCACCAATCTCAATTCCAGAAAGTTTGACATGGCCGCTACCTGCACCTTAAGGGTATTTGCAGCCAGGTCCTTATCCACCCCGGCTTGGAGGAATTCCAGTACTATATGTAAGATGGGAGCCCCTGGCAACCCATTCCTATTCTTCCAGGAGGAGAACTTCTTCCAAATTTTATCATATAAGGTGTTTGTCGATTTTTCCCCTCCGTCTAAGATGGTGGCGACCACCTTTTCTGACAGGCCTTTCCTGGCTAGCCTGTCCCACTCAGAAGCCACGCTGCTAGGGAGAGTTTTTCTGGGTGAGGGTGTAGCACCTCCCCTTGTCCCAGTAAATCGTGTGAGGGCGGTATCATCCATGGGTCTGTTAAGCTTAGTTCCTTCAGCCGGGAAAACCATGACCTTTTGGGCCAAAATGGTACAATCAGGATGACTTTGGCTTGGGATGACTGAATCTTCTGTATCACTTTTGGCAACAGTCTGAACAGAGGAAAACCATAGAGGAGGTCTTCTTCCCAATGCTGGGCTAATGCATCTGTCCCTGAACTCCTGGGGTCCTTCTGCAGGCAGAAGTACCTCTCCAGTTTCCTATCTTGGCTGTTGGCAAAGAGATCCATGGAGGGAGTGCCCCATCTGGCGCAGATTTGATTGAATGCTGTACGGCTGAGGCACCACTCTGTTAGGGTGACCTCTCTGCGGCTCAGTTGGTCCGCCAACTGATTGAGATCTCCTTTCAGATACACTACTGTCATGGACTCTAGGTTTGTCTCTGCCCAGCTCAGGAGGGTTTCTGCCAGATCCATCAGTCTTGGGACCTTGTGCCCCCTTGCCTGTTTTAAGTACGCGACAGCCGTTGTGTTGTCGGATAAGATCTGAACTTCCTTTCCCTCTACCTTTCCCTGGAAAGCCACAAAAGCTTTGAAGATTCCTTGTAGTTTGATGATCTGCCCATGATTTCCGCGTCCCACTTGCCCTGGGCCAGGCGGTCTTCCATATGAGCACCCCACCCTGACATACTCGCAGCTGTGGTGATTCTCACCGGGCTGACTTGCTGCCATTTTCTCCCAGCCTCTAAGGTGTGGATGTTCCCCCACCACCTTAGCGAATCCCTCACCTTGCGTGTGAGGCGGATCCTGGAATCTAAGGCTGCTTGGCTGCCATCCCAGTGGGAAAGGACATGGTTCTGCAGTATTCTGGAGTGAAACTGTGCCCATTGCACTCCGGGTATGGCTGCTGTCATGTGCCCCACTAACCTCATCACGGCTCTGACCGTGCAGGTCGCCATCCCCCGGAAGGTCTTCGTATCTTGCTGCAGTTTGAGAGCTTTTTCCGCTGTTAGGTATAAGCAGGTATTCGTGGAATCCAGGGCATACCCCAGATACGTGATCCTTCTGGAAGGTACTGGCTGGGATTTTCCCCTGTTGATTAACCATCCCAAGTTCTCTAGGAAGGATATTGTGCGCTGTACGTGGGATCTCAGGCTCCTTTCTGTATCTGCAAATAAAAATAGGTCATCCAAATAAGGGATGATGTTTATCCCCTCCAATCTTAGAACTTGTAGCGGTTCCGCTAGGATCTTGGTGAATATCCTTGGAGCCGATGACAGACCAGAGGGGAGTGCGTTGAACTGAAAATAGAATTGTTCTTCCTGCGCCTTCCAGTGAAAACCTGAGAAACTTCCTTGATTCCTCCCTTATCGGGGCGTGCATATATGCGTCCTTCAAATCTATCGCAGCCATAAATACGCCTGGTGGCCGGAGTTCTTTCCCCATGTGTATGGTCTCCATGCGAAACTTTTTGGGTTTCACGAACTCGTTCACCTTTTTCAGGTTGAGTATCATCCTGCAGGTTCCCGGCGCCTTCCTTCTTAGGAAGAAATGGGAGTAGAAACCATTCCCCCTCTCTTCCTCCTCCAGCTGGCAAATTACATTCTGCCTGAGCATCCCATCCAGGAGGACTATTAATATGTCCGTTTTTCCCCTGTCCCTTGGCAGGGGTGTTGCGAAGAACCTTTGGGGGGGGGGGGGTCTTGAGAAGTCTATTCTGTAGCTGTTCGGATTGCATCTAATATAAGTGTTCTGGGTGATTTTCAGCCATTGTGTGTGGAAGTGTCCCAGCCTTCCTCCCACTTGGCTCCTCCAGTCACTTGGGCTGGTTTGATGAGGAAGCCTTCCATTCCCCTTGACTCATTCCTGCCTCTCCTTGATCCCCAGCCTGTGCGCTGCCCCTGAAACCTAGTCTCCGTCGTATACCGCCTGTTGGGCCAAAACCCCTTCCGCCCTGTAGGCCTGCTTGGAACTGGAAAGCCTTTCCTTCTATCGGCCGACCTTTCCAGGACTGAATTTAGTTCTGGCCCGAAGAGGAGTTTTCCCTCGAAGGGCAGACCGCAGAGTTTGGATTTAGAGGCAGGATCCCCCTGTCAAGATTTTAACCAGATAGCTCTTCTGGCAGAATTTATAAGCGCAGTTGACTCAGCTGTAAATCTAATAGTTTCCGCCGATGCGTCTGCAATGAAAGCCATCATTTTCCCTAAGACTGTCAGCAACTTCCGGATCTCTTCTGATGAGGTGCCTTGTTCTAGATGAGAGCGGAGCTGCCCCAACCATACATCCAAGGTTCTGGAGACACAAGTCATCGCTATTGCAGGCTTGAAGTTCACCACGGATGCCTCCCACGCTCTCTTCGGGAATGTGTCTGCTCTCCGATCCATTGGATCTTTCAGGGGGCCGCCATCCTCAAAAGATAGGTCCGTTGCTTTTGAGATTCTAGAAAGAGGAGCATCTAGCTTTGGGCAAGTTTCCCACAGTGAAGCCTCTTCTTCCTTGAATGGAAATCTCCTCTTGAGGTTTTTGGGAAAGGAAAGCCTCCTTTTCGGGCTCTTCCCATTCCCTTCTGATAGTGGGCCATAAAGTAGAATGCACAGGGAATGTGCGGCCGCTCTTTTTTTTTTTTTTTGTCGTAGACCTGCATACAGCTGGTCGTGGAGAGAGAGAGAGATCCAGTTGTTCCTCCTCCAGATCCAGAGTGTCGTAGATCACTTTCAGAAGGCCCTCCGTGTCCTCTCCTTCACCTTCCTCCGAGTCTAAAGTGCTGGATAGCTCGGTCTCTCTAACTGCGGTGGCGGCCTGGTCCCTGCTTCCTCTTTTTTCCCCTGCTGGGCAATGCCTGAAGTGCCTGGTTGGGGCTCGTCCTGGGCGGGACCCGGACACCTCTTTTATTAGCTTGTCGATGCACTCTTGGCAGAGTTGCTTCCGCCAGGTGCTTGCCAGCTTCTTTCTTCCTATCCTCCACCTGTGGGCCCCCTGGGGATGAGGAACATAAGGCGTCCATCCGCCATGCAGCCCCCTCGGGGCCCCTACGTGCACCCCCTAGCACCCAGAAAGCCCCTAGGGTAGTGTAGGGAAGAAGGGCAGAGGGGGGATGAGAGGGCAGGGGGGATCGAGGCCCTTACCTTGCTGCAGGCCTCCCCCGGCCCTGACAGATCTACCTCCATCCTCACCGCGAACTCCCCCTTGGTGCGGCTGCTTTTCAGGGTTAGCGGGCTCCACCCTCTCCCTGGGGTCCTCATGCAATGGCCTCCCTCTCACGGCCGCCGGTGGAAGAAGCGGCCGTGGTGTGGGCGAGTTCTACGGCCCGCCGCCCATAACGCACATGGCGGCGCCGCTTCCTGTTACTACGCCGGAAGTGACGTCACTTCCCGGCGCCTGGAAATTACGCGATTCCGGCGTCCTGGACCGACCACCATCCATGCTGCAGAGATCCTGGAGAAGGTAGCTCACCTCAGCCCAGGGAAAAGGCAATCCTGCCCAGGTCGGCGGAGCGGGCTCTGCCCCCCTGGAGAGCCCCGCTAGGACCATTCGGGGTCTGTCACCCCCACCCCAGAGGGGCTCACACGAAAGGGACCTGACTGAAGCCCCCTCACAAGGCCTCTGCCTTGCTTAGAAAAGGAGGAGAGGGGGCCTCAGCACCTCGCCAGGCGGCCCGAAAAAAACAACAAAATGGGCGTAGCTCATTCCTGGCCGGAGGAAATACTAATACTGAGGGTCCCCTGGGAGACAGGCTACTTATAGAGGAAAAAGGTGGAGCGGGTGTTTCTTGGGAGGAGCCTATCTCTCAAGTGAGCTGTCCTAGAAGATGACTCGGGAAAAAAGATTTTAACCAGAAATACCAAATACACATTAGCAAATATGGCATGAACTTTGAAATGATGGCCAACATTGAATAGAATTAGCATGTAAAGCAGGAATTTCAGCTTCATTATCTGTCCCAGAGACCCAAGGGAACGCTATTATGCTACTATACGAACACAACTAAAAGCAGAGATATACACACACCGATTTAACAGTTTCACATAAATGACATTCAGAGCATCCCATGAGAAAAACTGTCACAGTTACCTGCATCTTTCAACTAAACTGTCAAGCCATTTAATGGTTGGTGTTATAACCAATCACACGCGCAGCACCATGGCAACTGCAGAACAGAGGCTAAAGCTGGCCATACATTACACAACTTTCCTATTCAATTTCCTTTAGATTTACCTTCAACTAAGACACGCAAGAGCCTTCCTGACTGCATACAAACTGAAAGTTTAGGTTTGACCACATATGTTTTGGAAAATCTAAAGGAAATATGGATTTTCTGACATTTTCATTAATCTGTGCATCTGGATATGCATAGTACATGAGAAAGGTCTATAGGTGCCAGAAAACCAAGAGTCCAGCATACATCCAGCGCCCCGAGTAACGTTTCCTAAACACATCACTTACAGAGCCAATTTTTTTTAATTTTGTGCACATTTGTACATAAAAATGCACATGAAACCCTGAAAATATTTTAAGAAGGTAGAAAAAAAAATTTAATGTATAAACTTTTTTTTTTTTTTTTTAAATATTTTTCAGCAAAAAACAAATGCTCAATTTCCTGGTAAAGTATAAAAAAAACAGCTGTAACGGCTCAGCATTTTTACATGCCACTGTCGTACCAGTAAGAGCAGGAGCAAAAATGGGTTAAAAAGTTTTATACAAACTCGCTTAGAAATTCCCCTTGCACTTTATTTATAACAAAAAAAAAAAAAGGGGGGGGGAGGGTCCCCAGCCAACAAAGTTATTCTGGTAAAATAAAAACTTTGCGCTTTACAAAACAAAATACCTTCATTTCCACCTTCTGTTTTCTACTTCTTTGCTTCAGGAGCACCTTTACTCTCTTTTTTGCGTTTTGCACAGTCTTTTGTGCCCTCTGAAGAGAACAGAAGTTAGCAGAGAAAACTACTATCTGTTATACAAGATGCAACATACTAAATAGAACATACCATCATCATCCTCCTCTTCATCATCATCATCCTCCTCCTTCTCCTCATGAGATTCCTCTTTTTTGGCAGGACCAGCTTTTTTTCCCTTTAGTAACAGTTGGTGTCACTTCCATTGCTTCTTCATCTTCTTCAGAGTCTGACATTTCAAAAAGCTATTGCATATTGTAACCAAAAAACCTCAAAACACACTTTTGTAAAACATCATCTTATTTAACCACCTCCTGTCCGGCCGCTGTATATAAACGGCTGGACGGTGGCAGTGCAGGGTCGGGTGGCCGTTTATAAACGGCCTCCCCACCCCCCACTTGTGCACGCTCCCTGGGAGCCCGCAGCACCGCGATCTGGTGCCCGCTGTGTCAGTGTGGAACACTGATCGTAGTACAGGATCTCTGTGTGAGGTCCCGATCATGTGATCACTGATTGGCCTATCAGTGATCACATGCAGAGTAGTAAGCAAGATGTCACTTCTGACATCATTGCTTACTACGTGTGAAATCTGTGAATGACCACAGAGGTCACATGGTACAAGGCTATTCACAACACCCTTGTACCATGTGACAAGCTGTGACCAATCACAGCTCTTACAGTAGTATTCAATGGCTGCAAGAATGCAGCCAGAGAGAATGAGAAATGATTGCTTTTACAGCCTTTATGCGTGTAAAAGCAATCAGTGTAAAAAAAAAATAAAAAAAGTAGGGTGACACTCCACTCCTAGAGTGACAGTATGTAAAAAAACAAATATAAAAAAATAAAATAGTAAAAAATATAATTTTGGTTCTAAACTAATTTGGGATTTTTTTTTTTACTAGAAAGATAACAGAATACATTTTGGCCAAGATTTATGATGAAATATATATTTGCTAAATTTTATAAGAAAAACACTTTTTTTCAAAATTTTTGGACTTTCATTTACATAGCAAAAAAAATAAAAATCCCAGTGGTGAATAAATACCACCAAAATAAAGCTTTATCTGTCTAAAAAAAAGGCAAAAAAATTCATATGGGTACAGTGTTGCATGACCGCGCAATTGTCATTCAAAGTGTGATAGCACTGAAAGCTGAAGATTGGCCTGGACCAGGAAGGGGGTAAAAGTGTCCAGACTTGAAGTGGTTAAATATGGCAATGCAGTTAAGTAGAGCAAAAAGGCTTTTTTTCCCTTTTTAAATATGTTGGATAGAAGAGGAGAGGGTTCCATTTATTGACCATCTGTGTCAGAGAATTCCCTTCACTTCCTTCAATGTTGCCTCAACATGAAGAGGAGATATCTTTCCAATGTGAAGGATATCCTCTCAGACAGTTGTCACAGGAAAAAGTGCCCCCATTAGAATAAGGTCTCCTGCATTCATGTTTTGGTGGCAACAAAATGTTGAATCTCCACAACGGGGACACAGACGGCAAAAAAAAAAAAAAAAAAAAAAATCTGACAAAAGGTTTTCTTTCATTACACAAGTAAAAAAAAAAATAAAAGTTCCAGTAAAAAGAGATCTCCATTGCATGTTAAAAACAAAGTTATCACATTTCTGGCACATCAGCAAACATCAGTCATCAAAGATCAGTATTAAGTCCCAAAATTGTTCATCATTTGTGCCAACAATTCACAAGACAGCAGGCAGCTTACCCTCCTCTTCAGACTCCTCCTTTCCAGCTTTCTTCCCTTGAGGCATTTTGGCAGGAGCTTTCTTGGCAACAGGTTTTTTCTCTTCTTCAGATTCATGTAAAGAATAGAATTCCATTAACACACCAAACCACATTTCAGTGACACCATCTCTCTATTAGATATCTAGTATTGTAAGAGTGGGAGGAGCCATCCACTATGTCCATGTCTCCTTCCCCTGTAATCCCAGGGCGCGGCCATGGAAACAGAGGTGACCCGGAAGTAGAAAAGAGGGCAGCCTGTCACTTCAGGTGTCCTCAACCCACAGAGCGCCGCCTCTTTCTCTATGATTTGCCTCCTGTTCTCCTCCCCCTAGGTGGAGACCCGCCCCTTCCATCACAGCAGATGAGGATTCTGATCCCGCCTCTTCTCCGCCCCCTCGAAGAGTTCTACACCATACTCCTCCCCCCAGGCGGAGTTTCGGTCTTTTCCCCACTCTCATTTAGAGAGGTACCACGCCCCCACATTTATGGAGGTGAAAGCCACCCCCTCTAAAAAATCAATGGGAGGACATAGAGATGTCGCCCCAAAGCTTTGTGGCCCCGCCCCCATGCTCTGCGGCCACGCCCCCGTTTTCTGAGTGGTAGGTTGCAAAGTCCCGCCCCTCTCATTTGCATAAACGTTGCAGAGGATTGTGGGTATGTCGGTGTGTGATCCGGGGATGGCGGCTGAGCGGTTGTGTGTAATGTATGAGTACTGTATTCGGTGTAGGAGGTATACATTATTAATAATAATACATCTACACATACATCACAGCAGACACGTCTAGGAATAAAGGGAATGAGATGGACGGGCTCTCCATGATGTGGCCCTCACAGATCCTGGAAGGGTTTATATAGCCCAGGACACACCATAGTAATTAGGTGAAGGAAGGCTCACTACCAAGGCTGTATCACCTTGGGGCATGGTGAGGCCAGAACCAATCAGTGGTGAGTCCACCCAGACCACATGACATGAGAAAAGCAACAAACGAACATTGAAGATAAGAAGAGATGTTGTCATGTGCGACCATGGAAGGAGACTCCTGATTGGCTGGCAGAGCAAGTCTGATTCAGACTACTCAACCTTCCCTCACCAAAGTTTTACTTCACCACAGCATGTGAGGGTGCTGCACGACCCGATTCAGACTACTTTCCCCTCCCCCACCCTCATTATCCACTTGCCTACCAGGCACCTATACCCCCTTCCTTACCAGGCCAATTTTCAGCTTTCAGCGCTGCCGCACTTTGATTGACAATTGCGCGGTCATGCAACATTGTACCCATATGAAATTTTGATCTTTTTTTTCTCACAAATAGAGCTTTCTTTTGGTGGTATTTAATTGCCACTGGGCGCTTTACTTTTTGCGCTATAAATAAAAAAAATGCAAAAAATTTAAAAAAAAAAAAGTTTTTTCTTTGTTTCTATTATAAAATTTTTCAAACAGGTATTTTTTCTCCTTCACTGATGTGCGTTGATGAGGCAGCACTGATGGGCACTGATAGGCGGCACTGATGGGCACTGATAGGCAGCACTAAAGGGCACTGATAGGCAGTACTAATGAGGTGGCACGGATAGGCGGCACTGATAGACAGCACTAATGAGGTGTCACGGATAGGCGGCACTAATATGCAGCACTGATAGGCGGCACTGATAGGTGACACTGATGATGGGTACTGATAGACGGCACTGACTGGCATCACTGCTGGGCACTGACTGGAGGCACTGACTGGCACAACCCCTGGGCACTGACTGGTGGCACTGACTGGCAGCACTGCTGGGCTGCACTGGTGGGTAGCACTGGTGGGCAGCACTGGTGGGTGGGCACAGGTGGGTGGCACTGGTGGGCACAGGTGGGTGGGCACAGGTGGGTGGCACTTCTGGGCACAGGTAGGTGGCACTTCTGGGCACAGGTGTGTGACACTGCAGAGTGGCACAGGTGGGTGCACTGCTGGGCACAGGTGGGTGATCTGCTGGGCACAGGTGGGCGGAGCTAGTGGGCGCACTGCTGGGCACAGGTGGGCGGAACTTGCGGGTGGCACTGCTGGGCACCGATCATCAAGGCACTGATCATCAGTGTCCTGATGATCGGTGCCGATCCCCGCTGTGACAACTGCCGGTTCTCGGCAGTACTTTCCTCACGATCTGACAGTGTGAGGAAAGTGCAGCCGAGAACCGGTACTTGCATTTCCCTGTGATCAGCGTGTCATTGGACACCGCTGATCACGTGGTAAAAGGCCGCTGGGATCGGCCTTTTACCACATCACGTGATCAGCTGTGTCCGTAGGACACAGCGATCACGGAGATCGCAGGGTGCGCGCCCCCTGGGGCGCGCAGGAGAGCGCGTTCTGGGGGGACGTCATATGACGTCCACCCAGAACTGGCCGGCCGCAGTGAAGCCGTCATTCGGCTATCTGCGGTCGGCAACTAGTTATTCATCACGGCATGTGGGGGCGCTACATGACCCGATTCAGACTACTCTCCCCTCCCACACCATCATTACACTCCGCCACGGCATGTGGGGGCGCTACACCACCCGATTCAGACTACTCTCCCACCCTCATTACACTCCGCCACGGCTTGTGTGGGCGCCACACGACCCGATTCAGACTACTCTCCCCTCCCCCACCCTCATTATACTCCGCCACAGCCCGTGGGGGTGCCACACGACCCGATTCAGACTACTGTCCCCCTCCCTCATTATACTCCGCCACGGCTTGTGGGGGTGCTACAAAACCCAATTCAGGCTACTCTCCCCTCCCCCACCCTCATTAATCCCCGCCACGGCCAGTGTGAGCGCCACATGACCCAATTCAGACTACTCTCCCCTCCCCACCATCATTATACTGCACCACGCCCACTCTCCCCTCCCCCACCCTCATTATACTCCGCCACGGCTTGTGGGGGTGCTACACAACCCAATTCAAACTACTCTCCCCTCCCCATCCTCATTATACTCCGCCACGGCTTGTGGGGGCGCTACACAACCCAATTCAAACTACTCTCCGCTCCCCCATCCTTATTATACTCCACCACGGCTTGTGGGAGCGCTACACAACCCAATTCAGACTACTCTCCCCTCCCCCATCCTCATTATACTCCGCCACGGCCTGTGTGGGCGCCACAAGGCCCAATTCAGATGACTCTCCCCTCCCCCACCCTCATTATACTCCACCACGGCCCATGGGGGCGCTACACGACCCAATTCAGACCACTCTCCCCTCCCCCACCCTCATTATACTCCGCCACAGCTTGTGTGGGTGCTACACGACCCAATTCAGACCACTCTCCCCTCCCCCACCCTAATTATACTCCGCCACGGCCCGTGTGGGCACTACACAACCCAATTCAGACCACTTTCCCCTCCCCCACCCTCATTATACTGCACCATGGCCTGTGGTGGCACTACACGACCCAATTCAGACCACTCTCTCCTCCTCCACCCTCATTATACTCCGCCACGACAAAACCACTTCTTCGGTTCCAAGACCTTCCATTCTCAACCAGTGTTCCATGGAACCCTGGGGGCTCCTCCAGAGGTTAAGAGTCCTTTGAATTGTGGCTGAATCTGATGGTGCCTGAATAGTTCTGGACCCAATGCCTATTTGAAGAGCCAACGGCAATTCAGACTACTCTCCCCTCCCCCATCCTCATTATACTCCGCCACGGCCTGTGTGGGCGCCACAAGGCCCAATTCAGATGACTCTCCCCTCCCCCACCCTCATTATACTCCACCACGGCCCATGGGGGCGCTACACGACCCAATTCAGACCACTCTCCCCTCCCCCACCCTCATTATACTCCGCCACAGCTTGTGTGGGTGCTACACGACCCAATTCAGACCACTCTCCCCTCCCCCACCCTAATTATACTCCGCCACGGCCCGTGTGGGCACTACACAACCCAATTCAGACCACTTTCCCCTCCCCCACCCTCATTATACTGCACCATGGCCTGTGGTGGCACTACACGACCCAATTCAGACCACTCTCTCCTCCTCCACCCTCATTATACTCCGCCACGACAAAACCACTTCTTCGGTTCCAAGACCTTCCATTCTCAACCAGTGTTCCATGGAACCCTGGGGGCTCCTCCAGAGGTTAAGAGTCCTTTGAATTGTGGCTGAATCTGATGGTGCCTGAATAGTTCTGGACCCAATGCCTATTTGAAGAGCCAACGGCAGGACACCAAAGATCTTTTTAACGGTCTGTAAGAGTGGCCTGCTGACCACCATTGTAGGGGGCAATCTTCCAAATGACTACCACTAAAAGGGGGGGTGCGAATTCTTCCCACTGGCCACCAATGCAAGGGCCACTCTTTCAAATGATTACCACTAAAAGGGGCAAAATTCTTCCCACCGGCCACCAATGCGAGGGCCGTTCTTCCCACCGGCCACCAATGCGAGGGCTGTTCTTCTCACCAGCCACCAATGCGAGGGCCGTTCTCCCCACCGGCCACCAATGCGAGGGCTGTTCTTCTCACCGGCCACCAATGCGAGGGCCGTTCTTCCCACCGGCCACCAATGCGAGGGCTGTTCTTCTCACCGGCCACCAATGCAAGGGCCGTTCTTCCCACCGGCCACCAATGCGAGGGCTGTTCTTCCCACCGGTCACCAATGCCAGGGCCGTTCTTCCCACAGGCCACCAATTTAAGGAGCATTCTGCCCACTGATCACCAATGAATTAATTTTAGTAAGGGTTTCCTGAAACCTGAAAATTATTTCAAGGATTCCTCGGGTAAAACTCTTGAGAAAGTCTGTCTAAGAGTTTCACAAAGATGCTCAGCATTTATATTCACAGCTTAGGTCACCTCACCCTGATTGCCATGGAACATGGAAATGTGGATTGTCCAAGAGCAGGATGTGGGTGTGTGAAAGTGGCACCATCCTGTCCTAGTTACATAACCCCATTGTTGGTGTCAGGAAACCTTTATAGTCGTTAGCTCCTCCATTTACATAGTGTGAATTGTCGTCAAATCCCTGGGACATTAAATGTGGTAGTAAGATGGTGAAGAAGGCCACCCACCCAGTGGTGTATTTAGGTTTTGTGCTGCCCTAGGCAACACTAACATCGTCCGACCCACGGACACCGACCAACACCAACCCCCCCCTTGTCCCTCTCGTGGAGAAAGCCTGACATTGACCAACAACACCCCTGCCCCCCACCTGGGAGAGCCTTCCACTACCACCCCCCGCCCTGGCAATAGGGAGAAAGATACTCATCTTCATCTCTGGACATCACCGGGAACGAGAGTCAGGCTCTACATACACCATTAACCACTTCCAGTCCGGACACTTTCCCCCCTTCCAGTCTGGACACTTACACCCCCCTTTCAGTCCGGACACTTTCACCCCCCTTCCAGTCCGGACACTTTCAACCCCCTTCCACTCCGGACACTTTCACCCCCCTTTCAGTCCGGACGCTTTCACCCCCCTTCCAGTCGGGACGCTTTCACCCCCCTTCCAGTCCGGACGCTTTCACCCCCCTTCCACTCCGGACGCTTTCACCCCCCTTCCACTCTGGACACTTTCACCCCTTCCAGTCCGGACACTTTCCCCCCTTCCATTCCGGACACTTTCGCCCCCCTTCGGGTCCGAACACTTTCCCCCCCTTCCGGTCCGAACACTTTCCCCCCCTTCCAGTGCGGGCACTTTCACCCCCTTCCATTCCGGACACTTTCACCCCCCTTCCAGTCCGAACACTTTCCCCCCCTTCCACACTGAACACTTTCCCCCCCTTCCAGTCCGGACACTTTCAACCCTTCCAGTCCGGACACTTTCACCCCCTGCAAGTCCGGACACTTTGTCCCTCTTCTAGTCTGGACACCCCCCCCTCCCCCCCAGACCAATTTTCAGCTTTCAGTGCTGTCACATTTTGAATGACAATTGCGCGGTCATGCAACACTGTACCCATATGAATATTTTAGCATTTTTTAAGACAGATAAAACTTTATTTTGGTGGTATTTATTCACCACTGGGATTTTAATTTTGAAAAAGTCCAAAAATTTTGAAAAAAGTGTTTTTCTTATAAAATGTTACAAATAAATATTTCATCATAAATCTTGGCCAAAATTTATTCCGTTATCTTTTTAGTAAAACAAAAAAAAATAACCCAAATTAGTTTATAACCAAAAATTATAATTTTTCTCAATTTATTTTTGTTTTTATTATTTACATACTGTCACCCTAGCAGTACAGGGTCACCATGGTGACCCTGTACTACTTGTGGGGGGTGATGAAGATGTTTTTTTTTTTGTTTTTTTTACACTGAATGCTCTTACTCCCATAAATCTGTAAAAGCAATCATTTCTCCTCTCTGGCTGCATTCCTGCAGCCATTGAGAAATACTGTGTGAGCTGTGATTGGTCACAGCTTGTCACATGGTACAAGGCTGTTGTGAATGGCCCTGTACCATGTGACCTCTGTGATAATTCACAGATTTCACACGTAGTAAGCAATAATGTCAGAAGTGACATCTTGCTTACTACTCTGCATGTGATTACTGATTTGCCAATCACTGATCACATGATCACACAGAGATCCCATACAGCGATCGCAGTGCCGCTCACTCCCGGCAGCGCTCCCATCTGGTTGTTTATGGACATGGTCCAGACGGGAAGAGGTTGACGGGTTAATTTGCTGCATCAACGCGCCCTAAACTGAACTTCACTGTATTTTTCATGGAAATTTTAGCTTTGCGCTAATGTCGTGGGACGCAGAAACTTGGATCGGCCGCCATCTTGTTCTCCGAGGTCTTTGCTTTCAGGAAACACATCATGGTGGGAGGTTTCATCTGACCTATCAGGACTAAAACGCAAATCCAGCTCCGGCGGGGGAAAGGGTTCATCCTGATTGGTGGTTATAGGTGTCAGGGCTCCGCCCCTGCGGTACGGTGCACTCACCTGACTGTCCGCAGCTTGTAGGAGGAACGCGGAGGAGGACAGGGGTCTCCGGAGGAAGGGGGAGCCCCAGACACATCTCTAGAGACAGAGAGAGAGGGAGAGGGATTAGTGAGAGGTCACAGAGTATACCCTGCATGAGGAGCTCCGCCTTCACTGGGAACATGCTGCTTCCTCCAGGAGAAGGCTCTGTGTACACAGAATGGAGGGGCAGTGAGGGGGCACCGCCCTATTCACTGTCTACCACACCGGAGTCTCACCTCTGCCGCTGCAAACAGCTGCCTGAGCGCCAGTGTAGCGGCAAGATCTGTCTCCCATGAAGCAACTGCTCATGTTCCGGTTTTAGGCATAAGAAGCCGATCGCGGTCTGTAGTACGGAGCTGCCACAGTTAACCCCTTTTAGGCTGGATTACACTTACACGCACCGCTGAAGCAGATCCCTCGGATCACTAGGCGCCGACGACGCTCCCGCAAGATGGTTCTAAGCTGCGTATTGGGGAGCATCAAGGATAGGAGAGAGGGCAGTTACATTGGGGAGGGGGGTTGTTACATGGGGAGTACAGTCACATGTGAGGAGTACAGTGACATGGGGGGAGTGAATGACATGTGGAGGGGATCAGTGACATGTGTGGGCCATAACATGTGTGGAGGGGCAGTGACATGGGGGGGAGCATGACATGCGGAGGACAGTGACATGTGGGGGGCCAGTGACATGAGGGGGGTGAATGACATGGGGAGGACAGTGACATGTGGGGGGAGGACGGGGGCATGACATGGGTAGGACAGTGACATGTGGGGGGAGGACAGGGGGGGCCTGACATTGGGAGGACAGTGACCTGTGGTGGGGTCAGTGACATGAGAGGGGAAAGTGACATGGGGAGGACAGTGATATGTGGGGGCCGTGACCTGGGGAGGACAGTGACATTTGGGGGGGGGTCAGTGGCATGGGGAGGACAGCGACATGAGAGGGGGAAGTGACATGGGGAGGACAGTGACATGAGAGGGGCAAGTGACATGGGGAGTACATTGACATTGGGGGGGCAATGACATGGGGAGGACAGTGACATTGATGGGGGGCCATGACATGGGGAGGACAGTGACAATGGGGGGCACTGACATGGAGAGGACAGTGACATTGGGGGGGCTTAACATGGGGAGGACAGTAGTGAAGTGCTACATACCATAACCTTATAATAAAAATTATTTTAAAGTGCAACAATGTGCGCCAACATATAGTGCCAAACCTACAAATACATACAAAACCACTCAAATCATTTTCATAAATAAATTTCATAAATCACACTTAAAGTGATACGTGCAAAAAAAAGTGACCAAATTATGTGTATATACCAAATATACACATATATTTCACTCTCCAATAAATACTAATATGTGCAATAAATGATTAAACAACCCCTATCACAAATTATATACCAAACTTAAAGTGATAAGTGCAAAATAGTGTCCAAACTGATACAAAATGAGTATAAAATCACAAAAAGTGGTGGTGTGAACCTCCTGCGCTCCTAATCTTAAATATATATCCTGTTATGAGAAGCTGCTAACATTAAATCATATACCCGTGATCTGTGGTTTAACTGGTTGCCGACCAGCCACAGTGTTTTTACTGCGGCAAGGCGACACCTCTGCGCACAGCGACGTTAAAAAACAGCACTCTGCAAAATAGGTAGGGGGCGCGCACAAGGCGCGTGCCCACCCTACCCGCCTCGCTGATTGTGGTTTCCATCACCGGGTTTCGGCCGGTCACAACCCTCCGAGTCTCGGCGATTACAGGCAATCACTGACAGAGAGCATGGCTGCAGTGTTTACACTGCAAGTCTGCTATCTGTCAGTTCCGAGCACACAGCTGATCCTGAGAGAAGAGTTTATCTCTCCAGATCAGTGTCCTGTGAAGCATCCTAACCCCCCCCCCCCCCAGTAAAACACTCCCCTCACACAGTTAACCCTTTCAATACCTAAAAAAAAGTTAACCCCTTCCTCCCCAGTGCCATTAGTACAGTGTCAGTGTTTTTATTTTGCACTGATCACTGTATTGGTGTCACTGGGGATGTCAGTGACCCCAAGTCAATTCCCCCCCAGTGTCAAAATGTCCGCCGCAGTCCCGCAATCCCGCCGTAGGTCGCTGATCACTGTCATAAATTGCTGATTACCACCATAAGTCTCTGATCGCCATTATTAGTATAATAAAAAAAAAATCCCAGTGTCTTTCCCGCCATTTGTAGACGCTATAACTTTCACGTAAACCAATTAATTTACACGTATTGGGACTTTTTTTTAGCAGAGACATGTCGCAGAATACATTTTGGCACAAATTTATGACTAAATTTGATTTTTACATTTTTTACTGGACATGTTTTATAGCAAAAAGTCCAAAACATTGTTTTATTTTCTCAAAATTGTCAGCCTTTTTTTTATAGCGCAAAAAATAAAAAACACACAGGCGATGAAATACCACCAAAAGAAAGCTCAATTTGTGGGGGAAAAAGGATGTAAATTTAATTTGGGTGCAGTGTTGCATGACTGCGCAATTGTCACAGCAACGTAACACAAACCGCTTCTGTGACCGCCCTATAGCAGAAATACTACTAAAGTGCGGCATGGGTGCTCAAAATCACAAATATATATACGTGATTCGTGCTCCCGTGGATTTCACGCCCCTCCCAGGTAGTGTCAGATTGCCCATCAGTACACCAGTCATCATATTTAACCCCTTGATTGCCAGGAGCACGCTCATGCACAATAAACCTCCATTGCTAGTATAGTGTCTGAACGGGTCAATATCTTTGATTAGATCAGCATTATATCAGCATTCACATTAGTATAGCGTCCCCAAAAATGCAGCAATAGCGGGATCAGCCCCGGCACCTGCCAACACCTGCGTTTAGCCCCTACGCTTACCCCCCCTTCTCCCCCAGCAAGTGCAGTGTCAGTAGGTCACTGTCACTTGATACATTGCACACAAAACCGCAGTGTTCGCAGAATCAGGCCTGATCTCTGTTAGCACTTGCCGGTAAATTTTGATGACTCTCATATGCAGCAGAGTGCCAGTAGTAGTGCCACGCTACCTTTTGGTGAACTGGCGAGTACCAGCGGTCTAGTACATCATGGTCTTTCACATACCTCCGTGATTTTTGGAGCTGTTTTTCACGGAATATCTGTATGCGTTGATTGTGGATCAAAGCAATTTATATGCACAACAATTTATCGATGCCAACCCAAATTCAAACCTTGCCAGACCATTCGCATGGAAACTCATTACGGTTTTCGAATTTACATTTTTTTGGGGCCTAGCCAACATGGGCATTACTAAAAGAAATGAATTGCAGTTGTATTGGTCCGCAGACCCGATTCATCATATGCCGTGTTCTCTGCTGCCATGGCCAGGCATAGATATGAGAGTATAATGTGTTTTATGCATTTCAATGATAATACACTCTGTCATCCTCGGGGTAACCCTGAATTTGACCGGCTCCACAAAATTCAGCCCCTCACAAATCACCTTAACCAAAAATTTGCAGATGTCTATACTCCCTAGCAAAACATCTGCGTTGATGAGTCCCTCATTAGTTTTTCTGGCCGCCTTGCAGTCAAACAATTTCTCCCCAGCAAGCGTGCCAGATATGGGGTCAAGATGTAGAAGACCTGTGAGAGGGCAACAGGCTATACTTATAAGTTTTAGATTTACGAGGGAAAAGATAGTCACATGGACCCCCTGGATGCCCAGACTACATGGGGAGCAGTGACAAGATAGTTGTCATCCTTTTTCCATATGGGGTACCACTTATACAGTACGTGGACAATTTTTATTTAAGCGTGCCACTATTTAGACATTTGTTCAATCTTGGAACTGGCACTTGTGGCAAAGTGTGACCTAATGTGTGCCCACCATTAGAAGTGGGTGGATGCAGGGCGGTATATTCTAATGGTGGGCATACCCCACACTTTTTCTGGCAGAGATTTCTTCTCATTTTTTCATTCAGTCCATAGGCTACATACAAAAAAAAAAAGAACATAGTATATATACCCAACAAGGACTAGCGACGTACTGGTACATCACTGGACTTTGAATGGTTATACCAGGATGATGCCTACAGCTGCAGGCATCATCCTGGTATCGTTTTTTTCAGCCGGCGATCGACTTTCATGTAAAAGCAATCCTAGTGGCTAATTAGCTGCAGGATTGCTTTTACAAGCAGCGTGAGATGATGCCCCCCCTCCCCTGCTGCCTTCCAGGGCCTTCTCGGGCAGTCCCGTGCCATCGGGGGAACCTGAGAACGCAGCCGGTGTTTCTGCCAGCTGACCATAGAGCTTATTGGAGACCAGAGTGGTGCCAATCATCTCTATAGTCTAACAATTCGGAAGCTACAAGCATTTCATCACTTCCGTTTCGCAGGATATAAACAGCGCCATTTGTAAATTGGGAAAGCATCTGATCACACCGATTTTGGTTTGATTAGATAATGTAAGGGCAGAGGAGATATCCAGAGTCTGATAGACCCCAGATTTCTGAAAAAACAATATATGGCAATGCCCATTGAAGTTATAGGGGATATTTGCATTCCCTGTTATAGCATTAAAAGTGCTAAAAAAAAAAATGAAAGGTACAATGTAAAAATAATAAAAAAAAATCAAAATAACTAAAAAAAAAAAAATCGCCCTTCCCATGTGCGCACACCTGTGTGCACAAGCCTTTACCCTGTGCCGGTATGTAAACAGCGGTTGCACCATGCATGTGAGGTATTGCCGTGAACGTCAGATCAAGGGCAGTAATTCTAACACTAGACCTCCACTGTAAATCTAAAATGGTAGCTTTTAAAGGCTTTTAAAGTGTTGCCTATGGATATTAAAAATGTTTGCAGTTTGTCGCCATTGCATGGGGCATGCGCAGTTTTAAAGCATGTCATGTTTGGTATCTGTTTACTCGGCATACAATTTTTATATCTTTTATATTTTACCAAAGAATTGGCCAATATATTGTGTTTTTGTGCATTAAAAGAAAAAAAAGTGTATTTTTTTTTTTTATTTGCATTTGAAAAATCGCTGCGCGAGTACTATGTGCCATAATAAATTGTAGTACCCACCATTTTATTCACTAGGTTGTCTGCTTTAAAATAATATATACTGTTTAAATTAATTTCCTAGCAAAAAATACTGATTTTTTTTCATGTGAACAAAAAGTGTCAGAAAAGGTTTGGTCTTCAGGTGGTTAGAAGAGTGAGTGATGTGTGGCATAAACTTCTAATGCTGGGCATAGAATGCCCCCACCCCCCAAAACGAACCCTTTTTGGAAAGTAGACACCCCAAACTATTTGCTGAGAGGCATATTGAATCAATAGAAGAATTTATTTTTTTACCTCAAGTTTTTGGAAAATGACAAAAAAAATATATTTTTTAAACTTAGATGATTTACTGCTCACACATGCCATGGGTATATGTGGAATTACTCCCCAAAATACATTTTGCTACTTCTCACGAGTATGGGGGTACCACAAGTGAGAGATGTTTTGGCAGTCTAGCCAAGTACAGGACCCCAAAATCCAATAAGCACCTTCAGGCTTTTAAAGGGCTTTATTTCCTCATTACACTTCCAGACTACCTATCACAGTTTCGGAGGTCCTGAAATGCCAGGATAGCACCTAACCCCCCCAAATGACCCCTTTTTGGAAAGTAGACACCCCAAGGAATTTAATAAAAAGCATGGTAAGTATTTTGCAGATCATATTTGTTGCCACAAGTTTTTGGAAAATGAAGAAAAAAAAACAAGAATATATTTTTTCTATTCTTTTTTTATACTTCAATATTTTTATTGAAAGATCGGTATACAACAGTATACATAGAAATATAGACAATATTCACCGACATGGTGAGATGGAGTACATAAGCATATTCTTAGAACATAGCGGCTCACAAGAAATATAGGAAAAATATCCCTAGTCAACCAAATTGTATACAAAGGACACCATCACCACCAGACAGGAAACTTTACATCTATCAGTGAATATAGGCAAGTATCTTATAGATTTACCAAAAGTATCAAAGATCAGTTCAGAGAAGGAAAAAAAATAAGGAGAAGACTAGAAAAGTCATAAAAAGGTCTAAGGTAAGAGAGATAGATTAGAGAGAAAAAAAAAGGGGGGGGGGGGGTTTGAGCGGTAGCACCATTAACTAACAGAAATATATCTGATCCATAGTTCCCACGTCACCTCAAATCTGGCCACATCATTGTTGACAATACTTGTGAGTTTATCATTTACCATTATCCAATTGAGTTTTTGTTTAACCCCATCCAATGGGATCAGTGATTGTCTCCAACTTCTAGCTATGGTGATGCGAGCTGCCAATAAGAGGGAGAGAATCAATTTAATCGATTTTTTGGGAACATCAGTGGGTAGCAAGTGAAATAACGCCACTTCAGGTGATTGTCGGATATTAACTCCTGTTACCGAATAGATAAAATTAAACATTCGGATCCAAAACCTATTTACCACCGGACATTTCCACCATATATGGAACATAGCACCTTCTTGTCTACAATGTCAAAAGCAAGTAGGTGACACTGACGGGTACATTTTAGTCAGGCGCGTGGGAACCAGATACCAACAAAGTAGCGTTTTATAGTTGGATTCGATATGAACAGTATTAATCGAGATAAAGAATGGGCCACATCTCACCAAGTATCCAGGTCTAATGAGCTATTCAAATCCTGTTCCCATTGAGTCATATAAGATAATTTTGTGAGTGGATCAACAAGGGAAGCATAGATAATAGATAATCGACCCCTCATCATCCCAGTCGCTTCACAAGAGACCTCCAACGGACTGAGTGTGCAAGGTTCTGTGATTAATTTGAGTTTACTACCGATAAATGAGATAAGTTGATAATAATGAAATAATTCCCCAGGAGGCAATTGATATCTTGTCAAGAAACATTGGAGAGAACGGGGATGAAGCCCATCCAGGTAGTCCCCAATATGCAGTAACCCTTTATTTATCCACCATTGAAACACCGACGGTGACAAGCCGGGTATAAACTCAGGATTGCAAAAAACTGGAGCTAGGGGAGTATGCGGGGAGAATAAATGTTTGCGAGCTCGCCATCTATCCCACACCGTTAACGAATAGGACAATGTAGGACACATAACAGGAGGATGCAAAAGACCGGTAAGCCACATAAGAGCCCCAATAGCATAAGGATAGCAAGATAAGACCTCAATGCCAACCCACTGAGGGACATAACTCCTGGCTGTAGTACACGATAATTGTGCTATCTGAGCCGCCTGAAAATAGGCAAAAAGATTAGGAAGTCCCAAACCGCCATGCTTCTTCAAGGAGAATAGGGTTGACTGGTTAACCCTAGGACGTTTTCCCCTCCAGATGAATCTAGAGACTGCTGCTTGCAATAGTAACAGGTCCCGTTTGGGAACCATGATCGGTAACGTCCTAAAATAATATAATAATCTCGGCAAAAAGGTCATTTTAATCGCGTTAATTCTGCCAAACCAGGAAAGTGAAAGATCCTGCCATTCCAATAAATCAGATCGAAGGCGTTGAAAGAGTGGAGGATAATTTGCCCTATACAACAACGAGATAGATTTCGTGAGATGGATCCCTAAATAAGGAAGAGAGCGAGAAGCCCACTGGAAGTCAAAGTTATCCTGGAGATGAGCAACCTCTGAATCGGGTAATGAAATATTTAAGGCAATTGTTTTAGAGGGATTAAGCGTCCAGAGGGACAGAGGGACAGAGAAACGATGAAACAGGTGGAGGAGACCAGGCAAAGAGGTCCGAGGAATAGATACATACATAAGGACATCGTCGGCAAATAGAGCACATTTATGGTCCCGTTGACCACAGCGGATACCTGAAATAGTGGGATCAGAACGGATAGCAATCGCCAGTGGTTCCATTGCCTGCCAACGCAAATAATAGCGGAGAAAGAGGACATCCCTGTCTAGTTCCTCGCTCTATCAAAAGGGGGGCTGATTTATATCCACGGATGGAAACGTGAGCTTACAGGCTAGAATATAAAGCCCGTAGTAATGTCGTAACATAAGGGCCAAAACCAAACCTATCCAACATCTGGAATAAATAATCCCAGGATAGACTGTCAAATGCTTTATGAATATCCAAGGATAACAATAGAATTTCCCTCTGTGAGGATTTGTCCCAGTTGGATTGCATGGCCGACAGCAGGGCCAAAGTCCGATGAACTTGGTCTGAAGTCTGTCGACCGCTTATGAATCCAGACTGATCATCATGAATATACAGGGCCAGGAATTTATGGAGACGCAAGGCCAAGATTTTAGTGAGAATCTTAAAATCGCAATTAATTAGGGAGATAGGCCGATAATTAGAAACTATAGACGCATCCTTGAGGACACTGATAAATGCCCTGTTTTCGTCAGGGAGCACCAGTCCCCCCTCTCGTAAATAGTTAAAATAAAGAGCCATATGGGGAATCAAGATGTCAGGAAAAACTTTATAGTATTGATGAGGAAGACCATCAGGCCCAGGGGCTTTATGAGAGGCAAGAGATTTCATAAGAAATAGGCCGTTCCATAGATTCCCTATGGGTTTCCTGAAGAGAGGGGAGAGAAACAGAGCTCAAAAACACGTCAAAAGGCAAGGAAGTAATCCCTGGTGATCAGCTATAAAGTTCAGTGTAAAAAGAATGAAATTTTTGGAGGATCTTACCAGGATCTTGGGACAACGTTCCATCAGTCAATCTAAGTTTAGGAAGAGCTGTTTGGGAACTTACGGGTAGTGCGTATGAAGAAATATATGGTCAATACGAGAATAACAGTTATGGGCCCTAGAATATTGGGAGTAATCCCGAGAAGTTGGGTTAGCTTCCCTCCAAGCTTCAACCAGATCATAACGAAACAATAGCTGGGCGAACTTATGGCTCTGTCTAGGAGGTATTCGGGGTGTAGTAGATTACGAAAGTAACTAAGTGACCCCCCAAGTGGCCCTTCACCAGAAGATACCGTCCCTCTCTGCCCCGGATGATTTTAGATTCGGTGAACGACAGACGGCGAGACAAGCAAAGGGCAACCCGCCGCTTCCTCTCTGTAGCACTAGCAAAATAACAAACAGGGTAAACCTTAAGAACATATCGTGGTGAGAAGGAGGAGGGAAAATGGGTCTCCTGTAAAGCAACTATATCCGCCCCAAAAGAGCGGTATGCATTAAAGGCTTTTATACGTTTAGAGGGGGAATTGAGCCCCTGAACCATTGTGGGAGAGTAGACGAATAGTTCCTCTAGTAGGGTGTCGAGACGACATAATCGACAATTAAGTACCTATAGAAGCTGGGACTCACCCCCTTGGGCAAGAAAATGGCCCAACGAATCTAAGTGTGCTGGCAGTTGACCCTGGAGAGAGGAAATAAAAAAAAAGGGGGGGGGGAGGAGAGAAAAGAAAAAGAGGGAGAAAAAAGAGAAGACATTCGGACTGAAGAAAGAATCTTCTTGTCCCATAGAACCAGTAGTAGCATACAAAATAAAATAACATAGCATAAGCAAATCAAACTGCGTACCAGTAATAGCAGAGCTGTAGCCCTGCAATGGAATGGATCTGCCTGGAGAAAACAACTCAGGGAAGAGTCTTCCACTCAAGAAGGGCACATAGACACTCCCCGGCGCCAACAAGAACAATAACCCGAGGGACGTTCGTGACTCTTGTGGTGAAAAAACTGAGAATAGCTTGCACTAACCAGATGTCTCAGCACATGGAGCATGGAGTAATTAAGACCTACTCCTGGTACTCTGCAAGGAAGCCACTGAAGAGGATGATGTCATCTTATCTCTCGCCACTAGATGTCATGTTCCCAGGACAGCAGGACGGGGATCCCAGAGATATACATCAGCCAATGGAGGGATTAATCCAGCAAATCAGTCAACAACCCACAGAAAGCCAAGAGGAATCGAGCACCTTCAAAAAGCCCGGGCTTACTCCATAATAAGAGAGCCACAGGCCAGAAGCTCTTTTGGTGGCCGGGCACAAAATCTAAGGAAGGTCTTGTTACATGTCGCTTACTTTTGTTATTCTGAAGAAAGAGATGGATGTTTGTCTGTGTCCATGTGCAGATTGTATATCTCTGGGATCCCTGTCCTGCTGTCCTGGGAACATGACATCTAGTGGCGAGAGATAAGATGACATCATCCTCTTCAGTGGCTTCCTTTCAGAGTACCAGGAGTAGGTCTTAATTACTCCATGCTCCATGTGCTGAGACATCTGGTTAGTGCAAGCTATTCTCAGTTTTTTTCACCACAAGAGTCATGAACTTCCCTCTGGTTTCTCAACCTCGGATGCACCACAGGAGTCACAAGTTTAATATTCTAATATTCTAATGTTTTATTTTAATCATGAATCTTGCTTAATTTATGTTCAATTTATGCGATCAGGTTAACTTCTAATACATGAGCGCTGCATATTTTTATTACATACTATCCAAAGTTTTTTGAGGTTCACTTTCTATGCTAGCAGCTTATTTAATCAATTTATTAATCTATTTATATATTCATTTATTCATCCGATTAATCATCAGACACCTAGCGCTGTTGCACTTTACTCTATTTAAGAACAATAACCCATCAAAATATATCAAATAACAGTATAGAAACTAGCAAGAATAATCGAACCCCCAACTACCGTAATTGGTGGGTGGATAAGAGTAAACCTCAAGGTCCTCCCCACCCCCCCGCCAGACCCCCCACAACAGCAGAGCGGCGGTGGCCAACGATCCCAAGAATCCACGGAAAAGCCACCACTGATCAAAAAACCACCTAAGAAAAATTAACCCAAAAAGGGATATAATAAATCACGAAGTCTTCCCGGGTGACTTCCGCAGCCCCGTCTTCCCAGCCCATGGAGCAGTCCACAATGGCGAAAGCGGTGGAGGTCGGGACGCCGATCTTGCTGGGGAGTGGGAAGTAAGACTGCAGGAGATAATACCCAATTGAAGCAGTAGATCCTCGCCATCCGGAAATGTGGAAAATCCATACGGCCATTAAAATTAAATTGTAATCGAAAAGGGTAGGCCCGTCAATACCGGATATTCTTCTGCACTAGGTGAGAAAGTAGAGGCTTAAGAGATCGCCTTTTCTGGGTGGTGGTCGAAGAGACATCAGCAAAAATTTGTATCTTATGTCCCGGTCCGGAGTCTCCCTGTTATACTTCATAATCGCTTCCTTGACCTGGAAAAAGTGAGGTTTTACAATGACATCACTGGGCGGACCCCCCTGTCTAGGGGGAATCAGTGCTCTATGAATACGATCTATTTCAGTGTGAAGATCATCAATATCTGGTAGTGCAGCCCGCATAAGGGTTTGTGCGCATGTAGTAAGCTGTTTAACGGATTCAGGGAGTCCTCGAATGCGAAAATTGTAGCGCCGAGCCCGATTCTCCAAATCATCAATTTTAGAATATGCTTCCGCCAAGCGGTCTTGCAAGTCGGTAATCATATTGGAATTTTGGGATACACTATGGACTGTAGCATCAACTTTATTGGTATTTTTTTTACCAAAAACATGTAACAGAATACATTTTGACCTAAATTTATAACTAACTTTGAGTTTACTATATATTTTTTATAGCTGAAAGTAAAAAATATTGTTTTTCTTCAACATTTTTGGTCTTTTTTTGTTTATAGCGTGAAAAATAAAAAGCGCACAGGTGATCAAATACCACCAAAAGAAAGCTCTATTTGTGTGAAAAAAAGGACGTTAATTTTGTTTGGGTGCAGCATTGCATGACCGCGCAATTATCAGTTGAATTAGTGCAGCGCCGAGTAGCAAAAAGAGGCCTGGTCAGGAAGGAGGGTAAACCTCAGGAGGACAAGTGGTTAAATAAAAAGTAATGTAGCGCTACTCCTATATATTACCAAAAAAATGTGCCCTTATGTGAATATATACCAATTAGCATACTATGTGCAATAAATCATGACACAAACTAAATAAATATTCACAACGGGTGCCACAATCAAAAAGTGAAGTACCTTTAAAATAATATAGATATGAATATATCACCAAGTGATGTGACAAGTAGATACACTACATCAAAAATAGTGTTCAACAGCCGAACTAAAACGTGCAAGGTGAATCCAGTGACAAAAGTGATACATCAATACCACTGCAAACTAAATATAAAATGTATAAAACCATGCATAGGACTAGTGCATTTAAATGTAAAAACAAACTCACCAAAAAATACATTAGTGCCACAATATATCAATATATAGCAGAGGATATATACCACCAATAAGTGTAATATATATGAAAAAATCAATGTGCAATATACATACATCAAACGGAAAAAATATATGTGACAAAATGTGCAAATACTGTGCAAACAACACACTGATTGGATCAAACTAAAAAGTCTGATCTGTGCTCCAAAGTCCAATAAGTGGATGATACCACTACTTCAAATCCAACACTTGTGCTGATATAAGTAGGGTAACTGCTGGTAAAAGAGATCCAACCGACGGCTAGATTAGCCTCTCACCTCAAGACTTCAACCTGTAAGGGTCAAAGCGTATTGTGGGATCACACCCTCAGATCCTTCTAGCATACAGCCTCTCCACTGGTCTGCACAGATCTCCCTCCTAGGGGGTCAGCACTCAGGTAGTGGCTCCTCTCCAAATAGGGTATGGGTATGTGCCAGTATCTCAAACATAAACACAACCTTCCATAGTGCAATATGTTTTATTCATCAAAAAGATCCAAATACAAAAAATGCACTCGCATAGATCTTCAGTATCTGACAGCCTCAAAACCCGCATGCTTTTGGGTGTATTCTGCATGGGTATAGGAAAAGGTGTGCCAAGATGGCGTCCACGCCAGAAGTGCGTCACTACGTCAGGCCGACGCGTTGCGTCACAATACCATGTGATTTCCTCAGGATTCTTTCTGGATTTATCCTGATGAAGTCACCTGGTATAGTGACGCAACGCGTTGATACGCCGTGAGGCAGCTTCCGGTCTGTGGTGACCTACTTTCGGTACGGGCGCCATCTTGGCACACCCAGAAAAAGTCCTAACCCGTGCAATACACCCAGGCATGAGGTTTATGTGGTTTTATGCTGTAAATTCAACATCTAACAAGTGAGTGGGCATTTTTTTTTAAATAAAGAGTCCTTTACTTAATACTGCACTATGAGGATCTTTTCTCTCACTTACCATTATCAATGGTGAGTGATATGCAGAGTTGGTGACACAATCCTGGGAGGTCTGGAGATCATATCATTTACCTGAGAGGTGAACCACAGAAAGAGGATACCAGATACTGCTGGAGAATGATCTAGGATTGATCCTGAAGGCTTGGTGGCCCAATAGGGTTGCAGAGTGGAGGTGAGGGGGCATTTTAGCCACGGGGGATAAGTGTGCTGACACCAACACAGCAATTATCACTTTGATCACCTTGCATGAACTTTTTGTGGTTTGAGCACTTTAACAGAGGATTTATGAACTTTTGTGATTTTATTCTCATTTTGTTTCAGTTTGGACACTTTTTTGCACTTATCACTTTAAGTTTGGTATGTAATTTGTGATAGGGGTTGTTTAATCATTTATTGCACATATTAGTATTTATCGCAGAGTGAAATATGTGTATATTTGATATATACACATAATTTGGTCACTTTTTTTGTACGTGTGATTTATGAAATTTATTTATGAAAATTATTTGAGTGGTTTTGTATGTATTTATTATATAAGTTTTGATAATTTATTAAGACCTATGATCACATAGGTTTGGCACTATATATTGGCGTACATTGTTGCACTTTAAAATAATTTTTATTATAAACTTATGGTATATAGTGTTTCACTACTGTCCTCCCCATGTTATGGCCCCCCCACCAATATCACTGTCCTCTCCATCTCAGTGCCCCACCATTGTCACTGTCCTCCCCATGTCATGGGCCCCCTTCAATATCACTGTCCTCCCCATGTCAGTGCCCCCCATGTCAGTGTCCTTCCCATGTCATGGCCAACCCCAATGCCATTGTCCTCCCCATGTCACTGCTCCCCCCCATGTTACTGTCCTCCCCATGTCACTGCACCCCCAATGTCACTGTCCTCCCCATGTCAGTGCCCCCCATGTCACTGTCCTCCCCATGTCATGGCCCCCCTCCAATGTCACTGCCCCCCCACATGTCACTGTTCTCCCCATGTCATGCCCCCCCAATGTCACCGTCCTCCCCATGTCAGTGCCCCCCCATGTCATGGCCCACCCCAATGCCACTGTCCTCCCCATATCACTGCCCCCCCAATGTCACTGTCCTCCCCACGTCATGGCCCACCCCAATGCCACTGTCCTCCCCATGTCACTGCTCCCCCCATGTTACTGTTCCCCCACATGTCACTGCACCCCCAATGTCACTGTCCTCCCCATGTCAGTGCCCCCCATGTCACTGTCCTCCCCATGTCATGGCCCCCCTCCAATGTCACTGACCTTCCCCCCACATGTCACTGTCCTGCCCATGTCATGGCCCCCCCAATGTCACTGTCCTCTCCATGTCAGTGCCCCCCCATTGTCACTGTCCTCCCCATGTCATTGCCCACCCCAATGCCACTGTCCTCCCCATGTCACTGCTCCCCCCCATTTTACTGTCCTCCCCATGTCACTGCCCCCCCACATGTCACTGCACCCCCAATGTCACTGTCCTCCCCATGTCAGTGCCCCCCATGTCACTGTCCTGCCCATGTCATGGCCCCCCTCCAATGTCACTGCCCCCCCACATGTCACTGTCCTCCCCATGTCATGCCCCCCCCCTCCCAATGTCACTGTCCTCTCCATCTCAGTGCCCCACCATTGTCACTGTCCTCCCCATGTCATGGCCCCCCTTCAATGTCACTGTCCTCCCCATGTCAGTGCCCCCCATGTCACTGTCCTCCCCATGTCATTGCCCCCCTCCAATGTCACTGCCCCCTCACATGTCACTGTCCTCCCCATGTCATGCCCCCCCTAATGTCACTGTCCTCCCCATGTCATGAGCCCCCTTCAATATCACTGTCCTCCCCATATCACTGCCCCCCCAATGTCACTTTCCTCCCCATGTCAGTGCCCCCCATGTCAGTGTCCTTCCCATGTCATGGCCAACCCCAATGCCACTGTCCTCCCCATGTCACTGCTCCCCCCCCATGTTACTGTTCCCCCACATGTCACTGCACCCCCAATGTCACTGTCCTCCCCATGTCAGTGCCCCCCATGTCACTGTCCTCCCCATGTCATGGCCCCCCTCCAATGTCACTGACCTTCCCCCCACATGTCACTGTCCTGCCCATGTCATGGCCCCCCCAATGTCACTGTCCTCTCCATGTCAGTGCCCCCCCATTGTCACTGTCCTCCCCATGTCATTGCCCACCCCAATGCCACTGTCCTCCCCATGTCACTGCTCCCCCCATGTTACTGTCCTCCCCATGTCACTGCCCCCCCCACATGTCACTGCACCCCCAATGTCACTGTCCTCCCCATGTCAGTGCCCCCCATGTCACTGTCCTGCCCATGTCATGGCCCCCCTCCAATGTCACTGCCCCCTCACATGTCACTGTCCTCCCCATGTCATGCCCCCCCCCAATGTCACTGTCCTCTCCATGTCAGTGCCCCCCATTGTCACTGTCCTCCCCATGTCATGGCCCCCCTTCAATGTCACTGTCCTCCCCATGTCAGTGCCCCCCATGTCACTGTCCTCCCCATGTCATTGCCCCCCTCCAATGTCACTGCCCCCTCACATGTCACTGTCCTCCCCATGTCATGCCCCCCCCCCTAATGTCACTGTCCTCTCCATGTCAGTGCCCCCCCATTGTCACTGTCCTTCCCATGTCATGGCCCCCCTTCAATGTCACTGTCCTCCCCATGTCACTGCCCCCCCAATGTCACTGACCTCCCCATGTCAGTGCCCCCCCATGTCACTGTCCTCCCCATGTTATGGCCCACCCCAATGCCACTGTTCTCCCCATGTCACTGCCCCCCAATGTCACTGACCTCCCCCATGTCGCTGTCCTCCCCATGTCAGTGCCCCCCCATGTCATGGCCCACCCCTATGCTACTGTCCTCCCCATGTCAGTGTCCCCCAATGTCACTGTCCTCCCCATGTCACTGCCCCCCAATGTCACTGTCCTCCCCATGTCAGTGCCCCCCCCATGTCATGGCCCACCCCAATGCCACTGTCCTCCCCATATCACTGCCCCCACAATGTCACTGTCCTCCCCATATCACTGCCCCCACAATGTCACTGACCTCCCCATGTCACTGCCCCCCATGTCACTGTCCTCCACAATATCACTGTCCTCCCCATGTCACTACTCCCCAAATGTCACTGTCCTCCCCATATCACTGCCCCTCCAATGTCACTGTCCTGCCCATGTCACTGACCCGACCACATGTCACTGTACTCCCCATGTCACTGACCCCACCACATGTCACTGTCCTCCCCATGTCACTGACCCGACCACATGTCACTGTACTCCCCATGTCACTGACCCGACCACATGTCACTGTCTTCCCCATGTCACTGACCCCACCACATGTCACTGTCCTCCCCATATCACGCCCCTCCCCTGTCCTCCCCCCACATGTCACTGTCCTCCCCATATCATTCACCCCCCCCTCATGTCACTGTCCTCCCCACATGTGACTGTACTCCCCATGTCACAACCCCCCTCCCCAGTGTAACTGTCTTCTTTCTGATCCTTGATGCTCCCCAATACGCAGCTTAGAACCATCTTGCGGGAGCATCGTCGGAGCCTAGTGATCCGAGGGATCAGCTTCAGCGATGCGTCTAAGTGTAATCCAACCTAAAAGGGGTTAACTGTGGCAGCTCCGTGCTACAGACCGCGATCTGCGATCGGCTTCTTATGCCTAAAACCAGGACATGCGCAGTTGCTTTATGGGAGACAGATCTTCATGGGAGACAGATCTTGCCGCTACACCGGCCATATGCCATGCTTGTCTCCTATAAAATGGCCACTTACCATACCTACTACGGACTTGAAAAAGCGGATGTGCGCGAAACATCTTGTCCTGGTAACCGGCCTCCATTCCTGCTTGCAGGCACAGCGTTGGTTACTCCCCTCCATCTCCCGGACATCGTGGTGACGTCACCTGGGACGCCACGATCACGTGGTTCCTGCCCAACAGGCGCTTCTCATCACCACGCAGATTCCATCAGAGCGGATGGGCCATCCATCCTGACTCAGGCTTCTCCAAAAAGCCACAGGCTTGTGTTTTTATGCTTTTACCCATTGTCCTTCTCAATAAAGGTACACCTCCCGGTGAGGTCTTTCTATTATTTCACTCTCCACAGTGCTTTGGTTTCTTTGGAGTGCTTTCTCAAGACCTAAGAGAACGCCCTGTGGGTGGGGTGAAACGCGTCGACACACTTCCGGTCTGCCGTCAGTACGATTTACGTCACTTCAGGTGAGTGGAGCGCACGCTGAGGGATGCGTTCCAGTGGCCATTTTTGATGTCGGGAATACAGTGTTATCCTCTGCAAACCGCAAGGCTGTGAGGTTCCTGCTATTTTCTTGGATATGTGGATCTGTGTGAGCCAATGTGGCTATTAAACAAATGCTTTTAACTTACTTTGAACATGTGAGTGGCCTGGTATCATTAATAATTTATTAAGTGCTATTGGCAGTATTACGTTGTTATTTTTTCGTCCGCACTGCTGGGAGGTTCCGAAAGAAGTGAGTTGGAGGAGAGTAGGAGAGTATTGTATCAATCAAGGTGGACCAGGAGCTCTGGAGGTTTTAGAGGGGGCATAGGATCCCTAAACTCCTAAAAGGTGCAATACTCACCAATATCTGGTGAGTGCGGTTGATATTGATTTGTCACTGGTGGATGGTGGAAGCACTTTTTCTTTGGGAGATTTGTTTTATGAATATACACCTTTGGGAAGAAGGACTTTTTCAATTTAGTTATATATATATTCATTTAGTATATATTTTGTGGACACTTTTTTGATTTATGTCAATTTATGGTGAAGAGTCCTGTGTTTTGCGCTAATTAATTTCTTTATTCTTTAATATTGGTGTTTTACACTGTTGCACAGCAGCATACCGGTATCTCTATCACATTTAGATATAATTTAAGTTTTTTGTGCGCTGGGATTCACGATATACATCTTATAATTACCTGCTCTGTGCAATTGATTTGCTTAGCAGCCTTGGATCAACCCCCCCCCCCCCTCCTTTGTATGGATGAACCATTGGTTTTCATATGCTAATCAAAATTGTAAATTGTTTTCCACCCTTAAGTTTTATATGTAGCAACCATTTCTTTCACTTACTTCATAAATCAGTGCATTTTCCCCGTTTCATGTTTTATTTGAGGAACTATAAATGTATAACTACGGTATCCATCAAAGTACCAAACAAAATTTTATATTACAACTACACCCTCTAATACATAAGATCTAATTTTCACCCTTGAAAGTGCAAACCAACAATATAACTCCAATATGTTAAATAAATATCCCTAAATATGTGAAACAAATATACCGTATTTTTCGCTCCATAAGTCGCACTTTTTTCCCCCCAAAAAAGGGGGGGAAATGTCAGTGCGTCTTATGGAGCGAATATAAAGCGGCCGGTCCGGTATTTCTGCCGCCACCATGTCAGAATACTGGGCCGCCCGCTCAGCTGTTCTCTCCTGCAAGGCTTACCTGTTCCTCGCTCCAGCGCTGCACAGTCTTCCCGCCCTGGCTTCTGTGACAGCCGGATGCCCACTGCGCATGCGCTGCGCTTTGTGAATGGTCCAGTGTTTTCTGGGACACATGACAGGTCCCAGAAGGCGCCGAGCCATTCACAAAGCACAGCGCTTCTCGCGCATGCGCAGTGGGCACCCGGCTGTCACAGAAGCCAGCGTGAGAAAGAAGAGGGAAAGACAACGCCGCGGAAGTGGGAGCGGGTACCTGTCAAATTCAGGTACCCGCTCCCCCTCCCTCCCCAAAGGTCAGCAGTCTCTGGTCATCCCCTGCACTGTCTGCAGTCTCTGGTCATCTGTACTGTGTCCCTGGTATTTTCCCTGTACTATGTCCACAGTCTCTGGTCATCTCCTGTACTGTGTTCGCAGTCTCTGGTCATCTCCTGTACTGTGTCCGCAGTTTCTGGTCATCTCCTGTACTGTGTCCGCAGTCTCTGGTCATCTCCTGTACTGTGTCCGCAGTCTCTGGTCATCTCCTGTACTGTGTCCGCAGTCTCTGGTCATCCCCTGTACTGTGTCCGCAGTCTCTGGTCATCCCCTGTACTGTGTCCGCAGTCTCTGGTTATCCCCTGTACTGTATCCGCAGTCTCTGGTCATCTCCTGTACTGTGTCCGCAGTCTCTGGTCATCCCCTGTACTGTGTCCGCAGTCTCTGGTCATCTCCTGTACTGTGTCCGCAGTCTCTGGTCATCTCCTGTACTATGTCTGCAGTCTCTGGTCATCTCCTGTACTATGTCCGCAGTCTCTGGTCATCTCCTGTACTATGTCCGCAGTCTCTCACTGTCTCCTCTAGTTTGTCTGCAGTCTCTGACCATCCCTGTACTGTGTCCGCAGTCTCTGACCATCCCTGTACTGTGTCCGCAGTCTCTGGTCATCTCCTATACTGTGTCCGCAGTCTCTTGTCATCTCCTGTACTAAGTCAGCAGTCTCTGGTCATCTCCTGTACTGTGTCAGCAGTCTCTGGTCATCTCCTGTACTGTGTCCGCAGTCTCTGGTCATCTCCTGTACTGTGTCTGCAGTCTCTGGTCATCTCCTGTACTGTGTCCGCAGTCTCTGGTCATTCCCTGTACTATGTCTGCAGTCCATTGGTTCAGAATATTTTTTTTCTTGTTTTTCGCCTCTAAAACCTAGGTGCGTCTTATGGAGCGAAAAATACGGTACATATAATAACCCAAAAATTATATATAAATTAACCCAAAAATATCCAAAAATTAAAAATAAAATAACATTTTTTGATAAAAAACAAAAAAAATTTCTATAAAAATTATGTCACTCGTGTCCAAAATAAAGTCACTCTAATCTTTGTTTACAATAATGCAAATTTTCAGATCCTTTGGTATCGAGCCCTCCCATTGGCTCCCAAAAGGAACGTATGTATCTCAAAAAAAGAGAACTCATATAGTGCATTAACTTTATAAATTCAATATCATACCCATATACCATATACACTGTGCAACTTCAAAAAAACATGATAATTAAAGTGAAAAATGTGAACACAGTGTAAAAGCCATGATAGTGCGTCACTCTGTGAATGAAATAATCCAAGTGACCATTCAGTGTACACTTCTATAGTGTAAGGCATAAATACCCTTACCAAAAAAAACAAACAAAAAACGCCTTATCAATACTGCGGAGATAAGCAACACACTCCCACAAATTTCCTCCAAGCCTGAATAATACTCCTGACTATGTCATCAACCACTTTCTCCTAGATGTCATCATGGCTTTTAAGGAAGTACTCCATAGTACTTATAGTACCCATGCTCCATGCGAGTGATATATAAACAGGATATAGTGTAATTCCGTTATGGGATTAATAAACATACACTTTATTTACTGCTTACATTAATAAAGCATGAAAACGCTTATTCCCATGCCCTCAAAACTCTAGGGTCGCAGACTCCAAAATTGTTTGACACGTGAATTCCAATAGCCAAAATGGCTGACACGCCACTTCTGGTTCCTCTCCTGTGACGTTGAATTTTTTTTTATATTTTTGGGTTCATTTATATATAATTTTTGAGTTCATTATATGTAAATTTGTTTCTCATATTTATGGATATTTATTCAACATATTGGAGTTATAGTGTTTATTTGAGGAACTGCACGTCCACTTACTCCCTGTTGTATATTTCTAACTCTGGATCTGTTTGTTTGCTAGAATGATACTATCAATAAACACCATTGTAAAAGAATTGCAGAGCAGCCCCAATCCTCCCCTTTTTGAGTTCCCGGGCTGGTGCTCCTGGCTCCTCCTCTTCTTGGTGTGTTACCATAGAAAGCCAATTTTTATTGTGGCACACGATAGGAAGACACAGAAGATGAGTTGATAAGTGCAGGACAAAGGAGGTTTTTCCAGTTTTTGGAAGTGTAAGGGGACAACGACTTTCTACAGCTTCTCTCTGTGATGATTCATCATGATGAAGGTAAAACAAATTTTAACGCCTGAACCCAGTTTTACGTTAGTAAAACTATACATATCATGACAACTACTTTTTGTGTCCAGGTGGATAATCTCTTGTTTTTTTTAAGGACAAACTTGACCTTTATTTGGTGCTAAATGGTAATGAATATCTCCTGATCTACCACCAAAAAACAACCCAAAACAAAATTTCCTACTCCAGACAATAACAGCAATACCACATTTGTGTATGTTATTTGTTGTTTGTACCAGTAGTAAGGTCCAGAAACAATAGTGCATATTTTGCTGTTTTTTCCTACCCAAAACACACTGATACGAAATTTTAAAAAATACTTTTTTTTTAATCCTACCTAAAATATATTGACCCCGACTTTCGACCAAGACATTTGACACCAACCATGACTTTTAATTCTGACCTCTAGATCAAACCCTCATTTTTTTTTTACCCAATTGTATTTTTTGTTTACAATCTTCTCCTGTAGCACAGAGAAAAAGATACAAGATGCCTTTTTCTCTATTCAAAAGGAAACAGAACCCAAGTACAAGCAGTATAGTGATAGCTAATCACAGGCTATCACAGTAATCATAACCAAGAGCCGGTCCCCCCAGGACAAAATCGTTAGTAGGAGACTACAAATGACAGCTCAGTCTCCATGCGGAGAGTGCACTATGCAGCATGCACTCAGTACAAACACAGGCACACACATATGGACGAATGGAAGAAGACCCACTTCAGTGAGGCCACATATCTGGGTACACTTGGCAGGATGGGGTTCATGCTGATTGAGGGAACCTGGAAGAAGCAGTTGAGCTGGGGCTGACTAGCATTAGATAAGAGGGGAGAAAAGGGGAAGATACCAAATAAGCAACAAACAAGTAGTAGTGACCCTGAACTACAACTAGATGTCAGCATTCCTTACAACATCAATAATATAATGCAGCTGAATGCAACTTTTATATATATATATATATATATATATATATATATATATATATATACACTGCTCAAAAAAATTCAAGGAATGCTTTTTAATCAGAGTATAGCATCAAGCCAATTAAACTCCTGGGATATTGATCTGGTCAGTTAAGTAGCAGAGGGGTTTGTTAATCAGTTTCAGCTGCTTTGGTATTAATGAAATTAACTACAGATGCACTAGATGGGCAACAATGAGACGGCCCCCAAAACAGGAATGGTTTTACAGGTGGAGGCCACTAACATTTTTTTCCCTGCTCATCTTTTCTGACTGTTTTTCACTAGTCATGCATTTGGCTAGGGTCAGTGTCACTACTGGTAGCATGAGGCGATACCTGAACCCTACAGAGTTTTCACAGGCTGTCCACCTCCTCCAGTATGGCACATCAATACGTGCCATTGCCAGAAGGTTAGCTGTGTCTCCCACCACAGTCTCAAGAGCATGGAGGAGATTACAGGAGGCAGGCAGTTACTCTAGAAGAGCTGGACAGGGCTGTAGAAGGTCCTTAACCCATCAGCAGGACTGGTATCTGCTCCTTTGTGCAAGGAGGAACAGGATGAGCACTGCCAGAGCGCTACAAAATGACCTCCAGCAGGCACTGGTGTGAATGTCTCTGACTAAACAATCAGAAACAGAAATTATGAGGGTGGTCTGAAGGCCCAATGTCCTCTAGTGGGCCCTGTGCTCACTGCCTGGCACCATAGAGCTCGATTGGCATTTGTCATTGAACACCAGAATTGGCAGGTCCGCTACTGGCACCCTGTGATTTTTGGCAGGTTCACCCGGAGCACATGTGACAGATGTGAAAGGTTCTGGAGAAGCCATGGAGATTGTTATGCTGCCTGTAACATCGTTCAGCATGACCATTTTGGTGGTGGGTCAGTGATGATCTGGGGAGGCATATCCTTGGAGGGACGCACAGACCTCTGCAGGCTAGACAGTGGCACCCTGGCTGCCATTAGGTATCAGACCCACTGGTGCAGTGGGTCCTGGGTTCCTCCTGGTGCACGACAATGACCGGCCTCATGTGGTGAGAGTATGCAGTCAGTTCCTGGAGGATAAAAGAATTGATACCATTGAATGGCCCCCACGCTCGCCTGACCTTAATCCAATAAAACACCTCTGGGATATCATGTTTCGGTCCATCCTACGACCCCAGGTTGCACCTCAGACTGTCCAGGAGCTCAGTGATGCCCTGGTCCAGATCTGGGAGGAAATACCCCAGGACACCATCCATCTCATTAGGAGCATGCCCCAACATTGTCAGGCATGCATACAAGCACATGGGAGCTATACAAACTACTGAGTACCATTTTGAGTCGCTGCAATGAAAGTTCAGCAAAATGGACTAGCCTGCTGCATCATTTTTTCACTTTGAATTTTGGGGTGTCTTTGAATTTAGTCCTCTGCAGGTTGTTAATTTTCATATCCACCAAACGATGGCGCATCCTTACATTCCTAACACATTACCCAGCCCATATCAGTATAGATATCCAGTATGATATTTTTCCCCAATGAGATCTGATGTGTTTTCAAAGTGCTCCTTTTAATTATTTTGAGCAGTATATATATATATATATATATATATACACACACACACACACACACACACACACACACAGGGGCGGACTGACCATTCGAGCACTAGGGCACTGCCCGAGGGCCCGGGGTCAGTAGAGGACACCATGAAATGCCCCTGTTACCTTTTTATAGGCTTTTTTGTGTGTGCTTTGAGAGTGGCCAAGGACACAGGGTGTATAAGGGTGTATTCTGTAAAGTCTGTTCAATTTGCTCAACTAAGGAATTGTTCTACAATACATTTTTGTCAGCATAGCTGTACGGGGGAAATACTGGAGCTGAGGAGTGTTCAGATTGCAAATACTGTATAACTGTTGTTGTTTTTATAAGAGGGTGGTGTTGATACTATTATTTGCTATATAAAAATTTGATCTGAAATTTGCTCATTGTGTGTATTAAACGCTTTCACTGTTTGTTATAGTTTATCAGAGTCACATATGACCCAGCATTTCCAGCTATTTTTTATCCTAAAGATCAGGCATCACTAAATGGCGTACTGCTTCACTGTCCCATCAGGACCCATGCAGTCCTGCCATTTAAGAGCCTTTTCTTCCCCTCAGTTGTCTCACAGTCATCCTCACAGAGCTGACAGCGGGAGGCAGGACAGTTCTGGATGGAGGGTGGGAGCTGCACAAGGTTAACAAGCAGGTGATTTGTTGCTAGGATGTGTTGCTAGGATGTCAATCACTGTCTGTGTAAGACAAGAAAGTGAGCGGGAGGGCCGAAGTTAAAGGGACCAATGACAGTAATTTGGGGCTATGATTATGGTGTGTGGGGGCTGAGGACAGTAATGTGGGTAGGCTGAGGATAATAACATGGGGGGCACTGAGGACAGTAACATGGGGGGATCTGAGCACAGTAACATGGGGGGGCTGAGGACAGTAACATGAGGGGGGATTAGGACAGTAATGTGGGGGTAATTTTAATACTGGCCAGATCAAAATATAAATGATCAGCAATTCAATGCTCATTTATAGTAATGGGCACTGGTTAGTATCATCCCAAAGAATATAATCAATCAAAATATAGACAGTGAAAAATGGGACTTTCAAGATACCAAATCAGTGACCAACTGATAGCCTCAAAACACCACAGTGCATAAAAACCATACAAATTTATTTATAAGTCATAGAAAACCCAATTTAAAATGGTCAACATCAGAAAGTACAGTATATACTAGACATTATCCCTCCTGTCTATCCATATTGTGAGTTTATCCACTTCCTCAGGATATTAACTGGAGCTGTATGGGATGTTCAATATAGAAGTTCAAACCTAGGATAAATATTAAAAGACACATTAATAATACTGTCCAAATTCAGCTGCGGAGAGGGAGGACAACCAAAGAAAGAAAAGAAAGGAAGAAAAAAAAATAGGAAAGAGAATGGCGAATGGAGCGAAGGTAGGTGCTTTATTCTCTTTCCTTTTTCTTTCTCACCTTTTGTTCTTTGGTTGTCTGGACAGTATTATTAATGTCTTTTTATATTTATCCAAGGTTTGAACTTTCATATACTGTATATTGTACATCCATACAGCTCCAGGTAATGTGCTGAGGAAGCGGATACACTTGTGAAATGTGTAGACAGGAGCGATTATGTCAAATATAGAATAACATCCTTTCTGATGTTGACAATTTTAAATTGGGTTTTATATGACTAATTAATAAACGTATGTTTTTATGCACCATGATGTTTTGAGGCTATCAATTGGTCACTGATTAGGTATCTTAAAAGTCCAAATTTCTCCTGTCTATAGTTTGATTTTACTGGCCAGATCATCAGGTGAAAACCAAGGGGGGGGGGGGGGAATAAAACAAATACAGCTACCACATCTAATGATTGGCAAGCTGCAATATTATACATGTTTGATTTAATACTGGTTTCACTTTGTGGTTTCAGAAATATCACTGTTTTCTCCTCAGATTTTTTTTTTTTTTAACAAATATTGATAACAGTCCAATTTTGATCATATTTTAGTACCATTTAGCACAAGTTCCCAACAAGGAGTTTTAACTGTAACCAAACCTTTGTAAAAACACCTTGCTGAACACTCCTTTGATGTAACAGTAAAACAACACCGTTTTCATGTTGTTGAAGTCAATATACAGAGTTTGTACAAAAATATGGAAACATTACATAATTTGCAGGTGTGAAAGTGATGACATGTTTCATGCTGAAGTGATGTAACATTCTTTTGCTTCCGCTGTGTGATAAGACACCTAGCTAACATGTGGGAAGCCTCACTTTCGTTATGTACTGCTAGTAATATGGAGTCATGTCAGAGCTTACTGATTTTAAAAGAGAGTGTCTCTGTGACTAGTTTCCAATTTATTTTGAAATGTCATGAAGTACAGTATCAAAGGTTATGACGGCATATAGAGTTTCTGGGAAAATGTTGTCTGATAAGCATAAGCATGATCGACATGGTCAACTGAACAAGAGAGACAAAAGGACATTCTGCAGGAGTGTGAACCAGAATAAGAAAACAACTTCTGCAAAAGCGACTGCCGATCTCAATCTCGGTCTACAAAGGGTCATGTCCACAAAACCTGCGGAGGGAACTGCACAAGCAAAACATTCACAGGCGAGCCATAATTGCCCAACCACTAATGATCGATATTAATGCTCTGAAGAGGAGAGAGTGGTGCAACACCCATAAATCATGGACTATCCATCAATGGAAGACTGTAATATGGTCTGATGAATCGAGCTTCACACTATTCCCAACCACCAGGTGTGTTTACATGTGGCAAACACCATCCCAAGCTTACGGCCAGGACTGTCTAGTGCTATCAGTAAAGCATGGTGGTGGCGCAATCATAGTTTGAGTAGCCATATCTTGGTATTCTGCAGGGCCCATTATCACCTTGAAAGGTAAAGTTACTGCCAGTGACTATGTAGAAATTCGGGCTGACCATTTGTACCCTATGGTGTAGACACTGGTTCCTGAAGACAGCACCATTTACCAAGACGATAATGCTCCGATTAACATGGCTGATGTCAAATCATGGACTGACGAGCATGCAGACAAAGTCTCGCATCTTCCCTGTGAGAACTGGAACAATTTTTGCATGCAGAGTGGTATCAGATTCCATTACCCACCATTCAAGACTTAGATTTGCCAATTCCCATGACAATTCAGGCCATCTTGTTTCCATAAATTTGTCCAACCCCTGTAGGTGCATGTCTTTGTCAGTATTGATGTTACTTTATGCATATTTCACTGCTAATAACTTTTTATTGCTATCTATAGCAGATACAGTATCTCACAGAAGTGAGTACACCTTCACATTTTTGTAAATATTTTATTCTATCTTTTCATGTGACAACACTGAAGAAATGAAACTTTGCTACAATGTAAAGGAGTGAGTGTACAGCTTGTACAACCGTGTAAATTTTTTGTTCCCTCAAAATAACTCAACACACAGCCATTAATGTATAAACCGCTGGCAACAAAAGTGAGTACACCCCTCAGTGAAAATGTCCAAATTGGGCCCAAAGTCTCAATATTTTGTGTGGTCACCATTATTATCCAGCACTGCCTTAACCTTCCTGGGTATGGAGTTCACTAGAGCTTCACAGGTTGCCACTGGAGTCAATTCCACTCCTCCATGAGGCTATCACAGAGCTGGTGGATGTCAGAGACCTTGCGCTCCTCCACCTTCCGTGTGAGGATGCCCCACAGATACTCAATAGGGTTTAGGTATGGAGACATGCTTGGCCAGTCCATCACCTTTAGCCTCAGCTTCTTTAGCAAGGCAGTGGTCATCTTGGGGGTGTGTTTGGGGTTATGTTGGAATACTGCCCTGTGGCCCAGTCTCAGAAGGGAGGGGATCATGCTCTGCTTCAGTATGTCACAGTACATGTTGGCATTCATGGTTCCCTCAATGAACTGTAGCTCCCCAGCAGCACTCATGCAGCCCCAGACCATGACACTTCCACCACCATGCTTGACTGTAGGCAAGACACACTTGTCTTTGTACTCTTCACCTGGTTGCTGCCACACACATTTGACACCATCTGAACCAAATCAGTTTATCTTGGTCTCATCAGACCACAGGATATGGTTCCAGTAATCCATGTCCTTAGTCTGCTTGTCTTCAGCAAACTGTTTTCAGGCTTTTTTGTGCATCATCTTTAGAAGAGGCTTCCTTCTGGGATGACAGCCATGCAGACTAATTTGATGCAGTGTGCGGCGTATGGTCTGAGCACTGACAGGCTGACCCCCCACCCCTTCAACCTCTGCAGCAATGCTGGCAGCACTCATACATCTATTTCCCAAAGACAACCTCTGGATATGATGCTGAGCACGTGCACTCAACTTCTTTGGTAGACCATGGCAAAGCCTGTTCTGAGTGGAACCTGTCCTGTTAAACTGCTGTATGGTCTTGACCACCGTGCTGCAGCTCAATTTCAGGGTCTTGGCAATCTTCTTATAGCCTAGACCATCTTTATATAGAGCAACAATTCTTTTTTTTCAGATCCTCAGAGAGTTCTTTGCCATGAGGTACCATGTTGAACTTCCAGTGACCAGTATAAGAGAGTGAGAGCGATAACACCAAATTTAACACACCTGCTCCCCATTCACACCTGAGACCTTGTAACACTAACTAGTCACATGACACCGGGGAGGGAAAATGGCTGATTGAGCCCAATTTGAACATTTTCACTTAGAGGTGTACTCACTTTTGATGCCAGCGGTTAGACATTAATGGCTGTGTGTTGAGTTATTGTGAGGGGACAGCAAATTTACACTGTTATACAAGCTGTACACTCACTACATTACATTGTAGCAAAGTGTCATTTCTTCAGTGTTGTCACATGAAAAGATATAATAAAATATTTACAAAAATGTGAGGGGTGTACTCACTTCTGTGAGATACTGTAGATATGGCAAGTAAACCATTTCCTTACAAAGAGTAATTTGAACTTTTAAGAGACTTGTGACTGTGTTCTACTAAATAGTAGCAGAAAGACTCTGGCAAACAAATATCTTCTGAAGAGGGAGGAGAGCTGTCTGACTGTAATTTCAGAACTACTGTAATCTGGCAACAAAGAAAACCATAACAGTAACCACAAGGGGAAAGTTATGGCTCATGCACACAGAAATTCTGTTTAGCCCTTCTGAATGCCAAAACTCTTTGCAGGAGAAGAGCCGCGTATTGCCTACGGTATTTAGGCATGTTCAACATTTATGGACTCCATTGACCATAATATTGTTCTGGCTACTGGAATGCACTAATGCTGAAACGCTAGACAGGTCTAGCTTTTTATTTTTTTGCACTTCAGCTCCCCTCCTAAACGCACCTTTCGTGTTTATTTTTTTCAGTCTATAAACGCTCCTCTTCTAATATGCTTGTAAACACCTATATGTACATGGACACATAGGCTTACATAGAAGTGCTTTTATAGGCTGAAAAAAAAAGCCAAATGACTGTAAAGGAGGAGGTTTTTAAGCTCTGTGTGCATGAGGCCTAATAATGCAGTATGTTACCAAAATACTACATAGAAAAACAAAGAGGGAATTTGAAACCTTGACCAGTGCAACATTTGAGTACTCCTAGAAAAGGTTTGCCTGCCACAGGCGAAAAACTTTATATGGTTCCTCAAATTTCATACAGGAATAATGAAATAACAACTTAGAGACAATTAGATATTGTGACTTCTGCAGATCTTTTGCTTTATTATTAACCTGACGCATTCTTGATCAATTTTTTTGGGAACGCTCGAGGGTATGCAAAAAATCAGTGATTAAATCAGAACTCCAGTTATGTTCTCTACATCCCGCAGCCTTTCTTCCCCCTTCCTGAACTCCCCATGCTATACATTTAAATAGGGCAATTGACATTTCTTACTGATGCACAGAAAAGTGCTCAGGTGAACGCCATTCTGTATGCAAGTACTGTGAGATGTGACAAACAGCCATCTCACATACAGTGGGGATCGAAAGTTTGGGCACCCCAGCTAAAAATTTGTATTAATGTGCATAAAGAAGCCAAGGAAAGATGGAAAAATCTCCAAAAGGCATCAAATTACAGATTAGACATTCTTATAATATGTCAACAAAGGTTAGATTTTATTTCCATCATTTACACTTTCAAAATAACAGAAAACAAAAAAATGGCGTCTGCAAAAGTTTGGGCACCCTGCAGAATTTATAGCATGCACTGCCCCCTTTGCAAAGCTGAGACCTGCCAGTGTCATGGATTGTTCTCAATCATCGTCTGGGAAGACCACGTGATGTCAATCTCAAAGGTTTTAAATGCCCAGACTCATCTGACCTTGCCCCAACAAATAGCACCATGGGTTCTTCTAAGCAGTTGTCTAGAAAACTGAAACTGAAAATAGTTGACGCTCACAAAGCTGGAGAAGGCTATAAGAAGATAGCAAAGCGTTTTTCAGATGTCAATATCCTCTGTTCGGAATGTAATTAAGAAATGGCAGTCATCAGGAACAGTGGAAGTTAAAGCAAGATCTGGAAGACCAAGAAAAATATCAGACAGAACAGCTCGCAGGATTGTGAGAAAAACAATTCAAAACCCACGTTTGACTGCACGATCCCTCCAGAAAGATCTGGCAGACACTGGAGTTGTGGTACACTATTCCACTATAAAGAGATACTTGTACAAATATGGTCTTTATGGAAGAGTCATCAGAAGAAAACCTCTTCTACATCCTCACCACAAAAATCATCGTTTGAACTTTGCAAATGAACATATAGACAAGCCTGATGCATTTTGGAAACAAGTTCTGTGGACCAATGAGGTTAAAATTGAACTTTTTGGCCGGAATGGGCAAAGGTACGTTTGGAGAAGAAGGGGCACAGAATTGAATGAAAAGAACCTCTGTCCAACTGTTAAGCATGGGGTTGGATCAATCATGCTTTGGGGTTGTGTTGCAGCCAGTGGCACAGGGAACATCTCACGAGTAGAAGGAAAAATGGATTCAATAAAATGTCAGCAAATTTTGGATGGTAACTTGATGCCATCTGTGAAAAAGCTGAAGTTAAAGAGAGGATGGCTTCTACAAATGGATAATGATCCTAAACACACCTCGAAATCCACGGGGGATTACATCAAGAGGTGTAAACTGAAGGTTTTGCCATGGCCTTCACAATCTCCTGACCTCAACATAATTGAAAATCTATGGATAGACCTTAAAAGAGCAGTGCGTGACAGACAGCCCAGAAATCTCAGAGAACTGGAAGACTTTTGTAAGGAAGAATGGGCAAAGATACCTCAAACAAGAATTGAAAGACTCTTGGCTGGCTACAAAAAGCATTTACAAGCTGTTATACTTGCCAAAGGGGGCAGTACAAGATATTAACTCTGCAGGGTGCCCAAACTTTTGCCTGACGCCATTTTTTTGTTTTCTGTTATTTTGAAAGTGTAAATGATGGAAATAAAATCTAACTTTTGTTGACATATTATAAGAATGTCTAATCTGTAATTTGATGCCTTTTGGAGATTTTTCCATCTTTCCTTGGCTTTTTTATGCACATTAATACACATTTTTAGCTGGGGTGCTCAAACTTTCGATCCCCACTGTAGGTAGTAGAAAATATGGCAGTCTGACAAGAGCAACACTGCCCAAAAAAAAGTGGTTAATTAATTTTTTGGGCAGTGTTGCTCTTGTCAGACTGCCATATTTTCTACTATGTATTCTGGGTTTATAAATCCACATTTATATTATAAGTGAGATGGAGATATTATCCTGACACTGATATACGTGTCATGCTAGGTGGCTTCCTTCTTTTTGTTTGATGCATCTCACATAGGTACCTTATCAACCATTTAAACATTCTGGGTGCACAGCTTAAGTTGGCATAAGAAAACAACATATTATTAAAAAATGCCAGCATACTATGTGATAGGAGTATTCTATATATTGTCTATCATTTCATCCTGCAGTCATGATGCCTCCCCTTATTCAGGTGAAAGCAGGAAAGGGGGCAGGGGGGGGAGGAGGTGTCATTGATAGCCTGGGCTCACAGAAAGTGGGTCTGTTAGAGGACTGGAGGCCAGGACCGGGAGCAGCGAGTCTGCAGAGGACAGAACCAGAAAGTTAAGTCAAAAGCAACTATATGTGTTTTCCACTGCTGGGCAATACATCTGAAATTAAAATAAAAAAAAAAAAAAAAAAAACTTGGAGTTGTGGTTTAATTAATTCTAGAAATGGTTGCTGCTTTAGGAAAATCGTTCAGTGTCAGGACCAGTTCAATGAACTGCAACCCTGTTCATGACTTGATTCATCTTCTTAACACCACCAGGACTTACGTCTGCCTCTATAGAGGCAGGATTCTCCCCTTACCCTGGCCATGTGGTTAAAGAAAATAAGACATAAGGAAATGCTAACAGCCTCCTTGAATACCGTGAAGAAAACTTTAGGCTCACATGGTTTTATTGGGTGGAATACACATGCTGCCCAGAATATAGATCTATCCTTGAACAATGAGTCCCAGGATGGTGGAAGTTTTTTCCCTGTGCCTTGATTCTTTTTCTATGCATACTTGTCTTCTGCCCTTTTTTCTTCCTCTTCTTCCCTTGCCCTTTCTATCCCAATATGTAGTACCTGTTATTTCTTTGACCTCATGCTTTGCAAAGAACTGGACATTCTACTGGCTGTCTGGTGCATATATGTAGATGGAACCATAGAACTTGTAATCTGCATCAACAACATATATGTAGATTGTAGTATTTTGAAGACAGACTATAACTTTACAGTCAATTGACCTCTCTATTATACCTTTTCTTTGTTTATATGTATGTATTAATATTTTGTTAATGTATGCATTAACATGCATTATTATTGTCCTATCCTTTTGTCAAAATAAAATAAAGGACTATTTAAAAAAAGGAAAAAAGATGCTGCGACCGCTAATGACTTGAAATTCAGGCTGCCCAAGCTTTAGTTCACATGCTTGGAAGAAATTTTTTTATAAATTATAGATACACTTTAAACACTAGGTAAACAACAAATAAAACAGCTTCTTTTTGGACTAAGGCTCCATTCACACTTGTGCAACTTCAAAATCGTGTGATTTTCATAGCGATTTTACAGTGCGACTTGGGCTTTGACCAAGGATGATTGTTTGTGCTTTACAAAGTCGCACACAATGTATAACATTCAGGTGCGACTTTCATGCGACTTTGGAGGGTTTACATTGAAGTCTATGACTCAAGTCGCATGAAAGACTGTTCAATTGGTTATAATGAAGACAGACGTTGCATTTAGCAGTCAGTCTGAGAAAGGGCATAGTAAGACCTACATTAACTATATTCAAAACCAAGCAAAAAAATGTTTAATGTGCATGGAAGGATCGCCGCTCTCCCGATCGGCCCAAGTAAACAGAAGATGAAAGAGGGCCTCAGCCTGCGTCTCTCCCAAAACCACAAACAAACAAGAGATACCTGTCCCAAAACCACGTCCCATGGCAAATTTCACTCCACCCATGGGCTTAGTCATAGGGCCTATGACTGACCCCTTATTGGCCAGGGTGCAGTATGTCAGAGGGCGTGATTTTGGTGGAGACACACAGGCCGAGGCCACCTTTCATCTTGTGTTTACACAAGCTAATAGGGAGAGCAGTGATCCTTCCATTCACATTAATAAGCCCTCTGGAGCGGTACATGGACACCCAGCATCCCATTTCTAAGTGGATCCAGGGAAGCAGTCCTCTTTGCTTGAGCGGCGCCACAATGTTTATCAGATATAAGAAAGCACACCATGATGTTTCCCCATCAAGGGTTGAGTCCATGTCATCCTACACTCACTAGATGTCATCATTCAACTTTGAAGGCTGAGGAAAAACTGGCGTAAAAGAATTACAACTGGGGAGAGCACCAGAGAGGAGGTGAGTATTGCAGCCAACCAAGTAAGACTACAGAATTGTCCACTGCTTTGTAGGACCAGTGAGAAACAGAAAAAATATGGAGAGCACACAGAACAGTATACAGAACTGTTAATATGCAATACTTATTTAATGCACACAAAAACATACCAACGAAAAAAAAACAGATAAAAGCATGGTACGCTATTCTGCCTTAAATCACTCTTTAGTCTCCATTTTATTTTGCAAAACAAAAAAGATGAAGCAAAAATGGCCTTATGTAGACAGGTTTAGAGATATGTGGGAGTGCCACCTTTTAGTACTGGCTGGGAGACAAGCCTGTATGGTGAAATACTGTACAAAAGGAAACAAATATGTGCACTGGAATTACACACTGCCCTTAGTTGTTTCCAGTTTCCTGGCTGCCATGTTCATTTTCCTGCTTTACCACTTACTGGATCACTGACCTGGAATAAGCATGTAGGCTGGGAGTCCTGACTACACCAGTTTCATACTAGCTTTGTGAAAGTGGATAGCTGTAGGATAGTTGGATCTCAGCAGGCAGAACTAACTATTGGTAACTAGTAGGTTGGGAGCACCAGTGCACTTTTCCCTCATTAAAGGCTGTCTTTTAATGTTACCTCTTAAAAATGTAGACAAGCATACAAATTATGGAAATGTAAGCATTGTTTAATTTTCGCAGTTTGAATGTGATCTACAAATAACAATTAAAAGAAAAACGTTTTCTTTGTCTCTCCTTGACAAACAATGCTTACAGCAATACAAAAGAGTATTAAAATGGATAATTAGTATATCAAAGGGCAATGATTTGCTGGTATATGACAGTAAAAAGAGCCATAGGGGTGGGGAATAAATTATAAATGGAATATTGCCTCTGACCAATCGTCTAAACATCACAGGAAAAAAAAAAAAAAGAGAAGGAGAGGAGAGTCAACTGGCCAAATATGAAGAAATAAACATGCATTGCTGGTAAGCCTTTTTGTCAGGGACCAAAACAGAACCAAATGCCTTGTTGATAACAACAGTATGGGCTGCTACTAATAGAGATGGAATGAGCGGGTAAATTAAAGTGCAGCTAGAAAAAGAATCTGCCCTAGTCAATTTAAGGTAAGGGTTTAACTTGCTATCACACTAAAACAATTTAAAATGGTTAATCTGCACCACTAGCAATCAAAATGAAATTGGGTAAAATAAAAACAGTACTCCAAATGTTTAAGCAGAGTTTTAAAATCCAAAAGTGCTGGAGAGTTAGAGCAAGCTTAGAAATAACATTTTTGATTAAGCAGAAATAATTATCCCTCTGCCCATTTAACAATCATAATCAAGATAAACCAAAATATGTGCCTTGCCACGACAAGCAGCAAAATATTAAATCCATAATGAAAAAATTAATGGGGAACATACTTTTTTTTTGCAGTGCCCTTCATGCTTTTTTTTTTCTTTCACTTAGTCTCAAACTCATCCTGGACCTACCAGCCTCTACCTTAACTTCTACTAAGTGTCAAGCCCACATACGTTGTAAACATTTGAGACATAGCCCAAAATGTGTGTTTTGAAGCGGCTTGGTCCATGCCTTTCAGTAAAATTAACATGGGCATACCACTCCAATTATCCGTTAACACTCAAGAGCTCATTTAAACAATTTTAAATAATAAAAAAAAAATCTTCTTTTTCTTCAGGGAGATTTTAGAGTAACAAATATCTTCACTAAGAAGGTGTCTATACATACTGCAAATGAGATATAAAATGCATAGATGTGTTTAAATCAACTTTAGCAGACCCACAGCAGGCTCTTTACTCCACACAAAATGTATGCACCATTGGCACCTAACTGCCATCTGAAGGCTAGTTATAAAAAAGTTCAGTCCTTGGGGCTTCATTGCTCTCCACAAAATATAAGTGGGTTGGATAGCATAATCCATCCCAGTGCAAATTTCCACAACACTCCTAACTCTTCTGCTGGGTCTGGGCAAGGCACAGCCAGCTGGAATTAGGAGTTACTTAGCAGATGCATCATTGCTGGGTAAGCTCCGTCAGGCTGTCACATTCACATCCCTGAGAGAGGAAGAGCCTTGTGTATAGAGTTCAGTAGACAGCACAGGCAAGGCAGAGTCCGGCTGCACCACAGAACCTCCCTGAGCCAGGATCTGCTGGATGGTTTTACGTAGATTTGGATGTAATCGTCCATGAGTCTGACAGAAGATTTCCAGGGCACATGATTTCAGTGGTCCAGCGCTAAGATCTTCATAAAGTGGGATAGTGTACATCCTAGATGTCTAAAATAAAACAGAAGATAAAAAGGGGCATATATTAGAAGTATAACAACTCTTACTGTTATAAATAGCATGTACTATTAACCACTTCCCATTCAGCCGCTGTTTATAAAAACGGTAGGACGGTGGCAGTCCAGGGGCGGGTTGCCGTTCATAACCGGCACCCGCATTTTCAAGCTGTGTGCGCTCCCTGGGAGCGTGCAGCACCGGGATCCGGCGCCAGCTTTGTCCTCCGGACACAGTGAAACACCGATCGTCGGACGGGACCTCTGTGCGAGGTCCCGATCATGTGATCACTGATTGGCTATTCAGTGATCACATGCAGAGTAGTAAGCAAGATGTCACTTCTGACATCATTGCTTACTATGTGTGAAATCTGTGAATGATCACAGAGGTCACAAGGTACAAGGCTATTCACAACAGCCTTGTACCATGTGACAAGCTGTGACCAATCACAGCTCACACAGCATTTCTCAATGGCTGCAACAATGCAACCAGAGAGAAGGGGAAATGATTGGTTTTACATCCTTTATGGGTATAAAAGCAATCAGCGTAAAAAAAAAAAAAAAAAAAAATCATCACCCCCCACAAGTAGTACTGCAAGGGTGACAGCATGAAAAAAAAAAACATAAATAATAATATAAAAAAATTAAATAAAAATGTAAAAAATGTTTTTTTAAATTATAATTTTTGGTTATAAACTAATTTGGGTTATTTTTTTTTACTAAAAAGATAACTTTAAATTTTGGCCAAGATTTATGATGAAATATTATTTATTTGCAAAATTTTATAAGAAAAACCCTTTTTTCAAAATTTTTGGACCTTTTCATTTATATAACAAAAAAAAATAAAAATCCCAGTGGTGAATAAATACCACCAAAATAAAGCTTTATCTGTATCAAAAAAATGCTAAAAAATTCATATGGGTACAGTGTTGCATGACTGCGCAATTGTCATTCAAAGTGTGATAGCGCTGAAAGCTGAAAATTAGCCTGGACAGGAAGGGGGTGAAAGTGTCCGGACTTGAAGTTGTTAACAAAAACAAAAATAAATAACTGCATATAAAAGAACAAATAAAAAAAAAAACACAAAACACATTCTTAAGCGACTATGCACCATACCAGTTTAATATATGGAACCTACTATGCCATAGACTGGCCAACTACTAGTAGATCAGTTACAACAGCCCAGTCTCTAGTATAAGCTTTTAACAAACCCTGGTATATATTTCTATTTATTCAGTTATACTACTTTATAAAAAAACACTTGGAGGTATAAAAATGCAGGAACCTAAAGAATCAGATATGTTTTAAAAGTGCACTTAATCTTTAAAAGAGAAGTGCGGGAATCAATAAAAAGCCTGGACTGGCTAAGTGACATCAGCCGTTAGCAGACTAGCCTACTGTTGGCTGAATATGGGTCACAGAACTGCACAACTAAGTGCGCTCCGGTGACCCACAAGAGAAGTAGGGCCGAAAGAGCTTTGGTCCTACCTCTCCTTTAAAAGCAAAGCTCACTCAAAACTGTTGAGAACTAGCTAAACTTCATAGACCTAAAGGTCATAGAGTACATTTGATTTTTTTTTACTTTGGGACCACTGTTGAATTCTTAGAAGATTATGAGCTTCGGCAAAGTAAGAACCACTGAAAACTGAATTAGGATTTTAAGACCAACACATAAAGCTGAACTCTGGGTTCCTGTAAACGTTTACTTGGCAGTGGGCACCTGTCCCACTCTACAATGATTAAATTCTTGTTTTGTCAGAAGGCTTACCTCATTCATCGCACTTCTGGCAGCCAGCACTCTTCAGCCCTATGATGTGAGCAGGATATGGGTGGGCCTTTGGCATCATGTACAATGCAGGACCACTTGGTTCCTGCATTGTATGTGATGACTTGGAGAGGCTGTAACCACAGAAGTGGCAAAGGGAAGTGCGTCTGGTACCTGTCATACTGGGGGATAGCGAGAGGAAGTGGGGAAAAATGTATGTGCCGTATATCTACTTTTTCCAATCCCCCTAAACTAAAGGAGAATTTCACCACTGCATTGTGGAAGGGGGGGCGCTGGTTCCAATGCAAGCTTTCATTTTTATAGTAACTTGGAATTCAGTTTTAATTCTTAGCTCAAAAAGGTATGAACTTCTTTAAAATGATCCCTTGTAGCTTTTGAGTGTTCTTTGTTGATATAAGCTAAGTGCACGCAGAAGACAAACAGGTTTCAAGTCGCAATAAATACTTTATAAAGATTTCAATTACTTGGCAGAGTAGGAAATGGCGCACTCGGGGCAAGTCTGACTGGAAGTTGTTTCGCACCACAATCTGTAACCAGCGGATTCGGATTTCTGTGTTCATAGTAGCCAGATCAGAAGAATAGCACAGGGACAGCTGAAGCATCACCTCTAAGTAAAAGAAAAAAGAAGGCTCAGATACAACATGCCTGGTCTACCAGTGTCTTTACTCAAATCTAGCTGCCTGCATTATTTCTACAAGAAAGCCAACTGTCTACTGAGGAAATGTAAACAAACGTGTGGATTCTATTGCTGCCTCGAGTTTGTCAACCACTTGCCCTCCAGATAATTTACCCCCCTTCCTGATCAGGCCATTTTTTGCGTTACGACGCTGTGTTACTTTGACTGACAATTGCGCGGTCATGCAACACTGCACCCATTTTAAATTTACATCCTTTTCTTCCCAAGAATTGAGCTTTCTTTCTGTGGTATTTGATCACCTGTGTGGTTTTTATTTTTTTGCGCTATAAAAAAAAAAAAGACCGACAATTTTGAGAAAAAAAACAATATTTTTTGACTTTTTGCTATTAAACATGTCCAGTAAAAAAATGTAAAAAATCTAATTTCGTCATAAATTCAGGCCAAAATGTATTCTGCTACATGACTTTGCTAAAAAAAAAATCCCAATACGTGTAAATTAATTGGTTTACATGAAAGTTAAAGTGTTTTCAAATGGCGGTATATATAATGTAATTTTTTTTTTTTTACCAGTAATGGCGGCAATCAGCGAACTATAGCGGGACTGCGGCAGGCATTCTGACACTGGGGGGAACTGACTTGGTGTCACTGACATCCCCAGTGACACCAATACAGTGATCAGTACTAAAAGAAAAGCACTGACACTGTACTAATGGCACTGGGCAGGAAGGGGTTAACATGAGGGGCGATCAAAGGGCTAACTGTGTACTGTTTCACTATGTGCTGTGTCCCTGTGCTTCACTGTAAGCACACTACTTTAGATGGCTGTGCTGTGCACAGCCATCCAAAGCAGTGTGCTGGAGCTGACAGGGAGGAGAACTGTTTTGTTTACAAACAGTTCTCCTGTCGGAGATGCTCAGCAATCACCGACAAGTAATCACCGGCCAGGACCTGGTGATTGACAGCCGTGGCCGCGAATGGCACGCGCTCCCTATCCGGAAATGCAAAATCATGTATATATACACGTGATTTTGCGCACCCGTGCCACCTTGTAGCAGTATTTCTGCTATAGGGTGGTCGGGAAGTGGTTATTACCATGTTTTTGTTGAGCTGAAGTAATAGTAACAGAGTTGGCAGTAAAAAGTTCTTATTCTCGACCAGAAACCGACTGGTTGCTATGGACAACTGCTCTGTATATATTATTGGCAAGCCTACAATTTTACAAACAGAGGTTAATTATCAAGACAACAGATGTTATTTTTAACTCACCATTCTCTACTATTGTTCATAATTTATTTTATTTTTTAAGACAATGTTAACTTCAGGTAAACTGCAATTTTTAAACATGGTGATACTAGGATTCTTGTACTGATAACCATTAAGAAAGACAACCATGTGAGAATAGCAGCATATGTATAGCTACAATAAACGTCAAAGCTACTAATAGTAATATAGCTTGCAGTCACCTGGTCGCAGTGGAGATTGATCTAACAGCTTGTCCAAAAAGAGTACAGTCTGGAAAGTTTGCCAATCTGCGATATTGACAAAGGTGGCAGCAGCTTCAATATCCAAAGGTTCAGCCATCCACAGCTGATTCAATGCTTCCACTGAAGAAGTGAACACAGATCCCTGAGAAAGATCTGGCTGGGTCAGGGGAGGTCCTGGAGCATTAAGCCAGCGATCAAAGTCTAGACCTGACATTGGTGAAAACATAATGAGGACACATTTTATATACGAGAAGAAGTATATGTTTTACCTATTACTTTATCTTACCTTCACTATATGATGGACTCTCACCCCTTAAATGAGGGAAAAAGCTGAGATAGGACTCCAGCAGATCATTCGCTACAACACTGTGGAACTTAAACCTCTCAATATAATCCTGAAAGGCAAAGAGTAGAAATTATTTTCTAGGAAACACAAAAATTAAAGTCAATTATAAAAACACAAATATATTTTAGAGTGCAACTAGCAAAAGTTTGTTAAAAGGGCATAATGAAAATATCTAAAATAATGTAAAAACAAATTAAAGGATTTCAGTAGATATTATATGGCAATGGGAAAACATGGACTTTGGAAATGGACCCCAGCAACATGTAAAGTTTGTCTCTAAGGGTTGTTTTCAGTTATACTAAACCTCAATCTTAGAAAAAACTGCAACCTTTTAACCACTTGGGCTCCTGAGGATTTACCCCCCTTAATGACCAGGGCTCTTTTTGCTGCTCGGCACTGCACTAATTCAGCTGATAATTGCACGGTCATGCAATGTTGCACCTAAACGAAATTTACGTCCTTTTTTTCACACAAATAGAGCTTTCTTTCGGTGGTATTTGATCACCTGTGCGCTTTTTATTTTTCATGCTATAAACAAAAAAAAACTAATATTTTGAAGAAAAATGATATTTTTTACTTTCAGCTATAAAAAATATATAGTAAACTCAAAGTTAGTTATAAATTTAGGCCAAAATGTATTCTGCTACATGTTTTTGGTTAAAAAAAATCCCAATAAGTGTATATAGATTGCTTTGTGTGGAAGTTATAGCGTCTACAAACTATGGTATACATACTGCAATTTACACCATTTTTTTGCTATACAGCGCTGCGCTAGTTTAACGGACAATTGCGCGGTCATGCAATACGGTACATAAATTACATTTATGTCCTTTTTTCACACAAATAGAGCATTCTTTTGGTGGTATTTGATCACCTGTGAACTTTTTATTTTTGGCGCTATAACCAGAAAATTTGTGAAGGAAAAAAAGATTTTTGGAAAAAAACAATATTTTCTCATTTTGGTCATAAAAAATATCTAAAAAATCTAAAATTTCGTCATAAATTTAGGCCAAAATGTATTCTGCTACATGTTTTTGGTTAAAAAATCCCAATAAGTGTATATTGATTGCTTTTTGTGAAAGTTATAGTGTCTACAAACTATGGTATAGATAATGGAATTTACATAGCTTTTACTTTCTGACTGCCCATCACATTTCTTGAAGTGCTAAAATACCAGGATAGTACAAACACCCTCAAATGACCCCTTTTCGGAACTTAGACACCCTAAGCTATCTGCTGAGAGGCATATTGAGTCCATGGAAGATTTATTTTTTTTCCACAAGTTTCTGGAAAATGACAAAAACTTTTTTTTTTTTCTTACAGGAAGTTGTCATTTAAATGATTTATTTCTCGCACAAGCCATGGGTATATGTGGAATTACACCCCAAATTACATTCTGCTACTTCTACTGAGTATGGGGATACCACGTGTGAGACTTTTTGGGAGCCTAGCCACATACAGGAGCCTGAAATCCAATGACCACTTTGAAAGCCTGAAGGTGCGTAACTTCCTCACTACCTATCACAGTTTCAAAAGGTCCAAACATGCCAGGATAGCCCCAACCCCCCCCCCAAAATGACCCCTTTCTGGAAAGTAGACACCCCAAGGAATTTAAAAAGAGGCATGGTGAGTATTTTGCAGATCTCATTTTATCTCACAAGGTTTTGAAATATAAAAAAAATAGAAAAAATATGTTTTTGTTTTTTTTCTTCATTTTCCAAAAACTTGTGGCAACAAATGAGATCTGCAAAATACTTACCAAGCTTTTTATCAAATTCCTTGGGGTGTCTACTTTCCAAAAAGGGGTAATTTGGGCGGGTTAGGTGCTATCCTGGCATTTCAGGGCCTCCGAAACTGTGATAGGTAGTCTGGAAGTGTAATGAGGAAATAAAGCCCTTTAAAAGCCTGAAGGTCCTTATTAGACTTTGGGGTCCTGTACTTGGCTAGACTGCCAAAATGTCTCTCACATGTGGTACCTCCATACTCGGGAGAAGTAGCAAAATGTATTTTGGGGAGTAATTCCACATATACCCATGGCATGTGTGAGCAGTAAATCATTTAAGTGACAATTTTGTGTAAAAAAAAAAATATATATATTTATTTTTGTCATTTTCCAAAAACTTGTGGTAAAAAAAATAAATTCTTCTATTGAATCAACATTCCTCTCAGTAAATAGTTTGGGGTGACTACTTTCCGAAAGGGGGTCGTTTTGGGGGGTGGGGGCGTTTTATGCCCATCATTAGAAGTTTATACCACACATTATTCACTCTTCTAACCACCTGAAGACCAAGCCTTTTTGCTCACATAAAAAAAATCTGTATTTTTTGCTAGGAAATTAATTTAAACCCCCAAACATTAAATATTTTTTTTAAAGCAGACACCCTAGTGAATAAAATGGTGGGTGCTACAATGTTTTATGGCACATAGTACTCGCGCAGCAATTTTTCAAAAGCAAATTAAAAAAAAAAACAAAAAAAAAAAACACTTTTTTTACTTTTAATGCACAAAAACACAATATATTGGCCAATTGTTTGGTAAAATATAAAAGATAATGGTATGCAGAGTAAATAGATACCAAACATGACATGCTTTAAAACTGCGCATGCCCCGTGCAATGGCGACAAACTGCAAACATTTTTAATATCCATAGGCAGAGCTTTAAAACCCTTTAAAAGCTACCATTTTAGATTTACAGAGGAGGTCTAGTGTTAGAATTACTGCCCTTGATCTGACGTTCACGGCAATACCTCACATGCATGGTGCAACCGCTGTTTACATATCGGCACAGGGTCAAGGCTTGTGCACACAGGTGTGCGCGCATGGGAGGGATAATTACACCTTTTTTTTTTTTATAGTTATTTTGATTTTTTTTTAATAATTTTTACATTGTACCTTTCATTTTTTTTTTATCACTTTTAATGCTATAACAGGGAATGCAAATATCCCCTATAACTTCAATGGGCATTGTCATATATTCTTTTTTGAAAAATCTGGGGTCTATCAGACTCTAGATATCTCCTCTGCCCTTACATTATCTAATCAAACCAAAATCGGTGTGATCAGATGCTTTCCCAATTTACAAATGGCGCTGTTTATATCCTGCGAAACGGAAGTGATGAAATGCTTGTAGCTTCCGAATTGTTAAGACTATAGAGATGATTGGCACCACTCTGGTCTCCAATCAGCTCTATGGTCAGCTGGCAGAAACACCGGCTGCATTCTCAGGTTCCTCTGATGGCACGGGACTGCCCGAGAAGGCCCTGGAAGGCAGCAGGGGAGGGGGGGCATCATCTCCCGCTGCTTGTAAAAGCAATCCTGCAGCTAATTAGCCACTAGGATTGCTTTTACATGAAAGCCGATCACCAGCTGAAAAAAACCATACCAGGTTGATGCCTGTAGCTGCAGGCATCATCCCGATATAACCACTCAAAGTTCAGCAAGAACCAGTACATTGCTGGTCCATGTTGGGCATATATGTAACAGCAGAGAACATGGGCATATGATGAAAAAAACGACACCAAGATGATGCCTGCAGCTGTAGGCATCATCCTGGTATAACCATTCAAATCCAGTGATGTACCAGTACATAGCTGGTCCTTGTTGGTTATATATGCTGTTTTTTTTTTGTATGCAGCCTGTGGAATGAATGAAAAAATTAGAAGAAATCACTGCCAGAAAAAGTGTGTGGTATGCCCACCATTAGAATATACCGCCCTGCATCCACCCACTTCTAATGGTGGGCACACATTAGGTCACACTTTGCCATAAGCGCCAGTTCCAAGATTGAATAAATGTCTAAATAGTGGCACGCTTAAATAAACATTCTCCACGTATAAGTGGTACCCCATATGGAGAAATGATGACACCAAGTCCCAAACTATTTTGCCACTGCTCCCCATGTAGTCTGGGCATCCGGGGGGCGCCCTGTGCCTATCTTTTCCCTCGTAAATCCAAAACTTATAAGTATAGCCTGTTGCCCTCTCACAGGTCTTCTACATCTTGACCCCATATCTGGCACGCTTGCTGGGGAGAAATTGTTTGACTGCAAGGCGGCCAGAAAAATTAATGAGGGACTCATCAACGCAGATGTTTTGCTGGGGAGTATAGACATCTGGAAATTTTTGGTTAAGGTGATTTGTGAGGGGCTGAATTTTGTGGAGCCGGTCAAATTCAGGGTTACCCCGAGGATGACAGAGTGTATTGTCGCTGAAATGCATAAAACACATTATACTCTCATATCTATGCCTGGCCATGGCAGCAGAGAACACGGCATATGATGAATCGGGTCTGCGGACCAATACAACCGCAATTCATTTCTTTTAGTAATGCCCATGTTGAGGGTTAGGCCCAAAAAAAATGTAAATTTGAAAACCGTAATGAGTTTCCATGCGACTGGTCTGGCAAGGTTTGAATTTGGGATGGCGGAAATAAATTGTTGTGCATATAAACTGCTTTGATCCACAATCAACGCATACAGATATTCCGTGAAAAACAGCTCCAAAAATCAAGGAGGTATGTGAAAGACCATGATGTACTAGACTGCTGGTACTCGCCAGTTTACCAATAGGTAGCGTGGCACTACTACTGGCACTCTGCTGCATATGAGAGTCATCAAAATTTACCGGTAAGTGCTAACAGAGATCAGGCCTGATTCTGCGAACACTGCGGTTTTGTGTGCAATCTATCAAGTGACAGTGACCTACTGACACTGCACTTGCTGGGGGAGAAGGGGGGTAAGCGTAGGGGCTAAACGCAGGTGCTGGCAGGTGCCGGGGCTGATCCCGCTAACGCTGCGTTTTTGGGGACGCTATATTAATGTGAACGCTGGTATAGTGCTGACCTGATCAAAGATATTGACCCGTTCAGACACTATACTAGCAATGGGGGATTATTGTACATAAGCGTGTTCCTGGAAATCAAGGGGTTAAATGTGATGACTGGTGTACTGACGGGCAATCTGACGCTATCTGGGAGGGGTGTGAAAACCACGAGCGCGCGACATATACATATATATATATATATATATATATATATATATATATACACACACACACACATACATACATGTGATTTTGCGTACCCATGCCGCCCTGTAGCAGTATTTCTACTGTAGGGTGGTCAGGAAGCGGTTACAGAAGCGGTTTGTGTTACGTTGCTGCGTTACTTTAACTGACAATTGCGCAGTCATGCACCACTGCACCCAAATTAAATTTACATCCTTTTTTTCCCACAAATTGAGCTTTCTTTCGTTGGTATTTGATCGCCTGTGCGTTAATTTTTTGCGCTAAAAAAAAAGGCTGACAATTTTAAGAAAAAAAAAATATTTTGGACTTTTTATAAATTTCGTCCAAAATGCATTCTGCGACATGTCTTTGCTAAAAAAAATCCCAATACATCCCAATACATGCAAATTAATTGGTTTACATGAAAATTATAGCGTTTACAAAAAATGTACATAGAAGTCTGTTAGAATTAGTACAGTATCTTCATGATATTCACCTCCAATTATGATGCATGCACAATGTTTGCATGTAAGTTAATTATCCAAAGTTGTAAAGGGAATCTATGCCTAGAATATGCACACTAAAATACTTATGTATTCCAAACAAGCTGTAAAAGCACTTTAAAAAAAGCACCACTGTGGGCACGGGGGATAAAATCATCTTTAACCAATTGCCCTCCTAAGGATTTGCCCCCTTCCTGACCAGACCTTTTTATGCTATCGCACTGCACTATTTCAACTGGTAATTGCACGGTCATGCAATGCTTTACCCAAACAAAATTTACGTCCTTTTTTTCACACAAATAGAGCTTTTTTCAGTGGTATTTGATCATCTGTGTGCTTTTTATTTTTTGCGCAATAAACAAAAAAAGACCGAAAATTTTGAAAAAAAATATTTCTTACTTTCAACTATAAAAAAAATTTATAGTAAACTCATAAATAGTCATAAATTTAGGCCAAAATGTATTCTGCTATATGTTTTCTGTAAAAAAATCCTAATAAGTGTTTATTGATTGCTTTGTGTGAAAGTTATAGCGTCTTGAGCCCCAGCCACTACATCAAAACGTTTGCAGGGCGGCACGGCTGCGCAAAACCACGTTTTAAAACGTGGTTTTGCAAAACAGGTATATATTTTATTAAAGCAGACACCCTAGTGAATAAAATGGTGGGTACTGCAATGTTTTATAAACCAATTTAAATGATAGTGCCGCGCTCCTAATTACTAATAAAACATTACATAAAAAATTCTTTCATATCTCTCCTCTCCACGTTGGAACAGCAATTGGGAGATACTCAGCACTACTGCTATGGTGCAATAAATGATTTATAGTTTCATTTGGTGAACAAAAGCTGGTTGAGCCTTTCAGTAGGCTTTAAATGAGGTGAGCGCATATTGAGAATACAATAAGAAGTCACCGGGAATTGCGATTTCTCACTTTGGATTTGTCACTTTCATCACTAGAGACTGTTTTTTTTTAATCACTTTTTTTTATTGGTTGTTTATCACATTATCACAATGGACATTTATCACTATTAATTATAAGTATAGAGATTATTTATATTTGTATTGTTTTATATATTTTTCTTGGGAGATATGAAATAATTTTTTATATAATGTTTTATTAGTATTTAGGAGCGCGGCACTATCATTTAAATTGGTTTATGTTTTATACACATTGCTTGAGCATGTGTTTGGTGCTGACGAACCTTCTTTAATTTAGGTAGTGGCTCACAAGTTATTTAATTATTTTATTTTACTACAATGTTTTATGTCACATAGTACTCGCGCAGCGAATTTTTAAAAGAACATTTTTTAAACTAAATACATTTTTTTTACTTTTAATGCACAAAAAACACAATATATTGGCTAATTATTTGGTAAAATATAAAAGATGATGGTATACCGAGTAAATAGATACCAAACATGACTTTCTTTAAAACGGCAAATGCCATCCCCTGCAATGGTGACAAACTGCATACATTTTTAATATCCACAGGCAATGTTATAAAAGCCTTTACAAGCTACCATTTTAGATGTACAGAGGAGGTCTAGTGCTAGAATTACTGCCCTTGATCTGGCGTTCGCGGCGATACCTCACATGTATGTTGCAACTACTGTTTACATACTGGCATGGGTCAACGCTCACGCATGCAGCGTTGGGGGAGGGCGAGGGTGCTTTTTTTTTTTTAAGTTATTTTGATTTTTTAAATTATTTTTACACTGTCCCTTTCATTTTTTTTTTGGATAACTTTTAATACTATCACAGGGAATGCAAATATCCCCTATAACTTCAATGGGCATTGCCATATATTCTTTTTGTTTACATCTGAGGTCTATCAGACTCTAGATATCTCCTCTGCCCTTACATTATCTAATCTCACTAAGATCGGTGTGTTCAGATGCTTTCCCAATTTACAAATGGCGCTGTTTATATCCTGCGAAACTGAAGTGATGAAATGCTTGTAGCTTCCGAATTCTTAGACTATAGAGACGATTGGCACCATTCTGGTCTCCAATCAGCTCTATGGTCAGCTGGCAGTAACACCGGCTGCATTCTCACGTTCCCCCGATGGCAAGGGACTGCCTGAGAAGGCCCTGGAAGGCAGCGGGGTAGGGGGGACATCATCTCCCACTGCTTGTAAAAGCAATCCTGCAGCTAATTAGCCACTAGGATTGCTTTTACATGAAAGCCGATCGCCATTGGAAAAAAACGATACCAGGATGATGCCTGCAGCTGTAGGCATCATCCTGGTATAACCACTCAAAGGCCAGTGATGTACCAGTACGTCGCTGGTCCTTGTTGGGTGTATATGCTATGCTCTTTTTTTTTTATTAAAACAGCCTGTGGGCTGAATGATAAAAAGAGAAGAAATCTCTGCCAGAAAAAGTGTGTGGTATGCCCACCATTAGAATATACTGCCCTGCATCCACCCACTTCTAATGGTGGGCACACATTATAGAAGGGATAAAACCGAGATCAGTTTGATCTGCTGCTACACAAGCCGGCAATGGCTTGTACACAAAAAAACTAAAACCTCAAAATTCTTGCCACTTCTGGGCTCTGACATCACACAGTGGGAGGAACAAGATCAGTCCCTTTCACTGTGTTTAGGGAAATCAATGCCGCCGCTTGTGAGATCACCCCTACAGCCACCTGTAATGGCTTTTATAGCTGCTATGATTACATTTACAAGGAAGGGAATCGCTGGCTGAAGAAAATGATAACTCGATAATTGCTGCAGCTGCAGTAATAACCGAGTCTTCACCATTCCAATCCAAATGGTTAATATGGCGCAGGCCACACCTGACAATTAAAATGGCACAGGGAGCTTAGTTGATTTCCCAGTTTATCCTTACCCTGAGGAAGGCATCAAAGTTGTCCTGGTCCCCGCATAACTGGGACAAATAGTGCACAAAGCAAAAGCCCTTCTCATAGGTGAATAAGTTCATGAGGTTACTAGGGTTTACACCTAAAGACAACAAAAAAGAAATAGGACAGGATATTATTTTTAGCTATTTGTAAATATGAAAATAAAATTGTTAATGTCAACCTGAAAAAAGTTAACTTTAATTCTCAGGCCCCAATAAGAGGCTATACTTGCATTCCCTTCCATTGCTTCCTTATTTTTCCAGGAAAGTAAACTGACATACCTGGTATTTCCGGGCGTATGACTCACTCTTTTTCCCAAATGACAGTGCTGATCAGGCACTTAGAATGTCATATGGGGGTGGAGATCCCTAAGCCCTGCGCTCATCGCTCCTGATGTGAGGTGAACTTAGTGACAGGGGAGCAGAGTAGGTTAATATAAGCAGCTGTGGGGGCTGGCATTCGTTACCCAGTTGTAAACACGTTCACCTCAATTCTGCATTAAAGCGTATATCAAAAAACACTTTAGTTGGCTAAAAATTTACAAAAGTTCTTACAGACTTTTTACCTGGATCCAGTTTGGCCTGCAATCGGCTGAATGGTGTATCGTGACCAAGGATTCGGATCTGTCTGTGCAAAGCTTCAAGTCGAAAAGTTGTCTCTAGACACGTGAAAGCAGGACCTGTCAAACACAGAACATGGAGTTACATAGGAAAGAAAAGAAAAAAAAAACACATAGACATTAGGATGAAACATGCAGCTTGATTAAAATTGTCCTGTCGGACCTATCAATATACATTAACGCAGAATCCATGAAATACATGGATTTTCAGAGATTACTAAAAATCTTACATTTTTCATTTCTAAACTCTAATGAAGGGAGACTGTAGAGGACAAATGAAAGTAATTATTTATGTTCATAGTAGTGATTCTGTAAAATAACCAATTTTTTAATTAGATGACTGTTCTAATTCCAGAGTGGCTGCTACATGCAAGAGTTTAGATGGTACATTTGCTGCTATTAAGGCCACAAAGAGCTGTAAGGTAAGCTTTCAAACAGGTATTTGAAAAAGGGTCAAGATATGTGATTTTAGCACTTACTATTTCTTGGAGTTCATTAGCCACCTTAGAGGTCTGATTATGTCAGTATTTCTGTGCTCAAAGCGGTACATTTTTTTGCATGGAAATATGTAGTTTTTTTTATTGTAGGCCAGTAATTTTTAGGAATAACTCACTGAAATCTGTCCGAACAAGAGTCTAGTAAACATCCCGGGTATGATAAAATTTGAAACACGAAATCATAAATTATAATTTAATAAATAATCATAAAAAATAATAATATAATAAATTTAATTCAATAATATAATCAAACCAAAAACTCCTACTCCCAACATGCCTCAATTTTATGGAAAAGCAGTACTAAGAGCATGAATACAGCCAAAGAGAATGGACCTGTGACCTGCAATGAACTTTAAGAAATTGGTTTTACATTAAAGTGGTTGTAAACCTCAGTCATGAAGTCTGAACAAGGCACATATATATGATGTAGTGTTTACTTGTCATTCTCCAAAGCTCTATGTGAAGTTTCTCTCTGATGCTTCTTCCTGTTATCAGCATGTCTACTCAGAACACAGCTCTGCAAGTTTCTTTGCAGGTAAACAAGTAAAATGCCTTAGATTGTACGCCCCTTGAGGGTTAAGGACTGATGTGAATGTATAATATATATATGTAAAGCGCTGCGTAAATTGACGGCGCTATACAAGTACCTGAAATAAATAAATAACATTTTGCAGTAGAATTTGTTTCATCTCTGTGTCTCGTCTGAGGCTACTCACTTCACTGTGTATATGTAAGAGTTTACAACCACTTTTAGAAGAGAAAAAAAAAAAAAAATCACAAAAAACACAGGAATTTATAGACTGCTGGCAAGTTTAAAAACAGTCCAACAAAGAACAAAAGAAATGGGGACAGCTCACAGCTCAAAGAGCTGCCTGAAGAACCTCATGTCTGAAGCTGGCATCAGATTACCTGTGAAATGAATTACCTGTAAAATCCATTTCTTGTAGTACATCATAGGACACAGAGTAGGCTATTCATGACTATGTGGGTTATCAAACAGCAAGTCCTCCTCTATATAACCCCTTCTACACAGGAAGTACTTCAGTTTCTGTAGCAAGCAGTGAAATTCCAGAAAGCGGGGAGGGACCTCTGTGTCCTATTATTTTGAACACAACTGATATATATATACATACATACATACACATAGTGGTACCTCGGTTAACGTAATTTTCAGTTTCCGAATGAAAATCCATTGAAAATAATGCCTCGGTTTACAAATTTTTTACAAATTTTTTTTGCAATACGAAGTGTATGTTGGTGCTGATTTTTAAATTTAATTGTCCACTTTCTTTTTTCTTCACTATAGCTCACAAGACTAGCTGTCACTTTCCATGGAGTTACAGGAAACTGTTTCTTTTAAGAAACTAAAAGGAAACATGGTTTCTTTAACATGGGGAAATAAACTAATGAAAACTCTCTCTCTTTTAGCTGGGGGGATAGTGACAGCTGAATTTCTGAGCTATAGTGAATAAAAAAAAAAAAAGGAGTAATTACATTTAAAAACCAGCACCATAATAAATAAAAAAAACAGCGTTGGGTCCCCCCTCCCATCCACACCAAGCCCTTCAAGTCTGGTATGGATTTTGAGGGGAACTCCCATGCCCAAATTAAAAAAAAAAATGGCGTGGGGGTCCCCACCCCCCCAAAATCCATACTAGACCCTTGTCCAAGCATGTAGATCCCGCCCTCCCCCCCATGTGAATGAGTATGGGGTACATGGTACCCCTACTCATTCACAAAAAACAAAGTGTAGTGTGAAAAAAAGACAGGACACGGTCTTTGACAAGTTCTTTATTAAAATGAAAAACTAAAAGAATGTCCCCCCACAGTAGATCCAAGTTCAATCACGATGCCCGCCGAACCTTACATATTATTTAAGAACTGTCAAGCCAGCTAGATTGGCTGGCAGCCATCGTCGGGAACGGAACCTTTATTTGGGGCGGTGGGCATCGTGGTTGACCAATCAGTACTGACCCTGCTTAGCTTCCGAGTTCAGACGAGATCAGGTGCGTGATCAGGGTGATGTGGCTGCAGTCCATTGCAGCTCTGCCACCAGGAATAGACAGACAAATGGAGTGGCCCTATTGCACCTAACACCACTGGTCTATCATAAAATGCGAACAGCCAGATTAGTCCCCTTCCGAGTTCACTGGACCTGACGGAGGTACACCTGCCTCCTGCTGTCTCCCCCTTCTGAGACCATTTAAATCATATAATAGGTAAATAAAGTAGCAGCTATAATTGCCAAAGCCTAATTATTCAGTCCCATATTGATGCAGGTCCATAGCCATGTGGGTCTACAGCTATGCAATCACGCAGGTACGCAATCACGCAGGTACGCAATCACGCAGATATGCAAGTATACAAGTATGCAGTTTAAGCAAGTATGCATGTAAGTAGCTTGTTTATGTAAATATGCAATTAAATGCAAGTATGTAATAACACAAGCACGCAGCTACACAAGTATGCATGTATGCAGCTACACAAGTATGCAGCTACACGATTATGAATGTATGCAGTTACATAAGTATGCATGTAATTATGCAGTTCTACTTTCTAGAAGCATATTGTTTCATAAAAAATGACTGCACTTGGCTCCATACTAGTTTCACAGGATTAGTTAAGCACATTTGCATCAAACTCAACCTGAATGCAGCCTCTATGCCGCTTCAGTGCAGCCTAAATATAAGCTTCTGCAGATCAAATGCAAGCTACTCTAGAGACCCAACTCCTTTAAGTGCAAACTAATGCAGTGAATAATCATATCCTGTCTGGTCATGCAGCTCCCCCACAGGTAATACTCACACATCATCATCCAGACATGGATCGTTCTGTGCCCCTGCTCTCAGGAGCCCCACTGATCCTACAGCCCACATGTGATTTCAACCATAAGCCAAAATGGCTACCCCTCTACTTCCTGCCTCCACTGCACAACAGTAGGCTATACAGAGCAGCCCCGCTGCCTCTAGTGGCTGGAGGAGAAAACTGCAGCTCAATACTCCAGAGACACGAGCCACAGAGGGAGGGGTGGAGCCTAAACATGGCGGCGCCGGAGAGCACGATGTGAGTGCTCTCCGACAACCCACGAATTGACCACCATGAGAACCCCTAAGGCCTGAAGAGCGAAGCCCTACCTGAGTGAGGAGGTCCCCAGGGGGAGAGGGTGCCGGCGTGCTGCAGGGAGAGGACAGCGAGAGTGGATACGGAGCTCCGTGAGGTGTTCATGCCGCGGTGACCTGGGATCAGCTGCCGGGTTGCCGGGGAGACGGAGCAGCGCGCCGTGACCACGCTGGTTGGCCGCAAAGGAGCACTGGGAAGCAGAGGCGCCAGCCAGTTCCCTGACAAGTGCCGGCTCCCTGACAGGAGAGCAGAGAAGCCGGTTCAATCCCCCAAATCTGCAGCACAGGAGTGGAAGGTGATAGAGGATACACACCTACAGGAGACCCTGCAGGAATCCCCCAGAGACATCGGCTGAGTGCGGTGAGCGGACGGCTGGAGATCTGTGTCGACTCACTGGGTGAGGGAACGAGTGAAGGAGGGCGAGTCCATACGTATGAACCCACATGTAACTGTGTAACTGTGTGGAACTGTGTTGAACTGTGGGAAGGACTGCTAAATTCTAACAAAGAGAGAAGGGGGATTCCCAGGGGATCTGGAAAAGTGAAAACAGAAAGAAGAGGGAATGAGAAATTACTAAGTGGCTCCAGAAGAGACCTGGGAAAAGAAATAAGAAAATGAAGTGTTAAATTGACAGAGACTGATTAATATCAATACCCCAATATATAGCCTAAAGTTTCCCGCCGATTAAAGAGCAAAACTGAGTGCAGAAGATATGAAGAATAAAAGCGCTAAAGGAAGCGGGCTTAAAGGGTCCCAGACTGGTTCAATTAAAAAATATACTTCCCAGGGTAATGCAACTCCAGAAAGGGCCTATAGTGGAAATGAAAAAGGGGAAATGGAAACTACCTTGGAGAATAGCCCTAGATTGTCATTAGGCCTGAATAGTAGTAGCCAACAGTGGACAGATAACTTAACGAGGAAAGATCTTGAAAAAGATTTACAAGTGCCGAACAAAAGAGAGATGGCCGTAATGTTTAAGGACTTGGAAAAAACTATTAAGCAAGAAATGACAAATATACGTCAGGATCTAGGGCATCTGTTAAAGAGAACGGAAGAAATGGAGGGAAATATCAACAAACATACCCAACTCATTTCGGACTTAGAAAAAAGGTCCGCTATGATGAGGTATACGCAGAAACAACTGCAGTATAAAATAGAAGTACAGGAGAACAGGTCTAGGAGAAGCAACTTGAGGATAAGAGGAATCCCAGATATCCTGAAAGGGGGAGAACTGCAAGAAAAAGTCTGTAAAATGTTAAACTCTATTATGGACAGACCTGAAACAGAGGTGATTAATCTGGACGGAGTCTTTAGATCAGGAAAGTCCCAACAAGGTAACGGGAAGGAAAAATCAAGAGATGTGATTGTTCAGCTGCAAAAATTGGAATTGCAGAGAATGAGGATTAGTGGGTGGGAAACAGAGACTGAAATAGGCATTGGGGGAAAAGAAGTATGGCAGGAAGTTGGTAGGGGAGAGGTAGCGAGGAGTTAGTTGGGATAGTGCGATTTTTTTTTTTCTTTTTCCTAACTTTCTAAGAGAGAGAAACCGTGGTGGTCGGAGGGTGGGTAAGCCGTACATGGGAGGAGTTCAACCCCAAGGTTTAAACAAAAATCAAAGGTGGTTTTATTACCACAAATGATTGATAGGCAGTTTGAAGGCCTAAAAAGGGGGGGGTGGGGGGTGGTGGAGCGAGTAGGAGGGGGGAGGGTGGGAGGGGATTAGTGGGAGCGGGGTGGAGGGATATGAGTGGAAAGATAAGAGGGATAGGGGGGGGTCTTAGGGTCAAGTCTCTGCATGTTAGAATGGGGAATAAGAAAATATCGATATAAGACCTATGGAAAATTTGCAATTTTTAACATATAACGTAAAAGGTTTGAACTGCCCAGGGAAGAGGTATAAAGTATTCAAGGAGTTGCAGCATAGAGAGGCTTCAGTGGTTTTTCTGCAGGAGACTCACCTGGAGATTAAGTCAAACGTAAAGTTGTACTCAAGGAATTATCCAACATGGTTCTGTGCTGATTCCCCGATTAAAAGAGCTAAGGGTGTAGCAATAGGGTTTGCAAAAAATATAAGATGGGAGATTGAAGAGAGAGAAACAGACCCGGAGGGGAGATTCTTATTATTGAAGGGTAGATTACAAGAACAGAAATGCACAATCGTGAATATTTATTGCCCAAATAAGAGACCAGAGGAATACCTGAAGGGAGTTTTGAGAAAAGTGTTGGCCTTTAAGGAGGGTCTTTTGATAGTGGCGGGGGACTTGAATTTTTGCATGGACCCACAAATGGACACGACATCATCTGTGCAGAGAGAGGGAAGTAGAGCTTTGAAAACTCTGAAGGGTGTGATTCATGAATGTCAATTAGTGGATATTTGGAGAGTGACACATGGAAAAGAGAGAGACTATACATATTTCTCTAATGCCCACGGGATGTATTCCAGATTGGACTACATACTAGTTGACCATCAACTCATAGAAAGGGTGGACAAAATAGAAATAGAAGCGATGTCTCTCTCTGATCATGCTCCGGTTTCATTGAAAGTGAGGTGGGGGAGATGTTCGTCCGGAGGGATAGGTTGGAAGTTGAATGAGGCTCTCCTCCTAGACCAGGAGGTGGATCGGAAAATTAGAGAAGAAATCGAAAGATTTTTTCAGGAGAATGAGACAGGGGAGGTGTCGGTGGCCACAGGGTGGGAGACCCATAAGGCCTACATAAGAGGTATATTGATTGCGATTGGGGACAAAAACGAAAAGGGAAAGAAGAGAGAAACTTACTGGGCTGTTAAAAGAAATAAGTGATTTGGAGCAGGTACATAAAAATAAAAGAAGAGATAAGACAAAAGGTAGTAAAAAAGAGAGAACTGGGGTTACTGTTGGAGGAGGAGAAGAGAAGAGTTTTTAATAAAGTTGCTAGTGAGAGATATAGATGGGCAGATAGACCAGGTAAATATTTAATGAGAGCCTTGAGAGAAAAGAAAAACAGGAACTATATAGAAAAAATAAGAAATCCCAAAGGAGAACTGGTATATTCTACCAAAGAGATTACTAGGGTGTTCAAAGAATACTATAGTAAGTTGTATAACATTGCCTCCCAAGACCTAGTAAATATAAGTGGTAAAGAGAGTAGAGAAAAAAGAAGAGTGTATTTAGAAAATGCAGGAATACCGAAGTTAAGTGAGGATCTATTGAATTCCCTAGATATGGAAATCACGCAGGAAGAAATAAAAAGTGCATTAAAAAGTACCATAAAGAGGAAAAGCCCAGGCCCAGATGGTTATACAGTGAGGTACTATAAAAAATATAGTGACTTGTTACTACCAAAAATGGAGAAATATATGAATGCCCTGGGAGGGGAGATGGAGATGAGGCGGGAATCTTTGCAAGCCCATGTAGTACTGATCCAAAAGGAGGGGAAGGATGCTTCTCAATGCTCCAGTTATAGACCAATATCACTTCTGAACATCGACACAAAGTTATACGCAAAGGTCCTAGCAAATAGATTAAAAGATCTAATGCCAGATTGGATCCATGCTGATCAGGTGGGATTTGTGCCAGGGAGAGAGGGTAGAGACAACGGTTTGAGAACTCTGTTGCTTATCCAGAAGGCCAGGAAGGGGAAGACGCCGGTAGTAGTTCTGTCGATAGATGCTGAAAAAGCATTTGATAGAGTAAACTGGAGCTTTATGATGGATACTCTGGAGACCTTAGGTGTGGGAGCAAGAATGAGAGAGTGGATAGGAAAGTTGTATAGAGAATCTTCCGCGGTCATTGTGGTTAATGGGGAGAGATCAGAAACTATAGGAATGTCAAATGGAACTAGACAGGGATGTCCACTGTCCCCATTGTTGTATGTGCTGTCGCTGGAACCTTTGCTGGCAACAATTAGGAAAAATATAGATATAACGGGTGCAGATAGGAGGGGAAGATCATAAAGTGGCAGCTTTTGCAGATGACCTGTTGTTTTATGTGGGAAATCCGAGGATAGCACTTCCCAACTTAATGAAGAGCTTAAAGGAATATGGGGAGTTATCAAACCTGAAAATTAATCCATCAAAAACTGAGATTTTAAACGTTAATCTCCCAATTAGCGAAAAAGAAAAAATACAAAAAGAATTCCCTTTTATATGGAAAAACAGAGAGATAAAGTATTTAGGGGTTAAATTATCTGCTTCAGTTACGAACTTATATAAGCTAAATTATATCCCACTCTTAAATGAGATCAAGGAGGAACTAAGGAAATTGGGAAGAGGAAACCCGTCTTGGATAGGGCGTATAAATCTGATAAAAATGGTAATTGTACCTAAAATCCTATATAAATTTCAGATGGTCCCAGTTAAAATCCCGGATGTATTCTTTAAAGTAATAAAAAAGATGCTAACAAGATATATATGGAAAAACAAAAAACCTAGAATATCATACGACCTGCTGAGTAGAAATAAGGAGAAGGGAGGCTTGGGATTGCCTGACATTAAGAGGTACTATAGAGCTGTAATCTTAGCGAGAACGTATGACTGGACACATAACCCAGAGGGGAAAAGATGGGTTGGGATTGAGAATGAATTAAGCGGAACTACCGTGAGTAAAAGTATATGGGTCCCAGCAAAGTATAGAGGTTTAAAAGATTCCACGAGTGTTTTCACATTAAATGTTTTAAAGGTGTGGGATAATTTGCACAAAAATATGAAATGGGATTTCAATTCACAATTAATATCACTTAGGAACACAGATTTTTTTCCCCCGGGTAGGGAGGAGAGTATAGGAAAATGGTTCAAAAAGGAGGATATTCAACTGAGACATATTTTGGATGGACAGCAGTTGAGAACACTTAAGGATTTGAAAAAAGATAAAAGAGAACTTTTTATTAAAATAGATGAATGGAGATATCACCAATTAAAACACTTTGTTAGAAATCTTCCGAAACCTTTGAGAATGAGAAAGGACTGGAACTTGTTTGAGAGGTTGTTGGATGCACGTGGAGAAGGGAAACGGGGCACAGCTAAGGTATATAAGATTCTCACTGAGTTAGTCACACACACAAAGCCAATGTATATAGCAAAATGGGAAAGAGATCTGGTAATAGAGATAGATGAGGATAAACAAGGGAAAATATATAGATTGATACACGAGAATATAAGTATGAGGGAGGTGGAGGTAAATTATAAATGTTTATCGAGATGGCACATTGCACCGAACGTGGAACACAGGATGAATGGGGAAAAGGTTTCAGAATGTTGGAGGGGATGCGGAAGAATAGGTACCTTATATCATCTATGGTGGGAGTGCCCAATGATACAAGCTTTCTGGGAGAAAATAGTCCAATTAATTGAGATAATCACTGGGATAAAAATAGGGTTGAACCCAGAGGTGTGTCTATTACATAGTACAGATCTACCAGTAAATAGATATAAAGACTCCGGTGTATGGCAGTACTTGAACGCGGCAAAAGGTCTGATTCCTAGGTTTTGGCATAGACCAGAGATACCGAGGGAGGAGGATTGGGTAGAAAGAACAAATCAGACGTGCAAGATGGAGAAATTATATTACATGCAAGAAGACAAGATGGGGCTATTTTATAAGAAGTGGAGAAAATGGGAAGAGTTTGTAGCAAGATCTATGAAGTAACAATTTAAGAAGAGGAGGAAGAACGTGTATATTCTATTTGGGAAAAAAAGTTATTAGAACTATGCAGAGGGGGAGGGTTTAATAATGGGGAAATGGGGATATTTTAGGGGGTGGGTGGGTTTTTGGAGTGGGTTGGGGGCCGTTGAGGGAATAAATCAGGGGTAGAAAAGTAATTAAGGGTTTGGAAAATGTTTTCTTTTTGTATATGAAAATGATGAAGAAATGTGCATATTGTATGGAAAATAAATAAATATTTAAATTAAAAAAAAAAAAAAATACTCCAGAGACACACAGAGCATGGCCCAGCCAGATCAATCAGCACTCTATCCCCAGTGGCCACCAGGAGAATTACCAGTCACATTTTCATAGAAACACTGCAAAATGCAAAGTTAACATTCACGCCACAGGATTCTGAATCATAACAGGAGTCCAACCTTCACCTATCACGGCAGGCCCTGTCAAAAAAGACCTTCAAGTGCTTACATCTGGGGTCTACCCTCTTGGACCTGCATAGCACCCGGCTGGAAAGCACCTTAGGCAGAACAAACAGTGCACAGGGTTCCATTACAAAGGGTTTGGTGCTGTAAGGCTGCAATAAAGGCAAACCTCAAGAATTCTTCCTTCCTATCCAAAAAGGCTCGGGTACCATCCACTTTAGCTAACAGCTTTAGCTTCCTGAATGGATCCAATTTCAGTACTTGATTCACAGAAGAACCATTTCGGACCCCCAAGTATGCTCCAAGAGCACAATCAGCACATCAGTGACCATCCAGCTTACAAACACTGGCGAAAAAACTAAAGTACTTCCTGTGTAGGAAGGGTTATATAGGGGAAGACTTCCTGTTTGATTGATCTGCCCGTGTCCATTCACCTATTGGTGGTATATAACCCACATAGTCATGAATAGTCTGCTTTGTGTCCCATAATGTACGATAAAGAAAGACATTTTACTCAAGAGATGGCTGCTTACCAAAAAAAACGATCTGCAAGACTTTGCACACCTTTTGTTGTAATGAACCTGGAGTGTATTTAGCCGATTTTAAATAAAAGTTCAATTGGGCTTTAAAAGAATATGTAATTTGTTAGCAGAGTTTAGAAAGCTATGATTCAGCACTGCCAGGCAATGTTAGATAATATGCGGAAATAATTCCTTAGTAGACTTTTTTTTTTTTATAGTTGTGGGTCTATGCCCTATCCATCCGTTAATGCCATGTCTCATGTCACGATCGCAACCAATAACTGCTAGTTCTACAATATAAAGGAAAACTCGTAGATTCTGACAATGTAACTTGGCTTTGTAATGGCAAGAAGCCCTAATGTGATGCAGCTTTCCTGTAAACACCACAAAAACTAAAACTATTATGTTGCTAGAGATAGCGTTTACATGTTTGGAACGGGCTATGGATATTGACAATTTCTTGTGATAGAACATGAGCAGGAGGGAAAGACATTTCGTATCATGCTGCAAATCACTTACCATAAACAAGAGTGGTGATACGGCGCTGGGCATAGGTTGCCAAGCCTTCACTTAACCACATTTCCTCCCAGCTGGCATTAGTGACTGCATTCCCAAACCAGCCATGCGCAATTTCATGGATGACATCAATAAGCAAGAAATCTTCACTGTCCAAGATGGAACAGATGACGAATGTCAGGCACGGGTTCTCCATGGCAACAATCGGAAAGGATGGGGGCAGGAAGACAATATCGTACCTGGAATGGAGGCAGGGAAGGGCAGTGGGCAAATGGGTTCTGGGTGAAAAAGACTTTTAAGGGAATATATAAACAAGGGGTTCTACAGGGAGTATCTCTGAAAACAAGTAAGCAGAGAACAAAGAAGATAAATAAACTATCAGATCATTACAAAACAATCACTTTTTTTTCCTTTAATAAAAAAAAAAATGATTAGATGATATAAAAAGAACTGAAAATATTTACAAGCTGAAAGCATGATTTACTTTCCTTTTAAATATAGAAGCAGAAAGTGCTTGATTAAGGAGGATTGTGATTCCCAACAATTTCAGTAGTGCCATCTGACCACAATTTCAGTAGTGCCAGGTAAAACACATAGATGCTGTATGCAAAAACATAAATGTTTGAGACCACCAAGTGTTCCTGTATATGCCCCTGGCAATGGGTAAAAGAGGCAGACACAGACGTACTACTAGGAGCTCAGCATCAGCTTTTGAAAGTGTAAATAAAAGCAATCAGCCAAGGATTTCTAGGTGAGTGAGGGGAGGGAACGCTAAGAAGCATTTCCCCTGTGTGCCTTTGGGGATGGACCATCAGCAATAGGGGTTAGTAGAAGGTCCATGTGGAGGTGGTGTCCATGTCCATCTGTAGTGGGGGGCTTGTAGTAGTATGGACTTGTCCGAGGAGGCAGCCGGCTGTAAGAGCTTGTAGATACTCCTAATGCAGGTAGAGAAGAGAGACAGCAGTGCCACTCTAAGTGTAGACGGTTAAAATCAGGCAGATTTAATGGTAAAATTGCACTCACATAGATAGGCAACAGGTAGGCATGTCAAGTGATGGAGGTCCAGTGGGAGCATCAGGTACTTTGGCCGTGCTGTGGGTGTTTTCCCGCCACTCCGGTGGTGTCCAGGACTCGGGGAGTAGCAGAGGGGCGCAGGGAGGCTCACAGGGATGATGTCACCATATGCACCGGGTTTCCAAGATGGCGCATGTTCGGAGCATACTCACTCCGTCAGTGAGCCTCCCTGCACCCCTCTGCTACTCTCCGAGCCCTGGACACAACCGGAGCAGCAGGAAAACACCCACAGCGCGGCCAAAGGATCTGATGCTCCCACTGGACCTCCATCAGCTGACATGCCTACCTGTTACCTATCTATGTGAGTGCAATTTTACTATTAAATCTGCCTGATTTTAACCATCTACACGTAGAGTGGCGCTGCTGTCTCTCGTCTTAGCCAAGGATTTCTAACTGCTTCATTAATTTCACCACTTAGCTCAATCCAGCCAATTATGTTATGCCTATAGACAATTTATTGGTCACATTAAAGACAATGTGATCCATCCCATAAAATCTGAAAAAGTGCAGACCTTACAGAATTAAATCTAACTTCTTGTGTGCCACAACCAGTGCAGGGCTTGTGTGTTCCAGCATCCTCTTAGATTCTTGTCCAAATGTTAAAACGTGGGCATATGCTGAAGGTGGATTAGTATGTGTCTGATATGTGGTTGGGAGACAGTGTGGAATACCACTTTTATTATAAAACTGCAGGTAACCTTTAAGCAACTGTTTCATATGACTTGATTGTTTAATTGTCTATAGAAACTAACAAAACCTATCTGTTTAACTATAGTTGTATCTGATCTTACCTTCCCCAGATATAGGGTCCGTACAATCTCTCTGCAGCCTGAAGCCACTGCTCTACTCGTCCTGCTAGTTTACCAACAGCCAAAGGCAGCACACAGGGTTCAGCCCACACCCGACTTCTGTTAGAAAACAAACAGCAGCCCAAATTGTTGCAAGATGGAAATAGTGGAATACTATTTGTTAATAGAGCAAAGATAACATTTCCCAAAAGGTACTGTTCAGTCATCAAACAACATTGCTTACTAAATAAATCAATGCATGTTTCACAGGAATGCAAAATTTACAATAAACTATTTTACATATAAAACAGCGTGATGGAAAAAAAGAATTTCAGTAAAATATATAAAACCAAGTAATAGCAGAAGAAAATAAAAAAATACTACAGTGAACAAAATGCATCTAGTGGATGAATACAACCATATGAAATGCTGTTACCTGGGGCCAATATCTGCTGGAAGTAAATGACCTGCAGTCAGGGCCACTAAATAGGCAGGAACAGGATGCTCCATGTAGAAATGGAAGATGCCCATTTCTTTTATGTAATAACTGTGAGTACAGCTCATAAGCACCCGAATTCCTGCTGGAGCCTGAAAAAAGTATATATGAGAAAATAGAATTAACACTGCTCAGTATAACATTTTCTTGCAGCATCCATGGCAGGGAATAAAGGTTCTTCTAAAACTTGCAACCAAAATCAATCAGCACACAGCTATCATTTATTTCAATTTGCATACAATAAGTAAAACAGAGCTGATCCTAAGGCCCCTTATGCATGATGAGAATATCGGACGAATGATCGTCCGTTTTTGTATTTTTGCATGCTAGTCTCATTTCGAAAGTGAAGAGGTTACTAAAGTTGCGAAAATTCTTGCACAACAGAATCAAAATTTGAAAGCGATGTAACTTACTGTATTGTATTTTCAGGCAAAAACTGTACCAATTAAACAAAAATTGTACACTGTGGTATCGTACAAGAAACATTTTGCCTGCTTGTCCCTTCGAAAAATTTCAGACGAAAGCTGTGTACGAACAATCAGTTTATCATGCGAATGCTTTGAAAGCGGTATTTTTCGTACGATTTTCTGATCATGTGTATTAACCTTAAAAAGAACAGTCAATATACAAATACAGAGATTTCCAGGAAGGTATAATCTCTTCAGTTACATGATTATTATAGTATATTTATCCATCTAACAAAACCACCAATTGTAGAAACCGCTGCTGTACAGAGATTCTCGAACACTTCATTACAATCCTATTCTTACACCTTCACTAGTCTGATCCAGACAACCTCACTATTTAATCCATTAACCTCCATTGTTCTATAAATAGATACCATCCCACGTATACAAAAGTCAGACTCTGATGATGTGAAGTCATGCTTAAAAATATGCCAGGATTTTCAAAGTGTCAGATGTGCTGTCATTTCATTGAGGCGCCATTACTGCAGTCCATAAGAACTGTTATAGACAATTTGTTCAGCACATCTAAATACATTAAATTAAAACTATTCTTTACTATAGTGGAATTATTAAAAAAAAATCATAACAGTCATACCTAATCCTGTACCAACCATGACACCAAGGGTGTCGCACATTGCATCAGACAACATCAACATCAATATTTCAAGTCCATAAGAATGCAATGACAGTGCCAAATGCCATGGCAAAACAAGCCCCCAGGAAGCAAATTCAAGTTAAAAATCAAGATACATGCAACAGCTGCACCCATAATGGCTAGGCACAAATAAAATTCACTTATCTGGGCAGACAACCAGTGAAAAATACAAGAGCAAGCAGGCACAGTTGCTGGCTGGTGCTAAATCCAATGGGTTCCTTGGTATGGGATTAGCTATAGCCAATATGCTTGTACTGGATTTTCCATAATACACCTAAAATTTTAGAAGGTGCTGATCTTTTTGTCTGTTGTGGTTTGGATGGAATAGAAGATAGAAGATCAAGCAACCATTACCTGTTGCAGGTGATCTGTGTGCAACTTTGCTTAACATAGCAACTGTAAATAAAATCAGGACTGAGATTTACTACCTGTTATATTGATCTCATTAGCTGAAGAATTACTGATTACAGGTAAAGATTGCTATTGATGTATTCCACTTTGAGGCAATTCCAGAACTAGATTTTAAGAATGCCATCAGCTATTGTGAAGCCAATTATCACTGTAATAGGAAGCTGGAACTCCAGGCAAACTGGCACTTGGGACCCTGCACCTAGTGATGCTGATCCAAGTCAATGCTCCCTATGATGCCAGTCCAAGTCCACCACGCCTGCCGATACTGATCCAAGTCCATCACGCCTACTGATGCTGACAGAAGTCCATCACAACAGTGAATCACTTTTATAAGTAAGCACAATCTCAACATCGGAGCTGCTGCAAATAAAATGGTTATCAAAACAAATGCCGTTTAACATACCTTGACAGAGGCAGAGTAAGTACACTTTACAGCTGGTGTATCAAAACATGGGAAGAAGGAGCGATTGCAAACAGAGTGCCCCTGAGTAAACACAAACAACTCTGAGCTTCCATAGGAGAGTTCAGGATCCAGCCACCATATCTGAAAAACATTGTAAGAAAATTGTTACATGTGATATTTTAATACCGACGAAATATGAGCAAAACTACGTTTTTATTAGAAGCTGAAGCTTTACACCAACAAAATGATTTCTTCATCTCTAGGAGGCTTTGGTGGTGTGCACTTGACATCTTAGATCTGCACATTTGCAACACCCATTAGAAGTGGGTTCCGCTAGGATTACTGGATTATTTACATTTATCTTATAGAACAAATTACAATTTTTTTTTTATCAAGCAATAAATGGGCTTTAGAACAAGCTCTTACTGACCTCTATAGCTGCAGCCATCCTGAAGCAATTCATTCTTAAATTTCATAATAAAGGCACTCTGGTCTGATTGTAGCTTGAGTCTTAAAAGTGGCTTCACACTGATCTGCTGCACTTTGGCCGCAGCACACCTGCAGTTTTTGTGCAGGTTAGCTGCGCTTTTCCATGGACTAGTCTTCTATTATGTCCAGTGGTTTGGGTGCATTTTCTGAAAGCACACCAAAGGTCCTGCATGCAGGACATTATTCAACTTTGGTCAATGCCACACAGCTTGTTTTTATCTACACAAGCCCCTTACCTGCATAAGCAGTTTTTGGTAAAGGTGAACTATGCCTTTAATCTGTGTCATCTTGGAGCTGATATTTTCTGAATTCTTTGGTATGATGAATGACCTTTAGTGCTCAGTGGCATTTGAAAGTGATATACAAGCTAATAAGCAATTTAAAGGCCAAGTTCATCTTTAAGAGCATGTTATACCCATATTAAGGGTGTAATATGTAACATGCCAGTGTTTTTTTAACAGTGGGTGGGGATCTTCTCCAAGCACCTGCTTTTGCAAATTGAAAACAGTGTTTCTGTGAGGGGCTCCGCCCACACAGCCCTGTCATTCGTTCACAGTTTTATGTGAATGAATTAGACTACAGGTACTACTAGCCATTGCAGATGATGAATTGTAGTTCTCAATGAACTACGAGAACACTGGTGAGTGCTCTCATAGTCCATTGATATTTCCTGCCATAAAGTAACTGCCTGCCTGTATCAGAGGTATAGGCAGACAGCTTACTGAGAGTCTGCAGGATCCTGGCATTGCACTCACAATTTGTATTTTTTTTTTTTTTTACATTTCTTCACTCTCTACCTGAATTCCAGGCCTAAGCAAAGGATGTTATACATTTCAGGAGTATTCTGAGGGGGAGGAGGGGATTCTTCAGCTACATCAGGGACGCCCGATGCCTAGGACATGTAGTTCCAGGCACCAGGCAGGTGTTTTTTCTCCTCGTTTAGCCCTGCTGCGGGTAAGCAGCAGGTTTCCTTTTTTTAGGCCCCTTCTTCCCATGTATCCTGGGCTCTGCTTGCCCATCTGTGGGCCTGGGATCGGTATTGCAAGTGCCAGCAGTAGGGGACACATGTCCGCTCTCCTCCCCTTCTTGACCTGACCCAGAAGTGACATGTATGACGTCACTTCCCAGACCCCAAAGACAGAATAGCCGGGGAAAAATGTAATTCCGTGCAATGTACCGCATTACATTCAGTGGAGCACATAGGAGACATGCAGGGTCTTTTAGACCCTGGATGTCTCAATATAGAGAATCTGTCACCAAAATAATCACAGTGGTCTTTTTGTCCCCTATGTGATGACAACAAAAAGTTTAAGTGTCACTAAACTCAGGACCCTGCATTCACTATATTTGGTCTCCCACAGTACACAGAACATGGAAATGCAATTATTTTAGAAAATATAAACTGCTAAATACCTTTTCTCATCAGCAGTTAGAACAATCTTGTGACTTCTATCAGTGTCCAGCAGAGCTTGTAGGAGGAGTTTTCATTCTCCTGTAGGAGGATGCAGGACCCCTGACCTCTGTCTGGACAGTGCTGACTGGCCCTGTGCTGATCACATGCACTCTCCCAAGAAAAAAACAAAACTATCTAGCCATACACACCAAACTGAGCATGGGCAGCTTGCCCCCGAGCCTCTGTTCTATCAGGAGACACTGAAAGAAGGGAACGATCAGAGAAGACAGGATCAAACATCCTTATTACACAATGCCAAGGATTAACCCCTTAGGTTCCACAGTGAGTATAACAAGCATGCTTTACTGCATATACAGACTGACTTTACTTTTGTGGGTTTAGTAAAACTTTAAGTAAAAATTTTAATTGTAAAGTTCCACCCAAGTACATAACCACCCCCCCACATATACGCACATACGAATGTAAACACACAGGTCCGGGTGCCTACGCATGAAAACGTCAATTGCAATACACGTGTTACAAGCCGAGCACGCCAGAATGAGAGCAATTTTTCTAGCACCAGACCTCCTCCGTACCATTAAAATGGTACGGAGGAGTACTAAAGTTTGTTGCCATTCCATGAGGGCACGCAAATTAAAAATTGACATGTTGGGTATCTATTTACTTGGTACAACCTCATCTCTTATAATTTAGCAAAAAAGCGGGCAATTTATTGGCTTTCTGTGCTCTAAAAATAACTTAGGTGTGTTTTTTTACTGAAATTTTGCGTTTTCTAGACTTTTACGGTAATATCGTGTAACGTAAAAAATTGGAACTACCAATATTTTATTCTTTTGGGGGATTGTGTAACCTTCAGGCCTAAAATTATTTTTTTATACATGTGCACTAAAATGCATAAAGGGCTCTGGCAGCAAAAGGGATAAAGGATACATTCACCTTTGGGAACATGTTACATGTTCCACCCGTAAAAGTGATAAAAAAAAAAAAAAAAGGGACAGTGTAAAAAATAAAAAAAAAACTAACTTTTTTTTTTTTAAATCACTCCCACCCCTCCTTCCCATGCTCATGCAGAAAGGGAAAGGAAAACGCAAACGTCAGTCCCATGTCAGTATGGAAGCAGAGATTTCACCATGCATGTGAGGTATCACTGTGAACGTCAGATCAAGGGCAGTAATTCTAGCACTAGACCTCCTATAAAGTGGTGACCTGTAAAGGCTTTTAAAATGTCACCTATCAATATTAAAACATAAAGTGTATTTTTTAAAAAAAAATTCGCGTGTGAAAAATCGTCACGCAAATACTGTGTGACATAAAAAATTGCAACACCCACCATTGTATTCTCTAGGGCCATTGCTTTAAAAAATATATATGTCTGGGGGTTCAAAGTAATTTTCTAGCAAAAAAAATGTTTTTCATGTAAACAAAGTGTCAGAAAAAGCTTGTTCTTCAAATGGTTGAAAAAGTGGGTGATGTGTGGCAGAAGCTTCTAATGTTTGCCCTGAAATGCCAGGATAGTAGAAGCACTCTCCCCCCCCCCCCCAAAATGACCCCTTTTTGGAAAGAAGACAATCCAAGGTATTTTCTAAGAGGCATGGTGAGTATTTTGCAGATCTCATTTGTTGTCTCAAAGTTTTTGGAAAATTAAGAAAGAAAACAAAAATTAATTTTTTTTCTTTTTTTTCCCCATTTTCAAAACCCTGTGGCAAAGTTTATATTTGCAAAATACCAACCATGCCTTTTATCAAATTCCTTGGATTGTCTACTTTCCAAAAAAGAGTCATTGGGGATGGGGGGGGGGGGGGAGTTTGTACTATCCTGGCCTTCTAGGGCCTCCAAAACTGTGATAGGTAGTGGGGAAATGATATGAGGAAATATGCCCTCTGAAAGCGGTCATTGGATTTTGGGGGCCTGTATGTGGATAGGTTGCCAAAGTATCTCTCACATGTGGTATCCCCATACTTGAGAGAAGTAGCAGAATGCATTTTGGGGTGTTATTCCACATATGGCCATGGCATATGTGAGAAATATATCATTTAATTCATAACATTGTGTAAAAAAAAAAAAGTCATTTTTCAAAAATTTGTGGCAAAAAAATAAAATCTTCCATGGACTCAACATGTCTCTCAGCAAATTCCTTGGGGTGTCTACTTTCCAAAAAGAGGTAATTTGGGGTCCTTTGTACTGCCCTGTCATTTTAGCACCTCAAGAAATGTGATAGGCAGTCAGAAAGTAAAAGCTGCGTAAATTCCAGTATATATACCATAGTTTGTAGTCACTATAACTTTCACAAAAACCAATTAATAAACAAAGACATGTAGCAGAATACATTTTGGCCTAAATTTATGACTAATGTTGAGTTTATTGGATATTTTTTGTAACCAAAATTAGAAAATTTTCTGTATTTTTTTGTTCATATCAAAAAAATAAAAAAAAATGCAGCTGCGATCAAACACCACCAAAAGAAACCACTATTTGTGTGAAAAAGGACATAAATTTTGTTTTAGTACAGCACTGCATGACCGCGCAATTACCAGTTGAAATAGCGCAGTGCTGAATAGCAAAAAATGGCCTGGTCAGAAAGGGGGGTAAATCTTTCAGAGGGCAAGTGGTTAATGGTGCTTACACTTTGCAAAAAGTAAACAAAAAACACAATATAAAAAAAAAACCAGTCGTTTATTGTATAACTAAAGGCAAAACGTTTTTTTTTTCGTTTTGGAATAGAGATGGATTATAACACCTGCCATTTTCTATTGCTGTCTGTTCCATTAGGTGGATTCCCCCTCTCTATTTGATCTGTTTACCATTATAATCAATAGTTAAAAGTATAAGAAAACAAAAATTTTGGGTTGTCCCAAGAAAAGTAATAGAGGGGTAATTTTCCAATGGCATTATTAGTTCTGGTGACCTCGGGGTCCCCAAGGAATTCCCTTAATTTGCAGATATTTTCTCCCTTCCTGTTTTGGCTATGGGACAGGAAGTGAAGGTAAATCTCCCCAATGGGACACAGGTGGCAAAAAAAGAAATTGACAGGGGTTATAACCCTTCCTTCAAAAATGAAGAAAAAAAACTAAAGTTTTGCCTATAGTTCTACTTTAAAATGGTTGTAAACCCTAGCACGGGTGTCGGCAAACCGCGGCTCTTTTTCACCTTTGCTGCGGCTAGGGTTTACAGAGAATGGTCCGAAAAAGAGAAAACATCCAGTGAGCAGCAGTAGTATGGATGAAAATGGGCACACTGGTTGCTGCGACATTCAAATGGTAGGGTCAGAATTTGGCACAAACAATATGAAAGCATGGATCCATCCTGCCTTGTATCAGTGGTTCAGGGGCTGGTGTTGGTGGTGGTATATTTTCTTGGCACTAGCAAGGTGTACCTAATAAAGCGGCCAGTGAGTGTATTTTATTTATTTCAGGTACTTATATAGCGCTGTCAATTTACGCAGCGCTTTACATACATATTGTACATTCACATCAGTCCCTAACCCTCAAGGGGCGTACAATCTAAAGGTCCCTAACTTACATTCATACATACTAGGGCCAATTTAGACAGGATCCAATTAACCTACCAGCATGTCTTTGGAGTGTGGGAGGAAACCAGAGTACCCAAAGGAAACCCACACAAGGGAGAACATGCAAACTCCATGCAGGAGGTGCCATGGTCGGGAATCGAACCCATGACCCATTTTACTGCAAGGCAGACATGCTAACCACTAAGCCACCGTGTATTGCTTTTTTGTTTCCTTCCTGCAAAGTGTAAGCACCATTAAGGCCCCATACTTTACGATTTGGTTTCTTATACACATTTTGGGGTGTGGTGCTGTAAATGTAACACCATTGTTTAAATAATTATTTTCTGAAGTTTCATACCACTGAGCTCCTACCCACCACTATGACCTTGGCACGCCCCTAAAACACCAAAACTTCCAGCTACGGGACAAATGTGCAGATCCCTTTCCAACCCCACAAGGCAGTGCTCCGCGCCTTAGCAATCCATTACCAGGCCCAGGCAATTGTAGTATGTATGTAGAGGTTTCTGACAATATGAAGCTAGCAACTTTCAGAGTCAGGGAGTGAACTACTGCATTGGATCATGAGGAATTACTTTTTTTATTTTCCTTTCTAGAATTTCTTGGTAACAACAACCATCCTCAGTCCTGTGGCATTTAGATACTCACCGCAGGACCCTCGCCTGTGATGTAGTGTACAATGACCTGGAACGTCTCGCTCCTTTGCAGGGTATCAGGCACAGTGATGGTAAGCGCAGAGCCGTAATCTGTAAACTCTTCAACCCTAAAGTCCAATGGAAAGCAGCAAGTGGAGTCAGTGGGCGCAGAGTCGCTGGCACTATGGAACTCACATGGCTGGCTAAAAGTGCAAGGCAGTGCTTCCAACGAAGGAATGTCTGTTGAGGAAAAGGGAGCGGGCATACTAGAAGTGGCAAAGCCGCTGTCGGGCGTTGGGGACGCGAGAGAGTCCGAGGACCAGTGAGACGCAGAGGAATGGCAAGACAGATCAGTAACGGGGGAAGCAGTAGTGGTAAACGGAGCCGAAGCAGAACTTCTAGGAGAAGATCCTGGAGGTTGATGACCATTGATGGTGGGACAACCCATACCAGCAGAAACATGGTTGGAAACATCAGCAGGTGCAAGGTGTGGCAAAGTCGTTGAACTTTTTGAACGTGGAATAGACAGGTCGAGGGGTTCTGGGGTGACCATCGGTGAGGATTCCTCCGTAGTGGGGCTCACTGTAGATGACTGAGGGGAGGCGTAGCATGAAGGGTCCATGGTGTGAATGCTGGATGGAGAATGTGAGGGCGCCATGTCTGTTTGACACTGGCACCCATGGGTGGGGTCCTCAGGGTTCCAGGGGTAGTGACTGGTAGGAGTAGAGTGGTCACTAGGAGGACATGAACACGGCCTATCGCTCTTCTTGCTCTGTCGTCCCCCTCTTCTACACCGTACAGAGCTGACTCGGAGCACCGGGTGAACGTCCAGAACCAGAGCCGGCCCGCCCGGCACCAGAGGGTTCAGCTCAAGCACCAAGCAGCCGGACAGCTCCCGGGTCTCCGGCCTCAGCTCCAGCCCCAGGTGGAAGTGATGCAGCCGGTAGAGCTGGAAGCTGGAGGCCGAAGCTGGGTCAGGAGGTCCTGGCTGAAAGGGCAGCGGGGAGTCCGGGCCTGGCCCGGGGTGGAGAGGGCGGCGGCAGCAGCACAGCGCCGGGCACCGGACAGCCGACGCCATGGGACACGGGAAGACGGTCGGTCACACTATGTAAAATCCATCGGGGCCACAGAAGGCCTACACCGAGAGGAGACAGCCGAGACCGGCCGGGACAGGAAGTGACAGAGTGGAGAGGCGAGGCCTGGCCCGGAACAGCCCACCCGGTATACAGGAGCTCCCCGGGTGTGTGCACAGAGCACGATCACAGGACGGGGTCGCAGCGCTACGATCGCCTATCTCCACACGCCCGGGACCGGGGCGAGCTGTCAGGGAAGTTACAGCAACCGACAGGCACGGCTTGCCGCTAGGAGGCAGCAACTCCCATTTCTTTCTCAACCGCTCAGGTGACCATAGACAGCCCTGCGCCCCTGTGGAGGTCACAAGGGCTCCTCCGCTGATGGGAGAAAAAATCCCCCAAGTGTACAAATTACAAGTAGAACTATAGGCAAAGGAAGGGTTATAACCCCTGGCAGTTTATTTTTTTGCCAACTGTGTGTCTTTGGGGAGATTTCCTCTCACTTCCTGTCCCATAGTCAAAACAGGAAGTGTGAGGAAATCTCTTGGAAATTAAGGGAATTCATTGGGGACCCCAAGATCACAGGAACTAGTGTTCTCTTTGAAAAATTCCCCCTCTATGCCATTTCTCCAGCCATGGTCAGCACAGACTTGTGGGGTCCCTCCTTTCCATCTTTGCTTTTCTCAAGCCCCCTGTATTTGTTTTTTCCTTTTCCTTGATGGATAATGGTCAGCTCCCTCAGCTAAGTTGGGGGGCTTTTCTTTTTTTTTCTTCCTTCCTCTATTCTCGCTTACCTATAGGCAGGGCTTTTCTTCAGCGGGAACTCAGTTCCACCACCTCTGACTCAGGCCCTCTGCTTCCTGCTCATCACTATCACTTGTAAATACAGAAGGCCGGCTTCTGTGTCTATAAATGACAGCATATCTGTCAGCGGCTCCCTCTGAATGCAGGATGGGGGGGGGAGGATTGTGTGGTAGGCTGCACCCTCTGTGACCTCCATTTTTTTTTCCATGGTGCTGAGATGCTGACTCCCCACTGGATGATCTCCCTGGAAATGAGAAAGACGGAGCTGCCTAAAGTGTGTGGGGAGGTACTAGAGTTGACTGGGTGCTTCAGCTTAATACAGCAACAAAAGTAGGACACGTGGAAGATAGTGGAGCTATTGAGGAGGGGGTTAGAAGATCAGGGCAGTGGAGGGGGCTTGTGTGCAGAGGTCAGAGCTGAGGAGAGGTGAAAATAAGATGGGGATGGAGAGGGCTGCACTCTGTGTGTACCGCACCCCTGAACTCTGCACTCTATACGTAGCGCACCTCAGAACACTACACTGTGTGTGTACCGCACCCCTGAACTCTGCACTCTATACGTAGCACACCTCAGAACTCAGCACTCTGTGTGTACCGCACCCCTGAACTCTGCACTCTATACGTAGCGCAACTCAGCACTCTGCGTGTACCGCACCCCTGAACTCTGCACTCTATACATAGCGCACCTCAGAACACAACACTGTGTGTGTACCGCACCCCTGAACTCTGCACTCTATACATAGCGCACCTCAGAACACAACACTGTGTGTGTACCGCACCCCTGAACTCTGCACTCTATACGTAGCGCACCTCAGAACTCAGCACTCTGTGTGTACCGCACCCCTGAACTCTGCACTCTATACGTAGCGCACCTCAGAACACTACACTCTGTGTGTACCGCACCCCTGAACTCTGCACTCTATACGTAGCGCAACTCAGCACTCTGCGTGTACCGCACCCCTGAACTCTGCACTCTATACATAGCGCACCTCAGAACACAACACTGTGTGTGTACCGCACCCCTGAACTCTGCACTCTATACGTAGCGCACCTCAGAACTCAGCACTCTGTGTGTACCGCACCCCTGAACTCTGCACTCTATACGTAGCGCACCTCAGAACACAACACTGTGTGTGTACCGCACCCCTGAACTCTGCACTCTATACGTAGCGCACCTCAGAACTCAGCACTCTGTGTGTACCGCACCTCTGAACTCTGCACTCTATACGTAGCGCACCTCAGAACACAACACTGTGTGTGTACCGCACCCCTGAACTCTGCACTCTATACGTAGCGCACCTCAGAACACAACACTGTGTGTGTACCGCACCCCTGAACTCTGCACTTTATACGTAGCGCACCTCAGAACACTACACTCTGTGTGTACCGCACCCCTGAGCTCTGCACTCTATACGTAGCGCACCTCAGAACACTACATTCTGCGTGTACCGCACCCCTGAGCTCTGCACTCTATACGTAGCGCACCTCAGAACACTACACTCTGCGTGTACCGCACCCCTGAACTCTGCACTCTATACGTAGCACACCTCAGAACACTACACTCTGCGTGTACCGCACCCCTGAGCTCTGCACTCTATACGTAGCGCACCTCAGAACACTACACTCTGCGTGTACCGCACCCCTGAACTCTGCACTCTATACGTAGCGCACCTCAGAACACTACACTCTGCGTGTACCGCACCCCTGAGCTCTGCACTCTATACGTAGCGCACCTCAGAACTCAGCACTCTTCGTGTACCGCACCCCTGAACTCTGCACTCTATACGTAGCGCACCTCAGAACACTACACTCTGTGTGTACCGCACCCCTGAACTCTGCATTCTGTATGTAGCGCACCTCAGAACACTACACTCTGTGTGTGTAACGCAAAACTGAACTCAGCACTCTGTACATAGCACACCCCTGAACGCAGCACTCTATACGTAGCGCACCTCAGAACACAACAGTCTGTGTGTACCGCACCCCTGAACGCTGCACTCTATACGTAGCGCACCTCAGAACACTACACTCTGCGTGTACCGCACCCCTGAGCTCTGCACTCTATACGTAGCGCACCTCAGAACACAACACTCTGCGTGTACCACACCCCTGAGCTCTGCACTCTATACGTAGCGCACCTCAGAACACTACACTCTGCGTGTACCGCACCCCTGAGCTCTGCACTCTATACGTAGCGCACCTCAGAACACTACACTCTGCGTGTACCGCACCCCTGAGCTCTGCACTCTATACGTAGCACACCTCAGAACACTACACTCTGCGTGTACCGCACCCCTGAGCTCTGCACTCTCTACGTAGCGCACCTCAGACCACTACACTCTGCGTGTACCGCACCCCTCAGCTCTGTACTCTATACGTAGCGCACCTCAGAACACTACACTCTGCGTGTACCGCACCCCTGAACTCTGCACTCTATACGTAGCGCACCTCAAAACACTACACTCTGCGTGTACCGCACCCCTGAGCTCTGCACTCTATACGTAGCGCACCTCAGAACACTACACTCTGCGTGTACCGCACCCCTGAACTCTGCACTCTATACGTAGCGCACCTCAGAACACTACACTGTGTGTGTGTAACGCAAACCTGAACTCTGCACTCCTATATGTAGCGCACCTCAGAACACAACACTCTGTGTGTACCGCACCCCTTAACTGTGCACTCTATACGTCGCGCACCTCAGAACACAACACTCTGTGTGTACTGCACCCCTGAACTCTGCATTCTGTATGTAGCGCACCTCAGAACACTACACTCTGTTTGTGTAACGCAAAACTGAACTCAGCACTCTGTACATAGCACACCCCTGAACGCAGCACTCTATACGTAGCGCACCTCAGAACACAACAGTCTGTGTGTACCGCACCCCTGAACGCGGCACTCTATACGTAGCGCACCTCAGAACACTACACTGTGTGTGTAACGCAAACCTGAACTCTGCACTCCTATATGTAGCGCACCTCAGAACACAACACTCTGTGTGTACCGCACCCCTGAACTGTGCACTCTATACGTAGCGCACCTCAGAACACAACACTCTCTGTGTACCGCACCCCTGAACTCTGCACTCTATACGTAGCGCACCTCAGAACACAACACTCTCTGTGTACCGCACCCCTGAACTCTGCACTCTATACGTAGCGCACCTCAGAACACTACACTGTGTGTGTACCGCACCCCTGAACTCTGCATTCTATACGTAGCGCACCTCAGAACACAACACTCTCTGTGTACCGCACCCCTGAACTCTGCACTCTATACGTAGCGCACCTCAGAACACAACACTCTGTGTGTATCGCACCCCTGAACTCTGCACTCTATACGTAGCGCACCTCAGAACACAACACTGTGTGTGTACCGCACCCCTGAACTCTGCACTCTATACGTAGCGCACCTCAGAACACAACACTGTGTGTGTACCGCACCCCTGAACTCTGCACTCTATATGTAGCGCACCTGAGAACACTACACTCTGCGTGTACCGCACCCCTGAACTCTGCACTCTATACGTAGCGCACCTCAGAACACTACACTCTGCGTGTACCGCACCCCTGAGCTCTGCACTCTATACGTAGCGCACCTCAGAACACTACACTCTGCGTGTACCGCACCCCTGAACTCTGCACTCTATACGTAGCGCACCTCAGAACACTACACTTTGCGTGTACCGCACCCCTGAGCTCTGCACTCTATACGTAGCGCACCTCAGAACTCAGCACTCTTCGTGTACCGCACCCCTGAACTCTGCACTCTATACGTAGCGCACCTCAGAACACTACACTCTGTGTGTACCGCACCCCTGAGCTCTGCACTCTATACGTAGCGCACCTCAGAACACTACACTCTGCGTGTACCGCACCCCTGAGCTCTGCACTCTATACGTAGCGCACCTCAGAACACTACACTCTACGTGTACCGCACCCCTGAACTCTGCACTCTATACGTAGCGCACCTCAGAACACTGCACTCTGCGTGTACCGCACCCCTGAGCTCTGCACTCCTATATGTAGCGCACCTCAGAACACAACACTCTGTGTGTACCGCACCCCTTAACTGTGCACTCTATACGTAGCGCACCTCAGAACACCACACTCTGTGTGTACTGCACCCCTGAACTCTGCATTCTGTATGTAACGCACCTCAGAACACTACACTCTGTGTGTGTAACGCAAAACTGAACTCAGCACTCTGTACATAGCACACCTTTGAACGCAGCACTCTATACGTAGCGCACCTCAGAACACAACAGTCTGTGTGTACCGCACCCCTGAACGCTGCACTCTATACGTAGCGCACCTCAGAACACTACACTGTGTGTGTAACGCAAACCTGAACTCTGCACTCCTAGATGTAGCGCACCTCAGAACACAACACTGTGTGTGTACCGCACCACTGAACTCTGCACTCTATACGTAGCGCACCTCAGAACACAACACTGTGTGTGTACCGCACCCCTGAACTCTGCACTCTATACGTAGTACACCTCAGAACACAACACTGTGTGTACCGCACCCCTGAACTCTGCACTCTATACGTAGCGCACCTCAGAACACAACACTCTGTGTGTACCGCACCCCTGAACTGTGCACTCTATACGTAGCGCACCTCAGAACTCAGCACTCTGTGTGTACCGCACCCCTGAACTCTGCACTCTATACGTAGCGCACCTCAGAACTCAGCACTCTGCGTGTACCGCACCCCTGAACTCTGCACTCTATACGTAGCGCACCTCAGAACACAACACTGTGTGTGTACCGCACCCCTGAACTCTGCACTCTATACGTAGCGCACCTCAGAACACAACACTGTGTGTGTACCGCACCCCTGAACTCTGCACTCTATACGTAGTGCACCTCAGAACACAACACTGTGTGTACCGCACCCCTGAACTCTGCACTCTATACGTAGTGCACCTCAGAACACAACACTGTGTGTACCGCACCCCTGAACTCTGCACTCTATACGTAGCGCACCTCAGAACACAACACTCTGTGTGTACCGCACCCCTGAACTCTGCACTCTATACGTAGCGCACCTCAGAACACTACACTCTGTGTGTACCGCACCCCTGAGCTCTGCACTCTATACGTAGCGCACCTCAGAACTCAGCACTCTTCGTGTACCGCACCCCTGAACTCTGCACTCTATACGTAGCGCACCTCAGAACACTACACTCTGTGTGTACCGCACCCCTGAGCTCTGCACTCTATACGTAGCGCACCTCAGAACACTACATTCTGCGTGTACCGCACCCCTGAGCTCTGCACTCTATACGTAGCGCACCTCAGAACACTACACTCTGCGTGTACCGCACCCCTGAACTCTGCACTCTATACGTAGCGCACCTCAGAACACTACACTCTGCGTGTACCGCACCCCTGAGCTCTGCACTCTATACGTAGCGCACCTCAGAACACTACATTCTGCGTGTACCGCACCCCTGACCTCTGCACTCTATACGTAGCGCACCTCAGAACACTACACTGTGTGTGTACCGCACCCCTGAACTCTGCACTCTATACGTAGCGCACCTCAGAACACTACACTCTGCGTGTACCGCACCCCTGAGCTCTGCACTCTATACGTAGCGCACCTCAGAACACTACACTCTGCGTGTACTGCACCCCTGAGCTCTGCACTCTATACGTAGCGCACCTCAGAACACTACACTCTGCGTGTAACACAAACCTGAACTCTGCACTCTATACGTAGCGCACCTCAGAACACTACACTCTGCGTGTACCGCACCCCTGAACTCTGCACTCTATACGTAGCGCACCTCAGAACACTACACTCTGCGTGTACCGCACCCCTGAGCTCTGCACTCTATACGTAGCGCACCTCAGAACACTACATTCTGCGTGTACCGCACCCCTGAGCTCTGCACTCTATACGTAGCGCACCTCAGAACACTACACTCTGCGTGTAACACAAACCTGAACTCTGCACTCTATACGTAGCTCACCTCAAAACACAACACTCTGTGTGTACCGCACCCCTGAACTCTGCACTCTATACGTAGCACACCTCAGAACACTACACTGTGTGTGTGTAACGCAAACCTGAACTCTGCACTCCTATATGTAGCGCACCTCAGAACACAACACTCTGTGTGTACCGCACCCCTTAACTGTGCACTCTATACGTAGCGCACCTCAGAACACAACACTCTGTGTGTACCGCACCCCTTAACTGTGCACTCTATACGTAGCGCACCTCAGAACACAACAGTCTGTGTGTACCGCACCCCTGAACGCTGCACTCTATACGTAGCGCACCTCAGAACACTACACTGTGTGTGTAACGCAAACCTGAACTCTGCACTCCTATATGTAGCGCACCTCAGAACACAACACTGTGTGTGTACCGCACCCCTTAACTGTGCACTCTATACGTAGCGCACCTCAGAACACCACACTCTGTGTGTACTGCACCCCTGAACTCTGCATTCTGTATGTAGCGCACCTCAGAACACTACACTCTGTGTAACGCAAAACTGAACTCAGCACTCTGTACATAGCACACCCCTGAACGCAGCACTCTATACGTAGCGCACCTCAGAACACAACAGTCTGTGTGTACCGCACCCCTGAACGCTGCACTCTATACGTAGCGCACCTCAGAACACTACACTCTGCGTGTACCGCACCCCTGAGCTCTGCACTCTATACGTAGCGCACCTCAGAACACAACACTCTGTGTGTACCGCACCCCTGAGCTCTGCACTCTATACGTAGCGCACCTCAGAACACTACACTCTGCGTGTACCGCACCCCTGAGCTCTGCACTCTATACGTAGCGCACCTCAGAACACTAGACTCTGCGTGTACCGCACCCCTGAGCTCTGCACTCTATACGCAGCGCACCTCAGAACACTACACTCTGCGTGTACCGCACCCCTGAGCTCTGCACTCTATACGTAGCGCACCTCAGACCACTACACTCTGCGTGTACCGCACCCCTGAGCTCTGTACTCTATACGTAGCGCACCTCAGAACACTACACTCTGCGTGTACCGCACCCCTGAACTCTGCACTCTATACGTAGCGCACCTCAGAACACTACACTCTGCGTGTACCGCACCCCTGAGCTCTGCACTCTATACGTAGCGCACCTCAGAACACTACACTCTGCGTGTACCACACCCCTGAACTCTGCACTCTATACGTAGCGCACCTCAGAACACTACACTCTGCGTGTACCGCACCCCTGAGCTCTGCACTCTATACGTAGCGCACCTCAGAACACTACACTCTGCGTGTACCGCACCCCTGAGCTCTGCACTCTATACGTAGCGCACCTCAGAACACTACACTGTGTGTGTGTAACTCAAACCTGAACTCTGCACTCCTATATGTAGCGCACCTCAGAACACAACACTCTGTGTGTACCGCACCCCTGAACGCTGCACTCTATACGTAGCGCACCTCAGAACACTACACTGTGTGTGTAACGCAAACCTGAACTCTGCACTCCTATATGTAGCGCACCTCAGAACACAACACTCTGTGTGTACCGCACCCCTGAACTGTGCACTCTATACGTAGCGCACCTCAGAACACAACACTCTCTGTGTACCGCACCCCTGAACTCTGCACTCTATACGTAGCGCACCTCAGAACACAACACTCTCTGTGTACCGCACCCCTGAACTCTGCACTCTATACATAGCGCACCTCAGAACACTACACTGTGTGTGTACCGCACCCCTGAACTCTGCACTCTATACGTAGCGCACCTCAGAACACAACACTGTGTGTACCGCACCCCTGAACTCTGCACTCTATACGTAGCGCACCTCAGAACACAACACTCTGTGTGTACCGCACCCCTGAACTCTGCACTCTATACGTAGCGCACCTCAGAACACAACACTCTGTGTGTACCGCACCCCTGAACTCTGCACTCTATACGTAGCGCACCTCAGAACACAACACTGTGTGTGTAACGCAAACCTGAACTCTGCACTCTATACGTAGCGCACCTCAGAACACAACACTCTGTGTGTACCGCACCCCTGAACTCTGCACTCTATACGTAGCGGACCTCAGAACACAACACTCTGTGTGTACCGCACCCCTGAACTCTGCTCTCTATACGTAGCGCACCTCAGAGCATTACACTCTGTGTGTACCGCACCCCTGAACTCTGCACTCTATACGTAGCGCACCTCAGAACACTACACTCTGTGTGTACCGCACCCCTGAACTCTGCATTCTATACATAGCGCACCTCAGAACACTACACTGTGTGTGTACCGCACCCCTGAACTCTGCACTCTATACGTAGCGCACCTCAGAACACAACACTGTGTGTGTAACGCAAACCTGAACTCTGCACTCTATACGTAGCGCACCTCAGAACACAACACTCTGTGTGTACCGCACCCCTGAACTCTGCACTCTATACGTAGCGCACCTCAGAACACAACACTCTGTGTGTACCGCACCCCTGAACTCTGCACTCTATACGTAGCGCACCTCAGAACACTACACTGTGTGTGTACCGCACCCCTGAACTCTGCACTCTATACGTAGCGCACCTCAGAACACAACACTGTGTGTGTACCGCACCCCTGAACTCTGCACTCTATACGTAGCGCACCTCAGAACACAACACTTTGTGTGTACCGCACCCCTGAACTCTGCACTCTATACGTAGCGCACCTCAGAACACAACACTTTGTGTGTACCGCACCCCTGAACTCTGCACTCTATACGTAGCGCACCTCAGAACACAACACTCTGTGTGTACCGCACCCCTGAACTCTGCACTCTATACGTAGCGCACCTCAGAACACTACACTGTGTGTGTACCGCACCCCTGAACTCTGCACTCTATACGTAGCGCACCTCAGAACACAACACTGTGTGTGTACCGCACCCCTGAACTCTGCACTCTATACGTAGCGCACCTCAGAACACAACACTTTGTGTGTACCGCACCCCTGAACTCTGCACTCTATACGTAGCGCACCTCAGAACACAACACTTTGTGTGTACCGCACCCCTGAACTCTGCACTCTATACGTAGCGCACCTCAGAACACAACACTCTGTGTGTACCGCACCCCTGAACTCTGCACTCTATACGTAGCGCACCTCAGAACACTACACTGTGTGTGTACCGCACCCCTGAACTCTGCACTCTATACGTAGCGCACCTCAGAACACAACACTCTGTGTGTACCGCACCCCTGAACTCTGCACTCTATACGTAGCGCACCTCAGAACACAACACTGTGTGTACCGCACCCCTGAACTCTGCACTCTATACGTAGCGCACCTCAGAACACAACACTCTGTGTGTACCGCACCCCTGAACTCTGCACTCTATACGTAGCGCACCTCAGAACACAACACTCTGTGTGTACCGCACCCCTGAACTCTGCACTCTATACGTAGCGCACCTCAGAACACTATACTCTGTGTGTACCGCACCCCTGAGCTCAGCACTCTATACGTAGTGCACCTCAGAACACTACACTGTGTGTGTACCGCACCCCTGAACTCTGCACTCTATATACGTAGCGCACCTCAGAACACTACACTGTGTGTGTACCGCACCCCTGAACTCTGCACTCTATACGTAGCGCACCTCAGAACACAACACTCTGTGTGTACCGCACCCCTGAACTCTGCACTCTATACGTAGCGCACCTCAGAACACTACACTGTGTGTGTACCGCACCCCTGAACTCTGCACTCTATACGTAGCGCACCTCAGAACACAACACTCTGTGTGTACCGCACCCCTGAACTCTGCACTCTATACGTAGCGCACCTCAGAACACTACACTGTGTGTAACGCAAACCTGAACTCTGCACTCTATACGTAGCGCACCTCAGAACACTACACTCTGTGTGTAACGCAAAACTGAACTCAGCACTCTGTACATAGTACACCCATGAACTCTGCACTCTATACATAGCGCACCTCAGAACACTATACTCTGTGTGTACCGCACCCCTGTGCTCAGTACTCTATATACGTAGCGCACCTTAGAACACTACACTCTGTGTGTACCACACGCTTGAACTCTGCACTTTATATACATAGCGCACCTCAGAACACTACACTCTGTGTGTAACGCAAACCTCAACTCAGCATTCTTTATATGTAGCGCACCTCAGAACACTACACTCTGTGTGTACCGCACCCCTGAACTCTGCACTCTATATACGTAGCGCACCTCAGAACACTACACTGTGTGTGTACCGCACCCCTGAACTCTGCACTCTATACGTAGCGCACCTCAGAACACTACACTGTGTGTGTACCGCACCCCTGAACTCTGCACTCTATATGTAGCGCACCTCAGAACACAACACTCTGTGTGTACCGCACCCCTGAACTCTGCACTCTATACGTAGCGGACCTCAGAACACAACACTCTGTGTGTACCACACCCCTGAACTCTGCACTCTATATACGTAGCGCACCTCAAAACACTACACTGTGTGTGTAACGCAAACCTGAACTCTGCACTCTATACGTAGCGCACCTCAGAACACAACACTCTGTGTACCGCACCCCTGAACTCTGCACTCTATACGTAGCGCACCTCAGAACACTACACTCTGTGTGTACCGCACCCCTGAACTCTGCACTCTATACGTAGCGCACCTCAGAACACAACACTCTGTGTGTACCGCACCCCTGAACTCTGCACTCTATACGTAGCGCACCTCAGAACACTACACTGTGTGTGTAACGCAAACCTGAACTCTGCACTCTATACGTAGCGCACCTCAGAACACAACACTCTGTGTGTACCGCACCCCTGAACTCTGCACTCTATACGTAGCGCACCTCAGAACACAACACTCTGTGTGTACCGCACCCCTGAACTCTGCACTCTATACGTAGCGCACCTCAGAACACTACACTGTGTGTGTACCGCAAACCTGAACTCTGCACTCTATACGTAGCGCACCTCAGAACACTACACTGTGTGTGTACCGCACCCCTGAACTTTGCACTCTATACGTAGCGCACCTCAGAACACAACACTCTGTGTGTACCGCACCCCTGAACTCTGCACTCTATACGTAGCGCACCTCAGAACACAACACTCTGTGTGTACCGCACCCCTGAACTCTGCACTCTATACGTAGCGCACCTCAGAACACTACACTCTGTGTGTACAGCACCCCTGAACTCTGCACTCTATACGTAGCGCACCTCAGAACACAACACTCTGTGTGTACCGCACCCCTGAACTCTGCACTCTATACGTAGTGCACCTCAGAACACTACACTGTGTGTGTACCGCAAACCTGAACTCTGCACTCTATACGTAGCGCACCTCAGAACACAACACTCTGTGTGTACCGCACCCCTGAACTTTGCACTCTATACGTAGCGCACCTCAGAACACAACACTCTGTGTGTACCGCACCCCTGAACTCTGCACTCTATACGTAGCGCACCTCAGAACACAACACTCTGTGTGTACCGCACCCCTGAACTCTGCACTCTATACGTAGCGCACCTCAGAACACAACACTCTGTGTGTACCGCACCCCTGAACTCCTGCACTCTATACGTAGCGCACCTCAGAACACTACACTCTGTGTGTACCGCACCCCTGAACTCTGCACTCTATACGTAGCGCACCTCAGAACACTACACTGTGTGTGTACCGCACCCCTGAACTCTGCACTCTATATGTAGCGCACCTCAGAACACAACACTCTGTGTGGACCGCACCCCTGATCTCTGCACTCTATACGTAGCGCACCTCAGAACACAACACTCTGTGTGTACCGCACCCCTGAACTCTGCACTCTATACGTAGCGCACCTCAGAACACAACACTCTGTGTGTACCGCACCCCTGAACTCTGCACTCTATACGTAGCGCACCTCAGAGCACTACACTCTGTGTGTACCGCACTCCTGAACTCTGCACTCTATACGTAGCGCACCTCAGAATACAACACTCTGTGTGTACCGCACCCCTGAACTCTGCACTCTATACGTAGCGCACCTCAGAACACTACACTGTGTGTGTACCGCACCCCTGAACTCTGCACTCTATACGTAGCGCACCTCAGAGCACTACACTCTGTGTGTACCGCACTCCTGAACTCTGCACTCTATACGTAGCGCACCTCAGAATACAACACTCTGTGTGTACCGCACCCCTGAACTCTGCACTCTATACGTAGCGCACCTCAGAACACTACACTGTGTGTGTACCGCACCCCTGAACTCTGCACTCTATACATAGCGCACCTCAGAACACAACACTGTGTGTGTAACGCAAACCTGAACTCTGCACTCTATACGTAGCGCACCTCAGAACACAACACTCTGTGTGTACCGCACCCCTGAACTCTGCACTCTATACGTAGCGCACCTCAAAACACTACACTGTGTGTGTACCGCACCCCTGAACTCTGCACTCTATACGTAGCGCACCTCAGAACACTACACTGTGTGTGTACCGCACTCCTGAACTCTGCACTCTATACGTAGCGCACCTCAGAACACAACACTGTGTGTATCGCACCCCTGAACTCTGCACTCTATACGTAGCGCACCTCAGAACACAACACTCTGTGTGTACCGCACCCCTGAACTCTGCACTCTATACGTAGCACACCTCAGAACACAACACTCTGTGTGTACCGCACCCCTGAACTCTGCACTCTATACGTAGCGCACCTCAGAACACAACTCTCTGTGTGTACCGCACCCCTGAACTCTGCACTCTATACGTAGCGCACCTCAGAACACAACACTGTGTGTGTAACTCAAACCTGAACTCTGCACTCTATACGTAGCGCACCTCAGAACACAACACTCTGTGTGTACCGCACCCCTGAACTCTGCACTCTATACGTAGCGGACCTCAAAACACAACACTCTGTGTGTACCGCACCCCTGAACTCTGCACTCTATACGTAGCGCACCTCAGAACACAACACTCTGTGTGTACCGCACCCCTGAACTCTGCTCTCTATACGTAGCGCACCTCAGAGCACTACACTCTGTGTGTACCGCACTCCTGAACTCTGCACTCTATACGTAGCGCACCTCAGAATACAACACTCTGTGTGTACCGCACCCCTGAACTCTGCACTCTATACATAGCGTACCTCAGAACACAACACTGTGTGTGTAACGCAAACCTGAACTCTGCATTCTATACGTAGCGCACCTCAGAACACAACACTCTGTGTGTACCGCACCCCTGAACTCTGCACTCTATACGTAGCGCACCTCAAAACACTACACTGTGTGTGTACCGCACCCCTGAACTCTGCAATCTATACGTAGCGCACCTCAGAACACTACACTGTGTGTGTACCGCACTCCTGAACTCTGCACTCTATACGTAGCGCACCTCAGAACACAACACTGTGTGTATCGCACCCCTGAACTCTGCACTCTATACGTAGCGCACCTCAGAACACAACACTCTGTGTGTACCGCACCCCTGAACTCTGCACTCTATACGTAGCGCACCTCAGAACACTACACTGTGTGTGTACCGCACCCCTGAACTCTGCACTCTATACGTAGCGCACCTCAGAACACAACACTCTGTGTGTACCGCACCCCTGAACTCTGCACTCTATACGTAGCGCACCTCAGAACACAACACTCTGTGTGTACCGCACCCCTGAACTCTGCACTCTATACGTAGCGCACCTCAGAACACAACACTGTGTGTGTAACTCAAACCTGAACTCTGCACTCTATACGTAGCGCACCTCAGAACACAACACTCTGTGTGTACCGCACCCCTGAACTCTGCACTCTATACGTAGCGGACCTCAAAACACAACACTCTGTGTGTACCGCACCCCTGAACTCTGCACTCTATACGTAGCGCACCTCAGAACACAACACTCTGTGTGTACCGCACCCCTGAACTCTGCTCTCTATACGTAGCGCACCTCAGAGCACTACACTCTTTGTGTACCGCACTCCTGAACTCTGCACTCTATACGTAGCGCACCTCAGAATACAACACTCTGTGTGTACCGCACCCCTGAACTCTGCACTCTATACGTAGCGCACCTCAGAACACTACACTGTGTGTGTACCGCACCCCTGAACTCTGCACTCTATACATAGCGCACCTCAGAACACAACACTGTGTGTGTAACGCAAACCTGAACTCTGCATTCTATACGTAGCGCACCTCAGAACACAACACTCTGTGTGTACCGCACCCCTGAACTCTGCACTCTATACGTAGCGCACCTCAAAACACTACACTGTGTGTGTACCGCACCCCTGAACTCTGCACTCTATACGTAGCGCACCTCAGAACACTACACTGTGTGTGTACCGCACTCCTGAACTCTGCACTCTATACGTAGCGCACCTCAGAACACAACACTGTGTGTATCGCACCCCTGAACTCTGCACTCTATACGTAGCGCACCTCAGAACACAACACTCTGTGTGTACCGCACCCCTGAACTCTGCACTCTATACGTAGCGCACCTCAGAACACTACACTGTGTGTGTACCGCACCCCTGAACTCTGCACTCTATACGTAGTGCACCTCAGAACACAACACTGTGTGTACCGCACCCCTGAACTCTGCACTCTATACGTAGCGCACCTCAGAACACAACACTCTGTGTGTACCGCACCCCTGAACTCTGCACTCTATACGTAGCGCACCTCAGAACACAACACTGTGTGTGTAACGCAAACCTGAACTCTGCACTCTATACGTAGCGCACCTCAGAACACAACAATCTGTGTGTACCGCACCCCTGAACTCTGCACTCTATACGTAGCTCACCTCAGAACACTACACTGTGTGTAACGCAAACCTGAACTCTGCACTCTATACGTAGCGCACCTCAGAACACTACACTCTGTGTGTAACGCACCCCTGAACTCTGCACTCTATACGTAGCGCACCTCAGAACACAACACTGTGTGTGTAACGCAAACCTGAACTCTGCACTCTATACGTAGCGCACCTCAGAACACAACACTCTGTGTGTACCGCACCCCTGAACTCTGCACTCTATACGTAGCGGACCTCAGAACACAACACTCTGTGTGTACCTCACCCCTGAACTCTGCACTCTATACGTAGCGCACCTCAGAACACAACACTCTGTGTGTACCGCACCCCTGAACTCTGCACTCTATACGTAGCGCACCTCAGAACACAACACTCTGTGTGTACCGCACCCCTGAACTCTGCTCTCTATACGTAGCGCACCTCAGAGCACTACACTCTGTGTGTACCGCACCCCTGAACTCTGCACTCTATACGTAGCGCACCTCAGAACACAACACTCTGTGTGTACCGCACCCCTGAACTCTGCTCTCTATACGGAGCGCACCTCAGAGCACTACACTCTGTGTGTACCGCACCCCTGAACTCTGCACTCTATACGTAGCGCACCTCAGAACACTACACTGTGTGTGTACCGCACCCCTGAACTCTGCACTCTATACGTAGCGCACCTCAGAACACAACACTGTGTGTGTACCGCACCCCCGAACTCTGCACTCTATACGTAGCGCACCTCAGAACACTACACTGTGTGTGTACCGCACCCCTGAACTCTGCACTCTATACGTAGCGCACCTCAGAACACTACACTGTGTGTGTACCGCACTCCTGAACTCTGCACTCTATACGTAGCGCACCTCAGAACACAACACTGTGTGTACCGCACCCCTGAACTCTGCACTCTATACGTAGCGCACCTCAGAACACAACACTCTGTGTGTACCGCACCCCTGAACTCTGCACTCTATACGTAGCGCACCTCAGAACCCTACACTGTGTGTGTACCGCACCCCTGAACTCTGTACTCTATACGTAGTGCACCTCAGAACACAACACTGTGTGTACCGCACCCCTGAACTCTGCACTCTATACGTAGCGCACCTCAGAACACAACACTCTGTGTGTACCGCACCCCTGAACTCTGCACTCTATACGTAGCGCACCTCAGAACACAACAATCTGTGTGTACCGCACCCCTGAACTCTGCACTCTATACGTAGCGCACCTCAGAACACTACACTGTGTGTAACGCAAACCTGAACTCTGCACTCTATACGTAGCGCACCTCAGAACACTACACTCTGTGTGTAACGCAAAACTGAACTCAGCACTCTGTACATAGTACACCCCTGAACTCTGCACTCTATACATAGCGCACCTCAGAACACTATACTCTGTGTGTACCGCACCCCTGAGCTCAGTACTCTATATACGTAACGCACCTTAGAACACTACAGTCTGTGTGTACCACACGCTTGAACTCTGCACTTTATATACATAGCGCACCTCAGAACACTACACTCTGTGTGTAACGCAAACCTCAACTCAGCATTCTATATATGTAGCGCACCTCAGAACACTACACTCTGTGTGTACCGAACCCCTGAACTCTGCACTCTATACGTAGTGCACCTCAGAACACAACACTCTGTGTGTACCGCACCCCTGAACTCTGCTCTCTATACGTAGCGCACCTCAGAGCACTACACTCTGTGTGTACCGCACCCCTGAACTCTGCACTCTATACGTAGCGCACCTCAGAACACAACACTCTGTGTGTACCGCACCCCTGAACTCTGCACTCTATACGTAGCGCACCTCAGAACACTACACTGTGTGTGTACCGCACCCCTGAACTCTGCACTCTATACGTAGCGCACCTCAGAACACAACACTGTGTGTGTACCGCACCCCTGAACTCTGCACTCTATACGTAGCGCACCTCAGAACACTACACTGTGTGTGTACCGCACCCCTGAACTCTGCACTCTATACGTAGCGCACCTCAGAACCCTACACTGTGTGTGTACCGCACCCCTGAACTCTGCACTCTATACGTAGCGCACCTCAGAACCCTACACTGTGTGTGTACCGCACCCCTGAACTCTGCACTCTATACGTAGCGCACCTCAGAACACAACACTGTGTGTACCGCACCCCTGAACTCTGCACTCTATACGTAGCGCACCTCAGAACACAACACTCTGTGTGTACCGCACCCCTGAACTCTGCACTCTATACGTAGCGCACCTCAGAACACAACACTGTGTGTGTACCGCACCCCTGAACTCTGCACTCTATACGTAGCGCACCTCAGAACACTACACTGTGTGTGTACCGCACCCCTGAACTCTGCACTCTATACGTAGCGCACCTCAGAACACTACACTGTGTGTGTACCGCACTCCTGAACTCTGCACTCTATACGTAGCGCACCTCAGAACACAACACTGTGTGTACCGCACCCCTGAACTCTGCACTCTATACGTAGCGCACCTCAGAACACAACACTCTGTGTGTACCGCACCCCTGAACTCTGCACTCTATACGTAGCGCACCTCAGAACCCTACACTGTGTGTGTACCGCACCCCTGAACTCTGCACTCTATACGTAGTGCACCTCAGAACACAACACTGTGTGTACCGCACCCCTGAACTCTGCACTCTATACGTAGCGCACCTCAGAACACAACACTCTGTGTGTTCCGCACCCCTGAACTCTGCACTCTATACGTAGCGCACCTCAGAACACAACAATCTGTGTGTACCGCACCCCTGAACTCTGCACTTTATATACATAGCGCACCTCAGAACACTACACTCTGTGTGTAACGCAAACCTCAACTCAGCATTCTATATATGTAGCGCACCTCAGAACACTACACTCTGTGTGTACCGAACCCCTGAACTCTGCACTCTATACGTAGTGCACCTCAGAACACTACACTGTGTGTGTACCGCACCCCTGAACTCTGCACTCTATATACGTAGCGCACCTCAGAACACTACACTGTGTGTGTACCGCACCCCTGAACTCTGCACTCTATACGTAGCGCACCTCAGAACACTACACTGTGTGTGTACCGCACCCCCGAACTCTGCACTCTATATGTAGCGCACCTCAGAACACAACACTCTGTGTGTACCGCACCCCTGAACTCTGCACTCTATACGTAGCGGACCTCAGAACACAACACTCTGTGTGTACCGCACCCCTGAACTCTGCACTCTATACGTAGCGGACCTCAAAACACTACACTGTGTGTGTAACGCAAACCTGAACTCTGCACTCTATACGTAGCGCACCTCAGAACACAACACTGTGTGTACCGCACCCCTGAGCTCTGCACTCTATACGTAGCGCACCTCAGAACACAACACTGTGTGTACCGCACCCCTGAACTCTGCACTCTATACGTAGCGCACCTCAGAACACAACACTCTGTGTGTACCGCACCCCTGAACTCTGCACTCTATACGTAGTGCACCTCAGAACACTACACTGTGTGTGTAACGCAAACCTGAACTCTGCACTCTATACGTAGCACACCTCAGAACACAACAATCTGTGTGTACCGCACCCCTGAACTCTGCACTCTATACGTAGCGCACCTCAGAACACTACACTGTGTGTGTACCGCACCCCTGAACTCTGCACTCTATACGTAGCGCACCTCAGAACACAACAATCTGTGTGTACCGCACCCCTGAACTCTGCACTCTATACGTAGCGCACCTCAGAACACTACACTGTGTGTAACGCAAACCTGAACTCTGCACTCTATACGTAGCGCACCTCAGAACACTACACTCTGTGTGTAACGCAAAACTGAACTCAGCACTCTGTACATAGTACACCCCTGAACTCTGCACTCTATACATAGCGCACCTCAGAACACTATACTCTGTGTGTACCGCACCCCTGAGCTCAGTACTCTTTATACGTAACGCACCTTAGAACACTACACTCTGTGTGTACCACACGCTTGAACTCTGCACTTTATATACATAGCGCACCTCAGAACACTACACTCTGTGTGTAACGCAAACCTCAACTCAGCATTCTAAATATGTAGCGCACCTCAGAACACTACACTCTGTGTGTACCGAACCCCTGAACTCTGCACTCTATACGTAGTGCACCTCAGAACACTACACTGTGTGTGTACCGCACCCCTGAACTCTGCACTCTATACGTAGCGCACCTCAGAACACTACACTGTGTGTGTACCGCACCCCCGAACTCTGCACTCTATATGTAGCGCACCTCAGAACACAACACTCTGTGTTTACCGCACCCCTGAACTCTGCACTCTATACGTAGCGGACCTCAGAACACAACACTCTGTGTGTACCGCACCCCTGAACTCTGCACTCTATACGTAGCGCACCTCAAAACACTACACTGTGTGTGTAACGCAAACCTGAACTCTGCACTCTATACGTAGCGCACCTCAGAACACAACACTGTGTGTACCGCACCCCTGAGCTCTGCACTCTATACGTAGCGCACCTCAGAACACAACACTCTGTGTACCGCACCCCTGAACTCTGCACTCTATACGTAGCGCACCTCAGAACACTACACTCTGTGTGTACCGCACCCCTGAACTCTGCACTCTATACGTAGCGCACCTCAGAACACAACACTCTGTGTGTACCGCTCCCCTGAACTCTGCACTCTATATGTAGCGCACCTCAGAACACTACACTGTGTGTGTACCGCACCCCTGAACTCTGCACTCTATACGTAGCGCACCTCAGAACACAACAATCTGTGTGTACCGCACCCCTGAACTCTGCACTCTATACGTAGCGCACCTCAGAACACAACAATCTGTGTGTACCGCACCCCTGAACTCTGCACTCTATACGTAGCGCACCTCAGAACACAACACTCTGTGTGTACCGCACCCCTGAACTCTGCACTCTATATGTAGCGCACCTCAGAACACAACACTCTGTGTGTACCGCACCCCTGAACTCTGCACTCTATACGTAGCGCACCTCAGAACACAACACTCTGTGTGTACCGCACCCCTGAACTCTGCACTCTATACGTAGCGCACCTCAGAACACAACACTCTGTGTGTACCGCACCCCTGAACTCTGCACTCTATACGTAGCGCACTTAAGAACACAACACTGTGTGTTTAACGCAAACCTGAACTCTGCACTCTATACGTAGCGCACCTCAGAACACAACACTCTGTGTCTACCGCACCCCTGAACTCTGTACTCTATACGTAGCGCACCTCAGAACACAACACTCTGTGTGTACCGCACCCCTGAACTCTGCACTCTATACGTAGCGCACCTCAGAACACAACACTCTGTGTGTACCGCACCCCTGAACTCTGCACTCTATACGTAGCGCACCTCAGAACACTACACTCTGTGTGTACCGCACCCCTGAGCTTTGCACTCTATACGTAGCGCACCTCAGAACACAACACTCTGTGTGTACCGCACCCCTGAACTCTGCACTCTATACGTAGCGCACCTCAGAACACAACACTCTGTGTGTACCGCACCCCTGAGCTCTGCACTCTATACGTAGCGCACCTCAGAACACTAAACTGTGTGTGTACCGCACCCCTGAACTCTGCACTCTATACGTAGCGCACCTCAGAACACAACACTCTGTGTGGACCGCACCCCTGAACTCTGCAATCTATACGTAGCGCACCTCAGAACACAACACTTTGTGTGTAACGCAAAACTGAACTCAGCACTCTGTACATAGTACACCCCTGAGCGCTGCATTCTATACGTAGCACACCTCAAAACACTATACTCTGTGTGTACCGCACCCCTGAACTCAGCACTCTATATACGTAGCACACCTCAGAACAATACACTCTGTGTGTACTATACCCCTGAACTCTGCACTTTATATACATAGCGCACCTCAGAACACTACACTTTGTGTGTACCGCACCCCTGAACTCTGCACTCTATACGTAGCGCACCTCAGAACACAACACTCTGTGTGGACCGCACCCCTGAACTCTGCAATCTATACGTAGCGCACCTCAGAACACAACACTCTGTGTGTACCGCACCCCTGAACTCTGCACTCTATACGTAGCGTACCTCAGAACACAACACTCTGTGTGTAACGCAAAACTGAACCCAGCACTCTGTACATAGTACACCCCTGAGCTCAGCACTCTATATACGTAGCGCACCTTAGAACACTACACTCTGTGTGTACCGAACCCCTGAACTCTGCACTCTATACGTAGTGCACCTCAGAACACTACACTGTGTGTGTACCGCACCCCTGAACTCTGCTCTCTATATACGTAGCGCACCTCAGAACACTACACTGTGTGTGTACCGCACCCCTGAACTCTGCACTCTATACGTAGCGCACCTCAGAACACAACACTCTGTGTGTACCGCACCCCTGAACTCTGCACTCTATACGTAGCGCACCTCAGAACACTACACTGTGTGTGTACCGCACCCCTGAACTCTGCACTCTATACGTAGCGCACCTCCGAACACTACACTGTGTGTGTAACGCAAACCTGAACTCTGCACTCTATACGTAGCGCACCTCAGAACACAACACTCTGTGTGTACCGCACCCCTGAACTCTGCACTCTATACGTAGTGCACCTCAGAACACTACACTGTGTGTGTAACGCAAATCTGAACTCTGCACTCTATACGTAGCGCACCTCAGAACACTACACTCTGTGTGTAACGCAAAACTGAACTCAGCACTCTGTACATAGTACACCCCTGAGCGCTGCATTCTATACGTAGCACACCTCAAAACACTATACTCTGTGTGTACCGCACCCCTGAACTCAGCACTCTATATACGTAGCACACCTCAGAACAATACACTCTGTGTGTACCATACCCCTGAACTCTGCACTTTATATACATAGCGCACCTCAGAACTCTACACTGTGTGTGTAACGCAAACCTGAACTCAGCACTCTATACGTAGCGCACCTCAGAACACAACACTCTGTGTTTACTGCACCCCTAAACTCTCCACTCTATACGTAGCGCACCTCAGAACACAACACTCTGTGTGTACCGCACCCCTGAGCTCTGCACTCTATACGTAGCGCACCTCAGAACACTAAACTGTGTGTGTACCGCACCCCTGAACTCTGCACTCTATACGTAGCGCACCTCAGAACACAACACTCTGTGTGGACCGCACCCCTGAACTCTGCAATCTATACGTAGCGCACCTCAGAACACAACACTTTGTGTGTAACGCAAAACTGAACTCAGCACTCTGTACATAGTACACCCCTGAACTCTGCACTGTATACGTAGCGCACCTCAAAACACTATACTCTGTGTGTACCGCACCCCTGAACTGAGCACTCTATATACGTAGCGCACCTCAGAACAATACACTCTGTGTGTACCGCACCCCTGAACTCTGCACTTTATATACATAGCGCACCTCAGAACACTACACTGTGTGTGTAACGCAAACCTGAACTCAGCACTCTGTATATAGTACAACCCTGAACTCTGCACTCTATACGTACCGCACCTCAGAACACAACACTCTGTGTGTACTGCACCCCTAAACTCTCCACTCTATACGTAGCGCACCTCAGAACACAACACTCTGTGTGTAACGCAAAACTGAACCCAGCACTCTGTACATAGTACACCCCTGAACTCTGCACTCTATACGTAGCGCACTTCAGAACACTATACTCTGTGTGTACCGCACCCCTGAGCTCAGCACTCTATATACGTAGCGCACCTTAGAACACTACACTCTGTGTGTACCACACCCTTGAACTCTGCACTTTATATAGCTAGCGCACCTCAGAACACTACACTCTGTGTGTAACGCAAACCTCAACTCAGCACTCTATATATGTAGCGCACCTCAGAACACTACACTCTGTGTGTACTGAACCCCTGAACTCTGCACTCTATACGTAGTGCACCTCAGAACACTACACTGTGTGTGTACCGCACCCCTGAACTCTGCACTCTATATACGTAGCGCACCTCAGAACACTACACTGTGTGTGTACCGCACCCCTGAACTCTGCACTTTATATACATAGTGCACCTCAGAACACAACACCCTGTGTGTAATGCAAACCTGAACTTAGCACTCTGTACATAGTAAACCCCTGAACTCTGCACTCTATACGTAGCGCACCTCAGAACACAACACTGTGTGTGTACCGCACCCCTGAACTCTGCACTCTATATACATAGTGCACCTCAGAACACAACACTCTGTGTGTAACACAAACCTGAACTCTGCACTCTATATACAGTTGTGTTCAAAATAATAGCAGTGTGTTGAAAAAAGTGAATAAAGCTCAAAATCCTTCTAATAGCTTTTATTTCCATACACACAAATGCATTGGGAACACTACACATTCTATTCCAAATCAAAACATGAAGAAAAATATATCAAATTTGTGTTGTTCCTCAAAAAAAATTGAAGAAAAGTGAATATTAGACTGTTCAAAAAAATAGCAGTGTTTGTATTCTTCTTTACAAACTCAAACATTCACTATATAAACTGAAAAATGTTTGAAGATTTTGCTTTCCTTTGAATCACTTAATGAATATTTAGTTGTATAAGCACTGTTTCTGAGAACTGCTGTACATCTGTGTTGCATGGAGTCAACCAACTTCTGGCACCTGTGGACAGATATTCCAGCCCAGGATGATTGGACTACATTCCACAGTTCTTCTCTATTTCTTGGTTTTGCCTCAGAAACTGCATTTTTGATGTCACCCCACAAGTTTTCTATTGGATTAAGATCCGGGGATTGGGCTGGCCACTCCATAACGTCAATCTTGTTGGTCTGGAACCAAGATGTTGCACGTTTACTGGTGTGTTTGGGGTCTTTGTCTTGTTGGAACACCCATTTCAAGGGCATTTCCTCTTCAGCATAAGGCAGCATGACCTCTTCAAGTATTCTGATGTATTCAAACTGATCCATGATCCCTGGTATGCGATAAATAGGCCCAACACCGTAGTATGAGAAACATCCCCATATCATGATGCTTGCGCCACCATGCTTCACTGTCTTCACAGTGTACTGTGGCTTGAATTCAGTGTTTGGGGGTCGTCTGACAAACTATCTCCGGCCACTAGACCCAAAAAGAACAATCTTACTTTCATCAGTCCACAAAATGTTGCGCCATTTCTCTTTAGGCCAGTCAATGTGCTCTTTGGCAAATTGTAACCTCTTCAGCACGTCTTTTTTTCAGCAGTGGGACTTTGCGGGGGCTTCTTGCAGATAGCTTGGCTTCACATAGGCGTCTTCTAATTGTAACAGTACTCAGAGGTAACTTTAGACCTTCTTTGATCTTCCTGGAGCTGATTGTTGGCTGAGTCCTTGCCATTTTGGCTATTCTTCTATCCATTCGAATGGTAGTTTTTCGCTTTCTTCCACGTCTTTCAGGTTTTGGTTGCCATTTTAAAGCATTTGCGATCATTTTAGCTTAGCAGCCTAATTTCAGAGAGAACTGCACTGTAACCAGCATGTACAACATTTGCTGCCTTCCTTCCTTAAATAAGGGCAATAATTGCCACCTGTTTTTCAAAGAATGAATGACCTCATTAATAGAACTCCACACTGCTATTATTTTGAACATGCCCCTTTCACTTAGTGATTCAATTACACAGAATCAGCAGCATGCATGTCATGACTGTTGGGTCTGTTGGATTTCTATTACTCTACTACACCTGCTAGTAAATTATTTGCCATGTAGAAATATAATTTCTACCAAAAACAGTGATTGATCAGGTTAGTGATGTCTGACTGCTATTATTTTGAACACAACTATCTGTAGTGCACCTCAGAACATTAGCTGTGTGTACCGCACCCCTGAACTCTGCACTCTGTACATAATACACCCCTGAACTCTGCACTCTATACGTAGTGCACCTCAGAACACAACACTCTGTGTGTAAAACAAACCTGAACTCAGTACTCTGTACATAGCAGACCCCTGAACTCTGCACTGTTTGCAGTGCACTCCTGAACTCTGCACCCTGTATGTAATGCAGTTCTGGAAATCTGCACAGACCTACTATTTGCTGCAGGTGTGTGTGTGTATGGGGGGCGTTATGGTGGAACGTGGTTGAGTTCCTGCACCTATTCTCCGAGAAAAAAAAGCCCTGCCTATAGGTGACCAAAAACAAGTGATTATATCTCCAATCGATCGTACATTGCCGATCAGATCCATGCCTTGCTGGAGGTTTGCTTTCTGATATGTCCAAGGCCTTTCTTGTGAAATATTCCTCGGTGTTCCTATTGATTATAAAGTCTTAGGACTACAGTTAGTCCCCTACATACAAATATTCAACTTGCAAACTTTCAGATATGCAATCATGTGTTTGCATGTCACACACTCAGTTTTTTTTGTTCAACCCAACAGGCTGAACGAAAAAAATGAATCGATTACTGTACCAAACACAAGCAATGTTGGTGTGGCAATCTCCCACACTGTGCCTTTGAGTTCTGACAGGGGGATCACCCCTGCCAGAACACACTGATCGTTACTCGCAGCCACTTTCTGCAAGTGCTGATCTTTGTTGGACTTAGGAACAAGCTTCCAGAACAGAACTCATTCGTAAGTAGGGGTCTTACTGGAATGTGATTCTGTTGAATTTCCCTACTTGATGGGTTTATTTATTTAACGTTGCCTGTTCCAAAAGTTCCTGCTAACTCCACCAGCAAGTAGAGCATGTTAGATTTTGGCACTTATGTTACTTTGTACAATGGTCACCTGTATTTTGTACAAAAATTTAACATATACTGGTTATATGGTTTGTTTTTTTTTACTTTTTCAGTAAAAACTAAGAGAAAGAAAAATTTCCCCTCTATTAACTGGGGACAACCCAAAATGTTTGCTTACTTTTACTTTCACTTTCGATAATGATGGTAAACAGGACAAATAGAGTGGGTGAGCCTCCCTAACAGGTAGCACAGACAGCAGTAAAAGCCTGACAGGTGTTGGTCTCCACTCTATCCAACACTAAAAAAAAATGCTCTTACTTATACTTTAACCACCAGGCCTATACGGACACTTTTTCTTTACATGTAAAAACCTTCTTTTTTTTTTTTGCTAGAAAGTTACTTAGAACTCCCAAACATTATTTTTTAAGCAGAGACCCTAGAGAATAAAATGGAGATGATTGGGGATGTTCCAATCGTTGATCATATCTATGGTCAGCCAGTGGAACCGACGGCTGAATTTCTGGGCTCGCCGGAGGGACAGGACAGCCCGGGAAGGGACCCCCATCTGGTGCCTGTAAAAGCAATCCAGCAGCTAATTAGTTGCTAGGATTGCTTTTACAAAAGAGTCTACCATCGGCTTAAAACACAGATACCAGGATGGTGCCTGTAGCTGCAGGTATCATCCTGGTATAACCACTCAGAGTCCAGCGATGTACCGGTACATTGCTGGGGCTTAAGTGGTTAAAGTAGAACTAATGGCCGATTTTGGATAGAGTGTTCTGTTACATACACAGGGCTTAAAATTTCGAGTCTAGACCTACTAGCCATGCACAAACCTTACTCTCCACCAGTTGCCCCACCCAACCTTGCCCAGGTCTGCCCCCACCCCGGCCCATCCCCCCTTCTCTCCCCTCTGACAGCAGGGCGGGGCAAGCTCAGTGAGAAAGGGCCACTGTCCATTCACATCGTACTGGGAGTGGCTGTGTGCGGACCGCACCCGCCTCAGGACACCACTGCTCGCCACACAAGGATTTCCCCTCGCATTTGGCGAGCAGCTTTTTTCAAGCCCTGACATACAGTATATTCTGTCAAGACATTTAAGTAGCTATATAGCCATTGACAGACTCTGGGTAAATAGAGTTAATGGTTCTGTTTTTCTGTCTAAGTTAAATTTATGATCCTGTTAGGTTGCGGGATCTTCTGCTAAGAAAGTCTAATGGAATTCATGAGGGGTTTCTATGGAATACTGACTTCTACAGGCAGAAACAACTTCAATATAACTTGTGTTGCAGACTGGTGAATTGTAACAGAATATGGGACCACAGTGTTTTTGATTCCTATTTGAGGGTGTCCAGATCCCATTACTGTCTCAAACTAGTTCTCGTCCCTTTGATCCTACTGGGATAGGGTGCAAAGGCTTTGGGCCCTTCCATGTAGATCAGCTTGTCTTTGCACTCTGTGATTCTAGCTCCCCTCCTGGAATCTTTTCTTTCTAGGGGTTCTGTTTTTTTTTCTGCTGATCTTTGGTGGGTCTTCTCATCCAGTGCCACCTTAACAGCATCATGGGCAAAGGCAAAGTAATGCACTAGACCCCCTACCAGGGAGATGATGACCTGTTGTGTTCATAGCACACTGCAGCACACAGTGGATTTGGCTAAATTATGCCACATATTGGTTGTGGCTTTTTAGTCTGATTTTTTGCACTGTTCCACAAAACATGTCTCAGCAATCAGCCTGCAAAGGTGATATTGGAAAAAAAAAATATTATGAGATCAGCAGCCCTTTGCTATATCCCTAAACTGCAGTGTACCATGTAAGATGAGACATGATCTCCACATCTGACCTGGAAAAGCATATGTTTTATTGCATTCTGATGCTTTTTGCACTTTTTTAATGAATGCTTTTATTCATTATTTTTATTTGGGTGTATTATTTTCAGTGACAATATTACCAATTTCATGACTGTCTTATTATTATTATACAGTATTTATAAAGCGCCAATGGTTCACTCAGCGCTGTACATTACAAAGGGGGACAGAACATGTGACAGAACAATACCAATACAATGCAAAACATGAGGGGATCAAGGGCCCTGCTCTTTCGAGCTTACAATCTAGGTCTTATCTTTATAACTTCTTGTATTCACAGGGCACCTGCTGTCTTTGTCTGTCCTTTTGCCTTTAGTGGAATCCCCACCACCTCTTGATGGAGAAAGGAAAGAAAACATGGCCTTGAGAGTCTTTGAAGTACCATTGAGAATTTAAGAGGGGATCACTATTCTATAAGCATTTTACTTGCAGATTTAAACCTGTGGCCTTTGGAAATGATGTTCAAAAGTCAGGGACTTGTTTAAATGTTTATTTAAGCAGGAAGGTATTTTATCTGGCAGGTGCTAGCTAGAACACAGAAACAGCTTGGGCTGTGATTAAATGCTGTCACTCACTACCAATGTTTTGGGAAGAGGAAGAGGGTGATTTACTGCCAATGGCAATCAACAACAAATGGGAAGTGGGGGGCTGGGGGTAAGGTACATGGTGTTTCATTACTGCTGACTACACATGAATGTGGGAAGCATTGTTTACAGCTACTGACCACCAATATATATTTTTTTTTGTGGGAGTTCTTTACCAGTGATTCAGGGGTGAGGTTGATTATTTACTGCAACTGGCTATCAATTATTCATGGCAGGCCTAGGAACCTGCGACCTTTGCTGTGTCTAGCGATGTCTCTCCTTGCTGAGCTACTTCAGATGCTGGAGAGCACCCTGTCTGATCCAATGGACAATCCTGCTTTGTACCTTGTTTTTCCTGAACATTGAACTTCTTGCTCCTCCCATGAACTTTTCAACCACATGCCGCCCAGCCACTGTAGAAATATGGTGGCAGGGCGGCATGGCTGGGAAAAACCACGTTTTAAAACGTGTGTTTTCAAAACAGGGGGCGCGCGCGAGGCGCTCTGCTGCCCTACCTGTCCCGACGATCAGGGCCGCGGATGTCAGTTGCCGGGTCACAGCCGGTCGTTACCGGCTATGTCCCGGCAATTAGCGGCAATCACTGACAGAGAGCACAGCTGCAGTAGCTGTGCTTTCTGTCAGTTCCCTGACAGCTCCTGACACGCTGATCGGGACAGAAGAGTTTATCTGTCCGAATCAGTGTGTCTCCGTGCAGTACACACCCCCGCCCCCTAGTAAACCACTCCCCTCACACAGTTAACCCTTTCACTGAATAATAAAGTTAACCCCTTCCTCCCCACTGCCATTAGTACAGTGTCAGTGGTTTTTTTTTTTTTGCACTGATCACTGTATTGGTGTCACTGGGGATGTCAGTGACCCCAAGTCAGTTCCCCCCCAGTGTCAGAATGTCCGCTGCAGTCCTGCCATAATTCACTGATCGCCGCCATTATTAGTATAAAAAAAATTAAAAATCCCAGTATCTTTCCCGCCATTTGTAAACGCTATAACTTTCACGTAAACCAATTAATTTACATGTATTGGGGTTTTTTTTAGCAAAGACATGTCGCAGAATACATTTTGGCAGAAATTTATGACTAAATTTGATTTTTAAATTTTTTTTTACTGGACAGGTTTTATAGCAAAAAGTCCAAAATATTGTTTTTTTTCCTCAAAATTATCAGCCTTTTTTTTTTTTATAGCGCAAAAAAATAAAAAATGCACAGGCGATCAAATATCATTGAAAGCTCAATTTGTGGGGAAAAAAAAGGAGGTAAATTTAATTTATGTACTGTATTGCATGACCGCGCAATTGTACGTTAAACTAGTGCAGCGCTGGATAGCAAAAAAATGGCGTAAATTGCAGTATCTATACCATAGTTTGTAAATGCTATAACTTTCACACAAAGCAATCAATATACACTTATTGGGATTTTTTTTTACCAAAAACATGTAGCAAAATACATTTTTGCCTAAATTTATAACTAACTTTCTGTTTACTATATATTTTTTATAGCTGAAAGTAAAAAATATTGTTTTTCTTCAAAATGTTTGGTCTTTTTTTGTTTATAGTGTGAAAAATAAAAAGCGCACAGGTGATCAAATACCACCAAAAGAAAGCTCTATTTATGTGAAAAAAAGGACATAAATTTCGTTTGGGTGCAGCATTGCATGACCGCGCAATTATCAGTTGAATTTGTGCAGCACCGAGTAGCAAAAAAGAGGCCTGGTCATTAAGGGGGGTAAATCCTTAGGAGGGCAAGTGGTTATTTAAGCCATGCCTTTTCACCTTCTATTTGCCAGACTATTGTGCTCTCTACAGTCAATATCTTGCTCCTGCCACTCTCCGTATCTCTGCTACCACTTGTTACCAACCTTTGGCTTGTTCCTCGACTACGCTCCTGCTCAATCCCAACCTGCAACCATCTGTTACCGTTCTTTGGCTTGTTTACATACAGCAACCTGGTACTAATGTACAGAAAATCCCATCTCCACCATCAGGAGCTCTGGTGAACACATTAGTGCTTAGACTCCACACCTCAGATGAGCCTGTATCATCCGCCAGAGTGACCTGGTGCTGCTCATATCTGGCTGGTCAGTGGGAGCCTCTCTACTGCTAAAATTACAGCCCTTCAAGCATGACCCCTGACATACATACTCCTAACCACTGCACTCAATACACTATTATTCATTGTGTGCTATTTCTTCACTCTGTGCTGCTAGATAGTATATTACATATACTTGTGCCTTGTACTGTACATTCTATGATGTAGGTTACATACAATAGTCCGGTCTCAACAGTCACTGGTTACCTAGTAGTCCCCACCTGTTTAATTAATTTAGGTTTATAAAATGCGTGTAGAAAAGTAAAGTTCACAAAAAAATATATATAATAATAATGAAAAAAATATATATCATTTGTGCTGAAGTGTATGTATCTATGTGAGATTCTTGCTTCTGGCACATTTTTTTTTCCACGGACTGATTAAAAAAGTTTTTTTTAACTACTTGCCAACCGCTTACCGACATTTTGCGGGCATGCGCAATTTTAAAGCATGTCAGATTTGGTATCTATTTACTCAGCATAACATCTTTTATAGTTTATCAAACAATTGGGCAATATATTGTGTTTTTGTGCATTAAAATTCTAAAAAGTGTATTTTTCCCAAAAGATTTGCATTTGAAAAATCGCTGCGCAAATACTGTGTGACGTAAAAAATTTCAACACCCACCGCTTTATTCTTTAGGGTCTCTGCTTTAAAAAAAAATATAATGTTTGGGGGTTCAAAGTAATTTTTTAGCAAAAGAACTGTTTTTTCATGTGAACAGTGTCAGAAAAGGCTTGGTCTTCAAGAGTGGGTGATGTTTGGCATAAGGTTCTAATGTTGGCCCTGAAATGCCAGGATAGTACAAGCAACCCCTCCAAATGACTCCTTTTTGGAAATGGTCAGTGTCATTGCAGATCTCATTTGTTGCCACGTTTTTGGAAAACAAAAAATGTATTTATTTTTCAAAACCCTGTGACAAAAATTATATCTGTAAAATACTCACCATGCCTCTTATAAAATTCATTAGGGTGTCTACTTTCCAAAAAGGGGTCATTTGGGGGGGGGGGGGTTTACTATCCTGACATTTTAGAGCCTCCGAAACTGTGATAGGTAGTGGGGAAGTGATATGAGGAAATATGCCCTTTAAAAGCCTGGAGGTGGTCATTGGATTTTGGGGGCATGTAGCTAGGCTGCCAAAAAGTCTCTCACATGTGGTATCCCCATACTCAGAAGAAGTAGGAGAAAGTGTTTTGGGGGTGTTATTCCACATATACCCATGGCATGCATGAGCAATATATCATTAAAGTGACAACTTTGTGTGGAAAAAAAAACATTGTCATATTCCAAAAATTTGTGGCAAAAAATAAAATGTTCCATGGACTCAACATGCCTCTCTGCAAAATCCTTGGGGTGTCTACTTTCCAAAAAGGAGTAAAGGGGGGGGGGGGGTGTACTCCCCTGGCATTTTAGCACCTCAAGAAATGATAGGCAGTCAGAAAGTAAAAGCTACGTAAATTCGAATATATATACCATAGTTTGTAGATGCTATAACTTTCACACAAACTAATTAATATACTTGTATTGAGTTTTTGTTTACCAAAGACGTGTAGCAGAATACATTTATGCCTAAATTTATGACTTTGAGTTTATTATATATTTTTTATAACCAAAAGTGAAAAACCAAACGAAAGCTCTATTTGTGTGAAAAAAGGACATAAATGTCATTTAGGTACAGCACTGCACGATTACCAGTTGAAATAGCGCAGTGCCGAACATCAAAAAAATGGCCTGGTGAGGAAGGAGGGGGGGGGGTAAATCCTCTAGAGGGCAAGTGGTTAAATGCAAGTTAACTATTTGTTGCCCATTTATCTATTATAGCGCTCTTGCATTTATGAATGTATCTGTTTGTCAGTTTGCACCGTATTACATTGAACTGCCTTAAAACATTCAACTGATATACTGTCAAGTTGTTTTGGTCTCATTTCTGTGCATTATTAAAGTGGTAGCCTGCTAACCTCTAAATCCACAGGTGCAAAGGGTCTTTAGTATTTTACTGAGCGTGTCAGTGGGGACCAGTAGGGGGTAGCGCTACAGAAAAAAAAATCATTATTTACTCTTCAAACTTAAATTTACTTTTTTTCTTTAAAGCAGTCCACTGAGCTGGCCAGAACCAATTCTTTTTTTTCCCATAATACATTTTTATTTGGTTTTACAAATATAGTTACAAAAAACAAAAATAGGACAGTGAAAAACTACACAATATTATAGTATAGGTGCTACGGTAAAGTTTAACAAATAGAAAAAAGGAAATATTGAATAATTCCTAACAATCCTACTAGTTCAATGAAATAATCATTTTAGAGTATCCAACTTAAAATTTACTTTAAAGTGGTATTAAACCCAAAACCAAAAATGTAATATATTGCAGCTCACCAATCATTAGATGCATTAGTTTTCTTTTTTTAGGCTTTTTTCCCTCTGTTTTCATCTGATGAAATGGCCAGTAACACACCTCCTGAGTTAGCATGCCTCCACTCTGAAGGAGCACAGCAGAATTGTTAATCTGGGGGTAGCGGAGTGTTAGATGTACAAGCAGTTTTAACTACACTAATAAACTGAAGCCATCTCCAGGTCACACAGCAGTTACAGCAACATTTTTTTTCCTTTGGGATAAAGCTTTTATATGAGTAAATGAAAGCTGACCATTTTGATCACCCTTATCAGTGCTGAATGGTTTGTCTCAATCAACAGTCTGATACATTTGCAGATCTTGTTTTGTTCAAAAACAACAGGCCAGATCAATAGATGAAAATAAGGAAACAAAGCTTATAAAAAAAAAAAACGAATGCAGCCACCACATCTAACAATTGGTAAGATGCAATATAATACATGTTAGCTTTTGGGTTTAATACCGTTTTAAACAAAGCAGGCATTCAAATTATACAACACTGAAAGGGGTGCTTAAAATGTTCAGCTTTTTATTTAGTTAAATCATTTATCCCAAAAGGTAAAAAAATACGGTTTCTATTACTGCTTAAAAAGGTTTACCTAGAGTTAGGCTTTGTTAGTCACTCATGTAAAGCCCATCCAAAACTTCTAATACTTCTAAAGGCTATTGCAAACAGGAAGGCTGGGCTTTCATGTAATTCCTGGTGTACAGTTGCAAGAAAAAGTATGTGAACCCCTTGGGATTACGTGGAGTTTTGCATGAATTGGGCATAAAATGTGCTCTGAACGTCATCTAAGTCACAACAATAGAAGAACACAGTCTGCTGAACATAATACTACACAAACATTAGATGTTGCCATGGTTTAATTGCACATAACATGTAAACATTCACAGTGCAGGGAGAAAAAACTATGTGAACCTTTGGACTTAATAACTGGTTGACCCTCCTTTGGCAGCAATCACCTCAACCAAACGTTTCCTGTAGTTGCAGATCAGATCTGCACAACGATCTAGAGTAATTTTGGACCACTCCTCTTCACAAAACTGTTTCAGTGTAGCAATATTCTTGGGATGTCTGGTGTGAATCGCTCTCTTAAGGTCATGCCACAGCATTTCAATCGGGTTGAGGTCAGGACTCTGACTGGGCCACTCCAGAAGGCGTATTCTGTGCTGTTGCAGCCATTGTTTTGTTGAATTACTTGCATGCTTTGGGTCATTGTCCTGTTGCATCACCCATCCTCTGCGGAGCTTCAGTTGGCGGACAGATGGTTGTACATTTTCCTGCAAAATGTCTTGATAAACTCTGAAATTAATTTTCCCATCAATGACAACAATCCGTCCAAGCCCTAAGGCAGCAAAGCAGCCCCAAACCATGATGCTCCCTCCGCCATGTTTTACAGTGGGGATGAGGTTTTGATGTTGGTGTGCTGTGCCTTTTTTTCTCCACACATAGTGTTGTGTGTTCTTCCCAGACAACTCAATCTTGGTTTCATCTGTCCACAGTATATTTTGCCAGTAGTGCTGTGGAACATCTAGGTGCTCTTTTGCAAACTTCAAACGTGCTGCAATATTCTTTTTGGACAGCAATGGCTTCCTCCGTGGTGTCCTCCCATGTACTCCATTCTTGTTTAATGTTTTCCTTATTGTAGATGTGTCAACAAAAATGTTAGCATGTGCCAGAGATTTCTGTAGGTCTTTAGCTGACACTCTGGGATTCTTCTTTACCTCATGCAGCATTCTGCGCTGTGCTCTTGCAGTCATTTTTACAGGACGACCATGCCTAGGGAGAGTAGCAACAGTGCTAAACTTTCTCCATTTGTAGACAGTCTGTCTTACCGTGGACACATGAACATCAAGGCTCTGGAGATACTTTTGTAACCCTTTCCAGCTTCATGCAAGTCAACAATTCTTGATCGTAGGTCTTCTGAGAGCTCTTTTCTGCGAGGCATGGTTCACATCAGACAGTGCTTCTTGAAACCAGTAAACCCAAAACAGGTGTGTGTTTTTTTAAGGGCAGGACAGCTGTCAGCAACACATCCAATATCATCACACTGATTGGAGTCAAGGTTGGCTCACTCCTGGCTCCAATTAGCTCTGGGAGAAGTCATTAAGCTAGGGCATCACATACTTTTTCCTCCCTGCACTGTGAATGTTTACATGTTATGTGCAATTAAACCATGGCAACATCTAATGTTTGTGTAGTATTATGTTCAGCAGACTGTGTTCTTCTATTGTGACTTAGATGACGTTCAGAGCACATTTTGTATTTCAATGGTTTTTATTAATTTTAAACAGTATAAAACAGAGGCAACAAAACACGCCCACGCAGGGGCTATCAATTGCACCGATAGAAAATGTATAATAGAGCAGACAACGCTCTAATTCCAATAAGGCAAAACGTATGCCCACGTAGGGGCTATCAATGGCACATAGGTTACAATAACATCAGTGAAACTCAGATTATCGCAACTAAAGACAGCTGTCCACTGTCACATCAAAACAAACAGAAAAGGAAAGAAGAAAAGCAGAGAAGAAAGAAAGAGAAAAAACAAAAACACACACCAGAGAGCAAGGGTCCATGAGCGCCAATACAAAACTCCATCACCTCCCTACACTGGTTCAGAGCACATTTTATGCCCAATTCATGTAAAACTCCATGTAATCCCAAGGGGTTCACATACTTTTTCTTGCAACTGTATTACCTCTGCCCGGGCAGCTCTGATGTAGCGTACAGCCTGTCATTAACATGAATGTTTGAGTGCTGCTGTATTCTTGTATGCAGACTAACACATAACCCAGCGGAAGGTGACCTGAGTCCTATACTTTATTCCAATACATGGAAATTACAGGTAAGTAACAGAAATCTGCCTTTCTTGTAGAGGCTGTGGCTTTTAAACCTGATAGCTTTGGCAATGTCCAGACAATGAAAAGCAAACTCTTTGGGGTGCTTAGGAGCAGGGCACAAACCAGGACTGTGTCTGTGTTTAGGTAAAAGTTAGATCCCACCATAGGCAGAAGGGTGGTCTTGGGCACAAGACTACTTTGTCTTTATGAAGAGTCAAGAATGGCCTCACAGAGTTTAGAGACACATCTGAAACTAAGAAGGGCACTTCACAGAAAAGATCATCCAAAGAGAGTTTCCTTAACAGATTCAAAGGGTAGTTTCTACAGAGCAAAGAGAACCAAACCAAGCTTCCAAGAAAAGCTGTAAGGGTGGTCTTATCTTAGAATCACCTTAATCTTTTTTTTTTACACAAGGAATAATAAAGCAAGAGGTTTTTGTAACAAATAGCACAAAGCTGAAACCTGCCCCTTAAGAGCATTAAAGGCCAACTCCTGGTCAAGTCCAGAATAAGGGAAGGCCAGAATGAGTGGCATAGGGAAATCTCTAGGATTTGCATTCATGCATTCAGATCTGCCAAAGAAGGATTTTCAGGTACGCTTCTCTGGAAGTGGATTTTTGGCTTTGAGCAATGTGGGAATGACATAATCAGACACACCCGTCAGGCCTGTTTGGAAGAGGCCAAGGATCGTCTCCTAAAAATTTGAGTATGTCTGTGTACCAGGTTCCCCTAGGCCAGATTGGTGCAAAGAGAATCAACGGTTTCTACACTTGCTCTATGTTGGGGAGCTGTCAAGGCAGAATTCACAGTAGAGAATGACATATATGAACTGGAATGAGTTTCAGAGAATAGAGGATCCTTGGCTAGGGTTGTCACCTCATCTCTTTAAAATTGAACACAATAATTACACAGGTTCTGTGGCTGATTGAGGTGGTAATTAAACTAACCTAGTACCTTATTTGCATAAAATTAGCCTCAGAATCTGTATAATTAATATGTGTTCAGTTTTAAAGGGATAAGATGGAAACCCTTATTCTTGGCCCTGGCTACAAACAGGTGAAATGTATACATTAAAAGATCAAAAACCTTCTGCACTTGCCTACAAACTTCTGGCATAAAATCTCACACAAAAAAAAATTGAATGAAATTAAAATTCAAATAGAAATAACCATATATGACAGTGCAGCTCTAATCACAGTGCGTAAAAACAAATTAATACGGCGCTATGCTAGCAAGCGAATAGAATAAACATGATATATATTAAGAAACATACAACTGACATAAATGTGGGGTGAAGTGGACAGCTATGAGAATATCATGCATGGACGTGAACATTAGGAGAATAATGTCCTTAGTGAGTGAGTATAAAGGTAAATAATGTCCTTAGTGAATCACACAGCCTTCATGCAGGTGTGAGCCTCAATGTGCCAATCCTCTAAGGCTGGGGTGCCCCCTCACCTTCCTGCTCAGGCCCCCAGGGACCAAAGAGCTTAAGATGATGACTGTAATGATCCTCCAGATAACCGGTGGATCCCGCTGGTAGTAATGATGTCACTCACTCCTCCTGGTAAGTCTTAGCATTAGATGGTAAATGGTAAACCTCAGCCCTCGTTAATGCCCGTGGTGTCTCTACGATGAAGGCTCTCCAGTACGGTCACCAGTGAGGCAAGAGAGACTTATATAGTGTAAAACCTTTTATTAAGGGTTAAAAGAAACTAAGAGCCTACTTACACAGATCTTTAAAAAGCAAGCCTTTACACCTCTCCAAGGGTGTACTGTGTTCAGAAAACGGAGCACCAAGATGGCGCCCACGCCGGATATGACGTCAAGCCGTCGATCGTACGTAGCTCCTCCCACTGGCGTATCTACGCGTTACGTCACTCAAACACGTGACTTCATCAGGATATTATATAAGTCTCTCTTGCCTCACTGGTGACCGTACTGGAGAGCCTTCATCGTAGAGACACCACGGGCATTAACGAGGGCTGAGGTTTACCATTTACCATCTAATGCTAAGACTTACCAGGAGGAGTGAGTGACATCATTACTACCAGCGGGATCCACCGGTTATCTGGAGGATCATTACAGTCATCATCTTAAGCTCTTTGGTCCCTGGGGGCCTGAGCAGGAAGGTGAGGGGGCACCCCAGCCTTAGAGGATTGGCACATTGAGGCTCACACCTGCATGAAGGCTGTGTGATTCACTAAGGACATTATTTACCTTTATACTCACTCACTAAGGACATTATTCTCCTAATGTTCACGTCCATGCATGAAAATTCTCATAGCTGTCCACTTCACCCCACATTTATGTCACTTGTATGTTTCTTAATATATATCATGTTTATTCTATTCGTTTGCAAGCATAGCGCCGTATTAATTTGTTTTTACTTTAGTTGTTGAATTTGGTGCTGTGGCACTTCTAATACAGGCTGCTTTAATTACTTATATCCACATTTTGGCGCAGGAGATTGTCTTTTCTACTTTACCCTAATCACAGTGCGAATTACTTTTATTCAAAAAGCTAAAATAAACATTCAATCCCTCTGTGCAATGAATAAATTAAATGCTACAGTGAACATATCCCTAATATGCCACAATGTAAACTTTTTTTTTTTACATCAACCCTCTGAAACGTGCAAAGATACATTATACATAAACTGCGTTCAGTGTGAAAAAATAAAGAGACAATCTTCTTTTTCTGTGAAAAATGTGACTGAGTTCAACCCCTTTAGTAAAAACATCCTCTCCCAAGACAAAGTTGTGATGGCAAAAGATGCTGAAGGAGCAACAGGGCAAATGTGAAGTTACTTCCTATCTGAGCAGTGGATGATACAGGAATGGGATTAGTGCTGCCTATACTGGTATGGGCGTTGAACCATCAAAACGTGACCATAATCATCTTTTAATAAAGTGATATTACATAACTTACCACACAATGTAGAAAGCTTCTCTATTTTATTATGTATCTGAGTGAAAGTAGCAAAGGTGAATAAAAGTGGAGGAGCTGCTTCCTACAAACAGTGTTTTATGTTAATGTGCATGTATGGACCTTTTGTTAAAGAGGATTTCTGCCCCACGCAAAAAAAATTTAAAGTCAGCAGCTACAAAAGCTGTAGCTGCTGATCTTTAATATTAGGGTACATACATATGCAGGCATCCAGCAGCATCCTCACCTGAGTCGATTTTTAAATTGGCTATTGGGTGCTGGCACCATCTTGACTAAGGGAAACTGGCAGTGAAGCCTTGTGGCTTCACTGCCAGTTTCCTACAGCGATTTGCGAATGGCCTGCAGTCTTCTGGGACCTGTGAAGCGTCCCAGAAGGCTGCGGGGAAAAGAGGGGGGAAAGAACTTCTGAGTCAGTTCGCTGCAGTGAACTAAGCCAAAAGTGGGAGCAGGTACCTGTCAACACCATCATAGTTGAGGAAGAAAAATTGCAACTTGAAGAATTAGATGTGGCCATTAGTAAGAGTGTATCAGGATTAGATCCCTTTAAAAATCAGGAGAACTTTGAAAAGTACAATGAACAACTTAAAAAGGAAGTTGAGAAAGTTCAAAAAAATCTTAGAACCACTAAACAAACTAAATTTAGGCGTGACCTTAAAGACTGGGAAACAGGAGAGATTTTTGATCTCACTACAAAAAGAAGTAGAAGTCGATCTAAACGAAGAATATTTCGTTCACATTCTAGATCAATGGGGGAAACTGTGTCTAGTGAAAGTGACTCTGAAAATCTCGGGAAATCTGTATCTTTTTTAGACCAACAAGATGGGGAATTTCCCCGAATCAATCAACTCCAGATGGGAAGAGGATCCAGAAAGAAAACAGAGGAATCCTCAAAAAGCAAACATCAGGAGGAGAAGGGCAGAACAAGAAGTCAGAGGAGGCAGTAGATGAAATTACCCATGACAGGAAGGTAATCAATTTGGCTAATTTTCCACTCAGAAGGGAACATATCTCTTTACTTAATAAGGGTATGTCCTTTTCACCAGTGACCCCCATGGATGAGTTCGAAGTATTTAAAGATGTTAATTTATTTTTGAGAAAAGTTTTTTTTAAGAATGATACATGGCAATCCCACTATGTTGGAGGATATTGCTTCGGACTCCTCCATGGAAGACCGCAAGATGCTCGATGTGTTGATGTCTCTCATGGAGGAAAGTGAGGATGGTGATGAGAATGAACTAGATATGGATAATCACAATGAGGTGATTAGAAAAGTTGATCTAAATATTAGGTCGACTAAAATGCCGAAAATACGTTCCAACATGAGGATATCGACATTTCTAGATTTTGTTGCTGATGACCTTAAAAATCTTGAGTGGAAAATGCCAATCGGTGACAATCTTACAAAGAAGGAAAGAAAAGCCCTCAAAGAATTAAAAGAGACCAAGAATATTGTAATTAAGAGAAGTGATAAGGGGGGCAATGTAGTGATTTTAAATGAACAAAACTATGTTAAAGAGGTGAAGCGGCTATTGGGAGATTCATCTACGTATAGGAAAGTAGCCACTAACCCGTTTCATGTGGTGGCAAAAAAATTAAACTCCATCTTAACACTGGGAAAAGAGGTGGGTCTTCTAACTAAAAAAAGAGTATGAATATTTGAGAACTGAAGAATTTAATCACCCTACCTTTTATATTATTCCTAAAATACATAAAAATCAAGAAAATCCCCCAGGTAGACCCATTGTCTCTGCCATCAATGGTCCCCTAGATAAAACAGGGAAATATATTGACCTGTTTCTTAAAGACATGGTTCCTAATCTTCCCTCCTATGTAAGAGATACTAAAGATGTGTTGGCTAAAATTGAAAATTTAATTATCAATGAAAATTCCATTCTAGTGGGAATAGATGTGGAATCACTTTACACATCTATCCCACATGAATGTGGCTTGAGATCGGCTTTTTACTTCCTTGATAAAACATACCCCACTTTGGGAGGACAGAATGAATTTATTAGTGAGCTGCTGGACTTTGCGTTACGACATAATTTTTTCCAATTTAATAATACCTTTTATCAACAGATCAGAGGTACCAGCATGGGAGCACTGTGGGCTCCGGCCTATGCATGTTTGCATTTAGGTTTTTGGGAGGAGCAGGTCGTCTTCAGATCAACAAGGTTCCTTGTCAATGTCCAGATTTGGTTAAGATATATAGATGGTGTGTTCCTCGTATGGAGAGGAACATCAGAGGAATTAAAACTTTTTATGGAGGAGTTAAATCAAAATCCCTTTAACATTGGACTCACGTATGTGTTTGATGAAAGGTGTATTTCCTTTCTGGACTTGGAAATTAGACTTGAGAACGGAAGACTCCTCACAAAAACATATAGGAAACCTACTGCTGCCAATACTCTATTAGAGGCCAGAAGCTATCACCCACGTTCACTGATTTCAGTTATTCCAGTGGGACAGTTTCTGAGATGTCGGAGAAATTGTTCCAATATTCATGACTTTAGGATGGAAGCACAGGTTCTTTATAGAAGATTTAGGGAACGGGGATACTCTCACTCTCAAATTAGAAAAGCTCGGAGACGGGCATATCAAACTGACCGTAAGGATTTATTATCTCCTAAAAAGGAGGAGAAGGTCAAATTAAGTGAGCAACCTGTTAGAATGATAACTCAATTTGGGGCCCAATGGCAAGCTGTAAAACAAATATTAGAAAAACATTGGAAGATTTTAACTCAATGTCCCAAATTGAATAAAATTGTAGGTGAGCGTCCCCAAATGGTAGCAAGAAGAGCACCAAATCTTGGTGACCTCCTTATTCATTCTGACTATCAACCGTTAAAACAGACAACATGGTTAAAATCACGTACTAAAGGGATGTTTAAATGTGGAAAATGTCAAATTTGTAAATATGTGGATCGTACAGACTCTTTTTTTGACTCAAGGAATAGCACTCATAAAATTCAAAGCCTTATAAATTGTTCTACAGTGAGAGTATTATACATTTTGACTTGTCCCTGCAAGAAGATGTATATTGGTAAGACCAAAAGACAACTTAAAGTACGAATAGGTGAACATTTCAGAGATATTAGATCTAATGACCCTGAAAGTAATCTTGCCCAACATTATGCTAAATATCATGAAGGTAAATTGGATGGTACAAAAGTGAAAGGTTTCTATGCATTGCATTTCCCCCAAAGGAGAGGTGATTTTGATAGAGAACTGTTAAAAAAGGAGAAATATTGGATATATAAATTTGATACATTGTACCCAAAGGGGTTAAATGTGGAATGTGATCTCCTATTTTTGGATAAATAGATCTATATGGATATATTTCTTTATATTTCCACATGTTGGTCAATCTGTGGTAACTCCTCAATCCTGTCAATGGCTGGATAACGTGTTAATTGAATTATTGAGGATAATATGTCAATTAAATAATTAAGGTAAGCCTTCTTTGGGGAGATATTTAATGACCTGATGGTACACATTAGAATATAGGTCTAGAAATGTAGAAGGGACTAATTTTTTAATTATTTTCTTCCCCTTTGAGAATAAATGTACACTAATTAGTGGTTAATTTGAAGTATAGGAACCCTAGGTAAAATAACCCATAGAGGGATTTGCTAATTAACATCGCCACCTTGTGGTGGTTTTGCGGTAATTTTTACTGTGTCCTTGGGTATCTTTGACCTAATTAATAGGTTTGGAGACCTTTTCATCAACACTGCCATCTTCTGGTGAAAAAGTGTAGTAATTTTCAATTGAATATAATTTTTGTTTTTTACTTTTGTGTGTATTGCTGTAACTGTCAAGTCTTTCCTCTCTTTGATATTTCCAGTCGCTTGCCTTTTTAATTTAACTATGACCAGCGGATGTGCTAAGTATTTAGCCTTTTTCTTCCATTGGGGATAACTGCAATGTAATTTTTTGCATATGTGGGTGGGTCTTAATCCACTATAAATAGAGGGTTGAAATGCAGTAATCCCATTGGTCCTGACGAAGCTGAGTGAGATACGCCCATCGGCGAAACGCGTTGACGTCATACGTCAGATACGTCATTTCCGGTCATGCGCACTAGGTGGAACGCACGCTGACCCACAAGGAGGTAGCCATCTTCACATGCCATGAGGCAGGCTTAGGCGGCACAGGCGCCATGGAGAGGTCGGAACCCGCGGTATGTTGGCTGATGTAAGCGGTGGTTCCCTGGTTCCATACAGCAGTACTGTTTGAAGGGCAGTACTCATGAAGGATATTCTTTTCTTTCTTACTACTCATTGCACAGGTGGTGAGTGGACTGTTACAGGACATTAGATTTAAGGTCCTCTGTGACCTATATGGCATAAACGTCTATCATAGAGTGAAAGCTCTTACAGTGACTTCCCTCATATTGTTTGTCTTACTACAGGATGGGGACATTATGGTGCTTTACATAGGAAACAAGGCCTGCCACATATATTTCAACGGGCGGAGGAACCGCTGGGCCTTATCTTGTTTTCAACAAAAAGTGATGTGTAGTCCACATGCTGTGGTGCAGAAATCACTTAAAGCAGTGTTCTGCTACTTGCATCTGTTTCTCCATCCAGGCAACAATCGGGGCGTTATTTATATCTAAAGAGTCCTAAGAATCAGTCACTTCTATTACAGATGAATGGGCCCCAACCACATGTGCCGGCATGGGACTGTACTGTATTTCATATGTGATATCCTTTTGCTGCCTAACATAGGCTCATGGTTATGCCTCTCTTCTGACGCACTCAGAAGAGAGGCATAACCTCTCTTCTCAAATATCACATGTATGCTCGCTGCACTGCATACATGTGATATTTCATACCTTTGGTATAATTTTTGGGAAATTCCCTTTTATGGGATAGAACCTATATGGTTATGACACGTTTTTACATTTATTACATGTGACACTGTATACCTATGGTATAATTTTTGTGTACACCTCCTTTGGGAAGTGTTAACCTATGTGCCAGTGCTGCAAAGACTTTAGACATTTTTTGTCATTGTCTTGGCAGCACATTTATTCAGACCGGTCTTGGTGATTTTTTTATATGGTTTTAGGTCTGTGTGTATATTGTCTCATACTGAGGTGATGGTAAACCAGGGCGATTGCCCATATGTCAAATATTTATATGTAATAAAGTATAATTTTTGGAAATTTTTCTGAGTATCACATTCTGTTCATAATGTAGCCGCTTTTCTGTGAATTTCTTTTCACAAACCCTTCTTTTTTGTATACCTGTCAACACCAGGTACCTGCTCCCCACCTCCCCAAAAGGTGCCAAAAGGTGGCAGCAGAGGGGGAAGGAGGCAGACAGATGGAGCTACCCCTTTTGAATGGAACTCCTCTTTAATTCAAAGGTCATTGTGAACATAGAATCACTCACTAGAACTTCAGTTTCAGTCAGAGGGCTGAATGAAAAAAACTGAAAAAATTCCACCATCAGCACATTTGAGGTGGATGGGGGGTATCTTCACTGCTACACTCTTGTAATCTGACAGCAAGGTGTCTCACCTTCTGTCAGAAATACATAGATCATGGCTTCAGCATATTGCCTGCAGCACTGGCGGAGATACTTTTATTTGACGGTGGTTTAATAGAAGTTTTTCAGTAGATTGACTTCTGTCATCCGCAGTGGCCAGACATGGATCAAAATTTGGCCAGTCAGAAAAAAGAGATTGTTTCTTTATTTGAATGTCCTAGGTTTTTAAGAAGAGGTTAAAGTACTTTTATGAATACTCTTGTTTAGGGATTTTAGCACCAGGATAGAACAAATACTCCTGCTTGGTTCTGGCACCATGAACTGGTTTGAATAGAATCCTTTGAACCTGTCCTCCAGAGTAACCAAACAACCACTCCCTGGGACAAGAGATTGTTCAGGGTGGTCGGCAGCTGTGTTTGATAAGAAAATGATGATGTGATAGAGTTTTAATTTTTTTTTGTACCCCTATAAAACCAGCAAATTAACCCACAGGTCTGGGACATCTGTGACCCAGAGGAAGGAAAACTTTAACAGATGTTCTTCAGCTCTTAGGTGGAGCTCCTTAATTGTGAAGAAAGTTTTTGGGTAGAACTGGTAGAATTTGTTTTCCTAGTCTTGTATCACAAGGACAGAGTTTTGGCTTTGAAAATTAAGGCTGAGGAGGGTGATGGGCACTTTTCTTTTTGAGGCGGTAGAATCCCCTGAGGAAGAGGGTTTAGAAACCTTCCACTGTGAAAAATAGTATTTTTCTTTCTGTGATATCTTTGAACGAGGATGTCTGTTTAGTGAGGCACTTGACAAATTCATCAAGGAGCATAGGTGTGAGTCAACATATGAAAACAGCTTCAGCGGACCAGGCTCTTAGCCATAATATTTTATAAATACGGATAGAAATGAGAGGCACTCTGGAGAGGTGTCATGACTTGTTCGAGAAATTCTGAAGGATCTTGTTCGAGGCTCTAGGGCATCACCAAAAAGAATAAGGCAGAGGGCAGTGTCTGCAAGTGCTCCAACAGAGTTTGATCCTAGAAGATGGGATTCTGCTAGTAGTTCATTGTTCTAGTCAATTTAGCTGCAGTGTGTCTTGGAAATTCGCTTTCAACAAATTTCTCCTTACCACGAGTACCCGCAGTTGGATGTGCAGCAATCCCCCATAAAGCTGTGCGAAGTTCGCTTACCGCGACTGCAGCTTAGCTCCACGATTCCTGCACCTACAAATGATGTGCAAAGGTTTAGCTCTTTTGAGATGTGGGGAAAATGGAGCTCCCATGATCCAGGAATAACCAGACGATACTCCCAGGTTGGAGTTGGAATCCACTCCGCCTGGGTCTAACACCAGACTCCTGTTTTATTATCTTACAAAAACACACACACACATCCCCCCCGCACGGGGGCCAAGTCAATCCCCTCCCACAGAACAATGTATAGGGAGTGTCCATACACGAGAATGTCCATCCTGCTCGGAGTGTAAAATTCCCTCTTACTAAAACCAGTTAAACCAGTTTTTCCTGCCCTCCCCCGTAAGCTCTCTTTGGAGAGCGGGTTTCCCATTATTTACATGCTATCAGCTCCTAGCAGTATGTTTATTGTCTGTACAAACAGCCCCTAGATTAAACAGTGCCAGTCTGTATCTGAATGGGCCCGATACGATCTTTATTAAAACACATCCATCCACATACAGTTCAGGTCGGTAGCGGCTTGTAGAGATATACATGAGCCTACACGTGGAGTTCGCACTGCCCGGCCATACGAAGTCCATGTGGTACTATGCTGCTGATATGTGGATAAAGGCCCGCGGCCTACCGCCGGCGGCATTCGCATCGAGTGCCGTGGTGACATACACGCCAGTCTATAAGCGCAGATCTGCCATCTCATCCATTACCGAGCTGAGTACTGTAATATATACATTGTAAATGCACATGGCCTAATTGCAGCCTTCAGAGCTTTAATTAGGCCACACGAGAGACATATGAATAACACTAATATATGACACATTTAAAGGACAACCTGTAATAGAAAATTTCCATGACAGGTGTATCACACATTGCAGCAACAGCTGGTTGCAGAGCTGCCCTGCAAGGTTAAATAGGCTTTAAAAGTGTCTCAAATTTTCTGTCAGCAGAATCTTTAACTGATTGAACATCTTCTATAGGCATAGTAAGGTGTTTAAGACTTAGACTGAATGGTCTGCTACCAAAGAGACCATTTGTTAGAAAGCTCTTTTCATGGGATAGAGTTCAGCAATGATTCCCAGAGAGGTGAACCTTTTTTCCAGGGTTAACCCAATCATCATAAGTTGCCCAGTCTATTTTTTCATGAATGTCTTTTTTGACTTAACAGGTCTCTGCCTCTTCTAACACTGCCTCTAGGTCTTCTTCATTCCCCTTAAAAGTTTATGGTGTGTAGGGGAGACATTAAATTTTCTTATTCCAACAGACACAGCAGAAGCAGAAAAGGCGCTTGGCACTTTTGTGCACTGGACAGTGCTGGCTGTATTAAATCTGTTAATTGCCTGAGAAAGTCTGCGGAACAATTGAATTTTTGTACTTGCCTGTAAAATCCATTTCTTGGAGTACATCAAGGGACAAAAAGCAAGGTATAAATCATGACTACCTGGGTTATGTGCCACCTTTAGGTGAATGGACGCTGGCAGAAACAGGCAGAAAGTCCTCCCCTATAAAACCCTACCCATATAGGTAACGCATTGGTTCTGCAGCAGGCAATGAAATGCCATGGGAGGGGAGGGACCTCTGTGTCCTGTGATGTACTAAAAGAAGTAGTTTACAGGCAAGTACAAAAATACCAATTTTCTTTTTCATACATAATGGGACACAGAGCACGTTATAAATCAGGACTTACTGGGATGTTCCAATGCAATGCACGTGAAAGGAGGGGGGCACAGTAGCCAACTTCAGACCCAAAGAAACCACTCTGCAGCCCGCAAAACACTGTGGGCAAAATCAGTATCCTTAGTTGCCCTTGCATCCACCTGGTACAAACCTTGTAAAGGTGTATATTGAAGCCCAGGTCGCAGCCTTGCAAACCTGAGCCACTGATGCCTAATGACGGATAGCCCAAGAGGCTGTAATACTTCTGTAGAGTGAGCCATCACTTGAAAAGGTGAAACCTTATCCTTCAAGCCATAGGCCTGGGCAATAGGATGATGACTTCACTGTGACATGGTCAGCTTAGTAACGCCTAACACTTATTAGGACCTTCAAGAAGGATGAACAATGAATCCAGCTTCCTGACCATAGAAGACACTTTCAAACACATTTTGACAACCAGAACCACATCTAATCTGTGAACGGTATGTCTACCAGCAACTAAGGCTCGGGAAAAAATAAGAAAAAACAATGTCCTGATTAAGATGAAAATTTTAAACAACCTTCGGCAAAAATGATGGCTGAGGATGAAGAACCACCCCATCATAGCAGAGAATCCAAAAAACATTCTTTGCAATAAAAAAAATGTCAATACTTGCCGAAGTACTAGTACCAAAAACACAACCTTCTACCGGTAAGAAAAAAGAAGAGCAAATAAAAGGCCCTGAAAAAGGCTCAAAAGGTAGTCTCTGTAAAACTGGCAGAACCAAACTGAAGTCCCATGGGGACAAAGGTAACCTGACTGGAGGCACCAGGTGTGACACCTTGAACAAAAGTATACACCAAAGAAAGAGAAGCAATCTGGGTTTGGAAATAGCCAAGGCTGAAAACTGTCCCTTGATCATACCCAAGGCCAGCATCATATCCACTCCAGAGTGGAAGAAAGCCAAACTCTGGCCCACAACATACTTGCAAGGATGCAACTTCTTAGCCTCACATCATGCCACAAAAGATTTCCAGGTCCTAAGGTAAATCTTTCTTGAAACAGTCTTCCTGGCCCTTAAGAGTGCGGGAATGACTGCCTCTGGAATACCCCTATTCTTCAGGAATCCAGTTTCAAAGCCAGCAACCGCAAAAGAAAGATGGACGATTGAACCTTGGGCCCGAATGTCTGAGCCAGAAGAGGAGAGGGATCACTCTCTAACATGGTTACTATGTCTGCAAAGCATGGTTTCCTGGGCCAAGGTGGTGCTACAAGAATCACCAGTACACCTTCCAAGATCTCCAGTGTCACCATGGCATCTACTACAATGCCTGAGGATCCCTTGTCCTGGAGACAAACGCCAAGGAAACAATTAATGCATTTCTGATAACAATGTGGTTAATATCGATCTGCATAGTGATTATGGCTGGAATATAATGTTACACATCACATACAAATTAAATTTCACCTTTTTAAATACAAATATGAGTACAATTACTTTTATATAAGGGGGTTATGGGGGGAATATCATGGTAACTCTTAACCTATTTCAGATAAGGAAATGCATATAATTATTTTTCTACATGAGGATTATGGGTGCATTTTTGTGGATACACATGCCAAGGATCATATTTGATCTATTTCTGAAAAGACTATGGTTATAGTTATTTTTCTACATGGGGATTATGGGTGGATGATTGTGGATACACATGCCAAGGAACATATTTGACATATTTCTCCAAAGAATATTGGTATAGTTATTTTTCTATATGGGGATTATGGGAGGAATATCATGGTTAAACATGCCAAGTAAAACATTTGACCCCTTTCTGATAAAAATATGAGAATAGTTATTTTTCTACATGAGGATTATGTGTGTAATATTGTGGATACACATGGCAAGAACTGTATTGAACCTATTTCTGAAAATATTATGGGCATAATAATTTTTCTACATGGGGATTATGGGTGGAATATCATGGTTTAACATACCTATGAACACATTTTTACCTGTTTCTGATACGAATATGAGAATAAGTATTTTTTTACATGGGGATTATGGATGGATTATTGTGAATACACAGCCCAGGACCATATTTGATCTATCTCTGAAATAGTTATAGGTATTTTTTTACATGGGTAATATGAGTGGAATATTATGGTTAAACATGTCTAGGAACACATTTGACTTTTGTTCTGATAAGAATATGAGAATAGCTATTTTTCTACATGGGGTTTATGGGTGGAATATTGTTTTTTTTTTTTTTTTTGATGAAGTTTGTATTTCAATGGTTTTTATTAATTTTAAACAGTATAAAACAGAGGCAACAAAACACACCCACGCAGGGGCTATCAATTGCACCGATAAAAAAGGCATAATAGAGCAGACAACGCTCTAATTCCAATAAGGCAAAACGTATGCCCACGCAGGGGCTATCAATGGCACATAGGTTACAATAACATCAGTGAAACTCTGACTAACGCAGCTAAAGGCAGCTGTCCACTGTCACACCAAAACAAACAAAAAAGAAGAAGAACAGAGAGGAAAGAGAAAAAAAAAACAAAAAAACACACACACTAAAGAGCAGGGGTCCACGAGCGCCAATACCAAACTCCATTACCTCCCCACACTGGCCGGGGGGAGCGTGGGAAAGGCGTATTGCAACCACGGCTCCCATATTTTCAAAAATTTATGTTGAGAGTCGTTGCATATACTCGACATCTGTTTGTTGAGCATCATAGTAGTCATACGATCCCTCACCCCCTGAAAAAGTACAAACGGACTCTTCCAGGCCTGAGCAATTGTCCTAGTGGCTGATAAAAACAAATAGGAAGCCAACCGCTGCTGACGAGCCAAGAGGCCCGGTATGGGGCAATGAAGCATAGCATACCGAGCATCCCGGCGTATGGAGAGATGGAACAAAGTGAAAAGGAGGCCAAACACACGAGACCAAAAACGAACCAACCTCGGGCATGACCACCAGATATGCAGTACATCGCCACGATGGCCGCAACCCCGAAAACATCGATCACTACAGGCAGGGTTAGCCTGGGCCAAACGAGCCGGAACCCAGTACCAACAAAACAATACCTTATAGGCAGCTTCCAGCGTGGTCGTATTAAATGAACATTTAGCTATGAGTGACCAGGCCCTATTCCAGTCCTCCGGATCCACAGCCACTCCCAGGTCGCGTTCCCACTGAACAACATATGAAAGAGAAGTGTGCGACGAGCGTCTGTTCAAAGCGGCGTAAAGAAGGGAGATAAGGCCCGGGGCACCTGGGCGCTGCTGACAAAGCCGTTCAAAGGCAGATTTCTGATATGGGAAAGCAGAAGTGGCCCTCAACAAGAGTAACCAGTGCCGCAATTAAAGGTACCGAAAAAATTCCGCTGGGGGAACATCTCGAGACTCCCGAAGGACATTCCAGGTGGGAAAGGACCGAAAAATCAAAAAGTGTTGCACCTGTGAGAAACCATGAGCCACCCACCAAGAAAATGCCCTCGGGCGATCTAGACCCGGCGGGAAAATAGGGTTGTTAACGATTGGAAGCAAGGGCAAGAAGGGTGACATCAGGCCACTGGAGTAACGTACCGAGTCCCAGACTTGTAGGCCATGGAGCAACATCGGACTCAGTGCCATAGGGCGCAGGGCAGGGGGAAGCCATAGAAGTGTCGACAGTGCGATAGGGGCACAATTAGGTAGTTCCAGCAGGACCCAGAGAGGAACGTCGGAGGAAGCGTGCAACATAGACAGCGGGCAATCTGGCTCGCCTGATAATACTTAGTTACATTAGGTACCCCAAGACCACCCTGGAGTCTATGAGCAAAAAGCGTATTTATAGAGACTCTGGGGTGTTTATTGGCCCAGATAAAACGCATAAACTTCGCCTGAAGCAACCAAAGAAAATGAGGGGGAACCCGCACTGGGAGGGTGCGAAAATAATATAACAATTTCGGCAAGATGGTCATTTTCACTGAATGAACCCGTCCTGGCCAAGACAGGTGCGGAAATTGCCAGGAATGCATAAGAGAAGATAAAGAGCTAAGCAAAGGATAATAATTTGCACCAAAAAGGGAGTCATAGGTGGGGGTCAAGCGAATGCCCAAGTATTCAAGAGAAGAGGAAGCCCACCGGTAAGGGAAGTGGGATTGTAGGCGCGAAACCAAATCTGAAGCCAAAGTAATATTGAGAGCGACGGTTTTATCCAAGTTGATACATAGACCCGAAATCAAGGAGAAGCGCTCAAGAACCCGTTGCAAGTTAGGAAGCGTCGTCAGAGGATTAGTAAGGGTCAAGAGGGCATCGTCCGCAAAGAGGCTCAGCTTAAACTCCTGTCCCGCGTATGGAACCCCCCGATACATTGCAATCAGTCCGGAGCGCTAAAGCCAGTGGCTCAAGCGCCAGGACAAAAAGCGCCGGGGACAGCGGGCAGCCCTGCCTCGTCCCTCGCCTAACAGGAAAGGGATCCGAGAAATACCCAGCGTATTTAACGGAGGCCGAAGGAAAGGAATATGGAAAAGGAAGGAAGATGGACCACCTTACGGACGTTATCACCCGCCTGCCTCCCGGGGACGAACCCTACTTGGTCCCTGTGGACCAGGCTACACAAATATTTATTGATGCGAAAACTAAGGATCTTGCCCAATATCTTCAGATCTTCATTAACCACTTGCCTACCAGGCACTTATACCCCCTTCCTTACCAGGCCAATTTTCAGCTTTCAGCGCTGCCGCACTTTGATTGACAATTGCGCGGTCATGCAACATTGTACCCATATGAAATTTTGATCATTTTTTTCTCACAAATAGAGCTTTCTTTTGGTGGTATTTAATCGCCACTGGGCGCTTTACTTTTTGCGCTATAAATTAAAAAAAGTGCAAAAAATTTGAAAAAAAAAAAAAAGTTTATTTGTTTCTTTTATAAAATTTTTCAAACAGGTATTTTTTCTCCTTCACTGATTTGCGTTGATGAGGCGGCACTGATGGGCACTGATAGGCGGCACTGATGGGCACTGATAGGCAGCACTAAAGGGCACTGATAGGCAGTACTAATGAGGTGGCACGGATAGGCGGCACTGATAGACAGCACTAATTAGGGGTCACGGATAGGCGGCACTGATATGCAGCACTGATAGGCGGCACTGATAGGTGACACTGATGATGGGTACTGATAGACGGCACTGGCTGGCATCACTTCTGGGCACTGACTGGCGGCACTGACTGGCACAACCCCTGGGCACTGACTGGTGGCACTGACTGGCAGCACTGCTGGGCTGCACTGCTGGGTGGCACTGGTGGGCAGCACTGGTGGGTGGGCACAGGTGGGTGGCACTGGTGGGCACAGGTGGGTGGCACTGGTGGGCACAGGTGGGTGGGCACAGGTGGGTGGCACTGCTGGGCACATGTAGGTGGCACTTCTGGGCACAGGTAGGTGGCACTGCAGAGTGGCACAGGTGGGTGCACTGCTGGGCACAGGTGGGGGCACTGCTGGGCACAGGTGGGGGCACTGCTGGGAATGGGTGGGCGGGGCTACTGGGCGCACTGCTGGGCGGAACTTGCGGGTGTCACTGCTGGGCACCGATCATCAGGGCACTGATCATCAGTGCCCTGATGATCGGTGCCGATCCCCGCTCTGACAACTGCCGGTTCTCGGCAGTACTTTCCTCACGATCTGACAGCGTGAGGAAAGTGCAGCCGAGAATCGGCACTTGCATTTCCCTGTGATCAGCGTGTCATTGGACACCGCTGATCACGTGGTAAAAGGCCGGTGGGATGGCCTTTCACCACATCACGTGATCAGCTGTGTCCGTAGGACACAGCGATCACGGAGATCGCCGGGTGCGCGCCCCCTGGGGCGCGCAGGAGAGCGCGTTCTGGGAGGACGTCATATGACGTCCACTCAGAACTGGCCGGCCGCGGTGAAGCCGTCTTTCGGCTATGCGCGGTCGGCAAGAGGTTAAGAAGAGAAATGGGCCGGAAGGCTTGCGGTTCCTGGACATCATCGGTCGTTTTAGGAATCATAGAGATATGTGCCCTAAGTGCGTCCGGAGAGGGCAAGGAGCCCTGTCGTAACTCATTGAAATAGGCCGCTAAAAAGGGCGCCAATAGGGCTGAGAATTTTTTATAATAGAGACCGGAGAAGCCGTCGGGACCTGGGGCCGCAGAGGACCGCAAAGATTTGATCGCTTGGAGCACTTCCGGTACGGTGACACCAGCGTTGAGGGCCGCCCGTGCTGCCTCGGTCAATCCAGGAAGATGGAGGTCTTGAAAGAAGGCCTCTGCCTGGGCCACAGGGAAGGGATCTGGGGCAGCATAGAGGCGCGAAAGGAAGTCCGAGAATCGGGAAACAATCTGCTGGGGATTAGAAGTACAGCCACCCGTGGAAAGTCGAAGTCGAATCGGTTTATGGGGTTTCCCCACAGAATTGAGTTTCCTGGCTAGCATGGGACCGGGCTTATTAGCACAGGAATAGAATTTATGTCTGGTCCAACGCAGGGCCCTTTCGGCCTCCGAAGAGGCGAGGAGGTCCAGCGCGTCCCGAGCGCGTTTATGGGCCACGGATGGAGATGACTTCCAACACGCATCCGCAGAGGCCAGGAGAGAATGGAGCTCCAAGAGTCGGCGTTCCCGCTCCCGCTTCCGAACTGCAGCCAGCTGTATAACATGACCCCGCACCGTGGCCTTATGCGCTTCCCATAGGGGCACCACTGAAGAGACCGATCCCGAGTTTTCCGTAAAATATGTCCGTAAAAAGAATTCTATCTGTTGGCAGGTAGCCTGAGTGGTCAGCAAAGAGTCATTGATGCGCCAATGAAAAGGGCGCCGTTCTGACCCAGAAAGGGCAAGGAGGAGTACCAAAGGATCATGATCTGACCAGGGTGAGGAGGGAATAGTTATCCGCCGGACCGAGGGGAGCTGCTGGACCTGCATGAATATATGATCAATTCTACAAAAACTGTCATGAGGATTGGAATAGAACGTAAAGTTACGTCCAGTTGGATGAAGTTCCCTCCAGAACCCTTAGAGTGTCGAGAAACAATGGTGCAAAGATGCGAAAAAAATTTATGCTGGAAACGGTTAGGCGCATAGTAAGAGACGAGGGTAACCTCCTGGTCCCAGAGGGTGCCTTGCAGAAGCAAATACCTGCCCGTGGGGTCCGCTATATGCCTAGAACAGACAAAGGGGAGATTGCGTTTAAAGGCTATCAGAACACCCCGACGCTTCTCAGGAGCCGAGGCCGTGTAAAAGATGGGATAGTGAGGTGAAAGATAACGCGGAGCGGAGGACTGGGAAAACCTGGTCTCCTGTAGACATACCACATCAATTTGTTGCGATTTGAGGTGATGAAAAACTTTAGCCCGTTTCTGAGGCAAATTGAAGCCTTGAACATTTTACGAATGTATTTTCAAAAGGGGCGAGGCCATGGCGGTATCAACGCAACACGCTCAGCAGAAAAAAGCCCAAAGCAGCCAGCAATTTCCACTCCCAATGGCGATCGGACCATGGCGTCCCGGAACCCTGCAGAAAACAAAAACAAAAAAAAACAGAGAAAAAGAAAAGAACAAAGAAAGAAAAAAGGAAAAAGACACAAAAAGTATACAAAACAGTGCAATCGTGTCACACCAATGGTGACGTGCATCCTACACATGAAGGATACAGTTAGGGGTAACTCTACCACCGGACATATGGCTGCAAATGGAAACATCAAAACAGAAGCCCTCAGAGGGCAAAAAGGACAATGAATATAATATAATATAGTAAAACTGAATAAAACTAAAAGTCCCAGGAGCAGGGACCTCCGCGATAACCTCCCCATAGAAACCCGGATAACCATAGGTGTCAACCCCTTTCCACCCTGCCAGGCCCACCGGGTCAACCTCCCACCCCGGAGCCCAAGGAAACCATCACCCAATGCCACCAACGTAGACCCAATTACCAGCATATGGACCCAAAATAAGCTATGGCAGCAAAAAGTCCCGATTCTTAAGTCCAGGGAAAGACCCCCCCCCAACCCGGGATGTAACCCAAAGGAGCAAGCCGGAGCAGTCCCAACCTAGAATGTCGACAAACCGGGAAGACCCTAAGGCCAAACTCACGATCTCGTCAGGGTAGTCCCTCGGTGAAACGATATGTGGGAGTTCCAAGGCGCATCTTCAGCCTGGAGAAGAACAGGAAGGACTTGATCGCGAAGGGGTCTGAGGGAGAGCCCCCCTCCTGTTGGACGGCCGCTCCCAGATGCGGCCCAAAGGAGGAGGCCTCGCCGAGGATCCAGATGAATGAGCTGGGCTCCGATCAGCAGCTTCCGGCGAGAGAAGATGTAGAGATTCAAGGAGAGAATGGGCCTCCTCCGGTGTAGCCACAGAATGACTGCGGCCCTGGTAGGTGAAGGTGAGGCGAAACGGAAAGCCCCAGGCGTATTTAATTCTTTGTTTCACCAGGACCGAAGTGAAGGGCTTCAACTGGCGGCGTTTCTGGAGAGTGGTCTGAGAGAGGTCCGCGAAAAGCTGGTAGCGGTGCCCCTGGAAGCTAAGATCAGGGTTATTTCTGGCCGCCAAGAGGATGGTTTCGTTAGTGCGGTAATAAGTAAACTTGATGATAATGTCCCTCGGGGGCCCATCCGGTCGTCTGGGGCCCAAAGAACGATGTATGCGGTCAAATTCAAGCCGGTCAATGGGAATAGCGGATGTCAGCTCCTGAAACAGAGCAGTAGAGGTAACATCTGTGACCGTTTCCGGGATACCCCTTAACCGCAAATTGCCGCGGCGGGAACGATTTTCGAAATCCTCAAGCCGCAGTAGCGCGTCCGCCAATTCCTTCTTAAGGTCGCACAGGTCCTGTTCGTGATTTTCAATGACCGTGGCCGCAGCGTCCATTTTATCCTCGAGATCATTTGTCCGATTGCCCAAATCCCGAATTTCTCGCGAAAGACGGTCGGCCAGCTTGGAGGTAGCGGAGGACAATTCAGATTGCAGCATACATTTGAAGCGGCGCAGGAGCTCAGCATCCCGCAGGGATGGAATGGGAGACCGCCGGGATGGCTCTGAATCTAGGTCTTCCCCACTGCCAGGATCCATCTCACTTGCAGGTAGGGATGGCAGGGGACCCAAACTTGCAGCCAGGGCTCCAGCTGTTGTCCCCGGCGGGAACCGCGAATCCGCGGCCGGGGCCCTGGAAGCCTCCGGCGGCCGGCCCAAAACCGAGGCCGCGGCTTCACTCGCGATCTCCGGCGGGTAGGCCGCAACTTCCCGCACGGTCCGCCGGGCGCTGGAGGTGCGGGTGGCCGGCGTTTTTTTCCCCATCAGGGTGCTGGAGGGACAGGGGGCCAGGGAGGAAGCGGAGGGACCCCCCCTGAAGGTCAAAAATCGGCCGATATGTCCGGTGGCCGAGACAGGAATTTATTAGGCAGCCATCCTGGCTGCTGCTCACGAGCGCCCCCCGGAATATTGTTTTTTAACATGTCTAGGAACACATTTGACCCCTTTCTGATAACAATGTGAGAATAATTATTTTTCTACATGGGGATTATTGGTTTATTATTGTGGATACACATGGCAAGAACCATATTTGATAGTTAAACATGGCTAGGAACACATTTGACCGCTCTCTAAGAATATGAGAATAGTTATTCTTCTACATGGGGATTATGGGTGGATTATTATGAATACACATGCCAAGGACCATACTTGACCTATTTCTGAAATAATTATAAGTATAGTTATTTTCTACATGGGTGGAATATCATGGTAAACATTTGACTTGTTTCTGATAAGAATATGGGAATAGCTATTTTTCTACATGGGGATTATGGGTGGAATATTGTTTTTTTTAAATGCCTAGGAACACATTTGACCCTTTTCTGATAAGAATATGAGAATAGCTATTTCTCTATATGGGGATTATGGGTGGAATATTGTTTTCTAACATGCCTAAGAACACATTTGACCTGTTTCTGATAATAATATGAGAATAGGTATTTTTCTACATGGGGATTATGGGTGGATCATTGTAGATACACATGCCAAGGACCATATTTGACATGTTTCTCCTTAGAATATGGATATAGTTATTTTTCTATATGGGGATTATGGCTGGAATATTATGGTTACAAATAGGAACACATTTGACTCCTTTCTGATAACAATATGAGAATAGCTATTTTACTACATAGGGATTATCGGTGGAATATTGTTTTTTTTAACATGCCTAGAAACACATTTGACTCCTTTCTGATAAATATGAGAATAGTTTTTTCTCTACATGAAGATTATTGGTGTATTATTGTGGATACACATGCCAAGGTCCACGTTTGATCTATTTCTGAAATAGTTATAATGTATAGTAATTTTTCTACATGGGTAATATGGGTGGAATATTGTTTTTTTTTTTACATGCCTAGGAACATATTTGAGCCCTTTATGATACAAATATGAGAATAGTTATTTTTCTACATGGGAATTATGGGTGGATGATTGCAGATACACATGCCAAGGACCATATTTGACATGTTTCTCCTAGGAAAATGGATATAGTTATTTTTCTATATGGGGATTATGGGTGGAATATCATGGTTATATATGCCTAGGAACATATTAGACCCCTTCCTGGTAACAATATGAGAATAGTTCTTTCTACATGGGGAGAATGGGTGGAATATTGTGTTTAAACATGCCTAGCAACACATTTGACCCCTTTATGATAAAAATGTGAGAATAATTATTTTTCTACATGAGGATTATGGGTGTATTATTGTGGATACACATGGCAAGAACCATATTTGACCTATTTCTGAAGAGATTATGTACATATTTATTTTTCTACATTGGGATTATGGGTGGAATATCATGGTTAAACATGCCTAATAATACATATGACTGGTTTATGATAATCTGATAACAGCTCTTTTACTACATGGGGATTATGGGTGGAATATCATGGTTAAACATGCCAAGGAACCTTCCAAACTGAGACATGGAGCAGTTGGCAAAAGAGGAGCGGTCCAAAATTCCAGGAGAGAGGTGTAAGAAACTCAGTGATGGTTACAAAAAACAATTGAGTTCAGTTATTTTCCCCAAGGAGTGTGCAAATATTAAATTGAGGGTGCCAATAATTCTGACCAGTCCATTTATGGAGGTTTGCGTGGAACGTGTTCGATTTGGCTTTTTGTTTCTCCACTTTTTTGTTTCATACCAATACAAACAAAAGAAACATGAGAATGCCAAAACATTTGTCATTGCAACAAATTTCTGGGCGAAGTGGTGCATTATCTGATGAAATGCAGGGGTGCCAATATTTTTTTTCCATTACTGTATATTATGTGGGATGTGTGACCATGATACTCTACTCATAATCCCCACATAAAAAAATATTTCTATTCCACTTTTAGGTGATCCCTAAAAAACCTTCTTTTCAGAGAAGCCTATTCTTCCTCAACCTAACAACTGTACATTTATTTCATGCATCAGCTCATCCCCCCCAATTATTAACTTTTGTATCACCTGTCTGTCCCATTTAGATTGTAAACTCTAATGAGCAATGCCCTCTAATTCCTCCTGTATTGAATTGTATTTCTAATTGTACTGTCTGCTCTCATGTTGTAACACTATGCAAACTGTTGGCGCAATACAAAACCTGTAGAATAATAAATAATTCCCATATGGAATATGTTACATATTATATGCTGGATGTGTACCCATGATATTGCCCCCGTATTCCCCATAAATCAAACTAATTTTATCCATATTCTCATCTAAAAAGGTAAAATGTATTACGTGAGATGTGTAAACATGATTTTCCCCATGTGGAAAAATAGTTACTGTATATGCATGTTCTTATCAGAAATAGGTCAAATATAGTCCTTGGCATATGTATTCACAATACTGCACCCATAATACCCATGCAGAAAAATAACTATACCCATAATCCTTTCAGAAATAGGTCAAATATGGCCCTTGGCATGTGTATTCACTAAAATCCAGCTGTAATCCCTAATGTAGAAAAACAACTATTCTCATATTCTTATCAGAAAGGGGTCAAATGTGTTGCTAAGCATGTTTAAACCTGATATTCCACCCATAATTCCCATGTAGAAAAATAACTATACCCATATTCTTAGGAGAAACATGTCAAATATGGTCCTTGGCATGTGTATCTGCAATTATCCACCCATAATACCCATGTATTATTATACAGTATTTATATAGCGCCAAAGGGTATGCTCAGCGCTGTAGAGTAGCAGGGGGGACAGAACATGAGACAAGACAGTAACAATACACTACTTGAGGGGTTTGAGGGCCCTGCTCTTTCGAGCTTACAATCTAGGAAGAAATGTAGAAAAATAACTGGTATTATCAGAAACAGGTCAAATGTATTCCTAGACATTTTTAACCACTTCCCACCCAGCCTATAGTAAAATGACGGCCGGTGAGTTTTTCGTCGATCCGGGAGGGTGTCATATGACATCCTTCCGGGATCGAGCCTTGCACATGCCCGCAGGGCCGCACTGTGGCGAGATCTGTCACCGGCTGTGTACCTTTGATACGGCCCCATTGCCAGTACCATGTGACCTGCTGTGACCAATCACAGCAGATCACATGACAGTTGTAAACAATGAATGGCTTCCTTTCATGACATCCATTGTATACAAATGTGTCTAGCTGTCAATGGTCACAGTGTTCACATGCACAGGCTGGGTCAATCACAGCCCATCTGTGTCATGTGATTAGCAGTGGCCAATCACAACAAAAAAACCTGAATGAATCGATTTCATTCAGTTAAATGCTTGCTTAAAGCAAAGAAATTCCTTGCTATAAGCAATCAAATTGCGTACAATAAAATACTGATCACTTCCCCAAAGTAGTACAATGTTACTATGGTACCATTATACTACTTTGGTCATAGTGTAATATGAAAAAAAATCTTAAAAAAGGGAAAAAAATGGAATAAAAAATAAAAAAAAGTGAAAAAAAGATCAGTTTTTTTTTTCGTACTGTCACCCGTGTTCCTGATCACCGCCACACCAGTTATATGATGACACTGTACTGCACTGGTGACAGTATGTAAAAAAAAAAAAAAGTTGTGAAAATAATTTTTTTAACTTCATTTCCCAAAAATGACAAAAAAATTACAACTTCAAAAAACTTGCCTCTTATGAAATACGTCAGAATGTCTACCTTGCAAAAAGGGGTCATTTGGTGGATATCTGTACTGTTCTGACATTTTCAGGCCTCAAGAAATTAGATTGGCCATCAGTACTTCAGGATTGATACATTTTCAGATATATTCCATAGTTTGTGAACTCTATAACTTTCCTACAGTCTAAATAATAAATACTGATTTGGGTTATTTTCACCACAGAACTGTAGAGAATACATCTTGGCCTAAATTTATGAACAACAATTATTTATTTGCAAACTTTTATAACAGAAACAAAGAAAACAGTGTTTTTTTTCTAATTTTGTGGCTTTTTTGTTAACTCAGCAAAAAATAAAAACCCCAGCGGTGATTAAATACCACCAAAAGAAAGCTCTAGTTGTGTGAACAAAAGGATAAAAATTGAGTTTGTGTACAGTATTGCATGACCGTGCAATTGTCATTCAAAGTGTGAGAGCGCTGAAACCTGAAAATTGGCCTGGGCAGGAAGGGAGTAAAAGTGCCTGGTATTGAAGTGGTTAACCATGATATTCCACCCATAATCCCAATGTAGAAAAATAACTATGCCCACAATCTTTTCAGAAATAGGTCAAATATGGTTCTTGCCATGTGTATCCACAATAATACACCCATAATCCCCACAAAGAAAAATAACTATTTTCATATTCTTATCAGAAAAAATCAAATGTGTTCCTAAACATGTTTAACCATGATATTCCACCCATATTATCCATGTAGAAAAATAACTATACTTTTAATTATTTCAGCAATAGGTCAAATATGGTCCTTGACATGTGTATTCACAATAATCCATCCATAATCCCATGTAGAAAAATTATATGCATTTGCTTATCCAAAATAGGTTAAGAGTTATCATGATATTCCCCCCATAATCTCCTTATAGAAAAGTAATTTTACCCACATTTATTTCTTAAAAGGTGAAATTTAATTTGTATGGGATGTGCAACCATTATATTCCAGCCATAATCCCCATGCAGATCAATATTGTTAGCAGAAATGCATTCTTTTTTTACTTGGCATTTGTAGTTTTTAATCTTAATTCTTAAACATCATTTTCCAGGTTTCTAATAAAACAGTTCAAAATGTAGTGCTTTACACATACATGTGCTGTATGAAATCAGTAAATCTATTCCTATTAATACTGTATATTGAGTAATGTTTCCATTATTTCTGTATAATTTACTATGATGCCATTTTTCAGCTGCACATATCAGTAAGTGAAGAGTTAAACATTAACCACTACTACTTGCAACATAGTATCAAGCACTGCTGAAAAGAAAAACATGTTGTGTAACAACAAAATCATTACCATATGTGTGTGTAAAAATATACTGACATATAATGAGAGTGTTGAGCATTGCATCCAATCATCCCAATATGCAGTTTAGTATATCCCTTTATGGACTGACAGCTAGTATTATATTATCACTGGTTTATTTTTAGTGCTACACTTTTAAATGTATGGTGATTGCTACAGTATCTCCTAGAAGTGAGTAGAGCCCTCACATTTTTGTAAATATTTTATTCAATCTTTTCATGTGACAACACTGAAGAAATGACACTTTGCTACAATGTAAAGTAGTGAGTGTACAGTTTGTAGAACAGTGTAAATTTGCTGTCCTCTCAAAATAACACACAGCCATTAATGTGTAAACCTCTGGGAACAAAAGTGAGTCCACCCCTAAGTGAAAATGTCCAAATTGGACCCAGAGGCCCTCATTCACTATTGGGCGTGGGCGCATATTCATGGGCTTAAGCCCAATTTTCATGGGCGTCCGTCATTTTTTACCCTGCAACCTAATTCACTATTGACCAGAGCCCATAAGCAGATGCCCAATCTAATTCACAAAAAGACACACGCCTGGAATCAGACTCACAAAGCAGACTTGCTAAGAAGCACGTCTAACACCATGAAAAATCACTGCAGAGACATGTTCACTTAGAAATTTGCTTTGCCAAATATCAGGACTTCACTTTAAACAATATCTGCTATTTCCAAAAAAATTAGGAATGTGTTAAAAATAGTTTTTTTCAAGGAAATCGACACAGTAAAAATCTAGACGCCCGTGCAGTGTCTTTGGCAGATAGAACTGAGCATGTGCAGAACACATTTTAGACTTCTGCCATGGGCGTTTGTTTTTTAGCCACTGACTAATAGTGAATCTTACTGTGGATTCCTCTGACAGCCGACACTCGGTCGTGACTATTGTGTTTAATAAACAGCACTCGGCATATCTTCATGTAATCTAATTAGATTTCCTTAGTTCTAGTGATTCTATTTTTGTTTTATACTTTATAATTATTTCTGTAATGATTTTACTGATTTTGAAGGTCTAGATAATATTTATTTTGACAGCTGAATGTAAAAATAAAGGTCCGCAATAAAAAAAAAAAAAAAAACAGCGTGGGTCCCCCCTCTCATCCATACCAAGCCCTTCAGGTCTGGTATGGATATTAAGGGGGAACTCCACGCTGAAATTTAAAAAAAAAAACAGCGCGGGTCCCCCTCAATATCCATACCAGACCCTTATCCGAGCATGCAGCCCGGCAGGTCAGGAAAGGGGACGAGCGAGCGCCCCCCCCGAACCATACCAGGCCACATGCCCTCAACATGGGGGGGTGCTTTGAGGCGGGGGGGCTCCCCCCCCAAAGAACCTTGTCCCCATGTTGATGAGGACAAGTGCCTCTTCCCCACAACCCTGGCCGGTGGTTGTGGGGGTCTGCGGGCGGGGGGCTTATCAGAATCTGGAAGCCCCCTTTAACAAGGGGGCCCCCAGATCCTGCCCCCCCCTACGTGAAGGAGTCTGCGGTACACGGTCCGAAGACTCATTCACAAAAAAACTAAGGGTGGTGTAAAAAAAAAACACAGTACAGGGTCTTTGACAAGTCCTTTATTAAAACAATGTCCCCCGAAGTAGATCCAACGTCAATCGCGGCGGCAGCGACCCGAAAAAAGGAAAAAAAAAAAAAGTTCCGCTCCCGTCCGAGGCTTCCAGCCTTGTGAAGAAAAGGCTAGATGACATTTCTTATATAGGTATGGGGCGGGGCCAGCCGGGGACATCATCCCAGTGACCCGCCCCATGTCACATGCTTGCTGTCTAATTGTATCTAATCCTATCTAATTGTAGTCTTGTGGGAATCATTGGGAGAATGTTTATATAACAATGGTTAGTGGTAAGAGGTGAAAGTCCTGTAAGACTTACAAAAAACTATTCCAGTTAAGGGCAGAAACATTGCTACATCTCAAATCTGTTAGAACGTTAACATTTTTATATTACAGTTTAGTAAAGGAAACCAAAGATTAGACAATTACATCATGCTGGTACCTGCAGGGGTAGTGTCTTCTTTAACCTGTTCCAGACAGCTTTATGCAGCCATTGGCAAGACGACTTTAACAAAGAGCTGCCGTATATATGTGTCTATTGGGAATGGCTGTTCTGTGCTGGTAGTGCACTCACAAACTAGTAAATAAAACCGGCCATGAATTGAAATTTGCCTGGTTTAGCAGGGACTGGTCAAATTTTGATCCATGTATGGCTAGGGTGGTTGTACAAAAGTCGATCTACTGATTGGCTTCTGTGCAACCACCTTGTTGGATTTAATGCTGCTTGATCAGTGCCGCTGACTATAGCCAGCAGTGTTTATAAGTGTATTCGACGGCAGGGAGACGTCACGGTACAATAGCTCAGTAGGGAGCATTTCCTCATCCACCTCAAATGTCTGGATGGGGGAACCAAGTCATATGGTTGAACGACAAAAAAAAATTGCTTCTCTATTAAATGTCACGAGCAGCTCCCAATGCATACTTGGAATCTGGAACTTCAGATCATGTGACTGCTGAGAACGCCGATCACAGTGGTCACAAGATCTGAAAGCTCACCTCCACTTCCAGGTATTTAGAGATCCTCTCAAAAGCCTTGGCGGTGGCGAAGGGTAATAACTCTTCAACCAACTGTTTCTATAGAATTAATAGAGCATCTTCCACTGTAAAATATGCCTTCCTTCAGCTTCACTTGGCAAATTAGCTGCACTCAAAGTCATTTTTCCCCACTACTTTTTTATCGTCTACTTCATACTGGCAGGTTTTCACAGGAGTGTTTAGGAGTATTTAAAAAAATATCAATGTGCTCCAATTGTAGAGGAAATCATGAAAACAGTATTTATACAATAAAGAGGATGCACCGAAAGTTCAGAAGACAAAACATACCGGCTGAAAATAGCCCTATCAGCATTTTTCCGATAGGAAAAAGTGAGCCGATACAGGTGCCCCGATAATGAGACCCAGCCCCAATGACAGGCAAACTGACTGTTTGGGTGGGGGGCCTTAGTGTACCACAGATGGGGATGGGGGTGGGAGAGAAAAGCAGGAGGGGAGGTAAGCAAGCAGTATATACAGTGAAGGAGCAGTGTATACAGACAGGCTCCCTCACTTGCCACCACTAAATATCATTGCTGGTTTTTAAATACAATTACTGGCTTTTTTTTTACTTTAGCTCTGAGCAGGAGCTGTTAAAGCTGCTGCTAAAGTAAAGCGGTGGGGGTCACCCAGTGACCCCGTCCCTTTGTTTACTTTAGCAGCAAGGCAAATATAACTCTGAAAAGGAGCTGTCAAAGTGAAAAAAAAAGCAGGCATTTAAAAAACGGCAATGACATTTAGCAGCAGCAAATGAGCGAACCTGTCTGTATACACTGCTCCTCTCCTTCCTCCTCCTTGCACACACTGCCCCTCCCCCCACCTCTACAAAGAGGACCTGTCACTTATATGCTATCACATAGGGGACTATTGCCCCCCTATGTGATAGCACTAAATCAGAAGTTTAAAAAAGTAAATAAAAACATTAAAATAAAAAAAAAAATTAAAAAATTGCACCTCCCCACTCCCACATAAGTAGACTTTTCGGTTTTCAGCCAAGTGCATCCTGAATTTTCAGTTTTGGCACCAGAATTTTCATTTCAGTGCACCACTAATAAAGACCAAGAGGATGACTTAAAACTTAACAGCTATTTTTTCCCAGATATTGGCTGACATTTCTGTACAGGGAAGCTTATCCATATCTCACTCACATGGATAAATCATATTTTTTTTCAACCAAATGTATAATGGGTTTCCACAGATAACAGACAAATTCAACCAGAATAATGAACAAAGACACTTCTTTTAGTTAACCCAGTGCTCATTTTAATATAAAATAAACCAGCTTACATCTTCACAGTAAATATAGGCTATATACATTTGCATGAAAAATCGCTGCGCAAATACTGTGTGACGTAAAAAATTTCAACACCCACCGCTTTATTCTTTAGGGTCTCTGCTTTAAAAAAAAATATAATGTTTGGGGGTTCAAAGTAATTTTTTAGCAAAAGAACTGTTTTTTCATGTGAACAGTGTCAGAAAAGGCTTGGTCTTCAAGAGTGGGTGATGTTTGGCATAAGGTTCTAATGTTGGCCCTGAAATGCCAGGATAGTACAAGCAACCCCTCCAAATGACTCCTTTTTGGAAATGGTCAGTGTCATTGCAGATCTCATTTGTTGCCACGTTTTTGGAAAACAAAAAATGTATTTATTTTTCAAAACCCTGTGACAAAAATTATATCTGTAAAATACTCACCATGCCTCTTATAAAATTCATTAGGGTGTCTACTTTCCAAAAAGGGGTCATTTGGGGGGGGGGGGGTTTACTATCCTGACATTTTAGAGCCTCCGAAACTGTGATAGGTAGTGGGGAAGTGATATGAGGAAATATGCCCTTTAAAAGCCTGGAGGTGGTCATTGGATTTTGGGGGCATGTAGCTAGGCTGCCAAAAAGTCTCTCACATGTGGTATCCCCATACTCAGAAGAAGTAGGAGAAAGTGTTTTGGGGGTGTTATTCCACATATACCCATGGCATGCATGAGCAATATATCATTAAAGTGACAACTTTGTGTGGAAAAAAAAACATTGTCATATTCCAAAAATTTGTGGCAAAAAATAAAATGTTCCATGGACTCAACATGCCTCTCTGCAAAATCCTTGGGGTGTCTACTTTCCAAAAAGGAGTAAAGGGGGGGGGGGGGTGTACTCCCCTGGCATTTTAGCACCTCAAGAAATGATAGGCAGTCAGAAAGTAAAAGCTACGTAAATTCGAATATATATACCATAGTTTGTAGATGCTATAACTTTCACACAAACTAATTAATATACTTGTATTGAGTTTTTGTTTACCAAAGACGTGTAGCAGAATACATTTATGCCTAAATTTATGACTTTGAGTTTATTATATATTTTTTATAACCAAAAGTGAAAAACCAAACGAAAGCTCTATTTGTGTGAAAAAAGGACATAAATGTCATTTAGGTACAGCACTGCACGATTACCAGTTGAAATAGCGCAGTGCCGAACATCAAAAAAATGGCCTGGTGAGGAAGGAGGGGGGGGGGTAAATCCTCTAGAGGGCAAGTGGTTAAATGCAAGTTAACTATTTGTTGCCCATTTATCTATTATAGCGCTCTTGCATTTATGAATGTATCTGTTTGTCAGTTTGCACCGTATTACATTGAACTGCCTTAAAACATTCAACTGATATACTGTCAAGTTGTTTTGGTCTCATTTCTGTGCATTATTAAAGTGGTAGCCTGCTAACCTCTAAATCCACAGGTGCAAAGGGTCTTTAGTATTTTACTGAGCGTGTCAGTGGGGACCAGTAGGGGGTAGCGCTACAGAAAAAAAAATCATTATTTACTCTTCAAACTTAAATTTACTTTTTTTCTTTAAAGCAGTCCACTGAGCTGGCCAGAACCAATTCTTTTTTTTCCCATAATACATTTTTATTTGGTTTTACAAATATAGTTACAAAAAACAAAAATAGGACAGTGAAAAACTACACAATATTATAGTATAGGTGCTACGGTAAAGTTTAACAAATAGAAAAAAGGAAATATTGAATAATTCCTAACAATCCTACTAGTTCAATGAAATAATCATTTTAGAGTATCCAACTTAAAATTTACTTTAAAGTGGTATTAAACCCAAAACCAAAAATGTAATATATTGCAGCTCACCAATCATTAGATGCATTAGTTTTCTTTTTTTAGGCTTTTTTCCCTCTGTTTTCATCTGATGAAATGGCCAGTAACACACCTCCTGAGTTAGCATGCCTCCACTCTGAAGGAGCACAGCAGAATTGTTAATCTGGGGGTAGCGGAGTGTTAGATGTACAAGCAGTTTTAACTACACTAATAAACTGAAGCCATCTCCAGGTCACACAGCAGTTACAGCAACATTTTTTTTCCTTTGGGATAAAGCTTTTATATGAGTAAATGAAAGCTGACCATTTTGATCACCCTTATCAGTGCTGAATGGTTTGTCTCAATCAACAGTCTGATACATTTGCAGATCTTGTTTTGTTCAAAAACAACAGGCCAGATCAATAGATGAAAATAAGGAAACAAAGCTTATAAAAAAAAAAAACGAATGCAGCCACCACATCTAACAATTGGTAAGATGCAATATAATACATGTTAGCTTTTGGGTTTAATACCGTTTTAAACAAAGCAGGCATTCAAATTATACAACACTGAAAGGGGTGCTTAAAATGTTCAGCTTTTTATTTAGTTAAATCATTTATCCCAAAAGGTAAAAAAATACGGTTTCTATTACTGCTTAAAAAGGTTTACCTAGAGTTAGGCTTTGTTAGTCACTCATGTAAAGCCCATCCAAAACTTCTAATACTTCTAAAGGCTATTGCAAACAGGAAGGCTGGGCTTTCATGTAATTCCTGGTGTACAGTTGCAAGAAAAAGTATGTGAACCCCTTGGGATTACGTGGAGTTTTGCATGAATTGGGCATAAAATGTGCTCTGAACGTCATCTAAGTCACAACAATAGAAGAACACAGTCTGCTGAACATAATACTACACAAACATTAGATGTTGCCATGGTTTAATTGCACATAACATGTAAACATTCACAGTGCAGGGAGAAAAAACTATGTGAACCTTTGGACTTAATAACTGGTTGACCCTCCTTTGGCAGCAATCACCTCAACCAAACGTTTCCTGTAGTTGCAGATCAGATCTGCACAACGATCTAGAGTAATTTTGGACCACTCCTCTTCACAAAACTGTTTCAGTGTAGCAATATTCTTGGGATGTCTGGTGTGAATCGCTCTCTTAAGGTCATGCCACAGCATTTCAATCGGGTTGAGGTCAGGACTCTGACTGGGCCACTCCAGAAGGCGTATTCTGTGCTGTTGCAGCCATTGTTTTGTTGAATTACTTGCATGCTTTGGGTCATTGTCCTGTTGCATCACCCATCCTCTGCGGAGCTTCAGTTGGCGGACAGATGGTTGTACATTTTCCTGCAAAATGTCTTGATAAACTCTGAAATTAATTTTCCCATCAATGACAACAATCCGTCCAAGCCCTAAGGCAGCAAAGCAGCCCCAAACCATGATGCTCCCTCCGCCATGTTTTACAGTGGGGATGAGGTTTTGATGTTGGTGTGCTGTGCCTTTTTTTCTCCACACATAGTGTTGTGTGTTCTTCCCAGACAACTCAATCTTGGTTTCATCTGTCCACAGTATATTTTGCCAGTAGTGCTGTGGAACATCTAGGTGCTCTTTTGCAAACTTCAAACGTGCTGCAATATTCTTTTTGGACAGCAATGGCTTCCTCCGTGGTGTCCTCCCATGTACTCCATTCTTGTTTAATGTTTTCCTTATTGTAGATGTGTCAACAAAAATGTTAGCATGTGCCAGAGATTTCTGTAGGTCTTTAGCTGACACTCTGGGATTCTTCTTTACCTCATGCAGCATTCTGCGCTGTGCTCTTGCAGTCATTTTTACAGGACGACCATGCCTAGGGAGAGTAGCAACAGTGCTAAACTTTCTCCATTTGTAGACAGTCTGTCTTACCGTGGACACATGAACATCAAGGCTCTGGAGATACTTTTGTAACCCTTTCCAGCTTCATGCAAGTCAACAATTCTTGATCGTAGGTCTTCTGAGAGCTCTTTTCTGCGAGGCATGGTTCACATCAGACAGTGCTTCTTGAAACCAGTAAACCCAAAACAGGTGTGTGTTTTTTTAAGGGCAGGACAGCTGTCAGCAACACATCCAATATCATCACACTGATTGGAGTCAAGGTTGGCTCACTCCTGGCTCCAATTAGCTCTGGGAGAAGTCATTAAGCTAGGGCATCACATACTTTTTCCTCCCTGCACTGTGAATGTTTACATGTTATGTGCAATTAAACCATGGCAACATCTAATGTTTGTGTAGTATTATGTTCAGCAGACTGTGTTCTTCTATTGTGACTTAGATGACGTTCAGAGCACATTTTGTATTTCAATGGTTTTTATTAATTTTAAACAGTATAAAACAGAGGCAACAAAACACGCCCACGCAGGGGCTATCAATTGCACCGATAGAAAATGTATAATAGAGCAGACAACGCTCTAATTCCAATAAGGCAAAACGTATGCCCACGTAGGGGCTATCAATGGCACATAGGTTACAATAACATCAGTGAAACTCAGATTATCGCAACTAAAGACAGCTGTCCACTGTCACATCAAAACAAACAGAAAAGGAAAGAAGAAAAGCAGAGAAGAAAGAAAGAGAAAAAACAAAAACACACACCAGAGAGCAAGGGTCCATGAGCGCCAATACAAAACTCCATCACCTCCCTACACTGGTTCAGAGCACATTTTATGCCCAATTCATGTAAAACTCCATGTAATCCCAAGGGGTTCACATACTTTTTCTTGCAACTGTATTACCTCTGCCCGGGCAGCTCTGATGTAGCGTACAGCCTGTCATTAACATGAATGTTTGAGTGCTGCTGTATTCTTGTATGCAGACTAACACATAACCCAGCGGAAGGTGACCTGAGTCCTATACTTTATTCCAATACATGGAAATTACAGGTAAGTAACAGAAATCTGCCTTTCTTGTAGAGGCTGTGGCTTTTAAACCTGATAGCTTTGGCAATGTCCAGACAATGAAAAGCAAACTCTTTGGGGTGCTTAGGAGCAGGGCACAAACCAGGACTGTGTCTGTGTTTAGGTAAAAGTTAGATCCCACCATAGGCAGAAGGGTGGTCTTGGGCACAAGACTACTTTGTCTTTATGAAGAGTCAAGAATGGCCTCACAGAGTTTAGAGACACATCTGAAACTAAGAAGGGCACTTCACAGAAAAGATCATCCAAAGAGAGTTTCCTTAACAGATTCAAAGGGTAGTTTCTACAGAGCAAAGAGAACCAAACCAAGCTTCCAAGAAAAGCTGTAAGGGTGGTCTTATCTTAGAATCACCTTAATCTTTTTTTTTTACACAAGGAATAATAAAGCAAGAGGTTTTTGTAACAAATAGCACAAAGCTGAAACCTGCCCCTTAAGAGCATTAAAGGCCAACTCCTGGTCAAGTCCAGAATAAGGGAAGGCCAGAATGAGTGGCATAGGGAAATCTCTAGGATTTGCATTCATGCATTCAGATCTGCCAAAGAAGGATTTTCAGGTACGCTTCTCTGGAAGTGGATTTTTGGCTTTGAGCAATGTGGGAATGACATAATCAGACACACCCGTCAGGCCTGTTTGGAAGAGGCCAAGGATCGTCTCCTAAAAATTTGAGTATGTCTGTGTACCAGGTTCCCCTAGGCCAGATTGGTGCAAAGAGAATCAACGGTTTCTACACTTGCTCTATGTTGGGGAGCTGTCAAGGCAGAATTCACAGTAGAGAATGACATATATGAACTGGAATGAGTTTCAGAGAATAGAGGATCCTTGGCTAGGGTTGTCACCTCATCTCTTTAAAATTGAACACAATAATTACACAGGTTCTGTGGCTGATTGAGGTGGTAATTAAACTAACCTAGTACCTTATTTGCATAAAATTAGCCTCAGAATCTGTATAATTAATATGTGTTCAGTTTTAAAGGGATAAGATGGAAACCCTTATTCTTGGCCCTGGCTACAAACAGGTGAAATGTATACATTAAAAGATCAAAAACCTTCTGCACTTGCCTACAAACTTCTGGCATAAAATCTCACACAAAAAAAAATTGAATGAAATTAAAATTCAAATAGAAATAACCATATATGACAGTGCAGCTCTAATCACAGTGCGTAAAAACAAATTAATACGGCGCTATGCTAGCAAGCGAATAGAATAAACATGATATATATTAAGAAACATACAACTGACATAAATGTGGGGTGAAGTGGACAGCTATGAGAATATCATGCATGGACGTGAACATTAGGAGAATAATGTCCTTAGTGAGTGAGTATAAAGGTAAATAATGTCCTTAGTGAATCACACAGCCTTCATGCAGGTGTGAGCCTCAATGTGCCAATCCTCTAAGGCTGGGGTGCCCCCTCACCTTCCTGCTCAGGCCCCCAGGGACCAAAGAGCTTAAGATGATGACTGTAATGATCCTCCAGATAACCGGTGGATCCCGCTGGTAGTAATGATGTCACTCACTCCTCCTGGTAAGTCTTAGCATTAGATGGTAAATGGTAAACCTCAGCCCTCGTTAATGCCCGTGGTGTCTCTACGATGAAGGCTCTCCAGTACGGTCACCAGTGAGGCAAGAGAGACTTATATAGTGTAAAACCTTTTATTAAGGGTTAAAAGAAACTAAGAGCCTACTTACACAGATCTTTAAAAAGCAAGCCTTTACACCTCTCCAAGGGTGTACTGTGTTCAGAAAACGGAGCACCAAGATGGCGCCCACGCCGGATATGACGTCAAGCCGTCGATCGTACGTAGCTCCTCCCACTGGCGTATCTACGCGTTACGTCACTCAAACACGTGACTTCATCAGGATATTATATAAGTCTCTCTTGCCTCACTGGTGACCGTACTGGAGAGCCTTCATCGTAGAGACACCACGGGCATTAACGAGGGCTGAGGTTTACCATTTACCATCTAATGCTAAGACTTACCAGGAGGAGTGAGTGACATCATTACTACCAGCGGGATCCACCGGTTATCTGGAGGATCATTACAGTCATCATCTTAAGCTCTTTGGTCCCTGGGGGCCTGAGCAGGAAGGTGAGGGGGCACCCCAGCCTTAGAGGATTGGCACATTGAGGCTCACACCTGCATGAAGGCTGTGTGATTCACTAAGGACATTATTTACCTTTATACTCACTCACTAAGGACATTATTCTCCTAATGTTCACGTCCATGCATGAAAATTCTCATAGCTGTCCACTTCACCCCACATTTATGTCACTTGTATGTTTCTTAATATATATCATGTTTATTCTATTCGTTTGCAAGCATAGCGCCGTATTAATTTGTTTTTACTTTAGTTGTTGAATTTGGTGCTGTGGCACTTCTAATACAGGCTGCTTTAATTACTTATATCCACATTTTGGCGCAGGAGATTGTCTTTTCTACTTTACCCTAATCACAGTGCGAATTACTTTTATTCAAAAAGCTAAAATAAACATTCAATCCCTCTGTGCAATGAATAAATTAAATGCTACAGTGAACATATCCCTAATATGCCACAATGTAAACTTTTTTTTTTTACATCAACCCTCTGAAACGTGCAAAGATACATTATACATAAACTGCGTTCAGTGTGAAAAAATAAAGAGACAATCTTCTTTTTCTGTGAAAAATGTGACTGAGTTCAACCCCTTTAGTAAAAACATCCTCTCCCAAGACAAAGTTGTGATGGCAAAAGATGCTGAAGGAGCAACAGGGCAAATGTGAAGTTACTTCCTATCTGAGCAGTGGATGATACAGGAATGGGATTAGTGCTGCCTATACTGGTATGGGCGTTGAACCATCAAAACGTGACCATAATCATCTTTTAATAAAGTGATATTACATAACTTACCACACAATGTAGAAAGCTTCTCTATTTTATTATGTATCTGAGTGAAAGTAGCAAAGGTGAATAAAAGTGGAGGAGCTGCTTCCTACAAACAGTGTTTTATGTTAATGTGCATGTATGGACCTTTTGTTAAAGAGGATTTCTGCCCCACGCAAAAAAAATTTAAAGTCAGCAGCTACAAAAGCTGTAGCTGCTGATCTTTAATATTAGGGTACATACATATGCAGGCATCCAGCAGCATCCTCACCTGAGTCGATTTTTAAATTGGCTATTGGGTGCTGGCACCATCTTGACTAAGGGAAACTGGCAGTGAAGCCTTGTGGCTTCACTGCCAGTTTCCTACAGCGATTTGCGAATGGCCTGCAGTCTTCTGGGACCTGTGAAGCGTCCCAGAAGGCTGCGGGGAAAAGAGGGGGGAAAGAACTTCTGAGTCAGTTCGCTGCAGTGAACTAAGCCAAAAGTGGGAGCAGGTACCTGTCAACACCATCATAGTTGAGGAAGAAAAATTGCAACTTGAAGAATTAGATGTGGCCATTAGTAAGAGTGTATCAGGATTAGATCCCTTTAAAAATCAGGAGAACTTTGAAAAGTACAATGAACAACTTAAAAAGGAAGTTGAGAAAGTTCAAAAAAATCTTAGAACCACTAAACAAACTAAATTTAGGCGTGACCTTAAAGACTGGGAAACAGGAGAGATTTTTGATCTCACTACAAAAAGAAGTAGAAGTCGATCTAAACGAAGAATATTTCGTTCACATTCTAGATCAATGGGGGAAACTGTGTCTAGTGAAAGTGACTCTGAAAATCTCGGGAAATCTGTATCTTTTTTAGACCAACAAGATGGGGAATTTCCCCGAATCAATCAACTCCAGATGGGAAGAGGATCCAGAAAGAAAACAGAGGAATCCTCAAAAAGCAAACATCAGGAGGAGAAGGGCAGAACAAGAAGTCAGAGGAGGCAGTAGATGAAATTACCCATGACAGGAAGGTAATCAATTTGGCTAATTTTCCACTCAGAAGGGAACATATCTCTTTACTTAATAAGGGTATGTCCTTTTCACCAGTGACCCCCATGGATGAGTTCGAAGTATTTAAAGATGTTAATTTATTTTTGAGAAAAGTTTTTTTTAAGAATGATACATGGCAATCCCACTATGTTGGAGGATATTGCTTCGGACTCCTCCATGGAAGACCGCAAGATGCTCGATGTGTTGATGTCTCTCATGGAGGAAAGTGAGGATGGTGATGAGAATGAACTAGATATGGATAATCACAATGAGGTGATTAGAAAAGTTGATCTAAATATTAGGTCGACTAAAATGCCGAAAATACGTTCCAACATGAGGATATCGACATTTCTAGATTTTGTTGCTGATGACCTTAAAAATCTTGAGTGGAAAATGCCAATCGGTGACAATCTTACAAAGAAGGAAAGAAAAGCCCTCAAAGAATTAAAAGAGACCAAGAATATTGTAATTAAGAGAAGTGATAAGGGGGGCAATGTAGTGATTTTAAATGAACAAAACTATGTTAAAGAGGTGAAGCGGCTATTGGGAGATTCATCTACGTATAGGAAAGTAGCCACTAACCCGTTTCATGTGGTGGCAAAAAAATTAAACTCCATCTTAACACTGGGAAAAGAGGTGGGTCTTCTAACTAAAAAAAGAGTATGAATATTTGAGAACTGAAGAATTTAATCACCCTACCTTTTATATTATTCCTAAAATACATAAAAATCAAGAAAATCCCCCAGGTAGACCCATTGTCTCTGCCATCAATGGTCCCCTAGATAAAACAGGGAAATATATTGACCTGTTTCTTAAAGACATGGTTCCTAATCTTCCCTCCTATGTAAGAGATACTAAAGATGTGTTGGCTAAAATTGAAAATTTAATTATCAATGAAAATTCCATTCTAGTGGGAATAGATGTGGAATCACTTTACACATCTATCCCACATGAATGTGGCTTGAGATCGGCTTTTTACTTCCTTGATAAAACATACCCCACTTTGGGAGGACAGAATGAATTTATTAGTGAGCTGCTGGACTTTGCGTTACGACATAATTTTTTCCAATTTAATAATACCTTTTATCAACAGATCAGAGGTACCAGCATGGGAGCACTGTGGGCTCCGGCCTATGCATGTTTGCATTTAGGTTTTTGGGAGGAGCAGGTCGTCTTCAGATCAACAAGGTTCCTTGTCAATGTCCAGATTTGGTTAAGATATATAGATGGTGTGTTCCTCGTATGGAGAGGAACATCAGAGGAATTAAAACTTTTTATGGAGGAGTTAAATCAAAATCCCTTTAACATTGGACTCACGTATGTGTTTGATGAAAGGTGTATTTCCTTTCTGGACTTGGAAATTAGACTTGAGAACGGAAGACTCCTCACAAAAACATATAGGAAACCTACTGCTGCCAATACTCTATTAGAGGCCAGAAGCTATCACCCACGTTCACTGATTTCAGTTATTCCAGTGGGACAGTTTCTGAGATGTCGGAGAAATTGTTCCAATATTCATGACTTTAGGATGGAAGCACAGGTTCTTTATAGAAGATTTAGGGAACGGGGATACTCTCACTCTCAAATTAGAAAAGCTCGGAGACGGGCATATCAAACTGACCGTAAGGATTTATTATCTCCTAAAAAGGAGGAGAAGGTCAAATTAAGTGAGCAACCTGTTAGAATGATAACTCAATTTGGGGCCCAATGGCAAGCTGTAAAACAAATATTAGAAAAACATTGGAAGATTTTAACTCAATGTCCCAAATTGAATAAAATTGTAGGTGAGCGTCCCCAAATGGTAGCAAGAAGAGCACCAAATCTTGGTGACCTCCTTATTCATTCTGACTATCAACCGTTAAAACAGACAACATGGTTAAAATCACGTACTAAAGGGATGTTTAAATGTGGAAAATGTCAAATTTGTAAATATGTGGATCGTACAGACTCTTTTTTTGACTCAAGGAATAGCACTCATAAAATTCAAAGCCTTATAAATTGTTCTACAGTGAGAGTATTATACATTTTGACTTGTCCCTGCAAGAAGATGTATATTGGTAAGACCAAAAGACAACTTAAAGTACGAATAGGTGAACATTTCAGAGATATTAGATCTAATGACCCTGAAAGTAATCTTGCCCAACATTATGCTAAATATCATGAAGGTAAATTGGATGGTACAAAAGTGAAAGGTTTCTATGCATTGCATTTCCCCCAAAGGAGAGGTGATTTTGATAGAGAACTGTTAAAAAAGGAGAAATATTGGATATATAAATTTGATACATTGTACCCAAAGGGGTTAAATGTGGAATGTGATCTCCTATTTTTGGATAAATAGATCTATATGGATATATTTCTTTATATTTCCACATGTTGGTCAATCTGTGGTAACTCCTCAATCCTGTCAATGGCTGGATAACGTGTTAATTGAATTATTGAGGATAATATGTCAATTAAATAATTAAGGTAAGCCTTCTTTGGGGAGATATTTAATGACCTGATGGTACACATTAGAATATAGGTCTAGAAATGTAGAAGGGACTAATTTTTTAATTATTTTCTTCCCCTTTGAGAATAAATGTACACTAATTAGTGGTTAATTTGAAGTATAGGAACCCTAGGTAAAATAACCCATAGAGGGATTTGCTAATTAACATCGCCACCTTGTGGTGGTTTTGCGGTAATTTTTACTGTGTCCTTGGGTATCTTTGACCTAATTAATAGGTTTGGAGACCTTTTCATCAACACTGCCATCTTCTGGTGAAAAAGTGTAGTAATTTTCAATTGAATATAATTTTTGTTTTTTACTTTTGTGTGTATTGCTGTAACTGTCAAGTCTTTCCTCTCTTTGATATTTCCAGTCGCTTGCCTTTTTAATTTAACTATGACCAGCGGATGTGCTAAGTATTTAGCCTTTTTCTTCCATTGGGGATAACTGCAATGTAATTTTTTGCATATGTGGGTGGGTCTTAATCCACTATAAATAGAGGGTTGAAATGCAGTAATCCCATTGGTCCTGACGAAGCTGAGTGAGATACGCCCATCGGCGAAACGCGTTGACGTCATACGTCAGATACGTCATTTCCGGTCATGCGCACTAGGTGGAACGCACGCTGACCCACAAGGAGGTAGCCATCTTCACATGCCATGAGGCAGGCTTAGGCGGCACAGGCGCCATGGAGAGGTCGGAACCCGCGGTATGTTGGCTGATGTAAGCGGTGGTTCCCTGGTTCCATACAGCAGTACTGTTTGAAGGGCAGTACTCATGAAGGATATTCTTTTCTTTCTTACTACTCATTGCACAGGTGGTGAGTGGACTGTTACAGGACATTAGATTTAAGGTCCTCTGTGACCTATATGGCATAAACGTCTATCATAGAGTGAAAGCTCTTACAGTGACTTCCCTCATATTGTTTGTCTTACTACAGGATGGGGACATTATGGTGCTTTACATAGGAAACAAGGCCTGCCACATATATTTCAACGGGCGGAGGAACCGCTGGGCCTTATCTTGTTTTCAACAAAAAGTGATGTGTAGTCCACATGCTGTGGTGCAGAAATCACTTAAAGCAGTGTTCTGCTACTTGCATCTGTTTCTCCATCCAGGCAACAATCGGGGCGTTATTTATATCTAAAGAGTCCTAAGAATCAGTCACTTCTATTACAGATGAATGGGCCCCAACCACATGTGCCGGCATGGGACTGTACTGTATTTCATATGTGATATCCTTTTGCTGCCTAACATAGGCTCATGGTTATGCCTCTCTTCTGACGCACTCAGAAGAGAGGCATAACCTCTCTTCTCAAATATCACATGTATGCTCGCTGCACTGCATACATGTGATATTTCATACCTTTGGTATAATTTTTGGGAAATTCCCTTTTATGGGATAGAACCTATATGGTTATGACACGTTTTTACATTTATTACATGTGACACTGTATACCTATGGTATAATTTTTGTGTACACCTCCTTTGGGAAGTGTTAACCTATGTGCCAGTGCTGCAAAGACTTTAGACATTTTTTGTCATTGTCTTGGCAGCACATTTATTCAGACCGGTCTTGGTGATTTTTTTATATGGTTTTAGGTCTGTGTGTATATTGTCTCATACTGAGGTGATGGTAAACCAGGGCGATTGCCCATATGTCAAATATTTATATGTAATAAAGTATAATTTTTGGAAATTTTTCTGAGTATCACATTCTGTTCATAATGTAGCCGCTTTTCTGTGAATTTCTTTTCACAAACCCTTCTTTTTTGTATACCTGTCAACACCAGGTACCTGCTCCCCACCTCCCCAAAAGGTGCCAAAAGGTGGCAGCAGAGGGGGAAGGAGGCAGACAGATGGAGCTACCCCTTTTGAATGGAACTCCTCTTTAATTCAAAGGTCATTGTGAACATAGAATCACTCACTAGAACTTCAGTTTCAGTCAGAGGGCTGAATGAAAAAAACTGAAAAAATTCCACCATCAGCACATTTGAGGTGGATGGGGGGTATCTTCACTGCTACACTCTTGTAATCTGACAGCAAGGTGTCTCACCTTCTGTCAGAAATACATAGATCATGGCTTCAGCATATTGCCTGCAGCACTGGCGGAGATACTTTTATTTGACGGTGGTTTAATAGAAGTTTTTCAGTAGATTGACTTCTGTCATCCGCAGTGGCCAGACATGGATCAAAATTTGGCCAGTCAGAAAAAAGAGATTGTTTCTTTATTTGAATGTCCTAGGTTTTTAAGAAGAGGTTAAAGTACTTTTATGAATACTCTTGTTTAGGGATTTTAGCACCAGGATAGAACAAATACTCCTGCTTGGTTCTGGCACCATGAACTGGTTTGAATAGAATCCTTTGAACCTGTCCTCCAGAGTAACCAAACAACCACTCCCTGGGACAAGAGATTGTTCAGGGTGGTCGGCAGCTGTGTTTGATAAGAAAATGATGATGTGATAGAGTTTTAATTTTTTTTTGTACCCCTATAAAACCAGCAAATTAACCCACAGGTCTGGGACATCTGTGACCCAGAGGAAGGAAAACTTTAACAGATGTTCTTCAGCTCTTAGGTGGAGCTCCTTAATTGTGAAGAAAGTTTTTGGGTAGAACTGGTAGAATTTGTTTTCCTAGTCTTGTATCACAAGGACAGAGTTTTGGCTTTGAAAATTAAGGCTGAGGAGGGTGATGGGCACTTTTCTTTTTGAGGCGGTAGAATCCCCTGAGGAAGAGGGTTTAGAAACCTTCCACTGTGAAAAATAGTATTTTTCTTTCTGTGATATCTTTGAACGAGGATGTCTGTTTAGTGAGGCACTTGACAAATTCATCAAGGAGCATAGGTGTGAGTCAACATATGAAAACAGCTTCAGCGGACCAGGCTCTTAGCCATAATATTTTATAAATACGGATAGAAATGAGAGGCACTCTGGAGAGGTGTCATGACTTGTTCGAGAAATTCTGAAGGATCTTGTTCGAGGCTCTAGGGCATCACCAAAAAGAATAAGGCAGAGGGCAGTGTCTGCAAGTGCTCCAACAGAGTTTGATCCTAGAAGATGGGATTCTGCTAGTAGTTCATTGTTCTAGTCAATTTAGCTGCAGTGTGTCTTGGAAATTCGCTTTCAACAAATTTCTCCTTACCACGAGTACCCGCAGTTGGATGTGCAGCAATCCCCCATAAAGCTGTGCGAAGTTCGCTTACCGCGACTGCAGCTTAGCTCCACGATTCCTGCACCTACAAATGATGTGCAAAGGTTTAGCTCTTTTGAGATGTGGGGAAAATGGAGCTCCCATGATCCAGGAATAACCAGACGATACTCCCAGGTTGGAGTTGGAATCCACTCCGCCTGGGTCTAACACCAGACTCCTGTTTTATTATCTTACAAAAACACACACACACATCCCCCCCGCACGGGGGCCAAGTCAATCCCCTCCCACAGAACAATGTATAGGGAGTGTCCATACACGAGAATGTCCATCCTGCTCGGAGTGTAAAATTCCCTCTTACTAAAACCAGTTAAACCAGTTTTTCCTGCCCTCCCCCGTAAGCTCTCTTTGGAGAGCGGGTTTCCCATTATTTACATGCTATCAGCTCCTAGCAGTATGTTTATTGTCTGTACAAACAGCCCCTAGATTAAACAGTGCCAGTCTGTATCTGAATGGGCCCGATACGATCTTTATTAAAACACATCCATCCACATACAGTTCAGGTCGGTAGCGGCTTGTAGAGATATACATGAGCCTACACGTGGAGTTCGCACTGCCCGGCCATACGAAGTCCATGTGGTACTATGCTGCTGATATGTGGATAAAGGCCCGCGGCCTACCGCCGGCGGCATTCGCATCGAGTGCCGTGGTGACATACACGCCAGTCTATAAGCGCAGATCTGCCATCTCATCCATTACCGAGCTGAGTACTGTAATATATACATTGTAAATGCACATGGCCTAATTGCAGCCTTCAGAGCTTTAATTAGGCCACACGAGAGACATATGAATAACACTAATATATGACACATTTAAAGGACAACCTGTAATAGAAAATTTCCATGACAGGTGTATCACACATTGCAGCAACAGCTGGTTGCAGAGCTGCCCTGCAAGGTTAAATAGGCTTTAAAAGTGTCTCAAATTTTCTGTCAGCAGAATCTTTAACTGATTGAACATCTTCTATAGGCATAGTAAGGTGTTTAAGACTTAGACTGAATGGTCTGCTACCAAAGAGACCATTTGTTAGAAAGCTCTTTTCATGGGATAGAGTTCAGCAATGATTCCCAGAGAGGTGAACCTTTTTTCCAGGGTTAACCCAATCATCATAAGTTGCCCAGTCTATTTTTTCATGAATGTCTTTTTTGACTTAACAGGTCTCTGCCTCTTCTAACACTGCCTCTAGGTCTTCTTCATTCCCCTTAAAAGTTTATGGTGTGTAGGGGAGACATTAAATTTTCTTATTCCAACAGACACAGCAGAAGCAGAAAAGGCGCTTGGCACTTTTGTGCACTGGACAGTGCTGGCTGTATTAAATCTGTTAATTGCCTGAGAAAGTCTGCGGAACAATTGAATTTTTGTACTTGCCTGTAAAATCCATTTCTTGGAGTACATCAAGGGACAAAAAGCAAGGTATAAATCATGACTACCTGGGTTATGTGCCACCTTTAGGTGAATGGACGCTGGCAGAAACAGGCAGAAAGTCCTCCCCTATAAAACCCTACCCATATAGGTAACGCATTGGTTCTGCAGCAGGCAATGAAATGCCATGGGAGGGGAGGGACCTCTGTGTCCTGTGATGTACTAAAAGAAGTAGTTTACAGGCAAGTACAAAAATACCAATTTTCTTTTTCATACATAATGGGACACAGAGCACGTTATAAATCAGGACTTACTGGGATGTTCCAATGCAATGCACGTGAAAGGAGGGGGGCACAGTAGCCAACTTCAGACCCAAAGAAACCACTCTGCAGCCCGCAAAACACTGTGGGCAAAATCAGTATCCTTAGTTGCCCTTGCATCCACCTGGTACAAACCTTGTAAAGGTGTATATTGAAGCCCAGGTCGCAGCCTTGCAAACCTGAGCCACTGATGCCTAATGACGGATAGCCCAAGAGGCTGTAATACTTCTGTAGAGTGAGCCATCACTTGAAAAGGTGAAACCTTATCCTTCAAGCCATAGGCCTGGGCAATAGGATGATGACTTCACTGTGACATGGTCAGCTTAGTAACGCCTAACACTTATTAGGACCTTCAAGAAGGATGAACAATGAATCCAGCTTCCTGACCATAGAAGACACTTTCAAACACATTTTGACAACCAGAACCACATCTAATCTGTGAACGGTATGTCTACCAGCAACTAAGGCTCGGGAAAAAATAAGAAAAAACAATGTCCTGATTAAGATGAAAATTTTAAACAACCTTCGGCAAAAATGATGGCTGAGGATGAAGAACCACCCCATCATAGCAGAGAATCCAAAAAACATTCTTTGCAATAAAAAAAATGTCAATACTTGCCGAAGTACTAGTACCAAAAACACAACCTTCTACCGGTAAGAAAAAAGAAGAGCAAATAAAAGGCCCTGAAAAAGGCTCAAAAGGTAGTCTCTGTAAAACTGGCAGAACCAAACTGAAGTCCCATGGGGACAAAGGTAACCTGACTGGAGGCACCAGGTGTGACACCTTGAACAAAAGTATACACCAAAGAAAGAGAAGCAATCTGGGTTTGGAAATAGCCAAGGCTGAAAACTGTCCCTTGATCATACCCAAGGCCAGCATCATATCCACTCCAGAGTGGAAGAAAGCCAAACTCTGGCCCACAACATACTTGCAAGGATGCAACTTCTTAGCCTCACATCATGCCACAAAAGATTTCCAGGTCCTAAGGTAAATCTTTCTTGAAACAGTCTTCCTGGCCCTTAAGAGTGCGGGAATGACTGCCTCTGGAATACCCCTATTCTTCAGGAATCCAGTTTCAAAGCCAGCAACCGCAAAAGAAAGATGGACGATTGAACCTTGGGCCCGAATGTCTGAGCCAGAAGAGGAGAGGGATCACTCTCTAACATGGTTACTATGTCTGCAAAGCATGGTTTCCTGGGCCAAGGTGGTGCTACAAGAATCACCAGTACACCTTCCAAGATCTCCAGTGTCACCATGGCATCTACTACAATGCCTGAGGATCCCTTGTCCTGGAGACAAACGCCAAGGAAACAATTAATGCATTTCTGATAACAATGTGGTTAATATCGATCTGCATAGTGATTATGGCTGGAATATAATGTTACACATCACATACAAATTAAATTTCACCTTTTTAAATACAAATATGAGTACAATTACTTTTATATAAGGGGGTTATGGGGGGAATATCATGGTAACTCTTAACCTATTTCAGATAAGGAAATGCATATAATTATTTTTCTACATGAGGATTATGGGTGCATTTTTGTGGATACACATGCCAAGGATCATATTTGATCTATTTCTGAAAAGACTATGGTTATAGTTATTTTTCTACATGGGGATTATGGGTGGATGATTGTGGATACACATGCCAAGGAACATATTTGACATATTTCTCCAAAGAATATTGGTATAGTTATTTTTCTATATGGGGATTATGGGAGGAATATCATGGTTAAACATGCCAAGTAAAACATTTGACCCCTTTCTGATAAAAATATGAGAATAGTTATTTTTCTACATGAGGATTATGTGTGTAATATTGTGGATACACATGGCAAGAACTGTATTGAACCTATTTCTGAAAATATTATGGGCATAATAATTTTTCTACATGGGGATTATGGGTGGAATATCATGGTTTAACATACCTATGAACACATTTTTACCTGTTTCTGATACGAATATGAGAATAAGTATTTTTTTACATGGGGATTATGGATGGATTATTGTGAATACACAGCCCAGGACCATATTTGATCTATCTCTGAAATAGTTATAGGTATTTTTTTACATGGGTAATATGAGTGGAATATTATGGTTAAACATGTCTAGGAACACATTTGACTTTTGTTCTGATAAGAATATGAGAATAGCTATTTTTCTACATGGGGTTTATGGGTGGAATATTGTTTTTTTTTTTTTTTTTGATGAAGTTTGTATTTCAATGGTTTTTATTAATTTTAAACAGTATAAAACAGAGGCAACAAAACACACCCACGCAGGGGCTATCAATTGCACCGATAAAAAAGGCATAATAGAGCAGACAACGCTCTAATTCCAATAAGGCAAAACGTATGCCCACGCAGGGGCTATCAATGGCACATAGGTTACAATAACATCAGTGAAACTCTGACTAACGCAGCTAAAGGCAGCTGTCCACTGTCACACCAAAACAAACAAAAAAGAAGAAGAACAGAGAGGAAAGAGAAAAAAAAAACAAAAAAACACACACACTAAAGAGCAGGGGTCCACGAGCGCCAATACCAAACTCCATTACCTCCCCACACTGGCCGGGGGGAGCGTGGGAAAGGCGTATTGCAACCACGGCTCCCATATTTTCAAAAATTTATGTTGAGAGTCGTTGCATATACTCGACATCTGTTTGTTGAGCATCATAGTAGTCATACGATCCCTCACCCCCTGAAAAAGTACAAACGGACTCTTCCAGGCCTGAGCAATTGTCCTAGTGGCTGATAAAAACAAATAGGAAGCCAACCGCTGCTGACGAGCCAAGAGGCCCGGTATGGGGCAATGAAGCATAGCATACCGAGCATCCCGGCGTATGGAGAGATGGAACAAAGTGAAAAGGAGGCCAAACACACGAGACCAAAAACGAACCAACCTCGGGCATGACCACCAGATATGCAGTACATCGCCACGATGGCCGCAACCCCGAAAACATCGATCACTACAGGCAGGGTTAGCCTGGGCCAAACGAGCCGGAACCCAGTACCAACAAAACAATACCTTATAGGCAGCTTCCAGCGTGGTCGTATTAAATGAACATTTAGCTATGAGTGACCAGGCCCTATTCCAGTCCTCCGGATCCACAGCCACTCCCAGGTCGCGTTCCCACTGAACAACATATGAAAGAGAAGTGTGCGACGAGCGTCTGTTCAAAGCGGCGTAAAGAAGGGAGATAAGGCCCGGGGCACCTGGGCGCTGCTGACAAAGCCGTTCAAAGGCAGATTTCTGATATGGGAAAGCAGAAGTGGCCCTCAACAAGAGTAACCAGTGCCGCAATTAAAGGTACCGAAAAAATTCCGCTGGGGGAACATCTCGAGACTCCCGAAGGACATTCCAGGTGGGAAAGGACCGAAAAATCAAAAAGTGTTGCACCTGTGAGAAACCATGAGCCACCCACCAAGAAAATGCCCTCGGGCGATCTAGACCCGGCGGGAAAATAGGGTTGTTAACGATTGGAAGCAAGGGCAAGAAGGGTGACATCAGGCCACTGGAGTAACGTACCGAGTCCCAGACTTGTAGGCCATGGAGCAACATCGGACTCAGTGCCATAGGGCGCAGGGCAGGGGGAAGCCATAGAAGTGTCGACAGTGCGATAGGGGCACAATTAGGTAGTTCCAGCAGGACCCAGAGAGGAACGTCGGAGGAAGCGTGCAACATAGACAGCGGGCAATCTGGCTCGCCTGATAATACTTAGTTACATTAGGTACCCCAAGACCACCCTGGAGTCTATGAGCAAAAAGCGTATTTATAGAGACTCTGGGGTGTTTATTGGCCCAGATAAAACGCATAAACTTCGCCTGAAGCAACCAAAGAAAATGAGGGGGAACCCGCACTGGGAGGGTGCGAAAATAATATAACAATTTCGGCAAGATGGTCATTTTCACTGAATGAACCCGTCCTGGCCAAGACAGGTGCGGAAATTGCCAGGAATGCATAAGAGAAGATAAAGAGCTAAGCAAAGGATAATAATTTGCACCAAAAAGGGAGTCATAGGTGGGGGTCAAGCGAATGCCCAAGTATTCAAGAGAAGAGGAAGCCCACCGGTAAGGGAAGTGGGATTGTAGGCGCGAAACCAAATCTGAAGCCAAAGTAATATTGAGAGCGACGGTTTTATCCAAGTTGATACATAGACCCGAAATCAAGGAGAAGCGCTCAAGAACCCGTTGCAAGTTAGGAAGCGTCGTCAGAGGATTAGTAAGGGTCAAGAGGGCATCGTCCGCAAAGAGGCTCAGCTTAAACTCCTGTCCCGCGTATGGAACCCCCCGATACATTGCAATCAGTCCGGAGCGTTAAAGCCAGTGGCTCAAGCGCCAGGACAAAAAGCGCCGGGGACAGCGGGCAGCCCTGCCTCGTCCCTCGCCTAACAGGAAAGGGATCCGAGAAATACCCAGCGTATTTAACGGAGGCCGAAGGAAAGGAATATGGAAAAGGAAGGAAGATGGACCACCTTACGGACGTTATCACCCGCCTGCCTCCCGGGGACGAACCCTACTTGGTCCCTGTGGACCAGGCTACACAAATATTTATTGATGCGAAAACTAAGGATCTTGCCCAATATCTTCAGATCTTCATTAACCACTTGCCTACCAGGCACTTATACCCCCTTCCTTACCAGGCCAATTTTCAGCTTTCAGCGCTGCCGCACTTTGATTGACAATTGCGCGGTCATGCAACATTGTACCCATATGAAATTTTGATCATTTTTTTCTCACAAATAGAGCTTTCTTTTGGTGGTATTTAATCGCCACTGGGCGCTTTACTTTTTGCGCTATAAATTAAAAAAAGTGCAAAAAATTTGAAAAAAAAAAAAAAGTTTATTTGTTTCTTTTATAAAATTTTTCAAACAGGTATTTTTTCTCCTTCACTGATTTGCGTTGATGAGGCGGCACTGATGGGCACTGATAGGCGGCACTGATGGGCACTGATAGGCAGCACTAAAGGGCACTGATAGGCAGTACTAATGAGGTGGCACGGATAGGCGGCACTGATAGACAGCACTAATTAGGGGTCACGGATAGGCGGCACTGATATGCAGCACTGATAGGCGGCACTGATAGGTGACACTGATGATGGGTACTGATAGACGGCACTGGCTGGCATCACTTCTGGGCACTGACTGGCGGCACTGACTGGCACAACCCCTGGGCACTGACTGGTGGCACTGACTGGCAGCACTGCTGGGCTGCACTGCTGGGTGGCACTGGTGGGCAGCACTGGTGGGTGGGCACAGGTGGGTGGCACTGGTGGGCACAGGTGGGTGGCACTGGTGGGCACAGGTGGGTGGGCACAGGTGGGTGGCACTGCTGGGCACATGTAGGTGGCACTTCTGGGCACAGGTAGGTGGCACTGCAGAGTGGCACAGGTGGGTGCACTGCTGGGCACAGGTGGGGGCACTGCTGGGCACAGGTGGGGGCACTGCTGGGAATGGGTGGGCGGGGCTACTGGGCGCACTGCTGGGCGGAACTTGCGGGTGTCACTGCTGGGCACCGATCATCAGGGCACTGATCATCAGTGCCCTGATGATCGGTGCCGATCCCCGCTCTGACAACTGCCGGTTCTCGGCAGTACTTTCCTCACGATCTGACAGCGTGAGGAAAGTGCAGCCGAGAATCGGCACTTGCATTTCCCTGTGATCAGCGTGTCATTGGACACCGCTGATCACGTGGTAAAAGGCCGGTGGGATGGCCTTTCACCACATCACGTGATCAGCTGTGTCCGTAGGACACAGCGATCACGGAGATCGCCGGGTGCGCGCCCCCTGGGGCGCGCAGGAGAGCGCGTTCTGGGAGGACGTCATATGACGTCCACTCAGAACTGGCCGGCCGCGGTGAAGCCGTCTTTCGGCTATGCGCGGTCGGCAAGAGGTTAAGAAGAGAAATGGGCCGGAAGGCTTGCGGTTCCTGGACATCATCGGTCGTTTTAGGAATCATAGAGATATGTGCCCTAAGTGCGTCCGGAGAGGGCAAGGAGCCCTGTCGTAACTCATTGAAATAGGCCGCTAAAAAGGGCGCCAATAGGGCTGAGAATTTTTTATAATAGAGACCGGAGAAGCCGTCGGGACCTGGGGCCGCAGAGGACCGCAAAGATTTGATCGCTTGGAGCACTTCCGGTACGGTGACACCAGCGTTGAGGGCCGCCCGTGCTGCCTCGGTCAATCCAGGAAGATGGAGGTCTTGAAAGAAGGCCTCTGCCTGGGCCACAGGGAAGGGATCTGGGGCAGCATAGAGGCGCGAAAGGAAGTCCGAGAATCGGGAAACAATCTGCTGGGGATTAGAAGTACAGCCACCCGTGGAAAGTCGAAGTCGAATCGGTTTATGGGGTTTCCCCACAGAATTGAGTTTCCTGGCTAGCATGGGACCGGGCTTATTAGCACAGGAATAGAATTTATGTCTGGTCCAACGCAGGGCCCTTTCGGCCTCCGAAGAGGCGAGGAGGTCCAGCGCGTCCCGAGCGCGTTTATGGGCCACGGATGGAGATGACTTCCAACACGCATCCGCAGAGGCCAGGAGAGAATGGAGCTCCAAGAGTCGGCGTTCCCGCTCCCGCTTCCGAACTGCAGCCAGCTGTATAACATGACCCCGCACCGTGGCCTTATGCGCTTCCCATAGGGGCACCACTGAAGAGACCGATCCCGAGTTTTCCGTAAAATATGTCCGTAAAAAGAATTCTATCTGTTGGCAGGTAGCCTGAGTGGTCAGCAAAGAGTCATTGATGCGCCAATGAAAAGGGCGCCGTTCTGACCCAGAAAGGGCAAGGAGGAGTACCAAAGGATCATGATCTGACCAGGGTGAGGAGGGAATAGTTATCCGCCGGACCGAGGGGAGCTGCTGGACCTGCATGAATATATGATCAATTCTACAAAAACTGTCATGAGGATTGGAATAGAACGTAAAGTTACGTCCAGTTGGATGAAGTTCCCTCCAGAACCCTTAGAGTGTCGAGAAACAATGGTGCAAAGATGCGAAAAAAATTTATGCTGGAAACGGTTAGGCGCATAGTAAGAGACGAGGGTAACCTCCTGGTCCCAGAGGGTGCCTTGCAGAAGCAAATACCTGCCCGTGGGGTCCGCTATATGCCTAGAACAGACAAAGGGGAGATTGCGTTTAAAGGCTATCAGAACACCCCGACGCTTCTCAGGAGCCGAGGCCGTGTAAAAGATGGGATAGTGAGGTGAAAGATAACGCGGAGCGGAGGACTGGGAAAACCTGGTCTCCTGTAGACATACCACATCAATTTGTTGCGATTTGAGGTGATGAAAAACTTTAGCCCGTTTCTGAGGCAAATTGAAGCCTTGAACATTTTACGAATGTATTTTCAAAAGGGGCGAGGCCATGGCGGTATCAACGCAACACGCTCAGCAGAAAAAAGCCCAAAGCAGCCAGCAATTTCCACTCCCAATGGCGATCGGACCATGGCGTCCCGGAACCCTGCAGAAAACAAAAACAAAAAAAAACAGAGAAAAAGAAAAGAACAAAGAAAGAAAAAAGGAAAAAGACACAAAAAGTATACAAAACAGTGCAATCGTGTCACACCAATGGTGACGTGCATCCTACACATGAAGGATACAGTTAGGGGTAACTCTACCACCGGACATATGGCTGCAAATGGAAACATCAAAACAGAAGCCCTCAGAGGGCAAAAAGGACAATGAATATAATATAATATAGTAAAACTGAATAAAACTAAAAGTCCCAGGAGCAGGGACCTCCGCGATAACCTCCCCATAGAAACCCGGATAACCATAGGTGTCAACCCCTTTCCACCCTGCCAGGCCCACCGGGTCAACCTCCCACCCCGGAGCCCAAGGAAACCATCACCCAATGCCACCAACGTAGACCCAATTACCAGCATATGGACCCAAAATAAGCTATGGCAGCAAAAAGTCCCGATTCTTAAGTCCAGGGAAAGACCCCCCCCCAACCCGGGATGTAACCCAAAGGAGCAAGCCGGAGCAGTCCCAACCTAGAATGTCGACAAACCGGGAAGACCCTAAGGCCAAACTCACGATCTCGTCAGGGTAGTCCCTCGGTGAAACGATATGTGGGAGTTCCAAGGCGCATCTTCAGCCTGGAGAAGAACAGGAAGGACTTGATCGCGAAGGGGTCTGAGGGAGAGCCCCCCTCCTGTTGGACGGCCGCTCCCAGATGCGGCCCAAAGGAGGAGGCCTCGCCGAGGATCCAGATGAATGAGCTGGGCTCCGATCAGCAGCTTCCGGCGAGAGAAGATGTAGAGATTCAAGGAGAGAATGGGCCTCCTCCGGTGTAGCCACAGAATGACTGCGGCCCTGGTAGGTGAAGGTGAGGCGAAACGGAAAGCCCCAGGCGTATTTAATTCTTTGTTTCACCAGGACCAAAGTGAAGGGCTTCAACTGGCGGCGTTTCTGGAGAGTGGTCTGAGAGAGGTCCGCGAAAAGCTGGTAGCGGTGCCCCTGGAAGCTAAGATCAGGGTTATTTCTGGCCGCCAAGAGGATGGTTTCGTTAGTGCGGTAATAAGTAAACTTGATGATAATGTCCCTCGGGGGCCCATCCGGTCGTCTGGGGCCCAAAGAACGATGTATGCGGTCAAATTCAAGCCGGTCAATGGGAATAGCGGATGTCAGCTCCTGAAACAGAGCAGTAGAGGTAACATCTGTGACCGTTTCCGGGATACCCCTTAACCGCAAATTGCCGCGGCGGGAACGATTTTCGAAATCCTCAAGCCGCAGTAGCGCGTCCGCCAATTCCTTCTTAAGGTCGCACAGGTCCTGTTCGTGATTTTCAATGACCGTGGCCGCAGCGTCCATTTTATCCTCGAGATCATTTGTCCGATTGCCCAAATCCCGAATTTCTCGCGAAAGACGGTCGGCCAGCTTGGAGGTAGCGGAGGACAATTCAGATTGCAGCATACATTTGAAGCGGCGCAGGAGCTCAGCATCCCGCAGGGATGGAATGGGAGACCGCCGGGATGGCTCTGAATCTAGGTCTTCCCCACTGCCAGGATCCATCTCACTTGCAGGTAGGGATGGCAGGGGACCCAAACTTGCAGCCAGGGCTCCAGCTGTTGTCCCCGGCGGGAACCGCGAATCCGCGGCCGGGGCCCTGGAAGCCTCCGGCGGCCGGCCCAAAACCGAGGCCGCGGCTTCACTCGCGATCTCCGGCGGGTAGGCCGCAACTTCCCGCACGGTCCGCCGGGCGCTGGAGGTGCGGGTGGCCGGCGTTTTTTTCCCCATCAGGGTGCTGGAGGGACAGGGGGCCAGGGAGGAAGCGGAGGGACCCCCCCTGAAGGTCAAAAATCGGCCGATATGTCCGGTGGCCGAGACAGGAATTTATTAGGCAGCCATCCTGGCTGCTGCTCACGAGCGCCCCCCGGAATATTGTTTTTTAACATGTCTAGGAACACATTTGACCCCTTTCTGATAACAATGTGAGAATAATTATTTTTCTACATGGGGATTATTGGTTTATTATTGTGGATACACATGGCAAGAACCATATTTGATAGTTAAACATGGCTAGGAACACATTTGACCGCTCTCTAAGAATATGAGAATAGTTATTCTTCTACATGGGGATTATGGGTGGATTATTATGAATACACATGCCAAGGACCATACTTGACCTATTTCTGAAATAATTATAAGTATAGTTATTTTCTACATGGGTGGAATATCATGGTAAACATTTGACTTGTTTCTGATAAGAATATGGGAATAGCTATTTTTCTACATGGGGATTATGGGTGGAATATTGTTTTTTTTAAATGCCTAGGAACACATTTGACCCTTTTCTGATAAGAATATGAGAATAGCTATTTCTCTATATGGGGATTATGGGTGGAATATTGTTTTCTAACATGCCTAAGAACACATTTGACCTGTTTCTGATAATAATATGAGAATAGGTATTTTTCTACATGGGGATTATGGGTGGATCATTGTAGATACACATGCCAAGGACCATATTTGACATGTTTCTCCTTAGAATATGGATATAGTTATTTTTCTATATGGGGATTATGGCTGGAATATTATGGTTACAAATAGGAACACATTTGACTCCTTTCTGATAACAATATGAGAATAGCTATTTTACTACATAGGGATTATCGGTGGAATATTGTTTTTTTTAACATGCCTAGAAACACATTTGACTCCTTTCTGATAAATATGAGAATAGTTTTTTCTCTACATGAAGATTATTGGTGTATTATTGTGGATACACATGCCAAGGTCCACGTTTGATCTATTTCTGAAATAGTTATAATGTATAGTAATTTTTCTACATGGGTAATATGGGTGGAATATTGTTTTTTTTTTTACATGCCTAGGAACATATTTGAGCCCTTTATGATACAAATATGAGAATAGTTATTTTTCTACATGGGAATTATGGGTGGATGATTGCAGATACACATGCCAAGGACCATATTTGACATGTTTCTCCTAGGAAAATGGATATAGTTATTTTTCTATATGGGGATTATGGGTGGAATATCATGGTTATATATGCCTAGGAACATATTAGACCCCTTCCTGGTAACAATATGAGAATAGTTCTTTCTACATGGGGAGAATGGGTGGAATATTGTGTTTAAACATGCCTAGCAACACATTTGACCCCTTTATGATAAAAATGTGAGAATAATTATTTTTCTACATGAGGATTATGGGTGTATTATTGTGGATACACATGGCAAGAACCATATTTGACCTATTTCTGAAGAGATTATGTACATATTTATTTTTCTACATTGGGATTATGGGTGGAATATCATGGTTAAACATGCCTAATAATACATATGACTGGTTTATGATAATCTGATAACAGCTCTTTTACTACATGGGGATTATGGGTGGAATATCATGGTTAAACATGCCAAGGAACCTTCCAAACTGAGACATGGAGCAGTTGGCAAAAGAGGAGCGGTCCAAAATTCCAGGAGAGAGGTGTAAGAAACTCAGTGATGGTTACAAAAAACAATTGAGTTCAGTTATTTTCCCCAAGGAGTGTGCAAATATTAAATTGAGGGTGCCAATAATTCTGACCAGTCCATTTATGGAGGTTTGCGTGGAACGTGTTCGATTTGGCTTTTTGTTTCTCCACTTTTTTGTTTCATACCAATACAAACAAAAGAAACATGAGAATGCCAAAACATTTGTCATTGCAACAAATTTCTGGGCGAAGTGGTGCATTATCTGATGAAATGCAGGGGTGCCAATATTTTTTTTCCATTACTGTATATTATGTGGGATGTGTGACCATGATACTCTACTCATAATCCCCACATAAAAAAATATTTCTATTCCACTTTTAGGTGATCCCTAAAAAACCTTCTTTTCAGAGAAGCCTATTCTTCCTCAACCTAACAACTGTACATTTATTTCATGCATCAGCTCATCCCCCCCAATTATTAACTTTTGTATCACCTGTCTGTCCCATTTAGATTGTAAACTCTAATGAGCAATGCCCTCTAATTCCTCCTGTATTGAATTGTATTTCTAATTGTACTGTCTGCTCTCATGTTGTAACACTATGCAAACTGTTGGCGCAATACAAAACCTGTAGAATAATAAATAATTCCCATATGGAATATGTTACATATTATATGCTGGATGTGTACCCATGATATTGCCCCCGTATTCCCCATAAATCAAACTAATTTTATCCATATTCTCATCTAAAAAGGTAAAATGTATTACGTGAGATGTGTAAACATGATTTTCCCCATGTGGAAAAATAGTTACTGTATATGCATGTTCTTATCAGAAATAGGTCAAATATAGTCCTTGGCATATGTATTCACAATACTGCACCCATAATACCCATGCAGAAAAATAACTATACCCATAATCCTTTCAGAAATAGGTCAAATATGGCCCTTGGCATGTGTATTCACTAAAATCCAGCTGTAATCCCTAATGTAGAAAAACAACTATTCTCATATTCTTATCAGAAAGGGGTCAAATGTGTTGCTAAGCATGTTTAAACCTGATATTCCACCCATAATTCCCATGTAGAAAAATAACTATACCCATATTCTTAGGAGAAACATGTCAAATATGGTCCTTGGCATGTGTATCTGCAATTATCCACCCATAATACCCATGTATTATTATACAGTATTTATATAGCGCCAAAGGGTATGCTCAGCGCTGTAGAGTAGCAGGGGGGACAGAACATGAGACAAGACAGTAACAATACACTACTTGAGGGGTTTGAGGGCCCTGCTCTTTCGAGCTTACAATCTAGGAAGAAATGTAGAAAAATAACTGGTATTATCAGAAACAGGTCAAATGTATTCCTAGACATTTTTAACCACTTCCCACCCAGCCTATAGTAAAATGACGGCCGGTGAGTTTTTCGTCGATCCGGGAGGGTGTCATATGACATCCTTCCGGGATCGAGCCTTGCACATGCCCGCAGGGCCGCACTGTGGCGAGATCTGTCACCGGCTGTGTACCTTTGATACGGCCCCATTGCCAGTACCATGTGACCTGCTGTGACCAATCACAGCAGATCACATGACAGTTGTAAACAATGAATGGCTTCCTTTCATGACATCCATTGTATACAAATGTGTCTAGCTGTCAATGGTCACAGTGTTCACATGCACAGGCTGGGTCAATCACAGCCCATCTGTGTCATGTGATTAGCAGTGGCCAATCACAACAAAAAAACCTGAATGAATCGATTTCATTCAGTTAAATGCTTGCTTAAAGCAAAGAAATTCCTTGCTATAAGCAATCAAATTGCGTACAATAAAATACTGATCACTTCCCCAAAGTAGTACAATGTTACTATGGTACCATTATACTACTTTGGTCATAGTGTAATATGAAAAAAAATCTTAAAAAAGGGAAAAAAATGGAATAAAAAATAAAAAAAAGTGAAAAAAAGATCAGTTTTTTTTTTCGTACTGTCACCCGTGTTCCTGATCACCGCCACACCAGTTATATGATGACACTGTACTGCACTGGTGACAGTATGTAAAAAAAAAAAAAAGTTGTGAAAATAATTTTTTTAACTTCATTTCCCAAAAATGACAAAAAAATTACAACTTCAAAAAACTTGCCTCTTATGAAATACGTCAGAATGTCTACCTTGCAAAAAGGGGTCATTTGGTGGATATCTGTACTGTTCTGACATTTTCAGGCCTCAAGAAATTAGATTGGCCATCAGTACTTCAGGATTGATACATTTTCAGATATATTCCATAGTTTGTGAACTCTATAACTTTCCTACAGTCTAAATAATAAATACTGATTTGGGTTATTTTCACCACAGAACTGTAGAGAATACATCTTGGCCTAAATTTATGAACAACAATTATTTATTTGCAAACTTTTATAACAGAAACAAAGAAAACAGTGTTTTTTTTCTAATTTTGTGGCTTTTTTGTTAACTCAGCAAAAAATAAAAACCCCAGCGGTGATTAAATACCACCAAAAGAAAGCTCTAGTTGTGTGAACAAAAGGATAAAAATTGAGTTTGTGTACAGTATTGCATGACCGTGCAATTGTCATTCAAAGTGTGAGAGCGCTGAAACCTGAAAATTGGCCTGGGCAGGAAGGGAGTAAAAGTGCCTGGTATTGAAGTGGTTAACCATGATATTCCACCCATAATCCCAATGTAGAAAAATAACTATGCCCACAATCTTTTCAGAAATAGGTCAAATATGGTTCTTGCCATGTGTATCCACAATAATACACCCATAATCCCCACAAAGAAAAATAACTATTTTCATATTCTTATCAGAAAAAATCAAATGTGTTCCTAAACATGTTTAACCATGATATTCCACCCATATTATCCATGTAGAAAAATAACTATACTTTTAATTATTTCAGCAATAGGTCAAATATGGTCCTTGACATGTGTATTCACAATAATCCATCCATAATCCCATGTAGAAAAATTATATGCATTTGCTTATCCAAAATAGGTTAAGAGTTATCATGATATTCCCCCCATAATCTCCTTATAGAAAAGTAATTTTACCCACATTTATTTCTTAAAAGGTGAAATTTAATTTGTATGGGATGTGCAACCATTATATTCCAGCCATAATCCCCATGCAGATCAATATTGTTAGCAGAAATGCATTCTTTTTTTACTTGGCATTTGTAGTTTTTAATCTTAATTCTTAAACATCATTTTCCAGGTTTCTAATAAAACAGTTCAAAATGTAGTGCTTTACACATACATGTGCTGTATGAAATCAGTAAATCTATTCCTATTAATACTGTATATTGAGTAATGTTTCCATTATTTCTGTATAATTTACTATGATGCCATTTTTCAGCTGCACATATCAGTAAGTGAAGAGTTAAACATTAACCACTACTACTTGCAACATAGTATCAAGCACTGCTGAAAAGAAAAACATGTTGTGTAACAACAAAATCATTACCATATGTGTGTGTAAAAATATACTGACATATAATGAGAGTGTTGAGCATTGCATCCAATCATCCCAATATGCAGTTTAGTATATCCCTTTATGGACTGACAGCTAGTATTATATTATCACTGGTTTATTTTTAGTGCTACACTTTTAAATGTATGGTGATTGCTACAGTATCTCCTAGAAGTGAGTAGAGCCCTCACATTTTTGTAAATATTTTATTCAATCTTTTCATGTGACAACACTGAAGAAATGACACTTTGCTACAATGTAAAGTAGTGAGTGTACAGTTTGTAGAACAGTGTAAATTTGCTGTCCTCTCAAAATAACACACAGCCATTAATGTGTAAACCTCTGGGAACAAAAGTGAGTCCACCCCTAAGTGAAAATGTCCAAATTGGACCCAGAGGCCCTCATTCACTATTGGGCGTGGGCGCATATTCATGGGCTTAAGCCCAATTTTCATGGGCGTCCGTCATTTTTTACCCTGCAACCTAATTCACTATTGACCAGAGCCCATAAGCAGATGCCCAATCTAATTCACAAAAAGACACACGCCTGGAATCAGACTCACAAAGCAGACTTGCTAAGAAGCACGTCTAACACCATGAAAAATCACTGCAGAGACATGTTCACTTAGAAATTTGCTTTGCCAAATATCAGGACTTCACTTTAAACAATATCTGCTATTTCCAAAAAAATTAGGAATGTGTTAAAAATAGTTTTTTTCAAGGAAATCGACACAGTAAAAATCTAGACGCCCGTGCAGTGTCTTTGGCAGATAGAACTGAGCATGTGCAGAACACATTTTAGACTTCTGCCATGGGCGTTTGTTTTTTAGCCACTGACTAATAGTGAATCTTACTGTGGATTCCTCTGACAGCCGACACTCGGTCGTGACTATTGTGTTTAATAAACAGCACTCGGCATATCTTCATGTAATCTAATTAGATTTCCTTAGTTCTAGTGATTCTATTTTTGTTTTATACTTTATAATTATTTCTGTAATGATTTTACTGATTTTGAAGGTCTAGATAATATTTATTTTGACAGCTGAATGTAAAAATAAAGGTCCGCAATAAAAAAAAAAAAAAAAACAGCGTGGGTCCCCCCTCTCATCCATACCAAGCCCTTCAGGTCTGGTATGGATATTAAGGGGGAACTCCACGCTGAAATTTAAAAAAAAAAACAGCGCGGGTCCCCCTCAATATCCATACCAGACCCTTATCCGAGCATGCAGCCCGGCAGGTCAGGAAAGGGGACGAGCGAGCGCCCCCCCCGAACCATACCAGGCCACATGCCCTCAACATGGGGGGGTGCTTTGAGGCGGGGGGGCTCCCCCCCCAAAGAACCTTGTCCCCATGTTGATGAGGACAAGTGCCTCTTCCCCACAACCCTGGCCGGTGGTTGTGGGGGTCTGCGGGCGGGGGGCTTATCAGAATCTGGAAGCCCCCTTTAACAAGGGGGCCCCCAGATCCTGCCCCCCCCTACGTGAAGGAGTCTGCGGTACACGGTCCGAAGACTCATTCACAAAAAAACTAAGGGTGGTGTAAAAAAAAAACACAGTACAGGGTCTTTGACAAGTCCTTTATTAAAACAATGTCCCCCGAAGTAGATCCAACGTCAATCGCGGCGGCAGCGACCCGAAAAAAGGAAAAAAAAAAAAAGTTCCGCTCCCGTCCGAGGCTTCCAGCCTTGTGAAGAAAAGGCTAGATGACATTTCTTATATAGGTATGGGGCGGGGCCAGCCGGGGACATCATCCCAGTGACCCGCCCCATGTCACATGCTTGCTGTCTAATTGTATCTAATCCTATCTAATTGTAGTCTTGTGGGAATCATTGGGAGAATGTTTATATAACAATGGTTAGTGGTAAGAGGTGAAAGTCCTGTAAGACTTACAAAAAACTATTCCAGTTAAGGGCAGAAACATTGCTACATCTCAAATCTGTTAGAACGTTAACATTTTTATATTACAGTTTAGTAAAGGAAACCAAAGATTAGACAATTACATCATGCTGGTACCTGCAGGGGTAGTGTCTTCTTTAACCTGTTCCAGACAGCTTTATGCAGCCATTGGCAAGACGACTTTAACAAAGAGCTGCCGTATATATGTGTCTATTGGGAATGGCTGTTCTGTGCTGGTAGTGCACTCACAAACTAGTAAATAAAACCGGCCATGAATTGAAATTTGCCTGGTTTAGCAGGGACTGGTCAAATTTTGATCCATGTATGGCTAGGGTGGTTGTACAAAAGTCGATCTACTGATTGGCTTCTGTGCAACCACCTTGTTGGATTTAATGCTGCTTGATCAGTGCCGCTGACTATAGCCAGCAGTGTTTATAAGTGTATTCGACGGCAGGGAGACGTCACGGTACAATAGCTCAGTAGGGAGCATTTCCTCATCCACCTCAAATGTCTGGATGGGGGAACCAAGTCATATGGTTGAACGACAAAAAAAAATTGCTTCTCTATTAAATGTCACGAGCAGCTCCCAATGCATACTTGGAATCTGGAACTTCAGATCATGTGACTGCTGAGAACGCCGATCACAGTGGTCACAAGATCTGAAAGCTCACCTCCACTTCCAGGTATTTAGAGATCCTCTCAAAAGCCTTGGCGGTGGCGAAGGGTAATAACTCTTCAACCAACTGTTTCTATAGAATTAATAGAGCATCTTCCACTGTAAAATATGCCTTCCTTCAGCTTCACTTGGCAAATTAGCTGCACTCAAAGTCATTTTTCCCCACTACTTTTTTATCGTCTACTTCATACTGGCAGGTTTTCACAGGAGTGTTTAGGAGTATTTAAAAAAATATCAATGTGCTCCAATTGTAGAGGAAATCATGAAAACAGTATTTATACAATAAAGAGGATGCACCGAAAGTTCAGAAGACAAAACATACCGGCTGAAAATAGCCCTATCAGCATTTTTCCGATAGGAAAAAGTGAGCCGATACAGGTGCCCCGATAATGAGACCCAGCCCCAATGACAGGCAAACTGACTGTTTGGGTGGGGGGCCTTAGTGTACCACAGATGGGGATGGGGGTGGGAGAGAAAAGCAGGAGGGGAGGTAAGCAAGCAGTATATACAGTGAAGGAGCAGTGTATACAGACAGGCTCCCTCACTTGCCACCACTAAATATCATTGCTGGTTTTTAAATACAATTACTGGCTTTTTTTTTACTTTAGCTCTGAGCAGGAGCTGTTAAAGCTGCTGCTAAAGTAAAGCGGTGGGGGTCACCCAGTGACCCCGTCCCTTTGTTTACTTTAGCAGCAAGGCAAATATAACTCTGAAAAGGAGCTGTCAAAGTGAAAAAAAAAGCAGGCATTTAAAAAACGGCAATGACATTTAGCAGCAGCAAATGAGCGAACCTGTCTGTATACACTGCTCCTCTCCTTCCTCCTCCTTGCACACACTGCCCCTCCCCCCACCTCTACAAAGAGGACCTGTCACTTATATGCTATCACATAGGGGACTATTGCCCCCCTATGTGATAGCACTAAATCAGAAGTTTAAAAAAGTAAATAAAAACATTAAAATAAAAAAAAAAATTAAAAAATTGCACCTCCCCACTCCCACATAAGTAGACTTTTCGGTTTTCAGCCAAGTGCATCCTGAATTTTCAGTTTTGGCACCAGAATTTTCATTTCAGTGCACCACTAATAAAGACCAAGAGGATGACTTAAAACTTAACAGCTATTTTTTCCCAGATATTGGCTGACATTTCTGTACAGGGAAGCTTATCCATATCTCACTCACATGGATAAATCATATTTTTTTTCAACCAAATGTATAATGGGTTTCCACAGATAACAGACAAATTCAACCAGAATAATGAACAAAGACACTTCTTTTAGTTAACCCAGTGCTCATTTTAATATAAAATAAACCAGCTTACATCTTCACAGTAAATATAGGCTATATACATTTGCATGTAGAAAGCTCCATTCTAAGCCGGCTACATACAGAACTATGGTTGCCTGAACCATTTTTATTCTTTTCAGTGCATTTCTTAACTAAAATGCATTTTTGTAACCTTTTGTAATGGGAATAAATATAGAACACGAAGATCTTTCAAACAGTTAAAAAACCTAGATCTTGAAATTGATTTGTGCTAAAAAATAAAAATAAAAACTAGAACAGAAAGGAAAAAAGGCAAAATATTCTTCTTGTCAGACACGGGAAAAAATAGGAGGAGTGTGCCTGCCACAGGCAGGGAATGAAAAGCAGCGTACAGCCCCACTAGGTGAGGCAACTGAGACGCTAGTAATTTAGCCCTTTAACCCTTAACGGTAATCTTATTCTCTGCTGCAGCAAACATGGAGAAGAATCGAGTGTTCTCATTGGACAGCAAGGCAGACGGTGTGTCGAACTCCGTGACCTGCAACAACCAATTTCATTACATTAGAAAAAACATTCTATATATTATATTTTAGCTTTTTAGTCATAAATTCATAATAAACCTGAAAATAGCTATAATGAAGAAAAATAAGAATTGTGCTGCATCCCTTAATACTCAAGTGGAGCTCCAGACAACTATAAAAACTCATTCTCTGGTCTTATGTAATAATTAAAAACAAATACCCCCCCCCCCCCCCCAAAGAAAACAAAAACAATCTATGGCTTATTCACACTGATGTACTTGGGGAAAAAAAACAAAACAAAAACACTAGAAGAGAAGCTTCAAAAACATCTAAAAGCACACATTTTTTTAAACTTAACAAGATGAAATTGCCTATATTTCTTTTATTGTAGGTTGGTGTACAAAGCTCTGGGGTTTAGAATAAACACCAAAAAGACCTGCTTACCCCCTGGGCTATACCCCTTAGCTAGGCACTAGATTTGTATAGTGTATATTAGGGGACAGACACTACTATGTATTCATAGTACATTAAACATATTTTTACTGTTAGTAATTAACTAAAATCTATCCAAATATTTAATATCCCCTGTATGCCAAAAATCAAGAAACACCAACTAATAAAGCATTTGATAACTTTTGTGTTATATTTAAAAGATGCAATTCTAGAAAGAGTGGTGTCTTGGTAGCGCAGAGAAGACCTAGCTAGTGTGGTTATGTCCATTTATGCATGATGGGGATTGGGAGGTAATAAAAGAAGCTGCAACAGTGAAGACATGTTTGACCTATCTGGTTGTACATTAGAGCATGGTTATATAAATTATAAAAAAGTTACTACAACCAAAGAAAGATATTTGGCAAATCAATAATTTCATATTTATATATTTCAACTGTGCATTTAGCTGATAGGTTGGAATTCCAACTAAAGTTATAAAGATGATGGGCATACATCATGACGACAGATCTATGCCAAGACAATATGTCACCCAAATATTTTGAGGCAACACATTACCTTTAAATGGTCTGACCTTACCCTAAATTAAATTAGCACCTGTTGTTTTGAAATGCTTTGAAGTATTAAACTCTGGGGGCATACAGTATACATAGCACTGGCTATTTTTAGCACATACAGTACCTTGAAAAAGTATTAATACCTCTTGAAATTTTCCACATTTTGTCATGTTACAATCAAAAACATAAATGTATTTTATCGGGAGTTTATGTGATAGACCAACACAAAGTGGCACATAATTGTGAAGTGGAAGGAAAATGATAAATGGTTTTCAAAATTTATTTACAAATAAATATCTGAAAAGTGTGGCATGCATTTGTATTCAGCCCCCCTGAGTCAATACTTTGTAGAACGAACGTTCGCTGCAATTACAGCTGCAAGTCTTTTGGGGGATGTCTCTACCAGCTTTGCACATCTAGGGAAATTTCTGCATGTTCTTCTTTGCAAAATAGCTCAAGCTCTGTCAGATTGGATGGAGAGCATCTGTGAGCAGCAATTTTCAATTCTTGCCACAGATTCTCAATTGGATTTAGGTCTGAACTTGGACTGGGCCATTCTAACACATGAATATGCTTTGATCTAAACCATTTCATTGTAGCTCTGGCAGTATGTTTAGGATCTTTGTCCTGCTGGAAAGGTGGAACCTCCACCAGAGTCAAGTCTTTTGCAGATTAGACAGGTTTTCTTCTAAGATTGCTCTGCAATTGGCTCCATCCATCTTCCCATCAACTCTGACCAGCTTCCCTGTCCCTGATGAGGAAAAGCATCCCCACAACATGATGCTGCCACCATCATGTTTCAAAGTGGGGATGGTGTGTTTAGGGTGATGTGCACGTGCTAATTTTTCGCCACACACAGTGTTTTGCGTTTAGGCCAAAAAGTTCAATTTTGGTCTCATCTGACTAGAGCACCTTCTTTGACATGTTTGCTGTGCCCCCCAAATGGTTTTTGGCAAGGTGCAAATGGGACTTCTTATGGCTTTCTTTGAACAATGCCTTTCTTTTTGCCACTCTTCCATAAAGGCCAGATTTGTGTAGTACACGACTAATAGTTGTCCTGTGGACAGATTCTCCCACCTGAGCTGTGGATCTCTGCAGCTCCTCAAGAGTTACCATGGGCTTCTTGGCTGCTTCTCTGATTAATGCTCTCCTTGCTCGGTCTGTTAGATTAGGTGCACAGCCATGTCTTGGTAGAATTGCAGTTGTGCCATATTCTTTCCATTTTCAGCCTGTTAGATTAGGTGCACAGCCATGTCTTGGTAGATTTGCAGTTGTGCCATATTCTTTCCATTTTGGGATAATGGATTGAACATTGCTTCGTGAGATGTTCAAAGCTTGGGATATTTTTTTTTGTAACCTAACCCTGTTTTAAACTTCTCCACAACTTTATCCCTGGCCTGTCTGGTGTGTTCCTTGGCCTTCATGATGCTGTTTGCTCACTAATGTTCTCTAACAAACCTCTGAGGACTTCACAGAACAGCTGTATTTATACTGAGATTAAATTACACACAGGTGGAATCTATTTACTAATTAGGTGACTTCTGAAGGCAATTGGTTCCACCAAATTTGTAGTTAGGGGTATCAGAGTAAAGAGGGCGGAATACAAATGCACGCCGCACTTTTCAGATATAGACTTGTAAACATTTTTGAAAAACATTTATCATTTTCATTCCATTTCACAATTATGTGCCACTTTGTGTTCGTCTATCACATAAAATCCCAATAAAATACATTTACATTTTTGGTTGTAACATGACAAAATGTGGAAAATGTCAAGGGGTATGAATACTTTTTCATGGCACTGTATAGTATTTGTCCATCACATCAATATAAAAGCCTCAAATCACAGTCATACATGGACTGTCCAGGCTTTCTTCACGGGTCTGACCTATAATCTTATGTTCACTTTGGTAACCTATTATGACAGATCAGGATTAGTGGGATGTCAGTGTTCTATTGGTGCACATAAAAATATCAGGAGAACTTTAAAACATTTTGCACAGATTTCTATTGAATATTACCATAAAACTTCCTGTTTGTTTTCAGTGGTTATGGGGCCCTCTGGAGCAGTGGCGGGTGTTTAGATGCCTATGATCTGCTTTAACCCTTTCGCTGCCAGGTCTCTGACAGTGGGGGGGTTTTACACATATTGTGTGTAAATCTGACAAGCAGACTCCTGCCTGTCAGATGGAAGCATTGAGGCAGCTGCGCTGCTGCACGATTGTTCCCACACACCCCTGGTAATGGCGAACCCCCCACCCGCATGTGTGCCCCCACCATGTATCATGGGCTCCACTTGCCCATCTGCGGGCCAGGGACTGACATAGCGGCTGCTGCTGGGTAGAGGGGAGGGAGCAGATGAGACTTGTGTCCGCTCTCTTCCCCTCCTTGTTGCTTACCGGAAAATCTATGTGTAAAACATCACCTCCGGGTCCCCCTGTCAGTGTCCCCAGCTAGCATGACCAGGAAAGAATGTATTGTAATGCGATCTGCATTGCACTACATTCACAGGGGAGATATCCAGGGTCTTTTAGACCCTTTTAGACAGTTACCGGTCACCAAAAAATCATCACATAGAGGACTTTTTGTCCCCTATGTGATTGAAAAAAAACCATTAAGTAAAAAAACTTGTTTTTTAACTTGTAAAAAATTAAAGTTACACCCAAGCATATAAAATCCCCCACCCCACATATACGAACGTAAACACATGTGCCGGGGGCGACAATGCATGAAGACGCCAATTGCGATACACGTTACATATTACCACACGCCGGCAAGCAATATTTCTAGAACCAGACCTCCCCTGTAATGCTAAACTGATGATCTAGGGTACTTTTAAAGTGTCGCCTATGGAAAATATAGGGTACCGAAGTTTGTCGCCTTTTCACAAGTTCATGCAAATGTAAAGTTTGACATATTGGGTATTTACTGCAACCTCATAATTCATATTTAAAACCTTTACCTTTGTGGCAATATGGCGTGACACAGAAAATTGGAATTACAACTATTTTATTCTCTAGGGCGTCTGCTTTCAGAAAATAGATAATGTTTGTAAAGTTTTATGTAATCTTCAGGCCTAAAAATTTTTTTAAGCTTGTGTGCAAAAACAGCTCTGGCAGTGAAAGAGTTAAAAGATCTGAGTGATTATGGAATATGCAGCACCAAGACTGTTAATTAGGTTGTGTAAAGTAGAAATGTCTGAGGTATCTCTTATTCAACAGACATGATTTATTTAACAGTAGTGTTTCACAAAACAAAACACCATCAAATTCTGATAGGATGAGTAATTCATCCGACTTGAGTTATTATATCTGGGGCAAACTGACCTACACCTATCAGGCAATAGCTTCTTTCTTCAGAATTTAGTTACAATGTTGCTTTGTGCATCACAGATGTTGTATACTCACCTGTCCCTGTGTTAGCACCATTATACGGTCAGACCCAAGAACAGTGTGGAGTCGGTGAGCAATAGTCAACATTGTGCAGTCTGAAAAGGCCTCTCTAATAGTTTCCTGGATCAAAAGGTCAGTCTCTGGGTCCATAGCAGCTGTGGCTTCATCAAGAATTAGAATCTAAAATAGAAAAAAAAAACAAAGTTATTTCTTATTTAAGAGAACACAGTAAAACCCAGCAATCATATTGTCCTAAGCAGCTATATCCACCCAATGTAACTTCGGAAGGTAGTTTGCTGCACCAGAACTTCAGGCTTAGGTGTGCATATTTACATTAATCCACCATGGACCAAAGTAAATATGTGTCATACCTATCCAATCCCAGTGGAAGCGGGAAATCACTAATAGGCACTGCATTCACACTTTTTGCTGTGAAACCTCCACTCACATAATAAGAAACTCAAAAGCAAACAAAAATCGGATACCATCTGTGTTCCTTGGATTATGCTATGCACTTTAACCACTTTACTGGAAGATGTTACCCCCTTCACCACCAGGCCAATTTTTTTTTTGCTATTCAGCACTGAGCTACTTTAACTGACAATTGCGCAGTCATGCAACACTGTACCCAATGAAATTTACATAATTTTTTCACACAAAGAACTTTTGGTGGCATTTGATCCCCATTGGGGTTTTTTATTATTATTATTATATAAACGAAAAAAGACAAAATTTTCGAAAAAAATAAATTTTTTTTTGCTTTCTGCTATATAACAAAATTTCTTCAGAAATTTAGGCCAAAATGTATTCTGTTACAAGTCTTTGGAAAAAAAAATCCTTATAAGCGTATATTAATTGCAGACACTATATCTTTCACGCAAACCAAACTATGGGATATATACTGGAATTTTTTTTTTTTTTTTAAAGTAGTAATGGCAGCGATCAGTGACTTACAGTGGGAATTTGATAGTGCGGCAGGCAATCAGACACTGACACATCACCAGTTACACTAATACAGTGATCAGTGCTAATATACACTGACACTGTACTAATGACACTGGCTAGGAAGGGGTTAATATCAAGGTGCAATCAAAGGGTTAACTGTGTGCCGATTTTACTAAGGGATGTGACGTTTTTATTCCCTGCTTTGCAGGGGGACAAAAAATTAGGCACATCGCCAATGTCAGCAGAGAGCTCTGTGTTGTTTACGAACACAGAGATCTCTCCTGTCATTCACCTCCGCCATAAGTCATTGACTGGGACCTGGTGATCAGTGACCTGGCAGCCAGTGACAGCACTGCAGGGGAGGAGCACCCACGCGCTCCTGACCTGGAAACGTCATATAAAACACGATTCTGTGCAGCTGGGCCCACACAGTAGCAGTAAATCTACAATGCGCAGTCAGCAAGCAATTAAACTCTATAACTTTATATATGTTTTGCCATTGGTGGAATGTATACATTTTTTGCACCAATGGAGGACACAGCATTGTTTGTAACAATGCTGCCCCTATAACAGGTTATAGCAAATTGTTTGTGTGAATGGACCCCACGTTAAAGAGAATAACACATGAACACGGTTTTAATGTATACTTATTACCTTACAAACCCTTTAATAACAGTTTGAGCATTTTGTTACATAAGCATGTAAACAAAGGGTGAATACAGCTTACAAAATGTTGAAAGGAAATAGACCCGATTTGGCATTCAGTTGAGAAGTGTGTGGGTTCAGCGGTATTTAGTGAAGAGTTGGTGGATGATTAACAGGTAAAGGGGATTAAAAAGCAAGTATTAGAGGGCCAGTAGGTGGCTAGAGGATTAATATGGGTGCAGGAAGGGGGAAATAACAGAGCAGTATGGGGTGGTAAGAAGTATAGCAGCCTCCACAGCACACAAAATGCGCAGGTCCACCTCAAGCTATGACAAAGGCAATTCATCTCACGAATGCCCAGTGGTGTGTGTATATCCACATGCATGCAGTGTGTTGTCACTTGTGCTCCCAGATGCTTCGGCACTCTACAATGCTTAGATTAACCTCCCTAGCGGTCTGATTATGTCCATATATCTGTGCTCAAAGCGGTACATTTTTTTTGCATGGAAATATGTTTTTTTTTTTTATTGTAGGCCTGTAATGTTTAGGAATAACTCACTGAAATCTGTTCCAACAAGAGTCTAGTAAACATTCTGGGTATGTTACAATTTGAAACACGAAATCATAATTTAATAAATAATCATAAAAAAATAATAATATAATAATAAATTTAATTCAATAATATAATCAAACCAAAAACATTGAAATTTGAAATAGAGCGCCAAGTTCGCACATCACTGAGCAAAGTCGCAAAATCGTTTTCAGTGTCTGATGACGAATTTCCCCACAAATCATTATCACTCAATTCTGCAAGTGGTTCTGATTTACTATCGCTGTTCTCTAGCTGGTCTAAAACCGCTTTTGACCTAAAGGGACGCTTTTTGGACACCATGGACATTTCTCAGTTTCCAGGCAGAAAGAACAGTAAAAATGCAGGCAGGGCACAGGACAAAGCACTCGAAACAAAATGTATGTGAAATGGTTTGATACAGTAATGTTTTACTATGTGATTTTAGCGTATTTAGTGAATGTCACTTTTTGTCATTTTCAAATTTCCTGCCGTTCCGTCCCCGTACATCCCGACGTCGCAGGGGACAGAACCCAGAAGACAGATGCCGGCATCGGCCGGAGTACATTGCCGGGGACACTGCAGGAGGGACATCGCAGGAGCGCAGGACAAGGTAAGTGAAGAACAGATCCGGGAGCAGCGCCGCATGGTAAGCCCAAGTGTAGCTCAGGGTTACCGCTTGTGGTACTGAAACTTTACCCCGAGCTACACTCGGGAATACCGCCAAGGAGGTTAATTTGACGGAGAGATCTTGCACAGGAGTGTTAGGAGTTGTAGTGTAGAGCCACTACAGTGAACGCACAACTCCCATTGCTAAATTTCTGATATCACAATATGGTGGGAGATAAAAGATCAGTATATTTATATTATTAGTGTGCACTTACCTTACATCGCCGTAATAAAGCCCGTGCAATGCACATCAACTGTCGCTCTCCTACTGAGAAGTTTTCCCCATTCTCCAAAACTTCAGTTTCAAGTTTAAGAGGTAGCTGACTCACCTAATATAAAATAATCAGAAAAGAAAAATTAGATGTATGTATGTATGTATGTATGCTATTATATCTATTTATATATAACGAATAGACATTTGGTCATAAATACAAGTATGCATCTAAGATTCACACTCCTCATATTATTCTCATGGCAAATAAAGAGAATCTATGTGCTTTGCATGACAAAGCTACACATTCACTTTAATGGTAGCCAAATCCTCTTCTGCTGCTTAGTTTGGTCACTGGAAACTCTGTGTAAGCTTGGTTTGTGTGTGGCCATAAAAAACAAAAATAAATAGGATTTTCATACTTACTGTAAAATCCTCTTCTAGGAGTCCTTCTTGCCCATTGATGGACACAGCCCCCTATTAAATAGAGGAATCGGCCAACACGAACAGAGATGACACACAGAATCAACCAGATGTTCAAGACCAGGATATCCAAGATCAACGAGCACTAAACCAGAACCGGTGCATAGCTAAGCAACCAAAACCCACCAGAACTGATGGAACAACAAACTCCGGAGTAGGAAAGAAAAGTCCCACAACAACCAGATGTAGTCAATAGAAAATGCTGAAGTACAGCTGCCAAAGGGGAACCAAAGACAAAAAAAAAAAAAAAAAAAACAGGTCTAAACAAGAAAGACCAGACGGTCTACATGTGAAGGCCCAAAGCCTTGCACCCCTACCCCTTAAGGTTAAGGTGATGGAACTCTGAAAAATGTGTGGTACACCAGAGCATTTATGGTATTAGCACAATAAAGCAGCCAAGGGGGTATTAAGTGACTCCTTTGACCGTGCAAAAACTTGATCCCACAAAGCTGACCTGACTAAAGGTGTAGGGTGTGTGAGCGACACATCCACAAGGGAGGGCAGGAGTGGAGTTTAGATCACACAATCCGAGAGTGGTGAGATGCGAAACCACTGAAGTAAGGCACAGAGGATAAATGTTAACAAAATCCATAACACCCAGAGGTGTCGCTGTGGAACCTGAGCATAAGCCATGGACTAAGAAGCTCCTGATTCTCCTTCCGTCAGAACTGCTAAGAAAGCATAATCGATAGAGAGAAGAATAAAGGAAGACATCTGAAGATCCTCTCTCAAGTGCCTGTGACTTAGTCTTGGCTGTGCTGTTCCCCTTTAAAATGATCTAAGGTCCATAGCTCTGTCCACAACATGAACCAAGCTACCTGCTGACTCCCTGTCATCTGCACACTGCCCTACACACTACTGACTTCTGTGTACCATACCCTCCTGACCCCTATGCACTGTGCCCTCCTGATCTCCATGTACCATGACCTCCATGTTCCATGCCCTCCTGGCCCCAAAGTACTATGCCATCCTGACCTCTGTGTACCCTGACCTCAGTGCGCTATGCCTTCCAGACCCTCAGTAACATGCCCTCCTTAACCCCAGTACCATGCACTCTTGACCACTGTGTACCCTGACCTCAGTGCACTGTGCTCTCTTGACCCCCAGTAAACTGACCTCTATGTACTGTGCCTTCCTGACCCCCAGTGCCATGCCATCCTGACCTCTGTGTACCCTGACGTTAGTGCAGCATGCCTTCCAGACCCTCAGTACCATGCCCTCCTTAACCCCAGTACCATGCACTCCTGACCTTTGTGTGTCCTGACCTCAGTGCACTGTGCCCTCCTGACCCCCAGTACCATGCCCTTCTGACCTCCGTGCACTGTGCCCTTCTAACTCCCAGTACCATGACCTACCGAGCCCTGTACACTGTCCTACCTGCCGCTGACCTCTGTACACTGCCCTACATGCCGCTGACCTCTGTACACTGCTCTACATGCCGCTGACCTCTGTACACTGCTCTACATGCCGCTGACCTCTGTACACTGCTCTACATGCCGCTGACCTCTGTACACTGCTCTACATACCGCTGACCTCTGTACACTGCTCTACCTACTACTGACCCTTGGACACTGTCCTACATACTACTTACACTGGTGAGAACTAGCAGCACAGAGCCAGGCTAGCATTGGTGTAATGGAAATGTATTTGCAGCTGTAAGGGCTCTGAAACAGCAAGGCTGAAGACCGCATTCTAATCCCAGAGAGGTATAGTACGTAGCTCCTCAGTAAGGACCAAAAAGGTCTCTTGTATGTTTGAGGTGATGGCAGAAAACAGATTCCTCAAAACCAACCTAATCAGGAACAGATTAAGGAGACCCTGATATAGTAAACTTGTCGCTGAGTTATTCACTTTCAGGTCATTACAGAGGACAAGGAGGGATTGAAAAAGTGGACAGAGACTCCCTCAAGAACTAGTGAGTTCAGAAGAATGGTTTTAAAAAAAGAGCTAGATGCATTTCTAAATGCATAAAATATAACAGGACATGAACATTTATAGGTAATAACACCAGGAGTAGTTGATCCAGAGAAAATCTGATTGCCTCCTGGGGGATAAGGAAGGAATTTTTTCCCCTGTTGGAACAAACTGGATCCTGCTATATATATGGTGTTTTTTTGCTGGATCAGCTGTAGGTATAGAAATGTTCATAGGTTTTTTTTTTTCTCTACTGGTTGAACTAGATGGACTTATGTATTTTTTACAACTGATGTAAACTGGGGTAAGGGTGTCAGAACTGCTTGGTGTTTTGGAAAGAGCACAAACAAGGAAGGCGGCTAGAAAAAAGGCTTCAGAACAAGATACTTACACATTCTTTCATGTGTGTCCTTTCTAGGGAATCCCAGATCTGCTCCTCACTGTACTGGTTAAATGGATCCAGATTTGAGCTACAGATTAAAATATATACAATGTTAACACATATACACATCCCACCTATATCCTGTACAGACAACCCATATATATTTACACCCTGTTCCATATTATTATGCAAATTCTATTTAAGTGTCACAAAGAGTAAATATTTTGTTCTTCAGTTTAACTCATGGATGGCATTGTGTGTCAGGGCTCTTTTGATCACTGAAAACAATTTCAGACACCTGTGATAATTAGATTGGCAGGTGATCCCAAATTAAGGAAAAACTACTAAAGGAGGGCGTTCCACATTATTAAGCAGAGCACCATTTTCAAGCAATATGGGGAAGAAAATGGATCTCTCTGCTGCCGAAAAGAGTGAAATAGTTCAATGCCTTGGACAAGGTATGAAAACATTAGATATTTCACGAAAACTTATGCGTGATCATCGCACTATTAAGAGATTTGTGGCTGATTCAGAGCACAGACAGGTTCGTGCAGATAAAAGGCACATTGAGGAAGATTTCTGCCAGATCCATGCATCGGATCAAGAGAGCAGCTGCTAAAATACCATTACATAGCAGCAAACAGATATTTGAAGCTGCTGGTGCCTCTGGAGTCCCACGGACATCAAGGTGTAGAGTCCTCCAGAGTCTTGCAACTGTGCATAAACCTTCTATTCGGCCACCACTAACCAATGCTCACAAGCAGAAATGGGTGCATTGGGCAGAAAAATACATGAAGACTAATTTTCAAACAGTCCTGTTCACGGAGGACATAATTTGCATAATAATTTGGAACACGGTGTATAAGCATCAAGTGCCCCTCTGCCCCCAAAATTCTTTGGGCTCAATTTGCTAAAAAATCGAATGCAAAATTTGAGTCATGTGACACATTTATTCGTAATATTAAATGCGATATTGAAAATCTCAAATCACTTTAAGTTTATGCAGTATTTAACGCAAAAACACAAAATGCTAGGTAAATCAGGTATAAACGCCACATGTGATTTAACAAAATGTATTAACCACTTGCCTACTTGACGCTTTCACCCCCCTTCCTGCCCAGGCCAATTTTCAGCTTTCAGTGAATTTGAATTACAATTGCACGGTCATTCAACATTGTACACATGACATTTTTTTTTTCACACAAATAGAGCTTTCTTTTGGTATTTAATCGCTGCTGGTTTTTTTTTTTTTGCACTATAAACAAAAAAAAAAAAGCAAAAATTTTGAAAAAAAAAGAAAACATTTTTTCTTTGCTTCTATTATAAAATTTATAAAACAGGTAAATTTTACAGTATGTAAAAAAAAAAAAAAAATTGTGAAAACTTTTTTTTAATTTCTTTACTTTCTGAAAAATTATGTGAAAAAAATTACAACTTCAAAAAACTCGCCATGCTTCTTTTGAAATACGTCAGACTGTCTGCTTTGCAAAAAGGGGTCATTTGGGGGATATCTGTACTGTTCTGACATTTCTGGGCCTCAAGAAATTTGATTGGCTGTCAGTACTTCAGGATTGATCAATTTTCAGATCTATACCATAGTTTGTGAACTCTATAACTTTCCTACAGACTAAATAATAAATACTGATTTGGGTTATTTTCACCAAATAAATATAGCAGAATACATCTCGGCCTAAATCTATGAAGAACAATTATTTATTTGCAAACTTTTATAACAGAAACAAAGAAAAACGTGTTTTTTTTTTCAACATTTTCGGTCTTCTTTTGTTAATTCAGCAGGTAATAAAAAACGCAGAGGTGATTAAATACCAGCAAAAGAAAGCTCTAGTTGTGTGCACAAAATGATAAAAATTTTGTTTGGGTACAGTGTTCCATGACCGCGTAGTTGTCATTCAAAGTGTGAGCGCTGAAACCTGAAAATTGGCCTCAGCAAGTAGGGGGTAAAAGTGCTCGGTATGGGTAAGTGGTTAAGGAATTATAAAACTTTTGGAAAAAATACCGCATGAGCTATTTTACCTGGGAATTTTAGTTGAACTTAAGTGAACTGAGCCGTTTATCACTTAAGCCATCACCTATTTAACGCGGTATTAAACCCAATACAAAAATGTTTATATTTTTCAGCTTTCCAATCAGATGCAGTGGTAGCGTTAGCTTTCTTTTTTTTCAGGCTTTTCCCCCCTCTGTTTTCACCTGGTGATATGGCCAGCAACACCTACTGTATTTGAGTACCTTCACTGTTGATGAAGCAGCACAGGGGCAGCTTTGGACAGCAGCACTGTTATCCTGGGGGAGGGGTAGTGTAAAGTCCAGTACTGACGTACCGAAAGTTGGCCGGTTAAGCAGGAATACCCAGCTTTAATTAGACTAGCATTAGCACTAGATTTAGATTTACTAACACATTAAAGCCAATCTCCAGCTCACGTTTTATAAGCACTTAAAGCAACAGCTTTTTCTTTTTGAAATTAAGGTTTTAAATAAATAGGTAAAAGCTAATCATTGTAAGCACCCCCTGCCAGCTGTAAATGGTTTGCTTCATCCCTCCAACTGCTACATTTGCAAGAGAGGTTGTTCTTTTGAAAAATAGACTCACAGGCCAGAGAACTACAGGGATGTTGAATTTCTATTGCCCGACACCCGGGACATGCAATTCCAAGCGCCAGGCAGGTAGTTTTTTTTACGTTTAGCCTTGCTGCAGGCAAGCAGTAAGGCTTGTCAGGTAGAAACATTTGGGTGGCTGCGCTGCTGCCTGAATGCTTCTACACACGCCGGCAAAGTGCGCCACACGTCTGCTCTCCTACTCTTCTTGTTCCTGATCTGGAAGTGATAAATGACATCACTTCCGGGCCCCTATTGACAGTTGACAGAATGTAATACAGTACAATCTGTACTGCATCACATTCAGTGTAGCACAGGGGAGACATGCAGTTTTATTAAAGAGAACCTGTCACCATAAAAATCACATAGGGAACTTTTTGTCTCCTTTGTGATGAAAAAAAAAAGTAAAGGAAAAGTTATTGTTTTTTTTAATTGTAAAAAAATAAAGTTACACCCAAGCACATAAAATCCCTCCCCCCAAAAAATGTTGAGGCCACCACACACACATAACGCATGTACAAATGTAAACATGCGCATCGTAGAGCTTATGAATGAAAACATCGACATGTTGCAGATTGTCGTGCACGCCGGAGTGAAAGCAATAATTCTATCACCAGAACACCTCCGTAAAGCTAAACAGCTGACCTATAGAGAGCTTTTAAAATGTTGCCTATAGAAAATATGAGGTACTGGTTTGTCGCCATTTCACGAATGCACAAAAATTTAAGGTTTGATATGTTGGGTATCTATTCGGTGCAACCTCATCTTTTATATTTTACCAAAAAAAGTTGGGCAATTTATTGTGTTTTTTGTGCCATAAAATTAACTTTAGTGTATTTTACTGACATTTTGTGTTAAATAGACTTTTGCAGTAATATGTGACAAACAAATGGGACTATCACTATTTTATTCTCTAGAGCAGGGGTCTCCAAACTATGGTCCTGCAGCTGTTGAAGTACTACAAGTCCCATGCCTCTAGGAGTCTGCCTCATGGGACTTGCAGTTCCTCAACACCTGGAGGGTCCTAGTTTGCAGACCCCTGCTATAGAGTGTCGGATTTCAGAAATTACATAATGTAATCTTCAGGCCTAAAATTATTTTTTTAAACATGTGCGCAAGAAACACAAAAATCGCTCTGGCAATGAAAAGGTTAAAAGATAAGTTCACTTTGAAGAACATGTTACATATTCTACCAGTTTTTAGAGTGGAACATGTAATATGTTCCTGCTCCTGCAGTGGGTCGGTGATTCAAGCCCCCTGTGTGACAGCAGTACAGAGAGAAGTTCCTTGGCCTGCACGGCTGCGTCAATCATTAATTCTTTACAGATGTCTGCTTGTAGTTCTTAATGAACTACAACAGCGCTGCTGAATGCTCTGGTAGTTCATTGATTCTTCCTGCCATGGTGAAACTGCCTGCCTGTAGGATGTACGATATACAGGCAGACAGATTACACTGAAGGTCTGCAGGAGTCCTGCATTACACCTGCGATCTGCTGATGGCTGGTGCAATGCTTTCCAGGCCCCTAAAAAACAAAAAGGAAATGCTTATTATTTTATCTGCAAAAAAGGTGCATTTTTTTTTTTTGGTCGATAACAGATGGAACACCAGAGCTTGATTTGGCTGCTCAGCATGTGCTTCCGGTGTGGGGGTAAACCAGAAGGAATAAAGATTTGTTTTTCTTTCTCATTGGGGCCGGCGCTCCATTTACTCGCTCAGCAGGTGCGCTTCTGCTGAGTGTTAAGAGAGCTCAACACTCCCTGTTCCTGAGGAGCACCCAATCGGTGATCATCACATTGCAAGGTCTCTCCCCCTCCATGTTAGCCCCTGGGTGTGGTGCTGGAGACAGGCAGGGAGAGGAGGAGATAAATAGCACAATGTTAAAAACATCAAGTTTGTGACCATAAATCCCCTTTAATTTTTAAAAGCCCCAGACATTCTTAAAAGCACCTCAAATTTAAATACAGTTTTGATTTTTTTTTTTTTCAATCAGGACAAGTAGACTGGGACCCCAATTTAGTCCCTAGGACAAATTTTTTAATTTCTATTTCCACACCCCTGCACTAGGTGCAAGTGAAAAAAAAAAACCTTAAAAAGAAAACTAAAATCGATCATTACATCTAAGTACTGGTAAGCTGCAACAAAACAACAGCAAATGTTATTGGGGCCAATATCGCTTTAACAAATCATGTGCGTTTTAAAGAATATGCCAGTTGATTCATATAAAATAACAGGGAAAAAATACCCACAAAAACCCAGGTGAATAAGCCCTTTATTTGTACCATAAATATAAGCATTACCCAAGCAGAAAAACTAAAAAAAAAAAAAAAGTCAAAACTTTTCTTTTTTCAAAAAAGTTCTTACCGGACAGTCCCACTGAATAGAACTGGTTCCTGGGGTATGATAGACAGTTTGCTTCGCAGATCTGCTAGGCCTATGTCACTGATTTTTACACCATCTATTTTAATACATCCACCTGAGAGCTCGACCAGTCTAAAAAGAGCCATGCCAAGGGAGCTCTTTCCTGCAAAAGGTGGAAACAAAACAAAACATAGATTTTACTAGTTGAGAATTAACTTTGTTACATTTAGACATATTTTGCATTTTGAAGACCAAATCACAAATGAAGAACGATTGCACACTCTATTTTCCTTTTTGCTTCTACTTCTTGACTCCCAAACTTACAAATCTAAAAGCAGAAAGGTGAGGCAATGCATGGACTTCAGAACTAAAATTTACAATAACTTACATTTAAACCTGTGAAAAATTTCTAGAACTGCTCTATTGAAGATATTGATTACACAGTAAAGCTGATTTCACCAGCCACACACACAGAAAACAAAAAACCCCACATACTTCAGGTTAAATCACCAAACTAAAAATGATAAATATAGTTCAATAACCAAGGTGAACTACAGCATGTATCCAATGCATGAGCCTTTCAACTGATCCCACGTTTTAAGCCACTGTAATTTTATAAGATAACACGCTGCTAGACTTGTACATCTTATTAGACTGATTGGTTTCATTTTTCGCTTACTCACCTGATCCAGTTCTTCCCACAATTCCAATCTTTTCTTTGGGTTTTATGGTAAACGACACTTTCTTTAACACTAACGGCAGGTTTTCTCTATATCTCATTTCTGCACCTTCAAATGCCATTTCTCCCTCTTGAGGCCAATCAGCTGGAGGAGCCTTGTTCTTGATACGAGCGGGAGCCTCAAGAGCCAGAGTCTGCAAGTTGTTAGAAAGGTGAATTAGAGAATACGGAATAGAGCACATTCTTGCAGAGGACCTGCATTATTACTACAGTAACAGCAAAGTAGATCCAAGGAAGCACAAAAACTTGCTTAAAGACGTATACAAGTACATATGAACACATTACTAATTAATGCTGACTTCCCTAAATAATACGGAAATAGATGAGGCATTCATCAAAGTTGAGCTGTGGACTTAAGCGCAAATTGTTGTCCTACCCTCCCTCAAACCTCCATAGTTCTGGTCAGTTCCTTGGCTGCTCTGCTCCACTCCTGCAGAACCTGCTCTGTGTTTACATAAACAGTGATTAGAAGGTTGAAAGACTGCTGGTAAGAGGGAGCAGACCTGACCTTGACAACTTCTGCTGTGAACTTTGAAGAGGAATTGCTGTACAGTGCCTGTAGTTATAGATAATAGATACATGTGTTTGCAATGCATTAGTGATGTATTTTTGGCATGGGGAAGAACAAGACATTGGAAGGTTTTACCCTCTTCATGACCAGGCCATTTTTTGCCATTTGCTGTGCTACTTCAACTGGCAATCGCCCGGTCCTGCAACACTGTACCCAAATTAAATTTCTATAATTTTTTTTCACAAATAGAGATTTATTTTGCTTGTATTTTATCGTCACTGGGTTTTTTTTTTAAATTATATAAATGAAAAAAGAACGAACGTTTTTGGAAAAAAAAAAAAAAAAAACTATGCCATTTTCTACTTTGTGTTATAAAACATATCTAATATAAAATCACATTTCTTCATAACATTAGGCCAAGCTGTATTCTACTACATGTCACTGGTGAAAAAAATGTCATTGGTAAAAAAAAAAAAAAAAACTCCCAATAAGTGTATGTTAATTGATTTGCAAGAAAGTTATAGCATCTACAAATGACAGCATATATGGTATATTTGAAAATGTATCATTTCCGATTTACTGACTGCCCATCTCATTTCTTCGGGTCTTTAAAATCATAGGACAGCACATATTCCTCCAAAATGATCTCTTTTTGGAAAGCAGACAGTCTAAGGTATTTAGTAAGAGGCATGGCAAAATTTTTGAGGTTGTAGGTTTGAGGAACTATTTGTCACAATTAGTTTTTTTTTTTTTTTAAGCATACATCACCAGTGCAGTACAACGTCATCTAACTAATGATAGTATGCAAAAAAACGTTTTTAAAACTTTTTTTTTTGTTTTTACAATTTTTTTTTACATACTTTCATGAGAGTAGTTCAGTGTCACTGTAGTAACACTACTAATCTAGGGAGGTGATCAGGGTTTTTTTTTTACACTTTGATTGCAATGTTTTGAACAGTCATGAATGGGTTACATTCATGAGAGCTGTGATTACTAGTGATCTGTGATTGACTGCAGTTAATTACATGGTACAGCATAATGTGATTGGCCCAGGTACCATGTTATAGCTGTGGGCCAATCACAACTCACTGGTATAGGAAGCAGAGCGGTTAAGAATGACATTCATTCATAACAGTTTTGTTAATATTACGATCATGTGATCGTACAGCGATCACATGATCCCCGGACCGTATCGAGATCTGCATGTCTCTGTCCAGTGGACGCAGCGGTCATGGTGAGGAGGGCACACTGCAATTCTAGGAATGGTACAGGGACCTTTTCCCTGTGTTTCAGGAGGCACAGCAGCCCATTCAAATGAATGGGCTATGTGCCTACGCAAAATGCGACTCGCAGAGCCACATCAATGTGAATCAGCAGTAACCAAAAGATATGTCAGCACAAATCACAACTTTTTGATAATTTTAATTTCTGGGAAGAGAGCTAAAAAGATACTGGGAGAGGAATGCAGAGACTATGGTATGGAGCAGACATGCCTAGCTGCTGTTCTGTGGTTATATAAAGACCCATTACCTTTATGTAATGACTGATGCGCTCCACTGATGTGAAACGAGCTTCTGTCTCTGAAGCAAGCCGAACCGTGAACTGGAACAATCCTGTTAACTGGAAGAACAGAAAAGAAAAAAAGTCTTAAACCCATCCACTACTTACCATTCACTATGTTTTATCAAAAGAGACACATACATGCTGATGTACAAGTAAAAAATCCAATGTCACACAAACCTAATGTAATACGTTAATGCCATTGCTGTCAAATCTCTCCAATAATGTTAATGGCTATACCTGAAGTAGTTATTGCATATGTATTATTTTTCTGAGAATTATACAAAGAAAGAAGGTCCACCGATACAAGAGGCCATAACAAAAAAATCTGTTCTGTTCTAGCAATATGTGCAGTTTTCATACAGTATTGTGGATTACATATATTTGTTTTTAAGTAAGCCACTGTAAGGTGGACTATGCAGGGTGCTTCCCCACCTGACAAAGGCATTTGGAAGCCAACCCCATCTTCTGTCCGCACCTCTCTTGTCCTTCCATCTGCACAGTGCCATAGCTTACTGAGGTAATAGACCTGTAACACTGGACTGACCTTCAGCTGGGAAGACTGTCTGGTTAAAAAAAACCAAGACACCTGACGGTGACACAAAAAACCCATAGTAGGTGCAACAGATGTACCTGCCATCTTTAATCAGCTGCTGTAATTATGTGTTGGATGGACTTCACTGAAGCTTTTATAGCAGTTGGCCAGACGTAAGATAGCACCCACATGGCTTGTTGACATCAAAACACAGCACATGCATGGTCCAATCCCACCTTTCTTAAACACTACTGGTGTAAAGCACTCTATTGGTAGAGTCATCCAAGAAAAAACAAAAAGAAGAAGAAGAAGAAGTAGTATAGCACGCACTGGGCCAATCTTCCATAGCAGGGACCAGATACCACCCCTCTGACCTCAAGGTTGTAGGTGACCAATCCAAATATTTTTTTTTTTTTCTATACCCTAGCTAGGGTGTACAGAACAGGTTATAAAAGACTGTAAGCAAAGATGTCCTGAAAAGGAATATTTAGAAAGACTTCACAGATGCATCTATCACTTAAGGACACTAGCTCAAAACTGAGGCTTTGTGAGTTGTAAGAAGTTATACCTAGGTAGAAAAAATAGAATGTTTTTGGCCAAAGTCCATTTATCAGAAGGTGGAAACATAAGCCAAACAGTCATGAATATAAAGCAATCCAGTGAAGTAGGTTTAATATAATGTTCTTCATACATGTTGAACATTCAATAAACACAGATTAAACAGACAAAAAAAATATATATATATTTTTACCTTCCAGTCATGTCTAACCTACCTGTACTGCATACGACATAGCAAGCCCAGCATATGCTGGAGAGATATTGCCATGCATCAAAACAATCATGAGGCCAGTGGTGGAAATCAGGGAAATACTAATTATGTCCAGACGTATGGCCAACCAGCGCATGGCACAGTTAAACAAATAGAATGGAGCCTGATTACTGTCCAACAACTCCTGGTACCTAAAACATATGAACAATAGGGTTATCCAGTATACTTTGTGCTATATGTCCTCATCCTCTGATTAAGAATATACAGACAAAAATATGGTAGTAGCCAGAAACTTTGAGGAATTTATAGATGAGAAGAGAACACTGCATATATAAAAACCATAAAAAAATTATTGGGACAGCAAGTAAAAGAACAAAACACAAACCAAACATTTTGAGTACATGTAGACTCGATGCATTTTGATTGATAAATCTTCCTTAGGAGTACACACATGAATGATCAGCATGATGAAAAACATAATTCTTAATCTCTATATGTGAAAGGGAGGATATCTGGGAAATGAGTTCTTACTCATTCGATCTCTGCCTAAGGCAGTACAATTAAAAGGATATAAAAAGAAAACTAAGTGAGCGCTACAAAACAAAAGCCGCTGAGACACCAAAAAGGTAACCATAAGCCCTAGGCAAAAAATAGAAATAAATAGGTACAGTGCTAATAGCAAACAAACAATGTTATAAAGTGTCAAAATGTAAATGGAGAATGATAGCTCATTCAGACCTAATACAGATATAAAATGCAACGCTAATAGAAAATAAACATGTGTTATAAAGTGCCAAATGCAAATGGAGAATGATGGCTCATTCAAATCAAATACAGATATAAAATGTCAATAGTGCAAATAATAAATCATGAATAGTGATATGAGTGCTAATGGTATAATCACGTAAAAATCAATAAATAAATTGTGCAAAATTATAAAGCCACACTAGGTGGTTTAAGTGATGAATATGTGAAAGTCCAAATAATGAACGTGGGGATCCAAAAAGATCTCAGCATAGGTGTTCCAAATTCCTAATCCAAAGTGATGGATGGTGTGACTAGTAATAAGTAAATTGCGCACTCACCAGATGCGCAATAATACACGCATTTGAGATTACAACTGTCTCATCAGGTCAGCCAGATCATCCGATAATGTGTAGCAAGGAAATTTCACAGATGGACTTATTGCACAGGTGGCAAACTATCATAGTACCACGCTTGAAGTCACTGAGCTCCTAGGAGCAACCCATTCTTTCACAAATGTTTGTGGAAGCAGTCTGCATACCTAGGTTCTTGATTTAAAACACCTATGGGGCCATGGAGGTGATTGGAACACCTGAATCCAATAACTTGGAGGGGGTGGCTCAATACTTTTGGCAATATAGTGTGTATGTATATACACACACACACACATTTTCACGTCGGTGACAAACCATGCAACCCATACACACAATTTCTAAATGTATTTGTTTTGGTTTCTTTAAGTTATGTGTAAAAAAATGGAATGACAGAAAAAAGTATTGAATACACAAAGAAACAGAGGCGCAGAAAGTCAAGACACCAGCTGAAATCTATCAGTAATTAGAAAGCAATCCTGTCCTCAACTGATAGGCTATAAAAAAAGTTTCTCATTACCAAGGTGTCATACAACAAACATGATGGGTAAAGTTTGCTGCAGAACATTTAGACAAGCCTGTGAAATACTGGGAGAATATAGTCTGGTCAGATGAGACCAAAATTGAACTCTCTGGATGCCACAATACACACCATGTGTGAAAGTCATACGGCACTGCACATCACTCCAGAAATAACATACCAACAGTGAAGTTTTGAGGTTGGAGCATCATGGAATGGGGCTATTTTTCAGCATACGGTACTGGCAAACTTCAGACGAGACCCTGCGGTGGTCTGGCAGCCATCTTACTTGACTACTGGTCAGTGTCTACTTTTTAATTTTGCCTCTTATCTGTACCTGTGACTGGATTAAAGTTTTTGGAAGCAGTATCACGCTATGTGGTCTCCTTTTTTTGGACTCTTCATAAGTCCAACCATCCACAGTATTCCTTACTAAGGAGAGCATGTAGTTGCTACTCAGGAGCCATCCAGGGAGGAATCCACATCAGATGGCAGAGGCCCGGTTAAGACACTCCAGCTGATCTTCTGAGAGATTATCTTCTCAAAATGGGCTTTAACTTTGCGCATCTGGTGACTGCGCAATTTAATATTTAATATTACCAGAAGATTTCGATAATATACCACCTTTGTACTTGATATTTCACTACCAGACTTTATATCTGACTTGGACTTTCATGATTTTATATATGAACTGTCATTTGATGTATGGTAATTTACTAGACCATTTGAATATTGATAACACACTATTTTGAATATAATAGAGCTGCACCTTCTATTATACTTAGTTTTGAGAGGGTTATGTTGGTACCTTTTGGTGTCCTAGCTGCTTTATAATATAGCGGTCACTTTTTCCCTGATTTTGAGTACTACCATTTTTTGTTTGTATAGAAAACACAGTCAAGAGAAAAAATTAAACATAAGCAAGGTGCAAAAAAAAAAAAAAAAAACAATAAATGATCCTTTCAAAAACGCAAACTTCCAGCTCTGCATTTATTACAGAACTTCATGCCAAAACTGAAAAGGATTCACACCACTGAGCTCTAGGCAAGATTTTTCATTACATAGTAACATTGATTGAGCTTGTAAGTATGCATATCTCATACCTGAGCGATCACAGTAGTGGAAGCTACAAATCACTCCAATCAACACCAAAGCACCACAGGATCATTAGGAAAAAAATTACCATGAAGACCCACTTGAAACTACTGTGTGCTTACCTGTGCAGAAACTCGTGACCTTTATTATATGCATGGATTGTGGACAGTCCTTGAATACTAGATGTAATATGTGATAAGAATGGACTTTGTGTGATGTTATCCAGTCGCTTTAACTCACGGATAAAAACCCTAGAAAGATTAAAGAACTGTGTTTAGAATAAGAACCTATCCTTTAATCAAATCAGTTAATAAAACTACCAGTTACAGACCTCTATCCTTACATTTTCTTTGAATTGTGCAGCTAACTGAACCAATTTTCAGGATCCCATATGCTAAGCTTACTTGACAATGTGCAGAAGATTGTACAAATTCTTAAGTATTTGCGGAGAGGTACTCACCTAGAAACAACATGCAATATGGTGAAGAGCACAACTAGCGGCCCAACAGCTACTAGGAACCACGGGAAGACAAAAGAAATTACGCCCAGGCAAAAGAACACTAGTATAATGTTTTGAACAAACATTTCAGCTTGAAAGGGAAGCCGGACATCAACTGCATAGTTAAAAAAAAAAAAAAAAAAAAAAAAAAAAAAAAAAAAAAAAAAAGGATGAGAACACAATCATCAACACGTTTTAATTACTTTCCTCACAAAGACAGAACAGTAAACAATTTAGGCAAAATATATAACAGATGAAATGAGCGCTGGTGGGAGAGCTCCATGGAGGGACGCATAGATCTCTAAAGGCTAGACAATGGCACCCTGACTGCAATTAGGTATCAGGATGAAATCCTTGGTCCCATTGTCAGACCCTACGCTGGTGCAGTGGGTCCTGGGTTCCTCCTGGTGCACGACAATACCCAGCCTCATGTGGCGAGAGTATGCAGACAGCTCCTGGAGGATGAAGGAATTGATATCATTGAATGGCCCCCACGCTCACATGACCTAAATCTAATAGAACAACTCTGGGATATCATGTTTCAGTCCATCCGCCACCGACAGATTACACCTCAAACCGCCAATGAGCTCAGTGATGCCCTAGGTCCAGATCTGGGAAGAAATATCCCAGGACACCATCTGTCGTCTCATTAGGAGCATGCCCCGACGTTGTCAGGCATGCATACAAGCACGTGGGGGCTATACAAACTACTGGAGTACCATTTTGAGTTGCTGCAATTAATTATCAGCAAAATGGACTAGCCTGCTACATCACTTTTTCACTTTGACTTTCGGGGCATCTTTAAATTCAGTCCTCTGCAGGTTGATAATTTTCATTTCCATCAAATGATGGGGCATCCTTACATTCCTAACACATTACCCAGTCTATATTAGTATGGATATCCAGCATGATATTATTCCCCATTGAGATCTTAAGTGTTTTCAAGGTGTTCCTTCAATTTTTTTGAGCAGTATATATATATATATATATATATATATATATATATATATATATATACATATATATACACACACACATACATATACACACACATATACATATACACACACACATACATAATGCCTTGGAAATTCTTTTGTACCCTTCTCCTGACTAATACTTTTTGACAATGAGATCCCTGATGCTTTGGAAGCTCTCTGCAGACCATAGCTTTTGCTGTAGGATGCGAATAGCAAAATGTCAGGAAAGACCTACTAGCTGAACTTTATTTAGGGTTAATCAGAGGCACTTGAAATTATGGCAGGTGTGTACTGACTCCTATTTAACATGATTTTGAATGTGATTGCTTAATTCTGAACACAGCTACATCTCCAGTTATAAGAGGGTGTGCACACTTATGCAACCACATTACTTTAGTTTTTTTATGTTTACTCCTCCCCTAAAAGATTTCAGTTTGTTTTTCAATTGAGTTGTACAGTTTATAGGTCACATTAAAGGTGGAAACAGCTCTGAAATTATTCATCTTTGTCTCATTTTTTTTACATCACAGAAACCTGACATTTTAACAGGGGTCTTATCTTGGTAGTTCAGCTGCCCCTGGTGCAACCAAATACAAACCAGGACCAGCAGGCCCAGTCAGTTGTGCAGTGTATATGAAAGAGGATGTGCCAACATTCTGGGGTAAAAAGCAAAGAGTGCTAGCTGGAAGAGATGGGAGGTGCTAGGGAAACCAATTGTTTTGTAAGCTGATTTGGAGTTTAGCTAGTGCTCAGATAATCAATAGTTGGGCATTGTTATGTGAACCAGACTATTTGAGGAAACTTACCTTCATCCATGTCCTTAGAAAATCTATTCAAAATACGCCCTGTGGGAGTAGTATCAAAGAATTTCATTGGACTCCGGAGAATACGCCGGAAAAGCTCGTCATGGAGCTTAGATGAAGCTCGTAGCGTACCCTGAGAGGCAGCAAAGCACAAAAATTAAAATCTTTATAGGCCAATGTTAGACAACTCAATCAATTCTGAGACATAAATAGCCCATACCTTGACAAAGACAACGCCACGAATAGCCTTTAAAAGAAGCATTATGACCATAGACAATGCGTATATGCCAGTATAGTACAGTACATGGGGATTGTCCTTCATACTGTTGCTGACAAGTGTTTCATTGTGCACCAGCACAGATGTGTTCTAAAGAGGAAAGAAAAAAACATGTACATCAGTGTACTGCTTAATTTACTAAACATGTCAACTATACACATGCAAATGTTTTCTCTCAAGAACACTCAGAATAGGTTCATCTTTTTTTTTTTAAAAAAAAACACCATTAAAATGAAACGTAATCTGATTTAAAGACCATCCTTGAAAAAAAAAGAAACTGTACATTTTTGACTTGGACAAATAGGATGAGCCATTTTAACTTTATCCTTTATCTCATCAGGCCTCGTTCAGACTAGCATACCTATTTATATATCTAATAGCTGTTCATTAAAGCCAAACTCAGGGGAAATTTCATAATAACCCTTGCAGTAAGGCAATCACCCACCCCAACCCCACTGTTCTTGTATTGTATGATTCACAGTGCCTGCGATTGACAGAGCAGCAAACAAAGGGGCTTCAGGGTACTGGTTGCACAGAGGCATAATTCTGGAGGAGGAGTATTTTTGCATTTTAATGGTACCCTAGACAAAATGGGCATTTCATCTTTGCAGTGCAGGGCAAGCCCCATTGCAGTTTGTTTTGGATTTTAAAGTGGAATTCCAGGCTCTTCCTAACTATGCTTAAACCAGTTTCCACTCACCTTCTAATTCCTATTCTAAGCACCCTGTGAAAAGAAGATGCTTATACCTAAACATCCTAAGGGCACTTCTGTCCAGGCACATGTTTGGCTCCCAGTGGCAGCATCAGGGGAGAGTAGGGCCAACTAAAAATGGATGTCCCATGGCAAGCCTATGGGAATCATCACTGCTCAGGCATTTCAGCCATTGCCTGCAATCTCTCCTTTCCCCTGAAGTTGGCCACGGGGGAGATCATGTGACCAAAGTGGAACGTCTTCAGGATAATGAAGTATAAACAATCTCCTTTTACAGAGCACTTAGAATAGGAGTTAGAAGGGGGTGGGCGCAGATGTAATCATAGTTCGGAAAAGCTTGGACTTCCACTAAAAAACCTGTTGATCCTGAAAAAAAAAAAAAAAATTATATATATCTCAAGATTACTTTAGCAAGCTAAATATGCTGCACTGACCATCTTAAATATTTTCTTCAGTCATGATTGCATCCCCTGTGGCCTGCTTCAAAACTCCACCTTGTGTTGTAATGGGGATGAAACGAGGAAGAGATGTTCCATAGTCCTAACACTAGTATGTAGTCATACAGTATAGGAGAGACAGAAACCCACACTTTAAAGAGAAAAATGTCACTTTGGACTGCATGTGCAAAAGTGGGAGTATCTCTGAGCCTTATAATTCCTGGTAACTTTACAGACAACAAACACACATTTTAGCATACTATGTACTAAAAACTGTTGCTAGGTTAAAAGTCCCCCCCCCCCCAATTAAATATGCAAAAATCATAAAAAAAAAAAAATAAACAGGCTTACTGAATGTTCAACTCTGTTTCGGTGGTTTTGATAGCACTGTGGGAGTAGCGCAGCTAACCCAAAAGTTTGGTGCTGGTTATCTGCTCTCTCCCACTGAATTGCATTATGTTCTGTTGCGCACCAAAGAAGCCACATGCAGGAGTTTTGGTGCACCGAAAGTGTGAAGGGGAAATTATACTTACCTGTTCTGTGCAATAGAATTACAGAGTGGCCCTGAACCTCTTTTCCTTGGGTCCCCCACCAGAGGTTCTGGATCCACCTCTCTGGTAAGTGCCCCTATAGGAAGCAGCTTCCTATGGAGGCACTCGTGCAGGCTCACTCCCAAGTTCCCACTCCCTTGTCAGTGGCTTTGACGGCAATGGGAGCCAATGGCTCCTACTGCTTCAGCAAAGCTTGTGAGACCAGGAAGTGAGAGGAGAAGGCTGCTGCAGACAGGCATAACACTGAATTGAATAATGGCTAATAACTGGACTCATAGCGGGGAGCCAAGAATGTAGGGAACTATATCACATAGATTACAGCTGCTGGCAGATATTACTGCAGAATGAAGAGGAGGTTCCACCTTTCCTACAGACCCACTTTAGACATTGTGGCATAAGGTGTAGAAAGATTTAAAAGAAGAGATTAAGCAGGTTCAATTCCAAGTTGTTGAAAGTGGTAATGCTTACCCCACTGCCCTGTTTAATCCAGTAGCTTAGCCACCAGTTGCTAAAGGCTGTGCTTCCTACATTAAGCACAAACAGAGCCATGATGATCAAAAATGCAAATGGACCTCCAGCTGCCTGTATGTAAACGCCATAAACAGACCAGGGTACTGATCCTTTACCCTTCTCCTCCATCTGCATAAGCTGACCTGTGGAAAACCAAACACAATATAAACTAAAATGTGGTGTTCGTTTTCTTACAAACAAAACTTAAATTGGAAGTTATGTCTATCACTGCTAATAGTAAATACTAATAATCTGAATGCTCATATTAAAAGACTGTTAGCTCAATATGCACAATCACATATCTACCATACTTTACAATGCTTTCAAGCAATATTTTAGCAACTCTGTGGCTAGATTAAACCAAGAAAAAAACCTATCCCCCCATTTTCAATAAGCCTCTATACTTTGCTGTATTACACTAATTAAATACCAGATCTGATGGTGTTGTCTCGCCCATCTATGTTCTTTAATATGCATTTCACTTATTAAACCCTCATTCAAATTGATATTTTGCTTCTAGTGTCACCTAGCTGTTTAACTTATACAAACGCTTTTGATTTTTTTATTAAGATAACAAACATGTTATACTTACCTGCTCTGCAATGGTTTTAGCCCCGATCCTATTCTTCTGGGGTCCCTCGCACACGCTCTTGGCCCCCCTCAGCCGAGTGCCCACCAGAGGAAGCCACTTCTTATGGGGGCACTTGTGTGGGCTCACTCCCAAGCTGGGCTGTTTGCGTCTTTTCAGGCACACGACTCGGCCCCACATCCGCTTACAGGTTAGACTGACAGCAGCAGGAGCGAATAACTCCTACTGCTCTCGGCCAAGCCTGTGAGAGCCAGGAGAGAGGAGAGGAGCTGCTGGAGGTATGAACAGCAGTGAATCGAGATCGGGCTCAGGTGAGTATTTAGAGGGGCAGCTGCATGTAAAAGGTTTCTTTTACCTCAATGCAGAGAATGCAATAAGATAAAAAAACCTTTACAACCACTTTAAAATACCTTCCCTCCCATTTTCCAATAATACATCTTCAAGTCCCAAGATTCCTTGCCCACCCCATCACATTGCATATGTTTGCCCTAAGCACCTTGAGAACCCCAGGCACACTGCACTTGGTGTCCTCGATAGCACGTAAGCAGGAACTAAAAGGACACCCTTCCCCACTGCACATGCACAGCACCCGAGCGTGCACAAAATGAGAAATACCCGTCCAGGAGCTAGCACATAAGGGTGGCTTTCGGAGAGACCCTGCAATGCAACAGAGCTAGCCTAATAAGTGGAAATGGGTTAGGTATGCTACTACATTTCATTTTATCTAGGAAAGGTTTAACATTTGGAGCTCTTGGTAATATAGGGGCAAGCCAATCCAACATGCCTAATTAAAATTATATGATAATAAAGCCAAGGATTATTTGATAAAAGCCTACATGGGAGTTAGTTGAAAATCTTCACTCAAAAATAGTTTGAATATTTACTTCAATTATCCAACTAAGTGAAAAGCAAATTGCTGTTCACTCTGAATACCCAATCATGTGCAGAAACTTTTCATGAGACTGGATACCTGAAGTGAAAATTTTGCACAATTTTTTTGTGTGAAGATTCTAGGTCACTTTAGTAAATCAGCCTTAATATACTTGATAAGAGATTTAGAGTTAGATAGCAAAATAGGAATCTGTTATACCTTCGTCTTTTTTTACAACCTTTTCTTTCTTCACAGACCCTGATTTATTAGCTTTGTCCAAAGGTTTCTTCAATGAAGTGCTCACATTCTTCTTTAGACTCACCTACAGGAAAGAAAGGATTTTGATTTTACCTTCAACAGGTGACTGTAGTGTCTGCTTAATACAATACGTTGTGTAATAATTTGTGTTTATTACAGCAAAAGACTGCTAAGCAGAAAAAGAACTGCCTCATTTAAGTGCAGTGAACAACTTTATAAACAAGAGGATAAAAGCTGACAGAGTAAAAAGATGACATAAAGCAGATATCAGCATTACACATCTAGTAGTCAATGAGAGAGAATTATCTGTACCCAAACTCCACCAATAGAGGAAAATACATAGGACACAAACTCCCAACTTGCCTCAATATGAGGTGCATCTCCCAGCTGAAAGTTATTAAATATTGTAGCATATTCTCCATTCAGTTTCATAAGCTCCTCGTGTGTCCCTCTCTCTGTTATGCAGCCTTCTTTCATGTATATAACATCATCACAGTCCACAAGATACTGGAGGAATAAAGCATTAGAGAAGGCATAGAGTGACAAATCGACTGCATAATTGGTCTACACCACTGAAGCAGCAACTATCAGCACCTCAGATGGCTTCTCCCATTACCTGAAGCTGGTGGGTGATAAACAGAATAGTCTTAGATTTCAGGTGCTTTTTAATGGCACTGTTGAAGATGTGGTTGCCCACATGGGCATCTAAGGCACTAAGAGGATCATCCAGAAAGTAAATGCTGCGGTCACTGTATAAAGCTCTTGCCAGGCTAATTCTTTGTCTCTGGCCACCACTAAGATTTGCTCCACGCTCCCCTATCTGCAAACAGAGAAGAAAAAAAATCAGATTTACCAACAAAATCGACTTTGCCACATGGATTCAGTTTAACCATCTCAAAGTCAGAGTAAAGTTTCTGCACTAAAAAAAAAAAATTTGGACAAACCTTCTGGGGGGAAAAAAAAGTCCATTAGCATAATTGCATGTGCTGTACACACTCCACAGGATACAATGATGAGTTTTTATTTCCATACTCCACTGGGGAAGGGTTGGAAGAACCTTTCATAGGAACAAACAGTACAACCAATGCAAGGGCTTGGCTTTTAGTATTATGACAAGTATCTGTGTGTGCCAATTGTCTGCACGCACAATAATATATTGCTGGATCTAGGACTTTGGAATTGGAAGTAGGGCTGGGGGCGAGGGGCCATACAGATTATGCAAGGTTCTCTGTGGCAGCCTCTTAGTTAGAACAGTCCACCTTGACATCATGATTACAAGGCTTTGAACATACAAAGTGCCTTCACTTTTTTTTCTATTTTGTTGTGTTGCAGCCTAACACCACAAGTTGTTTAACCGGCTGCCACCCGCCATATTGTGATATAAACGGACAGGCAGGACCGCTCTTGTTCTGGGAGGACGTCATATAACGTACTCGCACTCTGGGTGCGCAGCAATCTGTGCCCCTCAGACACAGCACATCACTGATCAAAGTAAAGAGCCAATGGCAGCGGCTCTTTACCCCGTGCTCTGCTATGCCCAATCACAGCCGATCACAAATGTAAACAAAGACCAGTAACTCGCGGTTACTAGATTTCTCAGCTGCCCATCAGCAGTGTACCCGCCACACAGCCGCCATCAGCAGTGTACCTGTCCCAGTACTATCACAGCCAGTCATGTCAAAAATAAATTTACACTAGTGAGAAGGCGTTTAAAATCCTCAGTATGATGGATGAGAGCAGCAGGAAGCTCTTACCATCCTATTCTGATTCGGTATATGAACCCATCAAACGTAGTGGATCAGTGACTGAATCAGAGGTCGGAAAGGGTCCCTCCTAAAAGGATATGGCAATCTGAAAACCAGGAAGCCACCAGCAGTGCCATGCATCCCAATGGTCAATCGGCAAACGGCAATGTCACTAGACCCCTGGATGAAAGGCCCAGTACCAGCACTGGAATATCACATCAGACCCCAAGAATCAAGGCACAAACATACCTCCCAGACGCCCTTGCTAACTCATTATGGCTGCCCTCCAACTCGGGTTCAGCACCTTTTCTCCCTTTCACCGCACAGCCAGGTGTGCAGGCCAACACTGAAAATTTTTCAGAAATGTTTTCTTATTTATTTTTCCCCGACAGTTTACTTCAGTTTTTTGTGGTCCAGACTAACCCTTTTGCCCAACAATATATTGCTGACATCCCCAGTTCATACTAGGCCCGTCTGTTTGAATGGAGACATCCATTTGAGATGTTTAGGTTATTTTTGAGCCTCACCCTTAACATGGGGCTTACAAAAAAAAAAAATTAAACGACAAGCTTACTGGTCCACACACCCCATCCACCACATGCCCATTCTGTTGTAATGCCAGGTCACGCTATGAGATAATCATGCACTTCATTCAATTCAGTGACAATACCCAGTGCTTTCCCTGAGATCATCCCAACTATGACAATATATACAAAATTCACTCACTTCTTAAATTTTTTTTCCCCATTTGCTGAACTTTATGTCCCAGACCAAAACATGTGTGGACGAATCCCTTGTCCACTTCACTGGCCGGCTGGGAATCAAGCAATACATTCCAAGCAAAAGTGACAGATAGAGTAAAGCTTTGTGAAAGAGCCACTTGAGTATTTGCATGCGTTCCGTGTGTACCAAGGCAACGATTCCCAGCTCCAGCCTTGAGTGTCCAACCTACATTGGCACAAGTAGAAAAATTGTCTGGGACCTGGCTTATCCACACATCTATCTAGACAATTTCTATACCAGTCTGCCTCTTTTCTGCCTCCTGTACCATGAGAAAACCTTGGCCTGCACTACCTCCCGAAAAAACAGGAAGTGCTTCTCGCAAAGTTTAGTGAACAAAAGGCTACAAAGGGGGAATCAGCAAGTCGAAGAAAGGGCGAAGTGCTGGCCATGAAGTGGAAAGATGAGAGGTTTATGTCCTGTCCACATCCACAATGACACCTCAGTGGAAATTCCCAGAAGACATGGTCGCATTCAACAATGTGACTTCCTGATAGGATAGCATATGCTATCCTATGAGAAAGTCATGCAGTTTGTGACGAAATGTGCCAGGAACGTGGATTAGTGACGTCAGTACGCCGAAGTACAAGATCGTCCATTTTACCTACGGGACGCTGGATGGATGTTTTTCCTTAAGGGGGCAAATTCTATTATATTGAAATAAGCGATGATTCTCTGTGCACTGGTTTACTGCACTATATTTGTAAGTATAACTGAGCCTTTTTAGGAATAAATTAGTTTTTAATGGGGTACTACACTATAAGAGACTTTCATTCTTTCCCTTAATATATTTGCTTATATGACCTATTGAGTTATCTACTTGGGTACGTGAAGAGAAAAGGTTTTACCCATGAGACTGGGAAAGGCTTTCTTTGACCTAACATTTAGTGGGTCATTGACCGGAGATAAGCGGCAGCATTGAGAACAGAGTGGTGGTGCTGCAGGGGAGATTGGGAGCACAATTTCCATTTCTACATATGAGGAAACTGCACTACTGACACCTAAATGGAGCATCAAAATATATATTTTTTGTACTTTTAAATAGGGTTATGAGAACTTTATGAACACTATTTGTTTTTATACACTTAATATTTTTACTGTTTCTATTGCATTTTGTCTTTTTTTTTTTTTTTAAGTTTTGATATTTATATATCACTAGTTGATATATTATTATAGCAGTGTTTTTCTATAGTATTGGGGAAAACGAATATTGTTGGAGTTGAGCAGCACTATTTTGAGAATGTACACGGTTTGATGTGGCAACACGTCAGGTGCTTGCAGGAACAAAGTAGATTTATTGGTGTATTTTATTTGTACTTCATATTAATTGTTCCCCGCTAACAGCTGAATGTAAACAAAAAACAGTTGGTGGCAATAAAAACTTGAGAAAACAAACAGCATGGAGCGGTTGATAAGGTGTGGACAGCAACAAGGTAGATTTATTGGTGTATTTTATTTGTACTTAGTATTAAATTGTTTTTATTTAGTTTTGAAACAAAAAATGGGCCATGCTATTGCCTGCTGCAGGTCGTACCGAGCCTTTTACTCACTAATTTGTTGAGGCACCTTTGGCAGTAATTACAGCCTTGAGTCTTATTGGGTATGACGCGACAAGCTTTGCACACCAGGATTGGAGTACTTTCTGCAATTCTTCTTTCCAAATCCTCAAGTCTCTCCAGAGAGGTTTGTTAGAGTTGAAGTCAGAGGTTTGGCTGGGTCACTCTCAGAATTACACAGAGTTGTCCCTAACCCACTCCCGTGTTGTCTTGGCTGTGTGCTTAGGATCATTTTTATTGGAAAGTGAACCTTTGGCCCAATCTGAAGTCCTGAGCGCTGTGGAACATGTTTTCATTCAGGATATCCCTGTACTTTGGTCGGAGTTGAGGGAAAGCCGAGTGGAACAGTCTCCCAGCCCCTACTGCTGAAAAACACCCAAACAGCATGATGCTGCCACCACCACGCTTCACTGTTGGGATGATATTGGCCAGGTGATGAGCGGTGCCTGCTTTCCTCCAGACATAACGTGTAGAATTGGGGTCAAACAGTTCAATCCAGGTTTCATCAAACCAGAGAACCTTGTTCCTCACTTCTGACAGTCCATTAGGTGCTTTTTTGCAAACTCCAAGCAAGCTTTCATGTGTTTTGTACTGAAGAGAGAATTCCTTCTAGCCACTCTGCCATAAAGCCCAGATCAGTGGAGGGCAGCAGTGGTGGTTGTTCTTCTGGAACTGTGTCCCATAACCACACAGGATCTCTGGAGCTCAGTTAGAGTGACCATCAGGTTCTTTGTCACCTCTCTTACTAAGGCCCTTCTCCCCCGATTGCTCAGTTCGGCCAAGCAACCAGCTCTTGGCAGAGTCCTGGTTGTGCCAAACTTCTTCCATTTGGGAATTATGGAGGATACTGTGCTGTTGGGAACCCTCAGTGCAGCAGAAATATTTTTGTAGCCTTCCACAGATGTGCCTTGCAACAATCCAGTCTCTGAGCTCTGCAGGAAGTTGCTTTGACCTCATGGCTTTTGCTGTATGCATTGTCAGCTGTGAGGCCTTTTATAGAGAGGCGTGTGCTTTTCCAAGTCATGTCCAAACAATTTAATTTACCACAGGCGGACTCCTATAAAAAGGTGTATAAACATCTCGGCAACAATGAAGAGAAAGGGGAGGCCCCTGAGCTACAAGTGTTGTTGCAAAGGGTCAGAATACTTATGCCAATGTGATATTTCAGTTTACCATTTTCAAACATTTGGAAATATTTCTAAAATTCTGTTTTCAGTTTGTCATTATGAGGTACTGATTTTAGATTAATGAGAAAATAAATGTAGTTAAACAACTCTAGTATCAGGCTGCAACATAACAAAATTGAAAAAGGTAAAGGGTATCTGAATAGTTTATGAATGCACTGTATTTGCTGATATTTTCACAGCTTTCTTTTTAAAACATCTGGATTGAAGTCTCTTCAGTAGAAGTATCATTTGATTGTCTGTATTTATGGGCCATGATGGATGCCTCTCAGTTTCCAGCATAATCTCAATTTCCCCTAGATACCTTCTATATAGTAAAAAAAAAAAGCTAATTTTATACAATTTCATGTTCCTTTAAATGTGCAGTCCCACACATTCGCAGTGATGGAAAAGTTTAACAGGGCAGTCCTGTGCAAAATCACATAAAAAAGGTCATTCTGCACATCCGCCACTCAGGGGCGTGCGAGTACCTCTGGTGAAGATCTTTTGCTGTGAACTGTCACAGCACAAAACGATCTACAGCCCCAGCGAGCAGTTACTTGTCAGCACCTGTAGATTGTCGGTCAGGGAGAAAGAAGTGTTATGGCTATGTACGGTTTTGACAGGGAAAAGTCATGAATCGTTTTTCTGAGGGGGGAGAGAGATTGTTGCGTGTCAATAAATGCTCTAAGCTCTGGATACACCTTTGTACACGAAAAGACATAGGAAAGACTTAGAGACTACATATATCATATATTTGGTGAGAATAAATCTAAAACTTCAGCACTCAACAGACATTAGGGGTGAAAACATAAAACATTAATTGCTAAAAACATGGGATGCGGTGTAAATCTACAGAAAAACAGAATGCAATAATTTGCATATTTCAAACCCATATTTTATTCACAATAAAAAACATATGAAAATGTTTGAACTGAGAAAAATGTACCATTTTAACCACTTGCCTACCAGGCACTTTCACCCCCTTCCTGCCCAGGCCAATGTTGAGCTTTCAGCGCTGTTGCATTTGAATGACAATTGCACGGTCATGCAACACTGTATTTAGTCACCTCTGGGGTTTTATATTTTTTGCTAAACAAACTAAAGACAAAGTTTTGAAAAAAAAAAAAATAAAAGTTTGTTTTCTTAGTTATTTTCAGTTATAAAATTTTGTAAATAAGTAATTTTTCTCCTTCACTGATGTGCGCTAAATGAGGCTGCAGTGATGGGCACTGATGAGGAAGGATGGGCATTGACAGGTATCACCAGTGGGCATTGACAGGCATCACTGAAAGGCAGCACTCATGTGGCACTGACTGATACGGATAGGCAGCACTGACTGAAAGCACTGAGTGGCACTGATATGTGGCATTGATGTGCACTGGTATGTGACATTGATGGACACTGACAGGTGGCACTGATGGGGCGACACTGATCATCAGTGTACATGTCCCCTCTGAGGAATGCAGCTTACCGGCTCTCCTCCTCTGTCAGCGTGAGGAGAGGACTGCCGATAACCAGCATTTCCTATTTACATGTGATCAGCTGTGATTGGACACAGCTGATCACATGATACAGCCTATATCATTGGCTCTTTATTGCGATCGGTGATCTGCTCTGTCTTAGGGACCACCAATTGTCATGCGCACCCTGAGGCGAGCATGCGCATATGACGTCCTCCCAGAACAAGTGAACTGCCGCTTCCCTGTCACTTCCTTATATGGCAGGTGGGAGGCGGTTAAAGGAAAAAATAGAAGGTAATTTTGAAACTAATGGCAGCAACACGCCTCTAAAAAAATTTGAGACAGAGCAACAAAAAGCTGTGCCAACAATAGAAGAATCAGAAGAATATTATGCAACTAATTAGGTTAATTGGCAACAGGCCAGTAACATGATTGGTTATTAAAAATGCAAGCATCTTGAAGAGTCACAGCGTCTCAGAAGTAAAGATGGGCAGAGATTCACCAAACTGTAAAAAGCTGCACTATAAACTGTTGAGCAATTTCAGAATTTTTCTCAATATAAAATTGCAAACACTCTAAATATAACAGTACATAAATATATCATCATCTACAGTACATATAAAAAGATTCTGAGAACCTAGAGAAATATTTGTGTACAAGGGACAAGACTAAAACACAATATTGGATGCCTGTGACCTTTGGGCCCTCAGGTGGCACTGCATTAAAAACCAGGCATGATTTTGTAATGGACATTACTGCACAGACTCTGGAATACTTTCAAAATTCACTGTGAGCACAGTTCGCCATGCCATCCAAAAATGCAAGGTAAAGCTCTCTCATGCAAAGATGCCATTTATTTATTTATTTCGGGTACTTATATAGTGTCGTCAATTTACGTTGCGCTTTACATACATATATTGTACATTCACATCAGTCCCAAATTCTCAAGGGGTGTACAATCTAAGGTCCACAACTCACATTCATACATATCCAAACTAGGGCCAATTCAGACAGGAGCCAATTAACCTATGAGCCTGTCTTTGGAGTGTGGAAGGAAACCAGAATACCCGAAGGAAAACCATGCAGGCACAGGGAAAACATGCAAACTCCAGGCAGGTGGTGCTGTGGTTGGGATTCGAACCAGCAACCCTAGTACTGGCCAGGCAGAAGTGCTAACCATTAAACCACTGTGCTGCCCACGTCATATCTGAATACGATCAAGGATGGCCCATGTCTTCTCTCAGCCAAAGTTAATTTAAAATGGACTGTTGTAAATTGGAAAACTTATGTCGTCAGACAAATTTTGACATTTTTGGCAACCATGGGCTCCGCATCCTCTAGACTAAAGAGGAGAGGGACCTTTTGGCTTTTTATCAGGGCTCAGTTCAAAAGCCTGCATCTCTGATGATATAGAGCTCCATTAGTGCATAAGGAGTGAGCAGCTTGAATATCTGGAAAGGCACCAATGTTGAAAGATATATTCAGCTTTTATATAGTAATATATGCTCCCATCCAGATGATCTCTCTTTCACGGGAGGCCTTGCATAAGTCAGCAGGACAAGGCTAAACCGCATACTCTATGACAAAAACATGTAGACGAGTCCAGGTGCTTAACTGGTCTGCTTACAGTCCAGATCTTTCATCAATCGAAAATATTTGGCGAATCTTGAAACTAAAAATACAACAAAGACTGTTGAGCAGTTAGAATACTCTATTAGGCAAGAATAGGACAAAATGCCTCTCCCAAAACTCTAGCAACTGATCTTCTCAGTTTCCAGAATTGTTAAAAGAAGGGATGCTACACAGTGGTAAACATGGCCCAACTTATTTCAGACGTGTTGCTGACATCATATTCAAAATTACTTTTTTCTTTTTTTTTTGAAATGGTACATTTTCTCAATTCAAAAATTTTTATATGTTTTCTATTGTGAATACAAAATGGGTTTACAAGAATTACAAGTCATTCAGCATCCCAACTTTTTGGAATTGGTGTTGTATTGTCTTCAAATTCTTGGGGATTTGTACAATTATATAAATCATAGCATAAATCTTACTAAAACATTTTACAAAATATATTACAAACCTCAGTTAAATCACTGTTGGGCAGTATAGCCAAATCTGGTCTTAGACAACAGACACTCAGCACAGTGTTGTACCTAGAGCAAGAAATACAAATCAAGTCCAAAATACAAAAACAGGTGGTAACCATGTTCTACAGAATGTAAAAAGCACTGACTAGTGTTTATATACTTTAGAAATCTGTATGCAAATATGTAGCTTGTGGCTGACAGATGAAAACAAATATCTGTTCTAGACTATTTATGCTAGGGAAACAGGTCATTGCCAAAGAGAACGATTAAAACACGGAGTTCCACCCAGCAGTGGTATGTGCTATTGCTCTCAAATTATTGCCTTCCTACAATTCCAGTTAAAGCTTAGGACATTAAACACAAAAGGTATGCAATGAACTCACCACATACATGTGTACATAATGAATGCATTTGCCCTATATAAAGAAAATAATATCTTCAACAGAAATGATCAAACAATTTAAAGGAAACCTGTACTGAAAAAAAAAATTTGGTAGACTGCCAGACTCTCTTGAAAATGCCATTTCCCTCTGGGTTTAAGGAGTCCCTGACACGGAATAAGTATACAGTCGGTGTGGTCAGTAAATTTAAAAACACTTAATCAGCATACAGCTGAAAAAGAAAACGTTCATAAACCTTTTGAAATTATTTGGATTTTTGCATGGTAGTGTCTCGAATGTGGCCCAATTTTCATAGATAGCATAAGAGACAAATAGTCTGAATTAAAAACATTTAGTGTTGTACAACATTACTGAGTAACTAAAGCAATCAAGGTCACAAGATCAGAATCTGGTTACCATTTTACAAAAAAAGCATGTAGTTTATTTAGGTACTTCATTCTTTTTCTGGCCCATTGTTCTGTTTATGGATGATACAGAGAAGTTGAATGCTTGACAGCAAAGTGCAAAGTTAGGTTGGTAGGAAAACAAGTATTACACCCCAAAACCAGATTTCTCTCTTATCTGAGGAGCATAAAGGGAGCATTTGGGTTTGGGGACGTTTCAGGCTCCTTGGGGCCTTTGTAGCTTGACTGCAGGGATTAATTAAAAAATGCATTATTAAAGTTTTTTCAGCAGAAAGTCTAACGCAGCAAAAAACACGGACTTGAAATACAGGAGATCTTAAAGTGGAACTAAAGCGCCACAATATAAGCGGTTTATAAAGAAAAAACTTTTTACCCTAAAAAGTATGTCATGGGCCATAAAGTGTACAGTCATGCGGTATATCGCATGTGATTCGCACAAAAACTGCACCGCATTCCTGTGCAAATCACATGCGGTTTGTGTGCGGTGCGATTTTGTATGGCTCTAATCTCACCACACCCAAAACATACAGGACCCTTTTTTGGGTCCGCACTAGAATCGGATCGCATGGGTATTCATACCTATGAGATCCGATTCTGCACATCGCACTGCGTTTTACAGACTGCTTTCGGGGTGTTAACATACACACCCGCAGCGGTTTGCACGAACGGGGTGCGATTCTGATGCAGTGCAGAATTTGCACAGAAAATGCTGCAAATTCCAGACCGCATCAGTGTGAACCAGGGCTAAAGCCAACAACTTAGCTACATTTTCAGAGTCATGGCCAAATTGTGGGGCCTAGTTAGCAGGAAGGAGGCAAGGCTAGGCCAGGGAATTGGGTTATTAGTGCAGACAAGGCAACAAAAGTGGAATAAATGACCTGTTAAGACACCTCAAACTCCCTGCTCTGTAGTACAATCATTGGTTCAGATAGATACACTATATTGCCAAAGGTATTGGGACACCCCTCCAAACAATTGGATTCAGGTGTTCCAATCACCTCCATGGCCACAGGTGTATAAAATCAAGCACCTAGACATGCAGACTGCTTCTAAAAACGGTTGTGAAAGAATGGGTCGCTCTCAGGAGCTTAGTGAATTCAAGCATGGTACCGCGATTGGTTGCCACCTGTGCAATAAGTCTATCCGTGAAATTTTCTTTCTACTAAATATTCCACAGTCAACTGTTCGTAGTATTATAATACAGTGGAGGCAACTGGGTACAACAGCAACTCAGCCAACAAGTGGTAGGCCATATAAAATGACAGAGCAGGGTCAGCGCATGCTGAAGCACAAAGTGCGCAGAAGTCACCAACTGTCTGCAGAGTCAATAGCGAAAAAGACCTCCAAACTTCATGTGGCCTTCAGATTAGCACAACAGTGCGTAGTGAGCTTCATGGAATGGGTTTCCATGGCCGAGCAGCTGCATCCAAGCCTTTCATCACCAAGTGCAAAGCGTCGAATACAGAGGATTAAAGCACTCCACCACTGGACTCTAGAGCAGTGGAGAGGTGTTCTCTGAAGTAACCAATCAAGCTTCTCTCTCTGGCAATCCGATGGACGTGTCTGGGTTTGGCAGTTGTCAGGAGAACGGTACTTGCCTGACTGCATTGTGCCAAGTGTAAAGCTTGGTGGAAGGGGGATTATGGTGCGCGGTTGTTTTTCAGGCTTGGCCCCTTAGTTCCAGTGAAGGGAACTCTTAAGGCGTCAGCATACCAAGACATTTTGGACAATTTCATGCTCCCAACTTTGTGGGAACGGTTAAGGGATGGCCCCTTCCTGATCCAACATGACTGCGCACCAGGGCACAAAGAAAGGTCCATAAGACATGGGTGAGCAAGTTTGGAGTGGAGGAACTTGACTGGCCTTCCCAAAGTCCTGACCTCAACCCGATAAACCACCTTTGGCATGAATTAGAGCGGAGACTACGAGCCAGGTCTTCTCCTCCGACTTCCGTGCCTGACCCCACAAATGAGTTTCTGGAAGAATGGTCAAACATTCCCATAGACATAATCCTAAACCTTGTGGACAGCCTTCACAGAATAGTTGAAGCTGTTATAGCTGCAAAGGTGGGCCAACTCAATATTGAACCCTACGGACTAAGACTGGCATGCCAATAAGGATCATGAGCGTGTAAAGGCAGGTGTCCCAATACTTTTGGCAATATAGCGTATATGGCACTTCAGGTTTCCATTAAAAAGCAGAAACGTTATATTATGGAAGGGCCAAGTCAGAGACCACTCTTAAACCCAATTAAGATGCTTTGGCATAAGCAAAAACTGCTTATGTGAGGAAAGCTAAAAATATAATTAAACAATTAGTTTTGCTGTTAAGTAAAAAATGTCTATTCCGCAAAGCCATTGTGCAAGTTTTATCAGGCACTACAAAAATGGTTGGTGTAGACCATTACTACTAGGATTTTTTTTTTTTTTTATTTAGTTAAAATGCAAACTGCATTTCAAGAGCAACTGTGCAAAACTCCAGGTACAATTACAAAACAGACTCAATAATCCCACGTTAGGGGCTCAAAATACTAAAGTCACTGGATCAGCATTGCCAGCCAAACAATTAGTAGCTTCAAAAGTAGATAGAAAAGTGGACAACCAAAAGTATTCGCAGAGTACACACTTGGTATACACAAATTTCTTTTTACCAAATCCTTTGTGACTTTCTAAAAAAGAAATTGGATAGGAAGAAATTCTTAAACTGAATGCATTTCATATGCTTAATATTTAGCAAAGATGCCTGTCCAGAAGACCATAGTACAATTGAATTTAGCACATATGTGGTAAATTTCCCTCATTTGCTCTAATTGCTCCAAGCAAATGTTTCTAGCAGCTCTTAGAAACAGCAGTAGTAGTCTAGTCTACTGCTAAGTAAATAGGGTCATTTATTTCAGCCTGGTGAAAGCAATCAACAGCCATTAAAATATTTAGTTTGAAGCTCAGAATGCAACTATTATTTAATGGCTATCAGCAGGAACAACCTTATCGCTTTGCATACTTTTTTGATGTTAGGCACATTTTTTTTTTCTTGAAATCATCAAGATAAAATCCAAAGTATTTTTTTTCAAAATACATAAGATATGCACATACCTTTCTTCATCGTATTCTTTCCCAAACAAGATGTTGTCCCTAAGAGTTGAATTTAATATCCACGCTTGCTGTGCAACGTAAGCAACTGAACCATTAACAGCGATACAGCCTTCGAGAAGAGTCATCTTAAAAAAAATAAAATAAAATAATAAGCGCACACTCAAAACTCTAAAAATTATCTACCAAGCAAAACATTCATCTGTAACTACACACTGGGCCCACATTTATTAAAAAGTTTGACAGAATGCTTTTTTCACTGCTTGTATCAACCAGATCCTCCCTTTAGTTTCTTCTTGTGGGATACATCACCAGCAAGTGAAGGAAAGCTACACAGTTATCTAAGATAACTACACTGGGACAAAAGACCTTAAAGTGTTCCTAAACCCACAACAGTAAAATTAGTGTATATATGAAGTAAAGCATGCTTGAAAAAACTCATTGTGGAACTTAAGGGGTTAATCCTTCGCATTGTTTAAAAAGGCTGTTTGATCCTGTCTTTTCTGATCCTTCCCTTCTACTGTCCCCAATCCATCTGCTGATAGTACAGAGTCTAGGAGTCACTCTGCACATACTCAGTTTAGTGTGTATTGCTAGAGAGGTTTTTTTTTTCTTTGGCAGGGTGCATGTGATCAGCACAGGGCCAAACATCGCTGTCCAGACAGAGGGTCAGGGGGTTATGCAGCCTCATAAGACAGTCAGAGGAGAATGAAAACTCCTCCTTCAAGCTTTAACTGGTGCTCAGCTGACACTAATAGAAGTCACAAAACTGCTATATACTGCTGGTGAGAAAAGGTATTTAGCAGTTTATATTTACTACAATAATTGCATTTCAATGTTCTGTGTACCGCGAGAGACCAGATATAGTGAATGCAGGTTTGTGGGTTTAGTAATGTGAAAGAACAGTTTATAATGTCTACAAACTCTAAAGATACACAGGATCGATAATTAATGATCAGATTATGGTATGTCTTTTCCATATAACTGCATAAAGCAGCCCATAGATGAGTTAGTTTTTTTTTTTTCTGTTCAACCAGCGGGCTGAACTCGAATCCTCTCATCCACACACTCAATGTGGATGGGCCAATCATCACCGCTGAGCTATTGTATTCTGACAGCGGAGGGACTTCCTTTCCATCAGAATACACCATCGCCTGCAGCACTGATCGAGCTGGGAGATTCAGAGAGGGTAGATCAACTTCTGTACAACCACAGTGCCCATACATGGATCGAAAAATCAGCTGATCCATGCTGAGCTGTACGAGTTCTGAACCATGTATGGCTTAAATTTAAATGTCTAGGCTTTGTGCCGACACACCTACCAAGACCCCTTTTTTTAAGCAAGGAAAATTCATCAATGAAAGCAGATTCTTCCCACATGACTGCCTGAACTGTGTGCGACTCAAGTATGAAGAAGACTAAAGACCTATGATGATAAATTTCCCAATCCACCTATGAATGGCCCTGTCAGACTACAATCAACTTAAGCTCCCTTAAGAATTGTAATCTGAAAGTTTAAATTTAATTGAGAAACAGACATTTGTCAGCACACAGGGTTAAAATAGGATTATATATACACACAGTAAAATCCTTTTCTTGAAGTGCACTTACAGGCACCAAAGTGTTCCATCTTCAGGTTATATTGGCATCTATAAGAGGATTTGACAGTCGGCACTGAGTCTTACTACGAGCATGCCTTGGATTTGTAGCAACCATTTCTCTGTTCTTGTCTACTGAGGGACAAAAAAGTAATTGACCTTCAGGACAACCAAAACCAGACCAACTGAGGGATGGGCAAAACAGCCTAACAGGCTGCCATCAGTCATGAGGATGTTCCAAAAAGAGGAGAAAGAAGGACTGCTCAATTCTAGAGCCAGGCTGCTGAGACACCAGGCCAGGGACAAGCTGGTCCTTGGTGCCAAATTAATTGGTCTGCTAAAAGACTTGGTTGACTTATCTTAGGACAAAAGGATGTTGAGTTGTCATGGTCTAGACGGAAACTGGCAAAATGAGATGGTCTCAAAAGGTGGCTACCATCAGCCTCAAAACCCTCAAACAAAAGTAGCGAGTTGAATGACCCAGATACACCAAACGATGAGTCAAAGGTCCTTGATGTCCACAGAAGCGAGAAAGTCTGCCTGGTAAAGGGCGGTGATGACAGACCTGGTGGATGCTATGTAAAATTTCTAGGCCCCAATGAAGACATTTAGAGATCAAAGATGGGGCAGATGCCCCCTTTGGATTTAGAAACAGTGAAAAACTTTAAAGCATTCTGCCACTGGGACAATGACACCTTGGTCCAACTTATTCACCCAGGTATCTGTTGGCAGCTGTCCATGCATCTGCAAAGTGGGGAAGCACCTTCACGAGGAACACTTTGAGCCCCTTAGCTTGCAGGTGGACTGCGACCCAAGCTTGAGGAAGGGGGGGTCAATACAGAAGTAGAAAAATAAAAGGAAAGCTTGAGATAAACAGGAAGAAAATGTTGTGGTCTATTCCTTGAACTTCTTCCAGCAAGTAACGTGGGTGCTTTTGCCCTTCCAGTAGGGTTTTTGACACTGGAATCATGAGTACATTTAAAGAGACATTGTCTATTAAAGGTCATTGGGAACAGACTTCTTAGACGCAAGTTCAGCAGTCCAGTACTCTACCCAAAGGGTCCTACATGTGCACTGATAGGAGACTCATACAAGAGATAAGCTGGGAAGCCTCCAGCAGACAGTCACAAATGAAGCTTAATGCTACAACCACTTGCTCCACTATCCTATAAATTGAGGGATCAACCACAGCAGTGGTAAAAAAAAAAAAAAATCTATTAAAGGAATTTTGACCAATCAGTCATGGTCTGTCAGAGTAAAGTTATAGCCAAGATAGGGTGAAGAGCAGGACCTGCCAGCTAGAATAGAGTCCTAAAGAAGGCTTCCAAACACCTACTGGTTGGGTCCTTAAAAACTGGTGCATCTTTCATCAAGATGGTAGCCCCATTGCTAAGGTGGGACACAAGACAGATTGGGGTTTCCAATCTCCATAGAGAAAAACGCTCTTAATTTGGACGCAAGTACTAGTAAGCTCCAATTCCACAGGGCCAAGCTCACAGGAAAAGACTGGAGGGTGTCATAATTAGACAAAATGTTCAGCAGCGAATGCCTTGGAATCTACAAAGACCATGAGGAATTGGACACAGAATCTGCGGGAGCAGATGTGGGAGTGAGCTTGTGGTCTCTGTGGTCAGAATCTGCAAATAACTGGGTGATTCGGGCCATAAAGTCTTGCACGACTGTAGTAAAAACCTCAGGTGAAAGGAAAGAGGAAGTGGCCACACCCAATACATCTAAAGGCTCTTTGCATGCTGAATAGCAGCATTGTGATGCTTCATCAAAACTGTATAGTAGGAACAAAAATTTGGAGCCTGCAACGTTCCACCCAGCGCATGACATCAGCACTTAAGCCGGCCATAGATGGATCAAATCTCAGTCGCTTCAGCAGAGAATAGCCGAGATTTGACCCATCTATGGGCAGGATAACTGACAGGTTGCAGGAAAGAAAACCGAAAAATATATGGCCTGCATTAGTCCGAAATCATTATCCCCTTATGCGGGAAACCTGGCAGGAAAGCTGGGAATTTTAAAGGCGCCTAGCCACCAATGTAAATGAGGTAGACCCTGGTGCTCGGCATTACCAACTTGCTCACATAGCTAGTCTTCAGAGGCTCACTTGCGGTTATTGATCTTGAAAGTGCTCCACAACCAACTTTTACCAGAACAGAAAAAAGAACACAGAGGGGCGCCAGACTAAGTGCAGTATGAGACAGTTCCGTTCATAAAAATAAAGCAAATTGAGAACTCACTATAAAGGTGAGATTAAGCATGTAAAATCATTAGGAAGGTGATCTGGCTGATGGAATATTATCCAAGTCCAAACAGGATCTTTTTACGGAGTGACATCTCCTCTGTATCATCCCTTCCGGTACCACGTCATCTTTGCGTTACACACTGGTTCCAGCGGCGTTTGGCCACATGCCGCTGCTCCTGTTTGGACTTGGATAATATTCTATCAGCCGGATCACCCTGGGGACCTTCCCAATGATTTTACATGCCTAATCTCACCTGCTTCATAGCGAATTCCCAATTTGCTTTATTTTAATAAACGGAATTGTCTCATACTGCACTTAGTCTGGCGCCCCTGTGTTCTTTTTTTATACAGCTTACAGAGCTACAGCTTCACTCTGGAGGGTGCTGCCATTGGTGCCTACATACAGTTCAGTTCATAGACATGTGATAGACTTATATTGTTTTATATATTTTCTATTATATATTTGTAACAGAGTCTGGAAAGCACCCTATGCAGAACCAAGTGGTCAAAGGTCACTCGCAGGATATCCCTGCAATGTCCAGTCCAGAGGTTCAGTCATGGCACTTCAAAAGCCAGGCTAAAGGACAATGCCAGATAACTGTAATAGAAAACGTGCAAAAATATGTGCATTTATCTATTTTTAAAAGGTGAACTTAGCCCAAGTGGAAAAGGTGCCCACCAAAATGGGAATTTTTTATACTCACTGTAAAATTCCTCTCTCTCAGTTCATTGACGGACACAGCTCTTCTGAATCTTGACCATGTCGTTTATAGAGTCACACACAAGAGTAGGACACTAGGCAGAAAAGAACACAGCACTGCCTATGAGCAGTCCCCTCTGGTATAAAACCCCTCTCTGCTATAGGCATCCATTTCGTAACAAAGCAGTGTCAGAAGTGTAAACTCCAATAGAGAGATGGGTGTTGTGTTTAACAATGAACTTAAAGAAAGGTATTTTACAGCAAATAACAAAAGGTTTAAAAAAATGTTTTCTCTTATGTTCATTAACCACTTTCCCACTGCCTTGTAGCAGAAATAATGCTACAGGGCGGCAGGGCTGCGCAAAGTCACGTATATATACATGATTTGCATTTCTGGATAGGGGACGTTGACTTAGGAAATGCCCTTCCAGGAGGGTTATCTCTTTGGTGCTACTTTGGATGACTTCCACAAGAAGACATGCTTTCTCCTGTGCAGAGAGATACAAAACAGCATGTCCATGCTGACAGGAGAGAGACCTGTGTTTACACACAGGTCTCTCCCGTCAGCTTTACCCCACGATCCTCGCATGCTGTCTGGGAATCGCCGTCCGGGACCCGGTGATTGACATCCCTAGCCAGAGAGTCCACCGGAACGCACAGCCAATGTGGAGATTTGGCAGGCAGCGGGCTACATTCAAGTACTTATCACAAATGAAAGGCCCTGGACCAGCCAGAACGATAGAGCCATGGAAACTGAGGCGATGCATTCTGCTCCAAAAACAAACGTTAAGTCCTCCAATACAAAGGCTATGGCTTGTACTGGCCATGCACTACACGCACCCTTGAGCCCCAGACCCGCACCAGTAGCGCCAGCAGCATGTCAGTGTTGATGAATGAGGCTATGGCCTACCACGAGTGGAATCTGTTTCTTGCCATCCTGGCAGTTGCAGCTGCATGCAGGATCCAGGCACAGCACCAAGCTGACCGCACATGGATCTAGAGGCACAAAGCTACCTAAGGCCCAACACAACAGCAGGGGAGGTGAACCCCATTCTGCTTTTCCCTACAGGTGCAGGGAGTGAAGAGCAGTCATCCATCATTCATGTCTACACAGCTGCCACAGGGCGCTGAGAAAACGGCCGCCGGCTGGGACCACTCCAAGATGACCACCAGCTGCAGTCTTACTATGCAGGAGCAGCCACTAGAGGTCGGCGACAGGGAAGGGGGTGGTTTTCGAGTGCTCACAGGCAGCAGGGGTGGTACCACCAGCCCATCTCCTGACTATCCCCAGCCCCACAGGCAGCAACCCAGGCTTACCATGCCTTCTTGCAGGGAGGGAGGACTAGGGCAACAAGTCCCATTCAAACATCATGGCTGCCAGAGTGACCATCCACCACGCTCTGCCCTACTGTTTCACCCATCTAGGCATTGGGCTGCCACATATCCGCACCTGGCAGGTGTTAACTGTCAAAGCACTGATAGGCCACAAATCTCTGGCCTAAAGTTGCTGGAGGACCAACTATGTCGTGCTGACACCCATGGAGGGAGCAAAGAACCCGGGTAGGGGGGTCCAGAAAGCCCCCTGCAGCAACAAGCGGTCAAACTATCCCCCAGGTGCCCGAACTGAGGCCAGCACCGCAGGTCCCCATAGCCACCAGTCCAGACTCCAACCCAGGGAGGGAGGGAGGAGGAGGGGGTCACATGCATTGGGGGAACAAAGACACTGAAAGAATTCCTCTAGTTGGAATCGGGGTGGCCTAGCTAGGGACACAGGCAGGGCTACAAAAGGGCTGTGACCGCAGAGAAAAGACAACCAATCGCAGCACCTCTGATGGCCAAGCGGGAGGGGTAGGGCTCAGAAGCCCAGGTCTAGAAGGGAAGGAGAACCCTGTAAGGACCAACCATCTCAGGAAGAACCCGCACTCCACACTGCATCCAGAGGAGGCACAGGAAGTCTACTAACTGACCCAACAGAGTTTGCGGGTGATGCTCCCGAGACAGAGCCTCCTCTCCACCGAAGTGGGGGGCTGTCAGCCAGGGTAACAAGGACTGCGGCACCAGGTCATATGTGTCCCGAGACATTTAATTCGCTCACCACCCCAGTCCAGGATGGTGCTTTGTCATGGCCAACCCAGCGTTCAAGTAAAGGTCTGCAGGCACTCGCTGGCCAGACTGGGGTGACCACTGGATCAAGGCTATGGAACCACAGGTTCCAGCAGGGAACCAGTTCCTTACTCCTGAAATACTAGGCATAAAGAACTGAATGCCTATAGGAGAGAAGGGGTGTTCTACAAGAGGAGACTGCCTATAGATGGTGCTGTGTTCTTTTCTACCTAGTGTCCAACTCCTGTAGGTGGCACTATAAACCCTACAGTCAAGATAAAAAAGAGCTGTGTCTATCAATGATCGTAAGAAAAAATACACTAGTCCTACGCAAAGCAGAGCTGAAGAGACTTCTGTCCTCCAAGAACACTAGGTAAAAAAATGAGGCATGCTGATAGTTGGAGGGGTTATTCTGAGCCTATAGTCCTTTGTTTGTCAGGGTCCAATCCAATCAGTGTAAGTGGCAATTAAACCCAAAAGATAAAAGACTTCTTATGTCCCTCAATGAGAAAGAAATTAGGCGTTGTACTCAGAAAAAGAATGTTCTTGATCAGCAGAGCTCTGTATCTTTTAGCTATTATTACAATACTAGTGTTTTATGGGTACATAGTGAACCTTCAAACCTATTGTGTATGTTCTTAGCTGTATTTGGTTAGGTGCTGAACAAGCTTTTGCATGCCATTTATGATATTGTGAGAACCATTTGTGTGTATGTAGCTTTTACAGGTCTACAATCAAAGATCTGCTAAAGTATTTTGTTTTGCCACACCTATGCTTATTTGACGCTTACATTTTCCTTAACCGTTCAGTTTAAACAAATGACAGAAACATGCAGTATTTAAAATAAATGTTAAAAAAAAAAAAGGATTGCTAGGTTTTTAAAGTTCAGTCAACCCCAGATCACAGACCAGCGATTACCTCAAACAGAACTGCTGTATCAGCTGGTAAGTACCATCACAATGAGCCATTGGTTGGAACACAGTTTGCTATTGCTCTGTTAAAGTGCTTGTAAGAAGAAAACTTATTGTGATATCTATTCTAACAGTGAGCTATGAAAGACAAGTAAATATCAATGTAATCATTAAGACCAGGTTCACACCAATGCGCTGTGGGAAACGCTGCAAATCCTGTGTGTTTCCCGCACCACACTGCAATCGCGTTCATGCGGTCCTGTGTGGGAGTCAATGGTAAATTAATGACACCCTGAAACAGACCGCAAAATTCGATGATTGCCAGAAATCGAATCACATGGTGCAGGTTTATAAAAGGGTCCTGAACCTTTTTGGTGTGGATGAGGTGATTTGAGCCATACAAAGTTCGTACTAAGCGGTGTGGGACACCGCGTGTAATTCGTATTCCTCTGCGAATTACATGCGGTGTCCTGCACTACATTATTATTATTATACAGGATTTATTTAGTGCCAACAGTTTGCGCAGCGCTTTACAAAATGAAGGTAGACATTACAGTTACAATACAATTTGTTACAAGAGGAAACAGAGGGCCCTGCTTGTTAGAGCTTAAAATCTAGGAATAGTGTGAACCTGGGCTAACTGGTACACAGCCTGGAGTTAAAAAAAAACAAAAAAACACATTTAAAAGCCAGGTACAGTAAGAAAAAAAATTAATTGATCACCTGCAGATCTTGTAGGTTTACCCACTTACAAAGAAATTAAGGGTCTATAATTTTTATCATAGGTGTATTTTAAATGATAGAGATAGAATATCAACCAAAAATCCAGAAACCAACAATAATTTTGGCTCCCACAGACTGGCTATGTGCTCATGTGGTACACATATTAGTCCTGGCAATTTAAGAAGGTGCTCCTAATGACAATTTTTCCACAGAATCTCTTTCTTACATTTGAACCTCACCACAATGGGAAAAAAAGACCAAAGAGCTGCCAAATGATGTCAGGGAAAAGACCTGCACAAGGCTGGAATGGGCTACAAGACCATCAGCATGAAGCTTGGTGAGTTGTAGTGATTTGCAAATAGAAGAAATACAAAATAACCAGTTGCCCTCAGTCTGGAGCGCAATGCAAAAATTTGCCTCATTGGGTAAGGATGATCATGAGAAATGTGAAAGATCAGTCCAGAACTACACGGGAGGAGCATGTGAATGATCTCAAGGAATTTGGGACCACAGTCACCAAACAAACCAAAAGTAACACAATACGCCACCATGGATTGAAATCCTGCAGCACCCGCAAGGTCCCCCTCCTCAACTGGCAAACTTCAGATAGGGCCTGTACATATGCCTTCTTAACGCCTAAATGATCCAGAGAAGGATTGGGGGAAAGTGCTGTGGTCAGAAGAGACCAAAATTGAGCTCTTTGACATTAACTATGCTTTGGGGCTGTTTCTGTGCTTAAGACACAGGCCACCTTTGCCGCATTGAGAGGCCAATGGCAGGGCTATGTATTGTAAAATCTTGGATGAGAACCTTCTTCCCTCAGCCAGAACACTGAAGATGGGTCGTGCATGGGTATTCCAGCATGACAATAACCCAAATCATACCGCCAAGGCAACAAAGGAGTGGCTCAAGAAGAAGCACATTAAGGTCATGGAGTGGCCTAGCAGCCTCCAGACCTAAATTCTATAAAAAAATTTATGGAGGGAGTTGAAACTTCAAGTTGCCAAGCGACAGCCAAGAAACCTTAAGGATTTAGAGCAGATCTGTAAAGAAGAGTGGACCAAAATCCCTCCTGAGATGTGCACAAACCTGGTAACCAGCTACAAGAAATGTCTTACCTCTGTGCTTGCCAACAAGGGTTTCTCTAGCAAGTACTAAGTCATGTTTTGCTTGGGGATCAAATAAATACTTATTTTACTAACTTAACTGCAACTCAATTTGTAACAATTGGATCATGAGTTTTTTGCTGGATTTTTGGTTGATATTCTGTCTCGATCATTTAAAATACACCTATGATAAAAATAACACCCTCATTTCTTTGTAAGTGGGCAAACTTACAAAATTTGTAGGGGATCAAATATTTTCTCCACTGTGCAATATTGTGACAATACACATATTAGAACAGCAAGACTTTTTTTTAAAAAGGAACTTCAGGCAGATATAGAGAATCACCTCTCAACGTTGCCATGCATCAAAAAAAATACATGCAACGCATCTAGTTTAGGTCCCCGTATTGGTCTCAATAGCAGTCTCCTAAAATACTCTGCACAGTAACCCTCATACATGGCTAGGGAGCGGTAGCACTATTAACCAAGTATGGCTGCATGGCACTGCACAATGCTGTCCAGTCAATGCTAGAAGATGCTTAACAAGAAAGTGCAGAGTGGCGATCTCATCAACATACTGCTGCTTCATCAATACTCAATCACAGAATTTCCAGGTCCTAGACCATGTTGTATTGCTTAACTGCAGTGACACCTGTAGGGAGGTTTCAGGGAGTTTAGTTCTACAACAGACTTGTTCAAAAGAACAAATGTTTTTGTAAAACAGATTGCATATACTGTACTGTGCAGGTGTGAAAAATGCTGTAAAATAAGAATGTTTCCAGAAATAAAAGTATTAGTTTATTAATATCAATTAACAAAATGGAAAGTAAATGAACAGACAAGAAATCCAAATCAATATTTGATGTGATCACCCTTTGCCTTCAAAATAGCAACAATTCTTCTAAGTACACTGGCACACAGTTTTTGAAAGAAGCAGGTAGGATTTTTCCAAACTATTTGGAAAACGAATCACAGATCTTCTGTGGATATAAGCTGCCTCAAATCCTTCTGTCTCTTCATGTAATCCCAGACAGATGTGATGATGTTAAGATCAGGTCTCTGATAGTTCTTAATGACATTGGCTGCATGTATGGGGTCATTGCCCTGCTTCAGAATAAATTTGGGGCCAATCACACCTCTCTGATGGTATGGTATGATGGATAAGTATCCGTCTGTATTTCTCAACATTTAGGATACCATTGATCCTGACCAAATCCCCAACTCAATTTGCAGAAATGCAGCACCAAACCTGCAAGGAATCTCCACCATGCTTCACTGTTGCCTGCAGGCACTCATTATTGTACTTCTCTCCAGCCCTTCACAAGCAAACTGCCTCCTGCTACAGCCACATATTCCAAAATTTTGACTTATCAGTCCAGAGAACTTGTGGCCATTTTTCTGAACCCCAGGATCACATAGGACATGGAAGTAAGGCTAAGTGAAAGAAAGCCTAGGAAATGGTGTCTGTTCATTTACTTTCCATTTTGTTAATTGCTAAAAATCAACTAATATCACTTCTTTTTCTGAAAGCATTCTTAATTTACAGCTTTTTTCCCCCACACTGCCTAAGGCTTTTGCACAATATTATATGTATTTTAATAATGGACTTACCTGATTTCCTGAAGGCCAGGCATTACATATTTAAGTTAAAACTGCTGAATCTTCTTGTAACAAAAAAGTAATTCAGGCTCCTAATTACCACCCAAACCAAAACAATTTTAGCAAACTGAAAATGCTTTGAAGCAATTATTACCTGCCCAAGAATGGCAGAAATCAGAGATGTTTTTCCACTGCCCACACTGCCACATATTCCAACTAGCTTTCCCTGGAAGACCAAAAGGAGAAATAAGCATATATATATATTTTATTCTCCACAATGGAATACAAAAAAAAATTCAAATGCCGTCTTAGAAGAAAAATATATTACATATATTACATAGTACAGGGATGTGGAAATCCTATTGCCCGAGACATGTCGTTCCAGGTGCCGAGCAGATTGTATTTACTTACATGTAGCCCTGCTGCGGGCAAGCAGCAAGACTTGCTTAAGAAAGCTATTGGTCAACTCCTGGACGGACAGACTGCAGCTGTGCACCCCGCTGAGCTCTGACTAAAGGGGGCACCGCGATGAGCTCTGACTAAAGGGGGCATTCCACTAGGGTCTGATGTAAGCAGGGACTCTGCGGGACACCATAGTAAGGGTGGACTCTCATGTATAGGGGCAAAAATGGGGACTTTGATGCCCCTGGGTACGGTGCTGGAGACAGGCAGGGAGGGGAGGAGTAGATTAACAGTGCAATGTTAAAAATATAAATAAAAAAATGTAGGTTGCCACAAAGCCCCGTTTTTATTTTTAAAAGCCCCAGATATTCCTAATATCACCTCCCAATATAACCACCTAATAAAAAACATAAACCCTTCATATTTTCCATCCTGGCAGTCATTTCATGGTTTAAAAAGAGAAATACATCCATTGAAAATCCCTAGTGATAAAACGGTCTCATTCAGTGATAATATAAAAATAAAGACCTTATTTAAATACGGTTTTGGTTAAAAAAAAAAAAAATTTTATCAGGACAAGTAGATTGTCATAAGGGACAAGGAGTTTTGGACCCCGATTTAGTCCTTGGACAAGTAGTTTAAAACATTTCCACATCCCTGATAGTAACCAAACTTATAACTAGAACATAGATTAGTTTATATTTGGTTGTCATGGCTAAAGTATAAAGTGTGGCTCACCTTCTCAATTTCCAGATCAATGCTGTACAAGGCCCTCTGTAGCCTTAAGCTTGTTAGCTGGATATCTCTGCCTTCCTCATCTGGGCTGCCTTGTTCATCGCTATCCACCAAGAGATGTCCTTTCTGCTCTGCCAAAACTGCTTGTGGCCCCTCTTTCTGTAAGTTGGCCTTTTCTTTCTTGCCCTTAGGCCCCTTCTTGTCTTTTTTCAGTTTAGGGGTACCCTTCGGAGAGCACTGTGTGCTGGCATGAGAAGAGTCCCATGCCAATGTGGCGTTTTTCAGCTCTATGGTGACGTTTGGGCAGGATGGCTTTTTCTTTACCATGTAAACCTCTTCCATTAGAAATAAACTCTGATAGGAGGTTGTGAGAGAGGTGTAAAGATGAGACAGCTGGTCAGGTCTAGGTCACGCAGGAAGCAAAAACATCAGGCTATACAGTGGAAGGAAGCTGCTGCGGAGCAAAAGGTAGCTCATTAGAGTCAACTAACCTCATATTTGCTAAGGACCAGGAATATTTATAGTATTCTTTCCCCCCACAAGAATCCCAATCATTTAACTTGTTCTGCGTTACCACTTAAGATAGCCTTGACTAACTTATTTACTTCTTAGGCCTTAATATAAACATTCAGAGACCAATTCTGCATGTCCAGTTTGTTAATTTTCAATTTCTCAACAGCAATTTCTACAGGCTATAAAGTATGAATCTTAGAATGCTACAACACACTAACCTATAAGATTTCCTCATTTGTGAGATTACCATCATTAAATGCCTGAGCAGTTTATTTGCAATCATGTACAAGACACATCAGCTCTGACTGTTCAAAATTATTCATCTTCTTCTCATCAGTCATTATAGAAGTAACTTGGGAAACTAAACCTAGGAGGACTTAAAACGTACGGATCTAAGAAATTCGACCAGCACACCCCAACCTGTCAATTTGCTACAGCTGGAATCAATACGACTTTCTGTTAGTATGTATATGTGTTCTATTTATTAAGAGCTGGCATGCTCTAGTGGGCCTACATTACCTTCACAGAAGCCCATACGTCCCTTTGCCTGCGCCAAAGTTACTTTAACTGGCATAACGCTAGGTATATAGACCTAAAAACTGGTTAAGCACAAGAAAGTGAGTTTTAAACAACATCTGCATTATCAAAGCCCATGTGAACTATTTGGAGCTAAATGGCTCAACAATATGCAGCTAGACAAAAAAAAAAAAAAAGAAAATGAGTAAAATATTCTTATCTGCATGGACCAATGCTAATGTAAATAGACAATGCCATGCCAATTAAACAAAAACCTAGCCTTAGAAACTCTGCATACAAATGTATACACTGCTCAGAAGTGGACTTGGCATGCAGCTCAGAATATAATGTCAGACTGTGGACTAGTATTTACCTTAAACCGTTCCATTGATACAGAAGCCTCTGACAGAGACTTGACCGAGAATGGAGTCACCTTCAGAGCAAAGGTCATGGAGTTAAAGACTGTAACAACTGTGAAAGCCTGTGAGAACATAAAATAAAAATTACAATAAGTGTACCTTTTACAAATTAATAATAAAAATACACCAATTTTTTTTTATTTATGAGACATTTAGTTGTTCATAACTAGAAAAGGATTTAAATTTACTAGTTGCACATCTAAAAATGACTAAACTTCATAAACAGATGCCATTCTAATCTGGAATGTCCCATGGCATAACATTCAGATATATTAGACAACTGTACTAGTAAGATGAATAGTTAAGCAGGTATCATGATTTATAAAGCAAAACCCAACTAGCCACATGTGCACAGATGTATCTCTGCTGGGAATCCATAGCTGACTCCAGACAGAACCTATGTAAAATATATAAAATCTTTATGAATTTTGCACCTTTCAGTTTTAGAGATTACTAAAAAGTATACTAGTTTATTTTACTGTGAGACAAAGCAGACCTCTGGGGTATAATCCCTGTTCCTAGAGCAGGGGTCTCTAAACTTTTCAGTATGAGGGCCAAATTGTATATTTTACAAACATCCAGTCTGAAAAGAGAAGTTTTGACTTACCTGTAAATTCCATATCTTGGAGTACAGTACAGGATGTAGGAAGTGTATTTATACACCATAGGTTACAGATGTGTATCTTCAGTTTATTGGACACTGACAATGCTTTAGAACATGCCCCGGGGCACCTCCTCTGTAACCATAACCCAATCCAACAGTCCTCCACTTTTGTAGCAAGCGATGAAGAGTACACCAAGGAATGGAAAGGAAGGTGGCCTGTGTCCTTTACTGTACTCCAATATATGGAATTTACAGTTATTCAAAATTACTCTTATCTTAATCGTACAATACATTACAAAGAAAGAGTGCTCATAACTATGGGATGTCTCCAGGCAATAAGAAGGGTGGGCCATGAGGAAAACAGAACTATGCCAACGAGGCACAAAAAAAACCCCCCAAAAAAAAACAAAGGGTCAGAAGACCCAACATCAGAGTACCCCTGCAAGAACCTTGGAGCCAAAAGCTGCATCAGCAGAACAGTGGATATCCACCTGGTAAAACTGTGAAAAAGTACAAAAAAGACGACCATGTGGTGGCCTCCAACAATTGGGCTACAGAAGCTTGGTGCCAAAATGCATCTGACTGGTTGAACCGCGATGACGTCACTCCTGTGCATGTGAGTAATGGGCCATAGAACACTGCCCTAAAGAAATGGCGCAAGCACCAACTAAGAAAAAAAAAAAAAAAAAGACCTTGAGATAACAGATCTGGCTGCATGGGAAGAAGCCAGGAGTTGTTTGGTAGAAGTCTGAAAAAAGCCTGTTTACCAGGTTCTTCTGGGACAGTTTGGTGCAATTAGAAGCACTGTTTTCCGCTCTTTCCCTAGTTTCTGAAATAGAGGCAGGAGTTGCACTAGGGGGAAGACATAAATTAGCCTGAACCAGGGGATTATTAAAGCATCCAATGCTAGAGCTGGAGGATATCTGGTTATGGCAAAAGAGAGTGGTAATTTGTTGTTGAAGTTGAAGGCTAGAATGAGCACATCTGGATTCCACCATTTTTGTCATATCACGTTGAATGCACCTGGATGAAGGGCCCAATCCCCTTGATGTAGGTTGTGGCTGAGGTAATCCGCTTTCCAGTTGACCACTTCTGGGATGTGGACAGCAGAGTTCCCTGGGCAGTGAGTTTCTGTCCAAAAGATGATCTGGTTCACTTTGTTCAAGGTAGCCAGACTCCTTGTGTCCCCTTGACGGATAATGTAGGCCACAGGAAAGGAACTGTCTGACTGCACACCATGAATGGGTGCCCCTTCAGATGGAGAATCCACTGCTGAAGGGTCAACCTGAATGTTCTGAGGAATAAGTTGTCCATGAGGGGCTTGGTTCCCCTCTACTGACCATATTCCTTGAGCTGTTAGGGATGGAGCCATAACTCCCAGCCTGAGAGACTTGAGTCTGTTGTGAAGAAAAAAAAAAAAAAAAAAAAAAACTTCCAGTGGTAGGGAGGGTAGACTTCCCCACGGTTAAGGCTGGGGTGGTGAACCACCCCAGATAGGGAATTCCTTGCTTGGCTGGATAGGAGCATAGGAAAAACAAGAGAAGGAACCTGTTTTTTCCAGGTCGACAAGATGTTAAGTTGGAGAATTTGTGAATGGGATTGGACGAATGGTACAGCCTCAAACTCTCACGAAGAACATGATCATTCTGGGATGTCTCTCAGATCTCAATTCACAACCATGTGCTCTAATATTTTCTTTTATGGGAGAAAGATTTTTGCTTGGGATATGTCGAAGACCAGACCCCAAGTATTCCAGGCTGGAGAGCAGATTTGCTGAAATTGATCACCCAGCCAAAGACCTGGAGCAGATGAATTGTCTTGTGGACACTTTTTGAAAAAGGGTGGTGAATCCTTAAGAAGATCTTCTAGCCTGTGACTTGGATGCCCCAGGTTCCGAGAAGGGCAAGCAAAGGTACCAAGGCCTTTGTGAAAACTCTGGAAGCAGAGGATAGGCCCAAGGGCAGTGTGAAAAACTGGAAGTAGTCTTTCCGTCACTGTGAAGAGCAGAAAGTGCTAATTAGTTATGCTAAATGAGAAGATGCAGACAGGCAACTTATATGTCCACAGATGCTATGTATTCCCTTTATCTCAGAGAGGAAACTACTGACTTTGTGGATTCCATTCGCAATTTTGAAATTTGAGGGATTTTAAGTCCAGAAAAGGATGGATACTATAAACAGGCTCGAGTAGAATTCTTTGAACCTGTCTTGTAGTGGTACTGGCACAACGACTCCCTGGGTAAAGAGGGGCATTCTACAAATCTAACTCTCCATATGCAGTTTTCAGTTGATTTGAAGAAAGAAAGTGGTAGGGTGATACAATATGTACTCTCTTTTGTACCCCTTTGAAACCATTGATTGAACCATAGCTCTGGAATGTATGTGACCCAGAGAGAGGCAATAGACTTAGTAATGAGGGCACTTCTTCACTGTGAAGAGGGCTTTTGGAAAGGCTTGGTGGCCTTGTGGGCTAAGCCTTGTGCCAAAAATAAGGGCTGAACTTCGGTTTGGAAGCTGAAGCCAGGTAAGAGTGTACAGGTGCTCTGCAATTACAGAGGCTCAGACCTTCCACTGTTAAAGAAAAACCTTCCCACTTATTACCTCTGATGAATAGGTTAATCAAGTAGGTTGTTTATTGTTCTAGTCCAGTTAGCTGCAGTTTAGCATACTGAAATTGCAGTGAGAGCTCGTTACAGGGCTGAGCCTGCATAATTAAAGAGAACATTTAAGACTGCATAAAATGTTCTCGCTTTAGAATCTTTGAAAGAAGCAGTAGGTGCAGTGAGAAGTTTGGATTCCTTAACCCTGTCATCTATCCTAAACAAACAACAGGTACAGCGCACTTCTTTGCAAACTATTTTTACACTGGATAGAGTTAGGCAAAGATTTTGGTGGGGAGGGGGTAAAAAAAAAAAATCCTTTCAGGAGTGACCGCATCAACATAGTCTGCACATTCTGTTCATGAACAGGGAATGTTTTTCAAGCTTTTGCATGTCTCTTCCAAAAGGGGAATGGCAAGGAAGAGTCAGTCTGCACAATGCCCAAGGCTTTTGCAGACAGACAATAAGATTTTCAACATTAGCCAGCATGTTGCTGGCTAATGTTGAAAATCTCATTGGTTGGTAGCAACCTGGGGAAGAAAATTTGTCAGCTTCCACCAATACTACTTCATTATCCTCTTCAATCTCTACAATACATCCAGAAAGTATTCACAGCGCTTAACTTTTGCCATATTTTGTTATATTACAGCCTTATTCCAAAACAGATTAAATTCATTTCAAAACGAACTTCTTTCACATTGTCATTATGGGGTATTGTTTGTAAAATGTTGAGGGAAAAAAAATTAATTTAATCCATTCTGGATGCACTGTATGTCTGCTTCCTCTAGAACCAACATATCAGGATCAGACTCCAGCTGAGAAATGGGGGCAGGACAATATGCATGAAAACTGACCCTGGGCAAAAATGGCTGTATTAAAGGCCATAGTCTGTTCAAAGAAATGCAACAAAGATGCAGAGAATCTGCTTTAGTCAAAGATGCTGTTTGTTGCATGCTGGAATTAGCATTAGAATCAGATGCTGAGACTAGTGCTAAAACAGGCTTTTGCTCTTGTGCAAGGTAAGCATCCTCACTCTTAGTTTGAGTGTTGTGTGGGCCTTCGAGAGAGTGAATGTTCACCTACAATTTTGCATTAACTGAATAGTTTAGTGGTAGGATAGCAGTAGTAGTTTATATATATTTCTTCTTCAAAAACTAGCTAAAATATTAAACTTACTGCTGGGGCAAGAGAAACAAATGTCCGTTATTTTTAGAAGTTTTAGTTTATGAGAGGTTGATTCATTATACAATTGTGTAAGATTATGATCAGTAAAATACCAGCTTTTATTTTGTAATATTTCAAGTATTTTTCAACCTTAAGGTGGGCCTTTAGTCACTTGATGATCTAGCTATAACTGCACTCCTCCATTCCTCTGCAGTCTAAAGAGCATGGCCCAGCCTCCCTTCTTCCCTAAGTGAGAAAGAGTCTTGTCCACTCTGAACCCTCATGGGATATGCACATTACATACCCCAGGATCCTTCAGGTACCATAAAGTGGCCTGAAAAAAGTGAACCTGACGGAGAATCAGGGGGCCAGGGCTGCCTGAATCATAGGTGGACAACCCTGGATTTGCAGGGGAGGAGGAGTTTGTGAATTGTACATAACAGCAGCTCAAAAGTAAGAGGGAAAAACGTGTGTGTGTGTGTGTGTGTGTGTGTGTGTGTGTGTGTGTGATTTTAGTGCAAAAATATATATAATCCCGCCATTGCTAACATGGCTTGAGGCAGGCATGTTAGTAGAAAACAAAGAGCTACCCAGGGTATTCACAACATTGCAATCACTGTTTCATAGAGAAATTATAACCAAAAGCAAAAAGTTGGCCATGAGTCAAGCAATGGTTTTGACATGAACTGATGGCATACATATTGATATGTGGTCAAGCTGTTAACTCACAGTGTCATAAGATAAGGAAAAAAACATTTAATGTGCATTTGTGAAAAATTACAAAATTGCCCCCGACACAAAGTGGTTAAGAGTTTCTACCCTGGGTATCGTCAGCACAGGCTAAAAAAAGCATGGAAAACATAGGCTCTGCCTGCTTTTGATGATCCTGCTTCTTGCTTAGTTGTGAATCTGGGTAACAAACCAAACTTCCTGTGTCTGCCAATAAGGCTGTAGTATTTGTTTACATATTAAAGGTCTTTTAGGAGTTGTATTGTTAAGATTTGCATTTACCTGGGCAGCAGTGAGATCATATCCAAGCATCATATGCACAGAAAAGGTCACCACACTGGCAATGACAACCACAATGGGCGCTACTCCCACAGTGATACTTTGGAAATATCCAGCTCTCTCAAGAATACTCCTCTCACATTCTCGGATTTCTACAATAAAAAAATTATTATTCAACATCCAGCAGAAGGCACCAAGTTTACAATAAGAATAATCACGATTATGCAAAATGTATAACTTGCACGTTGTTGACCACCAAGCATAGTACTCCCCCTGACAATTGCTATGACTAAGGATCTTACAGAGCTGAAACATGTAAGAATTAGGACCAATGATGTAAACTTTCAACCGTGATCCCCAAGGATGTGTGCAGCTATTACACTTTGGTTATATATTGGTGGATGGCAATCAGGAGCTGTTTATGAGCACTGTCTATCTGCATTACCAGCTGAGGCCCCCTGGGGTTAAGCAGCAGTGTGTATATTGCTATATACTCCCCTGACAATGCCTTCCACTACTATCTATTCAAAATAACTGAACTTTGTTCAAGCATCATTCAGGAGTAAGCATCCACTTGCTGGATCTAAATACTGACTCTGAAATGATAAAATTATGGTAAATCCTGGTGTCTGTGCAGCATCTGGTTGATGTTGACAAATGTCTGGCACAAACCAGCAACCTGCTGCAGCCTTTCACCTTGTGACTTGCTACATAGTTACTGTCTGATCAGTGGAAGAAGGGAGACTGAGGTAATGCTCACTTTAAGGGCTCATTCACACAGACATAGGTGTAATTTTCACAAAACGCAGATTCTTGCTAGCAGAAGAGCCTCTTTAAAATATGCATCTTAAGTACTCTTTAAATGTGTACAAATCTTTTAAGGTCTAATTTCACCTTTCCAAACCGTAATAAAAACACATTTATTTGGAGGTAAAAAAAACATGCAGTTATTTTTTTTATAGCGAATAGCAAATCGCGAGTGTAATGTCAGGCTCCTGCACAGTCTTCCGCTAGCTTTGTGAGCATATCCCCACATGAGCTGTTACAAAGCTACAGGAAGAATGAACGAACTACGAGTGTGCTGAGCAGCTGGCTTGCAGTCAATTCAAACTGCAAGTATATATGCCGTGGTGGCAGACAGTGCTTTTAGTTTTTTCCATTCACAGATCTCTGTGAATGAATGATGCAGCTGTGTGGGCAGAGCTCCACACAAACACACGGTTTTCAAAAAGTGACAATGGGTGCAGAGAGAAGATCTTCCGCTCCCTGTCACAAAGAGAGGAGCTTTCTTGGCAGGAGGCAAGGGCATAGGAGCAGGTTACATGTTACACCCTAAATATGGGTGTATTATACTCATAATGTGCTCTAGGGCAGGGGTGGGCAACTGTGCCCCTCCAGCTGTTGTAGAACTACAAAGTCTCATGAGGCATTGCAAAACTGACAGTTACAAGCATGACTCCTAAAGGCAGAGGCATCATGAGACTTATAGTTCACCAACAGCTGGAGGCCCACAGTTGCCAACCCCTGCTCTAGGGCATTCACACAAAAAAGTAAAGCAGAAGGTAATTGCTGTAATTGTTCATCAGCACAGTGCTGAAATAACAGCTAGGACTGGTTGCAGGGCTGGGAATGCCAGGTAAAGAAAGCTTTTAGCAGCATCTCAAATTTTCTATCTACAGAATCACTGCAAGAAAAACATCTTCAATAGAAATGTCTGTTTAGGACAGAGACTGAAGAGTCAACCATAGGAATAGCCAACTTCTTTGCAAACACTTTAGCAGGCATGTTGCGTGAAGTGGTTCCTGCTGTCAGTTGCAGCCAGTGAGGAGAGAGCGGGGGGGGGGGGGGGGGGGTGAGCCTGGCAAGCGGCTTGCTATGGGGGTACTTAGGGGGGGAGGAGCCAGGCGCATCAGCAGGGGACCCCAGAAGAGGATTGGGGATGCTCTGTGCAAAACCACTGCACAGATCAGGTAAGTATAACAGGTTCGTAATTCCCCCCCAAAAAAATCCTTTAACTGTATATCCTAAAGTGATTCTAAAGTAATAATGGATTATGGACCCGCATAAATTTGTGCCAACAATACCACACAAATGTCACAATGTGTACTGTACAATTAAAGAGCTTCCACAGTTTAAAACCTTTAAAGTAACAATGGACAAAATAAAAAAAAAATGACTTGTATAATAGAAAGTCAAAAGCATTAACTAGCTATTTTTTGGTTTGTATTTTAAGTACCCCTTTAACAGTTTTATAACCTGTTGTTCCTGTTATTATGTTAACTTCCTGTTACAGGTCAAGCTATTTTGTGGCATTCGCAGGGGTTGGAATAAATCATGTTACATTGGCAAGGGATGCTTTCAACAAATAGTAAGCTATTCGTAAGGTTACATTTTTTACCCCAAAAAGAAAAATACTGTTTCAACTACCTAAAAAAGTGTTTGTGAAGTTGGGCTTTAATTTGTTTATCTTTTACCTAAAACCCATTAAACTACATCTATGGCTGGCCATAGACAGCCAATGTCTTTCCTGCAACCCAAGGTTAGAGGAAAGAAAGATGTTTAATTCCCCAACCAACACAGACAATGTTCACAGGGGAATCCCTCCCCCATCGAGCTACTGTGTTTTCCCGGCAGTGGAAGCCGCCCCCACAGTGATTATAACTATCGGCTCTAACCGCCGCTGCCAATAAAATCTGCATGCAAAATCAGCATGTAAAATCTAGCAGGCAGGTTGTACCCAAGTTGATGGAACGAAGCTTCGAACCTTGGCTGAACCTGAACCGGCCGATATTCGAACCATCTCTGGCCGGCTTAAGGCTACCCTACCCACATCGTGACAACCCTGCAAGCCTTTTTCAATGAATAACAGCAGTGTCATCCGATTGCAAAAAGTGAAAAATAACAGATCTGCAGGCAAAATCAACAAGTAATAACACTGAATAAGAATGAAGGAATTGTACTTGGGGGTTGATTAGTGTTTTTCACATACAGTCTGGTGATGAAATATATTTAACTTTAAGGCTAACTATAATATCACAAATTAAATGCTGTCTGTCACTAGCATTGACACAGTTGTTTTTGTCTATACATTACTACAAATGCTTGTAAATATATAGATACATGCAAAATGTTTAATAATATGGCTCAGAGAACACGGAGAATGTTATATTCTATTTTTCGGTAGCACGCGTTATGTTTACTGCAGATTTCCCATGTACATACCTGGGCACACCTTTATTTTCTTAATAAAAAGTAACAAATAAAAAAAAAAAAAAGAATGATTCACACTAGTAGTGTTAAATTTATGATGGATCATTTGATTCAAAGAAGCATCAATCAGATGATCCCTAAATCTCTGCACACAGAAATTACTTACTCTGAACATTTTGTGAGAATGCTTTGACCCAAGCATACATCTTTATAAACTTGATGTAATTTAGAACTTCATTCATTTTTTGAACACGTTCATCTGTGACAGACACACAGTTTCGTCTAAAATAGGCTGTAAGTCTGGACACAAACATCTGAAAGACATTACCCAGTGAATTTAACATATTTAAATAATTGTAATAGGTAATAGTACTTACAATTGTTGCAATGTTAAAGCTGAAGTTTAGCAAAAAAACTACAGCTTTTAAGTCACATCATTTACCTGCAATGAAGTATGTCATACAATAAACTGGCAATATGAAGGCAAAAGGATCGTGGAGAAATGTTCACTGCTTGGATGCCTGCCTTCTTGTTTCTGAACTTTCCGTGCTGCAACAGTTAACAGCTTTGAGCCCACAGACAGAACAGCAGTACACATGGTCCCAACAGGGATACAACCCTTCCTTTCTCCTCCTCCACTAATAGAAGTTCTTTCATTTGATTACACTGCTTGCAACACAATCTGTAAGAGGGGGAGAGTTTGATCACTCACAGTATTCTCTCCCTCATTTACAGAGTCTATTACAAGCAGTATGAAAGATGTTTTCTCAATGAAGGAAGGAGGGGGCATGTCCCAGTCGGACCATCTGCCATGGTAATCTTGGAGAACCTGAAGCTGCCTACATAATGTGGGACATACGTAGGGTACAGGTAAGCTGTAGGGATTTTTTTTTTTAGCTAAACATCAGCTTTAAAGTACAAGAGCTGCCTATAAATTTCAAGACAAATCTGTGAAGGGGTCACACTGCTCATCTGAGATACAAAATCACACTTAAAAAATCGACACTATTGCTTAGTATTTCAAAAACTGTCTAATAGTATCTGTGAGAAGCAGTTTAAAGCATATCTAAACCAAACCAATAGGTAATGTATAGCAGCTTATCAGTAATTTATTGTGGCTACTGTGCTAATTTTTTTCTTCAACTTTTTTTTTTTTTTAACATGGTGATCTTGCCAGTAACACACTTTTATCCTAATTCTATGTCTATGGAAAAGCATAGATGCTACCATAGGAAAGGACTACAAACATCCCAACTTCTCCTCTTTTCTACAACAGACACATCTGGGAACAATGTAATATATAGCTGACATAGGGAAAGAATAGAGGAAATTGATCCCTGGCAGAATCAATGGGTAGTTTTTGCATTTATCGATAAAATATTATAAAATTATTTTAGCAGTATATTTAACAGATCAAAAAAAGGGACAAAATAAGGAGGAATTTTTTGTTAGGATTGGCAAATCCTTTAAGGCATTTGCACTAAAAACAGGACAAATGTTTAAAAAGGTTCTTTGCAGCCAGCATTTTTTTTTATACAAAAATAACTTACAAAAAGGTAATTTCTGCAGTGTCCAGAGAATATGGCAATTTTTTAAAACTAGAAATTCAATTGCAAACAAACATGCATTAAGCAAATAGTGAGACAACACATCATGACTCGAAAGTCAAATGCTAAGTGTAACTGGCTTTTAATGGATAAGTTACTGTTAGGAGAAAAATTAGGTTTTCATGTGCATCTTACTGCAAAAATAAAAATTTTGTGCACTGCATTTACATCCAAATTATGAATAAAGAGGTTTTCTGTGTATTCACTATTTAAGATGAACATCGATTCTGAAAACTTTACTCTATATGCCCGAGTCCAGTTCTTTACTATAAAATATATTCTAGAGAATTTTAGCAATCGCATAACCTGGAAGCCAAATTTTCACATTAGCCAAAAGACAACAGCCTCAATTTTAGGTTAAAAACAAAAAACAAAGAGCACTTACCATTGCTGGATAAAAGAGGATGAAAACTGCAGAGCCAAGGAAACCAGTGGGACCCAAAATATAGACATTGTAAACCATTCCAAGCACTGCAACAATGGGCCCTCCTGCCAACAAACTACCAACTGCTGCGGCTTCAAACGTACGCTGCCCATCGCTCGAGCAAACATTGATCAACTGGAAGTTGTAATGAGACATTTATTAGTGTTAACTCTTCAAAAAGCTTTAAATTGATGCTGATGTTTACAAAAATAAAATAAGTCTTAATATGAGGCCCGTTCTGACACTTCTCCCATACATGTAAATATCTGCACTTTTCTGCGAACCTCAAACATTAGCAATAAAATGGTGGGCGCTGCAATTTTTTTATGTTGCACGGTATTTGTGCAGGAGTTTTTCAAATGCCAATTTTTGGTAAGAAAATAACACTAATGAATTTTAATGCAGAAAAACACAATACGATATTCAATTGTGTGGTAAGTATAAACAATACTGTTACACCGAGTAAACAGATAGCGAACACGTAAAGCTTTAAAGAAAAAATATATATAACAGCGCAAAACCCAAAACTCTTCACCATAAATTGACATTAAACAACATCAATAATGTAAATAATATAAGTGTCAAAATAATAGTGCCATAAATGAATAAATTAATATAAATGAAACGTCCTTCTTCCCAAAGGTGTATAATGAACAAATAAATCTTCTCCCAAAGAAATTGTGCTTCCACCATCCACCAGTGAAAAATCAACATCAACCGCACTCACCAGACAATGGTGAGTAATGCGCCTTTTAGGATTTTAGGGATCCTATGCCCCCTCTAAATTCTCCAGAGCTCTTTATCCACCTTGACTAATGCTCTCCTCCTCCTCACTCCTTCAAGAGCTCCCCAGCAGTGCAAGAAAAAAGGAATACCATAGTGTAATACTGCCAGTAACATTCAATATAATAATAATAATACCAGGCCACTCACATGTTCAAGGAAAGTTAAAAGCATTTGTTTAATAGCCTCATCGGCTCATACAGATCCTCATATCCACAATAATAGCAGGAACCTCACAGCCTTGCGGTTTGCAGAGAATAACAATGTAATCCAACATCAAAGATGGCCGCTTGGAACGCACCTCTGCACTTTTGGTCTGCCGTCAATACGATCTACGTCACTTCCGGTGAGTGGAACGCACGCTGAGAGGTGTTGTCAGGGAACAAGAAAATCGCTGCAGCACATGAATCTGCAAAAGGCGCAGGATCCCTACAAGGCATACAGGCAGGCGGGAACTAGGACCCAGGAGCGCCTGTCACCAATGACGGAACTGGCAGGCACTAGGACCCAGGCGCGCCTGTCGGCGCTGGGCGGGCTATTTAAGGAGCAACTCAATGATGATTCCCTGCTGACTGGTCTTCAGCTTTCCCGTGTCCTGCGCGATTCCTTTGGTGCTGACCTGGCTTGTTCCTGACCCGACTGATTGCTCTCCTGCTCCTGGTTCCTGACTTCAGCTCTGCTCCTGACTTTGGCTTCTCCTACTGATTTTGTACTTAGCAACCACCTCAGGCGCTCTTGTCCCCCTGGTCCCTAGACTCCCTCTGTTCCAACCTCAGCGGGGTCAGGGCTAGTGACACAAGTGAGGCCGATCTCGTTAATTCAGTCTCCTATCAGGTACGTGACAGGTGCGTTCCAAGCGGCCATCTTTGATGTTGGATTACATTGTTATTCTCTGCAAACCACAAGGCTGTGAGGTTCCTGCTATTATTGTGGATATGTGGATCTGTGTGAGCCGATGAGGCTATTAAACAAATGCTTTTAACTTTCCTTGAACATGTGAGTGGCCTGGTATTATTATATTGAAAGTTACTGGCAGTATTACACTATGGTATTCCTTTTTTCTTGCACTGCTGGGGAGCTCTTGAAGGAGTGAGGAGGAGGAGAGCATCAGTCAAGGTGGATAAAGAGCTCTGGAGAATTTAGAGGGGGCATAGGATCCCTAAAATCCTAAAAGGCGCATTACTCACCATTATCTGGTGAGCGCGGTTGATGTTGATTTTTCACTGGTGGAAGCACAATTTCTTTGGGAGAAAATTTATTTGTTCAGTATACACCTTTGGGAAGAAGGACGTTCATTTATATTAATTTATTCATTTATGACACTATTATTTTGTGGACACTTATATTATTTACATTATTGATGTTGTTTAATGTCAATTTATGGTGAAGAGTTTTGGGTTTTGCGCTGTCATATGTATTTTTTCTTTATTAATTGGTGTTTTACACTGTTGCACAGCGGCATACCGTTACCTTAATTTTATTTAGATTCAATTTCTTTGTGCGCTGGGGTTTGCGTTTTATGTAAAGCTTTACCCATTTGCCCTCCAGAGGATTCACCCCCCCCCCCCTTCTGACCAGGAAATTTTTTCGATACAGCGCAGCGTTACTTTAACTGACAGCTGCAAACGGTCACACAAACTCTGTACATTATTGGAATGGATGTACTTTTTTCCCACAAATTGAGCTTTCTTTCAGTGGTATTTGATAGACTTATTTTTTTGCTCTACAAACAAAATACTGACAATTTTGAGAAAAAAAACAAAAAAAAACAAACACATTTTTGACTTTTGCTATAAAACATATCCAGTAAAAAAAAAAAAATCAAATTTCTTAATAAATTTAGGCCAAAATGTGTTCTGCTACATGTTTTTGCTACACAAAAATCCCTACACGTGTACATGAATTGGTTTATGTGACAGTTATAGTGTCTACAATTGGTGGTATATATACTGGAACTTTTTTATACTAGTAATGGGGGGTGATCAGCAACTTATAGCGGCACTGCGGGTGGGGAACTAACTGCCACTAATACAATGATCAGTGCTAATAAAAAGCACTGACACTGGGCTGGAAATGGTTAACATCTGGGGCAAAAGGTTAACTGTGCGCAGTTTTGCCATTTTGTCTGTGTGTGCTTTGAGTAAGCACACTGCTTTTAATTGCTCTGCAATGCAGAGCAATACAAAGCAGTGTGCTGGTGCTGACAGGGGAGATATCTGTATTGTTTACATACAGACCTCTCCGCTGTCAGTGTTCCATGGCGATCGCAGGGTGCCAGCAGGGAATCTCCTTCCGGGAGTCGGTGATTGACAGCTGTAGCCGCCAATGGCGGCACGCACGCACGCACCCTACCCAGAAATACAAAACCATGTATGAGATTTTGCTCAGCCTTGTCGCCCTGTAGCAGTAGTTCTGCTACAGGGCAGTCGGGAAGCGGTTAAAGACAAAGTTCACTTTTTAAAAAAAAAAATAATTATAAAATGCACATCTTTTTGCAGGTTAAAGACAAAAAAGAGAGTGCATTTATTAGTTTTTTTTTTTTACTTGGAGCCTGTAAAGCATTGCATGGTTTCTGCAGACTGTCAGTGTAACCACGTACAGGAAGGCAGTTACTGAATTGCAAAAATAGGCTGTTTCACACTGCTCAGTTACAAAGATGTGGTAAAAACTGCATGTGTTTTTGACGCTTTTTTGGTGCGTTTTGCAGCTATGAAAAAGGACTGTAAAAACACACCAAAAATGCAACCGCTTTTTGATGCATTTTCCATTAATTTCAATTAGGAGGTGCATTTTTGGTGTGGGTTTTTACCGCACAAAAAATGCAGCAAGCAGGAATTTTAAAAACGTAACTGACTCGTGTGAAGAGCTCCATAGGATTTAATGGTCATGCATTTGTCTTCTGCTTTTGGTAAGACAAAAAGAAGGAAAACTGATCAGTGTGAAAGTAGCCATAATCAAACTACTAGAGCGTTCCCCAGCGCCCTCATAATTCATCGAGAACTACAAGCAGCCAGCTGCAATGGTTGATGGTAGTTGGACTTCATTCATTCACACAACTTAATGAATGAATGACATGGCCATGTGTGTGCAGCCCCGCACGGCCTCATTCCTTTTAAATTGTGACAGTAGCTGCAGGGAGAAAATCCCCCTCTCGCTGTCACAATGGGGCTCTGGAGGGTGCGGGGGCTGTGCATTTATTAACATTTTGCATGTTACACTCTGAATTCCGGTGTAACACATAACATGTTATAAAAGGTGAACATATCCTTTAAAATTGTGTATGCTATTACAAGGCGGCAATGGCTTGTAAACATCAATCCAAAACTGGAAGTGACAAAATACTCACTTCCGGTTTCATAAACCACAGGGAAGATCAGGGAACTTCCATTCCTCCTTCATCCCTATGGTAAGCTGGCGGAATGAGAGAGGCTGGAAAGGCTGCGGAAGGCGGGAGAAGGGTTGGTGAAACTTCCTTCTGCCCATGTAAACTCGATCCAGCAGCTCTCCTGTTCTGCCATAAGAACGGTTCAATAACAGCAATAGAATACAACCCCAATCCAAAAAAATCTACTTAAAAAAAAAAAAAAAAAAAAAAAAAACATTGCAATGATTTGCAAATCTTAAACCCATATTTTATTCACAATAGAAAATAAAAAACATCAAAATGTTTGAACTGAGAACATTTACCATTTTAGGAATAAAACAAAGCAATCCTGAAATTGATGGCAGCAACACATCTCAAAGTTGGGATAGGGCCATGTTTAGCATGGTGTAGCATCCCCTCTTTTAACAACACTCCATAAAAGATCTGGGAACTGAGAAGACCTGCTGTTGGATTTTTGGGAGAGGAATGTTGTCTCATTCGTAACCATTATAAAAATCTAACGAAACAGTCCTGGGTGTTCTTTGTTATTTATTTTCAAAATGTGCCATATATTTGCATTTGGTGAAAGGTCAGGACTGCAGGCAGGCTCTTTAAAGCCTAATATCACCTTTTCGAGAAGAATTTCACTTTTCATATTAAATCTTTTCCAATGTCCTTTCTGCCCCAGTCATCCCAATGTGCTTATCTCTTACTTCTCTCATCCAGGGAAGCTTTGAACAATCACCATTTTGTTTGACTTTTTAAAAAAATGCTTGCTGCAGGTCACTTTCTGTAGATCACAGTCTTAGTGCATTACAGAATAGAGCACGATTACCTGTCTGGATCACACCTCACTGATTACTATACCACCTCTTGTTGTTTTATTTCTACCCACTTTTTGTACAATCGCCTATAGACCCTACCATCAGCTATGCTGAGCAAGGGCCTGCCTGATTTGAGACAAATAAATTGCTCAGGAGTGTCTTCCGATTCTATAGTTTTGGTAACTCTAAAGAAAATTGTACAGAGACTACACAATCAGATTGCATAGTGTATGGCCATCTGTAAGCAAGTACATAGGAGGGCAGAGATGCTCAGCTGTCAGGCCCTGTTCATATTTTCACATAGTAGGAACTGGTTTCCCACGTTTTTTCTTTTTTGGAGTGTTTCCACTCATTACACATAGGGCAGTCTACTCATTTGAATGGGCTGCTCTACGTGCAACAAACTCCCCAAAGAAGTTTCAGAACTTTTTATTTATGGATTTATTTTTATACATAGGAGTAGAGAGTGGCATTTTTTTTTTACCACGCTCTTTGGTGCGCTTGCAACGTGTTTGTTGCAGATCAGACTCACATCTGTTGCTCACACTTAGGGGGCCATTAACATTTTATTGCACTGCATTTTAGTGCTTTTGCAGCACGTTTCCAAAATGCATAGCAATGCAAGTGTTTTCTGTGCAGTTTGCAGTGCGTTGGGAAACCTCATCATTCTTATGTAAACACACCAATTTACCAATCAGACCTGTTCATATCTAGCATCATGGGAGAGCACATTTTTTTGCTTTTTCCTACGACAAACATCGCAGCCCATTGATTTCAATGGGCTGCACTACACGTGGCAAAGTAGTTCATGGGACATTTTGCTATGTTGCTGTTTGCATGTTTTTGCACTGTGCTACCTTTATTGTTTATTTTTTCACGTGGAAAAATGTGTTTGCTTCTGAGTTTGGGGTGCCATTGACAATTAAATAGCACAGAATGACTAGTTTATTTTCTGTGTATAAAGGTGGCCATACACTATCCAATCTGACAGAACGATCACCTTTTGATTTTCTAAAACTATATAATAAGAGGACACATATCTAATCAGGAAGGCTCTTGCACTACATAGCTGATGGTATACCTAAATGAGATTGTATAGTGTATGGTGAGCTTTACAGACTTCCAGGGACACACTTTTCTTGTTTTCAATAATACAGCTCTGCTCTTATGCGATCGTTCAGCTCCTGCACACTCTGCCAAATGTATGTACTGTGCAAGATGAAGGTACAAAACCAACGATTACTGGCTGTGTATTTAGTGAGAACAAATAATGATATATAGACTGATCATTATTATTTGCAAGTACAGAGGTCGGTGGGAGCAATCTCCTAGAGGGGGAGAGCACATGCAGGATGTGCATTAATGAGGCCAGCTGGTGAAGTACTTCCTTCAAACGGTTTTCATGTCCTAAATACCAAATTCCAGGATTGAGCAGGAAGTAATGGAGGAGTTTTCTATGAAAACACTGGCGCTGAAGTAAAACCTGTCCTGAAAGATAGAGAAAGCTTTTTCTTTTCTGCAAAAGAGGTACATTAATATATTGGTACACAGGGGTGCTGTAATTTAGCCTTTAACCTCCTTGGCGGTATGATTCCTTCTGATTTTTTGTGCTGAAAGCGGTACCATTTTTTCGCATGGAAATAGTTTTTTATTGTAGGCTGTAATTTTTAGGAAAATTTCCCCGCAAATCATTATCACTCAATTCTGTAAGTGGTTCTGATTTACTATCGCTGTTCTCTAGCCGGTCTAAAACCGCTTTTTGGACGCCATGGACTTTTCTAAGTTTCCAGGCAGAAAGAACAGACAAAATGCAGGAAGGGCATAGGACAAAGCACTAGGGACAATATGTATGTGAAATGGGATGAAACAGCAATGTTTTACTATTTAAAATTGAAAAAAAAAAAATGACATTTTTTAAATTTGGCGACGCCGGTACGTCCCGACGTCACGGGGACCGGAACACAGAAGCCGGATGCCGGCATCGGCCGGAGGAGATGGCCGGGGACGCTGCAGGGGACACATCGTGGGAACGAAGGACAAGGTAAGTGCTGCAGGGACCCCCAGAGCAGCGCCGCATGGTAAGCCCGAGTATAGCTCGGGGTTACCGCTTGTGGTATAGAAATTCTACCCCGAGCTACACTCGGGAAACCCGCTAAGGAGGTTAAGCACCCAGACTCTCCTACTACGAAGCCATGCTGTTGTCATAGATGCAGTATGCAGTTTAGCATTGTCCCGCTGAAATATGCAAGGTCTTCCCTGAAAAAGTCATCTGGATGGGAGCATATGTAAAACCTGGATATATCTTTCAGCATTGATGGCATCTTTCCAGAATTTACCCCTATACCATCAGAGCTGCAGGTTTTTAAGTGCTTATCAGCCAGAAGGTCCCTCTCTCCTCTTTAGTCCAGAGAACGTGGAGCCCATCGTTGCCAAAAGCAGTCAAATTTCGATTCATTTGACCACAGAACAATTTTCCACTCTGCAACAGACTATTTTAAATGGTCATTGGCCCAGGGACAATGGTGGTATTTCTAGATCATGTTCTGATGTGACATCTTCTTTGCATCATAGAGCTTTGCCTTGCATGGTAAACGGTTTTCACAGACAGTGATTTTTGGAATTATTGCTGAGCCCATACAGTGATGTCCATCACAGAATCATGCCTGTTTTAAAGGATAAGTTCACCTGACACCCCCCCAAAAATCTTGGAAGAAAAAAACTGTAATAAGGATATTACCATTTAAAAAAAAAAAACATTAAAAAATTAAACAAAATTGATCACCACCAAACCAGTTATAGGATGACGCTGTACTGCACTGGTGACAGCAAGAAAAAAAAAAAAAGTGAGAAAAAAAATTTTAGTTTCCAAAATAATTGCGACACACAAAAATTACAACTTCAAAAAACTCGCCATGCATCTTACTAAATGCTTTGGACTGTCTACTTCACAAAAAAAGGTATGTGGGGGATATTTTTACTGTTCTGGCATGAGATACAAACTTGATCAATTTCCAGATATATATTGACCATAGTTTGTGGTAACGTTCCTAAAGACTAAATAATGTACATTGATATGGGTTATTTTTGCCAAAGAAATGCAGCAGAATACATTTTGGCCTAAATTTACAAAGAAAGATTTACTGGTAAAATATTATAAAAACATAAAAACGAAGAAAAACATTTAGCAAAAAATAAAAAACAGTGGTGATTAAATACCACCAAAAGAAAGCCCTATTTGTGTGGGAAAAAAATAATAAAAATTATATTTGCGTACAGTATTGCATGACCAAAAAATTGTCAAAGCGTGACAGCGCTGAATGCTGGTCTGAACAAGAAGGGGCTGAAAGTGTCCAGTATTGACGTGGTTAAAGTCTTTGCAATTTTACGTTGAGGATCACGATTCTGAAAATTGGTTGAAAATATTTAGGGCAGCTTTTCACAGACTGGTGAACCTCTGCCCATCTATACTTCTGAGACACTCTGACTCTCCAAGTTTTTTGTTGTCCTGTCCAAAATTTTCAAAGATGTGTTGCTGCCATTAATTTCAAAATTACATAATTTTTATTCTTAAAAATGGTGTATTTCCTCATGTTAAACATTTGATATGTTTTCTATGTTCAACTGTAAATAAAATAGGAGTTTATGATATTTATAAAAATTGCATTCTGTTTTCATGTAGAATTTGCACAGCATCCCAACTTTTGTGGAACTGTGAATGTAGTGAGCTGCAAACAAAATTGAAAAAAACCAGAATAAAAGAAAAGGAACACTCATGCGCTTCTCAATAAATTAGAATATCAAAAAGTTAATTTCAGTAATTCAATTCAAAAGTGAAACGCAGATATTCTATAGATTCATTACACACAGAGTGATATATTTCAAGCATTTCTTTATTTTAATTTGGATGATTATGGCTTACAGCTAGTGAATACCCAAAATTCAGTATCTCAGAAAATTAGAATATTGAGAAAAAAGTTGAATACTGTTGACTCTGGAGAGTGCAAAATCAGACTCACTTCTGCATAGAAACCAATCAGCTTCCAGGTTTCATTGCCAAAGCTTCATTGAACAAGCTGAGGTTAGAAGCTGATTGGTTTCTATGCAGAAGAGAGTCTGATTTTGGACTCTCCAGCTTTAGTAAATAAACCCCCTGGTGTCACACTCTAATCAACAAATTAACGCAAAACACCTGTAAAGGTTTCCTGAGCCTTAAATGGGCTCTCAGTCTGGTTCAGTGGTTACACAATCATGGGGAAGACCGCTGACTTGACAGTTGACCGGGAGACAGTCATTGACACCCTCCACAAGGAGGGTAAGTCACAAAGGGGGATTGCTAAAGAAGCTGGCTGTTCACAGAGTGCTGTACCCAAGCATATTATTGGTGAGTTGAGTGGAAGGAAAGGGTGGTAGAAAAAGATGCAAAAGCAACAGGGATGACCACAGCCTTGAGAGGATTGTGAAGCAAAGTACATTCAAGAATTTGAGGATATTCACAAGGAGTGGACTACGGCTGGTGTGAGTGCTTCAAGAGCCACCACACAGATGCATCCAGGACATGGGCTACAAAAGTCATACAGAAAAAACATCAGAAGTGTATTACCTGGGCCAAGGAGGAAAAAAAAGGACTGGACTGTTGCTGAGTGGTCCAAAGTAAAATTTGCATTTCATTTGGAAATATGAGTTGCACTTTTTGAATTGAATTACTGAAATAAATTAACTTTTTGATATTAGAAACACCTTGCTAGTATCGGTTTGTACCCCTTTTGCCTTCAGAACTGCCTCAATTCTTGGTGGCATAGATTCAACAGTGTTGGTTACATTCCTCAGAGATTTTGGTCCATCTTGACATGAGTTACTGTTGCCATCTATCTATCATCTCAAACCAGCCTGCCCATTTTTCTCTGACCTCAACAAGGCATTTTCATCCACACAACCACAGCTCACTGGATATTTTCTCTTTTTCCGACCATTCTCTGTAAACCCTAAAGATGGTTGTGCATTTAAATCCCAGTACACCAGCAGTTTTTGAAATACTCAGACCAGGCCATCTGGCACCAACAACCATGCCATGTTCAAAATCACTTATATCCCCTTTCTTCCCCATTCTGATGCTTGGCTTGAACTTCACCGTGTCTAGATGCCTGAATGCATTGAGTTGCTGTCATGTGATTGGCTGATTAGCAATTTAACAGGTGTACCTAATACCAAACACACCTTCATCCCCATGGATTATGTGCTGGACATAATTGTACTCCTCACCTACTCTACTATCTAAATCATTAAAGGAGAAGTCAAAAATAATAAATGCACTTTTTTTTGCAGGTTTTGCAGGTTAAAAAAATGTGCATTTATTATTTTTGTCTACAGGAGCCTGGAAAGCATTGCACCAGAGATCAGTAGATCGCTTATGCCATGCATGTCTCCTGCAGACCTGTCAGAATATCTTCTTCCCATACAGGATGTACGATCAAGCAGATATTCTGACAGGAATATTCACTGAACTCCCACGGTGCTCCACAGCGCTGTGGTAGCTCATTGAAAACCGATAGCTGCTAAAGATGTCCGTGAATAAATGTGTTCGTGCAGGTGTTTCAAGTTTGACAGATGGTATGGGGAGACGTCTGTCAGCGGGGGTGGGTAAATCGACGAGGGGGGTGGTGTTAGGTTGGGGTGGGGGAAAAAATGGGTGGACCATGTAACACGTTCCCAAAAGGTGAACTTATCCTTTAAAGGAGAAGTATTGCCAAAGCTTTTTCTTTGGGTGTCCTTTTATGGATCACAGAATTGCAGTTCGTTCCACGCTCCAGTGACCCATTTTCAGCCAACAGCAGGCTAAAGTCTGCTGCCAGGTGAGGTCACAGAGCCGGTCCAGGTTCTGAAAAGATCCTGACCATATGGTCGGGATCCACCCATATGCCTGGACTGGCACCTGGCACAGCCTCTCCACAGCCAGCCCCTCCAAAACTCAGCATTCCAGTGAGCACGAGAAGGGCAGAGCAGAGAGCCAGAGATTGACAGTCACGGATGGGGAGAACTGAATGATCGCAGCGTTTTATCTCTCAGCTCACTGTACAGAGTTACCAGGGGATCAAAGTTGCATCCACCTAGGTGAATAAATACATTTTTATAAGCCCATACCTCTCAAAGTTTTTATTTTACCCACTTTATTATTTTTTTTAGTCTGTGCCCCCCCCAACAACCATAAAGGGAAAAAGAGGTTTACACGGCTTTTAGGAATTCTGGGATATGTATGCCCCATATAACTGGATGCTTTACTTTTCAATCATACTGGCTGAAGGAGGGTGGGCCGGATGCACATCATCAGGGGAATGGGATACGTAAAAAACAGGAATGATGACAGCAACAAAGATGACAGCGTGGAACCTACTGAGTATATGAACTGAGGAAAACTATGGTAAGGAAGGAGTTGAGGAAATAAAAAAAAAAAAAAAAACACGATATATCTATAATCTATCTATATCATAGAGGGGTTAGAAAAAAAATGAAAACAGGATTTGCAGGTATGAAAGACATGTTTTGTGCTGAAAGCAGAAGTGATGTGACATTCTTTTGCTTTCACTATGTGATGAGAAACCTAGCTAACAGGTAGGAAGCCACACTTTCCTCATTCACTGCGTGCTAGTAATCTCAGTCTTCACGGGACTGAGATTGAGCTCTGCAGTCACTTTTGTAGCAGACATTTTATTATTTCGGTTCACAAACCTAAGCCATGTCCTTTTGTCCATTTCAGTCAGCTGACCATATTGACCACGCTTATGCGCATCAGACGTTTTCCCAGAAACTGTATATGCCGTCACAATTGGCAACTTCAGTTACAGAGGTACCAGCTAAGCGGGCACCAACTGTTTGCCCTCTCTGAAGAGCTCAGCAAGTTCTGACATGCCTCCGTATAATTAGCAGCAATAGGGGTATAATTCCTGCAGCGGCATGTGTACACCCTCGGCTGCTGCCTTTGCAAGTAAAAGGGGTATAGAACCGCAGTTCAGTTGGGTTTTACCACCCCTCTTCTCAAAATCTCATGTGTGAGCGAACCCTAAGGGTGCCACCGTCTAATGCAACTAAAAGCTTATTTACAAGTGCAACAGGCACTGCTACTCCTCATTGAAAAGCTATCCAAGCATGTTTGACAGGTTTTGAGGAGGCAGAATGTATAGCTGCCACGCAATGCACGCAATTGCAGTGCGGTAGTATAACAATTACAGGATTACAATTAAATCAGGCGGTGGGGAGGTGATATTAGGCAACACTGTGCCCAGTAATCTTTGACTCCAACCATGTTGTTCAAGTAGATCTCCCTAAGGTTGCCTACCCTTGGTGTATAGAGTGTGTATAACTGCTTTTTTCATGGATAATCGGCTGGATGGCAGATAAATAATTATGTTTCAGGCAGAATCTGAATTTTAATTTATATTAGGTGTAGCAACAAATGTGGGAGTCACCAATCCTCAAAATCCTTCTCCTATGATCAGTGTTGTCAGACAACTAGGCAGGTGGGCAAGCCTATTTAAAACTGCAGCTAAGCAACCACACTACGGATTTTTATTTGGAGACAAGTGCTATGTGCACAAGATTTCCTGGGGGTTTAACAAGCTCTCTTTTCTTGGTGATAGTTCTTATTTAGTTCTAAATATAAAGACTTTGTGCTTGTGTTATTACTGGACATTAGCATGTAAGCTCCACTGAAATCTGATGTAAACGCATTTAGTACACACCTCCCCCATGGATTTCTCCTTTATGTTCTTCAGCTTCAGGATTTTCTTGAAGGCCATGGTCAGTATCGCCCCTCGAAGCCGTGAACCAGTTCGATAATTCAACGCCCAAGTAAGTGCCAGGGACCACGAACGCACGACTTCCGTCATCAGGAGCCCAAAAACTAGGAGCAAGCTGTATGTGAGGTCTGTATCACTTTGCTGAGTATATTCCAAGAGGCTTTTCACTACGAATGCCTACAGGGAAAAAGGCAGATGGCATGAGGTCCTTCTCCACTTCTACTGCATGGTATTGGCAAGTTTTATGTTAAGTTAGAAAACTGCTAGTGTTCTGTGCATGACTCGGTAAAACCAGGAAGCATTCAGGCAAACGTGTAACATGTTTTGTGATATGCTGATCTATGTCCAGTGATAGGAAAAGGAAAACAATACTGCTCTAAATTAAAGCAGATGAAGATCAGATAAGGATTAGCTGTAATTTTATTACACAAGTGCCTCAGAACTTAAAATATTCTAACTCAACATAATCTTGCTCAGGCCAACAAGCCAAAAATAATAGTCTTATAAAAAAATAAATAATAATGCATTAAAAACAAACAAATAAAGAAAAACTTTAATGCAAATACTTCATATATTTTGCTTTCAACGTGCGCATTGGATAGTAATGAACATTTGTACCTACAGTTGTACGGGGAAGAGAAGGACATTTTGGCAAAAAATTCCTGAAAATAAATATCAGCAGTTTATTAACACAGAAAAACAAAAAAGAAAAGAAAAAAATAAAAAAGAAAAGAAAGAAAAAAAAAACAAAACAAACAAAAAACCAAGCATTGTAAACAAATTCAGTACGCTCATTACTTAGAGGCTTACCCAGGAAACATGTATTTTCTTCGAATAAAGCAAAGGTCTCACTGGTTCATATTCCAGCCGGAGTTTTCAAACTGCTCTTGCCTATTTCTGTAATTTTTCTTTATTTTAAATAAAGCCATTACATTTAAACTATTTCAGAACTATGATAAAAAAAATCTGGTCATATTAACTACTGTTCGGTATAAAAAAACTATGAATTGAGGAAAAAACAAAATTTTATTAGGGGGGGGTGGGGTGTATTCCACTACACAAAGAAATTAACAATGGCACAAGTTTTCTATAACAGACTTTCAGAAACATACAGTTCAGATATAAAAGCAAGCACATAACATACATATCACAGCAGCATTTTAACAATCATTCCACAATTCCATTGAAACAGTTTAAGACGTTAAAGAGCGGAAACCCTATCTATAGCAATATAATCTTACAGTGCTTATATTCGGATTCCTCTCAGAAGAGAAATGATAAAAGTAGGCATTATCAACGTGGCATCGAAGATTCAACCCAAGATTAGAATGATAAACAGCTTTGAGTCTCTTCTAGTCCTTGAGTATCAGTCTGTAGAAGTGAGCCAAGCAATCAGCTGGTAGGCTGCTGGCACAGATTAGAAGCTTTTGGAACATATGCCATCAGTAGGTACAGGAAGAACCTGAGGTTACGCATTACCCAGCCTGCCTTTCCTGATTTTTTTTTTATTTTTTAAATTTTTTTTTACAGGATGAGTCCGATGAGTCCATGTCCTCAGAGGCTTCCCCAGCCACCCATGATGGGGTAACTCTTTCAGATCATGACTATATTGGGGGAAAGCAGCACTTGGGAAGGCAGACAATTTGCACGTGATTGCTTGTTTGGAAAGGCAACACTGGAATACCTGCTAGTATGGAATTTTGTCAGTCGGAAGATGCATCAGCCTACTTAACACTTGAGTGAATAAAAAATAAATAATAAATAAAAAAAAAACAAAAGAAAAAATACATTACAGAAACAAAGCAAAAAACAACTGAAGACCTGCATCTAGAGACCTTGCACAAGGGCTGAGAGAGGTAGCTTCTTGTAGTCAGGCAGTAACTTGAGCAAGGTTACAGTTGTCCTATCATATTACAATAAGAGGCTAATCAGCATTCAAGCCTATCAATGCTTGCCAGGTGAACAAAAACAAAATGAATTATGGTAAGCAAATAATGAAAGCACTGTTAAGAGTTAATGAGAAAATCTTTGCAGATTAATGTTACCACAGGCATAAGCTTCTTGTGGTTGTAAGCATTCCCGTGGAATAAACAGGACCTTACCTTAATCTTGCACCGCGCAGGTTTCTGCCCAAGTTGCCCGGCTCAATCTGGCAGCAGAACTGTCACCCTGGAAATTCTAAAGAATAGCTTCTGTCATTGGTTCCACTACAGAGGTTACGTTAGTAATGATCCCTCTCCCACCCAACCAGAAGTCCAGTGTCTCACCTTGAAACTAGCAGAAGCTGGACAAATAACAAGCATGTACAACCAAATTCATTCATGTTTTGCTATCGCCTAACAGTCTTCTACAGCTTGCATAAAATAAAAATAAAAAAAAGGAAAAAAAAAATAGAAAAAAAAGGAAAAGAAAAAAAACAAACAAACAAAAAAAAAAAAAACCATAACATTGTGCCAGTATGTCATTTTTAAAAAGGTAGGTATATTTTTTCAGGATTTTTGCACAACTACACAGTAAATGTGCAAAAATCCTTTAGCTTCTCCCCTTTCCTTATATTAAATGTCTTATATATGTTTAAAATCAATTATGGACTGCAATTATGACACTGGGTAGAGAGTTCACATGTGCCTAAATTTATAGATTTAAGACACTTCATGGTAACAAAACAAATGTACGTTCATATATAAAACAGTAAACTCACAAGACTCTACACATCTTTATCATGCATAAAGTATGAGTTTCTAGCAGCCAACAGAAACATAAAAGACAAAAACTGTAACTTAACGTTATAAATTAATGACAAAATACTAAAAAACAAAGCACACAGACAAATAACCAAGGCAAGAGATCACATTTTTGTTGCACAAAGTTTAAAACCTTACAAACCAAAACCTTTAACCCCTCAAAGTCATTTCTGGATCCCAAAGTAACTTTGGCAAATATACTAGGTATGAGCACACACATTCACCAAGGGTACTGGACAACATTTGTTGAAACTAACTGAAGAATTAAGTGTACCGGGTCTTGCTAGTCGATAGCAAAACCTGCTAACAAAAAACTGCAAGGAAGCTAGCCTTGTGCCTATGTTGGCAGCATCGACAAAGCATTATGAATCTGTTAAAACAGCTTTGAGGGTTGGAGAACCGTTCCTGAAACAGAATTAATCTATATGGCCCTTTAGTCTACCTAAAACTTTGGAAATGCATGGAGAAAAAAAAAAAAAACACTATCACATCTATTAGAATATACTCACTGCTTGCTTTATTGTTAACTTTGACAAATCTTAGCACAAAACAATGGTGAGTTAGTTACAAACTCATGCAAACTTAGAAGAGCCACCATCTTGCCGGTATGCTGAACTAATAAAACAGATCACACAATGGTCAGTTACATTTCAGGATTAAAATCACATCAAAGCTACCCAATGAAAGAGCACTAAGGAAAAATCATGAACGTATAGCAATCAACCCTTTCCTTTCTCGTAACAAAACAAACTGCATGCTGTCTAACTAGCTCTATAACTCATCAAGGTGTCAGTCTATCGGAGGAAAATCTTAATTTTTATTAAACTTTATAGATTAAGTGCCAGCCTACACCCTTAAAAACAAAGCATTTACAATCAAAACAGAGCAGAAACTGCATTCGTAATATTTAGTCGCATGTGATCTTGAGTAAAGAGCCCAGGGAGATAAGCACAGCTCAACTAATAGACTTACTACATTTTTCTACCAATATGCAGCTAATCTGACTGTTTAACAAAATACAGTTAAAATCTTGGAGCACCCGCCACCTATGTAGTGTAACAATGACAGAAGCTCTTCTTAATAAAGTTTGATGGTTAAGGATTTGAATATCCCCAACTAGGACATTAACTAAATCATCAGACTCAACATGCCCTAACAGGAGCACGCCAATGATTCTTCTAAAACAATACAATTATACAGAAACTGGAAGAGCCACTTAAAACGATTAAGAATGAAAATTAAAAATAAATAAATAAATAAATAAAAAAAAAACCAAAAAAAAAAACAAAACAAAATCCATTATGCTACAACTTATGATTCATTTTATAAGAGCCCCATATGTACTTACCAACTCACTGCAACTTCATCTTTAAACAGCACACTGAAAATTAGTACTAAAAGCAGTGAAATTGTTCTACACTCTTATACAAACCAGCATAAAGTAACATTTTTATATATCTTTTTTACTAAGGTGGAAAGAAATTAATACTAAATGTGGGAAAAAATTAATACTAATGCATGCGCATGTGGTATATGCCCCATGATTGCATAAAAATCACTTTTGCCATTCAGTAGAAATAAGGCAAAATATGTGCCAGAAGCTGCAATAACTTATGCCCCCTCCAATCAAACATATGGCTTCAAATGATCCAATCCTGTCTATTCTGGACTACATTAATCGCTAACAGAATCATAATCAGCAAGCTAAGACAATTATTCTAAAAGGGAATTATAAACTGTTTACATGAAAAAAAAACAAAAAAAAACAGTAAGGTAACTGTACAGACCTAAACTTAACTTTTAAAATGCATTAAAAAAAAAAAAGAAAAAGAAAAGAAACAAAAACCAGCCCTTGGGACAGCAGTACCGGTGGGCACATGAAACAGGATGGAAAGTACTTACTGGACCAATGAAGCCAGCCAGCTGGGTAAGCATCAGGCACATGATGGAGATAATTAGCCTGGTGCGGCAGAATTTCCACACAACAGTTCGAAGAGAAGCCTCCTCTGCACTTTGCTCCTTCAGTTCCTCAAGCCACAGTTTCTCCAAGCTGTGTGGAGCAAATTTACAAGTCACTCAGATGCATACTAACTGCGCAACAACAACATTTCAGCACACTAGTTTACACAATAAAAACCAATACTGTTATCAATAGTTGTTGTACAATCAAATTAAACCTTACTACTACATCCCCTAACATCACCTAAAGATCAAAAGGTGGGGTTCAATTCTCAAATAAAATATACTCAAAATGTAGGAAAAAGAAAAAGATTACATTTCTACCCACTCAGTCAATCTATAAGGCTTAAAATTGACAAGTATCATAAATGATCACCTGGGAAATATGATTTAGACCAAAATTTTTTTTTTTTTTTTTTTTTACTTGCCTGGTGTTGGATTTTAAGTTACAATCCTCAAGGGCTCATTCTCACTTGCAGGGCTCTCTGAATAGCAATCTGAATACAAATCACTCAGAGAGAATTAAACAATGTCAACCCTCTACAGCCCTGGCCAAAAGTTTGAGATCGGGGCTCTGTCCGAGTCTGACCATCACTTCCAGAACTCCTTGGTTTTCTATATACTGAAGATAGTTCTTAACCCCTTCCCTCCGGTGCCTCCCGGCCCTTTAAGAGTTTCAGAAGCCGGGAGGCGTGGCAGGTGTGGTTTAGGGATCATGTGACCGCCGCATCGTCACAGCGGCCACATGATCGGGAAAGGTCCCGATTGAAAGAGCAGACCGGGACCTTCCGCGAGTACCGGACATGTGTGCTGGGAGCGCGCAGGGCGCGTGCTCTCATCACGTTTTTTCTTACATGAACGCAAATGTGCGGCCGCTTGGCGTCTAGGCCCAGATGCCGGGAGGCCGCACATTTGTGTGCGGCCGGCGTAAAGGGGTTAATGACATTGGCTGTATGTTTAAGGTCCTTGTCCTGCTGCAAAATAAATTTGGGGCCAAAACGCACACCTCACTGATGGTATGGAATGATGGATAAGTATCTGAGTGCTGTGTGTGCACAAGCACTATCTGTACCTAGGATTGATGCTGGTTTGAAGCCAAAGGTTAGCTACACCAAATATTGATTTGATTTAGATTTTTCTTCTGTTCGCTTACTTTGCATTTTGTAAATTGTTAAAAACAAACAAAAAATATACACTGCTCAAAAAAATTAAAAGGAACACTTTTTATTCAAAAGTATAGCATCAAGTCCATTAACTTCCCTAGCGGTCTGATTATGTCCATATTTCTGTGCTCAAAGCAGTACATTTTTTTGCATGGAAATATGTATTTTTTTTATTGTAGGCCTGTAATTTTTCGGAATACCTCACTGAAATCTGTCTGAACCAGAGTCTAGTAAACATCCCGGGTATGTTACAATTTGAAACACTAAATCATAAATTATAATTTAATAACTAATCAAAAAATATTATAATAATAAATTTAATGCAATATAATCAAACCAAAAACACTGAAATTTGAAAGTTCGCACATCACTGAGCAAGATCACAAAATCGTTTACTATCGCTGTTCTCTAGCTGGTCTAAAACTGATTTTGACCTAAAAGGGACACTTTTTGGACACCATGGACATTTCTCAGTTTCCAGGCAGAAAGAACAGTAAAAATGCAGGCAGGGCACAGGACAAAATGTATGTGAAATGGTTTGGTACAGTAATGTTTTACTATGTGATTTTAGTGTATTTAGTGAATGTCACTTTTTGTCATTTTTCAATATCCCACCGTTCCATCCCCGTACGTCTCGACGCTCGCAGGGGGCGGAACCCAGATGACAGATGCCGGCATCCGCCGGATTACATTGCTGGGGACACTGCAGGAAGGACATCACTGGAGCGCAGGACAAGGTAAGTGAAGAACAGATCCCGGAGCAGCGCCACATGGTAAGCCCGAGTGTAGCTCGGGGTTACCACTTGTGGTACTGAAACTTTACCCCAAGCTACACTCGGGAATACCGCCAGGGAGGCTACACTCCTGGGATATTAATCTGGTCAATTAAGTAGCAGAGGGGGTTGTTAATCGGTTTCAGCTGCTTTGGTGTTAATATTAACAACCGATGCACTAGATGGGCAACAATGAGACGACCCCCAAAATAGGAACCGTTTTGCAGGTGGAGGCCACATTTTTTTCCGTATTCATCTTTTCTGACCGTTTATCACTAGTTTTGCGTTTGGCTAGAGTCATTGTCACAACTGGTAGCATGAGGCGATACCTGGACCCTACAGAGGGTTGCACAAGCAGTCCAACTCTTCCAGGATGGCACTTCAGTACATGCCATTACCAGGTTTGCGGAGTCTCCCAGCACAGTCTCAAAAGCATGGAGGAGATCCCAGGAGGCAGGCAGTTACTCTAGGAGAGCTGGACAGGGCAGTAGAAGTCCTTAACCCATCAGCAGGACCGGTATCTGCTCTTTTGTGCAAGGAGGAACAGGATGAGCACTGCCAGAGCCCTACAAAAAGGACCTCCAGCAGACCATTGGTGTGAATGTCTCTGACCAAACAATCAGAAACAGACTTCATGAGGGTGGCCTGAGGGCCCGACATCCTCTAGTGGGCCTGTACTCACTGCCCGGCACCAAGGAGCTCGATTGGCATTGAACACCATTATTGGCAGGTCTGCCAATGAGAAAAGGTTCACCCTGAGCACATGTGACAGATGTAACAGGGTCTGGAGAAGCCGTGGAGAGCTTTATGCTTCCTGTAACATCGTTCAGCATGACCATTTTGCTGGTGGGTCAGTGATGGTCTGGGGAGGCATATTCATGGAGGGACGCACAGACCTCTACAGGCTAGACAATGGCATCCTGACTGCCATTAGGTATTGGGATGAAATCCTCGGACCTATTGTCAAGACAAGAAATTTTATTATCTATTGATATAGCAGGATGGGCATGTTGAATCCATGAAGTCCATATTTTAAGGAATCTCTTGTGTGTATCTGAAAGGATGCTAGAAAGTTATTCATTAACCAGGAAAAAAAATCTAGGGGACGATGGACTTCCCAAAGGATATGAAGTGTTGTTTCCAGGCTTTTGCTATGGTTTGTTTAGCTGCCAATAGTTCGTATGTAGCCAACTTAAATTGGTGTTCTGAAAGGCCTGGGGGTTTGAGGTGGAGAAGGACATGCCAAGGGTCCATAGGGAAAGGGCAAGTTAATAACGAGTGCAAGATTTTAAAGGACAAGAACCAAGAGAGCATAGGGAATGTCCACCATGTATGTCGGACATTCCCAGAGTAGTACAGTCTCAGAAACAGGCACCAGGACAGAAGAATGAAGGTGCAATAGGCAGGATGGGACCAAGTACTATCTTGTAACAGTTTAAAAGGCTGATTCCATTGAAAGAATATTGATAGAGCATGAGGTCAGGGTTGTCCATATCTGTGACTAACAGCCCATATATTTGGTGCTTTTCAGGTCCTTTTCCCACGTGGAAACTTAAGTGTGATTATTAGGATGTCAAAGATTGGTCAACTGTGAATAGAGAATAGAAATAAGTTTGGGGGAAAGGGGCATCCGATGACAAGTATGTTCAAATAAGGATAACTGAGGCGTCGGGTCTTTGTCTGTGAGGGTCGAAGTCACCCAATGTCTCATTTGTAAAAATAGAAAAAAGTTCAGTGTGGGGGGCTTGATATTTATCCCTTATTTCCGCCCAGGTGTAAGCAGAACGACCAGTGAGGAAAGAGTGGACACACTGAAGTTTGTCGGAAACCCACCAATGGAAGGCGCTGGGGGACCCGAGTACAGGAAGAAACAGAGGGTTGCCTAAGAGGGGGAGAAGTGGTAAATGAGAGGATATTAGACCACTAGAGTATTTAGTGGCGTCCCGTATGCACAATAAGTGGGCCATTAGAGGGCTGATATTTGTGGACCTAGATCCCGGAGGGAGCCATAAAAGTGAGCTAGGGGAAAGTGGGTAGCAAGAGTAATTCCAAAGTGAGGGGCCTGCTGTGCTGCATATAAAGAAGTAAGATGCGATTTAAGCTGCCATATAGTTTTTGGAAAAGTTAGGAACTCCTACATCTCGTTTCCGGTGTAGAAGCATAGTGTGTTTGGCGACCCAAGGTCTCTTGTGAGCCCAGATCAAGTGTAGAGGATAATTTTGAAATGACTACAGGGTGCAAGAGGGGACTGGGATAGGGAGGATGCAGAATAAGTATAGGAGCTTTGGAAGAATAGTCATCCTGAGTTGATTCTACCAATCCACGCGAGGGTCTGGCGAGACCAAGACGTAAGGTTTTAAGAGAACGGAAAAGTTCTGTTTCATTGAATTGATTTCTGCCTCAGGGAGAGATGTTGAGGGCCAATGATTTGTCCTTGTTTTCTACTAAGCCAGAGATATTGGAAAAGCGGGCGAGGATGGAAAAAAGGGTAGGTAGTGTACTATGTGGTTGGTTCAAAGTCAAAAGCAGGTCATCCACAAATGCGCTGACTGATGGGCAACCATAACCCCTTTGATATCGGGGTTTGATTTGATGAGATGTAGTAGGGGCTCCCAAGACCAAAATAAAAAGTATTGGGGAAAGAGGACATCCCTGGCGTGTTACCCTGTGGATGGGGAGAGGGGAAGATTGTCGAGAAAGATAGCGAATTGGGGCAGAGAGTCCTCGATAAAGAGCCCTCAACCAGGATGTGAAAGCAGTTGGGAATCCTCATTTTTCCAAGACATAATGCATATACTCCCAAGACAGAAAGTCAAATGCCTTGTGTATAGCTAGACCTAAAAGCATACTGGGGGTTCTATTTTGATGCAACAAGTGGATAAGATTGCTGACTTTGCAAGTATTGTCAGAGGCCTGCCGAAAGGGGACAAAGCCTCCTTGATCTTTATGGATAAGGTGATGCAAGAAAAAATTAATTCTGGTAGCGAGAATTTTGGCGAGGATTTTAATGTCAACATTCAACAGGGAGATGGGTCGAAAGTTATGGTGATTCTAAGAGTCTTTCCCAGGTTTTGGGAACATCAATAATTGGGCAGCCGTGACTGATGGGTGCAGGTCCAAGTGGGAATGTAGGTGGTTGAAAAAGTTAGCCAAATGGGGAGCGAGGGTTTTCGGAATTTTTTTTTGTAATATAATGCCGAGAATTCATCAGGTCCAGGAGTCTTTTGCGTCTTAAGTGTTTTGATTGCTGCAAGGACCTCTAACACTTCCCAACTTTATGCTGTTTCGATAACTGCAACTATGGTATGTGCTTCAAATGCAATTTGCCTCTGGAATTCCTGTCTTATCAGTAGTGGAAGTGTTATATAGATTGGAGACCAATTTACAGGATTCCTCATCATGTAATATCCTGTATGGCCTTAAAAATCAGTGGGAACCAGATACTGGGGCATCAGAAGATGAGGAGTGAAGTTCTGGAGAATTGTAAAAAAAAACTGACCGCCTGACTCAATTAAACATAGTGTATATTTAACCACTTGTGTACAGGGCACTTATACCCCCCTTCCTGCCCAGGCCAATTTTCAGCTTTCAGTGCTATTGCACTTTGAATAACAATTGCGTGGTCATGCAACACTGTACCCATATGAACTTTTTATCTCTTTTTCACACAAATAGAGCTTTCTTTTGGTGGTATTTAATCGCCACTGGGTGTTTTATTTCTGGTGCCATAAACAATCAAAGAGCAAAAAAATTACAAAAAAGAAAAGTTTTTCTGTGTTTCGATTATAAAATTTTGCAAACAGGTAATTTTTCTCCTTCACTGATGTGCATTGATGAAGCTGCAGCGATAGGTAGCACTGATATGCAGCAATGATGGGCACTGACAGGTGGCACTGCTGGGTACAGGTGGGTGGCACTGCTAGGCACTGATGGGCACAAGTGAGTGGCATTGCTGGGCACTGATGTGATCAGTGCCGATCTGTTTTTTGACAATTGCCAGTTATCGGCAGTACTTTCCTAATGCTGTGACAGCGTGAGGAAAGTGCAGCCAATAACCGGCAACTGCATTTACCCGGTGATCTGCTGTGTCATTGGACCCAGCTGATCACAAGGTAAAAAGCCACAGTGATTGGGCTTTTACCACATCACGGAGATCACCGGGTGCACGCTGTAGCTGTCATTTGGCTATCGTGCGGTGAACAACCGTGGTATAGCCGTCATTCGGCTATCGCACGGTTCAAAAGTGGTTAAGTCCAACTAGGTTGGTTAAGTTCCAATCCACCCATAGTCCTCATTGTCCTGAAATAATCTAACAACCTGGAACTTTCAGCCATTCTGTCACGAATTGTCATCAGATGCAGGGCTTTTTGGGAACAGATTATACAATTCCTCCATGATCAAATGGGTTCTCACCTAACACTACGACCAAGCCTCTGTTTGTTGGGACTACTCCCAGACCCTGATAGTGACAAAAATATGACGGCTTTTATATGGGAAACCTTGTTTGCTGTTTACAAACTTGATGCCAATCATTGGCTACAGGCCTTACCTCCATCATTTTCAGAATTGACTGCAATAGTTAATGTTACCTTACCCCTTAAGAAATTGGTGTATGTGTACACACACACACACACGTACACACACACGTACACACACACTAAAATAAGGGATAGGTGGCTGCAAGCTCCAGCCACATGTTCTTAACTGGTACTGTATAAACATGAGTGTTTCTATCTGGGAGTGTGGTTTGTTTTTTTGTAACCTGATGTAGTTGAGCTCCGTGAAAAGCACTATGCTGTTGTCACTGCAGGGAAGTGGTCTTAGCGATCATATGTATGTACCACATGCTGATATAGATGCAGGGCTTTTAAAGATACAGGCATAAGTTCTCACTGCTTGAACTGTGTGCATGGTGATATTTTTGTGATAATGTAGACCAGGAGTAGGCAACCTTTCAGAGGTTGAGGTCTATCTGGACAATATAGAGTAAAGCAAAGATCCCCCTGGGGGGTTCTAGGCGGCCCTCCTAAAAAAAAAAACCATCAGCTCCCCCACAGTAGTGACCTGCACTGCCCAATGCAGTGTACTCTGCCGCCTTTTCATCACCTCCGCACTGTAGTGTCCTCTGCCCCCCCCCCCACAGTAGTGTCTTGCACCCCCAATGCTGTGTCCTTTGCCCCCCTCCCACCACAGTAGTGTCCTCTACCCCCAAAAGCAGTGTTCTCTGCTCCCCTTTACACCACATCCCCACCCACTGTCGTATCCTTTGCCCCTATCTCCCCTAGTAGTGTCCTGTACCCCCCAAACCATCACCACCCCCCACTGTGTAGTGTTCTCTGCCCTGCCCCATAGCAGTGTCCCCTGCCCCCAAGTATCCTCTTCTGCCTCCCCATCCCCTGTCTTTTTCGCATCAAATCCCCCCCCCCACCCCCCACTATAGTTTACTCTGCCTACCTGTCAGCGGGTGTAGAGCAGAGTGGAAATCAGAAGACAACACAGTGCTGGGTGTAAGGTGGCAGCAGGAGCTGCCAAGCTGGTGATGGGTTGTCAGGACAGCCTAGCAACCAATCACTGAGCAGCTTCCACCCCCAACTCCACCCTTTATCCAGCACTATGCTGCCTCCTCCTCTCCGCACTGCCTGTAACATGAGAGCGAAGGAAGATGGGGGGAGGCAGAACAGCAGTCACGAACAACCTGTTGGCTCCCCGCGGCTGACAGGTTGCTGACCCACGATGTAGACTATTTGCTATGTACTTAACATTTCCAAGGGCCAACTGGTTGTTGTTCGGTTGTTCTATTTCTGGACCATGTATGTAGCATTTTCTATGCTGTACCTACATTAATAAAATGTTGTGTCTCTACGTATTAATGTCGCTCAATTAAAAAAAAAAAAAAAAAAAAAACCACAACCCCACGTACGACTTATGTAGGAGGATTTGTTTCATCTCTGTTTATCACCTGAGGGTCATCTCTTCACTCGGTGTTTGTGAGTGTTAGCAACCACTTTAACACTCTTATTTCTGAAATCATTCTTAATTTACAGCAATTTTTCACACCTGCCTAATACTTTTGCACAGTACTGTACATTTATACTGTAGAAGTATGCCTTAAGGAAACTAGTAATTTTGGACCAATTACACTTTTTTAAAATATCAGAATTCTTAAACTTTTATACATTTTTTGCCCTACATACAAAATAATTATTTAACAATAAAATATCAGGTACACACATATGGGTTTCATAGATCTTTATGTATTCTCTAAAGGCAGGATTTGGCCTTTTTTTGTGCATAAATCCTAAAAAGAGAACACAAATTTTTTTTTAGACAACAGTCCTTTAGGCAGTTTTTAATTAAAAATCCATAGGGAGCTTCAGAGAGCAGCAAGTGATTGGGATTGAGCAGGGATGAATCACTCCATCCATAAGTAACTCAGTTACCAATGTAAATTTGAGCTCGAGATACTGAGCTCCATATATAGGTTTTTCATCTTTTTTACCTCAGCTTCAAAAGTAAACCTGCTTTATATACAATAACACATTGAACCAAATAAAGAAAAAAGGTTTGGTCCTCACACAAATACTGAGTGAAAATGTATGCAAAAGCACTTTACTTTTCCTTCAACAGCACATTGTCTCTCACTAATAACATACCGTCTGCTGTTGACATCAGAAGACTCGTGTTGAGACAAAGGCCAGACATCTTCAAGAAAGAGCTCACCCTTCTTGTAAGCCACACGTGCCAGCGGCGTTAACCAGGAGAAAGTCATGAAGGAAAACAGTCCTGCATTATCCACTGGATGCTGGTGTCTGTTAGAGAATAAAGTTGAATGAAAGCAACAGAATAGTAAGAAGTACTTCTGCCATGAACTAAAAAAAGATTCCAATTTAATCTACACAGAAGAAACCACAGCCCATTCCATCTTAGAGAAAGAAATTCAGATACATTTTTGCAGGAACATGATTTTTTTTATCATAAAACAGATCAAACTACAAAGTAATAAACACTTACTTCGACGTAAGCCGAAAGGGTTTAAGTAGATGCAACCCATAGTGATATTTGCTGTTATGGTGATGCTCACTCAGTATCTGCAAGTTGGAGTGCATGGAGATGTCCAAGGGAAGACCTTCTGCTCGTGCAGCTGTCTCCAAAGCATCCTGGCAATCCACAAGCTTTAAATTGAAACCACATTAAAACAGAATGAATTAGAACAAAGTTCAACCCATGTGTTGACTAAATCAAGTATCAGTGTAGGTGCCCGCATGCCATTCATGCCAGGCTCTCTTCTAGAGCCCTGCCACACATTCTATTCAAATAACTTTCTGTAATTCGGCATAAGCACACAAGTGGAAAAAAGGATTTAGGGTCTTTGAATATTAAAAGAACACTCAAACAAGTTTGAAACGTTTATGCAAAGTCCTTTAAAGTGGAGTCTATTGATAATTTTGGGTCATTATTTTTTCCCATTTCACTGGCGCACAAGTTGGGAGGCCTGACACATCTGGTATCGATTTACAACACACAGTCATCTTTTAAACAACATTCTAAAGATGATCTTTCCAGTCTACTGGGCATCTGCTTTCAGAAACGATATAGTCCCAAAAATAAAAATGCATAATTTACTGTGTGCAAAAAATGAATAAAGTGCTTCTTAGGGGAAGTGGTTAAAAAGATAAAAATATAAAAACAGCTTTTGCTGCAATACAGAATTTGAAATCAGAGATTTTTCCCCTGCAGTACTTTTTCCTGCTGCTAGATGTTCTTACTCTGATGGCCAGCATCATTCAACCCACTTCCTCTGAGTTCCTGAATTGTTTTGGACCCACCCCAGCTTGTGACTGGACAGTGAAAGGAGAAGCAGATTAGTGATGCACTTGCCTCTGTCACTGCATTCTCTTACTAAAAGCATGTCTCTTGTTGGCACATACACATATCCTTGTGCTGTTTCTTGCCATCTTTTCACATTCTTGCCCTGCTGTTCACTGACAGCAGAAGGCTGGTATAACAAGTCAAATGTAGGTACTTATACTGATTGCATTTGTTTTACACTTAATGATGCATTAATGATTACAGAGCTGCATTCATTTGTGACTAACTTTCAGGCTATACAACTTGTAGTAAGAATATTGCTGTATTAATGAGCTTTGTAAGCAAACATTCCTAAAGAAACTATAGACATTCATCATATAAAAGGTGCTGGAAAACCATTGGCAAAAAAATCATACACACAGAAAACATAAAATTACACATTGGAAACCGGTTCCTCTCTACTGAAGTGCACAATAAAAAAAAAAAAAAAAGTAAAAATCGTTTCCAAATATAAAATGGTAGACATACACAGACATAGAAACTGTATATCAAGTGAAAGGCTAAATGGTCATTGCTGAATGTGTCATCTAAGTGCTGTTTAATGATACTTTACAATGAAAAAACATTGCATTGCATTAGGATTCCATTATAATGGCAAATCCAGAGAGAATTACTGTCAAATCAGACTCTGAGCTTCTGCAATGTAAAAATAGACAAGGATCCTTCCTCCTCCGGTACATTTTGTATTAATGAGTTTTTTAAATCCAGATATCAATAACTAGCTCTTAAAATCTGGTGAGGCAGACATCAGTACATTTTATCACTTTATAGATGCAGGAACTTCAAATGGAAAAAAATGTTATGTCAAACAGCAAGTATGGGTAAATAGGATCAAACCAGGCCACGTACTAACCAAATGTTACAGAATCCTCAAATACTTCTTCTGAAACAGTGTGCCCTGGAGTCCTACTACCCTCCGTTTTCACTTCCATGTTTGCCATGGCTGTAGAAGTGCCTCTGAGAAGCTCACTGGTACCTCTGCTTCACCAATGGCTGGACTCCAAGGAACATAAGGGAACTATTTCGGAGGTTCCCATCATGCAAACCAAAAGCTTTGCTATGCATTTAGTATAGATTCCCTATAAACAATACAAAGCCTAATTTTTTATTTTTAAATTGTACCTAACCCCAAAAACAAAAATGTAGCGTATTGCAATTTATCAGTGCTTAGATGTGATGGCTGCATTAGCTACCTTTTATTAGGATACATTTCCCCTAGTTTTTTTTACCTAGGAAATGACACTTCCTGTACCTTCATGTCTACATTCTTTTCTCCATTGTATCTATGGGGGGCAGCCATGTTTGTTGGCAGTCATACAGACTGGACTTCAAACATGCCTGATTTTGTTCATTTCCATTACATAGGGGATTGATGGGACTAATCCCCTATGTAATGGAAGGCAGGGCAAGCTGACCTTGTGTTAGGGGTAAGATCAAAAGGTTAACATTCAATATGTTTATGTTTTATTTTCTCAATTTCTAAATTGCAGAATTACATGAAAGGCCTTTGGAGAAAAAAAGAAGAATTTTCTTTACTTATTGAAAATGTTTTTTAGCCTGCATAAAGGAAAACTAATGCAGTTACTAATCTAAGGACTAGTAAACTGCAATATATTACATTTTTGTTTTAGGTTTGATAGGCTTAAGGTTCCATGCACACTAGTATATTTTTAAGCTCCTAGAAGCGATCAGCATTTTATTTTCTGCTTCTAGAAGCTAAATAGTGTTATTCTATGTGTCCATGCACACTATTTAGGTTACTATGGTTTTTCAAGCTTCAGCATTCAGGAAAAAATGTTTTTGTAGAATTTTTGGGAGCGTATTTCCAGCAGAAATAAAACGCTAAACACTCCTAAAAGCTTTCTTCTAGCTTTTTTTCCTACATGTACTGTAAAAACGCTAATTGTTTACACTCCTAAACACTACTACAAGCGGGCACAAACAGTATTGCCAGCATTTTTCCTCCAACTTTTATTTCTAGTGTTTCTTGAGCTTGTAAAAAATGCTAGTGTGCATGGAAACTAAACCTCCATTAAAATTATATCCCCACTGATGAAGTAAATATTCATCTTACAATGCCAAGCTTGCTCAAAACCATGTGATTGGTGTTGTAACTAACTGCGTGACCTTCTGCTACTTCAGCAGAAAATATAAAGCAATGCAGAAATGAAAATGCCTGTCTAGACTAGAAATGTGTTTAAAAGGAAGTGAAGACTGGTTTAAAGAAAAGTTTACTCACAATTTCTAGACTATCCAGCAGCAGTAAAGCCCAAGCTAAGCATTTATAGCTCATCCTTCAGTCAACTCTGCATACACCAAATATAAAAGCCACCCAAGACTACTGGTTGACTAAGAAAAAGGAACAATGGATGGAAAAAAAAAATGTATATGTAAAATTTAATTGTTAACCACTTCCAGTCCGGACACTTTTACCCCCTTCCTGTCCAGGCCGATTTTCAGCTTTCAGTGATATACTTTGAATGACAATTGCGCGGTCATGCAACACTGTACCCATATGAATTTTTTTTGCATTGTTTTGAGACAGATAAAGCTTTATTTTGGTGGTATTTATTCACCGCTGGGATTTTAATTTTTTTTTTGCTATGTAAATGAAAAAGTCCCAAAATTTTGAAAAAAAGTGTTTTTCTTATAATATTTTGCAAATAAATATTATTTCATCATAAATCTTGGCCAAAATGTATTCGGTTATCTTTTTAGTAAAAAAAAAAAAAAGCCCAAATTAGTTTATAACCAAAAGTTATAATTTTTAAACATTTTTTTTATTTTTTTTTATTATTTATGTTTTGGTTTTTTTTTTACATTCGGTCACCCTAGCAGTGCAGTGTTACCATGGTGACACTATACTACTTGTGGTGGGTGATGAAGATTTTTTTTTTTTTTTTTTTTTTTTTTTTTTTTTTTTTTTACACGGTTTGCTTTTACACCCATAAAGGCTGTAAAAGCAATCATTTCTCCTTCTCTCTGGCTGCATTCTTGCAGCCATTGAGAACTACTGTGTGAGCTGTGATTGGTCACAGCTTGTCACAAGGTACAAGGCTGTTGTGAACAGCCTTGTACCATGTGACCTCTGCGATCATTCACAGATTTCACACGTAGTAAGCAATGATGTCAGAAGTGACATCTTGCCTACTACTTTGCATGTGATCACGGATTGGCCAATCAGTGATCACATGATCGCGACCTCGCACAGAGGTCCCGTCCAACGATCGGTGGTCCACTGTGTCCGGAGGACACAGCAGGCACCAGATCGCGGTGCTGCACGCTCCCAGGGAGCGTGCACAAGCAGGGTGCGGGGAGGCCGTTTATAAATGGCCACCCGACCCTGCACTGCCACCGCCGGCCGTTTATATATATGGGCCGGATGGGAGGGAGTTAAATACTTCAATTTGAAAGAGCTGCAGCAGGAATGAAGACCAGACAGAAGCAAGGAGGACATGTGAATGCACCAGGTGGTGTCTTTGTTTCACACCAGGGTAACAGGAAAGGTCACTTTATTTTTCCACAAAAAGGAAAAAATCTAGGGATGCACCAAAATTTCAGCAGCCGAAACATATCGGCCGCAAATAGCCAGAATTTTGCTGATCGGAAAATATTTTAGCTGATATAGGTGCCGATAGGGGGCTGTGTAGAAAGGCAGGAGAGAAGCAAGTTGATCTTGATACACTGAGCTACTGCTAAAAGGAAAGGGGCAGTGGTCACCCAGTGACATTACCAAGTGACCCCACCCCTTAGTTTCCTTTAGCAGAGGGGGAGAATGACAGCTCATTCCTGCAGCTATAGTGAAGGGGAAAAAAGCCAGCAATTACATTTAAAAATCAGCATGGTTTTTAAATGTAATTATTGGCTTTTTTTTTTTTCTTTACTATAGATCCAAGAATGAGCTGTCATTCTCCTGGCAGCTAAGGAAATCTAAGGGGTGGGGTCACCCAGTGACATTACCCAGTGACCCCGCCCCTTAGTTCCCCTTTGCAGCAGGGAGAATGACAGCTCATTCTTGAAGCTATAGTGAAAAAAAAAAAAGCCTGTAATTACATTTAAAAACTGGCAGTGACATAAAGGGGCAGCCAGTGAGGAAGCATGAGTGTATATATTGCTCCCTCACTATATACACTGCTCCTCTCCTGCCCTGTCTTTGAACACACTGACTCCCCACCCCCTACAAACAGGACCTGTCATTCATATGCTATCACATAGGGGACTATTGGTCCTCAATGAGATGGCAATAAAATCATAAATTAAAAAAATTTATAAAAATACACATTAAAAGTTTTAAAAAAAAAAAAAATAATTTTGAGGCTCCCCTCCTCCACATACGCAGACATTTCGGATTCGGTTACGTACGTTCTGAATTTTCGGTATCACTTTCGGCACCAGAATTTTTATTTCGGTGCACCACTTGAAAAATCCAAATCACTAGGTCACCAGGGCAACTGGTTTAGGTCACCCAACAAGCAGGAAAAACTGCCTATAGGACAATAACACCAACACAGCTGGTGGTGCAGTGCCTAAAGTGGAAGGAAAGGCTAAGGTTCAATTAATTCCACACAATCTGTTTAGCAATATAGGTCCATTGTTGTGCACATTTCTTTTTTTTTTTTTTTTTTTTAAATCTGTGTGTTGTACCTTTTTTTCCCATTATAATGCATTGCAGTTATATGACTGAAATGCCTCTGTTCATACAGTTAGGGCAGCTAGTTGTGTCTCCCCTCTTTCCGATCCTTCTCTCAGAGCATGAGAACATAGGACATCATAAATGGGGCTGAGCAGGGGTGGGGCGGTATTGTGTTACTTGCACAGGCACTAACAGTGCCAGGAAGTACCTGTGAGAAGCCACATTTGCCTGCACAGGCACACCGTTGTCAGTGAATCACAATTTGCCAAATGTCTGGAGACTGAGGTTTCTAATTAGCCATTCAGCAATTACATAACATTTCAGCATTATATAACATTTTACATATTATATATTTAAATAAAGTGTAGTTTTTCTTTTTTAACTAAAATTCCAAATTAAAAGGTGAACTCCAGACAAAACTTTGAGCCTAGGTTCACACACGTGGTGCAGGAAACGCAGAAATCCCTGCGCGTTTCCCGCAGCGCACTGCAATCATATTGTGTTTGCGATCCACTGTGTGTGTCAATACAAAGTTAATGACATCCCAAATGCATCACAGTTGCTGTGTCGTTTGCCTGCACTGGATCACATGGTACAAAACCACCATGCGGTGCAGCTCCATAAAAAGGTGCCTGCACTTCTGTGGTGCGATTTGAGCCTATTAAAAATGAATGGGCTAAAATCGCAGCACACAGAATTGCATGTGAATTGCACACAAATGTGGTGCAATTTCCATGCGGTTCATAGTGTGAACCGAGGCGAAGGTGAAATAAACCCAACCAGAAACCATGAAACAAAAGCACATTTCCTCAATACATGTCAAACAGTATTAGTATGCTTATGGAGTTCTAAATCCTCACTTAGCACTTGGGTTATTTTTTTTTTTTCAGGAGCCTGCAGAGCACTGCACCCACACCCACGATCAGTGGATCACAGGTGCAATGTCAGGCTCCTGCACACACTTCATACAGCTCATTGGCCATACCTTTGTACAGCCAGAAAGTTGTGGCGCTTCAGAAATTGTAAATGAACTATGAATGCACTGATATCCTTTAGATTGTAAGCTCCACGAGCAGGGCCCTCACATTTCTTCTGTACTGAAATGTATTGTAATTGTACTGTCTCCCTTATATTGTAAGTGCTGCGCAAACTGTTGGCGCTATATAAATCCTGTATAATAATAATAATAACCTCTATCGTAGCTCACTGAAAACTACAAGTTCGTCAGCAACGGTGGAAGATGGAACTTTTAGTTTTTTTTCATTCATAGAGCACGGTGAATGAATGGCATGGCTGTCCAGGTGGAGCCCCACATAGCTGCACTGATTTTAAATGTGTCAGAGCTGCAAAGAAGAGGAACTCCCTCCCGCTGTCACAGGGAGACTAAAGGGGTCAGGGGGACTGGTAAACCGCAGATACCAAATCAGCACCTCATAGTTACTAGACCCTAATGTTTCAGTGCTGGCTCCCAGATTTTGGGAAGATTTGTCAAGGCCTGCTTGAAATAACTGCATGCTTCAATTTCTGCAGACACATCTGACTTCTGCTAAACAAGCAGTTTTATTGACGAACTGTCATGAGGCAATGCCAACTAATAATAGTTTTAGTTGTGTCCTGCTGCCAAAGAAACCATCAGCCAATAAGAGCGCTGTTGTCGCTGTAAAGTTCAAACCCCAAGGCAGTCTACTGAATCAGCCAGTGCATTCAGCAGCTAGAAGGGAGAGAAAAAGGAGGATGTCATTATGACTGGATGAAATAATAGCCTGTGACTCAATGAACAGGAGGCCCAAGGGAAAGAGGAACAAGGAAGTGGGAAGGGGTCTCAGGCAGTGCTGAGTCACCATGATAAACCAGCAGCATAAAAATCTACTTAAATATCCAGCAATTAACCAATATGTAATGCTACCAAACAAGCTGACAGCTTTCTCTCTTAATGAACTTAGAATGTATATTTGTATAAGAACTTTCTACAGCACAAAGAAAACTATCAAAATGACACGGGCAGATACAATTTATATCTTACTTCCGGAAAGAAAAATTACATTATTAAGATATTCATGAGCTAAACCATCTCAATCTTTCCACACAAATCCTTACAAAACTTCAAAATGAAAAAGATATCTACAAAAAACAGCAGATAAAACAAAAAATAGGAGATATTTACATGAAAAAAAGTTAAATCAAAACAAAAAAGTTTAGGCAGATCTCAGTTTGTCCTCCACTGTCCCCACCCTCTCCTCCACTGTCGTTAGGCAGGAGCAAATTCTATACTAAATCCCATCTAAAAAGACCAACATGTGACTGTAGATCAATTTTGGTTGTGAGAGCAGCTTGGCAGGTAATGATTACTGTCAAAAGTGCTGTAAATTGGTCTTGTAGTGCATCTCAAGTGAGGGAAGTTGTCTGTGCTGCCGTATTGGATGCAAAGTCTGGAGAACGAAGAGATAACTTAGCAGATTTGGTAGCGCGGAGAGAACAAGATGAGATTATGGCAAGTTCGCCTTTTGTCATGCCTGCAAAAAAGAGGGAGACAACTGCGGGGTCTGGAGCGTTTTGGTGTGCAAAAACAAAAAGATGCATGGTAAGAATTTGTGGTGTACCGAAATGAAAATTCTGGTGCCAAAACCGAAAATTCAAAATGCACTTGGCCGAAAACCAAAATGCGCAGTTTTTAAAAATGAATATATATTTTTTGGGGAAAAAAATACACTATGATTAAAAAATATATATATATATATATATATATATATATATATATATATATATATATACACCCCAATTTTTTTGTAAAATATGAAAGATGTTACGGAGAGTAAATAGTAAAAAGGGAATGGCGGTACAGAGGCTGACAGAGCCAAAAGGTTGTGGCGGCCACCCAAGCACAGGTAGATGAGAGGGGTTTAATCACCTCCTGCACTCCTATAAAGTGCGACTAGGTAAAGGAAAACCAAATCCCAGTCAGAGGCAGTGTGAATAGCCCACAGGTGGTGGATAATAGGCTGGTATTTGCCATGAGGCAGCAGGCCTCCCAAATTAAATGCCTGATGCGTTGGCCATCTTGGACACACCCCTTGAACTGGAATTCTTATTTTAAACCACTTGCCCTTCCTGACCAGGCCGTTACGGCGCTGAGTTACTTTAACTGACAATTGCACGGTCATTCAACACTGCACCCAAATTAAATTTACGTCCTTTTTTTCCCCGCGAAGAGAGCTTTCTTTCTGTGGTATTTCATCGCCTGTGCGTTTTTTATTTTTTGCGCTATAAAAAATAAAATAAAAAAAACCCCAACAATTTTAGGAAAAAAAACACAATATTTTTGACTTTTTGCTATTAAACATGTCCAGTTAAAAAAAAATCTAATTTAGTCATAAATTTAGGCCAAAATGTACTCTGCTACATCTCTTGGCTAAAAAATAAAAAATCCCAATACGTGTAAACTAATTGGTTTACGTGAAAGTTTTAGTGTTCATATATGGCGTATATACACTGGGATTTTTTGAATTTTATTTTTACTAGTAATGGCGGCGATCAGCGACTTATAGAAGGACTGTGGTGGGCATTCTGACAATATGGGGGGGACTGACTTGGTCTCACTGACATCCCCAGTGACACTAATACAGTGATCGGTGCTAACGAAAAGCACTGACACTGTACTAATGGCACTGGGCAGGAAGGGGTTAACATGTTGGGCAATCAAAGGGTTAACTGTGTGCTGCTTTACTGTGTCAGTGCTTTCAACTGTAAGCACACTGCTTTGCATGGCACTGCTATGCAAAGCCATGCAAAGCAGTGTGCAGGAGCTGACAAGGAGGAAACTGTAGTTTACATACAGTTCTCTCCCTCAGGTCGGTAATGCTCCGCCATCACCGGCCGGGACCCAGTGATTGACAGCCGAGCCCACGCATAGCGGCACGGATAGGGTGCGCGCCGCCTACCCAGAAATGCTAAATCACACGCGTGATTTTGCGCACCTGTGCTGCCCTGTAGCAGTATTACTGCTATATGGTGGACGGGAAGCGGTTAAAATACTGAGTTGTTTAATACAGGATTACAAAAATCCATACATTTCTGAGAAATAAACTAAGGTTTTCTTCTGTATGAACAGCTTCTGAAATATGATCTGCACTTATTGGCAATAATAAAGCCTCTGTATGCACCTGAAGTACGAAGAAGCCGACAGTGCCAGCAGTGGACTGCCAGAAGAGGTGGGACTCTTCTGTGCAATCTTTGCACAGAGCAGGTAAGTATAATCTCTTAATAGCTCTCTAAATCCTCACAAAAAGCATTTGGCACTTTGTCCATACAATTGTGTGACCAGAAAACTAATAGGCCTCATGCACACTCGGCACAAAAAAAAAAAAAAAAAAAAATCACTCGTGCGTTTAGGAGAAGAGCGTTTCAGCAGAAAATACACCGGAGGTGCCCAAATGCTAGACCAGGGGTGGGCAAACTTTTTGACTTGAGGGCCGCAATGGGTTCATATATTGGACCCGGGGGCTGGACCAAGAGTAGATGAATGATGTGTATGTGTCATCCATAGTAAGTATAGTAATATTCCCCCATAGTAAGCATAGTAATTCATCCCCCATATAGTAATTCATCCCCCATAGTAATTCATCCCCCATATAGTAATTCATCCCCCATATAGTAATTCATCCCCCCATATAGTAATTCATCCCCCATAGCAATTCATCCCCCCTATAGTAATTCATCCCCCCTATAGTAATTCATCCCCCCTATAGTAATTCATCCCCCCATATAGTAATTCATCCCCCCTATAGTAATTCATCCCCCCTATAGTAATTCAGCCCCCCTATAGTAATTCATCCCCCATATAGTAATTCATCCCCCATATAGTAATTGATTCCCCATATTAATTCATCCCCCATATTAAGTTCCCAAGTCCCCCCTGTGTCAATTCACTTACCTTTGCTCCGCGCGTTCCTCTCGCAGTGTTCCCGCGCCGTTCCGGTGTAGCATGAAAATCTGTCTCCTATGAGGATCTGTCCCCCTCGACGTATCTGCGCATGTGCCAGTTTCAGGCATTAGCAGCCGATCGGCGATCTCCGGCACATGCGCAGATACGTCGAGGGGGACAGATCCTCATAGGAGACAGATTTTCATGCTACACCGGTCTTCAGGGCGGACTGTGAGAGGAGCCTAGCTCCGCGGGCCGGATTAAAAGGTCCGCCGGGCCGTATACAGCCCGTGGGCCGTAGTTTGCCCATTGCTGTGCTAGACACATTTAGAGCTTGAGCATTCATTCATCCCAATGGACAAAAAAAATTAATATTGTGGCCAAAGGAATGAACTCCCCACTCTTGATGTGCCTAAAGGCATTTGCAAAATGCGGATTTAGGTGTGTTTTTTACACTGCTTTTCTCCTGCCAGGACAGAGTTCTGAGGAGCTGGGAAAACACCCAGTTTGCATGGGGCCATAATCAAAAAGTTCTAATTCTTTCTTATACTAATACATTCAACTGTTTTGGTTGCTCTCATTGTAGATATATGCACATAGATATATATATATCTATCTATCCACACATATTTAGCATTTTTTTCCTGCCAGAAAACCACTCAAAAATGCTGTTCATAAGGGTCTTTTTTCTGCCTGTAAATGCGGAGCCTAAAATATGCCTCTAAACGTTCTAATGTGCATAGACACGGTTTCTACAGGCAAAACACCTGTAGAAGCAGTGTTTTTCTAAGCCAGGGGATCATGGGCCCTTAATGTGCAATCATGAAATAGCTTAGATCAGATTGCATTTTATAATCCATTTCTGCTAGAACATTTGTACAGGTTTGCAAACTTTCCAGCGAGTAGTATAGTAAAACAAGAGGGGAAGAGAAAACTCAGGATAATACTCTGAAGAAAACAAAAAGGGTTGATTTTATTAATCCCCAAAATGCTTGAGTAATTTTCAGTTTCTACTTCCGCAAGATCACCATCTTCAGCCATGACAACCAAAATGTAGGTGAAAAGTCACTCTTCCCCCTCCCCAGTCATTTACAGCCAAGAAATAAGCTTTAGGTAAACCAAAAAGATAAAATGTTAAGATAAAACATATTTTTACAATGTGGTTTAAAGAACCCGAAACAATTTTACCCATGTACAGCATTACAGACAATTATCAGTAGGCAGTTATTTTTTTTAGTTTGAACTGGTGGTCTTGCATCAGCTTTTTAATCAATTTAAAAAAATATATTAACAGACCTACAAAAACGTAGATGATATATTTCAGAGTGTACTGCCATACTGGACAGCAGCAAAAGCAAATGCAATCTTACAATACCAAGCATTTGAACATTACAGAAAAAACAGTTGTCAGACTTCTATAGACTGAACACACACATCTACCCACCAAGTGAGTCCTAGTTCACACCGAATGCCATTTCAAAGTGGTGCAATTTGGTTCAAAAGTGCAACTTCAAAGTAGCACGGATATAGACACAGCTGCAATTTCAGTGCCATTTACTTTACAGTTTATAAAAGTTAAGTTGCACTGAAGTGGTGAAAAAGTAATGCAGGAATTATTTTTCAAATTACACCCATGAAGATAGTGCCATAGAAATACGCAAGATGAGACTTCAGGTGCGATTTGTAAATAGCATGTTGCACCTTAAGTCGCAGCACTGTGAACCAAGGCTAAAGCTGGCCAAACACAATGTTTTTTTTGTTCAACCAATGGGTTGATTGCAAAAGAAAAAAAAAAAAAAAAAAAGGAGCCGATGTCCCCCATCCACAGGGTGGATTGGGGAATTGTTCCTGCTATTCTAATGTATTATGACAGCTGGTAGCCTTCCTCACCATCAAAATACAAAGACCACTGCTGGCAGCTATAGCCAGCAGCACTGATCATTTGGGAAGAACCTTCCCATACATTACATGGATCAAAATTGCCTGCTGGACAGGCTGAATTGTTATCCATGTATGGCCAGCTTAAATGAAAGTTATTAGTCAAGCAACTAATTTGCTTGACTAATAACTTTTTTTTTCCACCAGAGTTTCTAGGAAATTCAGTGGACACATTCTTCTTCTATACATCAATTTCTCAAAGGAAAACACTGAGTATTTCTCCCAACCATTGACCTACAGTAGGAGCCATCAACTTCCTTGTAATAAACATTGTACTGTTGGGAGCATCTATAGTATGGCAGTTCATGTGCATAAAATACATTTATCCCAGTAAACATGTAAAAAGGATCACATTGTAAAGACACAGTAAACACTGCAGTCAAAAGGTTAGAATGACACTATTCCAGTAACAGAATAACTCGGAGCATCTCCAAAGGCGATGGAGTGGAACACTCAGGTCCCTGCTACATTTGGCACAGATATAATCACTCCGTAGACCTATTTGAAGACAGGAATTTGGGTTTACTATAAGCTCTGTGAATAATGAATAACTGGGTCGGAGTGAGATAGTGACACTTCAGAGACTGCCAGCAATATCTCCTCCCACTGATCTTGGTCTCTCTTCAAGCAGCTTTTACTGGTTGAGGGTAATGAATTAGCTGTACAGTAAAAGGTGTTTAGTTGCTTATAGGAGAAATTAAATTACACTTTTGGTACTGCTTGCCCTGATCACAGTGCCAAACAGCATTGTAGGGACTCCCATTTATTGACTGATATTTTGTCCTGCTATTTTGCTATTAATGTATCGAGTGACATCATCAAGACCCAGGAGTTTAGCTCATTTGCTATTAAGTATAAAAAGGGCCATCTGACATATGCTTTAAGATATTTGCTTCTAAGGGCTCGTTCACATGTACAGCTAACATAGCTGCTACTATGAAAAGCAATCCACAGTGGATTGCTTTTCAGGGGCATTGCAAAACCCTAAAAATGCACATCACCTAGATGTGCACTGCACATGGTTGCAGGACAGTTGTGGTCCAGCACTGTTCACTTGAATGGTTTGCCTTCAGTGACGCGACACACCATTGAATTTTTGCAGCAGCCACAAAACAAGGCATGGCAGCCACAGCATGTGTACAGACCCGAGTGGCTGCATGTTTTGACCTTTAAAGTCAAATGAAAGTATGTGATGCAACGAGTGATGATAGAAAGTTAACTGTCCTCCAACCTATAGGGTGTTGTAATTGAGAAGCAGGAAAATACAGCCATAAGTTATAAGCCAAAAGACCCCCCCCCCCCCACCCCATGTTGTAATGGTAATGCAAATGTGGAAGGCTCATTCTGGGCACCTTTTTCTTACTACACAATTCTTTAAACACCACAGTAAACTATTTAAAATAGACAGGGGGAAAGTCAGCAGCTACAGTGTTTGCAAATGCTGAATTTCATTTTTTTCTAGTGACTGAAGTTCTTTTAAAAAACAAAACAAAAACAAAACAAACAAACAGCATACAGAAGGTTTTTGATCCTAATGCAGAGAACATTAACAGGATATGTACTTGGAGGAACATGAGTACATTTCAACACACTGTTAACAAAGCACATACACAACAAGTAGAGTGCACAGAGGGTTCTGTGCTATAGTAAAAGGAGAAATTTTCCACTTAGGCCTCCTGTAAAGTCCCATAAATACTTTCTGCTCCTGCCAGTGAAGTCCATCTAATGTAGCTTCCTGTGATGGTGTGGTAACAATGCTGCACTGCTCCTGACTTCAGGGCATCATTCCCACCCATGTAAGATGTTCCCATGTGCACTGCAGTGGGATAAAATAGTGTTGCAGGGGGTATGCCTCTTAAGATTGTAAGCTCCAAGGAGCAGGGCCCTCCTAACCCTCTTGAATTGAACTGTATCATTGCTGTATTGTCTCCCTTTATATATAAAGAGCGCTGAGCAAACTGTTGGCGCTACATAAATCCTGTATAATAATCATGGTCTCTGCTCATTCACAAGTCAATCATGAGTCAATCAGGACCTGGCCACAACTAGTCCCACCCGCTGCCTTCTGCACTGGCAGCACTGTGTTTTTGAAACCCTCTCACTTTGTGCTACGTCTGTGAGAAGAAGTGTATGTTAGCTATTTTTGTTCTTTTTTGGGGTTTTTTAATCACCACATAGGGATTAATACTTACTTAAACAGTCATTTAGGAGCCTTTAGACTGCATTCACAGCTGCCTATTGTGTTTCATTTTTTGCGCAACTGCATAGGGCAGCTCATTCACTTGAATGGGCTGCCTAACATGAGACAAACGTGCCAAAGTAACTCCTGCACATTTTTTGCAGTGAATATTAGGCATTATGGCAAACAACACTTGCCAGTTTGGGATGCCATTAAGACAATGTCACTACAAGCACGATGCAGGTTTTGGCACGTTTTTCCACACATTTCAGCGTGCGGTCATGGATTGTGATTGTGTGAAAGCAGCCTTAGTTTTATCTACAATTGTAGAAGTCTTCCCTGTAAATTAGGGGTGCATTAAAGAAAATCTTGCTTGCTAGAATTTTATTGCTTTTTGAAAGAAGTGCTTGTGACATATAATTCCAGCACATGAAAAAAGCAATATACATGCATTTACTATCAGTTTTAAAGAAAATGTAAACCCAATAGTCCAGATTTCGGATATGTGACTGCTATACCAAATACTAAAAAAGTATCTTGTTCTTTTTCTTCCTTTGTGTTCCTGCCAGTCCCTCTGCTTTCCTATTAAAAAGTGACCACACTAGGCATGAGAGCACAGTGTGGGCAGTGTTCTCGCTGTTCACTGGGAAGAACAGTGAACTGATGTTTTTCCACCCTCAATTCTCTATGCAGCAGAGGTTATGTGATCACCTATTAAAATAAATAAATAAATAAATAAGGTCTTTATATAGATGCATAAAGGTTTTGCTTTTTTTATTTTATATGGAATGGTTTATTATTTGCAATTTGACAAAATATCCTCTTCCCAAAAAAATATTACAACTGTAAAATAAACTCCAATGCAACGAAAACTGTTTGAAAAAGCTCTATACTCTATGTGAACTGGTCAAATCTTCTGAAAAAGCATTAAAGGTACAGAATATGAAAAAACTGATCGCACAGTTCTCAGTCTTCAGTGAGCAGAGAGCTGGCAACTCTGCTCTGCCCTTCAAGCGCTCACTGGAGCACAGAGTTATGGAGGGGCAGCAATGGCTGGCTCAGGCTCCTGGGTGGATCCCAACACTAAATCCGAACTAAATCCTCCTATCGTTTGCAGCCAAGGAAGCGGCTGTCTAAGGCCTTGTACACACCATGGTGCAGAGATGTACATTTTTCTGCACGTGTTCTGCAAGGGCACAAAAATAACTGTTCTCTATGTACCATGTTCACACCACAACACTAGTATCACATGCAGATTTTTTTCTGTGCAGGAATCTGTAAACGGATATCTCTGCAAGTGAAATCTGCTCGTTGGGTTTAATTCCGCTTTAGGGCTTGCTCACACCATGGTGCAGAGAGATGTTAGTTTTTCTGCACGAGCACAGCAAAATCAATTGTTCTCTATGTGCCCTGTTCATTCCACAACACAAATATCACATGCAGATTTTTTTTTCTGATGTGTAGAAAATGCATTAAAAAAGCGCACAAAAACTGATGTAAAGTGAAATTTGCGCGTCAGATTCCATCAGTATTTCTGCACATATGGTGCGAACAAGGCCTTAAAGTTGGGATTGCTCCAGAGCCTGGACCAGCTGAGTGAGGTCAGCCTCCTGTCATCTGAATACAGGTCACAGGCGAGCAGAACAAAGTGCATTCCTGCAAATCCCAGAAGGTCAAAAGAGCTTTTGCCTTACTTCGACTTTAATCCAATGATTTAAGTCCAGGCCTTTCAACCCATGTGTGGCTAGCTTAAGGCAAATAAAACTGTTCTAAGCATTCTATATATGATGAATTTGATTCCCTTCTGGATGACTGAAACATGAAAAACGTAAATAGTGCTGTGTCACGTACACTTAATAAAACCGCACACAATTACAGACAAGGTGAGTGTGGGACATGTTCTGACATGAATTCAGGATACCTTGATGCTCTGCTTACTGGTAACAAACAAATAGTAGAAAATCTCCACCTGGACTAGCCATTTGTCTGCAAGCTTTGGCCAATACTTCAGAGCCAAGCTAGTGGGATGGCATTTTCATAGCTGATTACAATGTTTTTACCCTAAAGAGAGGCTTAGACTAGGGTGTCAATGAAGTGCTCCCCTGCCATCTCCATATGAAAAGACTTGCAGCCTGATCCAATGCAAACACGTATGCTTGTACTGTTTTCACTTGAACATTAATTTAACCAATGGATCACATGATCTGGGAACTCGACAGTATCCTTTATTGCCATCAAGATAACATCTGTTAAAGATCCACCTTTACCACAAGTGCTGTAAAAGCAATCTCTGCTGATGGCAACAAAGAAATATCTGCTTGGAATTTGCGGTTTATAAATATTGAAAAATTATTCACTCTTCTAAGAACTATATTTTCTGCATACTTACCTTGGGCCAGCTTGGCTCAATTTAAGTATGTATACCATATATCCGTAGGGCCCCTGATGATAAACCACTGTGGTAACCCTCACTATAAGCAGTGACAGCCACGATCGTCAAATTTCTGTTTAAGTCAGGGATATGCAATTTATGTTGCCCAATGCCGGGACATGTAGTTCCAGGCGCCAGGCAGGTCGTTTTTTTTTTTGTTTGTTTTTTTTAACATTTATCCCTGCTGTGGGCAAGCAGCATGGCTTGTCAGTTGGAAGCACTCGGGCAGCTGAGCTGCCACCCGATTCCTTCCACACAGTGCACTAGTGTCACCCACCGGCAGACATGTCCGCTCTCCTGTCCTGACCTGGAAATGACATGTATGACGTCACGTTCGGGTCCCAATTGACAGATTTCCCCATCAAAGCCAGGAAAGAATGTATGTAATGCAGTACGATCTGCACTGCATTACATTCAATGGAGCGCAGGATCTTTTAGACAGTGGATGTCTCAGAGTGAACCTGTCATAAAAAATTATCACATCCATCCATTTAAAAAGGTAAGATCAAGTGCTCACAGATCTTTTTTGCAACTATGTATTGAAGAGGGTCTGACACTGGCTGTCAATTGGGAAGTGAGGAGCATACTGGCGGCTACAAATCAGTATACAGCACTCCATCATCATCAGAGAGGAGAGCAGATCAATTAAGTTGTCATGGGTTACTTTTTTGTAAATATGCATTTAAGAAATCAGGCACTGGATACATGACAGCTGTCAATTGGGAAGTGAGGAGCATATTGGCGGCTACAAACCAGTATAGAGTACTACATCCATCATCAGAGCGGAGATCAATGACAGATGAGTTTGCCCATGCCATGCAATGTATGCTATAGGGCAGTATCCCTGGGCACAGACATGCCCCATCTACCTGCTTGGCTCACCGTCCACCCCTGGCTGACAATCAGTCCTCCCTGGCCGGCCTTGGTCCCCGCTCTCCCCTGGGTGATCAGCCAGTAAATCCCCGTATGTTAATGAGCCCGCATCCCAAGCTCACGGATGCCATGCCCAAAAAAAGCCCCGTTAGCACAGAAGAAATGCGGATTTTTAGCAGCCGGTACTCCCCATCCCCAACACAAGGATGGCCACCTCCAACTTACCAAATCCCGTGCACAGGATTTATGAATGAAGCTTGGAGAGGAGGCCCCGCCCACCTGGCACACGTGACTCTCGCCAGGCTGCGGGCAGGGGAGGTGGTGGTGGTGGAAGATAGCGGGAGAAGGGGAGCTGTGCACCTGAAGGCACGCACCAAGCTCTCCTCAAGGTGAAACGTTCTAGACTCTGCTTGTCTCCTGTCTTGTGCAGAGTGTCAGCACACACTTGCCCCCACATTATTTCCACTCTCCAATTGCAAGCAGGCGAGTGGAAATTTCAAGGCCTGGGTTAAATAGTTTTTTTTTTTTATCAGTACAAGAACACTGTCATGAGTGACAAGTAGACTGGGACCCCAATTTAGTCCCTTGGAAATGGAATTTTTTCAAATATTTCCACACCCTTGTTAAATAGCAGTACAGTTGTTCACAGCATCCCCAGTGGCCCTCTGGATATCAGATAAGCATACTTACATCAAGCCAGGTAGGCCCACTGTACATCTGTGAAAAATGTATTTAATGGAGTCGTGCTTTAACCACTTCCTGCCCGGCCTATAGTAATATGACGGCCGGGCGAACACTTCGTCTCTCCGGGAGGGCGTCATATAACGTCCCTCCCGGATCGCAGTTTGCGCGTGCCCGCAGGGCCACGCTGTGGCGAGATCTGTCACCAACCATTTACCTCGGACCAATCACAGCAGGTCACATGACAGCTGTATACAATGGATGGCTTCCTTTCATGCCATCCATTGTATACAAGTGTGTCTAGCTGTGAATGGTCACAGCAATTACATGTACATGCTGGGCCAATCACAGCCCATCAGTGTCATGTGATTAGCCGTGGCCAATCACAACTAAATCACAACCAAAAAACTGAATGAATCGATTTAATTCAGTTAAATAGATTCATTCAGTTTTTTTTTGGTTGTGATTAGCTGTGATTGGCCACGGCTAATCACATGACACTGATGGGTTGTGATTTAATTCAGTTAAATGCTTGCTTATAGCAAAGAAATTCTTTGCTATAATCAAATTGTGTAAAAAAAAAAAAAAAATCATATACAGTCAGGTCCATAAATATTGGGACATCGACACAATTCAAACATTTTTGGCTCTATACACCACCACAATGGATTTGAAATGAAACGAACAAGATGTGCTTTAACTGCAGACTGTCAGCTTTAATTTGAGGGTATTTACATCCAAATCAGGTGAACGGTGTAGGAATTACAACAGTTTGCATATGTGCCTCCCACTTGTTAAGGGACCAAAAGTAATGGGACAATTGGCTTCTCAGCTGTTCCATGGCCAGATGTGTGTTATTCCCTCATTATCCCAATTACAATGAGCAGATAAAAGCTCCAGAGTTCATTTCAAGTGTGCTATTTGCATTTGGAATCTGTTGCTGTCAACTCTTAAGATGAGATCCAAAGAGCTGTCACTATCAGTGAAGCAAGCCATCATTAGGCTGAAAAAACAAAATAAACCCATCAGAGAGATAGCAAAAGCATTAGGCGTGGCCAAAACAACTGTTTGGAACATTCTTAAAAAGAAGGAACGCACCGGTGAGCTCAGCGACACCAAAAGACCCGGAAGACCACGGAACACAACTGTGGTGGATGACCAAAGAATTCTTTCCCTGGTGAAGAAAACACCCTTCACAACAGTTGGCCAGATCAAGAACACTCTCCAGGAGGTAGGTGTATGTGTGTCAAAGTCAACAATCAAGAGAAGACTTCACCAGAGTGAATACAGAGGGTTCACCACAAGATGTAAACCATTGGTGAGCCTCAAAAACAGGAAGGCCAGATTAGAGTTTGCCAAACAACATCTAAAAAAGCCTTCACAGTTCTGGAACAACATCCTATGGACAGATGAGACCAAGATCAACTTGTACCAGAGTGATGGGAAGAGAAGAGTATGGAGAAGGAAAGGAACTGCTCATGATCCTAAGCATACCACCTCCTCAGTGAAGCATGGTGATGGTAGTGTCATGGCGTGGGCATGTATGGCTGCCAATGGAACTGGTTCTCTTGTATTTATTGATGATGTGACTGCTGACAAAAGCAGCAGGATGAATTCTGAAGTGTTTCGGGCAACATTATTTGCTCATATTCAGCCAAATGCTTCAGAACTCACTGGACGCCGCTTCACAGTGCAGATGGACAATGACCCAAAGCATACTGCAAAAGCAACCAAAGAGTTTTTTAAGGGAAAGAAGTGGAATGTTTTGCAATGGCCAAGTCAATCACCTGACCTGAATCCGATTGAGCATGCATTTCACTTGCTGAAGACAAAACTGAAGGGAAAATGCCCCAAGAACAAGCAGGAACTGAAGACAGTTGCAGTAGAGGCCTGGCAGAGCATCACCAGGGATGAAACCCAGCGTCTGGTGATGTCTATGCGTTCCAGACTTCAGGCTGTAATTGACTGCAAAGGATTTACAACCGAGTATTAAAAAGTGAAAGTTTGATTTATGATTATTATTCTGTCCCATTACTTTTGGTCCCTTAAGTGGGAGGCACATATGCAAACTGTTGGAATTCCTACACCGTTCACCTGATTTGGATGTAAATACCCTCAAATTAAAGCTGACAGTCTGCAGTTAAAGCACATCTTGTTCATTTCATTTCAAATCCATTGTGGTGGTGTATAGAGCCAAAAATGTTTGAATTGTGTCGATGTCCCAATATTTATGGACCTGACTGTCTGTGTATATATATATATATATAAATAAATCTTTTTTTTTAATAATCCAGATTTTCCGATTTGCATATTACGTTGGATGTGGTGGGCTATCTCTGTTCTTTACCATTATTATATGATTCCTTATATATATATATATGTATATATGATCACTTCCCCAAAGTAGTACAATGTTACTATGGTAAAAATTATTTTTTTTTCGAACTGTCACCAGCCAGTGTCCCTGATCACTGCCACACCAGTTGTATGCTGGCACTGTACTGCACTGTTGACACGAAGTAAAAAAAAAAAAAAAATTTTAAATTGTGAAAATAATTTTTTTAATTTCTTCATTTTACAAAAAATAACAAAAAAATTACAACTTCAAAAAAAACTTGCCATGCCTCTTATGAAATACGTCAGACTGTCTACTTTGCAAAAAGGGGTCATTTCTGTACTGTTCTGCCATTTTTGGACCTCAAGAAATTAAGATTGGCTGGCAGTAGTTCGGGATTGATCAATTTTCAGATATATCCCATAGTTTGTGAACTCTAACTTTCCTACAGACTAAATAATAAATACTGATTTGGGTTATTTTCACCAAAGAAATGTAGCAGAATACATCTTGGCCTAAATTTATGAAGAACAATTATTGATTTGCAAACTTTTATAACAGAAACAAAGAACATGTTTTTTTTCGAAATTTTCGGTGAGTAGCCTCCCTAGCTGTCTGATTATGTCAGTATTTCTGTGCTCAAAGCGGTACTTTTTTTTTACATGGAAATATGTCATTTTTTTACTGTAGGCCTGTAATTTTTAGGAATAACTCACTGAAATCTTTCCGAACAAGAGTCTAGTAAACATCCCGGGTATGATAAAATTTGAAACACGAAATCATAAATTATAATTAAATCATAAAAAACAATATAATAAATTTAATTCAATAATATAATCAAACCAAAAACATTGAAATTTTAAATAGAGCGCCAAGTTCGCACATCACTGAGTAAAGTCGCAAAATCGTTTTCAGTGTCTGATGACGAATTTCCCCACAAATCATTATCACTCAATTCTGCAAGTGGTTCTGATTTACTATCACTGTTCTCTAGCTGGTCTAAAACTGCTTTTGACATAAAGGGACGCTTTTCGGACGCCATGGACTTTTCTCAGTTTCCAGGCAGAAAGAACAGTAAAAATGCAGGCAGGGCACAGGACAAAGCACTAGGGACAAAATGTATGTGAAATGGTTTGATACAGTAATGTTTTACTATGTGATTTTAGTGTATTGAGTGAATGTCACTTTTTGTCATTTTCAAATTTTCCACCATTCCATCCCCCGTACATCCCAGGGAATGGAACCCGGAAGACAGATGCCGGCATCGGCCGGAGGAGATGGCCGGGGACGCTGCAGGGGGGACATCACGGGAGCGAAGGACAAGGTAAGTGCAGAAGGGATCCCGGAGCAGCGCCGCATGGTAAGCCTGAGTGTAGCTCGGGGTTACTGCATGTGGTGCTGAAACTTTACCCCGAGCTACACTCAGGAATACCTCCAGGGAGGATAAATACCACCAAAAGAAAGCTCTAGTTGTGTTAACAAAATGATAAACTTTTAGTTTGGGTACTGTGTTGCATGACCGCGCAATTGTCATTCAAAGTGTGAGCACTGAAACCTGAAAATTTACCTGGGCAGGAAGGAGGTAAAAGTGCCTGGTATTGAAGTGGTTAAGTTCAAACATACATAATGTATGTCACTGCAATAGGATTATCCTTTGTTGTTTAATTAAGGATACACATACAAACATGGAATTCAGTTGTACAGTTAGAGATGCAAACTCCTCATTAGTGGAGCATATAGAAAATGAACATTTTATTCTCATGGCAGGATTCAAAGGACAAAACCGCAGAATATTTAAAAATCAAATACTGAAATAATTTCATTTAACATTTCCAGTTCTAGTTCTAAAAATATTTCAGTACAATAATAAATTAATTACTAGCAAATTCAATAAATTCATATTGACATCACAATTGTTTTCAAAATACTAACTTGGGAGTTTGGCAAAAAAATCTAGGATAAACAAAGAAATATGGCTAAATATGTTGTTTTATCTATTCCTTTAACATAAGCAGGTCACAGTTGTAGCCTCTCTGCCCTATAGGGTCCCATTATGCAGCTGCTAACAAATACCTACTGCAGCCCAATGCCTGTGTAAAGCATTCTTGGGCTGCTGACTGCTGGACTATAAAGATGCTTTCCCTGTCTGGGAAGCAGAGCAGCGATTTCTTTCTACTGTGCTCAAGGTAAAAAAATGTTTCTGGTGCTCCTAGGTCAATAGGAAGAGTTTAATTTCCAGATTTAGAAGGCAGACATCATCGCAGTCAATGGCAATTTCTGAGGAATAAGCTGCAGCCCATGTTTCACATTTCTTTACAGTGAACAGGAATTTTGAAATGGATTTATAAAGTGTTTAAGACTAACCACACAATATACTAGAAAAAGGTTTTTCCTTTACTTAGTCATTTATAGCTCCACGCGTACTAGGCTTCTGTATGGTCATGGCAAACTTGACAAATGCTAGCAACTCTTATTTTTAAGTGTAAGTTAACCTTTTGTTTTTTTTTCTCTTCTTCATTTTGTTACATCTGTTTATACACAAGTTTCCTATACCACTTATGAGTGTTAAGAATACCATTTTTATATTTAGAATTACGGTTTACTATTTCTTAATCTTTTGGGTCTAGTTTTAGGCTCTGTTCACATAGTGTGGAATCGCTATGATCTTTGCTGCAATTTCAAAACACGCTGTTAAAATGTCAAATAGCTCATCAGCGTGTTCAGGTGCCACTAATTTCAGTGGCACCTAAAAACAGAGTGATTCTGCCGTGATTATCAGGGGGAAAAAAAAAAAAGTAACTTCTTTTGGGCAGCACATGTCACACGGCAGAATCAGCCCGCAAATTTAGGTGCCATTGACATTTTAACCACTTGACCTCTGGAAGATTTACCCCCCTTCCTGGCCAGGCCATTTTTTGCGATATGGCGCTGTGTTCCTTTGACAATTGTGTACATAAATGAAATTTATGACTTTTTCCCTACAAATAGAGCTTGCTTTTGGTGGCATTGGATCACCTCTGCATTGTTTTTATTTTGCGTTATAAAAAAAAGACCAACAATTTTTGGGAAGAAAAAAACCCAAAAACATTTCTTCTTAATTTCTGCCATAAAACATTGAATAAAAAAAAAAAATCTAATTTCTTCATAAATTTAGGCCATAATGTATTCTGCTACACATTTTGGGTAAAAAAAAAACCCCAATAAGCATATTAGTTTGTGCAAGTTAAAGCATCTACAAACTATGGGACATATAGGGGATTTTATTTATTTTATATAGTAATGGCAATACAGTGATCAGTGCTAAAAATATGCACTTATACTATACTAATGACACTTGCTGGGAAGAGGTTAAACATCTGGGGTGTTCAAAGGGTTAACTGTGTGCCTATTTATGTGCTGTGTGTACATAAGGTGGTGCTTTTACTAGGGGAAGTGAAGGATTGTGTTCCCAGCTTGGCAGGGACACAAGATCCTTCACTCCGCAACTCAATTCGCTTCTGAAATTGCAGGAACATGAACAGAAACAAACATTACACATTATTAGTTTTCCTGTATGCTTTTTGGACAAGTTTACTATGCTGTACCATAAAATGTAAACAGATTTGTTCAGCATAATTCTACGTATTCTGTGTCTTATTCACTACCGATGGCCAATGCAGAGGATCTGTATCTATACTTGTATAGTATATGTATGGACATTGTACAGTGTCCGATTTCTTGCTTTGTATGCTGGGTAGGTCTCAGTATCTGTTCTTATTCTCTATATATTTGGATGTTATTTGCATGGACATTTCACACTATAATTTTTTCATGTCTTGAACACTGGGTGTAATTCTTGATGTCTGTCTTAGTCTGTGTTTGGGTGCTGAAGAACAAACCTCCTTTTGTCTTATACACTGGAAATAACATTCCTAATATATAGTAAACGTATTTAACATGTATGGACACTTCACAGAATGCGTTCTATTGTGCTGGACATAAGGACAATAACGCATGCCATTTATTTGGCTCTCATTACTACAGTAGTCACAATTACTGGTATTCTGCCCAAGAAAAATGAACCAATATAACTTTGCTTGGGTTAGGAAAGTTAGAGAAACACTGACGTATAATAATTAAATAATCTTATGTGGAAAAATTTAAAAAACTCAATCACTGGAGCTCCTTCTTATCCAATTTTCTTGCAATGCGACCATCAACATTAAAGTGGTTGTAAACCTCAGACATTAAATCTGAACAAAGCACATATTTATATAGTGCTTACTTGCCTCTCTCTAAAGCACTAAGGGGTTGATTTACTAAAACTGGAGTGCGCAAAATCTAATGCAGCTTTGCACAGAAACCAATCAGCTTCCAGGTTTTTTTTTGGCAAAGCTTAATTGAACAAGCTGACGTTAGAAGCGGATTGGCTACCATGAACAGCTGTACCGTATTTTGCACTCTCCAGTTTTAGCAAATCAACGCCTAAGCAGGGGCGGACTGACCATTTGGAAACTCAGGCATTGCCCGAGCGCCCAGGGTCAGTAGGGGGCCCCATGAGATGCCTCTGGTACCTTTTTCATAGGCTTTTTTGAGTTTGGGCAAGGACACAGGGGCCCCATGATCCCCTATTTCCCAGGGGCCCCATGAGTTGTCAGTCTGCCTCTGCGCCTAAGTGTCTTTTCTCTCTGCAATCTCCTTGCTCGGATATCTGCATGAGTCACTTCTGACAGGTTTTCCTGACACCAAGAGCTAAAAATCTTACAGGGGAGGGAGCTCCAGCACATAACCTTTGATTGACAGCCTCCACTCTGTACCTGTGTGTTATGTGAAGGGGATGTGCCCATTCCCTCAAATCAGCTCTCAGAGCTCTTGTACAGTGTAACTGCAGCCCCCACCCCTGCTTTGTGAGTCAGGGAAAAATACTTTACATCTGAGTTTTACAAGGATGTGCAGGACAGATGGCAGCAGGTAAACAGGTTCAACGTACGTAGGAGGATTTGCTTCACCTCTGTACCACCTGAGGCTGGTCATTTCATTGGCTATAGGTAAGGGTTTACAACCAATTTAAGCTCAACATTTCTGTTTATACATAAACAAGCATTCTCCAATATTCTGCGCATCAAACCATATTCTAACAACTAGACAAACTGCCAGGGCAGGAACAAAACACTTTTGTGTGTGACAGTTGGACAAAAATCTCAATGTAAAAAGAAACAAACAAGGGATTTTTATGCACTGCTGATGCCTCCTGATCGCTCTCTGATGCAACAAAAGTATAAAGAGAACAATAAAGCCCTGCTCACATCTATGGGTTTTGTACGTGATGTGTTAGAAAAAAAATTCTGCTAGCTGTGTTTCAGGTGTGGGTTTGCAGCAAGTGCATCTTGGCACCACAAGTTAAACACGCCAAAAAAGAGACGTAAATAGTCCCCCACTGGTAATCTAGGGAAAACATCAGCCAATAGCAACCAGAAAATTGTATACCAGGGTTAATAGCTACTCTAGTTACAGTAGTACTAGTAGTGTGGTAATAGCTGGTGGTGCTATGGATATAACATGAGTTGCCCAGGTCAGTGATTTTGGCACCATTATTGTGGCACAGGGCAAAAGAGCTTTCAATATCCCCTGCTTCAACCATATGGTGGCAAAGCTCAGACACTTCCAGGAAGTATGGAAGCGTTCTGCTTAACCATGTCTTCATACACTTTTAATGGTCTATCGCCATGCTGGACTGCTTCACTTGCCAACAGGAATGTTTAAGACAGAAACAGACAGGTGAGCTTTGGAACTATGAGGAAGGGCTAACATTTTGCCCAGTCAGAACAGCTTGACTTCAGGGAATAGTAATGGACACAAACCGCTATGGCACCCCCAAGCATCAGAAAAAGAGGTGTATTTTATAGTGCGGGAAAAGGGTATGTTTTAAGAAAGGTTTAGGGACTTTTTCTTTGCAGGAATAGCAGGTACAGCAGCAACTCAAATAGATGGGCCGCTGTGACCATGCAAACAAAGCAAGCAGGAAACACAGAGAAGTGAACCTACCCTTAGTTATAGCTTTCCTTTAATTACAAATGTCTTGACACAAAAGAAAGAAAATATCAAGCCGACCTAATGATTTGCAATGCTCAAAAGCTAAGTTGTTCCAATCGCTTGAACGACAAATTCACTCTACAAGTAAAAGCACACATAACCAGAATGTTATCTCTGATGCTGAATAGTTAATGTGCAAAATATCTGGAATCAAAAGTTTAGTTGAATAACTGTCATACCCACCTCAAAAAATCCCTTTATTTATTTAAAGATGCTGAGTTACTGCTGTGAATTAACAAGCTACAACATCCTAAAGCAGAAGAGAACTGTCAAACAAATGTCAGTTTTTTTAACAAAAATTTGTTAATTAGTTGGCATTGACCATTCACAAAGAAAGCTGACCTGCGATTTTTTCTTCTCATATTTGAAGTCTTCTTGCTCATTTTTCTCATCTTGGTTTGGTTCCCGAACATTTTTGTACCCCAGGCTGGGTATGACATATTCGACTCCTAAATCTAGATCTTTCATCTTCCTTTAGCATTGATTGCCTCTAGTGATGCAATGTTTGCAAAAACTTTGGAGAAAAAAAAAAAAACACAACTTTAATAAACAAGACTTTATTTAATTTTATTCTTACTAATCATTGAATAATGTAAAATATAACTAAAGTTTTGATTGAAGTGAGAAATTGTTAAAACTAATCAGTTTCTTATTTTTGCAGTCAACCATTAAAAAGGGAAATTTTTTCTTTACTTCCTGTATTGGAAACACATCAGGAAGCAAAAGGAAATATCCCCTTAGGGCTATACACCCCTATGGTCTATTTTAGTGCATAGGCTAGTGTTCGTTTTTGTGGGACGTGAAGAGTAGTGTGATTTGCTCTTTATTTAATACATTGTGCACTTACAAAGCACAGATCAGAAGTACAGGATACATAGTGAAATTACAATTTCACATGGCTGTCTCAAGACAGAGCGCATACAAGAGTAGTGACCTCCCGAAAAGTACGACACTGACAGGAACAATATGCAAAAAGACGTATATTCAGGGGGAGCTCAACCAGTGATACACAACAGGTCTCCAAAAAAGTATAACAGATAATGCAAACCATTCCTAGGCCTGACACCTCAGGCACATAGGAAACAATTATTTTCTAAGTGCCCTAGAGCATTGTTCCGAGTAGTAAAATGCAGGTCAGAGCATACAGTGTAAATGAAGGGCTGATTCAAACATCCTGTGGTGACTTTTTTTTTTTTGCACTGGATCAGTACAAGTCACAAGGGCAAAAGAAAACAGTTGTTTTTTATGTGCCCCATTCACCACAATGCCATGGCGATGTGCAGTGCAGTACAGAAAAATGCAGACATGCAACATTTCTCTCCCAGCACACTGGACAGGATGGCACTTAGTACACTTCCAATAAAGTCAGAGAAAAAAAAAGTAAACAGTTTACTGCTACACAATGGGAGGAGATTGACTAAAGCTGATGCACTCAGAATATGGTGCAACTGTGCATGGTAGCCAATCAGCTTCTATCTTCAGCTTGTTCAATTAAGCTTTGCCAATAAGGCTACGTTCACACTAGCCTTGTTAGCAAGCAAAACTATAAAGGGCTAATTTAGACACACAGCTGGTGTGTGGAGCAGTGGGATCACTGCAGTGCCAATGCGCCAATGATGGCACAATCACTCCGCTTCCTTTTAGTTTTGTTTTTTTAAACCAACTTTATAGAAATGTCACACTGCCACCTCACACTGCAATGAAAAAAGTACAGCTTGTTGTACTTTTTTTCACTGCATACCGTCCATACACCACTATGATGGCATTTTGCATTGTCCCTCTGGAATGCACCGGATATGAATAAACCCCAAGGGCTCATTCAAACAAGCACATTTTTCAGTACAGTGTAAGCAAAGTAGTATATTTTTGTGCTTCGGAATTACTGGTGCTACTTACAACTGCCCACAGACATGATGATATATGGTGGCTGTACACAGCACCAAGGACTACCAGGAACAAAAACATGCTACTGGAGAAAGAGCAAAACATTTTCAAGTGTTACATTTGTTTAAGATTTGTCAGTATTGCAATCATGTTTCATTTGAACACATATTCTTGGAAGCTTGTCTGATTTATAGAAACTGTTATGCCTTCAAACTGTACAAGCCTGGACTAGTCCTGAAGGATGCTAACCATACTGCAAGCCCACAGGAAGAGCACAGTCAATGCATACGTCTCTCTTTATTTCAATTAGAAAGAAGCTCATTTGATTTCTAGCTGCATATCGCTTGTTAAGAAAAGTGACATCATTGCCTGCTAAATGAGAATTGAGAGAACATAATGAGCAATGAGAGAAGCAAGAAAGGGGATGAACAACACACGACTGTGGGTAGGGACTTACTAAACAAGTTATCTAACAGTAATTAGTCACATTCAAGCTGGCCTTGCTCTGTAATGCTGACATCATGTCTTGTAGCTTATCTCAGCCACTTCTTCAATTCAAATGAGTCAAGAAGATACCCCATCATATAAATCACAAGTTGTTTTTGTGCCCTATTTGCAAATCTGTGTACATTGTGCAACTGGTGTCACACCCGTCACAATTTAAAGTGGTTCTAAAGTCTAAAAGTTTTTCCCCCTTTATGCATCCTGCACATTAAAGCAGAACTTTATTAGTCAACAATGACTATTTTAAGCTTTATACTGCTAGTATTAGTAAAAAGATAGGAGCTATATCAGATTTACTTGTTTTAAACTTTTTTTTTTTCAGTTGCTTCCTGGTTTTAATGCCTAGGCAAATTATGTCATACATCCCAGGAGTCTTCAGAAGGGGAGCAGGGGCTTTCTCAGTTAAGCACACCCGCCTGCCTGAGCTAAGGGCAGATGGATTCCAGGAAGTAATTAGTACATGAATCTTCTGCCCTTCTCAAGATGGCCACGACTAAAAATGCTAAGGGTGTTTTTCAAAGTGATTTCCCGGCAAACTAAATCAGAGACATGGATGGATATGGGAGCTTGCCTTAAATATTAATTAAATCAAGGTTTTCATTTTTGGTATTCCGGTGCAGTGGAGTTCCTCTTTAAATTTAAAAAAAAAACTCACTACCTGTCTTACTGATCTCCATCCTTAAAACACTTACCTGGTTTACCATGTCATCACTACCCTCAGGAGAAACTGAGGGCAGGGGGATCTGTAAGCACCTGCTGCTGTCATGTAAGGAGGGAGCAGGGGCATGGCCTACTGATGCTATTTGTGTCTATGGATGCACACAGCAAGGCACGGGAGTGTGCACACACAGATGTCTCCCTGACGCCCAGCTTGCCAAGAAGAAATCTAGAATAGGGAGAAGCTGATAGCGCTGGTAGGGGACTGCCAGAAGAAAAACCAAGTGACCTCTCTATGCAATATCGTTGCACTGAGCAAGTATTACCTATTCTTTTATTTTAAATATAAAACACACACACAGTGTGTTCAGAATATAATGAGAATGAAGTTCCTACGCTCAAGAAGAGCTCTGTGAAGGGAGAAGCTGACCAAGGTCACCATTGGGGTGGGGTGCCAGGCACACGTTAGAACACTGATCTGTTGCATTCCAGCCCTGTCAGAATCAAGACATTGTTTTGTTGTTTTCGTGACACCCTGTTTAATAGCCTTGTATTAAGGAAAATGCAATCTAGTTTGGAAGAGCAGTACGCGATAAAGGTTTGTGTGGAATTGGGTAAAAGTGCATTGAAAACTTTTGAAATGGTGAGAAAAGCTTATGGAAAATCTGTATTATCTCAAATCAATGGTCTTTTTTTCCCATTTGGAATTGTCCATAAGGAATTTGTACCTACTGGTCAAACTGTGAATCAAAGCTTTTATATGGAAGTTCTTGGTCGCTTGAGACAAAGTTTTTTTTGTGTGCGTACGGAGATCGGCTCAACTTGGATCCTTCATCATAGCAACACACCAAGTCATCGTGCTTTGGCAGTCAGAATGTTTGGCTGAAAAACATCAGGGTGCTTCCCCATCCACCCTACAACCACAACCTGGCTCCTTGCGACTTTTTCATATTAACAAAGATGAAGAAGGGTTTCCCCATCCACCCTACAACCACAACCTGGCTCCTTGCAATTTTTTCATATTAACAAAGATGAAGGGTTTGAAAGTACACCATTTTGGTAGTGTGGATAACTTCCAAAGAGCCACTACGCAGGATCGGAATGCCATCCTACTTTAAGACTTCCAGGGATGCGATAAAGAATTGAAAAATCACTGGGAGCATTGTGTACACTCACAAGGTGCATACTTTTAAGGAAGAAATGTTCAATTGTTGAACAAATTTTCAAAACATCATGGTCATTACTTTTTGGACACTTTGTGTATATACAGTCTTTAGCATCAACAAAAATGCATCTTACAAACTATCTCCCACCTATGCAAGATATAAACATCTCTAACCTTTATACCAACACAATGTCATTTGACATCTGTATTTACCCATCAGTACCACCAGTATCTTAAAGTGGCGTTCCAGACATTTTTGTGTTTATTAAAAGTCGGCAGCTACAACAATTGTAGCTGCTGACTTTTAATATACACACACTTACCTGCCCCAGGTACTAGCGATGTACTCACCCACGCAGTCCCTTCTGTCCTCCAGTGTTGGCATCTCTATTGCGGGCACCAGGCTGCGACACCTTGCGGCTTCACAGCCTGATGTCCACTGCACATGCGCGAATTGTGCCGCACCTCCTGATTGGTCCGGCAGTCTCCTGGGACCTGTGAAAAGTTCCCAGGAGACGGCAGGAGCAAGGAGGGGGCTGAACTTCCAGCTCACTTTGCCGCGGCAAACTGAGCCGGAAGTGGGAGCAGGTATATGTCAAAACCAGGTACCCGCTCCCCCCCAAAAGGTGCCAAATATGGCAGTGCGGTGGGAGGAGGCACATAAGAGGAGCTTCCACTTTTGAGTGCAACTCCACTTTAAAAAAATTAGATGCAAAAATGAAACAAGTATATGTGTCACACATGCAGAATCAAAAATGAAAAGATATGGCAAAACAAAAGTTCCAAGGGAAAAAAAAACAAGTGAAAACAGAAAATGAGAGCATCACCTACACTGGACAAAACATCCCCCCCCCCCTCCCTATACGGAGCTGAACAATCAGCTGAGGCCTGGAGAGCTTACATCTGAGGTCACCTTGTGCCATCCCGATTATCGCTCTAGCTGTCACGGCCACAGCCTCCTCACACCTAATGAAGAAGTCATCAGAACAGGGTGACACCTCCATGGTACCCTTCCCCCTGCACAGAGAGAAAGAATCTGGTCTGTGCAGCCTGTTACCAACCTAACACACAAGGTATCATGGCAGTGATCATGAACACCTACGTGTGATGTGTCTCCCCTACGCCCGATGAGCCACATACACAATGCGGCAGCCTCGCATCCCGAGCCTGTGTGCCATTCAGGCTGGAAGAGGCTCCAGCGAGCGTACCCCCTCCTTCTCTTCTATGGGAACAACACGCCCAGAGCGCCCCCTGGCGAGGAAGGAAAAAAAGGGAAGCAGAGCGGTACAGAAGAACAAAACATCGCTCGGCCCCGGCTCAGGTAACGGGCCCGGCTCCCTTCTGAGGCTCCAAGGTTCAGCTAGTCCCGGCTGTGTGGACTGTTCATGGCTGAGGGCCTTGTATATTACCTGTAACAGATTGTTGTGTGACCGTCATGGAGCTGTCCATGGTAATAATAGGGAGGTGCTGGGAGAAAAGAATAAAAGGCCCCTTCACTCTCACAGCCGCAATGTCACCCTTGCCTGCCCAGCCTGGAACATGACACCGAGATGCGTCACTCCCCTTCCTAACACTGCGTCTTCCATGGTTCTGTCACATCACTACAGGACAGCAGCTATGGTCACTAATGCTGGGACAGCTCTGTCATCCTCACAGCCGGTGAGGAAAGCTAAGGCCCCATTACCTGGCAGAGTACGACCGCAGCTAGCAGAGACTAGACAACTTCACAAGCTCCGCTCTTCACTCTTCCACTGCGGCTCTTCAACTCAGGAAAACAACCAGCCGGGCTGCGGGTCAGTCAGCGGAGAGATACACTGCGCATGCTCGTTAGCCGAGTAGGCCGGCAAAACCCCGGGGGGTGATGGGAAGGATAGTCTACCGGTATCGGCTGCCCAGCGGTACAGAATAGGCGACGTGACTTCATATCCCAGAATGCAGCGCAGGCGAGAGAGGCGTGACTGCACTGTCAAAGAAGGCAGAGGGCGTGTCGCGGCTCTGTGGTCGCGCCTCTAATGCGCGTGCTGCGGCAGCACTCTCTGGAACGTTCTGTTTGTACATCAAATCGAGGCCATTTTAGGCCTGGGTGTGACGAGGCGCTGCTATTGTGTCTCCAGGATATATGCAGTCTCTGGCAACAGAACCAGGGACAGCAGTTTGTGTCATTCTGTAGAATGAAGGTCGGTCTGATGGGTCATGTAGAAAAAGAAATATGGTTTACTGTGTAGTTTTCCATGGATTTTAAGGTCTGAAGAGAAGACAAAATGTTGAATACAGATAAACCATTTCAGGGCCACAGCCTTCCCCAGAACTGGTTTATTGTTTACAGGTACTTATATATGTACACAGTGCTCTACACGCATATACACTCTGCGGCCACATTATTCAGTACACCTCGCTAGTACCCCTTTTGTCTTCAGGCCTGCCTTCATTCTTCATGGCAGATTCATCAAGGTGTTGGGAACATTCCTCAGAGATTCTGGTCCACATTGACATGAAAGCATCACATGCTGCAGATTTGTCAGCTGCACATCCATGAACCATTGATACAAGGCAGGATGGATCCATGCTTACATGTTTATGCTGAATACTGACTCCATCATCTGAATGTTGCAGCTGAAATCGAGTCTCATCAGACCAGGCAACATTTTTCCAGTCTTCTATTGTTCAATTTTGGTAAGGCTGTGTGAATTGTAGCCTCCATTTCCTGTTCTTAGCTGACAAGAGTGGCACTCGGTGTGGTCTTCTGCTTCTGTAGCCCACCTGCTTCAAGGTTCGACGTGCTGTGCTTTCAGAGATGGTATTCTACATACCTTGGTTGTAACTAGTTGTTTTTTGAGTTACCATTGCCTTTCTATCATCTCCAACCAGTCTGCCCATTCTCCTCTGACATCAACAAGGCATTCTCCACACAACTGCCACTCGCTGGATATTTTCTCTTTTTTGGGCCATTCTCTGTAAACCCTAGAGATGATCCTGCGTGAAAATCCCAGTAGAGCAGCAGTTTTTGAAATACCCAGACCAGCCCAACTGGCATCAACAACCATGCCATGTTTAAAGTCACTTAAATCCCCTTTCTTCCCCATTCTGATGCTTGGTTTGAGCTTCAGCAAATTGTCTTCACCACATCTAGATGCCTAAATGCACTAAGCTGCTGCAATGTGATTGGCTAATTAGCAATTTGTGTTGCCAAGCAATTGAACACGTGTACCTTATAAAGTGGCCTGTGAGTTTTCTTTCCTTCCTTCCTTCCTTCCTTCCTTCCTTCCTTCCTCCCTCCCTCCCTCCCTCCGTCCCTCCGTCCCTCCCTCCGTCCCTCCGTCTCCCATTTCTTCCTTCTTTCTCTCTCTGTCTCCCATTTCTTCCTTCTTTCTCTCTGTCTCCCATTTCTTCCTTCTTTCTCTCTGTCTCCCATTTCTTCCTTCCTTCTTTCTTTCTCTCTCTCTGTCTCCCCTTCCTTTTTTTCTTTCTTTTCTTTCTTTTCTTTCCTTTCTTTTCTTTCCTTTCTTTCTTCCTTTCTCCCCTTTCTGTCTCTCTCTCTCTCTCTCCCCGCTTTTTCTCTCTCTTTGCCTTCTCTTTCTTTCTTTTTCCTTCCTGCTTTCTTTCTCTATCTGTCTCTCCTTCCTTCCTTTTTTTCTCTTTCTTTCTTTCTTTCTTTCTTTTTCTTTCTTTCTTTCTCGTTTTCTCTGCCTCCCCTTCCTTCCTGTCTTTCCCTCTCACCAAAGCCCCCCAAATGTTAAAAAAACAAAGAAAAATTAAAAAAATAAAAACCTACTGACACAAGTGGTGGACCTACCATGGGCGCAAAAGGTCAAGCTCCAAGGAAAGGGGCCTATTTTTTGTTGCAGTCCAGGCCGGTCCCCAACCTATGAATCCATAACATTATGGATTAATGTTTCATAACATTAAAACATGACTAAGTGCAATTGAACACATGTACCTAATAAAGTGGCCTGTGAGCTTTCTTTCTTTCTCTCCCCCCCAGAAGTGAATACACCCCTCACATTTTTGTAAATATTTTATTCTATCTTTTCATGTGACAACACTGAAGAAATTACACTTTGCTACAATGTAATGTAGTGAGTGTACAGCTTGTATAACAGTGTAAATTTGCTGTCCCCTCACAATAACTCAACACACAGCCATTAACCACTTGCTTACCAAGCACTTATACCACCTTCCTGCCCAGGCCAATTTTCAGCTTTTAGTGCTGCCACACTTTGAATGACAATTACGCGGTCATGCAACACTGTACCCATATGAATGTTTTAGCATTTTTTTCACACAAATAGAGCTTTCTTATGGTGGTATGTACTTGCTGCTGAGTGTTTTATTTTTTGTGCTATTAACAGAAAAAGAGCAAAAATTTTGAAAAAAAAAAGTTTTTCTTTGTTTCTATTATAAAATTTTGCAAACAGGTAATTTTTCTCCTTCACTGATGTGCGTTGATAGGCTGCACTGATAGGCAGCACTGATGGGCACTGATAGGCGGCACTGATGAGGTGGTACTGATAAGCGGCACTGAGGAGCTGACACTGATAGAAAACAATGATGGGCACTGATAGGCGGCATTGATGGGCACTGATAGGCGACACTGATGAGCACTGATAGATGGCACTGATAGGTAGCACTGATGGGTGGCACTGAGGGGCACAGGTGGGTGGCACTGCTGGGCAAAGATGGGTGGCACTGCTGGGTACTGATCATCAGGGCCCTGATGATCGGTGCCGATCCCTCCTCTGACAATTGCCGGTTATCGACACTACTTTCACAGCGTGAGGAAAGTGCAACCGATAACCAGAAACTGCATTTACCGGTGATCTGCTGTGTCATTGGACATGGCTGATCACATAGTAAAAGGCTGCTGTGATTGGCCATTTACCACATCACTTGATCAGCTGTAGAGGTCACATAACCTAAATGCTCGCCTCCACCTCCCAGCTTTAAAAACCTTTAAAGGGCCGGCAGTGCCAAATGCCTCCCAGCATATCTTTGGAGTGTGGGAGGAAACCCACGCAGGCACAGGGAGAACATGCAAACTCCCGGCAGGTAGCACTGTGGTTGGGCTTCAAACCAACCGCCCTAGTGCTGCTAGGTGGAAGGGCTAACCCACATAGCCAATGTGCTGCCCATGTCATAACTGTGCAACAGCTTTCCCCCTGTAGTGAGTCCTAGGATATTAAACACCTTTTGGAGGAATACATTGGGCTGTCCTTTAGTTGTAGGTGTGAGTGTAAGGCCCTATTCACACCTATGCATTTTATGTGCATTTTAGGTGAGGCATGTTAAAAAGAAGTCCTGCATGCTGCATTTTTTATGTGCTTTCACCAAATCTACAGAGCTCAATGGTAGCACATGCAAAACAGACAGCAAAGATGTGAACCAGGCCCGAAATGTTCTGTAGGACAATTTGTTATCCCGTCTGTTACGTTGTGAGTAAAATCCTAAAACAGAACTAGAGGCACTATATTTTCCTTCTCTCCATGTGAGTCTGCAAGGGGTCCTTCACCAGCACCGGCCTCTTCTCAATGAGTTTGTGAAGAATTTATCCCAAGCTACCTTGCCCCCAAACCCATTCAGCTGCTGAACACTGCAATATCCCCCTGGAAATCCAACTACAGCGGAACTTTAACCATAACACATAATAATTAAAAGAGAAGTGGGCAGCATAGTTGCTAAATGGTTAGCACTTCCGCCTGGCAGTACTAGGGTCGTCAGTTCGAATCCTAGCCATGGCACCACCTGCCTGGAGTTTGCATGTTTTCCCTGTGCCTGCATGGGTTTCCTCCGGGTACTCCGGTTTCCTCCCACACTCCAAAGAAATGCTGGTAGGTTAATTGGATCCTGTCTAAATTGTCCCTAGTATGTGTATGAATGTAATTTAGGGACTTTAGATTGTACACTCCTTGAGGGTTATGGACTGATGTGAATGTACAATATATATGTAAAGCGCTGCTTAAATTGATAGCGCTATATAAGTACCTATAATAAATAAATAAAAGAGGATTAGGAAAAATAAACATTCATGCTCACCTAGGTGGGCACATTCATCCTCACCATATACTGGAAATGACACAGCGGATACGATGTAAGATTCATCTCCCTACACATTTCATCAATCGGATGTCATCAGGGGCAGATCTTCTCACTGGGTGTTGGTCTTCAGGTATCTTCATTGGCTGGCATGGGATGACATAACTCCTGCATGTTTTCAGCCATCCTGATACACAAGGACTGTGCCAGCGATATAAGCTGAGCTGCATATGAGCATTTCAGTTTACATTCCACAGTAGACTGCCAGCAGAAAGGTAGGTGTATTTTATTTCAGAAAAGATTATGCATATCTCTTCTGTGATAAATAGCCTGCCTGCTCACAATATTTTGTAAAATACTCAGTTCCACTATAATGGTCAATCAAACGTTTACATTTAAAGTGGAACTAAGCCTTTCAGTTTAGCAGGTGCAAAAAACAGTTACAGTCCTGGCATGTGCCGGAAATGTAACTGTCACATTTTCTTGTGCTATCAATCAAACTGTCAAACCATCAAATGACTGATGTCATAATTGATTATATGTACAGAATCGTGACAGTTGAAGATCAAACCGATGCTAAGATGGCAGCTTCCTTGACTGAAAACGAAAGGAGGGTTTAGTTCCACTTTAAAACAGCTAAATACATTATGTGTACATCAAAATAAAAGGTGTTCAAAGTCTAACAGTTCACTTTCTTTCATAAGCAACATCCTATGTACAGTTGCAAGAAAAAGTATGTGAACCCCTTGGGATTACATGGAGTTTTGCATGAATTGGGCATAAAATGTGCTCTGAACGTCATCTAAGTCACAACAATAGAAGAACACAGTCTGCTGAACATAATACTACACAAACATTAGATGTTACCATGGTTTAATTGCACATAACATGTAAACATTCACAGTGCAGGGAGGAAAAAGTATGTGAACCTTTGGACTTAATAACTGGTTGACTCTCCTTTGGCAGCAATAACCTCAACCAAACATTTCCTGTAGTTGCAGATCAGACCTGCAGAACGATCTGGAGTAATTTTGGACCACTCCTCTTCACAAAACTGTTTCAGTGTAGCAATATTCTTGAGATGTCTGGTGTGAATCGCTCTCTTAAGGTCATGCCACAGCATTTCAATCGGGTTGAGGTCAGGACTCTGACTGGGCCACTCCAGAAGGCGTATTCTGTGCTGTTGCAGCCATTGTTTTGTTGAATTACTTGTATGCTTTGGGTCATTGTCCTGTTGCATCACCCATCCTCTGCGGAGCTTCAGTTGGCGGACAGATGGTCGTACGTTTTCCTGCAAAATGTCTTGATAAACTCTGGTATTCATTTTCCCATCAATGACAACAATCCGTCCAGGCCATGAGGCAGCAAAGCAGCCCCAAACCATGAAGCTCCCTCCGCCATGTTTTCCAGTTGGGATGAGGTTTTGATGTTGGTGTGCTGTGCCTTTTTTTCTCCACACATAGTGTTGTGTGTTCTTCCCAAACAACTCAATCTTGGTTTCATCTGTCCACAGTATATTTTGTCAGTAGTGCTGTGGAACATCCAGGTGCTCTTTTGCAAGCTTCAAACGTGCTGCAATATTCTTTTTGGACAGCAATGGATTCCTCCGTGGTGTCCTCCCATGTACTCCATTCTTGTTTAAGGTTTTCCTTATTGTAGATGTGTCAACAAAAATGTTAACATGTGCCAGAGATTTCTGTAGGTCTTTAGCTTACACTCTGGGATTCTTCTTTACCTCATGCAGCATTCTGCGCTGTTGTCAGGAATGAACTCAGCACTGGTGGTGGGACTCACCTGCTGTGTGGGCTGCAGTACCAGGGCTGACCAGTGGGTGCTCTCAGCAGCCAGAAGCTCACTCCTGCAATCAGCCAACACCTGGGGCTGATTGCAGGAGGTGTATTTAAGGAATGGCCAGACCTGCAGTCAGTGCCTTGGTGTATGTTTCCCATGAGCCCCTGTACCTGGTATCCTGTGTTCCTGCCTATCTGCCTAGTTGCTGACCCTGCTTTAATCCTGACCTCTGCTGACCGTCTCCTGTTGCTTGCCTGACCATCCTTCTGCCTGATCCTCTGTACCGCGCTGCCCGTGAGTTACTGAACCCGGCTTGTGACCCTGACTATTCTCTGCCTGCTCCTCCGGTACCTCACTGCCCGCACGTTGCTGACCTGGCCTGCCTGACTACGCCTGACGCTACCCAGACGATCCATCCATCCCGCATGGATCCAGTCACTACTGTCCAAACCTGCCAGCCCCTTCACATCAGGCTTTCCCCCGGTACATACCCTCGGCAGACCCCTCTACCACAGTTGGGTGCACTCAGGGGCCGTGACCTGGTCTCAGTCCTGCGCCAAGTCCATCCCCACCATCAGGGGCTCTGGTGAAAAGGCAGACTGGGGCTTAGACTCCGCGCCCTGGGGAATCCTGTTCTGTGGGTCACTAGAGATCCCGCCGGGCGGTGCCTGACAGTACCTTATGGCCCGCCTGACCATTCCACCTCTCCAGCCCTGACTACGCCTGTGTTCCTGAAGCCTGCTACTTCCCTGTGTCAGTCCACACATTTCTGGTTACACCCGGATCCCTGACAGCTGTGCTCTTACAGTAATTTTTACAGGACGACCACGCCTAGGGAGAGTAGCAACAGTGCTAAACTTTCTCCATTTGTAGACAGTCTGTCTTACTGTGGACACATGAACATCAAGGCTTTTAAAGATACTTCTGTAACCCTTTCCAGCTTCATGCAAGTCAACAATTCTTGATCGTAGGTCTTCTGAGAGCTCTTTTCTGCGAGGCATGGTTCACATCAGACAGTGCTTCTTGAAACCAGTAAACCCAAAACAGGTGTGTGTTTTTTAAGGGCAGGACAGCTGTCAGCAACACATCCAATATCATCACACTGATTGGAGTCAAGGTTGGCTCACTCCTGGCTCCAATTAGCTCTGGGAGAAGTCATTAAGCCAGGGCCTCACATACTTTTTCCTCCCTGCACTGTGAATGTTTACATGTTATGTGCAATTAAACCATGGCAACATCTAATGTTTGTGTAGTATTATGTTCAGCAGACTGTGTTCTTCTATTGTTGTGACTTAGATGACGTTCAGAGCACATTTTATGCCCAATTCATGCAAAACTCCACGTAATCCCAAGGGGTTCACATACTTTTTCTTGCAACTGTAGAAAAGCCTGTCCCCTGCCAGCATGCTACAGAGGGGACCTTTGCTCCCCATCTGGAAGCAATGATCTCATTGCAGAGGTTCAGCATGCCCTTTATGGAAGGTGAGTGTCAGACCTCTGCAGAGAGAACACGGCTTTCACACAGAGAGCAAGCCAATGTCATGTACCAAGTGTCACGTCTTTGAAAATGGTACACTAAGCTCATGGCAGTAGCAGCAGCCCTGAGCTTGTTTCTGTTTATTCGGTAGGCTCCAGGCTACGGGAATGTGATCTGAGCATCTGTACAGCTGGCCAATCACTTTTATGGGTTTCATAGGGTGCAACATTGTCAGCATGTCAAGCTGGAGGATATAAAAGGACATTTTTCCCAAATATCCTCTGCAGAGTGTGAACCTAGAATTTCAAGGTTTAATAATTGTATATTTAAAGTGGAACTGTTCCTATAACAACTTGCTAAGAAATAATTTAGCAAGGAACATACAATCTACATTATTAATTATGCTAGCAAAATTAGTGCATGCTGTAAATAGCCTCCAGCATTGCTCCTGTTTCTTCTTGGTGAAGGCTGCCATTTTGCTAAAGCCCAAAGCCCCTGAGCAGCAGTAACTCTTTAGGCTGTCAGAAGATTGGACTTTACAATATCAGCACAATGCTGAAAAATAGTGAGTGTCTGAGCAGGTCAGAGCAGGGTGAGACAGTGTATTACAGGATTTTAAACAGTACAGACACTTGTTTTTAATGTTTTACATAACTATACCTGCTAAAGGTTCCAGCCTGAAGTGATTTAGCAGGACTTCATTTTCTGAGTAAAGTTCCACTTTAATTTGCATTTCAGAGCTGTCAGACTACTAGTTGCAAAGTCAGTAAACGGGATCGAGCACAGTCTGAAGCAGAGGGGGTCCAATAGCCATTATTAGGCTGGGGTTGGCTGGTAAGTTGAACAGGATAGCCCTATTTATATTTCATATGCGATGCCCGTCCATGTTCACTGTTGAAAAAGACAGTTATAGACCTGGGTCGGTGACCAGTTTTTTTAATGTATTTTTTGAGGTTTGTGGGTGTATTGGACACCCTGGCTGCCGTTGTGCTATATGTTGGGTGTCAGTGCGCTCCTGTACCTTTAACGAGGGGTGGGCTCCCTTAGGTCCACCTGCCCTTGATCTATCCATTAAATGCATGTGCCTCTACTATGAGGACTCTCAAGATTTATAGAGTTAGGACCACAAATACTCAGAGTGCCGTAATGTGGCTCTGTGGCTTACGTATGTATTTGCAAATGTGTGCTAACGAAAGCCCTGTTTTTAAACGCATGTTCTTAGACAGGTTAATTTGGTTTTTGATAGTTAGGTAACTGGCTGGCAGTTTGAACTGGCTTTCTTATCCCCCCTTTTGATAAATGATACCTATCCATGTTCCTTGCTGAAAAAGCCATTATTAGACTGGGGTTGGCTGGTAAGTTGAACAGGATAGCCCTATTTATATTTTATTTTCGGGGTCCAATAGTTCCCTAATGTCCCAATAAGAAGTAAAAGTCACCTGAGCAACGCTATCACATAGGGTGCTTGTTAGCCCCCTAGTGATACCCCTGAAAGAACGGACAGTTTGCGTCTGGAGTTATTCTTCTTTTACTGAACTGAGTAGTGTAATACTTCCACCACTCTGACACACCCTTTACACAAATAAACCACACCAATTTAAAATGACCTTGAGTATATTGAAGGTAAGTGAGCCAACAAAGACAAGGTTATACAACTATATTTACAACTTTATAATAATTTACTATCGAGCACTGCAGTCATAAAACACTCAAATATGGGCCTTTTTTTTATTAAAGTTGACTGGGCCTCGGGGTCCACCATGTTTATAACCTGACCTGTAACAGGACCATCGGAGTTCAAACATAGTAGCTACAAGAATGTTAAAAAAACTACAGAAAGCCTGCAGGGCTGTCAAATTAAAAAAAAAAAGATCTTAAACAAAATAGTGAGACAAGTGTCAATAGTAAAGACGAGAGGACAGTGTCAACAAATTGTATTTTTTCTTTCCTTTCTGTTTTTTTCTAGCTTAGTTAGGGCTCTTCTTTGATGGTACACCAGTGGTTAATCTTCCTTAGGTCTGTCAATCCTTTTAGAGGTGTTTTTAAGATTATACTTTAGAAGAAAAAACAGAAACACTGACAGGTGAAGATAGTTTGAAACAAGTTTTAGCAGGAGAGAGTAGGAAGAATTCTATTTCTATCAGATGTCTTAGAACATGATATAGCAGTATCTGTTTCTGTAATTTATGTAAAAATGGGTTTGACAATGCTTTTTCACCAATCCTTGTTTGCTGGTCCTAATATCAATGGGACCCCCTTCAGCTTAATAGATCAAGCTCCAGATAGACTGACCTGATGTATGAGGTATGATGAAAGACCACCAGGTCCGTACTGAGATGTAGAGACAGCAAGTAATGATTGGCCAAATGTGCCTTCACTCACTGAGAAGTCTCAATAATTTGCTGGAGTCCTTGCCCTAAATTACCAAGAAGGGGTTAAAGAAATTCAGTATTCACTATTTAAGATGGCTGCCATCCTTTTTCTGAGGTAATGGTGGCCTAAGGTGAAAATGACAGCTTTGCTGATTGTTAAAGATGGCTGCCATCCTCTCTCTGAGGTAATGGTGGGCGAGGGTGAGACTAATAGCTTTTTCACTTGAATCCTGTAGCTTGCCCGAGGCCGCCAACGCCTCTGTTTTAATGGGTATCAGATTGCCGGTCCTGGCCACTCCTTGGCAGATTCATCTGTTTCCACTGCAGGACAGGAGAATCCTCCAGGATGGTGCTCAGATATCTGCATCCTTCCTCTTCTCCCGTCTGAACTTTCCCTGAGGCATTGCTCCTCATTGCTTCGCTCCTCCTATTTTTCTCATCCTCCTTTATTTGGCAGCATCTCCTTCTTGCTAATCTATAATAGCCAACGAGGGTGATATAAAGTGCCTATAGAGGCTGTATTTATAGTCACACTGTGTAAGGGACCACCCGGCGGTACCACTAGCACTCCACTGATCGGTCGTCCCCAGCGTACGGAGTCTAAGCCCCAGAGTACTTGTTCACCAGAGCCCCTGATGGTGGGGATGGACTTGGAGTACCCCGGGACCAGGTCGTGACTACTGAGGACACCCGTCAGTGGTAGGGGTAGTTGCCAGGGGCTCCCACGGGAGAGAGCCAGGTATGAGGAGGTCTGGAGACCCCGTTGAGAGGGATGGATGGATGGCTGAGCAGGTGCAAGGTCAGACAGGCCGGGTCAGTAACTATGGGGACGGTGCGGTACAGAGCAGCGGGCAAAGAATAGTCGGGGTCACACGCCAGGTCAGCAACAGCAGGTCAGATCCAATAGGGGGCATTCAGGAGAGAGGTCAGGCAAGCAAGGGTCCAAACAGGAGAAAGCAGCAAGGTCAGGGCACAATCCGGGTCAGTAACTTACTAGAAACAGGTTCACAGGATACAAGGAGACCAGAAGGCACTGAATGACAGCTCAGGGCCGTTTAAATATCCCGCCCTGCGCTGTCATTGGTGCCAGGCGCGCGCCCGCGGTCTCTACTGCGCATGCGCGAACTCGATTGCCGTGGTCGGCCAGGTCCCAGCGCCCGCGTCCCTGCACAGGGCGGTGCACTGCGCCTGCGCCGAGCCCAGCGCCGCGGCGATCCCCAACATTGCCCCCCCCCTACGGGCAACCTTCGGATGCCCACCCGATCTCTCCACCACGGGTGATTGCGAAGAAACTCCCGGACTAGTCTGGGTGCGTGGACATTATGAGCCGGTTCCCAGGAATTGTCCTCTGGACCATAGCCCTTCCACTTAATTAGGAATTGGGTCTGGCCCCCCCTTCTTCGGGAATAAAGAATTGTTTCCACCTCAAATTCCTCTTGTCCTTTGACAGTTATGGCCTCCGGAGGTCTGGATTCTCGTTCTGGGAAGGCATCTGGGATCACTGGTTTCAGCAAGGACACGTGGAAGACCGGATGAATTTTGAATGTGTCAGGATGGATAAGCTCATATGCTACCTCGTTGACCATCCGCTTTACCCGAAAAGGCCCCACAAATTTAGGTCCCAATTTTTTCGAGGGACAGAGCATCTTTAAATTGGTTGTGGCCAACCACACCTTCTGCCCAGGCCGCAATGCCAGATCCCCTCTTCGTTTCTTGTTAAACGCATTCTTATTGTCCTCTTGGGCCCGAGCGATGGCTTCCTGGAGTACTTTGTTGTTAGCGGAGAAGAAGGTTAATGCATCCTGCGTTGCCGGAACTGGGCATTCAGAGACCAAATCAGGGAGAAAGACAGGGTGAAACCCATAATTAGAAAAGAATGGGGATTTCCCCGTTGCAGAATGGCTTGCATTGTTATAAGCGAACTCCGCCAAGGGTAAGAGTGGCAACCAATCATCCTGCAGGAAAGACGTGTAGCAACGCAAGTATCGCTCCAGGGTCTGGTTAGTCCTCTCGGTCTGACGAGAGCCCTCCAAAATGTAGACGTAAATTGGACCCCTCGATCAGAGACAATGTCCTCAGGTACTCCATGTAGTCTAACGATCTCCCGGATAAATATTCGCGTTGTCTCGACTGCTGACGGAGTCTTCCTTAGTGGTACGAAGTGAGCCATCTTGGATAAGCGATCAACGACCACAAGAATTGCTGTGTGGTCTCGCGACGGTGGGAGCTCAACTATGAAGTCCATCGCGATCCTCTGCCAAGGCCGTTTGGGAATCGGCAAAGGCCGCAACAGCCCCCAAGCTTTGCTCCTCGATGGTTTGCTCTTCTGGCAGATGGTACAGGATCTCACATAGCGCTTGCAATCCTTAGCCATGTTTGGCCACCAAAAAGAGCGCCGGAGAAGCTCCAGAGTCTTGACTGGGCCAAAGTGTCCTGCCAGCGGGTGATCATGGCAATGCCCCAAAACCAGGGTCCGGACTTCCTCAGGCACCATGATTAAATCTTCCTTCCATAGGAGTCCCCCCTTGTTCTGGAGGGACACCCCAACTGGGATTGACGTGGCCGTAGATGCTTCCATTAGCTTGGAGCGAAGGTCCGTCTGGAGCGCCAAGAAGTTCCCCGAAGACAGGATAGTGTCGGGTACCAGTTCTTCTTCGGAGTCCTCATACATACGGGATAATGCATCGGGCTTCGTATTTTTAGATCCGGGCCTGTAAGTAATATGAAAGTTAAACCTGGAGAAGAACAAGGCCCATCTCGCCTGTCGTGGGCGTAAACGCTTGGCGGTCCTCAGATACTCCAGATTCTTATGATCTGTGAAAATCAAGATGGGGTGTGAGGCACCTTCCAGCAGGTACCTCCATTCCTCTAACGCTGCTTTGATAGCCAACAGCTATCGATCGCCGATATCATAATTCTTCTCAGCTGGGGTGAGTTTCCTTGAGAAGAATGCTACGGGATGGAGTAATTCTTTGGTGCCCTTCCGCTGGGACAGGATAGATCCTACCGCATTCTCCAATGCATCTACCTCCAAGATGTAGGGCAGGGCCGCGTCCGGATGGCCCAGAATGGGTGCCGAGGTGAATAGCTTTTTCAGAGCTTCGAAGGCTTCCTGAGCCTCCGGTGTCCATTTGAACCGGGTTCCAAGTTTGGTTAATTGAGTAATGGGGGAGACCAGACCCGAGAAGTTCTTGATGAACTTTCGATAAAAGTTTGCGAACCCAATAAACCGTTGGACGCCTTTTTTGTCCGTGGGTTCAGGCCAATCTAAAATTGCAGAGACCTTCTAGGGGTCCATCGCGACCCCCGCGGTGGAGATAATCAGACCTAGAAACGTAATGCTGGATTGCTCGAAGCAACATTTATCCGCCTTGGCATATAACCCATGCTGCCGCAACTGCCCCAACACCTTTGCCACATGCATCCTATGATCCTCCAGGGAGGGTCAAAAAATCAGTATGTCGTCCAGATAGACGATAACAAAGATATCCAAAAAATCCCTGAAGATGTCGTTCACGAAATGTTGGAAGGTGGCTGGTGAATTGCACAGCCCAAATGGCATGACCAAGTATTCAAAATGGCCAAACCGGTTACGGAATGCCGTCTTCCACTCGTCCCCCTCTCTTATGCGTTCCAGGTTATAGGCCCCCCTTAAATCAAGTTTTGTGAATATAACCGCAGCCTTTAGGCTCTGAAACAATTCTGGTACCAATGGCAACGGGTAACGATTTTTGATCGTGACCCTGTTCAGCTCCCGGTAGTCAATACATGGTCTCAGGGTTTTGTCCTTTTTTTCTACGAAGAAGATTCCCACTCCTGCTGGAGAAGTGGAGGGGCGGATGAATCCCTTCTGGAGGCTGTCCTCAATATATTCTTTTAGGGCCCCCAATTCAAGCTCAGATAGGGGGAAAATTCGCCCAAAAGGAATCTCAGAGCCCAGTAACAGGTCGATTGGACAGTCATATGGGCGGTGGGGGGGCAGAGTATCGGCTCTCCGTTTACTGAATACATCTAGGAACCCATGATAGGCTGCGGGAATAACCTGTTTCAAATCAGAGTCTCCTTCGGAGCATAGGAGAACCCGGGGCCCCGCGGGGCCCGAAGTGCGACAATGTTCCCGACAGTATGGGGAAGGGAACGAGATTGACCCGGTTTCCCAGTCAATTTGGGGGCTATGGGCCCGTAACCATGGGAGCCCCAAAATGACTGGAAAAAGAGGTGACGCAATAGCATCCAGGCGGAGGAATTCCTGGTGTTGGTTGGCAATGGTAGTGGCAATGGGGGGAGTTTCCTGATTAACTACCCCCGATTTTATCTGGGAACCATCGGCCAAAAATATGTTGAAGCCCTTCTTTCTGTGTTGGAGGGGAATACCCTGCTGGCGAGCAAAATCTAAATCCAGGAAACAGCTGCATGCCCCCGAATCAACTATGGCTGTCACCTCCACGGTCCTTTCTGGAAGCTGAAAGGAGAGGGGCACCACTAAGTATTGAGAAGGACAGGTATTGCTAATAGACAAAGAAGAAGAAGAGGTGCACTTACTCATTTTCTGAGGGCAGGATCGCACCATATGACCAGCTTCACCGCAGTAAAGGCAGAGGTTCTGGGCTCGTCTGCGCTGGCGTTCCTCCGGTGGTAATTTAGGCCGCGCCAGGCTTAGCTGCATAGGTTCTGGAACATCTCCTGGTGGTAGATTCTGGATGCTTGGTCGGGTTGGTTGGCTGGGGCCTTGGAATGGACCCCAGGTATTTCCGCAACCCTGGCCGGGCCTCTCAAGCCTGCGTTCCCGCAGTCTTCGGTCAATTTTAATTGTCAGGGAAATAAGGTCTTCTAGAGATTCGGGAACCTCCACCCGGGCCAGCTCATCTTTCAAGGGATCGGACAGCCCCATACGGAACTGGTGCAGCAGAGCAAACTCGTTCCTGCGTGTGTCCCCCATCCCCCGCCTGAAATCAGAGGCGTATTCCTCTGCCGCCCGCCGGCCCTGTCGGAGCGTATATAAGGTTGCTTCGGCAGAGGCTGTCCGCTGTGGGTCATTATACAAGATGGCCATCGCTTCAAAAAAACTACTGACCGATCCCAGATGAGGATCATTGTTTCCCCTTAACCGGTGGGCCCAATCCTGGGGTTCACCCTGCAATAGTGAAATGACGAATCCCACTTTCACATTTTCGGTCAGAAAGGTACGGGGTTGTAGCTCAAAGAACAGGAGACAGGAATCACGGAATGACCGGAAGCGTACTCAGGGTAAGGGTACTCAGGGTTCCGCCATAGGGAGCGGGGCGGAAGCCCCTGAGGCTGGCTCCTGAGCTACCATGGCCGAGGGTGCAGAAACCGGGGCCTGTGGAGCGGGGTCAGATATAGAGCAAGTCTGGAAGCGATTCTCCAGCTGCATACATCTGTCCTGCAGGGCCGTTACGGCCTGCGTCAAATTAGCTATGTGCCTGCAAATTTCCTCTAGCGGGGAGGGCCCTCCTCTAGGCTCAGTCATGGCCTTCTGCTACTGTAAGGGACCACCCGGCGGTACCACTAGCACTCCACTGATCGGTCGTCCCCAGCGTACGGAGTCTAAGCCCCAGAGTACTTGTTCACCAGAGCCCCTGATGGTGGGGATGGACTTGGAGTACCCCGGGACCAGGTCGTGACTACTGAGGACACCCGTCAGTGGTAGGGGTATTCGCCAGGGGCTCCCACGGGAGAGAGCCAGGTATGAGGAGGTCTGGAGACCCCGTTGAGAGGGATGGATGGATGGCTGAGCAGGTGCAAGGTCAGACAGGCCGGGTCGGTAACTATGGAGACGGTGCGGTACAGAGCAGCGGGCAAAGAATAGTCGGGTCACACGCCAGGTCAGCAACAGCAGGTCAGATCCAATAGGGGGCATTCAGGAGAGAGGTCAGGCAAGCAAGGGTCAAAACAGGAGAAAGCAGCAAGGTCAGGGCACAATCCGGGTCAGTAACTTACTAGAAACAGGTTCACAGGATACAAGGAGACCAGAAGGCACTGAATGACAGCTCAGGGCCGTTTAAATATCCCGCCCTGCGCTGTCATTGGTGCCAGGCGCGCGCCTGCGGTCTCTACTGCGCATGCGCGAACTCGATTACCGCGGTCGGCCAGGTCCCAGCGCCCGCGTCCCTACACAGGGCGGTGCACTGCGCCGAGCCCAGCGCCACGGCGATCCCCGAAACACTGAAAGTGAAGCAAGGGTAGGTCAACACACAGGCCACCAGAAAGTTAAGTACATTATATTTCCTTCTCTTTTAGCCAGAGTTCCATTTGTACAAATTAATCTGTGGTGACAAGTTCAAATCACAGTGTATCACTAAGGTGAGTATGAGTCTGTAAGTGCACACAGGAATTGGTGTTTATCACTGTGGATACAGTACATCAGTAAGATCCAGCACATTATTTCCTTCCATGCAGAAACCTTGTGGTTACAATACACTACAAAAAACTTAGAATCATTTAGTTCCTGGGTTCAAACACCACTTAAAACATGTTTTTGTAAATTCTTTCTTTATATACAGAATCAGAACATTGTGCATAGAATGAAAACGACTAGAATACATTACACATGTCCAATGATTACAGATCAAGGATACAGAAATAAGGGGGTTATAATCCTTGTCAGTTTTGTTGCTGTGTCCCCTTTTTCTTCACTTTCTGTCCAGTAGCCAAAATGCAGAAATCCCTAGTTATCACCCAGGTCACTGGAACTTCTGTCTCCATTTCCCCTCTGTTCTCCTCTATTTCCCCTCTATTTTTTCCTGGGTACAGCTCAACCTTTTAGGATTTGATTTAATTTTCACTCTGTGTGATAAGGGTCATCAGGACAAATAGAGAGGTTGATGCTCCCTAACATGGATACAGGCAAAAATAAATGTTATCCCTCTCCACTCTATCTAAACCTAAAAATAAAAAGTGTTGCCTTTAGTTACACTTTAAATAACTCATTCCATTCTGAGTATGGCATTTCTTTACTATGCTCAAAGAAGTATTAACATGTTTAATGGAATGGGAGTGGTCTGCGTACCACTGAAGCGTTGAATTGTTATCTATAAAATCCAGAATACAAGAGCACTGAGTGATGAGAGGGAAAGACAGGAAGGAAGGGGAGACAGAGAAAAAGAGTAAGAAAGAAAGAAAGAGAAGACAAAAAGAAAGAGAATTAGAGAAAGAGAGAGTGAGAAAGAAAGAAAGAAAGAAAGAAAGAAAGAAAGAAAGAAAGAAAGAGAAGACAGAGAGAGAGAGAAAGAAAGAAACAGAAGACAGAGAGAGAGAAAGAAAGAAAGAAAGAAAGAAAGATAAGACAGAGAGAAAGAAAGAAAGAGAAGACAGAGAGAGAGAAAGAAAGAAAGAAAGAAAGATAAGACAGAGAGAAAGAAAGAAAGAAAGAAAGAAAGAGAAGACAGAGAGAGAGAGAAAGAAAGAAACAGAAGACAGAGAGAGAGAAAGAAAGAAAGAAAGAAAGATAAGACAAAGAGAAAGAAAGAAAGAGAAGACAGAGAGAGAGAAAGAAAGAAAGAAAGAAAGAAAGAAAGATAAGACAGAGAGAAAGAAAGAAAGAAAGAAAGAAAGAAAGAAAGAAAGAGAAGACAAAAAGAAAGAGAATTAGAGGAAGGAAGGGGAGACAGAGAGAGAAAGAAAGAAGGAAGGAAAGAGAAGACAAAGAGAGAGAAAAAGAAGACAGAGAGCGAGAGAGAAAGACAGAGAGAGAGAGAGAGAGAGAGAAAAGGAAGAGACGGAAGGAAAGAAAGGAAGGAAGGAAGGAAAGAGAGAAAGAAAGAAAGAAAGAAAGAAAGAGAAAGAAAGAGAGAGAAGACAAAAAGAAAGAGAATTAGAGAAAGAGAGAGCGAGGAAGAAGGAAGGAAAGAAAGAAAGAGAAAGAAAGAAAGAAAGAAAGAAAGAAAGAAAGAGAGAGAAGACAAAAAGAAAGAGAATTAGAGAAAGAGAGAGCGAGGAAGAAGGAAGGAAAGAAAGAAAGAAAGAAAGAAAGAGAGAAAAAAAGGAAGGAAGGGGAGACAGAGAGAGAAAGAAAGAAGGAAGGAAAGAGAAGACAAAGAGAGAAAAAAAGAAGACAGAGAGAGAGAGAAAGAAAGAAAGAAAGAAAGAAAGAAAGAAAGAAAGAAAGAAAGAAAGAAAGAAAGAAAAGGAAGAGACGGAAGGAAAGAAAGAAAGAAAGAAAGGAAGGAAGGAAGGAAAGAGATAAAGAAATATAAATAAAGAAGGAGAGAGAAATAGAAAGAGAAAGAAAGAAGGAAAGAAAGAATGAAGGAAGGGGAGAGAGAAAGAAAGAAGGAAGAAAGGAAAGACAGAACAAAGAAAGAAATAGAGAAAGAAAGAAAAAAAGAAAGAGAGAATTAGAGAAAGGAGAAAGAGAGAGAGAAAAAAAAGGAAAGAGAAAGAAAGAAAGAAAGAAAGAAAGAAAGAAAGAAAGAAAGAAAAAAAGAAAGAAAGAAAGAGAAGGAAGGAAGCGGAGACAGGGAGAGAAGGAAAGAGAGAGAGAGAGAAAGGAAGAATGAAGGAAAGAGAGAACAAAAGAAAAAAGAGAAAGAAAGAAAAAAAGAAAGAGAGAATTAGAGAAAGAAAGAGAAAGAGAGAGAAAAAAGGAAAGAAAGAGAGAAAGAGAGAGAAAGAGTAGAGAGAGAGAGAAAGAGAGAATCAGAGAAAGAAAGAGAGAGAAGGAAGGAAAGAAAGAAGGAAGGAAGGGGAGACAGAGAAAGAAAGAAAGAAAGAAAGAAAGAAAGAAAGAGAGAGAAATAAGGAAGGAAGGGGAGACAGAAAGAGAGAAGGAAAGGAAGGGAAAGGAAGGGAAAGGAAAGGAAAGGAAAGGAAAGGAAAGAAGGAAGAAAGGAAGGAAGGAAGAGAAGACAGACAGAGAGAGAGAGAAAGAAAGAAAAGGAAGAAAAGGAAGAAAAGGAAGGGGAGACAGAGAGAGAAAGAAGGAAGGAAAAGAGAATTAGAGAAAGAAGGAGAAAGATAGAAAGAAAAAAATGAGAGAGAAAAAAGAAAGAGAAAGAAGGAAGGAACGGGAGACAGAGAGAAATAAAGAAAGGAAGAAAGGAAAGAGTGAAAGAAAGAGAAGACAGCAAGAGAGGAAGAAAGAGAAGAGAGAAATAAAGAGAAGACAGAGAGAAAGAAAGAGAAGACAGAGAGAAAGAAAGAGAGATAAATAGAGAAAGAAGGAGAGAGAGAAAGAAAGAATTAGAGAAAGAAGGGGAGAGGGAGAGAAAGAAAGAAAAGAGAGAACGAAAGAAAAAAAGAAAGAGAAAGAAAGAGAAGAGAGAGTATACAGGAGCCCACTGCAGCAGGAGAGGATAGGAGGTACGGTCAGGTGGCGCATAGAGGAACTGGACTGTGCATTTCTCCCCTGCCGCCAGCAGCTGAAAAGCAGGCATTCAGTGGCAGCAGGAGAGAAATGCACAGTTCGGTTTCTCTGTGTGCTGCCCGGCCACCCCTCCTATCCAGGCGGCCCTTGCCCACCGGGCAAATGCCCCATGTGTCCTATGGCCAGTCTGGGCCTGTTGGGGTCAAATTATATCCTGAGGAGAGGAGGGTAATAGAGAGAAAACTGGCAGCGCACCTTAAAGAATATGTAAACCCAACATTTCATATTCCTGGTATGTGCCTGCTGTACCATGTACTTGTATGAAAAGGTATCCTATTCTCTTTGTATTGGTTCCTTTGTGTGAAATCCCTGGTGTTGCTGCCAGTCTCTCTGCTTTCCGATTAAAAACTGACCACACTAAGCAGGAGAACACACCATGGTCAGTTCTCTAGCTGTGCTGGGAGTTGATCCAATAAATCAGGCATGTGCTGATATGCCCCCCCCCCCCCCCAACTGCACAGCCTTTCACTGGGAAGATCTGCTGCATTTCCTCCCGTAGCTCTTATGCAGCTGAGAACAGAGGGTATGTGATCAATGTGTTCACTTATAAAAAGTGGAAAAAATGTATTTATAATTATTTTTATAAGTATATGCAAATATTCTGCCTTTCATTTCTACTTTAAACTGAATAGGTTGCTTTACAAGGTGAGGGTTCACATAGAGCAGTGAAAAATTGGTATGCATTATTTCTTATCACACCACAATGCACAGATAGTTTGCATCTTTGTTGCAATGCACTACCACACAAATATGTTTTGCACTGCTGCCTAGGTGCATTGGGGTAGTATCAGGGGCGGACTGACAACTCATGGGGCCCCCCGGGCAATAGGAGATCATGGGGCCCCTGTGTCCTTGCCCAAACTCAAAAAAGCCTATGAAAAAGGTACTAGGGGCATCTCATGGGGCCCCCTACTGAACCCGGGTCCTCGGGCAGTGCCCGAGTTTCCAAATGGTCAGTCCGCCCCTGGGTAGTATTCAGAATGTTGCCACATGTTACTGCAATGTGCAGAGTGAATGTGAAGACAGGCTGTAACCAATGTAGAAACACAAAAGAGCAATGGCAGAAAAAAAAAAGTGGTCTATTAACCACCTGCCTACCAAGCACTTTTACCCCCTTCGTGTCCAGGCCAATTTTCAGCTATGAGCACTCTCACACTTTGAATGACAATTGCGCAGTCATGCAACACTGTACCCATATGAAATTTTTATAATTTTTTTCACACAAATAAAGCTTTCTTTTGGTGGTATATAATCGCCACTGGGTGTTTTATTTTTTTGCACTATAAATTAAAAGAGCAAAAAAGTGAAAAAAATTAGTTTTTTCTTTGTTTCTATTATAACATTTTGCAAACAGGTAATTTTTCTCCTTTACTGATGTGCATTGATGAGGCTGCACTGATAGGCAGCACTGATCGGCTCTGATAGGCAGCACTGATGGGCACTGATGAGGTGGCACGGATAGGTGGCACTGATGAGGCGCCACTGGTGGGCATTGATGATGCTGCACTGATATGCAGCAATGATGGGCACTGATAGGCGGCACTGATGGGTGGCGCTGACTGGTGGCATTGACTGACAGCGCTGACTGGCGGCACTGCCTGGCACTGATGTGCACAACTGCTGGGCGGCACTGATGGGTGGCACTGCTGGGCACTGGTATGTGGCACTGCTAGGCACTGATCATCAGTGCCCTGATGATCAGTGCTGATCTACTCTGTGACATTTGCTGGTTATCAGCAGTACTTTCCTCACGCTGTGACAGCCTGAGGAAAGTGCAGCTGATAACTGGCATCTGTATTTACTACATGATCTGCTGTGTCATTGGACACAGCTGATCATCTGGTAAAAGGCCGCTGTGATTGGCATTTTACCTTATCATGTGATCAGCTGTGTCCGTATGACACAGCGTTCATGAAGATCGCCAGGTGAGTGCTGCTGGCGGAGGGTGTGTTCTGGGAGGACATCATATGATGCCCTCCCATAATTGGACAACCGAGCTGTAGCCATCATTCGGCTATAGTGCGGTTGTGAAGTGGTTAAAGTGGTATTTAACCCAAAACTAAACATGTACAGTGGGGCAAAAAAGTATTTAGTCAGCCACCAATTGTGCAAGTTCTCCCACTTAAAAAGATGAGAGAGGCCTGTAATTGGCATCATAGGTAGACCTCAACTATGAGAGACAAAATGAGAAAAAAAATCCAGACAATTATTGGATTTGGAAATAATTTATTTGCAAATTATGGTGGAAAATAAGTATTTGGTCACCTACAAACAAGCAAGATTTCTGTCTCTCACAGACCTGTACCTTCTTCTTTAAGAGGCTCCTCTGTCCTGCACTCATTACCTGTATCAATGGCACCTGTTTGAACTTGTTATCAGTATAAAAGACACCTGTCCACAACCTCAAACAGTCATACTCCAAACTCCACTATGGTGAAGATCAAAGAACTGTCGAAGGACACCAGAAACAAAATTGTAGACTAATACAGCCATCACATCTAAGAATTGGTAAGCTGCAATATAATAAATGTTTGTGTTTGAGTTTGTTACTGCTTTAATTTTTTTTCTTTGTATTTTTTTCTTTATTTTTTTTCCTGAGTATAGATTTTTTGCTTGCTCAAAAATTTTGCTTAAATTCCCCCTATTTGAAAAGATACTGAAATATGGGAATTTCAACACACAGAAACACATCACAACCATTTATTTTTAATGTAAGGACCACATGCACGCTGCCACCTCCCACTATTTGTATGCATGACCTACAGAACTGCAGGCCTTTGTGTGCTATGTTCCTGTGTGACCCTAACAAAAGACTTTTGCAAAGTCGAACTTTTCTGGCACATCATCATGTTTGCTTGACCTTCAGGACAGCTGTTTACTAGCTGTAACAACCAGGGGCAGACTGACCATTTGGAAACTCGGGCACTGCCCGAGGGCCCGGGGTCAGTAGGGGGCCCCATGAGATACCCCTGGTACCCTTTTCATAGGCTTTTTTGAGTTTGGGCAAGGACACAGGGGCCCCATGATCCCCTATTGCCTGGGGGCCCCATGAGTTGTCAGTCCGCCCCTGGTAACAACTTTGTTTCCTCCACAGTCTTTTTTTGCTTACAATCAAAGGGAGTTACAAGCTGGCTTTCTCTGATTCAACCTTTTCCAGTGGGACAATAAGGATGGTGCTTATAAAACAACTCTACTTTTGTTACCACAACATAGTATACTGTATACAATAAAAAGCAATTTTGTAATGTAACTTGTGGACTACATTGTATAAACGTTGTGAAGGATTTAATCTAAGACCCCAAGATGTTTATATCATTTGCTGCACTAAAGCTGGCCATACACATGCAGATTTTCACAAAAAAGTCATACAAAAATTCTTTGAATATTCGGTGAATGGATGAATGTCGTTCGAAAATTGTCTTTTGCTTTTAACATTTGAGTTGGATGGATGTAATTTCTGAACGGTAACCACATATACTGGCCGAAAATTTGTTTGATCGAGAAAAGTTTTCCTTCCTACCCCTTCGAATTTTCCCATCGATTTCACCTTACTAATGATTAGAAATTCAAACGAATATTCTTGAAACAAAAATTCTTGAATGGAAATCTATACGTGTATGGCCAGCTTAAGTGCCAATAGTAGTACTGTATTAGTAGCATTGACATCCTAATAATTCCACTTTGAACTCATACGAGCAGCTCCTGCTGTAATAGTCACTTAGTGATCATTCAGAATAACATTTTAGAACTGTTATAAAATGCATATCTTTGTAGCTCTGTTATGAAGATCATATGCTTGTTTTATGATGTTTGTAAACAGAGGAAACTAATGTAGTAAAGAGAACAATAATAATAAAAATAACAGCAAACATAATATCATAATATCTGGTTTTATGAAAGGCTCCTTGCTATTTAACCTAAATTACCTTTTCTTCTTGACATGTTTGGTGTTTATTATGTTTTCTTTTTTTATAGTGATGTTTTTGAAAATTATGACTTTTAACCACTTGCCCTCCAGAGGATTTACTCCCCTTCCTGACCAGGCCATTGTTTGCAATATGGAGCTGCATTACTTTAACTGACAATTGCGTGGTCAGGCAACATTGCACCCAAATGAAATTTGTAATTTTTAGTCACAAATGGAGCTTTATTTTAATGGTATTTGATTGCCGCTGTATTTTTTTATTTTTTTTTTTAAACAAAAAAAGACTGACAATTTTGAGAAATAAACAATATTTTTTACTTTTTGCTAGTAAAAAAATTTTAAAAATCAAATTTCATCATAAATTTAAACCAAAATGTATTCTGCTACATGTCTTTGCTAGAAAAAATCCCAATACGTGTAAATTAATTGGTTTACGTGAAACTTATAGAGTCTACAAATGGCATTATATACTGTGTACTGGAATTTATATTTTTAATTTTTATACTAGTAATGGCGGTGATCAGTGACTTATAGTGGGACTGCAGCAGGCAGTCACTGACATCTCCAGTGACACTAATACAGTGATCAGTGCTCATAAAAAGCACTGACACTGTACTAACAACACTGGGCAGGAAGGGGTTAACATCTGGGGCGATCAAAGGGTTAACTGTGTGCTGTTTTACAGTGTAAGCACAATGCTTTGTATTGCTCTGCTATGCAGAGCAATACAAAGCAGAGTGCTAGAGCTGAGAGGGGAGAGATCTGTATTGTTTACATATAGACCTCTCCCCCGCCAGTGATACTCAGCAGTCAAGGTCCTACCTTTCTTCAGAGCTTGTGCATCTCCATGTGCTGCATCCATCTTGGGTTTCTGCAAAGCATGGTGGGAACCTTTATGCCTTCAGGCTTCTGCTGCTCCTCCTCAGAAGGGTGTGGTTGAGCATATTTAAACCTGCTGTCTGCAAGTGCTCTCTGCATTCGTGTCCTGTATGTTTCCTTGTTGCAAGCTCTTGTTCTGTTCTCGTTGCTCTCCTGGTAACCGACTCGGCTTGGACAAGACTATTCGCTGCTTTAACCCTTTACCTGACCTCCCGTTGCTGAACCCGGCCCGTGACCTGAGTATTCTTTTCTTACCGTCTAGTACTGTCTGCTCCGTTGTTATTGACCCGGCCTGTCTGTCTACGCTACACGTGTTCCCATCTAGCTCCCACCAGCTGTACGCCATTGGCGGCAGTCGTTACCGCAGCTGGGGTAACTCGGGGGCTGCGACCTGGTCTCAGGCTGCGTCAAGTCCATCCCCACCATCAGGGGCCCTGGTGAAGGGTAGCCTGGGGCTTAGACTCCGCGCCCTGAGGGACTCTGGTCTGTGGGTAGTGGCTGTCGTCAGTCGCGGCGTGACCGTACCATTAGGCCTGCCTGCCCATTCCATCGTTCCTGCCCTGACATCGGCGATCGCCTGGTGCTGGCGGGGAGTCACTGGCCAGGACCTGGTGATCGACAGCTGAAGCTGTCACTGGCAGAGCGCGCACACCCCCTACCAGGAAATGAAAATGACGTATATATACGTGATATTGCGCAGCCGTGTCGCCCTGTAGCAGTATTTCTGCTATAGGGCAGCAGGCAAGCGGTTAAAAATACTTTTGTTTGCGAATAATAATGTCATCAAGGGTTGTAACATAATTTTATCACTGAGATAAATGAGCAAAGGTGAAAGTCCTTAGAAGGGCCAAGTCACAGGCTAAGGAGCAGTCTGGCCTTCATCAGAGCCCCATCTAAGAAGTTATGGGTTTTGCTACTGCTGATTTCCAGGTTGCGTCCCTCGGACTCACCCAAGAAGGCAGATACCAGAGACTGAGAACAGATATACTTAGGATTAATAGTAACAAGCAGAGGTGGACTGACAACTCATGGGGCCCCCGGGCAATAGGGGATCATGGGTCCCCTGTGTCCTTACCCAAACTCAAAAAAGCCTATGAAAAAGGTACCAGGGGCATCTCATGGGGCCCCCTACTGACCCCGGGCCCTCGGGCAGTGCCCGAGTTTCTAAATGGTCAGTCCGCCCCTGGTAACAAGTCTCCTGTAGCACTAGGATGCTGGTTTCAGAGGACAAGTCTGCAGAGTATAGGAGACACGTGTTCAGAGATTGGATGCAGAGTGCTTAGTTAACCACATAGGTGCTGATTGGAACACACAGGGAATCACACAGGGACTGGTTGCAGGTAGCAGGCTGGAATACACAAAGAATCACCCAGAAACACTGGAGACATGCTCAGGAAGTCACTAGGAAAGATGGGGGGCTCGGCTGCTATCATGGACACATTACTAGAACACCAAGCAGCACGTAAGACAGAGCCTGGCCATGGATTCGCTGAGGTACCAGCAGTTGCTGATTGACTGCAGGCCAACAACCTCATATCGGGGGAAAAACAGTGCTGGAGTGTGAAACATGTGAGCATGACACTGATTTTCAAGAAGAGACAGGAAAATGTTGCTTATTTATAGGCCCATGCTGGGTTGTTGTGTACACCTTTTGCCACCAGAAATGGAAATTCCTGCTCATTAGATTGGTCTTCTAATTTTTTCCAGAAGTTCTCTTGTAAAAACTCTGAGACTGGTTATGTCATTCTGATAGGCAGACATGCAGTCAGGAAGTAGGTAATGATTGGAATTCATGGGTCTGTTTCAACAGATCATCTGCATATAAAACTCTACACTGAAATGTACTAAAATTCATGTACTGTGTATAACTGACCTAGGGAGGACTGCTTTTTTTTCCAAAGTAACTTTAGATTTTTTTTCTACATGACCTAATGTAAAGAGGTAGGATTATGTTCAGGTAAATCACTGTCTTTATTGCCAATGTAATGACAATAAAGTGGGGTTTAGCACTGAATCACAATGATCTCTGTAAACAGTCCACATGACTAATGTCATTTTTAGGGGATGGTCACCAGGTTATTTCTAGGAACAGATTATTGAATCAAACAGAAAGCCTTCTATTACAAGAAGTCTATAAAAAGATTCTGCCTCCTGGCTAATTGGGGGCCAATTCATTCTGTTTTGTGTGGAGTTTGTTTCATATTTTGCTTCAACACCCTTATTCACATCACCATAGAACACTTTTTTTTTTAGATACGTTTTTTTTCAGATAAAAAAAAAATCTAGGGTGGCTTGGTGGCCAGGGAAGCCATCCACACTTTAATTTGCCAGCCTCCCGTGTCTTAAGGTTTCATTTACACCAGTGTTGCCCTCTTAAAAATTGATCTGCAGTGGATTGCTTTTCAGAGAATGTTTGACAGGCAATGAGAAGGTGTTATATCACCTCATCAAAGCCTGTTTTAAATTTTAGGAGTCCGCGTTGCCGCACCCACAACTGCGTGCATTGCACATGTTTGTGGGACAGTTGCGGCATTGTCCCTTTCACCGAACGCGACAGATGAGGTAATGTTTGCCGCACTGCAATGCAAGACATTGAAGTTACAGCATGTGTATATCCCCATACAGCTGCCTTTGCAGCTTGGGGGGAGGTAAAAACAAGGCAGCATAACTCTGGTGAAAATTTTTATTTTCCCATGCAGTGGGACTGTGCTCGCACTGCATGGGTTAAGTGCTCATTTTGTCAAAGGGCTCAGGGATAACCTGTACTTACCCTGTCCTCCGATCTAACATAAAACCGCTCTCCCCCACGTCCAGCAAGTGGACTGTTCCTGCCATCCTCACATCTGGAGCCGGTCTATGAGTGTGATGACGTCAGGAACAGCCATTCACAAGACCACTAGTGTGACGGGGGGGGGGGCAGGAGTGGCAGGGGCCGGTCTTGCACTCAAAGGATAGGCGTTAGGTACTTATATCTTTACTTTCAGAGCCCATAGGAAAAAATGAGCATATAACCCATGCAGTTCGGGCACAGCCATACTGCATGGGAAAATAAATTTTTTTCCCAGATTTCTGCTTTAACAAGCTGGAATTTCATGTGATGTCTCTTATCCGTCTCCCTGCAAAGCTTGTTATCTATGAAAACTTCAGAAACAATGCAATATACTGGCCATCCAAAATTGCCACAAGCAAACTCTAAACCGTTTTGTCTCAGTCTTTATGATATCCTTTTTCACATCTCAATATAACGTCTCTCCTTATGTGTCATATTACTTGCTACTACATGCTACTAGCCATTCTTTCAATGGCAACAAGTCACAGATAGGAAAGTTCACATACAGTCATGGAAATTCATAAAGTGTGTCTCAGTTTCCTGATGGGGAACTGAGAGACTAGTTCCCTGTCAAGTCTACCTGTCAGTTGATTGTCAATCAAATGTAAAGTGGACCTAATTGTAAAGTAAACTGTAAGTTCTTCATCAGGCTCTGCCTATCCGTTGACAAATCACTTCCCAAATATGAGCATTGCCACATCTGTGTAATGACATCGCTACTATTCCCACCTCTTTGCGTACATTTAGCTATCAACCAGAGAATCTCATGGCTGACAGCTGAGTACTGTGCAGGAAGCTGTCACATACAGGACAGCCTGACAGCACAGCTTTAAGCACTGTACTTCTGTATGCCAACTCAGAACTGGTCTTAATTGCCACCAGCTTCCCAATCTGAGAACTGATGTATTCCTTTAAGACTCTATTGCTGCCAATAGCAATAGATTCTTAAAGTGGTGATAGTAAGAGCTACCTGAATTTGCCACACGTGTTGGTAATGCTATCAAAAGTGGCGCACATACTTGCCTGAATTAGGTGCAGACAACTTTTATGGAAATTACCTTCAGAAAACTGTTGTAATAATTTTATTGAACTCCCGAGAATATGTGTTTCTCAGCTGTATATTATTTGCCCCTTTTGAGGTTTACTCGGGAGCTTGCTGAAGTCCTTCACAAATAGTTAAGCTATTGTGAGGTGTTAGTTTACCTTGTGTGTATGGTCTTGCAGTTGCGTTTTTCTTTTGCCTTAATCATGTAGTTGAGGTCTTGTGCATTCAGCTTTCACCTAGCTCAGAATATTTTTCCTCGCAGTAACAGTGGATTCATGATCTTTGTCATGTGGTCATCATCTTTGTTGTTGTACATACAGTATATCTGCCTTGTTCCTCTAAGGAAGCACTGGGCATGTAGGTAACATGGTGCAAGCTTTTAATTTTCCCAGAAAAGCACTGTTTTGTCTCTTTTTGTGTCCTGCAGGGCCTACAACAACAGTATCATGAAATGGACTTGCCAATAGTGGTGGGACTCACCTGCCTTGTGGGCTGCAGTACCAGGGCTGGCCAGCGGGTGCTCTCAACAACCAGAGGTTCACTTCGGCAATTAGCCATCACCTGGGGCTGATTGCAGGTGGTGTATTTTAGGGATGGCCAGACCTGCAGTCTGTGCCTTGGTGTGTGTTTTTCCATGGGCCCCTGTATCTTGTAACCTGCATTCCTGTTCCTGTTCCTGTTTCTGCCTGACTTGTTGCCGACCCTGCCTGATCCTGACCTCTGCTGACTTCTCCTGTTTTGATCCCTGGCTTGTGACCCTGACCATTCTCCCTGCCTGCTCCTCCTGTACCTACCTGCCCGATAGTTATTGACCCGGCCTGCCTGACTACGTTGTGCTCTATATGTGTATGTACCTGTGTATCTGTATTAGTTTAGGTTTGGGTTTGTTTCACCTTGTTGTATGTATTTGTGTTAGCTTGGGGTTTGGTGCACTGCGTTTATGTTTGTATTGTTAGTCTTAATAAATTGTCTTATTTATACCATATCTGAAGCTTGCGTTTCCCTGTGTCAGTCCACACAATTCTGGTCACACCTGCATCCCTGACAAACAGCTACTGGGCTTCCCAGACAATTCAGATGCTTCTCTGAAGCAGCCAAAGTTAACAAATGTGGCAATCATGAAGTAACTTAATTTATCCATTAAATAATCAAAGACAGTAAAAAGTGATTAAATTAAAAAGTAAAAGCTTGTGAGCTGCTATTTAAGTAACAAAACCTACATAAGTGCTAATTGTGAATCGCGTGCACCTAACACATACTCATACTAATGTGCTAAATCAATAATATATACCATAATGTGCCGCGCTTCATTTAAAATTTTGCATCCAATTGCTATTACTTATGTTGCATACCACAATAAATAAAACAATTATATGAAATATGAAAAGATGAATAAAATGAATAAAAAATAATAAACCAGTTTCAAATTCCAATAACAGTGTCCATATAATTATCAAAAAAAGTCCATACTGTATATGAAATTTCTTCAAACTTGCATAGTTCACTTTAAAATATAGTAACCCATGCTTCTAAAATAAAATATTTTGTGCGGAAAACTTGCATGGATGTGCTCCCCCAACGGTTGTGCTCTCACCTCAGGTATATGGCCAAACCGTTAAGTGAGGTCATATAACACTTGTGTCCCTTTATATGGGCCAGAGTATGGATGAGATAATATCTTGCTGGAATATAGAGGAATTAATTAATTCCTCTATATTAACCACTGTGGAAGGGAAGATTATCATTTGAGTGGAGAAGGACCCCAAACAGCAATATATCATCTCATCCATACTCTGCCCCATTTAAAGGGACACAAGGGTTTTATGACCTCACTTAACGGTTTGGTCATATACCTGAGGTGAGAGCGCAACCGGTGGGGGAGTATGTCCATGCAAGTTTTCCGCACAAACTATTTTATTTTAGAAGCACGGGTTACTATATTTTAAAGTTCACTATGCAAGTTTGAAGAAATTTCCTATATGGACTTTTTTTGATAATTATATGGACACTGTTACTGGAAATTGACACTGGATTATTATTTTTTATTAATTTTTATTCATCTTTTCATATTTCATATAACTGTTTTATTTATTGTGGTACGGAACATAAGTAATAGCAATTGGATGCATAATTTTAAGTGAAGCAAGGCGCATTGTGGTATATAGTATAAAGTGATACCATTCTATTACCCAGTTTCAGGTACCACCTGATTCTTCAACAAAACCCTAAAAAGGTCTGCTAGAAGCTTCCGAAGTTGTTTTTACCAAACAGGAGAAGGAATTCTTAATCAGGAGGTTGTGATTTCAGTCTAGTTCAGCAAATTATTAGGAACATTTAATTCTCAAAAAATAGCACCAAAGATAACCACATATTAAAGTAAATCCAGGAAGGTTACCATGAAGAAAACAAAAGAAGTGGGCAGCAAACATCCTAATAGAAATGCCTCTCCAAAGACATTCCTTCTTTGTTGGATGCTTTAACAGTGCAAATAACAAGAACACCCACCTACATACTCACTAGATTGTACAGTCTTTTGCTTGACAGCAACATTGACCTGTACCGTAAAATGTCTATATTATTATCAAGGGAGTATATAGGCCTGTGTTGTCTAGCTAACCTCGTTGTCTAAAACCTTCAAAGACTGGACAGCTAATATTGAGACTGCCAATCATGTTGATGTCAATAAGAGTTTGTGTTGAGGCTTTGGGACTCCGTTGCTAGGCAAATACAGCTTTTGATATCAGTTAAGAGGCACCTATGAGACCATTTACAGTATATTTCATTGTCAGGTGCATTTTTTTCTGTAGTTGACCTCCTCAGGTCTTGCATTTGAGCTGCTTAAAGCTGTTTTTGCATTCCTATAGCCTTGTATGCGGAGAGAAGGTTAACAAAAACTTGTTGACATATGCCCTTTAGGTTGCATCATTTAGGAGTGAGACAAATGTAAAGACAGTCTGTGTCCAGGCATTGTGCTAAACTAATTAGATGTGGTTAGCAAGCATAAAACACAATCTTCCTGGTTCCAAACTCAGCAGGCACTAAAATATAATTCAGGCTAGATTAAATTTCACAGCCAGATTATATAGCATTCAAGTTGCTCTGCTTGCCTACCTGCTAACTCTGCTCACTTCTCCTCCTATTGGGGATGCTGCAGCCTTTTGATCTCAGTCTGTTTACAACATTACAATCACCCTGACACCCCATTCCCACCAATAGTGATAAAGTTAAAGATTATATGAGCCATCAATGCGTTCATTTATTTGTTAATGTCTCGTACAATCTTTATTTTTTATTTTTTTATTTATCACTATTGGTGGAATGTGACATCATAATAATGTCACAGCCTAGCCTACAGCTGTGTTTCATTAGGGGTCTTGTTATCTAGTTAGGAGTTTATATATATATATATATATATCTATATATAGATAGATATATATATACTTTGTATTTTGTATATGAAGTTGACACTCCACTTTGATAATTAGATGCTGCTTGGACCTACATATTAGGGGTCCTTCTGGATTACAGTTTTTTTTTTTGGGGAGGGGTAGACAAAGTGTATCCCTCCTGGAGGGGCTCCAATAGGATCAGGAGACCGCTCCAGGATGGAAACTAAACGAATCTATGATTTGAAATCTCTGACCCCTAATGGACTTAACACAGAGATAAATATAAATTACTTTATTAGTGATTATTGATGTGCATAAATACTGGTGTGTCCTTTTTCCTTTACGCTATCAGTAATTCAAGTTATGGTTGTTTTTATAGATTGGTGGATTTTATATACAGTATGTGTGCATTTATTATGGTTGTTAAACTGTATGTGTATTTCAATCATTCTTCAATTTGTTACCGCCATGGTACATTCCACTGATAAAGTAAAGATGTTAGTTTTTTGGGACTTTTATTGTTTTATATGTTCACCTGATTTTATATGTTCAGGCCAAGCAGTAACTGGATGTGACGTCAGCTTCTGCGCCAGAAATGACATATCAGAGATTCAGTGAGACTGATGTCTGGTGAGTTCTAGTGTCCTGGGGAGAGGTTTTGAGCTTTGGAGCATGTGTTTCCACACTTATGAAGAATTTTTTGTGGTTCTATGGAGAATATATTTGGGACTTTTTTTTATAATGGACTGACACTGTTTTCATACTTATAACACTATGGTGGAGACCAGGGGTGGACTGACAACTCATGGGGCCCCCGGGCAATAGGGGATCATGGGGCCCCTGTCTCCTTGCCCAAACTCAAAAAAGCCTATGAAAAAGGTACCAGGGGCATCTCATGGGGCCCCCTACTGACCCGGGGCCCTCGGGTAGTGCCCGAGTTTCCAAATGGTCAGTCCGCCCCTGGTGGGAACAGGGCTGGGATGAGGAGTGGGCAAAAGGGATGGCAATGGTTTACTGCAGGAGTGGGGGCGCCTTCCTTCTGTTACAAGGCTGACAGAAGTAATGACAGTGGCATCACTATTCCTGTCAGCCCAGCACTGGGAAAAGAGAAGAGGAGAGAGCAAGAAGGTGGTACTGGCTGTGTTCTCCCCCACCCCCCTTCTTCCTTTCTGCCAGTGCAGCTCCTGTATTTAGAAGCCAGCAGCAGTGTACACAGACACACAGGAGCACTATACCAGGAGGAAGGAGGAGGGGGAGAGAGAACATAGCATACAGCTGAGTGCAAAAGTGTCCAGGAGAATTTTTTGCAATTTGCCAGATAAATACGCATGGGTTGTTTTTATCTTTATTTGTTAAAAAAAGAGAATTGTTACATAGTTACATAGTTAGTCTGGCTGAAAAAAAAGTCTGTCCAGTTCAATCATAAGACCATCCAGTTCAACCATTGTAAATCACATGCAGTAACCTATCAATTTTCTAAATTTTAATGGACATATACATAATTGTTATTAAAATATACCCTTTTAAAAGTGAATTTTCACGGTTCAGTTGACTGATTGCGACTAATATATAGCTGTGACAAATGTGTGACCAAAGGGATATGTTAATCATTAGAGACCTTTCTTCACAGTTCTAATGATTTGTTGGACAATAAAGCAGTATGCATTTGCACTGGGCAGAGTTTGCAGTATTTCTTGGAACTGCCCCCGAAATTCTATTCATACATATATATAGTGAGTAATGAGTAAAAGTGGATGATTTTAGAAGAGTAGTGAACTATAAAAGTAGATAGATAGATAGATAGATATGATGGAATGATGGACAAATTAACTGGCACTATGAGTATTCTTTTGCTGTGTCTGATCATCTGCAATATTATATTTTACGGTAAGAAAATGTGCTTTTACTTATTTAAATTTGTGTAAGTAGGCAAGATGCATGAAAACCTAACACATCTGCATATTTTTACAGACACATTTATGCCTTGGTGAAACTTATTGTCACCATAATCAATTAACAGTGGTTCCTGTACTTCACATATAAATATTTTATGCCTGATTGCATACACGTGGATAAATTTAAATCGGATCATTTGATTGATACTTTCTGACTAAAATACACATTTAGAACACAAAGAATGTTGTTATGTATCCTCATATAATAAAACAACAAAACGGTTTATAGTATTATGTATATAAAACTGCTGTTGTCACGGGGGCATATTTGCAGCTTTTTTCCAGTGTTCCACTGTTTGTTATTGTTTAGATAAACTGTCCAACATCTTGGAAGAATCATTTTAGTTTCAGTGCCAGTTCACATATATGCAGATTGGATGTGGTTTGAACAACATCCAGTCCGCATGACATGTGAAATACCATTGCTTCCTATGGTGACTGTTCACATATATCTGGTGCACGGCTCTGCAGATTCAGTGCGGTTTTAAAAAGAGTCATGTCCGATTTCTGAGCAGTGGCGTCAGATTCAGGTGCAGATTACAGGCTATTGACTTCTATGGGAACCATTCCTAAACTGCATATGTGTGAACAGGATAAGATCCTGAGCTAATCCTGTCCTGAACCTGATGTAAACCTGAAGTGAACCTGTGAACAGCTACTGTATCAATTAGCTGTGAAACCTGAGCTTCAATCCACAACGCATATGTGTGAATCAGCTCTCTGAATACAGAACTTGAACTATGAAGCACAACATTGCTACATACTGTAATCAATAACACCTAGAATATTTCAAAATGCCTCCCATAGTGAAACAATTTATGTGCAATTTATGCACAGTGGTTAAATGGTTAGCACTACCGCCTGGCAGTACTAGGGTCGTTGATTCAAAGCCCAGCCACGGCACCTCCTGCCTGGAGTTTGCATGTTCTCCCTGTGCCTGCGTGGGTTTCCTCCGGGTACTCCGGTTTCCTCCCACACTCCAAAGACATGCTGGTAGGTTAATTGGATCCTGTCTAAATTGTCTCTAGTATGTGTATGAATGTAAGTTAGGGACTTTAGATTGTACACCCCTTGAGGGTTAGGGACTGATGTGAATGTACAATATATATGTAAAGCGCTGCGTAAATTGACGGTGCTATATAAGTACCTATAATAAATAAATAAATAATATATAAATAAATGTAGATAGGCCTCAATCACACGGGCATGCAATAAAATTCCTTTCTATGTGTTTATAGGACATTTCTATAAGGCTTGTAAATGCATGTGATGATTTTAAACGTATAATGCACACTGTATGTTTACATGTATTAAGTTTAGCTGTGTTTAGAAAAAATAGAAATTTCTGCATTCAGGGGAAGATTAGATACAATGGACATGTGTAAACATAAAGGGTACATGCAGATTTCTGGGCATTTTTTATGCCTTGTGTAAATTTCTCAGTGTTTTCTGGCACCTGGAGAACTACAGGTGCCCGCATACAGCCTGCCATACAAATGAATATATGTATGTGGTTGTACTCTTTTAAATGCCAATGTTTCTTTGCATCAGCATTTACATGCAGCTGCATATTTCATGAATGTGATACTCCTGCATTCCCAAATCCATTTTTCCTGCATTTAAATAAAACAAACTCAAGAAACCTGTGTGAAGGAGGGCTAACTCTTTATGATTCTATTGTTGGTATAAGGGCTAGAAATTCAAACACAGTGGCGTACTAGGGGAGTTGGAGAGCTGTCTGTACATGGTACCAACAATTGAGGGGTCCTGCTGCCACTTCTACTACTCTGGGTGGACCACTGATTCAAAGACACAGATCCATTCAGCATGCAGCCCTCAGCTGCTTCTGAGCTTCTGCATGGGTGCATTGATATGCTTCAGCATCTCTCACTCTATGGCCCTGCATATAATTCTGGAACTACGGCACTCCCCCTTTCTGCCACCACAAGGTTGGGAAAGCTATCGACCTGCCTGATGTGTAGGAGTCAGGGCTCATCAGGATCTAAACTCAGATGCTGTCTATTGTGCTGTGGACAGTCAGAAGAACTGGGAGGGGAAGCACAATGACTGAGCTGCAAGATCAATGTCCCAGATAGATGTACCTTCTGCAATATGCAAATTTTAATTAGCATCTTGACAAAATGACCTGGAATGTTAAACTACTGGATTTGGATGACTAAAATATATTTAGACATTGAAGTGGTTACTGAAAAACTATGCCTAATTGTCTATCTGGACATATACCATAAGGAATCATATAATAATGGTAAAGAACAGAGATAGCCCACCACATCCAACGTAATATGCAAATCGGAAAATCTGGATTATTAAAAAAAAGATTTATATATATATATATATATATATAAAAAATTAAAGGTACACTTTTTAATCAGAGTATAGCATCAAGTCAATTAAACTCCTGGGATATCGATCTGGTCAGTTTAGCAGAGGGGGTTGTTAATCAATTTCAGCTGCTTTGGTGTTAATGAAATTAACAATAGAAGCACTATATGGGCAACAATGAGATGACCCCTAAAACAGGAATGGTTTTACAGGTGGAGACCTCTGACATTTTTTTCCCTACTCATCTTTTCTCACTGTTTTTCACTAGTTTTTCATTTGGCTAGGTTCAGTGTTACTACTAGTAGCATGCGGCGATACCTTGATCCTACAGAGGTTGCACAGGCAGTCCACATCAATATATACAGTTGCAAGAAAAAGTATGTGAACCCCTTGGGATTACATGGAGTTTTGCATGAATTGGGCATAAAATGTGCTCTGAACGTCATCTAAATCACAACAATAGAAGAACACAGTCTGCTGAACATAATACTACACAAACATTAGATGTTGCCATGGTTTAATTGCACATAACATGTAAACATTCACAGTGCAGGGAGGAAAAAGTATGTGAACCTTTGGACTTAATAACTGGTTGACCCTCCTTTGGCAGCAATAACCTCAACCAAACGTTTCCTGTAGTTGCAGATCAGACCTGCACAACGATCTGGAGTAATTTTGGACCACTCCTCTTCACAAAACTGTTTCAGTGTAGCAATATTCTTGGGATGTCTGGTGTGAATCGCTCTCTTAAGGTCATGCCACAGCATTTCAATTGGATTGAGGTCAGGACTCTGACTGGGCCACTCCAGAAGGCGTATTCTGTGCTGTTGCAGCCATTGTTTTGTTGAATTATTTGCATGCTTTGGGTCATTGTCCTGTTGCATCACCCATCCTCTGCAGAGCTTCAGTTGGCGGACAGATGGTGGTACGTTTTCCTGCAAAATGTCTTGATAAACTCTGGAATTCATTTTCCCATCAATGACAACAATCCGTCCAGGCCCTGAGGCAGCAAAGCAGCCCCAAACCATGATGCTCCCTCCACCATGTTTTACAGTGGGGATGAGGTTTTGATGTTGGTGTGCTGTGCCTTTTTTTCTCCACACATAGTGTTGTGTGTTTTTCCCAAACAACTCAATCTTGGTTTCATCTGTCCACAGTATATTTTGCCAGTAGTGCTGTGGAACATCCAGGTGCTCTTTTCCAAACTTCAAACGTGCTGCAATATTCTTTTTGGACAGCAATGGCTTCCTCCGTGGTGTCCCCCCATGTACTCCATTCTTGTTTAATGTTTTCCTTATTGTAGATGTGTCAACAAAAATGTTAGCATGTGCCAGAGATTTCTGTAGGTCTTTAGCTGACACTCTGGGATTCTTCTTTACCTCTTGCAGCATTCTGCGTTGTGCTCTTGCAGTCATTTTTACAGGACGACCCCGCCTAGGGAGAGTAGCAACAGTGCTAAACTTTCTCCATTTGTAGACAGTCTGTCTTACCGTGGACACATGAACATCAAGGCTTTTGGAGATACTTTTGTAACCCTTTCCAGCTTCATGCAAGTCAACAATTCTTGATCGTAGGTCTTCTGAGAGCTCTTTTCTGCGAGGCATGGTTCACATCAGACAGCGCTTCTTGAAACCAGTAAACCCAAAACAGGTGTGTGTTTTTTAAGGGCAGGACAACTGTCAGCAACACATCCAATATCATCACACTGATTGGAGTCAAGGTTGGCTCACTCCTGGCTCCAATTAGCTCTGGGAGAAGTCATTAAGCTAGGGCCTCACATACTTTTTCCTCCCTGCACTGTGAATGTTTACATGTTATGTGCAATTAAACCATGGCAACATCTAATGTTTGTGTAGTATTATGTTCAGCAGACTGTGTTCTTCTATTGTTGTGACTTAGAAGACGTTCAGAGCACATTTTATGCCCAATTCATGCAAAACTCCACGTAATCCCAAGGGGTTCACATACTTTTTCTTGCAACTGTAACATTGCCAGAAGGTTTTCTGTGTCTCCCAGCACAGTCTCAAGAGCATGGAGGAGATTCCAGGAGACAGGCAGATACTCTAGGAGAGCTGGACAGGGCCGTACAAGGTCCTTAACCCATCAACAGGACCGGTATCTGCTCCTTTGTGCAAGGAAGAACAGGATGAGCACTGCCAGAGCCCTACAAAAGGACCTCCAGCAGGCCACTGGTGTGAATGTCTCTGACCAAACAATCAGAAACAGACTTCATTAGGGTGGCCTGAGGGCCCGACGTCCTCTAGTGGGCCCTGTGCTCACTGCCCGGCACCATAGAGCTTGATTGGCATTTGCCATTGAACACCAAAATTGGCAGGTCCACCACTGGTGCCCTGTGCTTTTTAATAGATGAGAGCAGGTTCACCCTGAGCACATGTGACAGACCTGAAAGGGTCTGGAGAAGCCATGGAGAATGTTATGCTGCCTGCAACATCATTCTGCATGAATGTTTTGGTGACGGGTCAGTGATGGTCTAGGGAGGCATATCCATGGAGGGACGCACAGACTTCTACAGGCTAGACAATGGCACCCTGACTGCCATTAGGTATGCTGATGAAATCCTTGGACCCATTGTCAGACCCTATGCTGCTGCAGTGGGTCCTGGGTTCCTCCTGGTGCACGATAATGCCCGGCTTTATGTGGCAAGAGTATGCAGGCAGTTCCTGGAGGATGAAGGAATTGATATTATTGAATGGCCCCCATGCTCGCCTGACCTAAATTATTATTATACAGGATTTATATAATGCCAACAGTTTGCTCAGCGCTTTACAATATAACGGGAGACAATACAGCAACAATACAGTTCAATACAAGAGGCATAGGAGGGCCCTGCTCCTTGGAACTTACAATCTAGGACCTACATCCAATAGAACACCTCTGGGATATCATGTTTCGGTCCATCCAGATTGCACATCAGACTGTCCAGGAGCTCAGTGATGCCCTGGTCCAGATCTGGGAGGAAATACCCCAGGAAACCATCCGTTGTCTGATTAGGAGCATGCCCCGGCATTGTCAGACATGCATACAAGCACGTGGGGGCCATACAAACTACTGAGTACCATTTTGAGTTGGTGCAATGAAATTTCAGCAAAATGGACTATTCTGCTGCATAATTTTTTCACTTTGATTTTCGGGGTGTCTTTGAATGTAGTCCTCTGTAGGTTGATAATTTTCATTTCCATCAAACAATGGGACATCCTTAAGTTTCTAACACATTACCCAGTCCATATCAGTTTAAATATCCAGCATGGTATTTTTCCCCATTGAAATCTGATGTGGGTCCCTTTAATTTTTTTGAGCAGTGCATATATATATATATATATATATATATATATATATACCCATATATATATGCAGTCCCCGACATTCGACTTATATACGTCTAGTACTTAAGAACGGAGGCAGCATGACGTCAGGCTGGCCCCAGAAACTGCCGGGAGGCTATCTTGCTGCTCACTACATGCTGCCACCTACTGTCCAGCAGACTTGTCAGCAATCCCAGGTCACTGCATGGCCAGTTAACCCTTACCTATGCTATCCAAAACTTACAAATATTTTTTTGGCTGGAGTTACACTTAAAAAATGTACTTCCAACTTACTAACAAATTCAACTTCAGAACAATCCTACAGAACCTATCTTGTTCATAACCGTGGACTGCCTGTATATATAAACCGACAATCACTTGGAACCCAATATCATATGGAACATCAACACCTCAACATTAGTGTTATAGCTCAAGTTTCAACACTATAAATATGGCACCAAGTCTCCAATGGTCTCAAACTGGTCTACAGAGTCCTGATGAAAACATAGATGTTAAATTAGATAGAAACATAAAACATAGAAAAATCAAAAAGAATAAATACGAGCGCATCTATATAGCAGCTGAACATAAGGTACCAAACACCCTCAAAACAATATATATCACAAGATGCAGCGCTAATGACTATAACATGTATGCATAAATCAAGAAATCTGTCATAAATGACTAAACAGTAGAAAGTTCATAAAATGGGTGACTTTAGTGCTCTCTTCTCCTATATATCCTCCTGATGGTCAGGCGTTTGTGCAGAATAGTGCTGAAGGGGTGCACACTCACCAGAACGCACAGATAAATGAGCGTTTATTATAGATTCCCCTTTAGGATCATCAACTGGACATGCTGTGGTATTACGACAAGACACCTTCCAGACCTCCTAGATGTTCCTGTATATTCCCTGGTTTAGATGACCTGCGTACTTCTCCTTAGGATCAGCATACGATTCGTACCCCACAGAGAGATGAGTGGCTAGAATGGGTACTCCCCAAGGGAGTCAGAACAAAACGCATCCATAGTGTAGTAGGTCATATAAGGATTTATTTAAAATTCAACAACCCGTGTACACGGTATAAGGTAAACAAAATGGACTAACCGTCCAGTATTAAAAATGACCGCCGGAGCGCCACGATGCTCCGGCGGTATGACGTCACGGCGTTCTTGGCTCCTCCTACGCGTTTCGTGCACACGCACGTCGTCTGGGGGGATGTGCCACTGAACGCCGGGCCGTGCGACGTTCATTTATATGCTAGGCGCATGCGCTTTGGAAAGGCGCCATCATCCTGAAGTCTGACCACGAACGATCGGATCTTCATACCAGCGCCATTTTTCATTAGTTTTGCATACTAATAAGTGTGCTCGGCTGGTTATCATTTTCAAGCATTATGCTTTTATCCTTCAAAACCTTCCAATCAATATTACTGACCACCAAGCCGATTAGTACACATTTTACTTTATGGTGATAGGATAATTATATTTCCAATTAGCCAGAGATAGATTCCGAATCAAAAATGGTCTATTGTGTGTGGCACTAGCATATAAACTATATGCCAAAATATATTATACATTAAAATACAATTTTAATATGAGTCAAACATACCCAATGTAGTGCAATTAAAATAAAGGACTACCATAAGTCCTTACTAAAATATAGATTATAAATTATAAAATAGTATATAAAATACAGTATCTATCAATCAATACAAATGGATTTAAATAGATGGTCCAAAGGTTTACTAAAAGGGGACATAGATGTATTGAGCCAACAGCATCTTATCCTATTTTCTGAATATATAGTTTTAACTGTTATTGATAAAACAGTTAAGATCTATATCTATATTGTGACCTTTGGGCTGCAGCGTTTGGAGTTCATATATCCAGCGCGTTTCGAGCTGAGAGACTTTCCGTATTTTGTTTATCCCCCTCCAATGGGGTTGTACAGTATCTATCCCAACAAATTTCAGGGTTGATGGATCATTATTATGTTTACATTTGAAGTGATAAGACAATGAATGATCTTTATATCCCTTTTTAATATTACTGATATGTTCTCTCAGTCTATCACGTAGACGTCTGGTAGTACGCCCCACATACTGGAGTTTGCAAGAGCATTCAAGGAGATATACTACGTTCTTACTGTAGCAGGTTATACAATTGTCTATTTTATATGATCTTCCTGTAGTGCATGAAGAGAAGGTAAATAGTTTCTGTCTCCTTACGTTATTAATCTTACAAATAACGCACTTATTACACGGAAAGAAACCTTTTATATTTGGTGCAAAAGTAATCTTCTCTGGAGGATCAATGACGTTTGGTGCTAATCGATGTCTTAATGAAGTGGCTTTCTTGTAAATAACTTCAGGTTTTACTGGAAGAATTTTAGAAAGAATAGGGTCCGCCATCAACACATTCCAGTTTTTATTTATAATGTGTTTAATGGCTCTATGCTGTGTAGAATATGTGGTTAAAAACGGACAAGACAAAGACCTGTTGGTTATGCTTTTTTCCTCCAACAGTGTATTTCTATTTAGATTAGCCACTTGTTGTATGGTGTCATCCATATTCTGTTGGGAATAACCTTTTTCCACAAATTTCATTTTTAAGGTTTCAGCCTGTGTGTGATACATATCTAATTTGGTACAATTCCTACGTATTCTAGTGAATTGACCTTTGGGGATATTAGCTAACCATACGGGATGATGGCAACTGTCTAACGAGATGAAACTATTCCTGTCCGTTTTTTTAAAGAAGGATTTGGTAGTAATCATCCCATTGTCATTTGATAATGTCAAATCCAAAAAGTTTATCTCTGTGTTACTAAATACATAGCTGAATTCAATATTGCATGTATTGTCATTTAATGTTTTAAAAAAGTTATGTAGAGATTCCTCTTTCCCATTCCATAATAAGAACACGTCATCTATAAATCTTTTGTAGAATAATAGCTCCGGCCATTCTCTTGCGTAAATTAAAAACTCCTCCCAATACGCCATAAAAAGATTTGCTAGACTGGGGGCAAACTTTGCCCCCATTGCTACTCCTTTGGTTTGCAAAAAATATTTGTGGTCAAACCAGAAATAGTTGTTCTGCATTGCAAACTGCAGTAATGTTAAAATATACTCAATATGTAGGGGAGATAAAGTGCTTAGAGTGTCTAAAAAATATTTTGCAGCATCCAACCCATCTTCATGTGCAATGTTGCTGTATAAGGATGTGACATCCGCTGTGACTAAAAAAGTCTGAGATGAAACTTCAATATCTTTAATCTCATTTAAAATATGCTTCGTATCTTTTAAAAATGATGGAGTTTGCGTGACCAGCGGCTGCAGGAAGTAATCTATATATTCTCCTGCTTTAGAGAATAGTGAACCTATTCCACTTATGATAGGTCGCCCTGGTGGTTTCGTCAAGCTTTTATGCACCTTTGGAAGTATATAGAACACCGGAAGTCTCGGAGCTGATGGACATAGGAATTCCTTTTCCTTCTTATTTAGTATACCACTCTCAAATCCCTTTCTTATAATACTTTTCAAACCTTTTTTAAGAGATAATAAAGGATTCCCAGGGAGGCGGGTATAAGTAGTGGTATCATTAAGAATATTGTAGGATTCCTCTAGGTAGTCATGTTTATTAAGTATAACTACCCCTCCTCCCTTGTCCGCAGGTCTGATGACCAAATCCTTCCTTTCTAATAGGAGATCAATCGCTTTCTTGGTGTCTATATCAGGGATCTTTTTAATATTTAACTCCTCCAAATCATTCAACATTAATTCTTTAAAAATATTAATATAGGATCTAGATTGGGGAGGGGGATTAAAAGTTGAGGCGTTCCTTAATGTAGAATGATTAGTAGTACTATTCTGGTCATAATGGTATGGATTAGAATAAAAATGCCGTTTTAATGCAAGCTGTCGTGAAAATCTATGAATATCAATATAAGTTTGAAACTTGTTTAACTTTTGTTTAGGGGCAAATTTTAACCCCTTATCAAGAAGTTTTAATTCAGGTTGTGTTAATGCTGTGTTGCTTAGATTGAAAATACCTTGACCAGCTACATTTTCCTTCTTTTGCCTGTTTCTGTTGACCCTTTTGCCACCCCTTTTCCCTCTCCGGAACCATTTCTTTTCCGGGATCCTCCCTCCCCTAAAAAATGAACCTGGGGTGTTCTGTTATAAACATAATTATGTGGTGCTCTCGGCGGTGTTTGCTGGTAATTCCGATTGTCATATTGATCTCTATTGTATTGTGGATTAGGTGGTTTATTGAAATACGCAGGCTTCTGATTATGCTGCCTAGGAGGTGTTGCTACTCCCTGGTGATGCGAGTAGTTATTAGACCCGGGATAATAATTCTGGTAGTATTGCTTAGGGGATGCTCCTCCCCTTTGTTGATATTGTTTCTGGTTCCTATTATGGGAGGTTTGCCCATTATTGGGATGATATTGCTGGTCATAAGTTGGATGCCATTGCATATTCCGTGTACCCACATTTTGATCAAATAGGGGTTCATATCTATTAGATGTTGATACATTATACTGATTAAATTGTCTGTTATGATTAGGAGATTGGTATTGTGAATATATGGGTTCATGTCTCTTATTTGATTGTATCTTTTTAGATTTCTTCTTAATCATATCAGGGGGATTAGTGACTGCTTGTATGTTATCCTCCTCTGATTGCCATCTAAATACTACATTATCTTGATAATCTTTAAAATCTCTGGCATATTTTTTCTTTTTCTTTATTTTTTGTTCTTTTTCTATATTTTCAAGATATTTCTTGACTTTATCAGATTCTTTATTATACTCATCCGTACCTTTAAACGGAGTGAGTTTCTCTCTAATGATGTTAATCTCAGAGTCTAAATAGGTTAATTTTTTCTTTTTTCTAGTAATAAGAAACTTAATTAAATCAATCCCAGCTTTGTTAAAAAATTGAAACCATTCCAACAAGCTAGTATCATCCATATATTCAGGGGGTACATCCCACCTAAGTGATCGAGGCACCATACCTTCTTTGAGATATTTGTCTAAAAATGAAATATCCCAAAGGGTTCTCACTTCAGCGGAGGTAAGATTCTGTAAATGCAGAAAAAGGCCCTTAAGGTCATCATTTATATCATCAATTGTATATATGTCTTCAGAGATAATAGATCTAGACGATCTCATCTCAAAGACATCTGCCATCTTAGATGTTCTTTATATACTAACAAGAAGAATGGGTGCCAATATGGTCTCTAATGTAATGTGACAACAAGATAAAAGATGCCGCTCAGTAAACAGGATGGTTAAATATGCAAATCAAAAAGAATAAATACGAGCGCATCTATATAGCAGCTGAACATAAGGTACCAAACACCCTCAAAACAATATATATCACAAGATGCAGCGCTAATGACTATAACATGTATGCATAAATCAAGAAATCTGTCATAAATGACTAAACAGTAGAAAGTTCATAAAATGGGTGACTTTAGTGCTCTCTTCTCCTATATATCCTCCTGATGGTCAGGCGTTTGTGCAGAATAGTGCTGAAGGGGTGCACACTCACCAGAACGCACAGATAAATGAGCGTTTATTATAGATTCCCCTTTAGGATCATCAACTGGACATGCTGTGGTATTACGACAAGACACCTTCCAGACCTCCTAGATGTTCCTGTATATTCCCTGGTTTAGATGACCTGCGTACTTCTCCTTAGGATCAGCATACGATTCGTACCCCACAGAGAGATGAGTGGCTAGAATGGGTACTCCCCAAGGGAGTCAGAACAAAACGCATCCATAGTGTAGTAGGTCATATAAGGATTTATTTAAAATTCAACAACCCGTGTACACGGTATAAGGTAAACAAAATGGACTAACCGTCCAGTATTAAAAATGACCGCCGGAGCGCCACGATGCTCCGGCGGTATGACGTCACGGCGTTCTTGGCTCCTCCTACGCGTTTCGTGCACACGCACGTCGTCTGGGGGGATGTGCCACTGAACGCCGGGCCGTGCGACGTTCATTTATATGCTAGGCGCATGCGCTTTGGAAAGGCGCCATCATCCTGAAGTCTGACCACGAACGATCGGATCTTCATACCAGCGCCATTTTTCATTAGTTTTGCATACTAATAAGTGTGCTCGGCTGGTTATCATTTTCAAGCATTATGCTTTTATCCTTCAAAACCTTCCAATCAATATTACTGACCACCAAGCCGATTAGTACACATTTTACTTTATGGTGATAGGATAATTATATTTCCAATTAGCCAGAGATAGATTCCGAATCAAAAATGGTCTATTGTGTGTGGCACTAGCATATAAACTATATGCCAAAATATATTATACATTAAAATACAATTTTAATATGAGTCAAACATACCCAATGTAGTGCAATTAAAATAAAGGACTACCATAAGTCCTTACTAAAATATAGATTATAAATTATAAAATAGTATATAAAATACAGTATCTATCAATCAATACAAATGGATTTAAATAGATGGTCCAAAGGTTTACTAAAAGGGGACATAGATGTATTGAGCCAACAGCATCTTATCCTATTTTCTGAATATATAGTTTTAACTGTTATTGATAAAACAGTTAAGATCTATATCTATATTGTGACCTTTGGGCTGCAGCGTTTGGAGTTCATATATCCAGCGCGTTTCGAGCTGAGAGACTTTCCGTATTTTGTTTATCCCCCTTCAGCACTATTCTGCACAAACGCCTGACCATCAGGAGGATATATAGGAGAAGAGAGCACTAAAGTCACCCATTTTATGAACTTTCTACTGTTTAGTCATTTATGACAGATTTCTTGATTTATGCATACATGTTATAGTCATTAGCGCTGCATCTTGTGATATATATTGTTTTGAGGGTGTTTGGTACCTTATGTTCAGCTGCTATATAGATGCGCTCGTATTTATTCTTTTTGATTTGCATATTTAACCATCCTGTTTACTGAGCGGCATCTTTTATCTTGTTGTCACATTACATTAGAGACCATATTGGCACCCATTCTTCTTGTTAGTATATAAAGAACATCTAAGATGGCAGATGTCTTTGAGATGAGATCGTCTAGATCTATTATCTCTGAAGACATATATACAATTGATGATATAAATGATGACCTTAAGGGCCTTTTTCTGCATTTACAGAATCTTACCTCCGCTGAAGTGAGAACCCTTTGGGATATTTCATTTTTAGACAAATATCTCAAAGAAGGTATGGTGCCTCGATCACTTAGGTGGGATGTACCCCCTGAATATATGGATGATACTAGCTTGTTGGAATGGTTTCAATTTTTTAACAAAGCTGGGATTGATTTAATTAAGTTTCTTATTACTAGAAAAAAGAAAAAATTAACCTATTTAGACTCTGAGATTAACATCATTAGAGAGAAACTCACTCCGTTTAAAGGTACGGATGAGTATAATAAAGAATCTGATAAAGTCAAGAAATATCTTGAAAATATAGAAAAAGAACAAAAAATAAAGAAAAAGAAAAAATATGCCAGAGATTTTAAAGATTATCAAGATAATGTAGTATTTAGATGGCAATCAGAGGAGGATAACATACAAGCAGTCACTAATCCCCCTGATATGATTAAGAAGAAATCTAAAAAGATACAATCAAATAAGAGACATGAACCCATATATTCACAATACCAATCTCCTAATCATAACAGACAATTTAATCAGTATAATGTATCAACATCTAATAGATATGAACCCCTATTTGATCAAAATGTGGGTACACGGAATATGCAATGGCATCCAACTTATGACCAGCAATATCATCCCAATAATGGGCAAACCTCCCATAATAGGAACCAGAAACAATATCAACAAAGGGGAGGAGCATCCCCTAAGCAATACTACCAGAATTATTATCCCGGGTCTAATAACTACTCGCATCACCAGGGAGTAGCAACACCTCCTAGGCAGCATAATCAGAAGCCTGCGTATTTCAATAAACCACCTAATCCACAATACAATAGAGATCAATATGACAATCGGAATTACCAGCAAACACCGCCGAGAGCACCACATAATTATGTTTATAACAGAACACCCCAGGTTCATTTTTTAGGGGAGGGAGGATCCCGGAAAAGAAATGGTTCCGGAGAGGGAAAAGGGGTGGCAAAAGGGTCAACAGAAACAGGCAAAAGAAGGAAAATGTAGCTGGTCAAGGTATTTTCAATCTAAGCAACACAGCATTAACACAACCTGAATTAAAACTTCTTGATAAGGGGTTAAAATTTGCCCCTAAACAAAAGTTAAACAAGTTTCAAACTTATATTGATATTCATAGATTTTCACGACAGCTTGCATTAAAACGGCATTTTTATTCTAATCCATACCATTATGACCAGAATAGTACTACTAATCATTCTACATTAAGGAACGCCTCAACTTTTAATCCCCCTCCCCAATCTAGATCCTATATTAATATTTTTAAAGAATTAATGTTGAATGATTTGGAGGAGTTAAATATTAAAAAGATCCCTGATATAGACACCAAGAAAGCGATTGATCTCCTATTAGAAAGGAAGGATTTGGTCATCAGACCTGCGGACAAGGGAGGAGGGGTAGTTATACTTAATAAACATGACTACCTAGAGGAATCCTACAATATTCTTAATGATACCACTACTTATACCCGCCTCCCTGGGAATCCTTTATTATCTCTTAAAAAAGGTTTGAAAAGTATTATAAGAAAGGGATTTGAGAGTGGTATACTAAATAAGAAGGAAAAGGAATTCCTATGTCCATCAGCTCCGAGACTTCCGGTGTTCTATATACTTCCAAAGGTGCATAAAAGCTTGACGAAACCACCAGGGCGACCTATCATAAGTGGAATAGGTTCACTATTCTCTAAAGCAGGAGAATATATAGATTACTTCCTGCAGCCGCTGGTCACGCAAACTCCATCATTTTTAAAAGATACGAAGCATATTTTAAATGAGATTAAAGATATTGAAGTTTCATCTCAGACTTTTTTAGTCACAGCGGATGTCACATCCTTATACAGCAACATTGCACATGAAGATGGGTTGGATGCTGCAAAATATTTTTTAGACACTCTAAGCACTTTATCTCCCCTACATATTGAGTATATTTTAACATTACTGCAGTTTGCAATGCAGAACAACTATTTCTGGTTTGACCACAAATATTTTTTGCAAACCAAAGGAGTAGCAATGGGGGCAAAGTTTGCCCCCAGTCTAGCAAATCTTTTTATGGCGTATTGGGAGGAGTTTTTAATTTACGCAAGAGAATGGCCGGAGCTATTATTCTACAAAAGATTTATAGATGACGTGTTCTTATTATGGAATGGGAAAGAGGAATCTCTACATAACTTTTTTAAAACATTAAATGACAATACATGCAATATTGAATTCAGCTATGTATTTAGTAACACAGAGATAAACTTTTTGGATTTGACATTATCAAATGACAATGGGATGATTACTACCAAATCCTTCTTTAAAAAAACGGACAGGAATAGTTTCATCTCGTTAGACAGTTGCCATCATCCCGTATGGTTAGCTAATATCCCCAAAGGTCAATTCACTAGAATACGTAGGAATTGTACCAAATTAGATATGTATCACACACAGGCTGAAACCTTAAAAATGAAATTTGTGGAAAAAGGTTATTCCCAACAGAATATGGATGACACCATACAACAAGTGGCTAATCTAAATAGAAATACACTGTTGGAGGAAAAAAGCATAACCAACAGGTCTTTGTCTTGTCCGTTTTTAACCACATATTCTACACAGCATAGAGCCATTAAACACATTATAAATAAAAACTGGAATGTGTTGATGGCGGACCCTATTCTTTCTAAAATTCTTCCAGTAAAACCTGAAGTTATTTACAAGAAAGCCACTTCATTAAGACATCGATTAGCACCAAACGTCATTGATCCTCCAGAGAAGATTACTTTTGCACCAAATATAAAAGGTTTCTTTCCGTGTAATAAGTGCGTTATTTGTAAGATTAATAACGTAAGGAGACAGAAACTATTTACCTTCTCTTCATGCACTACAGGAAGATCATATAAAATAGACAATTGTATAACCTGCTACAGTAAGAACGTAGTATATCTCCTTGAATGCTCTTGCAAACTCCAGTATGTGGGGCGTACTACCAGACGTCTACGTGATAGACTGAGAGAACATATCAGTAATATTAAAAAGGGATATAAAGATCATTCATTGTCTTATCACTTCAAATGTAAACATAATAATGATCCATCAACCCTGAAATTTGTTGGGATAGATACTGTACAACCCCATTGGAGGGGGATAAACAAAATACGGAAAGTCTCTCAGCTCGAAACGCGCTGGATATATGAACTCCAAACGCTGCAGCCCAAAGGTCACAATATAGATATAGATCTTAACTGTTTTATCAATAACAGTTAAAACTATATATTCAGAAAATAGGATAAGATGCTGTTGGCTCAATACATCTATGTCCCCTTTTAGTAAACCTTTGGACCATCTATTTAAATCCATTTGTATTGATTGATAGATACTGTATTTTATATACTATTTTATAATTTATAATCTATATTTTAGTAAGGACTTATGGTAGTCCTTTATTTTAATTGCACTACATTGGGTATGTTTGACTCATATTAAAATTGTATTTTAATGTATAATATATTTTGGCATATAGTTTATATGCTAGTGCCACACACAATAGACCATTTTTGATTCGGAATCTATCTCTGGCTAATTGGAAATATAATTATCCTATCACCATAAAGTAAAATGTGTACTAATCGGCTTGGTGGTCAGTAATATTGATTGGAAGGTTTTGAAGGATAAAAGCATAATGCTTGAAAATGATAACCAGCCGAGCACACTTATTAGTATGCAAAACTAATGAAAAATGGCGCTGGTATGAAGATCCGATCGTTCGTGGTCAGACTTCAGGATGATGGCGCCTTTCCAAAGCGCATGCGCCTAGCATATAAATGAACGTCGCACGGCCCGGCGTTCAGTGGCACATCCCCCCAGACGACGTGCGTGTGCACGAAACGCGTAGGAGGAGCCAAGAACGCCGTGACGTCATACCGCCGGAGCATCGTGGCGCTCCGGCGGTCATTTTTAATACTGGACGGTTAGTCCATTTTGTTTACCTTATACCGTGTACACGGGTTGTTGAATTTTAAATAAATCCTTATATGACCTACTACACTATGGATGCGTTTTGTTCTGACTCCCTTGGGGAGTACCCATTCTAGCCACTCATCTCTCTGTGGGGTACGAATCGTATGCTGATCCTAAGGAGAAGTACGCAGGTCATCTAAACCAGGGAATATACAGGAACATCTAGGAGGTCTGGAAGGTGTCTTGTCGTAATACCACAGCATGTCCAGTTGATGATCCTAAAGGGGAATCTATAATAAACGCTCATTTATCTGTGCGTTCTGGTGAGTGTGCACCCCTTCAGCACTATTCTGCACAAACGCCTGACCATCAGGAGGATATATAGGAGAAGAGAGCACTAAAGTCACCCATTTTATGAACTTTCTACTGTTTAGTCATTTATGACAGATTTCTTGATTTATGCATACATGTTATAGTCATTAGCGCTGCATCTTGTGATATATAAAACATAGAAAAGTGATGGCCGAAGAAGACTCAGTGGTCCGTCGAGTCTGCCCTTTCTTTTTTTATTTTTGTTTTGGGGGGGTTGTTTCTTTTTTACATTTTTGGGGTTCTTTTTGTTTTTTTCGTTACCTTTTTTTGACTGAGATGGCAACACATTTCGCCCAGAATGGGCTTCTTCAGGGAAATAAGGGTTTTTATGTTCTATAAAGTAAAAACAAATACAATATATATTATACAAAAATGTACATTCATACCTCTCCTCCAGACTTTCAAGAGATCTTAAGCTTTAAAGTGGTTGTAAACCTCAGACATGAAATATGAACAAAGAATACCCCTCTATAGTGTGTACATGTCTCAATCCAGAGCAATAAGTGTCATTTCTGTTTACTGCCTTGTTCCTCTGCTATTAGCATGACGTCTGACAAGTTTACCTGACACCAAGAGAAGAATTATGACAGCTGAGGGACCTCCAGCAGATACACCGCCTTAGCTCTGTTCCTGTGTGCTGTGCGAAAGGGGGTGTGTCCCTTCCCTCCAATCAGCTGTCAGAGCTCTCCTCACTGATTTAACTTCAACTTCCTGCCTGTCAGATGCTTGCCACAATGCAGCTGAAGCCTCTGGGCTTACACAATGGCTCAGGCGCAGATGTGCGAGGGCCCGTTCTGCTGTGCATAGTTTGTGCATGCACGTGCGCACACGGCTGCCCATTGCTAATGTTGGCACCAATCAGACTAAACCCAGCAACACTATTAGCCTGTGCTGTCTGATCTGCAGCTCCCCCTCCTGTATTCCTGTGCCTGTTCCTGTGAGTGATACCTGTGACTGACCCCAGTTTGCTTCTTGGACTCCACCTCTGCCTTCTCTCTCTGCTTGATCTGCTCCCACCATCACTGACCTTGGCTTGTGACCTGACTATTCTTCTGCCTGCCATTTATGCCTGATCTGCTTATCTGTTACCGACCTGGCCTGTATGATCCTGCATACAGTCTGCTACACTGCTCTGCAACCAATCTGTCCTGCAGTGACGTCTGCTGTGCTACCAGCTTGCTCTGCCACCAGCCTGTCCTGCAGTGACATCTGCCTGCTGTCAGCCTGTTCTGCTGCCAGCCAGTCCAGCCATCCCATCTGCCAGCGAAGTGCCAACAATTCCTGCGCAGACTACAGGACTGACCAAGCACTCATACCCCGCTGTGCTCTTGTGGTTGCTGTTCTACCTTCAGTGGCGCCGGAGCTGTATGAGAGGCCTTCCTCTGCCATCAGGCTCACAAACAAGGTACGTGACACCGCCCCTGATTTTCATATCTGAAAGATCCTGTGTAAATTCTGCACTTTGAATGGATGTAGGGGATAGACAACTGTAGATAAACAGGTACAACATATGTAGGAAAATTTGTTTAATCTCTATGTATCACTAGAAGCCAGTTATTTAATTGTGTATATGTAAGGGTCTACAACCACTTTAATTACTTTTTAGAAACTTAGGGTCCTTACTTTGGCCCCCTTAAGGGCAGTCTAACTCCCTCTTTCCTCCAACCTCCAGCCTGAATGCAGAACCCCCTGTCCCCGGGGCGAACTCCCAGGCTACATAGCAGCACCTCAACCATCCATCCTCCACCCAATTCCTCTGCTGGCCAGGCACTCTAATATTTATGGGCCAGTCTGGCACACTGCCAGGCCTTCTGCCTAGGATTGGTCAGACTTCCTTGAATATGCAGATCAGCTCCTCCTTGTCTGCACCTACTTACTTTTAGAACCTTCTCCAAGCTTCTAGAGCAGGGGGAAGGTACCAGAGGACTGACCTGTAGAGCCCTCCAGCCCAACCTGAAATAAACTCTCTAACTATGCACAGGCTCCTAGCAAGCCTCTAACTACACCAAACAACTATGTACACTAGTGGGCGATACACTCAGGAGAAATTACCAATATTTCCAAATACCTCGTTTTTTAAAAACTTACAATACTTTTCTTACGGTAATTGTTTTAGGAGTTAAACTCTAAATTAATATTTTTAATTTACATAGAATTTAAGGGGAAGTATCTGTTCCTTTCAAAGCTATTCCCTGGTTGAAAACCTGTGCTTTAGATGAGTTATTGGATAATAAGCAGAACACTGACATTTCCAACCTTCATGATTTAGCTCTGTAATGTAAAACTGTTTTTAATTCAATCTTATTTTATTGAGGTTTTCCAAGTGCAAAGAACAGAAATTGGATGTACAGAAAAAAAAGAAATATTCTGTGTATAAATACACATATCAAAGAAGAAACAAGTGTTAGTGTATGTCAGCAGTAAGAAGATATCTTCAAATCACATGTTGTTAGCCAATGTAATGAGGCTAAACAACATTAGGAGAAATAACATGTTTAAGCAATAATAAAAGCAGTGTATGCTGTGGGAAATATCTCTGAGTTTATGTAAAACTGTTTTTAATCTGCAGTCTTTGGAAAGGCACCCTGAAGGTTTGTAAATTGGTGGGTACAGAATACACTAGAAATACAATTTGTATTTAACAGCAAATAGGGAATCACCAGGTAAAAAAAAAGCAAAGTGCTTTTAGAATGTATGCCCATTATGAGATTTATTTTGTTGAATTGTAAAACTGTGGTCATTTACGTATATCTGTTTTATTTTTTTGCTTTCTGTTTGTTGTAGCTAGATCGGAAAGTGCTACACTGCAATGTACAGGCTCTGAAGCTGGGCCTTCCTATGAATCCCTTCAAAGTGTGTTTGATAAGAAGTCATTTCGTCCAACCCTGAATTACAGCCGACCGACAAGTGTGAATATTTCATTTACAATATACGCAGTGCTTGGAGTGGTAAGAGCTTCCTATGTTTGTTAGAAAATAAGGCAAAATGGTAGAAATGATTTGCATTCTTGTCTGCTCCAAAGAACCTATTTAGTATATCTATGTGCTTATTACCTTATTTGCTCACACCAAATATTATATTTCTTTAGAATGAAAAAACTCAGATTCTCACCACTTTCCTTTGGCTTCGTTTAGTAAGTAACACTATTTCACTGTTCAGTTGAACATATAGACCTGAGATGCTCTAACCTTCTTTATGTTCCCAAATAACTTCTGCTCAAATTCACCAGCAGTTCAATTTTGTATTGCAGAAGATGTCTACTAACAGTAGAAACCATGAGCATTTTAAAATATATAATTAAAAGTATAAGATGGAAAGATGAATAAGCAGCAATAAATGCCTTCAGTGAAACCCACACATCAAAATGACTTGCAGAATTTTAGATATAAGTAGCTTGAGCCCCTTGCAAAAATTAGGCAGAGTCCTGCCCCCTTTCATCTCCTCAGTCTTCACATAAATTATTTCAATAACCAATATAAAATGTATATATACATTTAGCTGCCTGTGTTTGTTAATTTGCCTACTGTTTTAGGAAATGCTTAGGTATTAACTTAAAAGCCACACCACCATCAACCATCTGTCATAAACCAGCCAAGAGTTTATAGTTCTTGATCAAATTTTCACTAATTTTTATAAACATTTTTAACATCACAAGTCAGGGTATAGTTAGTTCAGAATATGTGTAACATTTAATAGTACAGTGTCAAAGGAAGGACAAATGTTTAATATGTATACCCTCACAGTGGGGGTTGTTTAGATTCTGTGAGTTCCTAATTGGTCGCAACTGATGCATCTGTATTTCAAATTAGCACAGGCTAGGTGTAAAGTCTCCATATAAAATGTTAGACAAATGTGTGTATTTCAGTCTTGAAATTTCTGAAAAGTTTAATAACTTTTAAATCTCAACCTGTGCAGTGCACAATTATAAAAACGTCTTTAAAAACCTTACAGTGCAGAGAGACAATGTCTGACAATAGATTCTAAATGTGTTGGCTTTATTGTAAATGATAGAAGACTGCTAGGCATAAAGAATCAGAATTTGGTGTCTATGCATAGCAAAGCAACAAGCAACAGCTGAAACCATAGCTGTTACTTTCAGATGCATCATTGCTGACTTGAAACAAATATGCAGTCTCTGTTTTCCACTGTAGCTGGTGCTCGGGCGGAGCAGTACTGCAGCTGGAGAGGAGGTCAAGAGAAACCTGGCTTCTTTATGGTTTCCTTGGTCCCCTAGGCAGAGGTACAGTTGGCTGCATCCAGGTGACCCTTTGGCCTTTTTAAGTGCCTGCCCTCAGGTTTTGGCACGCTTTCTTGTGAGTGGATAGTGTAGGGAGAGTTCATCATTTGCAAAGGAGAGTGGATAGTGGTAGGGAAAGGTCTGCATTGGAATCCTCCCCATTGGGATCAGACTATACAGGCTGCACTTCGCCCTTGGAGACAGATGCAGTTGGTGCTTCAGAACCTCTCCAATCTACAAATTTGCATAGAACTTTGAGTGTTTCCAGCCCTGGCCTTTCCCACTGGGCTGTCTGTATCTTTTGACTGTTCCTTCAGTACATGTTTTGTTAGGTTCATCTGGGCTCATAATATTAATGGCACCACACTGCACCTACCCATGAATATAATATTTGAAGATTATAGTAATAAAAAAATCTATCTGTACTGACTGGATAAGATGCAACAGCCAGCCTATTCCATCCCATTGGTTAGGATGGTTGGGTGGCAACTTACTTTGAACTCTAAGGTGTAAACAAATGGAGATTTGCAAATCTCGCTCATAGGTTTAGCAAACCTGTAACTGCTAATGAGAGCAGTGTGTGTAGTATGGGAAATCCTGTGCACCAACCTGCTTGAGTGCAGAGTGCACTAACTAAGTGTATCAAAAGCAAGATTTCTCACAAGGCTATTATATATATTGTGAGAGGTGGCAGCTCAGATTTTAGTGTGCATGGATTATTTTTAGCTGCTTCCTATTGCTTCTTATGTCTGGATCGGGGACTTTTAGGTCCTCTGATTAATTCCAGAAGATGAATGATGGACAATAATGCATTGTCTATCTTCCCTCATCCCTGTGCCTTCAGATCCCTGATCCATGACAACCCCCATTTAGTAGAATGTGCTTAGGTGGAAGGTAATAGAAACATTTCTAGGTAAAAGGTTCTATTGTAATGGAAACCGTGCTTTAAGAAACACAAAGGCTGTAATTTCTGACTTTTTATTTGCAACCATGTGCTGTAATTATCATGTTAATCTTTTGACTTTGATACTTTATGAGTCAGTGATCTAAAACATGCCACAGATCATGAGCTGTAACTCTGGTATTACTGATAACTTATAAAGTATTGCACCCAGAGCATCAGAATGGAAGTCAGGCAGCTAGCACTTTCATAAGGTGGTCAGCAATCCTGTGAGAAACTGAGCTCTGGAGGCTGTGCCAAAAAAAAAGGCAGACAGAGGGCAAAAGACTAGTCACCACTATTGCCTGTGGTCTCCTTGCAGCTGATGCTCCACTACTGACTTACTATACCATGTTCTGTTATTTTCCGTATTTCTGTGTTGAGGCAGCCATCTTGGTAGAGGCAGAGTTTTGCTTCCCTATGTCAGAATCTCCAGCAATAGTGCACAATAGTGACATCACCTAATCCCACTCCACTCTCACTCTACTCTAGAAGTCACAGGCAGCAGTGCCTACGATTTTACACTGCAGATTTAAAGTCATGAAGCTGTAGAAATTCAAGACAAAAAGTAATTTAGGCTACTACTAAGGCATAATTAATATTTCTAAGTGTTTGCTATAACATAGATAATCTTCATTTTTTTTTAAGTTCAGGTCCACTTTGAGATTTGTGTGTATGGTGAAGGAAGCAATAATAACATAACCCTATTGTCTTCAACAGTTTTGGCAGCATGAGTTCCTGACTTGGAGACCAGAAAAATGTGGAGCTGTTGAAAAAATCTCTCTTCCAGTAGAATACATCTGGACACCTGACATAATAGTCTATGAATTGTATGTAGAACCTGCCTTCTAAATAAATGCTTTGAAGATGGATGGACTCTTGATTCAGCCCAAATGCATGCTTGTACCGAAATGTTCTTGTTTGCAGGTTTGACAAAAGAGTTGGACTAAATGGATGTTTGGCTGAGCAAAACTTCTGGCTGCATTGGGAAGTGATATATTTAGCAGTGATATTACTAACTCTAGTAGATATGATAGCTTTCCACTCAGGCTGGTGTTTAGGGAGGCACGGCCATCAGCTTCCTAACAACCAGTGAGTCATCCTCATCTGGTCCGGTCAGCTGTCAAAGGGGATTTCCAGCTGACAGGTGAATATAAACAAAGTGGCTGGGATAATGTACAAGAAAGTGGCTTGGGGTCCTCAAAAATCTTATACCTAACCTTTATCTGAGCATGCAGCTTGGAAGGCCAGAAAAGAAAAAGGGGGGGGGGCATGCTGCCTGCTCCCATCCTTAACCATACTAGGCCATACTAGTGTAGCAAGGGTCTTCATGTTAATGAGGACAAGGGCCTTTTCTCTACAAGCCTGACTGGTGGTTGCAGGGACTTATTGGAGCCCCCTTTAAAAAAAAAAAGAGATACAACTCTCCAACCTTGTGGACGAGTAAGGGGTACATAGTGTCAAAAAAAGAAAACAGTAAATAAACACACAGGCACTTTTGTACAACTTTATTAAAAGGATACACAGCACCCACAAACTCCTGAAAGGAAAAACCTGCTGATTCAATCCTGTTTCTCACTCGCTGCAAATACTGTAACAGAAGAAGTGGAAGAAGTAGAGTATCCTGGGTGACATAATTGACCAAATACAGGCATATTCCTATTTGGTCAGTAGTCACTTTAAGCATTATAAAGGTCACTGGTTCTGACCCCCCCAAAAAAATTTTTTTTTTTTGCAGCTTTAGTACATTTTCCCTGTGCCATTTGTTTGAAAATCCCTTGAATATTAGCCTAGATTAGAGAATGTCAATTACAAACTTCCAAACTTCAGCTGTCATTAAATGGAGTTTGGATTCTGCATCTGAACTGCAATATAGTTCACTGAACCCACCTCAGACTTAGCCAGGATACATATGGCTCATAACTAGCTTTGCACTTACAAATGTAATGTAAAGATTAATGCTTATTAAACTGGCAATATAAATACTTTAAGTATTAGATGTTACTGTAAGTAGTTAGAAAAAATTAATATACATTTGGCTTTCTTTTTCAGTATTGATGAGGATAAATCACAGCGCACACCATTTGTTTATGTAAATCACACAGGACGTATCCGATATGACAAGATGCTTCGAGTAGTCAGCTCATGCAATCTTGGGATCTTCAATTTCCCATTTGATGTTCAGAACTGTTCATTAACCTTTGGCTCTTACATGCACACAGGTAATTACAATAGCGAGGAAAAGCATACCTACTGAAAATCTCCTTAGAAGAGTTAAATGCACAACGTTGACTTGAATCACCAATAATGCTGGTAGATAATCCTCTCATATCTTATAAGACAAGTAGACAATTCCAAGAACACTTCTAATATAAAAAAATACAGTAACCCAGGTGAGTATAATGAGGTCTGGCAAACCCCAAACTGAGTTCGGGAGCTGGAATTCATACAAAACATTGTGCCAACTTCATTGCTCCAAAATGTGTAAATCAGGCATCAAAATGATCATATTTAGATCTTGTGTGTGGGGACAGTCAGAATCAGAATCCATTCAACCAAGTCCTCTATTAGATTGTAAAATACCCCGGTATGTGACTCCATAGTACATACCCGCAGTCTGGTTTGTGAACTGCAGAGAGCTAAGGTTCATACAATATCCTTAATTAGTGCCTTTATAACATTTATAGCAAGCATTTATGCAAATGTATAAAAGAATAACAATCGGTTTGATGCCAAATATACTATGCTATAATATGATTATTATTATTATACAGGATTTATATAGTGCTAACAGTTTGCGCAGCGCTTTACAATATAAAGGGAGACAGTAAAATTTCAATACATTTAAGTACAAAAGGAATTGGAAGGGCCCTGCTCATGGAGCTTACAATCTAAAGGTATAATATACATCAGGAAAATGTCACAATAAATATTTTGGGTGATATACACATCCAATTTATATCAGGTTTAGACCCTATCAAATCTTAATTTCATTCTCTTCAAAAATATGTTGGTTGTTGAGTTGTAAAACAGTGTTTCCTGGAAATATAATATAATTTGTATAATTGACATCTACAGAAAAATACAACACTTCAGAACTCCTATATCATACTCCTACATTTTTTGACTGGATGGTGGACCCTCTAGAGCACAGATGTCAAACTGGCAGCCCTTCAGCTGTTGCAAAACTACAAATCCCATGAGGCATTGCAAGAGTGACAGTTACAAGCATGATTTCCAAAGGTAGAGGCATAATGGGACTTGTAGTTTCGCAACAGCTGGAGGGCCACCAGTTTGACGCTCCTGCTCTAGAGGGTTGCCAAACACCTGCTGCTCTTTGCAGCTGGCAGCTTTTGTTTCCATCGGATTCATGCCGGAGCTTAAGAGTCATTTCTGAGGGCCAGTGAATCTGTCAGAATTGGAATTACTTTGAAGTGAATGGGACTCAGCACAGGAACCAGAGACCAAAAACAAGCTTTGTTAAGTGCCTTTCATTTTTAATCCCATTTATTTTGTTATTTTTGCCTGTTTTGTAATACTATTTTTGTGTAAATATTTTCTTGCATTGTTTTTTGTTTTTCATTAAAATTATATTTTAAAATTGTTAAGTGAATCATTACAATCTCTAAATGCAGTAACCTGAAATGAAAGAACCCTTGCCTCTGTGAGACCTACCACATCGTAAACTCTTTACTTGAAAGTTCAGAACTGCTACAGCAGAGGCTATGAAAGGTGCCTTTTTATTACTTATCAATATTAATTTAACTTTCTTCAAATTACCACATCCAGTGTGAAAAAATACAGCCAAGAATTAAGCGTGATCAAAAGCCAATGTACTAATTCTTGACAATTGGACAAAAGGAAAGTAGGGAGTAGAACAGAATGCATATTTCATATTTCAGTGTAGGGTACTGAATGGCAACGATGGACACCATCCAAATTTTATCTTGTGTCATTATAAGTAAGCCACTATAACTTTCTGAATACACATCAGTTTGAATATTTGTTTTAAAGCAATAATCTATGCAAAGTGTCTTAATCACCTTATTTTTCCTATGCAAACGATTGAATTCCCCACCAAATTATATATGTATCTAAAGTAATGGATTATTTTTTGAGCCATCAATTTACTGAGTAGGTTGCTGGTATCTACAAAAGTTGTAGTTACGGTTTAGTGTTGCTAAGGTTTTCTTATCTCTCCAATAACACCCTGTAGATGTTGTCCCTGTGTTCTTACTAGCATGGCAACTGGATAATGTAAATATTTGCAAACAATTCAATTATTTTGATCAGCAATTATAACACACTGTTAATGCTTGCATTTAATGTGCTGTTATACAGGCAAACACTTCTACAAATCTGAGCCAGAACATTATTCAATCCAAAAGTCCCAAATTATCCCAGCTATGCCCGGCTCTGCCATGTTATAGGGAAGGAGCATGCCCTCCAAAAACAGAAACTTAGAGTTGCTGGAAAGCACGCCCATTTTTCTTTCTCATAAGCCATAGAACCCACCGTGAAACCCAATAAAAAAAAAACAGTTGTGACAGAGCCAACATCCACAGTGCTATAAAAACGTATTTTCTTTCCCACTCAGTGAGAGATGTGCGGCTTGGACTGGCTCTTCCAGTAGAACAAATTCTGCAAAACTCTCTACAGTACCTTGAGACCAGTGGAGAGTGGGAGCTCCTCAGAATTGAAGGGACCCCTGATATCTTGCGATTTGGCATTGATGAATGGGATATAATCACATTCCGGGTGAGACAGACCTTGATAACTGAGCTAATTATTTTTTGCTTTTAAAATGTGTTCTTTATAATAACACATTTTAATATATAACTTTCAAGCTCTTAATGTCAAAGTTCATGTAAAGCTTATTCTATTCATATGCATCCAGCTAAAATGTCATAGATATATATAGGGTGCATCCAGAAAGTATTCACAGCGCTTAACATTTGCCACATTTTGTTATGTTACAGCCTTATTCCAAAATGGATTACATTCATTTTTTTCCTCAGCATTCTACAAGCAATACCCCATAATGACAATGTGAAAGAACTTTATTTTGAAATCTTTGCAATTTATTAAAAATAAAAACCGGAAAAAAAACACATGTACATAAGCCTTGCTCAATACTTTGTTGAAGCACCAATTACAGCCTCAAGTCGTTTTGAGTATGATGCTGTAAGCTTGCCACACCTATTTTTGGGCAATTTCTCCCATTCTTCTTTGCAGTACCTCTCGAGCTCCATCAGGTTGGATGGGGAGCATCGGTGCACAGCCATTTTCAGATCTCTCCATAGATGTTCAATCGGGTTCAAGTCTGGGCTCTGACTGGGCCACTCAAGAACATTCACAGAGTTGGCCCATATCCACTCCTTTGGTATGTGGGCTGTGTGCTTAGGGTCGTTGTCCTGTTGAAAGATAAACGTAGCCCCAGTCTATGGTCCAGAGCGCACTGGAACAGGTTTTCATCAAGGATGTCTCTGTACATTGCTGCATTTATCTTTCCTTTGATCCTGACTAGTCTCCCAGTTCCTGCCGCTGAAAAAATGCTGCCACCACCATGCTTCACTGTAGGGATGGTATTGGCCAGGTGGTGAGCTGTGCCTGGTTTCCTCCAGACATGACGCTTGGCATTCAAGCCAAAGAGTTCAATCTTTGTTTCAACAGACCAGAGAGTTTTGTTTCCCATGGTCTGAGAGTCCCTCAGGTGCCTTTTGGCAAAATCCTGGTGGGCTGCCATTTGTTTTTACTGGCTTCCGTCTGGCCACTCTACCATATAGGCCTGATTAGTGGAGTGCTGTAGAGATGGTTGTTCTTCTGGAAGGTTCTCCTCTCTCCACAGAGAAACTCTAGAGCTCTTTCAGAGTGACAATCAGGTGCTTGGTTACCTCCCTGGCTAAGGCCCTTCTCCCTTGGTCACTCATTTTGGCTGGGCAGCCCGCTTTTAGGCAGATTCCTGGTGTATCCAAACTTCTTTCATTTAGGGATGATGGAGGCCACTGTGCTCATTGGGACCTTCAATTCTGCAGAAATGTTTCTGTACCGTTCCCAAGATCTGTGCCTTGATACAATCCTGTCTTAGAGGTCTATGGACAATTCCTTGGCCTTCATGGCTTGGTTTGTATTCTGACATGCACTGTTACCTGTGGGACCTTATATAGACAGGTTTATGCCTTTCCTAATCATGTCCAATCAACTGAATTTCCCACAGGTGGACTCCAATCACGTTGTGGAAACATCTCAAGGATGATCAGTGGGAGCAAGATGCACCAGAGCTCAATTTTGAGTGTCATGGCAAAGGCTGTGAATACTTATGTACATGTGTTGTTTTCGTTTTTTATTTTTAATAAATTGCAAAGATTTCAAAATGAACTTCTTTCACGTTGTCATTATGGGGTATTGTTTGTAAAATGTTGAGGAAAAAAATTCATTTAATCCATTTTGGAAGAAGGCTGTAACATAACAAAATGTGGCAAAAGTTAAGATCTGTGAATACTTTCCGGATGCACTGTGCAGCATATGTTTATGTATGTAAACAAAATGTAAGTTAAATTTAGTTTGTAAAAAAGTCAGGAAAAGGTTTATTGATTACTTCTGTATAAAGTGGTATGATTTCTTTGTCAAAGTTTTATGCCTGTCTTGTCCACTGCAATTTAGGTGGTGATCAGACGACGTCCAATCCTGTATGTGGTGAATCTACTCATCCCTAGTGCCTTTCTGATGTTGATTGACATCTTGAGCTTCTTCCTTCCACCGCACAGCACTGACAGAGCCTCCTTTAAGATGACCTTGCTCTTGGGATACACTGTGTTCCTGCTCATAATGAATGACTTGTTGCCGAGTACAGCCAATGGTACTCCACTGATTGGTAAGATTTCTCTTACAACGGAGGATTGTTCTGGGGCTGCACAGCACATTGTAATGGTTATGCTTTCATGTGGGTTGCTCAAACATACACACACTGACTACCCACAGATTTCACACAGTTCATGATTTCTCAGTTAGCTACATCATTGACCGTCCTTCTCACATTTAAACACCAAATAATCATGCAAGTGTTAAATGTCAGTGGAGGTGCAGGAGGAGATGGAAATTCAATTGAAAGAATAATTTGCTTGTGTATTGGTTAATGTTTATTTACCCTGTTTACAGTATAGTTTTTATTTATTTAGGTTCAGTTAGGGATGAGCTTAAGGCCAGGTGCACATATGTGAGGCCATGCAGGTCACAATTTGTGCGGACTCGAGAGCCCATTTATTTGAATGGACTCTCGTGCTCTGGGACATGCAGGGAAGAAATCCCTGTACTTCTTTGGAAATCGCAGCCCGCACGGGAACAAAGTTTCCCAGTACAGTTGTGATTTCCAGTGCGGGCGGTGTGCCATTAGAATTAATGGCACCTACCCACGGGTCCAGCATTCCACTGTGTGGGTGGTGCGGCTGTGGGTATTTGTGTGGGTCTTGTAGTGGCACCACCCGCACAGATGTGAACCAAGCCTAAGGGCAAGTTCACATCATAGAAACGCAGCTCAGATGGCGTGTTTTTTATGCGTTTTTGACACGTTCTGGTGCGTTTTTGATGCTTTCCAGTAAATTTTGTCCCCTTTCTTTTTATTCAATTTACATAGGGACATGTGTGTTCCAGTGCATTTTTGGTGCATTCTGGTGCATTTTTGACACGTTCCAGTACAGTTCTGTGTAGGAAAAATGCAGCATGTTCTACTTTTTTTCTGCAGCTGGAATGCACTGGAATTGCAAGCACTGATGTGAACTATGACATTGACAACCATATAACCTATAAAAAATATATATGTGAAGCTATAATCATCAAATAGTGGTATCATATAATATATCATAAAATATGTCCCCAATAATGAAAACAGCCAGTGACAGTTTTTATATAGTGATAAACAGCTTCCAGTCCAATGGTGGTGCTCCCTGTGTTAAGGTAAAAATTGTGTACTAACCAGAAGCGTAATAAGATTACGCGGTGTGTAAATATCATGCAGGTCCACTTCACTGGTGTAGGTCCGGACTGGAACTCAAGATGGGTTCTCCTTCAGGTTGGTATAGATAAATAGTCCTCATGTGTAGATAGATCCAGTGGGCCAGAGGTCCCCTTTAAGGGATGGGTGGGTGAAGATTCCTGAATTACAGGTGCTCCCCTCTCTATTATTTTCAGAGCCCTGCTGTGATCCAGTTACCCATCCATCAGACCCAGAGAGGGTAATTCAGGAATCTTCACCCACCCATCCCTTAAAGGGGACCTCTGGCCCACTGGATCTATCTACACCTACTGAGGGCTATTTATCTATACCAACCTGAAGGAGAACTCATCTTGAGTTCCAGTCTGGACCTACACCAGTGAAGTGGACCTGTATGAAATTTACACACCGTGTAATCTTATTACGCTTCTTGTTAGTGCACAATTTTTACCTTAACACAGGGAGCACCACCACTAGACTGGAAGCTGTTTATCACTATATAAAAACTGTCACTGGCTGTTTTCATTATTGGGGACATATTTTATGATATATCATATGATACCACTATTTGAACTGGCCCTAAAGTGATTAAAAAAAACCAAACATGTTATACGTACATGCTCAGTTCAATAGTTTTGCACAGAGCAGCATCGATCCTCCTCTTCTGGGATCATCTTCCGGCACTCCTGCCAAATGCCCCATAGTTACCCACTTGCTCAGGTGGCACTCGTACATGTTCTCTCCCTTGCTGGCTTTGTATGTCCGTAGACACACAGAGCGTGGTTTGGCCCTGCCACCCGCTCTCTCCTCCCAGCAGCAGCAGCCAATGGCTCCGGCTGGTGCCTCTCTATTCAGAGAGAGCAAGCCAAGAGAGCAGTTGCTCTCATGCAGATTGCTGAATTTAGATTTGAGGGGCTGGGGGCGAATGTTTTTTACCTTAATGCATGGCATGCATTAAGGTAAGAAATCTTGTACTTTTAGAACCACTTTAAGGTTCTTTCTGAACACAAGCTCTCTGAATGACGCCAGTGCCAAGCAAGTGACCTCCTGTGATCACTAATCATCGGGGTACCCGCTTGGCACAGGACCCAGAAGCTGCAGTAGAGGTGCCTACTACAGTGATTTCCAGCTTCCAGGGGGATCCTAAAGTTAGCACACATGCATACTTACATCGATACGACCTATTATCATTTATTATGATTGGTTGCATCACTAATGAACATTGTGCAGTTGGATGGTTTAAAACGATGAGACAATTCTATCAATGTGTATAATATCAGATGATCATGTATAATCTGTGTATTTTACAGGTATATACTTCTCTGTTTGCCTGGCTTTGCTTGTGCTCAGTTTACTGGAGACAGTGATTATCACTCATGTGCTGCACCGTGGAACACTACTGAGTGGCTCAGTGCCTTGCTGGGTGAAACGCTTTGTCTTAGGTTTTCTAGCTCAACTGGTCTGTTACACTGATCCATCTGTCACTGATGAAAACCCTATAACTAATAATAACATACTTCATCCTACCAATGCAAATGATGCATCACGATCAGCACCACCCAGTCCTTGTCATGACAAAGGTATTGACACAGGTAATGTTTGTAAAAAGCAATTTTTGTACTAACCCAATACCAGACAGTTAAAAATAATTTTTCAGGAGTCATTTCAAATGTTGGGTAATTTTACTTAGTATGTATGTTATACGACTCTTTCCAAGCGATTGTTGTTTACTGTACCTCATTAAAGTGGAACTAAACCCTCTTATCATTTACATCCAAGGAAGCTGCCATCTTGCCTCTGTTTGATATCCTAGTGCTGCGCACATGATCACATTTGAAGGCTTGACTTTTGAGAGCACAAGCAACTGTGACAGTTATAATTTAAGGCATGCCCTGAACTTAACTGATTTGAAAAACCATTAAATTGATGGATTTAGTTTTGCTTTAATTACGTGCGTGCTCAGCCTGTCAGAATGGCTGTTACAATACACTTATATACACAAATCAGCGCACGACTGTCCTTCAGTTAGCACAAAGATCTTAATATAGTCTCACCAGATTCTTCCCATTAAGCATGCATTGTATATCATACAATCTCCTCTGTCTCTTCTTTATCATCTACTCCACTGTTCCAACTCTCCAAAAAACAAAATAAACTGATATAGAGTAATAAGTTCTGATAAACTTTATACACAAAACCAAAACGTGTTCAGACTATATACACCACTCCGTGAATGGCATCAACCACTCTCCATACTAATTACTCTTACTTTCACGGGGGGGGAAATTTGTGCTTTATAATCTAGATATCACTCTTCATCAATAAATCTTAAACTCTTGATTGAAGTATACAGTGCACCATCCACCTCCAGTGTTCAAACCATTGAACGTGCTCTTCCCTTCCCCTTTAGACATGCACCTTACCCTGCATACATCGATATGTGCCTTTATGTCTTTATTAAAATCTTAATTTTCTCCTCTCCTTAACGGTTCTTCATATACTCCCACCAAATAAAGTAAAATATACAAGCCCACAGTGCAGAAGTATATGTAAAATTAAATATTTATTGTTGAAATTGCGTTAACATGGAAAAAGAATACAAACGTCTGATGTCACTTCCGACTGACGCGTTTTGTCATCAAACTGACTTCCTCATAGGCAGTCCTGCACACTAATGTGACTTTGGGCGCTTGTGGCAATTAGATTTGTTACAATACACTGTCAATACTCACATATAGGCCTGGTGGCTGACAATATATAACAATGCAAGGTTTCTCAACTCAAACCATTTGCAATAGCCCTACATAATGGTTCAAGCCAGACTGCTCTTTGCACTCCACAATCATAAGACAGCAGGTCCAATGTCTAAAATCACTCTTTATTTGTAACTTTAGTATACTGGTAACAGTACCAGCTAAAGCATTGCAGACTAATAGCTGGTGTAGGCATTATGTCACGTACCTGACTGTGGAGCCTGAGACAATGAAGGTGGCCTTTTGCATGATCCTCACCCAAGTTCCCCTGGTGGTGGATACAGGGACTGCTAGGGCAGCAGAAGGGTGCAGGTGCCAAGAGGTTGGTTCTGCAAACTTGAACTTGGGAATGCTAAGGTTGGATGAGCAGAAGCGAGGATTCAGGTCACAAGCCATGTTTGGTAACAGCCAGGCAGGAAGGTAAAGAATCATGACCAGAATCCAGATCAGAGACAGGATCAGCAATATGCTGGCAGTGAGGTACAAAATCAGCAGGTGGAATCTTGGTCAAAAGTTCAGGCTGGGATTGGTAACAAATCAGTAGCAGACATAACAGACAAGGGTAATCCGATTATAAGCGTAGCCTGGTCAGTAGCAAGATCAGCAGGTTTTCATGAGTACAGAACACAGGAAGCAGAGCTGAAGACAATCCAGCACTGAGGCTAGGCAGACCTCAGGTTTAAATAGGCTGCAGGGTGCCAGGATCTGTGAGTGCGCCCTTGTGGGTATTTGTACGTGACTTCACACCTTAACAGCATCACAATACAGTAACTTACATACTCCACCTCTTCCTATACACAAATTATACAAAAATGGCAATACAGGCGCACCTCGGTTTACGAACGCCTCAGTTAACGTAATTTTTGGTTTATGAATGAAAATCCATTGAAAATAATGGTTCGGTTTACAAATTTTTTTTGCAATACAAACGGATTAATTGGTTTTCAGTGCATTTACGGTTTTTTTTAATCATGTCTCTTTATGCCTTTAAAGTGCACTTTATAAAGAGTTTTAAACAGATAAAACTTTTTTTTACTTTTTTCTGACCTCCGGGGCGGATTAAGTGGTTTTCAATGCATTTACGACTTACCGTATTTTTCGCACCATAAGACGCACTTTTTTCCCCCCCAAATAGGGGGGAAAATGTCAGTGCGTCTTATGGAGCGAATATGGAGCGGCCGGTCCGGTATTTCCACTGCCGCCGTGTCAGAATACCGGGCCGGCCGCTCAGCTCTACAGCGGGACCTTATAGAGATGACTGCTGACCTTTGGGGAGGGGGGGAGCGGGTACCTGAATTTGACAGATACCCGCTCCCACTTCCGTGGAGTTGTTCTTTCATCTTACCCGTTCCTCTATCCAGCGGCGCGGTCTTCCCGGCTTCTGTAGTGTGGGCATGACAGCCGGGTGCCAAGTGCGCATGCGCAGGAAGCGGTGCTTTTTGTGAATGGTAAGGCGGCACCTGGGACACATGACAGATCCCAGAAGCCGCCGGACCAATCACAAAGCGCAAGTGCTTCTCGCTCATGCGCACTGGGCACCCAGCTGTCATGCCGAGCGCCATTACAGAAGCCGGGAAGACAGCGCGCGGCTGGATAGAGGAACAGGTAAGATGAAAGAACAACTCCGCGGAGGTGGGAGCGGGTATCTGTCAAATTCAGGTACCCACTCCCCCTCCCTCCCCAAAGGACAGCAGTCATCCCCTATACTATCCGCAGTCTCTGGTCATCCCTGTGCTGTCCGCAGTCTCTGGTCATCCCCTGTACTGTGTCCGCAGTCTCTGGTCATCCCTGTGCTGTGTCCGCAGTCTCTGGTCATCCCCTGTACTGTGTCCGCAGTCTCTGGTCATCCCTGTGCTGTGTCCGCAGTCTCTGGCCATCTCCTGTACTATGTCCGCAGTCTCTGGTCATCCCTGTACTGTGTCTGCAGTCTCTGGTCATCCCCTGCACTGTGTCCGCAGTCTCTGGTCATCCCTGTGCTGTGTCCGCAGTCTCTGGTCATCTCCTGTACTGTGTCCGCAGTCTCTGGTCATCTCCTGTACTGTGGCCGCAGTCTCTGGTCATCCCCTGAACTGTGTCCGCAGTCTCTGGTCATCTCCTGTACTATGTCTGCAGTCCATTAGTTCAGAATTTTTTTTCCTGTTTTCTGCCTCTAAAACCTAGGTGCGTCTTATGGTCAGGTGCGTCTTATGGAGCGAAAAATGCGGTAATTTTTAATCATGTCCCTCTACAGTATGTATTCTTTTAAAGTGCACTTTATAAAGAGTTTTGAACAGATAAAATACTTTTTTCTGACCTCCGGAACGGATTAATTGGTTTTCAATGCATTCTTATGGGAAACCGCGTTTCGGTTTACAAATTTTTCGCAATATGAAAAGTCCTGCAGAACAAATTAAATTTGTAAACCAAGGTACGCCTGTATTGGTGCTTATCAGGTAGATGACAGTGTTTTCTTTTTTTTTAGAAAGCACAAAAAATAAATATGTCTGAGAATGCACCACATGAATATTTATACTTCAGCTCTTGTCCCTTGTATACCCCTTATGGACCAGAGTAAGATTTACATTTTCACTAAATGCATGTTTTTGCAACGATAAGTACATAAGGTAGAAAAGCAATGCTTTATAGTTTAATTTTCTATGTATAGTAATCTATGACAAAAAGCAGTAAAATGATTAAAACATTGTAATTTTTTTCTATTTTGACCAATGTTAGGTTAAAAAAAATAGTTTTTCTTATTGAAAGTGACACTAAAAGTGTGTTTCTGGTACAAAGCATGGTCAACATACAGTATTTGAACATAAGAAAAGTTTTTGTGCTTTTTCCTTTTATGTGACACTGAAAGAAATAGCAAATAAAATAAAATGAATGAAAGCAAAAAATGTTAACACTAACAAAAAAAACCTCTAAAAATCAGAAGAGAAGGAGAGAAATTAGTGGGAGAAAACTCTCTTTATAGATTTGTACCTACAGGTAGACCTATAATAAGCAGGTTCCTTGCCAGCCCATAAACATACAATACAACTGATTGCCCCCTAGCGCTGCGCTTGCTTATTTCATTCTGAGTTCTACTGTATGGGGGAATAAAAGAGGCTGATAATAAGTCAAATATATGTGCATACACTAGTTGAATTCAAAGAGAATTTTTTATGTATACTGTACATAATTGCATTAATGGTGCTACATTATATGTGAAATATAGCTTTGAGGTGTGGGGTTACTAAGAAAAACAAACATACATAATGACCATGCTGCATTATTGGTGTGACATTGCAGGTGTCCCATGCTGGCTCTAAGGCCTCATGCGCACTGGACATTTTTTTAACTCTCCTAGAAGCCTTTCACCTAGCAGCAGCGTTTTGGAAATAAAAAAAAAGCCAGATGCTTGTAGAAGTGTGTTAGTCATTTACCCACGTCAAGCTTTTGATCATTAATTCATTTAATTGGCTGGAATAAATCATTTTATCTGGTCATTGAAATGAATTGACACTAAAGCAGTAAATTCATGTTTACACGTGTTGACACGCGCCAAACATTTTTTCTGCCAAAACTGCTGATCCTAGATGCACGGCAGTGTTTTTTTTCCTGCCTCTAAACTCTCATGCCAGTAAATGTTTCTAAACGTTTATGTGTGTATTTGCCAAAATGCAGGGCAATTTATAGGCATGAGAAAAAAACATGTCTGACGCCCCTAGGAGCATCTGTAAATATGTCCAGTGTGCATCAGGCTTAAGATTGAGAACTGAGCAATCATATACCCAATCAGCTCTGGGTCTGCATACAGCCGAGAACATTGACTGTCAGTCACTGCTCTCTGCGCTTCCAGCGCTCACTGGTGCACAAGGCTGGGGAAGGTTGTGGTCAAAGATTGCGCCAGCTCTCAGCTGTGCACTTAAAGGAGGAGCCACCTGTGACGACAAAATGGTGCCCGACCCCTGCCCTTCTCACCAACTCTCGACCAAAGGACAAGCCGATCTCGCACTGCTCTGTCACTTGTGTAACAATGCCACTCTCAGCTGCGCCCTGCACAAAGATTTTCCAGCTCGCAGGACTACAATCTATGTGCCAGCAGCCTGAGAGCAATTGTTACTGGGTCAGGTTAATTACACAATTAACCTTTAACGCTGCCACCACCACCTTTTTGCAGAGAAGGAGGAAACTCACAAATCTTAGCAGTAACACTATGATATTAGCATAAGTGTCTGTAACACACACTGTCACCACAGACAGGGATATTCAGAGGATTATTATATACAGTAGCACTCTTCAAGAGACAGAGATTCTTTAGTTTGCATTAAAAGCTTTAGAGACAGTTTCAACACTTTTCAAAATAGGATTTACTACTAAAAAGGTCAAAATGGTGCAATTAAAATATTTACAGAATAAGATGTTACAAAGATATAAAGAGAACAATAAAGCAACAGAGAAATAAAAGAAAGGAGTTAAAAAGGCAGAATACTTGCAATGTCCTAAGCAGAGTCGAATTGTTTGAGCAAAAAGGTTGCCTTGGCTGTCAAGTCCGTTAGATGTTTCTTGATTGATGTTAAACGAGAGCTCCCTTCTCCAGGCCCGTCAGTCCTTTTCTATGATATTAAAGGGGTGTTTCCTGAGAACAAATGACCAATCATCCAGTTTGGGGATGGGGTCTAGGAGGTAACCAAGGTTATGACCAAGTTGCCTTACAATTTTATACTAAGGTTAATAACCTCCAATAGGTGCAGGTGGCATCCTAGCAACTGGCAGATTAATATTCAGAATTATATTTCAAACCCAGGGATACCAAACACAGCGTACCCTTGTCACCCAGGAGGAAAGAGAATGCTTTCTTCCCCTTCCTAGGTGCTAATATAGTCATGTAAGGCCTTGCTTGACACATTAAAATGATCTATCCAAATATATACCTAATATTAATGTGCCCAGTTCCTGCTGAACTTTATGAATTGTATGCGAAATGTCTACATGTGGAACGGACATTTTATGGCACGCTCTGTATCCTAGAGCCCTAATGGCTTAACTGGTCATGGCTGACTGAGTTATTCTACGATCGGGCAGACGAAAGTGGTTTTCAAAGCAGACCTCCTTCACCAGACTAATTAGCTGTTTACAGCCCTGGAGCTTCATCTATCTGTGTTTCTATTGTGCACAATCATCACACCACCTGTTAATCAGGCAGCCAGATGGATCCCTAAAATAATATTAAGCCGGCCACACATGGGTCGAATTCTGAAAGAATTTTCTTTACAATTTTGAACCATTAGTGAGCCACAGCAAAGGCCAATTTTCAAGGTACCATCAAATTTGAGTGACCGGCATGTTGGAATTTTTTTTGAAAAACAAACTAATTTCTAATAAATGATGAGAGTATCGTGCCAGAAATGTAACTAAAAAAGAAATGAGCATGAGCTGTGACCTGGGATGAAAAGAAAATTCTTGGCCATGAAAATTCTTTTCTGTAGCAACATGAGATAAGGCTTGGCTTTCGAAATCAATAGTGAAACCATCAGATTACACGCACAAATTTTCAGATTTTCTAAAGAAAATTTGTTCTGAATTCGACCCATGTATGGCCTGCATTAGGATCCTTCTCAAGCCTGGCTACTTGCAGACTCTGAGTCACAGAAGTACAATAGTAAATGTACATATATGACCCTTAAGAGAAATACAGCCAAAATATGTTTGGCCATACTTCTCTTTTAAAGCTATTATCTAGGTTTTATACAATTAATACACAAAGAATGGATTTTTTATTATTATTATTATTATTATTACTATTATTATTATTATACAGGATTTATATAGCGCCAACAGTTTGCTCAGCGCTTTACAATATAACGGGAGACAATACAGCAACAATACAGTTCAATACAAGAGGGTTAGGAGGGCCCTGCTCCTTGGAGCTTACAATCTAAGAGGGATGCTAGTAATACAAAAGGTAATAACTGTGGGGGAAGAACTGATAGGAGGAATAGAAGATTTGGTTATTAGCTGAAGGCAGGATAGGCTTCCCTGAAGGTTTTCAGAGATCACCTAAAAGTGGGCAGAGTAGGCGATAGTCTGATAGATTGGGGTAGAGAGTTCCAGAGGTTGGGGGAGGCTCTGGAGAAGTCCTGGAGATGAGCATGGGAGGAGGAGATAAGGGACCTAGAGAACAGAAAGTTGTGGGAGGAGCGGAGAGGACAGTTTGGTTGATATTTGGAGACAAAATTGGTGATGTAATTTGGGGCAGAGTTACAAATGGCTTTTATATGTTATTGTTAATGTTTTGAATTTTATTCGTTGAGCTATGGGAAGCCAGTGGAGGGATTGGCAGAGAGGGGTGGCAGATACAGAACGGTTAGTAAGGTGGATGAGTCTGGCAGCAGCATTTATGATAGACTGAAGAGGGGATAGCCTGCGATGAGGTAGGCCAATGAGGAGGGAGTTACAATAGTCAAGGAGAGAGATAACCAGGGAGTGAATAAGTTGCTTAGTAGTTTCCGAGGTTAAGAACGAGCGTATCTTGGAGATGTTACAGAGGTGAAGTTTACAAGATTTGGACAGTGATTAGATTTGGGGCTGAAAGGACAAATGGGAGCAGGGGTGACTGACCATTTGGGCCCTTGGGCACTGGCCGAGGGCCTGGGGTCAGTAGAGGGCCCCATGAGATGCCCCTGGTACCTTTCATAGGCTTTTTTGGGTGTGGTTTGAATCGTGTGGAGTCAATCTGCACATGCTCAGTTTGGTGTGTATTGCTAAAGAGGTTTTTTTTTTTCTTGGGAGAGTGCATGTGATCAGCACAGGGCCAATCAGGACTGTCCAAACAGAGGTCAGGGGTCCTGCATCTTCCTAGAGCAGAAAGAAAACTCCCCCTACAAGCTTTAACATATGCTCAGATGGCAACTGATGGAAGTCACAAGACTGCTCTAACTGCTGATAATAAAAGGTATTTAGCCATTTTAATTTACTAAAATAATTGCATTTCCATGTTCTGTATACTATGGCAGACCAGATATAGTGAATGCAGGGTCTTGGGTTTAGTAACACTTTAGTCAAGTTATCGAACCAATGAATAGTATAGTGAGCACAATTTTGTTGACAAATGATGGCAATGTTGATGAATCTGCAGGCAAATCCAACTGGCAAGTGTGTTTTAGAAAAAGAAAAAATGGCTTCCTGGAAAATGGCACCTTCACCCTTTTATAAATATGTCCCTAATGAAGGGAAACGGAAACGGGATGAAGTCACTAAGAAAACAAAATAGTTTGAATTAGAGCCTCAGTGGAACATGGGGAAGAGATTAGAGATATTTTCACATTGCACTTCACAGCCATCTCTCATTATATCACACAGTGGATGTGTCCTTTAGGTCCTAATCCACAAGAAATTCTGCCCATCACCTGGGAATGGATCAAACCATCATAACATCTCCTGCTTGTACAACCTGTTATATACTGTACTTTCCACTTATATTAAACAAGGATTTTGAAGTCACTCAGATAAAATAAATTGTGTACTTTTGAAAAAATATTTTACATATATACTGACATTATGCTGTCTTTTTTTTCCATAGAGCACAAGGATTTCTCGCTGCCAGTTCTGGAACTGCTCCCACCGGAAGCTCTGTGCCCTGGTGCAGAAAGGCAGCTGGCACTTATTAGCCAGAATCTTCGTATGGTGCGAGAAATGTTAGAAAGCAGGCATGATCTGCGGTCACAGGAAGAACAGTGGGTGCAAATTGGTTATGTGTTGGACTCGCTGTTGTATCGTCTTTATCTGATCTTCATTGGGTCATATGCCATTATCATCATCAGTGTGTGGTGTGTCTGGTATAACATATAAAGTCATAAAAGAACTATGATGTAGTGGACTTCCCCTCCCGACATTTTTGCACACTCTCCTTTCCACCTTGTTTTCTCCCTTGGTTTCCACCTTATTTTCTTCATACTATCTTAAAACATACAATATCACCTTTCTGCATGAATTGTTCTGATTCAAAGAGGTTAGTGGGCACATGGTCACTGACTAAAATTACATACAGTCATGGCCGAAATTGTTGGCACCCTTGATATTTTTCCTGAAAATCAAGTATTTCACACAAAAAAGGTATTGCATTAACACATGTTTTGCTATACACATGTTTATTCCCTTTGTATGTATTGGAACAAATATAAAACAGAGGCAGAAAAGCAAATATGACATAATGTCACACAAAACCCCAAAAATGGGCTGGACAAAAGTATTGGCACCCTTAACTTAATATTTGGTTGCACACCCTTTGGAAAACATAACTGAAATCAGTCGCTTCCTATAACCATCAATAAGCTTCTGACACCTCTCACCCGGAATTTTGGACCACTCTTCCTTTGCAAACAGCTCCAGGTCTCTCTTATTGGAAGGACACCTTTTCCCAACAGCAATTTTAAGATCTCTCCACAGGTGTTCAATGGGATTTAGATCTGGGCTCATTGCTGGCCACTTCAGAACTCTCCAGCGCTTCTTTGCCATCCATTTCTGAGTGCTTTTTGACGTATGTTTGGGGTCATTGTCCTGCTGGAAGACCCAGGATCTTGGACGCAAACCCAGCTTTCTGACACTGGGCCCTACAGTGCGACCCAAAATCCTTTGGTAATCCTCAGATTTCATGATGCCTTGCACACAGTCAAGGCACCCAGTGCCAGAGGCAGCAAAACAACCCCAAAACATCATTGAACCTCCACCATATTTTACCGTAGGTACTGTGTTTTGTTCTTTGTAGGCCTCATTCCGTTTTCGGTAAACAGTAGAATGATGTGCTTTACCGAAAAGCTCTATCTTGGTCTCATCTGTCCACAAGACGTTTTCCCAGAAGGCTTTTGGCTTACTCAAGTACATTTTGGCAAACTGTAGTCTTGCTTTTTTATGTCTCTGTGTCAGCAGTGGGGTCCTCCTGGGTCTCCTGCCATAGCGTTTCATTTCATTTAAATGTCGACGGATAGTTCGCGCTGACACTGATGCTCCCTGAGCCTGCAGGACAGCTTGAATGTCTTTGGAACATGTTTGGGGCTGCTTATCCACCATCCGGACTATTCTGCGTTGCAATCTTTCATCAATTTTCCTCATCCGTCCACGACCAGGGAGATTAGCTACAGTGCCATGGGTTGCAAACTTCTTGATAATGTTGCGCACTGTGGACAAAGGCAAATCTAGTTCTCTGGAGATGGACTTGTAACCTTGAGATTGTTGATATTTTGCCACAATTTTGGTTCTCAGGTCCTCAGACAGTTCTCGTCTCCTCTTTCTGTTGTCCATGCTTAGTGTGGCACAGACAGACACACAATGCAAAGGTTAAGTGAACGTCTCTCCTTTTTATCTGCTTTCAGGTGTGATTTCTATATTGCCCACACCTGTTACTTGCCCCAGGTGAGTTTACAGGAGCATCACATGCTTGTAACATTCTTATTTATCCGCAGTTGTGAAAGGGTGCCAATACTTTTGTCCAGCCCATTTTTGGAGGTTTGTGTGACATTATGTCGAATTTGCTTTCTTTCCTCCCTTTTTTTGTTTTGTCCCAATACACACAAAGGGAATAAACATGTGTATAGCAAAACATGTGTTAATGCAATACGTTTCGTGAGAAATACATGATTTCCTGGAGAAATATCAAGGGTGCCAACAATTTCGGCCATGACTGTATATAACACAATTTATGCCCTCACTTCCTCAGTCTGTCTTCCTTTTTTTCATTCTTACAAGTCTCGTTATAATGCGAGACTTGTAAGAATGTAAGGGCTTTTTTTCTCACAGAATAGGTGCAGGAACTCCCCTTTTAACCCATTCTCTCTGCCACTACCCTCCTCCGAGCACTATTCCTTGGTTTTATCCCCTACCCACCTCCCAGTGCCACCCTTTTAGGGAATACAGAACCAAGTATCATTTTGTGGTGTTGAGTTATTTTGTATTGAATGTGTTAATAATAGCAAGAAAAGCAGTAAAATAGATCCTGTGCAGCAAGGAACAATAGACCCCCAAGCAACAATGGACCACCTGCAACAAAATATCCCCCAGCAACAATAGACCCCCTGGTACCAGCAACAGATCTCCCTGCAGACAGCATCAGTAGACCCCTTCACTCAACAGTAGATTTCTCACAGTAACAACTGACCACCAAGAACTGAAGACCCATGCCCAGCAACAATAGATCCCCACCAGGAACAACAGACCTCCAGCGACAATAGATCCCCCAGCAGTCAACATCAATAGACCCTGCAGCACACCCCAGCACCGCTTGCCATTACATACAGTCAGTGTTGGAGATGCCAGAAGTGCATTCCCCCGCGTTCCCACTGAAAAAAGCCCTGTAAATACCTAACCTATGTACATTGTACTTCCCTTCTCCCATTTATTTCTTCCTTTTTATATATTGTACTGTTTTATTAAAACAAATAAAAACTAATAAAAATAAAAACAGAAAAAGCATTTTAATTTTAGACAACAGGTGAAAGCACTCAGTGAGGCTGTTAGTGGTAGATCAGCAGGTATTTTTCTGCACTTGCAGGGTGTTTAAAGAAATACCGAAAGGGGGAAATGTGCATGAATTGCAGAGATGTACTGCAGAGATGTACTGCATTTTTTTTTATTTTGCCTGACACTTGAAAACATTTCCATATTCTTAAAAACCAGTAAAAAAAATAATCCTTCATCGATCTCTATAGCTTCAGGCATAGTGGAGCAATTCATAAACTCAAATTTTACAGCAGAAGCACTCAGGTAATTTTGTAGGGCAATTCAGCTAGCTCCTGCACACCCCAGCCCCACAGAGCACTCACTCCATATTTACATTGGGGATTAGGATGGCCAAGCCTGAGGGATCAGGGTGAGCTAAACTGCAAAAGACCTCAACCACTTTGAAGTTTTTATTGTCCACTTTACAACTGAATTTCTTCACAGCGCCTGCAACCAGAAAGGACAATGGTGGCTTGTTTTGAATCTCAGTTATTGCTTGCTAAGAACATGTAAATATTTGTAAATTCTTTATTTATAACATAGCATCCATATATATATATATATATATATATATATATATATATACATATATATATATATGTCTAAATCTGAGTTCGGTACACGACAGGTACAATGTCAAAGTTTAAGATTTTAAAGTGTTACTAAACCCACAACAGTAAAATCAGTCTGTATATGCAGTAAAGCATGCTAGTTATACTCACTGTTGAACCTAAGGGGTTAATCCTCTGCATTGATTAAAAATGCTGTTTAATCCTGACTTCTCTGATCCTCCCCTTCTGTCAGTGTCCCCCTCTTATCTCCTGCTAAGACATATGCTGTGAGAGAGTCCATGTGATCAGCACAAGGACAATCAGCACTGTCCAGACAGAGGTCAGGAGTCCTGCATCCTCCTAGAGCAGAATGAAAACTCTCCTACCAGCTTTAACATGTGCTCTGCTGAACACTTATAGAAGTCACATGACTGCTATGTACTGCTGATGAGAAAAGGTATTTAGCGGTTTATATTTACTAAAATAATTGCACTTTTATATTCTGTGTACAGTGGGTGACCAGATATAGTGAATGCAGGGTCTTGGGTTTACTAACACTTTAAAAATTAAGCTAATAGCAGTTGTAAAGTACAGAAACCTGGAGATGTGTGTATTTGCCTACAGCAGCTTTAATTGCTTCCTGCAGATCTCAATAACCAGACCTTTGTAAATATGCAAAGCCCCAACATTTCTGGGCAGTGTTGGAGATTGTCCATTATCTTTTGCCTCCCTACAATCCTACATGCCTTTTACTATAATAGACTGCTTAACTAGCCAATGGGAGTGAATAGAAGGTACAAGGAGTCAAACAACCCCCACCATAATAAGGAACTGCCAGAGCTTTGCTGGTTTAGAACAACCTGGCATTTAGATTTGCAGAAGCAATTTAAAGTGGAATTTCAACTGGGGTTGCTGTTAGCCCGCTGCTCATATTCGCGGCCACCATCTTTCAGTATCGCAGATTCGTAGCAGGCCTGCAGTACATCTCTTCATGTGTAGGACAATGGTGCGCCAGGATCTGGCAGCAGGCCTTGTAGGTCTTTTTGGCTTGTTTGCACATTCAGAGAACAGCCCCACATGTGTGCAGATGTGCCGCAAGCCTCTTTCATTTCAGAAACACCTGCATTACATCTGTGCATGTCTGAAATCTTGCTGTGTGTTTGAGCTCTGAACCAAATTATGGAGAATTCCAGGGGGCAGTGGAGCACGACGTCTTTCTGGCCTAAGCCAAAGGGCAGAAAGTGCTGCAGTGCAGCACAACAAAGGTAGTAAACCTTTTTGTTTATAGGGAACAACACCTAATTCTTTAGGAGGTAGGAGGGAGGAATGAGGAAAGCTAAAGATGGTTTTACGAGTGAAGCTCCACTTTAAATTGCTTTAGGTAATTCTAGGTGCCTGTACTATATACCTGTTAATTTAAGCTAATTACCCTTAATTGTACGGACAGTGATGACTCCAAGGCTATATTTAGAATATGTCTATAAATCCAACTCTGTATATGCTGAAACTAAGATCATAATCCTGAAAAACACATTGTTGTAGGCTGTTAACCAAGTCCTTTGTTCTATTTATCTGATGTGGTCATTCCTGGCACACAGCGGTTGATGATTATAAAAAGAAAAGTAATTATGAGTCTTTGCATGGCTATCCTTTGCAAAATATAGGAACATTCCACCTCTGTAAGTGCCCGAAGGCTTGAGACTTACCTATTATTAACACTTATATTAAAGAAAAAGAATTGCTCAGTATTTCAAAGACTATTGAAGACAACAACCCTCAAGCCTATATGGTTTATAATAATGGATCCAACAGGATGTAAATGAACAGCTGTGCCATAGCTTGGTGTGAACATAGGGACTACACTAGGGACCTCAGCTATAGCTTTGTAGTACAGTGGGACTAAGCACTCATTATCACTTTTCTATCCGTTACCCCTGAGAGTTGTAGGTGTATATAGGTGCAAATGTTGTTATTACCGACTTATGAAATCAACAGCTCCTGTTGTAAGTTATTCATAAATTATAATATAGTGGCAGCACAATTGAAGATATTAATATTTAAATGTAACTGAGAATAAAATAGAACGACAACCAAAAATGATTGTGCATGATCACTCACTGATGTAATATTACCCTGTATGTGTTATAACCATTGCAGTCTATGTAAAAATGTCTCTAATTCTATTTCAAAACAGATACTGGTTGCATATCAATGAGTATAGAGTATATTGTTCTGCAATTCCTTATTTGAAAGGGGTTCTAATAAAAGCTTCTCTTTGAACTGATATGTAGACTTCGTTGTCAGTTTTGTTTATAAACTTTAAAGTCAATTACCAAATATGTTTTAATAAAACACACATACAATGCATCCAGAAAGTATTCACAGCGCTTAACTTGCCAGATTTTGTTATGTTACAGCCTTATTCCAAAATGGATTAAATTGATTTTTTTCCTCAAGATTCTACAAACAATGCTCCACAATGACAATGTGAAAGAAGTTTGTTTTGAAATCTTTGCAATTTATTAAAAATAAAAAATTAAACAAAACACATGTACATAAGTATTCACAGCCTGTCAGGGCAGGAGCGGAGGAATGGGCAGGCAGGCCTAATAGTAGTGTCACGCAGCGACTGACAACAGCTGCTACTCACAGACCAGAGTCCCCCAGGGCGCGGAGTCCAAGCCCCAGGCTGCCCTTCACCAGGGCCCCTGATGGTGGGGATGGACTTGACGCAGCCTGAGACCAGGTCGCGGCCCCCGAGTAACCCCAGCTGCGGTAACGACTGCTGCCAATGGCGTACAGCTGGTGGGAGCCAGATGGAAATGTTATAGCGTGGTCGGACAGGCCGGGTGGATAACAACGGAGCAAACAGTACAAGACGGTAGACAAGAATACTCAGGTCACGGGCCGGGTTCAGCAATGGGACATCAGGTAATGGGATAAAGCAGAGAATAGTCTTGTCCAAGTCGAGTCGGTTACCAGGAGAGCAACGAGAACAGAACAAGAGCTTGCTGCAAAGGAACATACAGGACACGAATGCAAAGAGCAACTGCAGACAGCAGGCTTAAATGTGATCAGCCACACCCTTCTGGAGGAGGTGCCGCAGAGCCCTGAAAGCATAAAGGTTCCCACCATGCTTTGCAGGAACTTAAGATGAATGCCAGCACATGGAGCAACACAATCTCTGAGGAAAGGTAGGACCTTGACACAGCCTTTGCCATGACACTCAAAATTGAGCTCTAGTGCATCCTGTTCCCACTGATCATCCTTGAGATGTTTCCACAACTTGATTGGAGTCCACCTGTGGAAAATTCAGGTGATTGGACATGATTAGGAAAGGCATAAACCTGTCTATATAAGGTCCCACAGTTAACAGTGCATGTCAGAACACAAACCAAGCCATGATGTCCAAGGAATTGTCCGCAGACTTCCGAGACAGGATTGTATAAAGGCACAGATCTGGGGAAGGGTACAGAAAATTTTCTGCAGCATTGAAGGTCCCAATGAGCACAGTGGCCTCCATCATCCATAATGGAAGAAGTTTGGAACCACCAGGAATCTTCCTAGAGCGGGCTGCCTGGCCATAATGAGCAATTGATGGAGAAGGGCCTTAGCCAGGGAGATAACCATGCACCCTATGGTCACTCTGAAAGAGCTCTAGCATTTCTCTCTGGAGAAAGCAGAACCTTCCAGAAGAACAACCATCTCTGCAGCACTCCATTAATCAGACCTGTATGGTAGAGTGGACAGACGGAAGCCACTCCTCCGTATAAGGCAAATGGCAGCCCGCCTGGAGTTTGCCAATAGTCACCTGAGGCACTCTCAGACCATAAGAAACAAAACTCTGTGGTCTGATGAAGCAAAGTTTGAAATCTTTGGCCTGAATGCCAAGCATCATGTCTGGAGGAAGCCAGGCACTGCTCACCACCTGGCCAATACCATCCATATAGTGAAGCATGGTGGTGGCAGCATCATGCTGTGGGGATGTTTTTCAGTGGCAGGAATTGGGAGACTAGTCAGGATTGAAGGAAAGATGCAGCAATTTACAGAGACATCCTTTCATGAAAACGTGTTCCAGAGCGCTCTGGACCTTAGACTGGGGAGACGGTTCATCTTTCAACAGGACAAGGACCCTAAGCACACAGCCCACATAACAAAGGAGTGGCTATGGGCCAACTCTGTGAATGTCCTGGAGTGGCCCAGCCAGAGCCCAGACTTGAACCCAACTGAACATCTCTGGAGAGATCTGAAAATGGTTGTGCACCAACGCTCCCCATCCAACCTGATGGAGCTTGAGAGGTTCTGCAAAGAAGAATGGGAGAAATTGCCCAAAAATAGATGTGCCAAGCTTGTAGCATCATACTCAAGACGACTTGAGACTGTAATTGGTGCTAAAGGTGCTTCAACAAAGTATTGAGATAAGGCTCTGAATACTTATGTACATGTGGTTTTTTTTTCATTTTTTATTTTTAATAAATTGCAAAGATTGCAAAACAAACTTCTTTTACTTTGTCATTATGGGGTATTAAATATACAAATGGTATGCAGCGCTAAATAGTATACCAACCATCAATGTAAAGATGGATGAGACAGTAAATTAACAGTCAAAATATGAATAGTTCCATGTAGATGAAGATATAAATATATAAATGTTAAAATCCAATCCGGCTTGTGGACAAATCCAGTAAATGATTGCGCTTACCACAAAAACATACAAACAGGGCGTTGTATGTATAAGATGGACATCAGGGCCTGGTCAGCAACTAGGACAGCATCCGGTCACCATAAGAGACTTCCAGGAATGGTGGAAACCCCCCACGGTCATCTCCGGTTTTACCAGCAGGTCCAACGAAGTCCTCTCCACGCACTGCTCATCTGGATCGCTCCACCTTGACAGCGCTCATGAATAATGAGCCAGAGCAAAATGGGCAATGATAGTGAAGTTTGTTTTAATGGGTGAACAGTAGAATATAAAGTAAAGAACTCACAAAATCGGAAAAACACAGCCCAGGTCAAACGAAGAGGTTCCCTGGTGATCTGTGGTTCCCTGGTAATCTAATGGCGTCTGTTGGGTGGATCCCCTAACATATTTCGAGCCACGCTCGTTGTCAAAGAGCGTGGCTCGAAACATGTTAGGGGATCCACCCAACAGACGCCATTAGATTACCAGGGAACCACAGATCACCAGGGAACCTCTTCGTTTGACCTGGGCTGTGTTTTTCCGATTTTGTGAGTTCTTTACTTTATATTCTACTGTTCACCCATTAAAACAAACTTCACTATCATTGCCCATTTTGCTCTGGCTCATTATTCATGAGCGCTATCAAGGTGGAGCGATCCAGATGAGCAGTGCGTGGAGAGGACTTAGTTGGACCTGCTGGTAAAACCGGAGATGACCGTGGGGGGTTTCCACCATTCCTGGAAGTCTCTTATGGTGACCGGATGCTGTCCTAGTTGCTGACCAGGCCCTGATGTCCATCTTATACATACAACGCCCTGTTTGTATGTTTTTGTGGTAAGCGCAATCATTTACTGGATTTGTCCACAAGCCGGATTGGATTTTAACATTTATATATTTATATCTTCATCTACATGGAACTATTCATATTTTGACTGTTAATTTACTGTCTCATCCATCTTTACATTGATGGTTGGTATACTATTTAGCGCTGCATACCATTTGTATATTTTGTTTTTTTTGGTGTTGAGGATTGCCTTGTGTGCTAGCTGCTGTTTTGTGATTTGCGCTCACTCACCTTGTTTCAGTTTTATTATGGGGTATTGTTTGTAGAATGTTGAGGAAAAAAATGAATGTAATCCATTTTGGAATAAGGCTGTAACATAATAAAATGTGGCAAAAGTTAAGCGCTGTGAATACTTTCTGGATGCACTGTATATACTGGGAAAATGGCATTTAAAAGTATTATTAAAAAAATATGTATTTTTTACTAATCTATACAATTTCAACAAATTTGTAAAAAAATATTTAAAGATCAACTCCAGGCAGATATAAAGTACACAAATTAAAACTCTGTGGCCTACCTTCCTGCAGTGCTCCCCCTGGAGTGCCCCTGTTTTTTATGATTTATTTGATATGCTTACTCTTTCCAGATGTCTTTAGGCTGGTCACACAGGCCCCTCTTCTTCTTAAGATCTTCCCTGGCAAAGGGCTGTCCTCAATATTGCTGAGAGCAACACTGATGTGACTTTGTTTTAAATCCCCGCTGAAGCGTTTTGCTTTATTTTGTTAGAAGTTGGACTTCAATACAGTGTATTTTTGTATGTAGTGTATTTTTAAATGTAAGCAGTATAAGTATCTGGAATCAGCCTCCTGCAACCCCCTGTATAGGAAATGTTAGAGAGAGAGAAGCAGTACAAGGAGCCAGCAAGTTGTGCAGCAGTGCTCATGTAATAACAAGAAGCATTCTGATAGGAAGAGAGATCAGAGTGACAGACAGATGAGTTCATCAGTCTGCTAATTCTCCTTTCACTATCCAGTCTCAGGCTCGGGAACCTGTAGGACCAAAGAAAAATTAGGCCTCCTTAAGAAGGTAAACAGTTTTCATATACTGTATGTATTTGTAATCTGTGTATGCATCTTTGTAATCTTCCGGTATGGCGGGAGTTAATAGAAGTGAGGAGCTGTCACAGGCTTGCATTTAGAGAGCCTGTCTAGGCCTGCCCCTTCCTAGAAGTCCTACTACAGCTCCTGTGAATGGAGTAGGATCTATGAATGGAGGAGTGGACCTTTCAATCATCCTCCATTGATAAACTGTATTCCATTCAAAGAAGCTGTAATACGTAATAATATAGAGCAGCTACACAAAAACTGTGCACATAGTTAGGCTCTCTTGCTGACAGCCTGTGATCAGGGGCGGACTGACCATTTGGAAACGCGGGCACTGCCCAAGGGCCCGGGGTCAGTAGGGGGCCCCATGAGATGCCCCTGGTACCTTTTTCATAGGTTTTTTCGAGTTTGGGCAAGGACACGGGCCCCATGATCCCCTATTGCCCGGGGGCCCTATGAGTTGTCAGTCCACCCCTGCCTGTGATAGACCATTATTTGTATTAATCCCTATCACACTGGAAGATTATGGCGGTGGAGGGGGTGGAAGAAGATTTTCACTAACAGAAGAGGAATCAGCACAAGAGACACATCCTACTGACAGTAATTTATGTCCCTTGTGCTGATTTTTCTGTTTGTGATTTTGGCTGCCCTTCAGCTTTAATTATAGGGGCTTCTGCAATTGCAGTCTTATCTTAGTTATCCTGCTGTGTCCCACAAATCCCTGTTGAGCCTGACAGCGAAGTCCACCAAACAGCAGCTTCTTGTGATGGTGAGACATCAACGCTGCACTGCTGCTGAATGTGGCTGCACTACATTGGTATGAGAAAAGGTTGCAGGGGGTGTGACTATAATCATTGTCACTGCTGACTTGCAAACCTGTATGTTGTCAGTCAGCACCTGGTCACACCGAATCCTGACCATTGCTTCTAGATTGACAGCACTGTCTCTGATGCTCAGACCCTCCCACTGTGAGCTGCAGTGTCTGGGAATGTAGCGTGTGAGACACAAATGAAGAATTTGGCTCAGTCAAGACTTTTTTTGTTTATTGTATGAGGAACGTAGCTACTCTCTCTTGCTTTCTCCCAAGGCAGACTAGCGACTATGGACTGTGGGATTTGTAGTGTACATACAGTAGAGCAGTACACATGACTACAACTAAAGTGCACTGCTTGTTTCAAACAAATGGAAGTGAGGGTGAAAGGAGAGGTTTAGGAGCTTACTAAGGACAATGCAAGGAGGCAGAAAAACACAGTAAGAAACAGTTTAATGAAAAATAGATCACAGGACCATAAAGTCGTGGATGGATTCATTTTGGAAAATAAGGATATGTTTTAGTCACTTTAACATAAATAAATGGTTGGTCCCGCTGGATTATGTTAAGGATGAACTAAACTGGATCATGGTTAATGACAGACTCACCTACATCCTTCATAACAATACTAGGAAATTTGATAGAACATGGAATCCGTGGATCCATTATATAACGGCTCCTTAGGGAGTACCGGGTTGATCCTCCTTTTTTTTTTTTGACGCTGGATTTACTTTTACCTTACCTTTTCCTTTTTCTTCTCTTGTCACATTAAGTAATTTGATTGCAGAGGTAGTTCGAAGCTCGTTTATGTTCTCAAAATAGGTGAACAATGGTCCTTCCCCTACCCTTTACCCTCCTCCCCTTCCCCTTTTCTCCCCACTGTACAACTGTTAATGCAACTTTATATACTGTTGTATAAAAAAATACACTTTTTGCCAGGTATCATTCTGTTTCTGGTCCCTTGAGGGCTGGGCTTGCATTATTTATTTTGTCGATGATTGTGATTATCTCTATCTGATCATAATAATTTGATTGGTTGCTCATCTGATGGTGGGTCACCTTAAGATTTCTAACTAGATGTGGAATTTCGATTCTCTGTCACAATGATATTCTGTGAAACAACCTCTGTTTACTGATCTAATTGTCATTTTTCAATCTCTTAATGAAAATGTTGAAATATAACATAAATATATGTTTGTTTTTGGCAGCTGTTGCCCAGCCACATAAAGACTAAAACCCCTATAAATAACTAGTGTTCAGTTTGCTTTAAAGCTCCGTGGGCTCTAGCCTGATGACCTTCCACAAGCCCCGCCCCTGACCCTTTTTACTTACCTAAATCCACAGTCATGAGACAATCTGGTCTGGTCTAGTCTTCTGTGTACAGGGGGTGGATTCCTTTTTCCTATTGGCTATCCAGGAGCTGTCCAATTTTGCCCTGAGATGGGCTTTAAGCTGGTTCTAAAGTCTAAACTTTTTTACCTTAATGCATTCCATGCATTAACACTCCCTACCTCCTCCCCCCCCCCTCCCCCCAAACACTTACCTGGCTAATCTCATCGAATCAGTGCTGTCCCGTCTGCAGCACTGCTCCTTCTCTTCTTGGTCTCACAGGAGATTTAGGCAGCAGCAGGAGCCATAGGCTGTCAGCCAAATCCTGAAAGGAGCGAGAAGATTTGTGCTGTGCATGCCAATGGATGCACACAGCCTGGCTTGGGAGTGTGTGAATGGGTGCCCCCTTAGCAGCCGGCTTGTTGAGGGAACACTCAGAAAAAGAAGGAGCGTAGAACAGTGGTGGCGGACTCCAGAAGAGGAGGCAAGTGTAATACCATTGCACAGAGCAGGCAAGTGTAAACCATTTTTTTTTGTACAGTCACCTTAATTATATTTTGTGAGAGAGAGGAGGTTATGGAACCTTGTCCATAGATATATTACAGCCAGTATATAATACAATGAAACATGTTAGTTCTTTATTTCAATGGTTTGAGGGGAAAGGAAGGATTCAGCATAATCATGGATGTCATTTTTTTTTTATTCAAGAAGCAGATGGATAAAGGAAATGTGACCTGTATCTAGAAAACAGCTAGTGAAGTCAGAGGACAGGCTAAACTTCTGATCTACATACTTGTTGTGGGAAAATGAGTCATAAAGCGTAGTCATACTGTATATAGAAATAACATTTATGCTGTATCCATAAATATATTACCAGTCATCGGAATAAGCTGCTGCTATTAAGTGACAACATCACCAAGAATATAAAATTTACTTGAAGCAATTTGAAAAACAGAAATACCATTTATCTATCAATAAATATATATATATATATATATATATATATATAAAATGTGAAAACACATCAATATAAAGTAATAAGAAAAAAAAATAAAATGTGTTAATTTCAAATAAACGTGAATTAAAAAAGAAAAAAAAATCTATCTATCTATCTTATACACAGTGTATATAAAACTATTGCATGAAACTGTGAAGCTACTAATTATTTCTTTATTATTTCTCTAGTGAGAAAGGACATCAACAACACTCACTCTTCCCAATAGACCTGAATGAAAATCCATCATAGCAAACTGAGACATGGAATATTCAACTTACCTACAAACTCCTCTTGTAGGCTTATCTCTCATTTATTTTCCTGAGTAATATCAGGGCATATTAAGGGCAACTGATACTCTAAGGACAGACCAACAATGGAGCTCTCCCATAGCCCTCCACTCCCTGTTATAGTCTATAAATATAGACACAAAGCCAAATTGCACTGTAATCGCAATCAGTGCACAGATTATAGAAATTTTTCACAAATTGCTTTATTGTGCACAAAGCTGTACGTGTGTGAACATCTCTGTCTCTGACCTACATGCGTTACATACCAACGTAAAGTGTTACTAAACCCACAACAGTAAAATCAGTCTGTGTATGCAGTAAAGCATGTTGTTCTACTCACTGTGGAACCTAAGGGGTTAATCCACTGCATTATGCAAAAGAGGCTGTTTGATCATTTCTTCTCTGCCCCTCCTCTTGTTGAAAAGACCTGATACAGAATAAATCCGTAGTCACATGCACATGCTCAGTTTGGTGTGTATTGCTAGAGGGTTTTTTTTGTTTTCTTGGGAGAGTGCATGTGATCAGCACAGGGCCAATCAGCACTGTCCAGACAGAGGGTCAGGACTTTAACATCCTCCTAGAGCAGAAAGAAAACTCCTGCTACAAGCTTTAATCAGTGCTCTGCTGAAGTCACAAGACTGCTCTAACTGTTAATGAGAAAAGGTATTTAGCAGTTTATATTTACTAAAATAATTGCACTTCCATATTCTGTGTACTGTGGGAGACCAGATATAGTGAATGCAGGGCCCTGGGTTTAGTAACACTTTAAGACTTTAAAAATTAAGCTGATAGTAGTTATAAAATACGTAAACCTGGAGATGTGTTTATGTGCCTACAGCAGCTTTAATTGCTTTCTGCAGATCTGAATAACCAGACCTTTCTAAATATGCAAAGCCCCAACATTTCTAGGCAGTGTTGGAGATTGTCCATCATGAATGCTGCTGTTAGACCTATCTACCTTACCATTTGGTGTCTGTTACCCCTCTCTGCCAATCCCTCTATTATCTTCCACTCACCCAAGGAATAAAATTTGAAATACTAACTGCAACTGCAACTCCTACTAAATCCACCTTCGGGCAATCCCTCAAAACCTCTCTTCAAAGAGGCCTATCCTGCCTCTAACTAATAAATTGTCTTTTTTTCTCGGTCAGCTCATCCCTAGCAGTTATGACTTTTTGTATCACTTAACCCTTCTTTTTGGAATGTAAGCTCTAACAAGCAGTGCCTCTGATTGCCCTTTTGTACTGAGTTGTATTGTAACTGTACCATCTCCCTTCAATTTGTAAAGCCCTGCGCAAACTGTTGGCACTATACAAATCCTGTATAATGGTAATAATAATCTCCAATAGAAGAATTCAGCAAAACCAACTTATTATTCACCATCCCCAAATTATTTTCTAAGTGCAGGTTTCCCTTTATGTAGAATGTGATTATAAAAGTGTCTGTGCCTTCTGTTATAATAAAGAAATAATATATTGTGATTCAACTGACTGGAGTCCTATTTTTTCTGATCCAATGGTGTTGATCTACTAATGGGGTTGAGACCTTTCACACCGCAAATAAACTGGTCAATACTGGTTCTAAAGGCATTTTCTAATTAAAATAAGAAAAGAGCTTATATTTACCTGCCACAATATTGCACAGAGTCGGCCCCTTGCCTCTCCTTTGGTGGTCACCTGCTAGCGCTTTCTGCTCCTTTTCCCTGTGGCTGCCCCCAGAGCAAGCCATATACTATGGGGGCACCCGTGCAGGTGTGCTCCCAAGCCAGGCTATGAGCATCCATAGACAGCTGTGTGCAGCCATGCCCCTCCCTCTCTCCTTAAAGGATTTGACTGACAACAGCAGGAGCCAATAGCTCCCGCTGCTCTGAGTCTCCTGTGAAACCAGGAAGAGAAAGCAGTGCTACGGCAAACAGGACAGTGCTGGATCAAGAAAGAAGCCGGAGAAATGTTTGGGGGACGGGAGGTGAACAGTTATTAAGGTGTTTAATGCGGGGAATGCATTAAGCTAAAAAAAAACTGACTTTGGAATTACTTTAAAGTGTATGTTCAATAATGTTCTGGAAAAAAGAAGGTTTTTTTTACATGTTCTTGAACACAATTAGGTATTCAAAGTGAACAAAGTTTTTTCATATTCACCTAAAAAAGAGGTGTGAGTATGTCTAATGTCCCTTAGCAACCTGTTCCAATTGTCAAAAATTGTCAAAAATGAACAGAAGTTGCAATGTGAGATCTGCTAAGAGTGGCGAGTACAGTATGTAATGTAATGGGAGAAGTGGGTGTCATCTAAGATGTGCTGGGTGTCATCGGGTTCAGTGTGAAATGTAATGAGAGACGTGGGTGTCATCTAAGACGTGCTGGGTGTCATGGGGTTCAGTGTGAAATGTAATGGGGGAAGTGGGTGTCATCTAAGACGTGCTGGGTGTAATGGGGTTCAGTGTGAAATGTAATGGGGGAAGTGGGTGTCAACTAAGATGTGCTGGGTGTCATGGGGTTCAGTGTGAAATGTAATGGGAGACATGGGTGTCATCTAAGATGTGCTGGGTGTCATGGGGTTCAGTGTGAAATGTAATGGGGGAAGTGGGTGTCATCTAAGATGTGCTGGGTGTAATGGGGTGCAGTGTGAAATGTAATGGGAGAAGTGGGTGTCCTCTAAGACGTGCTGGGTGTAATGGGGTGCAGTGTGAAATGTAATGGGGAAGTGGGTGTCATCTAAGATGTGCTGGGTGTAATGGAGTTCAGTGTGAAATGTAATGGGGAAAGTGGGTATCATCTAAGATGTGCTGGGTGTAATGGGGTTCAGTGTGAAATGTAATGGGAGAAGTGGGTGTAATCTAAGATGTGCTGGGTGTCATGGGGTTCAGTGTGAAATGTAAAGGGAGAAGTGGGTGTCATCTAAAACGTGCTGGGTGTAATGGGGTTCAGTGTGAAGTGTAATGGGGGAAGTGGGTGTCATCTAAGACGTGCTGGGTGTGGTGTCATGGGGTTCAGTGTTAAATGTAATGGGAGAAGTGGGTGTCATCTAAGATGTGCTGGGTGTCATGGGGTTCAATGTGAAATGTAATGGGAGAAGTGGGTGTCATCTAAGATGTGCTGGGTGTCATGGGGTTCAGTGTGAAATGTAATGGGGGAAGTGGGTGTCATCTAAGACGTGCTGGGTGTTATGGGGTTCAGTGTGAAATGTAATGGGGGAAGTGGGTGTCATCTAAGACGTGCTGGGTGTAATGGGGTCAGTGTGAAATGTAATAGGGAAAGTGGGTGTAATCTAAGACGTGCTGGGTGTAATGGAGTTCAGTGTGAAATGTAATGGGGAAAGTGGGTGTCATCTAAGATGTGCTGGGTGTCATGGGGTTCAGTGTGAAATGTAATGGGAGAAGTGGGTGTAATCTAAGATGTGCTGGGTGTCATGGGGTTCAGTGTGAAATGTAAAGGGAGAAGTGGGTGTCATCTAAGACATGCTGGGTGTGGTGTCATGGGGTTCAGTGTGAAATGTAATGGGAGAAGTGGGTGTCATCTAAGATGTGCTGGGTATAATGGGGTTCAGTGTGAAATGTAATGGGAGAAGTGGGTGTCATCTAAGATGTGCTGGGTGTCATGGGGTTCAGTGTGAAATGTAATGGGGGAAGTGGGTGTCATCTAAGACTTGCTGGGTTTAATGGGGTGCAGTGTGAAATGTAATGGGGGAAGTGGGTGTCATCTAAGACGTGCTGGGTGTAATGGGGTTCAGTGTGAAATGTAATAGGGAAAGTGGGTGTAATCTAAGACGTGCTGGGTGTAATGGAGCTCAGTGTGAAATGTAATGGGGAAAGTGGGTGTCATCCAAGATGTGCTGGGTGTAATGGGGTTCAGTGTGAAATGTAATGGGAGAAGTGGGTGTAATCTAAGATGTGCTGGGTGTCATGGGGTTCAGTGTGAAATGTAAAGGGAGAAGTGGGTGTCATCTAAGACGTGCTGGGTGTGGTGTCATGGGGTTCAGTGTGAAATGTAATGGGAGAAGTGGGTGTCATCTAAGATGTGCTGGGTGTCATGGGGTTCAGTGTGAAATGTAATGGGAGAAGTGGGTGTCATCTAAGATGTGCTGGGTGTCATGGGGTTCAGTGTGAAATGTAATGGGGGAAGTGGGTGTCATCTAAGACGTGCTGGGTGTAATGGGGTCATTGTGAAATGTAACAGGGAAAGTGGGTGTAATCTAAGACGTGCTGGGTGTAATGGAGTTCAGTGTGAAATGTAACAGGGAAAGTGGGTGTCATCTAAGATGTGCTGGGTGTAATGGAGTTCAGTGTGAAATGTAATAAGAGAAGTGGGTGTCATCTAAGATGTGCTGGGTGTAATGGGGTGCAGTGTGAAATGTAATGGGGGAAGTGGGTGTCATCTAAGATGTGCTGGGTGTAATGGGGTGCAGTGTGAAATGTAATGGGAGAAGTGGGTTTCATCTAAGACGTGCTGGGTGTAATGGGGTGCAGTGTGAAATGTAATGGGGAAGTGGGTGTCATCTAAGACTTGCTGGGTGTAATGGGGTGCAGTGTGAAATGTAATGGGGGAGGTGGGTGTCATCTAAGACGTGCTGGGTGTAATGGGGTCAGTGTGAAATGTAACAGGGAAAGTGGGTGTAATCTAAGACGTGCTGGGTGTAATGGAGTTCAGTGTGAAATGTAATGGGGAAAGTGGGTGTCATCTAAGATGTGCTGGGTGTCATGGGGTTCAGTGTGAAATGTAATGGAAGAAGTGGGTGTAATCTAAGATGTGCTGGGTGTAATGGGGTTCAGTGTGAAATGTAAAGGGAGAAGTGGGTGTCATCTAAAACGTGCTGGGTGTAATGGGGTTCAGTGTGAAATGTAATGGGAGAAGTGGGTGTCATCTAAGACGTGCTGGGTGTGGTGTCATGGGGTTCAGTGTGAAATGTAATGGGAGAAGTGGGTGTCATCTAAGATGTGCTGGGTGTCATGGGGTTCAGTGTGAAATGTAATGGGAGAAGTGGGTGTCATCTAAGATGTGCTGGGTGTCATGGGGTTCAGTGTGAAATGTAATGGGGGAAGTGGGTGTCATCTAAGACGTGCTGGGTGTAATGGGGTCATTGTGAAATGTAACAGGAAAAGTGGGTGTAATCTAAGACGTGCTGGGTGTAATGGAGTTCAGTGTGAAATGTAACAGGGAAAGTGGGTGTCATCTAAGATGTGCTGGGTGTAATGGAGTTCAGTGTGAAATGTAACAGGGAAAGTGGGTGTCATCTAAGATGTGCTGGGTGTAATGGGGTGCAGTGTGAAATGTAATGGGGGAAGTGGGTGTCATCTAAGATGTGCTGGGTGTAATGGGGTGCAGTGTGAAATGTAATGGGGGAGGTGGGTGTCATCTAAGACGTGCTGGGTGTAATGGGGTCAGTGTGAAATGTAATAGGGAAAGTGGGTGTAATCTAAGACGTGCTGGGTGTAATGGAGTTCAGTGTGAAATGTAATGGGGAAAGTGGGTGTCATCTAAGATGTGCTGGGTGTCATGGGGTTCAGTGTGAAATGTAATGGAAGAAGTGGGTGTAATCTAAGATGTGCTGGGTGTAATGGGGTTCAGTGTGAAATGTAAAGGGAGAAGTGGGTGTCATCTAAAACGTGCTGGGTGTAATGGGGTTCAGTGTGAAGTGTAATGGGGGAAGTGGGTGTCATCTAAGACGTGCTGGGTGTGGTGTCATGGGGTTCAGTGTGAAATGTAATGGGAGAAGTGGGTGTCATCTAAGACAGCGTTTTTCAACCACTGTGCCGCGGCACACTAGTGTGCCGTGAGATATTGTCTGGTGTGCCGTGGGAAAAATTGCAATTTCATCCGTAACATGTGGCCTCGGCTCACAAATAGACCAATCGTTAGAACAGCAATGGGCAAACTACGGCCCGCGGGCCGTATACGGCCCGGCGGACCTTTTAATCCGGCCCCCGGAGCGTGATGCTGTCAGGATGATCTGTCCCCCTCGACGTATCTGCGCATGTGCCGGAGATCGCCGATCGGCTGCTAATGCCTGAAACTGGCACATGCGCAGATACGTCGAGGGGGACAGAGCCTCATAGGAGACAGATTTTCATGCTACACCGGAACGGCGAGAGGAACGCGCGGAGCAAAGGTAAGTGAATTGACACAGGGGGGGCTTGGGGACTTAATATGGGGGATGAATTAATATGGGGGATGAATTACTATGGGGGATGAATTACTATATGGGGGATGAATTACTATGGGGGATGAATTACTATAGGGGGGATGAATTACTATATGGGGGATTAATTACTATAGGGGGGATGAATTACTATGGGGGATGAATTACTATAGGGGGGATGAATTACTATGGGGATGAATTACTATATGGGGGATGAATTACTATGGGGGATGAATTACTATATGGGGGATTAATTACTATAGGGGGGATGAATTACTGTGGGGGATGAATTACTATATGGGGGATGAATTACTATATGGGGGATGAATTACTATAGGGGGGATGAATTACTATATGGGGGGTGAATTACTATGGGGGATGAATTACTATATGGGGGATGAATTACTATGGGGGATTAATTACTATATGGGGGATGAATTACTATGGGGGATGAATTACTATATGGGGGATGAATTACTATGGGGGATGCATTACTATATGGGGGATTAATTACTATGGGGGATGAATTACTATATGGGGGATTAATTACTATGGGGGATGAATTACTATATGGGGGATGAATTACTATATGGGGGATGAATTACTATGGGGGATGAATTACTATATGGGGGATTAATTACTATGGGGGATGAATTACTATGGGGGATGAATTACTATATGGGGGATTAATTACTATGGGGGATGAATTACTATGGGGGATGAATTACTATATGGGGGATGAATTACTATATGGGGGATTAATTACTATGCTTACTATGGGGGAATATTACTATACTTACTATGGATGACACATACACATCATTCATCTACTCTTGGTCCGGCCCCCGGGTCCAATATATGAACCCATTGCGGCCCTCAAGTCAAAAAGTTTTTCAATAAATTTTTTTAACATTTTCTAATGGTGGTGTGCCTCGTGATTTTTTTCATGAAAAAAGTGTGCCTTTGCACAAAAAAGGTTGAAAAACACTGATCTAAGATGTGCTGGGTGTCATGGGGTTCAGTGTGAAATGTAATGGGAGAAGTGGGTGTCATCTAAGATGTGCTGGGTGTCATGGGGTTCAGTGTGAAATGTAATGGGGGAAGTGGGTGTCATCTAAGATGTGCTGGGTGTCATGGGGTTCAGTGTGAAATGTAATGGGGGAAGTGGGTGTCATCTAAGATGTGCTGGGTGTCATGGGGTTCAGTGTGAAATGTAATGGGAGACATTGGTGTCATCTAAGACTTGCTGGGTGTAATGGGGTTCAGTGTGAAATGTAATGGGGGAAGTGGGTGTCATCTAAGACGTGCTGGGTGTAATGGGGTCAGTGTGAAATGTAACAGGGAAAGTGGGTGTAATCTAAGACGTGCTGGGTGTAATGGAGTTCAGTGTGAAATGTAACGGGGAAAGTGGGTGTCATCTAAGATGTGCTGGCTGTAATGGGGTTCAGTGTGAAATGTAATGGGAGAAGTGGGTGTCATCTTAGATGTGCTGGGTGTAATGGGGTTCAGTGTGAAATGTAATGGGAGACATGGGTGTCATCTAAGATGTGCTGGGTGTTATGGGGTTCAGTGTGAAATGTAATGGGAGACATGGGTGTCATCTAAGATGTGCTGGGTGTAATGGGGTTCAGTGTGAAATGTAATGGGGGAAGTGGGTGTCATCTAAGATGTGCTGGGTGTAATGGGGTGCAGTGTGAAATGTAATGGGAGAAGTGGGTGTCATCTAATATGTGCTGGGTGTAATGGGGTGCAGTGTGAAATGTAATGGGGAAGTGGGTGTCATCTAAGACTTGCTGGGTGTAATGGGGTGCAGTGTGAAATGTAATGGGAGAAGTGGGTGTCATCTAAGATGTACTGGGTGTCATGGGGTTCAGTGTGAAATGTAATGGGGGAAGTGGGTGTCATCTAAGACGTGCTGGGTGTAATGGGGTTCAGTGTGAAATGTAATGGGGGAAGTGGGTGTCATCTAAGATGTGCTGGGTGTCATGGGGTTCAGTGTGAAATGTAATGGGAGACATGGGTGTCATCTAAGATGTGCTGGGTGTCATGGGGTTCAGTGTGAAATGTAATGGGGGAAGTGGGTGTCATCTAAGACGTGCTGGGTGTAATGGGGTCAGTGTAAAATGTAATGGGGAAGTGGGTGTCATCTAAGACTTGCTGGGTGTAATGGGGTGCAGTGTGAAATGTAATGGGAGAAGTGGGTGTCATCTAAGATGTGCTGGGTGTCATGGGGTTCAGTGTGAAATGTAATGGGGGAAGTGGGTGTCATCTAAGACGTGCTGGGTGTAATGGGGTTCAGTGTGAAATGTAATGGGGGAAGTGGGTGTCATCTAAGATGTGCTGGGTGTCATGGGGTTCAGTGTGAAATGTAATGGGGGAAGTGGGTGTCATCTAAGATGTGCTGGGTGTAATGGGGTTCAGTGTGAAATATAATGGGAGACATGGGTGTCATCTAAGACGTGCTGGGTGTAATGGGGTTCAGTGTGAAATGTAATGGGAGAAGTGGGTGTCATCTAAGACGTGCTGGGTGTAATGGGGTTCAGTGTGAAATGTAATGGGAGAAGTGGGTGTCATCTAAGATGTGCTGGGTGTAATGGGGTTCAGTGTGAAATGTAATGGGAGACATGGTTGTCATCTAAGACGTTCTGGGTGTCATGGGGTTCAGTGTGAAATGTAATGGGGGAAGTGGGTGTCATCTAAGACTTGCTGGGTGTAATGGGGTGCAGTGTGAAATGTAATGGGAGAAGTGGGTGTCATCTAAGACGTGCTGGGTGTAATGGGGTGCAGTGTGAAATGTAATAGGGAAAGTGGGTGTAATCTAAGATGTGCTGGGTGTAATGGAGTTCAGTGTGAAATGTAATGGGAGAAGTGGGTGTCATCTAAGATGTGCTGGGTGTAATGGGGTTCAGTGTGAAATGTAATGGGAGAAGTGGGTGTCATCTAAGATGTGCTGGGTGTCATGGGGTTCAGTGTGAAATGTAATGGGAGACATGGGTGTCATCTAAGATGTGCTGGGTGTAATGGGGTTCAGTGTGAAATGTAATGGGGGAAGTGGGTGTCATCTAAGATGTGCTGGGTGTAATGGGGTTCAGTGTGAAATGTAATGGGGGAAGTGGGTGTCATCTAAGACGTGCTGGGTGTAATGGGGTTCAGTGTGAAATGTAATGGGAGAAGTGGGTGTCATCTAAGATCGTCTGAGTGAAATGGGATTCAGTGTAAAATGTAATGGGGGAAGTGGGTGTCATTTAAGACATGCTGGGTGTAATGGGGTGCAGTGTGAAATGTAATGGGAGAAGTGGGTGTCATCTAAGATCTGCTGGGTGTAATGGGATTCAGTGTAAAATGTAATGGGGGAAGTGGGTGTCATCTAAGATGTGCTGGGTGTCATGGGTTTCAGTGTGAAATGTAATGGGGAAGTGGGTGTCATCTAAGACTTGCTGGGTGTAATGGGGTGCAGTGTGAAATGTAATGGGAGAAGTGGGTGTCATCTAAGACGTGCTGGGTGTAATGGAGTGCAGTTTGAAATGTAATAGGGAAAGTGGGTGTAATCTAAGATGTGCTGGGTGTAATGGAGTTCAGTGTGAAATGTAATGGGAGAAGTGGGTGTCATCTAAGATGTGCTGGGTGTAATGGGGTTCAGTGTGAAATGTAATGGGAGAAGTGGGTGTCATCTAAGATGTGCTGGGTGTCATGGGGTTCAGTGTGAAATGTAATGGGAGACATGGGTGTCATCTAAGATGTGCTGGGTGTCATGGGGTTCAGTGTGAAATGTAATGGGAGACATGGGTGTCATCTAAGATGTGCTGGGTGTCATGGGGTTCAGTGTGAAATGTAATGGGGGAAGTGGGTGTCATCTAAGACGTGCTGGGTGTAATGGGGTCAGTGTAAAATGTAATGGGGAAGTGGGTGTCATCTAAGACTTGCTGGGTGTAATGGGGTGCAGTGTGAAATGTAATGGGAGAAGTGGGTGTCATCTAAGATGTGCTGGGTGTCATGGGGTTCAGTGTGAAATGTAATGGGGGAAGTGGGTGTCATCTAAGACGTGCTGGGTGTAATGGGGTTCAGTGTGAAATGTAATGGGGGAAGTGGGTGTCATCTAAGATGTGCTGGGTGTCATGGGGTTCAGTGTGAAATGTAATGGGGGAAGTGGGTGTCATCTAAGATGTGCTGGGTGTAATGGGGTTCAGTGTGAAATATAATGGGAGACATGGGTGTCATCTAAGACGTGCTGGGTGTAATGGGGTTCAGTGTGAAATGTAATGGGAGAAGTGGGTGTCATCTAAGACGTGCTGGGTGTAATGGGGTTCAGTGTGAAATGTAATGGGAGAAGTGGGTGTCATCTAAGATGTGCTGGGTGTAATGGGGTTCAGTGTGAAATGTAATGGGAGACATGGTTGTCATCTAAGACGTTCTGGGTGTCATGGGGTTCAGTGTGAAATGTAATGGGGGAAGTGGGTGTCATCTAAGACTTGCTGGGTGTAATGGGGTGCAGTGTGAAATGTAATGGGAGAAGTGGGTGTCATCTAAGACGTGCTGGGTGTAATGGGGTGCAGTGTGAAATGTAATAGGGAAAGTGGGTGTAATCTAAGATGTGCTGGGTGTAATGGAGTTCAGTGTGAAATGTAATGGGAGAAGTGGGTGTCATCTAAGATGTGCTGGGTGTAATGGGGTTCAGTGTGAAATGTAATGGGAGAAGTGGGTGTCATCTAAGATGTGCTGGGTGTCATGGGGTTCAGTGTGAAATGTAATGGGAGACATGGGTGTCATCTAAGATGTGCTGGGTGTAATGGGGTTCAGTGTGAAATGTAATGGGGGAAGTGGGTGTCATCTAAGATGTGCTGGGTGTAATGGGGTTCAGTGTGAAATGTAATGGGGGAAGTGGGTGTCATCTAAGACGTGCTGGGTGTAATGGGGTTCAGTGTGAAATGTAATGGGAGAAGTGGGTGTCATCTAAGATCTGCTGAGTGAAATGGGATTCAGTGTAAAATGTAATGGGGGAAGTGGGTGTCATTTAAGACATGCTGGGTGTAATGGGGTGCAGTGTGAAATGTAATGGGAGAAGTGGGTGTCATCTAAGATCTGCTGGGTGTAATGGGATTCAGTGTAAAATGTAATGGGGGAAGTGGGTGTCATCTAAGATGTGCTGGGTGTCATGGGTTTCAGTGTGAAATGTAATGGGGAAGTGGGTGTCATCTAAGACTTGCTGGGTGTAATGGGGTGCAGTGTGAAATGTAATGGGAGAAGTGGGTGTCATCTAAGACGTGCTGGGTGTAATGGAGTGCAGTTTGAAATGTAATAGGGAAAGTGGGTGTAATCTAAGATGTGCTGGGTGTAATGGAGTTCAGTGTGAAATGTAATGGGAGATGTGGGTGTCATCTAAGATGTGCTGGGTGTAATGGGGTTCAGTGTGAAATGTAATGGGAGAAGTGGGTGTCATCTAAGATGTGCTGGGTGTCATGGGGTTCAGTGTGAAATGTAATGGGAGACATGGGTGTCATCTAAGATCTGCTGAGTGAAATGGGATTCAGTGTAAAATGTAATGGGGGAAGTGGGTGTCATCTAAGACATGCTGGGTGTAATGGGGTGCAGTGTGAAATGTAATGGGAGAAGTGGGTGTCATCTAAGATCTGCTGGGTGTAATGGGATTCAGTGTAAAATGTAATGGGGGAAGTGGGTGTCATCTAAGACATGCTGGGTGTAATGGGGTGCAGTGTGAAATGTAATGGGAGAAGTGGGTGTCATCTAAGACATGCTGGGTGTAATGGGGTTCAGTGTGAAATGTAATGGGAGAAGTGGGTGTCATCTAAGATCTGCTGGGTGTAATAAGACAGAAGGAGGAGTTAGCCCAGTTGTCAGGAATAGATTAGATGAGCAAATGAACAAAAATGATGAGTAGTGATGAGTCACTAGCAGGCAGAGGTGGGAGAGGTCACTTAGAGACACAATGCATTGTAGATCATTAGTACAGTGGTGTATGGGAGGGGTAGTGTCAAAGCTAAGGAAAATCTATTCCAGTGCAGCAGCAGACAATACAGGTTTAGAAATATACAGCGAGATAAGAGAGGCTAAACACTGCCTCTATATGCAGCAACACTGAACTATGGCTAAATACAAAACTGCCGATTAGCTGCAGCCAGTTTGTGTGTGGTCAAACCTCCGCAGAAACGGTGACTCTGGGGGCACACTGGCTGTGTCGAGGGACGGTCCGAGGCTCTATTCACATGTAACGGCTTGGTTACATGTGGACACCAATGGCAATAACACCTTTCTATTGGAACCAGCATTGAAGTGGTATAATAAAACTGATGAACAGGCAAGAGTTTTAATGTAGAAGACATGTTTTTTCTTTTCTGCATTAAAGTTACTTGCCTGTCTGTTTGCCACTGTACACTGATCCACGCATGCGCAGGACACTGTACAAATTCATCAATTCCAAAACTGACTGACAGTGATCAGGGATCAACACCTGGAAGCCGGCTGAGGGACGTTGCATTGCGAGAACTGAGGTGAGTATAATTCTGCTTTAACTTTTTCAGCAATTTGAGTTACAGCAGATCTTCTATTACTACACAGACCAGCCTTTGCTCCACAAATGTGTCAATAAGCAATGGCCGCCCATGACCCTGCTGCTGGTTAGCTGTTCTCCTTCCTTAGACCACTTTTAGCAGCTCCTGAGCACTGCAGGCCAGGAACATCCCACAAGAGCTGCAGTTTTGGAGATGATCTTATGCAGTTTTCTAGCTCCGGGGTCTCTAAACCTTTCATTCAAAGGGCCAGTTTACTGTCCTTCAGATTTTAGGAGAGCCGGATTGTGGCCAGTTGAGGTAGAAAGGTCCCAGGCCAAGCATCAGTGAGCATAAGCATGGTCTCAGGGTTGGTGGTCAGTAGGAGTAGTAGTACCCCTTTGTTGGTGTTAGTGGGAGGAATAGTATCCATCATTAGTATCAGTGGAAGAAATAGTCTCCCATTTTTAGTGTCAGTGGGAGGAATAGTGCCCCATCATTGATACTAATGGGAGGAATATTACCCCATCATTGATACTAATGGGAGGAATAGTGCCCCATCATTGATACTAGTGGGAGGAATAGTACCCCATCATTGATGCTAGTGGGAGGAATAGTGCCCCATCATTGATACTAATGGGAGGAACAGTGCCCCATCATTGATACTAGTGGGAGGAATAGTACCCCATCATTGATGCTAGTGGGAGGAATAGTGCCCCATCATTGATACTAGTGGGAGGAATAGTGCCCCATCATTGATACTGTGATGGAGGAAAGGCAGGACAGAACACACAGAGTGGATGGCAGATGCACAAAGCTTTATTGAGACAAACAGACGGCAGTCCTTCAATACGGGGGATGGCAGAGAGGGTGGATTTGCCACTAAATGGTAACGATGGGGCCCCACCCACTTATAGTCCACTAGGAGAGCCAAGGGGGTGTTCCTGTAACAGGGGTAGTCCGACACAGGAGAGGGGTGCGAGGAGTCACCACCACAACAGTTCAGGTAACAGTGGGGAAGCAGGTACTCACGGATCCAACAGGGTGCCTGGTCACCCAGGGGTAGAAGCAGAACGCAGGTACCTGTGGAGTCCGGATCAGGCAGGTGGCCTCTGGCTCTGGCAGACGGGCTGTGGTAGTCTCTCCCCCTTCTGTGGGGTCTCTCGCAATTGCAGGCAAGCTTTCTCTGGCCGGCCTCTTCCCTCCTGTGGGGTCTCTGTGAGGCTGGGGAGTAGACTTGCAGAGTCTAGTCAGAAAGGTCTCGCCGAAGCTTGAGATCCCTTGCGGACTCCACACCGGAATGAAAAACGGAGCTTCTAGCATCAGCCTCTTAAACTGCTGCAGGACGCTCCCCGGTCGCCTTGGCAACCGGGAGGGGGGAGGTAATACTAGACCTCAGGGAGAATCAGGCTGGTTACAGGGACATCCTGGGGGGCAGGGATGATCTCTGCACAGATGAAAAGTTGGGAGATGTGCAGAGAGCTCCCAGCCAGCTGGCAGGAAGGGAGGGGGCCCAGAATAATTTGATTAGGCCATTTGGCCTAGTGACACAGGGGACAATTGGAACAATACAGAGCAGGACTCTGAGGGCATGTTATACAAGGCACTAATAAGGGGATTAATAATTGGCAGGCTCCCACACCGTGACAGATACTAATGGGAGGAATATTACCACATCATTGATACTAGTGGGAGGAATAGTACCCCATCATTGATGCTAGTGGGACGAATAGTGCCCCATCAGTGATACTAGTGGGAGAACAGTGTCCCATCATTGATACTAATGGGAGGAATAGTGCCCCATCATTGATACTAGTGGGAGGAATAGTGCCCCATCATTTATACTAATGGGAGGAATAGTGCCCCATCATTGATACTAGTGGGAGGAATAGTGCCCCATCATTGATACCAGTGGGATGAATAGTGCCTCTTCATTGATACCAGTGGGATGAATAGTGCCCCATCATTGATACCAGTGGGATGAATAGTGCCCCATCATTGATACCAGTGGGATGAATAGTGCCCCATCATTGTTACTAGTGGGACGAATAGTGCCCCATCATTGATACTAGTGGGAGGAATAGTGCCCCATCATTGATACTAGTGGGAGGAATAGTGCCCCATCATTGTTACTAGTGGGACGAATAGTGCCCCATCATTGATACCAGTGGGAGGAATAGTGCCTCATCATTGATACTAGTGGAACAAATAGTACCCCATCATTGAAGCTAGTGGGACGTATAGTGTCCCATCAATGATACTAGTGGGACGTATAGTGCCCCTTCATTGATACTAATGGGAGGAATAATGCCTCTTCATTGATACTAATGGGAGGAATAGTGCCCCATCATTGATACTAGTGGGAGGAGTAGTACTCCATCATTGATACTAATGGGAGGAATAGTGCCCCATCATTGATACTAATGGGAGGAATAGTGCCCCATCATTGATAGCAGTGGGACGAATAGCGCCCCATCATTGATACTAGTGTGACGTATAGTGCCCCTTCATTGATAGCAGTGGGATGAATAGTACCCCATCATTGATACTAGTGTGACGTATAGTGCCCCTTCATTGATAGCAGTGGGATGAATAGTACCCCATCATTGATACTAGTGTGACGTATAGTGCCCCTTCATTGAAACTCACGGGAGGAATAGTGCCTCATCATTAGTGTAAGTTGGAGGAATTTTGCCTCACTATTGGTGTCAGTAGGAGGAATCAGAAGAATAGTTCCCGAAGGGCTGAAAAAAGGCTAGCAAAGGGCAGCATCCGGCCATTGGGCCACAGTTTGGAGGCCACTGATGTAGCCATTACAATTTGGCCCTTGTCATAATTGCTGAAATCCTTACTCTTGCTTACTTTGTTCTTCTTTGAACACATCAACTTCAGGCTCAACATGTTCACTTGATGCCGTGAGATTTCCCACCCATTTTCAGAGACCATTGTATCTAGGTTGTTCACTTCACCTGTCACAATATTATGGCAGAGGTTCTAACCCCTCCTCCCTCCCTTCCTCTTCTCCATCCAAATCTAACAGGAAACAAAGTTGGCTTTATATCGGCTACCCTGATTTAGATGATAAAGTGCCATCTTGCGGCCAATAAGAATAACACATATCCCGATGTTTACAAATGTGGGATTCCCGTGCAGTGCAGTGAGATGGCTGGCCCTCCTTAGAGGAAGCCGACGTGTTCGGCGCTGAGGTGTACCAAGATGGCTGACTTCGTACACGGAAGTGGTCCAGGTTGGATTGGCCTCTGTGGGACACCGTAGAAGGAGCCGGGTGACAGAGTACGGTGGCCGGGACGGCTGAGTGGAGAAGCGTGAGAGCGAGCTATGGCTGCGCGGGTTGGGAAGCGAGGTGCAGGGGGAGATGAGGAGCTGCCTCCATTGTATGCCGTGCTCATAGCAGACAGCTTCAATAAGAGGTTCTATCCGATCACCAAGGACAGACCACGGGTAAGAGCCGGAGAGTGCAGTGATAGAATGGAGGGTGACAGCCATGACATGTGTCATTGCCTCATCCTGGGCTCCTGTATGTATGGGGCAGCTCAGCTGGGCTCACCCCTTATTCATACTAACACATGGCCACGTGTGCTTTTATTTCCTATTTAATGTGTTCGCAATATTTCCAGCTGTATTCCCTTTTCTTCAGGTAGGAAATGCTCTGGGTGGGGGATGGATTTTATATTATTATTACTTGCCACTTCACTTCCAGTATGTCCCCCCCCCCCTCCTGGCCATGCCATTGTTTGCTGTTCAGCACTGTCATACTTTGACAATGACTAATGATTAAGGGCTGGTTCACACCATAGAAGCAGTCTGGATGCGTTTCTGCATGTGCGTTTTTGATGCGTTCAGGTGTATTTTTAATGTGTTTTCAATGCATTCCAGATGTTTTTTTTTCCCCCCTCTTTTTTGAGTCATTTGGGGTCCAGTGCATCTTTAATGTGTTCCAGTGCGTTCCTGATGTGTTTTTGATGTTTTGTACCACGTTCCAATACAGTTCTTTGCAGGAAAAATGCCGCTTGTTCTACTTTTTTTTTTTTTTTTTTTTCTCCAAGGACTGAAACGCACTGGACTGCAAGCACTGGTGTGAACCATGCCATTGACAACCATGTAACGTACTTTCAGTGCATTTCAGATGCAGGGAAAAACACACTGGAACACATTTAGTGTGAACCAGCCTTTAGGGCTGGTTCACACCATAGAAACACAGTCCAGATGTGTTCTCGCATGCGCATTAACACGTTTTTGATGCATTTTTGATGTGTTCTGGTGCGGTTTTAATGTGTTCCAGTTCATTTTTTTCCCCCTCTTCAATTTAAATAGGGACATGTGTGTTCCAGTGCGGTCAAATGGCTGACACGTTTCGGGGACGAATCCCAGCAAGGCTCCCATCATCCATCCACTACACATCTGCATCAGAGGCTGGTCAGTAGCTCTGAGGAAAGGGATTCATCTCCGAAACGCCATTTGACCGCACTGACAGTGAGAACACCTTGCTTGCCATTGTGGCCATCATCATAATACAAATTCTTTTTAGATACATGCTTCGTCTGTGAGTATATTTTTATTTTTCACTCCTTTTAATAAACCTTGGATAATGCACTAGGTGTGTGCGGCACCCTTTTTTTTCTCTATCTAGTGGCAAAAATTAAAAGTCAGCCCCTACAAAAACCATAGCAGCTGACTTTTAACCGCTTCCCTGCCGCCCTATAATACAAATACTGCTGCAGGGCTGCGCAAAATTACTTATATATACGTGATTTTGTATTTCCCAGTAGGGGTGTTCACGTCCTACCCGCGCCACCGTTGGTGGCTACAGCTGTCAATCACAAGGTCCCGGTCGGAGATTCCCCGCTGGCGTCTGGTGATTGCCGGCTAACACTGACGGGGGAGAGGTCTGTATGTAAACGAAACAGATCTCTCTTCCTGTCAGCTTCAGCATGCTGCTTTGTATTGCTCTGCATAGCACAGCAATACAAAACCGCATCCCTCCCTAGTAAAGCGCACACAGTAAAACACACACAGTCGCCCCAGATGTTTTGATGTAGCACCAGGCGATCGCCGAGTATCACTGACGGGGGAGAGGTCTATTTGTAAACAATACAGATCTCTCCCCTCTCAGCTCCAGCACTCTGCTTTGTATTGTTCTGCATAGCAGAGCAATACAAAGCATTGTGCTTACACTGTAAAACAGCACACAGTCAACCCTTTGATCGTCCTAGATGTTACCCCCTTCCTGCCCAGTGTCATTAGTACAGTGTCAGTGCTTTTTATTAGCACTGATCACTGTATTGGTGTCACTGGGGATGTCAGTGACAGTCAGTTCCCCCCAGTATCAGAATGGCCGCCGCAGTCCCGCTATAAGTTGCTGATCGCCGCCATTACTAGTATAAAAAATTCCAGTATGTATACGGCCATTTGTAGATGCTATAACTTTCACATAAACCGATTAATTTACATGTATTGGGAATTTTTTTTTTTTTTAGCGAAGACATGTAGCAGAATACATTTTGGCCTAAATTTTTTAAGAAATTTGATAATTTTTTTACAGGATATGTTTTATAGCAAATGTCAAAAATATTGGTTTTTTTTCCCTCAAAATTTTCAGTTTTCTTTTTTGTTTATAGTGTAAAAAATATAAATGTAGAGGTGATCAAATACCACCGAAAGAAAGCTCTATTTGTGGGGAAAAAAAGGACATAAATTTCATTTGGGTGCAGCGTTGCATGACTGCTTGTGGAAGCAGTTAAAATGGTCTGGTCAGGAAAGGGGGTAAAGCCTCTGGAGGGCAAGTGGTTAATAAACAAACACTCACCTGTCCAAGGATGCAGCGTGTCCTTCGGGTCCCTGGAGCTAGCATGTTTACTGTGGGCTACCGACTGTGATTCCTTCTGACTTCACACTGCACATTTGTGAGTGTACTGCGCTTTGTGAATGGTCCTGCAGCCTTCTACGACCTGTGACGAGTCCCAGAACGTTGCGGGTGGGGGACTTCCAGTTGGAGTGGGTAGCAGACAAAACCAGGTACCTGCAACCCCCTCCAAATGTAGCCAGGGTGGGGTGAGGAAAAGCGGAACTTTCCCTTTTGGGTGAAGTTTCACTTTAGCATGTACCCAGATCAATTTTTGAGGCGGATAGAGCTTTCTTTTGGTGGTATTTATTAACCATCTTTTTTTTTTCTTTTGTTTTTTTTGTTTTTTTTCCCCCAAATAACCTTGTTTTGAAAGTAGACAACCCACAGTGATCTCATTTTTTGACACATTTTTTTTAATGGGAATGAAGAAACATGTTAATGTAAAGGTCAGTGTAGGTGCAGTGGGAGAATGGAGATGAAGGGGGGTTAATATTCAGATGTGCTTGATAAGGAATATAAGGGTGTTAATATACAGGTCATATATAAAGAGGATTGAGATTAGATGTACATAGAAGGATGGGGAGATGAAAGGGTTAAAAAAAACCCCACTCAATCCTATAATAAAACCCCTTGACGACCACATAATGTATATATGCGCTGGTAAGGAAGGCAGGCTTTAATGCTCAGCCACTGCACTTCCATGGTTGGCTGAGGTTGTGTGCTGAAAGCACACTTGCTGCATTATCCCAGCACACTGATGGAACTGTCACTGACAGCTCTTTGTCTGGGCTTCTGATAGAGAGCCAGCAGGATGGGTTCTCGATCATGTCAGCTGTGAGAGCCAATCAATGGTAACATGATACAAAAGTCGCATTCAGGGTTTAAAAATTATAAAATGAGTCTACAATCCACCCTCACCCTTAATCTGCTGCTTCTTTTGTTTGGGAACCAGTGAATGATCTTAATTCATTAGTTTCTTCACCTTCCTCTGTTGTAAGAGGAAGGGGCAGGCCCTGTGATGAAAATAGTAGTACTGTTTACATTTTGTGAGCACGAGGATTGGTTATTACAGTGATCACATAGTACAGAGCCATGCAGATCAGCTCTGTGCATTGTCTGTGAACCAAGCTGGGATGGCACGGCCTGCATCCCTAACAGGCGCACTGGCTGGTCAAGGGCTACTTCTGAAGTGCTGCTCATAAATGGACTTCAGAAATTGACATCTACCTCCCTGACATTTTTTCCAAAACCGCAGTAAGAAGGTGGTTAAACATTAATCATTTTAAGATATGGGCCTGTTTGTTTATTTTTCCTTTTCAATGTGTGTCTTTTTTTTTTTTTTTTATTCCCAGCTGTATTACCTTTTCCTCCTCAGTAAATGTGTATTCTGGGTCGAGGTGTGGATTTTATATTCTATTTAAAGCCGAATATTAAAAGTATAAAGTATACTCCTTTAGGCTGAATATGGAAGTGCATGTCAAAGAGTTCAGAAACGCATGTTGGTTCCGTAGCAGCAAGTGCAAAAGTTCAATGTTGTGAGAATCTGCACAGTGGTGACCAACTGGGTTCTGTGATATTCCTTTACCCTCCCAATACAAATAACATAAAAAAGGTTAGAAATGTTGATAAACTAATTCAGCCCCTGCTCCTGGACAGGGTGGGTGATGTTACTGTCCCTTGCTCCTGCTGCCGGCACAGGGTGCTTGAAATCTTACAAGAATTCACTACTGCAATGGGTTGAAGCCTATTGTTGGCTTTGAATTGACTAGCTTTTCGGTGGTGAGGCATGGTGACATCCCCCTGGCCAGAAGCCAGGGGCCAAGGTAACCGTACATATTGATTTGACTCCAGCATAACAAAGGCCTATACTCTTACAGTTTCCCTGATTTGGAGATACCAACTTAAAGTGATTTTAAACCCTTACCTTCTAAAAAAAAACCTGTTTAGTTTAAAATAGAAATGAAAGCAAAACATTTGTGTAATAATATATAAAAAATATAGTGAACACATAGCCTCTGTTTTCAGCTGCCCAGAGAGGTGAGGGTGGAGACACAGCAGTACACTGAAATTCCCAGTGAAAGACTGCACAGGGGGGTCAGGACAAGTCTGATCATTGTAGAAGAGCACACTGAGTTCCAGCACAGCTAGAGTAGAGAACTGACCACGGTGTGTTCTCCTGCTTAACGTGGTCATTTTTTATAGGAATGCAGAGGGACTGGAAGGAACACCAGGGATTTCACACAAAGGAAGAAATACAATGAGAACAGGATATTTTTTTCATACAAGTATATAATATTCATATATGTATACTAATATAATAAAGTACATGGCAGGCACATATCAGGAATATGAAATGTTGGGTTTACATATTCTTTAAATATATGGTATTCTAGATTGATCTTTAAAAAATATATAAATAAAAGGTAGGACAAATCTGCAGGTGAATGTCTTCTTTATGCAGATATCCTGATCTGGGTCTGACATGTATTCTGTACATACAAGATCCTTTGGTCTATTCATCATGCTCTCTGCTTTTTTTTTTTTTTTTTTTTTTTTTTTGAAGGGGTATTTGGGGTATAATGGTTCAAAGTACAGTAATACCTCGGTTTATGAATTTAATTAGTTCTGCAGGACTTTTCGTATAGCAAAAAATTTGTAAACCGGAATGCCGTTTTCCATAGGAATGCATTGAAAACCAATTAATCTGTTCCAGAGGTCAGAAAAAAGTAAACGCTACTAAAATACCGTATGAGTTATTTTATCAAGTCGTGTGGTATTTTAATAGTGACAACCATGTGTTAATGTTTCAGCTGTCAGCGGGGTTCTCCACTGACCGCTGAATGTAAAAGAATTGATGGAAATTGAAAAAATAATTAAGAAAACGGAGTGGGTCAACCCCTTCAATCCATACCAAGCCCTTCGGGTCTGTTATGGATTTTGAGGGGAACTCCCACGTCAAAATTAAAAAAAAAAATGGTGTGGGGGTCCATACCAGACCCTTATCCGAGCATGCAGCCCGGCATACCGGGCTCCTGAACCATACCAGGCCACATGCCCTCAACACCCACCCCCCCTTCCCCAAACCATCTTGATGGGGACAAGGGCCTCTTCCCCACAACCCTGGCCGATGGTTGTGGGGGCCTGTGGACAGGGGGCTTATCAGAATCTGAAAGCCCCCTTTAACAAGGGGGGCCCCCAGATCCGGCCCCCCCATGTGAATGAGTATGGGGTACATGGTACCCCTACTCATTCACAAAAAACAAAAAGTGTAGTGCGAAAAAGACAGGACATGATCTTTGACAAGTCTTTTATTAAAAGAAAAGAATATCCCCCGCAGTAGATCCAACGTCAATCACGATGCCTGCCTTCACTGCCGCCGACCCGGAAAGAGAATTTTAAAAAAGGCTGTGCGTTAGACGATGGCTTCCAGCCTTCTTCCAGCTCCAGTGGTTTGACAGTTCTTAAATATGTAAGGGGTTGGGCCACCTGGGGACATCAGGCATGTGACCCCACCCCATGTGACATCAAGAACTGTCAAACCACTGGAGCAGCCAGAAGGCTGGAAGCCATCGTCTGAAGCGGAGCCTATTTTAAAAATTCATTTTTGTGGGTTGGCAGCGGCGTTGATGGTGGGCATCCTGATTGATGTTGGATGTACTGCGGGGGACATTCTTTTAGTTTTTTCTTTTAATAAAGGACTTGTCAAAGATTGTGTCCTGTCTCTTTTCACATTACACATTTTGTTTTTTGTGAATGAGTAGGGGTACCATGTACCCCATACTCATTCACATGGGGGGGGGAGGGATCTGAGGGCCCCCTTGTTAAAGGGGGCTTCCAGATTCCGATAAGCCCCCTGCCTGCAGACCTCCACAACCACCGGCCAGGGTTGTGAGGAAGAGGACCTTGTCCCCATCAACATGGAGACAAGGTTCTTTGGGGGGAAGCCCCCCTCCCCAAAGCACCCCCCCATGTTGAGGGCATGTGGCCTGGTATGGTTCAGGAGGGGGCGCTCGCTCGCCCCTCCCCTTTTCAGACCTGCCAGGCTGCATGCTCAGATAAGGGTCTGGTATGGATTTTGGGGGGACCCCCTTGCTAATTTTAAAAAAAATTTTGGCGTGGGAGTTCCCCTCAAAATCCATACCAGACCTGAAGGGCTTGGTATGGATGGGAGGGGGGACCCCACACTGTTTTTTTTATTTACAGTATTATAGTGCTGGTTTTTAAATGTAATTACCGCTGGGTTTTTTTTTCCACTATAGCTCAGAGATTCAGCTGTCACTTTCCCCCCAGCTAAAAGAGAGAGAGAGAATTTTCTTTTAGTTTATTTCCCAGAGTTAAGAGAAACAATGTTTCCTTTTAGTTTCTTAAAAGAAAACAAAGTTTCCATTTACTCCAGGGAAAGTGACAGCTAATTCTGTGAACTATAGTGAAGAAAAAAAAAGCTGGCAATTGCATTTAAAAATCAGCACCGACATACACTTTGTATTGCGAAAAAAATTTGTAAAAAATTCATAAACAGAGGCATTATTTTCAATGGATTTTAATTTGTAAACCGAAAATTAAGTTAACCGAGGCGTCTGTAAACCGAGGTACACCTGCAATGACAATCTGTAGAAATCTGTAAAGCAGTTTTGCTGAAAGCTAATTTTTAAGTATGACTTCCAGGTTGAATGATGCTGGGTTGAAGTCGAAGGATGTCTAGTGACAATAGGAAACTTTCTAGTTTTGGATTGGACAGAAAATGGTTAAAACTTTTATTTATCTATTTTTGCTTTTTGCATTTGGGAGATTTTGACATACTTTGCTTTCCGGAGACACAACAGGAAGTTAGAAATATCCCTAGTGACAGGAGAAATCTTAGCTATGATAGCTGGTACTGGGGGAACTGTCCTCTATCTTCTGTTCCTGGAACAACAGTCATTAGAGCAGAAACAGACACAGATAAAAATAAAAACCTATAAGAGCTATTTTTTTCTTACTTTATTCAGATTTAGGCAAAACCGCTATGCTGGAGTTTGACTTTGAAATACACCTGTAACCAGGTGTAAGAGGTGCTCTGATAAATAATTGCTTTATACAGTCATGAGTAGTGATGAGTTCAGGCACTTTGGGATCCCAGTCCAAAGCCAAACGAGTCCGTATGGAAGCCATCACCTATACTGGACCAGTCATTTGTGGCCGGGGCACTCCCTGCCCCACAGCTGCATGTGTACAAGGGGCATGTATACATGTGGCTGTGGGGCGGGAATACCTTGGCTGCAGATGATTGGCACACTACAGTGGCAGCTTCCTAGCGTGCACATTATGAGGGTTTGGCCTTGGGTTCAGAAGTGTCTGAGCTCATCACTGGTCAAGAGCTGGTCTGGCCCTGCCTTGTGTAAACCACTCTGTCCTTTTACGTGAACGATGACCTCATTGCCCATTAGGAAGTTGCAGAGAAACTTTTCACTTTTGGGAGACCTTTGTTCTAACTTCAACCCCACCCTTCATATGCCAACAGCTCTCCACATGCCCTGTCTGGCAGACCTATGCTCTTGAGTTGTCACATGTGGCATAGTTGAAGATCTCCCAGGTGAGTTTCCATACTGCAAATCCTTCGGAGTGAGTAGTCAAAACTGACATCATCTAAGTAGAGCAGACAGACTTTGCCAAAATTATTGTTGATCCCTGACTGGATGACAGCATCTAGTCTTCGCTTGGCAAGACCTCTGGATAGACGTTATATGGACTATCGGAGCATCCTTGCTTTTTGGGATCCTGAGTTGCTGAAGTTCTTGTACAGAGATAGGTGTTAATGTGAAACTGATTTTGCTACTTAAACATCAGAATTCTATTCATGAAGGTAAAAAACCTGTGTGCAGTGGCCCCTCCAGCCCCACCAAATCCTTACCTAATCCTCCTCTGATCCAGCGATGTTCTCGACAATCTCTGCTGTCAGGGTACCCTTCCTCCTCAATGGCTGAGACCACAACGGGAGCCCATTGGCTCCCACTGCTGTCAATCACAGCCAGTGAACCAATGAAGAGAGAGTGGAGGGGGCATGCAGTGGCTCTATGTGTCTCATGGATGCATAGAGCAGCAGCTTGGGGACAAGCACCTAGCTTTTTCTGGGGGCGTGGCTCATCTAAGGGGGGGCAGAGCCAGGAGCGCCAGCGGGGACCCGAAAAGAATAGGATCATGGCTGCTCTGTGCAAAATCACTGTACAGAGCAGGTAAGTATAGACAATGTTTGTTATTTGAAAACAAAATGAAGCTTTAGTGTTACTTTAAAGCGGAACTTCACCCGCTCAGTTAACTCTGATTATTTTTAATCCTTATGCTGCTAGCATTCGTAAATAGATAGAAAAGTATGTCATATTTACTCTTTTAAAACTTTTTTCTTTTTTTTACATTTCTTAAGTTACTTCCTGGTTTCCATGCCTAGACAAATGAGGTCATATATCCCTGGAGTGTTCAAGAGGGGAGGAGGGGCTTTCCCAGCTAAGCACACCCTCCTGCCTGCATTTCTGAGCTAAGGGCAGATGGATTCCAGGAATTAAATGCTACATGAATATTCTGCCCTTACACAAGATGGGCATGGTTAGAAATGCTAGGGGGTGTTTTTCACAAAGGTTTCTCAGCATAATAAAGCACAAAGACAGGGATAGATGGGCGAGTTTACTTTGAATATTAAAAATGAATTAAATAGCATTTTTGGTTTGTGGTGCTCAAATGCAGTGAAGTTTCGCTTTAACCTCTTTCCGTCCCCCCAATAGCAGAAATACTGCTACAGGGTGGCATGGGTGCGCAAAATCACGTGTATATATACGTAATTTTGTATTTCCGGGTAGGGGGCATGGGCAAGCCCTACCCGTGCCGCCATTCACTGTCACGGCTGTCAGTCACCGGGTCTGTGATTGGTTTTTTGTTTTTTTTTGTTTTTTTTAGCAGAATTCAATTTGGCCTCAATTTATGATGAAATTAAAACAATTTTAATTTTTTTTTACTGGACATGTTTTCTTTCTCAATTGTTGGTCTTTTTTTTTTATAGTGTAAAAAATAAAAACCGCACAGGTGATCAAATAGCACCGAAAAAAAGCTCAATTTGTGGGGGGGGAAAAAAGGATGTAAATTTCATTTGGGTGCAGCATTGCATGACCGCGCAATCGTCAGTTTTTTAGTAATGCAGTGCCGTGATGCAAACAATGGCCTGGTCAGGAAGGGGGGGTAAATCCTCAGGAGGGCAAGTGGTTAAAAAACAAACAAAAAAAATCGGTGCGCTCGATGGACCACTCGGTCTTTTTTTTCTGCTGTCACTTTTCTATATTTCTATGTTTAAATATGGTAATGGGAAGATCTGTTTGTTAATATCACAAGTAGCAACAAATCATATGAATCTTCGTTCAGAGCAGTTTAGGGCATTCAGGAGGCAAATTCAATATTATTGCATGTTAATAGCTTAGGGCATTAGCGTATTTATTGTTTTTCCTCTTACAGTATATGCCACAGTACTGGTCTCTTGACACAACCTGTAAACAAATGATTTAAAGTTCATCTCCCCCCCCCCCCCCCCCCAAAGTACGGCTTCCCTATGTGCCCATATACCAACCGTGTACCTTTTGATGCAGAAAAGAAAAAGCTGTCCCTATGTTCTGGAGCAGGCATCACCTGAGTCCCTGCTTTGTTCCATAGAAACGTACCCATGGAGGAAGGAGGGGGTTGGAGAGAGTAAGAGAGACAAGAGAGGAGAGAAAGAGAACCCCTGATCACGTTCCCTTGGATTTAGATGTTCCACATTACAATTTCTTCTGCGATAACCAGCTTTAGGACCCTTGCATGCAGGGGTTTAGCTTATGTGTGCTGATTAGCAGTTTTGGGTCTAATTCAGACACGCTGAGACCTGTCCTCTGTGCTGAGTCTGTATAGAGAAGCAGTGGCTGCAATAATTTTGACATGTGAGGGTGTCCGCACGACTGCATACACTTCTATGGGCTACCTGTGTGCAGATCCGAGTTGGCCATGTCAAATGGTGGGTGTGGCCAAATTGTACTAACTAACTATGTCAGGATGACTTTACAGTGAGACTCCATGTACGTCTGCCCATTCCCGGAACACGTGAAAAACTGGTTTCATGCTTGCAATGCCATTAACAGCATCCCAAAATGTGGAGGAAAATGCACATTTTGCCACGCTCAAAATTGCATGTTAAAGTCAGTGGGCTACCCTATGCGTGCCATGGGAAAAACACACCAAAAAAGTGCACTCCCACCACGCTAGGTGTGAATAGGGCTTGAAAGTGAATTTGGTGTATTTACAGCCTCCCCCTTCCCTGAGCTGAAGCTGGATTACAAGAACAATGACAGCTGAGCTTCTCCACCTGCTTCCTCCCATGTACTTGTATAAAGCTGGCCATACACTACTGTGTAATAGGAGGACCCACCTGAACAATCCATTCCATTTGTATGATATTGTACTACACTATATACAGGTGCATCTCTATAAATTAGAATAAAAAAAAAAAAGTTAATTTATTTCAGTAATTCAATTCTAAAAGTGAAACTTGTATATTATATAGATTCGTTGCACACAGACTGATATATTTCAGGCATTTTTTTCTTTTAAGTTTGATGATTATGGCTTACAGCTAGTGAAAACCCAAAATTCAGTATCTCAGAAAATTAGAATACTACCTAACACCAATATATATATATATATATATATATATATATATATATAAAAAAGGATTTTTAATACAGGAATGTTGGCTTATTGAAAATATGTACAGTATAGTATGCACTCAATACTTGGTTGGGGCTCCTTTTGCATGAATTACTGAACCAATGCAGTGTGGTATGGAGGCAATCAGCCTGTGGCACTGCTGAGGTGTTATGGAAGCCCAGGTTGCTTTTGATAGTGGCCTTCAGCTTGTCTGCATTGCTGGGTCCGGTGTCTCATCTTCCTCTTAACAATACCCCAGATATTCTCTATGGGGTTTAGGTCAGGCGAATTTGCTGGCCAATCAAGCACAGTGATACCATGATCATTAAACCAGATATTGGAACCTTTGGCAGTGTGGGCAGGTGCCAAGTCCTGCTGGAAAATGAAATCAGCATCTCTATAAAGCTGGTCAGCAGAGGGAAGCATGGAGTGCTCTAGAATTTCCGGGTAGACTGCTGCGCTGACTTTGGACTTAATAAAACACAGTGGACCAACACCAGCAGATGACGTCTCCCCAAATCATCACTGACTGTGGAAACGTCACACTGGACCTCATGCAACTTGAATTCTGTGCCTCTCCACTCTTCCTCTAGATACTGGGACCTTGATTTCCAAATGAAATGCAAAATTTACTTTCATCCAAAAAGCGTACTTTGGGCCACTGGACAACAGTCCTGTCCTTTTTTTCTCCTTAGCCCAGGTAAGACGTTTCTGAGGTTGTCTCTGGTTCAGGAGTGGCTTGACACAACGAATGCAACAGTTGTAGCTCATGCCCTGGATATGTGTGCATGTGGTGGCTCTTGAAACACTAACACCAGCCGTAGTCCACTCCTTGTGAATCTACCCCAAATTCTTGAATGGCCTTTGCTTCATAATCCTCCCAAGGTTGTGGTTATCACTGTTGCTTGTGCACCTTTTTCTACCACACTTTTTCTTTACACTCAACTCTCCAATAATATGCTTGGGTACAGCATTCTGTGAACAGCCAGCTTCTTTAGCAATGACCTTTTGTGACTTACCCTCCTTGTGGAGGGTGTAAGTGACTGTCTTCTGGACAACTGTCAAGTCAGCGGTCTTCCCCATGATTGTGTAACCACTGAACCAGACTGAGAGCCCATTTAAAGGCACGAGAAACCTTTTATAGGCGTTTTGAGTAATTAGCTGATTTAGAGTCATGAGTCTACAATATTGAACTTTTTCAAAAATTCAAATTTTAGCTGTAAGCCATAATCATTAAAAAATTAAAAGAATGAAATGCTTGAAATATATCACTCTGTGTGTAATGAATCTATATAATATAAGAGTTTCACTTTTTTAAATTGAATTACTGAAACATATTAACTTTTTGATGATTTTCTAATTTATTGAGATGCACCTGTAGTTGTTGGTAGATCTAAAGGAGATTGTGCAGTGTATGGCCACCTTAAAGAAAAAAGTAGAACAGTGGGTAGAAATAAAAAAGAGGTGCTGCAGAAATTAGGGAGGTGTGTTCCAGGGAGGTAAAACACACCCTACACACCTGTGAATCAGTAAGACCGTGAATGATGGGATATGAAGTTTCTTGGATGGTCACATGATGCCACAGGAAGTCAGGGGCTTAGGTGCAATTTATTTTTTTAGTTTTGAAAAGAGAGGTGCAGACTCAAGGTTGATATTGACAAAGTAAGTGAGAGATACACACATTGGGATTGGTTGGGTAGAAAAGACACTAGAAAAGGCTTTTATTTATTATGAAAAGTAAAATTCTGCCTGAAATGGTGAACTTCGCCTTTAACAAGTTTTTCTTTCTATTACAGGCTCTTTTACCACTTGCCAATGTGGCATTAATAGATTATACACTGGAATTTCTTACTGCCACTGGGGTTAAGGAAACATTTGTCTTTTGCTGCTGGATGGCAAATGAAATAAAAGAACACCTAAGGTAAGCCTGAAAATTCTGTTGGAGGGTTAAAGGGTAGAATTGACATTGTCTAGACCAGCTTTTCTCACCTCTTTTACTCCAGAGGAACACTAGAAATAAATGTCCGGTCTCGGGTAACCCCTAATACTTATATTCCACCAGGGGTCATTGGGGACATGCTCCTATGTTGGTGGGAGAATACCCCACCTTACAGAGATGGTCAGAATGCCACCCTTGCAGTCATGCTGCTGGCTCTGCCAAATGGCATGACTGCAAATGTGGCATTCTGACCATCCTTGCAGTCATGCTACTAGCTCTGCCAAATATCATGACTGCAAATGTGGCATTCTGACCATTCTCGCAGTCATGCTGCTGGCTCTGCCAAGTGACATTAGACCTGGAACTGTGCAGGCACTCAGATGGGAGGTCAGTTATCCACAGCTCAAGGAACCCCTGGCAACCTCTGGAGGAATCTTAGTTAAAAATGGCTGGTCTAGGCTCTGGAGAACCTCTTCTAAAGGTTTTCTAGAGAGATTTGTTCTTTATATTGCTGGATATAGCAGATGGCAGGATGACCAAGGTTTTGTTCACACCATATGTGTAGAAAAACTGAGTGAAACTGATGTGCAGATTTCACTGGCAGAGACCTCAGTTTACACCAGTTTTCATGCACGCTTTAATGAGTTTTAGACATTTTGGAGATTCCTGCACAGAAACGTTTTGCCGGGATACTATTGTGGCAGTGTGAACAGGGCACATAGAAGAGAATTGATTTAGTTGTGCCCTTGAAGAAAGCATGCAACAAAACTGGCGAATCTGCACGATGGTGTGAACAAGCCCTAATGCAGGCCATAGATGTGGGGAAAATCGGCATTTTTTTTTTTAATACAAAATCGTAAATCGGTCGTTCAGACGGCCGACGTTGCCACTAATTAAAAAAAAAAGTCGGCGGGTTTTAGTCCCGTCTACGGCCGTCAATTAATATAATAGCGGTGTCCCTGCATAGAGACCTGCTATTATATTTGACAGAAGAAATAGATTATGCAGAAGAAGAAGAAGAAGAAGAAGAAGAAGAAGAGAAACAACATTGTATCTATTTGTACTTGAATAGAAACATCTGTATCCGAAATGCATACAAATAGATACAATGTTGCAACTTTTTTTTCTTCTCCATCTTCTGCAAAATCTATTTCATCTTCTCTTTTCTTCTATTCTTCTTCTTGATATTCTATTTCTTCTTCTCCTGCAAAATCTATTTCTTCTATTACTACTTTTTCTTCATAGTCAATTTATTGTCAAATCGGCCAGAAGAACTGCCGATTTGACCATAATTTACCGTGAAAATCGGCCGATCTAACAAATCGTCCCAGGATTTTCCAGCTTGGCCGATTTTCAAAATCTCATAAAATTAAGAAAAACGGCCGACATTTTTCCCCACTAACGGTACAAATATCGGACGTTTTTTTTTTTATCAGCCGATAATTCGGCAAGAAAATTGGATATCTATGGCCTGCATAAGACCAGGAATGGATATGTAAATATATTTTCAGGTAGCAAAATTGTTGCTTGACATTATTTAGCAGTCTTTCATTGGAAATACTATTATATTTCTTGTGCATATGTGCTCTCCCCCACAAATTATGTAAACATTTTGAGAGGCCTAAAGTGTTCATAAACATTTTCCATTACCACTGATTTTTGCAGCGTTCCAACAAAACTTTCTGTATTGTATAACTATCTCGTATGAAAGAAGCGCCATCTAATGGTCAAATCCCTTTTTTCCCCTGACTGATGTAATTAAAACAAATACCATATTACAGCCACTAGATGATGATACGAGATATATAAATAAAAATGTGTCATTTTGTTTCTTATCAAAATTTTGGACAAACTTTTAGTTATTCAGAGATGTATCTGACTTTCCGAATCACAATAGTAACAAATTTCAACATCTCTAAAATGAATTCAGGAAATGAGTAAGGTATAAAAGGGAAATAAGATTCCTACTTGCAGCATAGAATTTAAAAGAATAGAATAAAACAGAATAGAAAATAAGGGAATATAAAAGAAAAGACTAGAAAAGAATACAATACAACTGAATAGAACATAAAATTAAAGAATAGGATAGAAATTGAAAGACTAGACTAGAAAAGAATAGAAGAGAAGAAAATAGAATAAAATAGAACAAATATAGCTTTTCTCCAAAATATGAATTCCAAATTTCTGTGAATAACAAATAGACTAAACAAATTCCGAAAAGGAATCACTGTAACATGACAAAATTAAATTTATTAACTTGACGAATGAATCTGAAAGCAAACATTTTTTCCATTGTGCACATCTCTAGATAGAATTATATAATATAGAATACTGCAAGTTTCGTAGGAGCTGTGTGAATGTGTCACATTTGTTCGGTATATATATATATATATATATATATATTCTATTAAGTTCATGGAGCTTGGCTAAGTGAATTCATGTATAATTTACCTTCTCCTCGCCCCCTAAATTCACATTCTGGGGGTCTGTTTAGAAATGTTTTCACACGATTCACACAGCTTTCACCCAGGATTCACACATTTGTTGGGAAAAAGCTATAAATCCTGGTTGAAAGTTGGGTGAGTATTGTGGGAAACAATTTATAGTTAGACAGCTTGGATTCACACACTTGAAAATTCTTATTTTTAGAGCTTTTTATAGCAAATCGATCTGTAAGCACATATTTGTGCATACCGAAGTATGTTGATTTCTACATGATTAATTGCAAACTAATAAGATGTTATTTAAGGTAGAATTCCAGGCTAGATATAACTAAGCTTACACCTACTCTCACCATCCCTTTCCCTTCTAACGCCTATTCTAACTACTCTGTATAAGGATGATGCTTATACTTGCCTATTCTCAGGGAGCTCCAGTCTGGTCAAGTGGTCAGCTCCCAGTGGCTGGTTTCAGGGGAGAGGAGAGCTTGCCGACAGTGGCTGGAATGCCTGGGTGGTGACTTCACCCATAGGTTCACTATGTGGCATGCATTGTCGCTGTTCCTCCCTTCCCTGAAGTCAGCCACTGGGACCAATCCTGTGATCGAACCGTAGCCCCACGAGAATAATTAAATACAGTATATGCATCTTCCTCCTACAGGGTAGTTCACCCCTTCACACTGGCGTAACACAAATATGCGGCCTCACAGAACTGGGCTTTTTGCCTTGGGGCTGCATATTTGTGTACCTCTCTTTGTGCTGGGAGTGTGCTGCACAGCGCGCTGCCAGCACAAAGACTGGGGTGTCACTGAGGGACCCGGGTCCCGTTCTAACGATCAGGACCCGGGACTCCCCATTTCGTGTCACATGATTGCTGTGATAGCCTCTGATTGGCTATCACAGTGATCAGTTCTCTCTGAATGGAGCAGAGAGATACATTGTATCTCTCTCCCTGCATAGAGAAAAAAACTGAACTATTTGTTAAAAAAAAAAAAAAAAGTAAAAATACATTTTAAAAAATACCTGGTTTAAGCTTTGATCTAGTTCCGTGCCAGGGTTAGTGTTTGGGTCAAGGTCAGGATTTTTATTTTATTTTCTTAAATTGGTGTTGGTGTCAGTGTGTTTTTAGGTAAAAAACTACAAAAGAAACAAAATGCGCACTATTGTTTCTGGGCTGTACTACGGGTAAAAACCACAAATAACATACACATATATGGTATTGCTGCAGTCGCCAAGAGCTGGAAATTTTATTTTGGGTTGTTCTTTGGTGGTAGGTTATGGTAGTAACAAGAAACACACAGCTAAATTTAAAAATGTATATATATTTTTTTTTTACTATTTTGGGCCAGTTTTGCTTTGATAATTAAAAAAAAAAAAGTCAGGAGATATCCAATACCATTTACCACTAAATGAAAGCCCAATGTGTCCTGAAAAAAATGCAGTATAATTCACCTGGATGTACAAAGTAGTTGTGATGATATCTACGGTTTTACTAACATGTGAAAGTTGCAAGATTGTGCTTAGGCATTAAGATTTGTTTTACCCTTAGGCATGAAGGGGTTAAATGGGCATTAGAAGGGGTGTGGGAGCCATTTTAAGCTTCGTTACTAGCCTGGACTTCCACTTTAATATTTAATTCATAATGATAACATTTTGTATGTAATAAAAAGCACACACAATGTATATTGGCATATCTTTATTGACTATATGGGTTAACGAACAAGGTTACCGTATGTAAATCCCTTTATTTAGTAATGCATCTAACGTTACCATTAGTAATAGCCAAATCAAAATACTTTATAGCTGCAGGTTATACATGCCTCTAGATTATGAGAAATTTTGGATAATTTCTGTTTACTTTTTGTTATCTTGCTTGAATGCTGTGCCTAAAGTGTGTGTAAACTCTCACCTCATAAAACAATCCATTCAGTTTAAAATAGAAATGAAAGGCAAAACATTTGTGTATAGATATAAAAAAAAAACCCATTATAAACAGTTTCTTTTTCCTTTTTGTGTTATGTGATCACATTCTCTCTGTTCTCAGCTGCTTAAGAGCTGGGGAGGAGAAACAGCAGGAAACTGAACTTCCCAATGAAAGGCTGTGCAGGAGGGGTGTGTCAGAACAATTCTGATCATTGGAAGAGAACAGATTGATTTCCCAGCACAGCTAGAGCACTGACCACTATCTGTTCTGCTTAGTGTTGTCAGTTTTTAATAGGAAAGCATAGGGACTGACAGGAACACCAGGGATTACACACAAAGGAAGCAAGTACATGGTACAGCAGGCACATATCATGAATATTAAATATTGGGTTTACATATTCTTTAAGATCATGCCACAACATTTTACTGAACATTAATGAAAGTGGTAGCAAACTCTCAAATTTTATTTTTACCTACAGGAGAGCTTATAATAAATTAAACAAATGTGTTGCACTGTTAAAAGTAATACCATTCAAGTGCATTGATTGTGGTGTGAAAACTGCAAGAGGACCAAAAGGGCAGAGCTGTAAACAAGTGAGGTCCATCCTTTATCAAGCGGCTAGCTGCCCTTGGAGTTTATGTGCTGATCCATCCATCCTTGATTGGGATTTGTCCCTAAAACGCAGCTAGACCGTAATTCAGAGGTCTCAGCTTCTGGTAAGAAGCTTTTACTTCTCTTGGTGGTGCACATGTCGGTGAGGATTGGAAGCACAAGACCACTTTTTTGTTTGATGCACAGACTGAACATGATTCGTTTTACATGAACCTGGCTTATGAACTTTATTATATTTATTTATGACTCAGTTGAGTTAATGTGTATTTTACAGTTAATTATTGGTGTGTGTGTGTGTGTATAATGCACTTTATTGAATGATATTATTTTTAATAGCGCAACACATTTGTTTACTTTATTAACTTTTTCTGTGTTTTGGTGGAAGACACAGTGAGTGCAGCTGTTTATTTTTATTTTGATTTAACACTTTGATTAATTGCTTGAGTAATTATATTTTTTATACTAGAGACACGTAGTGCAGGATATTACTTTTATTTATAATAAAGCTTTCCTGTAGGTAAAATAAATATCTCCTAAACGTGAACAATTTAGGAGATTTTTTTAGCGAGCAACAGCCGGTGACATCACCGTCGCATGCTCTCTGAAGGAATGGCATACCCTTATGTGCAGAAGTAAAGTCATTGTGTCTCGGCCAATCAAGCGGCTGCAGCACGGGAACCCAGAAGGAAGACTGCAATGCATACTAGCACATTATGCTTTGTATTCTGTCTTAGGAGAATTTTTGTAGCTTTAGTGAGATATTCATTTTAGATATGAGACTAGCATGCCAAAAAAAAACAGACAACCATTCGTCCGATATTGTCATCGTGGGTACGAGGCTTAAGTCAAGGTAATCTGAAATTTCTTTTGGTCAGATCATGTTGTACTTCAACTCTGAAGTACAACTATCTATAAATTAAAGTCCAACTCTAGGAAACTTTAAAGTTTTCCTTGAGTGGGGCTGCATTTGCGCTGATGAAGTTAACAGAGCATTTAAGTCTAGGGGAGTTGTTAAAGGAGGTTTACTTTCTCAATCCTTCAGTCCTCCTCGCTGCTAGGTTGGTCCCCGCAGTGTCTTCTCCTCCTAAGGTAGACCCAAATGAGCAATTAGCTTTTGTAGAGTGGATGCAGTCCAACTGCAGTGTAGACCTTTCAAGTTTTCTGAAGTTTGGCTTTAAACATCATGTATTAAAGTGTCAGGTGTTTTCACAAGGCCTGTACACTACACAAGGCTGCTCTAGTAATGAGAAATGTTACAATACTCTGATTCAAAGTCTCCCACGCTGCCATTCAACTATATGTGAATCAGTCCGAAAATTAAAAATGTAAATATATGTGCCTTTCCAAACTCCAATATATTGATTTGATTGCAGCAGCTAATATCATGTGATCCCACACCCAAAATATCCAGTTAGATTAAATACAACCACCGCACAAAGTTAATTACTTCTATATCTAGATAAATGAGAATAACTCAAATTACACCATTGTTCAAAATACAAATATTTAAAAATTCAATATGCTGTGAAAAAAAAAAACTAAATAATAAAGTCCATAATAATTTCTTCCACCTCTACTGTAGAAAGTCCACTTTAAATGTCCATTTCCAATATTAACTCCACCCGCGTTCACAGCAATCCTTTATCTCAAAAGTGCTTCCACCACCTCCTAGTGAGGCCACTTATCTCAGATAGCTGACCTGCATTCTAGGTCAAAACAGCACCTTGCCGTTTAAGGGCACCAATCCACACCACTTTGTAGATGTCAAATTTCCCCACGACTTCTCACTTCTTCGTATAGATACTCATAGGAATAAAAAGAACCTCATTGCGCAATATGTAAAACTCCAAATTACTATTTATTACAATTAAACAAATAACACGCACAAAATAAGTTTACTATATCCAGTGCACGCAGAATAGATTGCCTCTTTAAGTTATTTTCTCCCTTAAGGCTGGGTAATGGCTTCAGATAACTCACCAAGATTGGCGTCTTGTGGTTCCTGAATGTGATGACATCATCTGGCCCTGCTCTTGGAGCTTTTCATCATCCAATTATGACTACTTCAGATGGATCCTTCTTGTTGCTATTAACTCATTGTGTACCAGCAGATTTTAAAAACCTATTTCTTTCCCTTTTTTTTCATAAATGTACTTGAAGCCTGTTTGTGCTACGCATTACGTGTTTGCCATGCGAGTAGCATGGATGGTACCAATAGGAATGTCTGTTCACACATAAACCTGTTTTAGTTTTCTGTTTTTGGCAGCAGATAATTACCATAGTTGCTTAAAACCATCTGTTAAATAAAGGTATGGCCTTTTTAAAGTGGTTGTAATGGCTGAAGGTTTATTTTTACCTATTACAGAAGGTAAAAACCCTGTGTGCTGCTCCTCCCACAGCCCCCCTGGTACTCACCGGAGCCTCTTCTCAAGCCAGTGATGTTCACAGGAGCCTTGGCTTTTCTGGGTCTCTCTGTCCTTGCACTACATACAGTAGTTGATGGTAGATTTAAAGGAGATTGTACAATCAGATTGTATAGTGTATGGTAAGCTTTACAGAACCCAGAACACTATTCCCTTTATTTGGGAGTTTATTTACAGCATGCTGAAATCACTTTGCTGCTAATAAAACTGTTGAGTTTCAAGACATCACCCAGCCTGAGCCTTAACCCCTTGACGCCGACGTAACACAAATATGCGGCCTCACAGAACTGGGCTTTTTCCGTGGGGAAGCATATTTGTGTACCTGTCTGTATGCTGGGAGCGCGCCGCACTGCGTGCTCCCAGCACAAAGACTGCGATGTCACTGAGAGCACCAGGTCCTGGTCTAACGATCGGGACCCAGGACTCCCGATTCCGGGTCACATGATTGCTGTGATAGCCTCTGATTGGCTATCACAGTGATCAGTCACTGTACAGCCTGGCCCCCTTGTGTTTTTCTCTCTATGAATGGAGGAGAGAGATACATTGTATCTTTCTAACTCCTGGCATGTTTGAAAAAAAGATAAATATTAAAAAATAAAGAAAAAATATCTAGATCAAGATTTGACTTAGTTCAGTGTCAGGGTCAAAGGTCAGGATTAAAAAAAAGTGGTATTGGTGTCGGTGTGTTTTTTAGGTAAAAAAAAAAGATAAAAACAAAATGTGCACTATTGTTTTTGGGCTGTACTACGGGTACAAATAACATACACATATATGATATCGCTGCAATCGTCAAGAGCTGGAGAATTTATTTTGGGTTGTTCTTGGGTGGTAGGTTATGGTAGTAACAAACACACAGCTAATAAAAAAATATATATTTTTTTACTATTTTGTGCCAGTTTTCCTTTGATAATAGAAAAAAATCAGGAGCTATCCATTACCATTTACCACAAAATGAAAGCCCAATTCGTCCTGAAAAAAACAAGGTATAATTCACCTGGATGTAGTTGATATGTATGGTTTTACTAACACATCAACGTTGCAAAATTGTGCTTAGGCAATTAGATTTGTTTTACCCTTAGGCGTGAAGGTGTTAAGCTAATAATATATGGATCAAAATTTGACTGATTCAGCAGGAACCAGTCATGCTGTCAGAATACAGTGACACAGCGGGGAGGATGTCCCCATCCACCTTGATTGTGTGGACAGGGAAATTAGTGAAGTTTTGGGGGGTTTTTTCGTTGTCAGCTGAGCCATGTATGGTTAGCTTTACGTGTTCATTTATCAAATCTGGTGCAGCTCTGCATATAAACCAAACAGCTTCCAGGTTTTTTTTTCTGTCAAAGCTTAATTGAACAAACTGAATTTAGAAGCTGATTGGCTACCATGCAGAGCTGCATCAGATATTTGCGCTCCCCAGTTTTAGTAAATCAACCCTGTAGTCTTACTCAGAGGCATCCCTAGGGTTGGTGTCACCTGGTGCGGTAACACTTGGTGACACCCCCTCCGACGATCCCCGCAGAATGAATTGGATCTGCGGATTGAGCATAATGGATCGGACACTGATCCATTATGCTCAATCCGCAGATCCGATCCATCCTGCGGGGTTTGTCGGCTTTCTTTACAACTTACCTTTCTTGGAGCGGGTCCGGTATCACCCCGTATAGGTTGCATGCCGACTGCGGGGATCGCCGGCATGCAACCTATAAGGGGTGACACCGGACCCGCTCCAAGAAAAGGTAAGTTGTAAAGCAAGCCTACAATCCCTGAAGGATGGATCGGATCCATCCTGCGGGGATCGTCCGCTTACCTTTTCATGGAGCAGGTCCGGTGTCACCCCGTGTGGTCGGTGTCACCCGTTGTGGGCCGCACTCCCCGCACCTGCCTTGGGATGCCACTGGTCTTACTTTATTTGGTATTGTAACATTGAGGAAGATCAGAACACATTTTCAGGACAATCAATGCTTTAATTCACAAACGATATGACAGCCAAACGTGGCCCTCAGCTCTCCCTAATGTTGCTTATTGCAGCTTTTAGCTGTAGGATTGCTTTGATATAAACCAGGTTTTTTCTGATCATTTGCTTCACTGAACACTTCTTATAAGCAGGAAGTTGATCAATCGAGAGATAAGCATCTTTATTATGTTCCTCTTACAGCATTAGTGTCATTAACAAAGGTTTTATTTTGGTTACATCCTTCTAGGGCTTTTAATGAAAATGCAACATATTAAATGTCAACAAAGAACAATGAATCAATCTACAATGTCAACTGTATTCTAGATGGCATCTATGCTCCTTGAAGAGCACATTAGCATTAGGTTGGAGAAAGGCAAACATACAGTTTTACATATACAAGACAAAAGCTCTTCTGTAATTAAATGGTAAGTCAATAACATTACAGACGTCAACTGTCTGTATCATTTTGAGAAGCCTAGGTGTGGGGTAATAGGAAAACTGCTGTCATAGACCATATTTAGAGATACTTTTTTCTGTGTAAAAAGTACTGAAGCTGTAACTTTTTTTCTGTATATAAAAATGCTGCAAAAAATACTTTTTCCAGTAAAAAAAAAAGTTTTTTTTATGAGTAAGGTATTTTTATGTTACCCCACAACTATGCTTCTTAAATCTAAAAACCAATATGACATAGACAGTTGGCACCTGTGATGTTATTGACTTATTCAATTACAGAAGAGCTTTTGCTTTTGTAAAACTTTACTGTATTTTGTTTGTCTTTCCCCTACCCAAGGCTTATGTGCACTTCAAACCTGCGTAGATGCCTTCCATAATTATACTGTTGGCATTGTGGATGAATTCATTGTTCTTTGTTGATATTTAATGTGTTGCATTTTCATTAAAGCTTTTTTAATAGACAAGGTTAAGTCTTGGAAAATCACGTGACTTACAGTGTGACTTTGCCAGGTGACTCGAGCATTACTTTGAAGCAACTCTGAAGCAACTTTTAGGGAATGCCTGGGTAATCTTCCTGTAATGTCAGATCCAAGTCACATCAATATAGATGAGGATCCGACTTGAAGGCGACTTTCTTTAAAGTCTATGGGCACAAGTCGGTTAGACGTTGTCTTGATGTATTACAGGAACCTTTTTCTAAAGTCGGAGCGACTTCAGTAGTGCTAATTAAGACAGCTCTCATTGACTAACATGGGATTTCACATGTCATGCAACCTGGGGTCTCACAAGTCTCATCCCAAGTCGCGGCAGTGTGAACCGAGCCTAAAGTGAATGGAAGTATAGGTGCAGCTGTTATCTAACAATGTATGTATTCCTGGACAGGAATTCCAAATGGTGTCGACCTACCAACTCCAATGTGGTGCATGTAGTGACCTCTGACCTTTACCGTTCACTTGGGGATGTCCTCAGAGATGTGGATGCTAAATCTTTAGTTCGATCGGACTTTATCTTGGTCACTGGGGATGTGGTTTCTAATATAAACGTTGAAGCAGCTTTGGAGGAGCACAGGTAAGATATTTGTAAATTTCCTGTGGCTAATTTTATTAAGTGTTCTTCATTATTTTTCATAACTAAGAACTTTATTTCTTTTAGGACACGTCGGAAATTGGAGAAAAATGTTTCAGTAATGACCATGATCCTGAAAGAGTCCTCACCGGGTCACCGCACAAGGTGTCAGGAGGATGATGTTATCATTGCTATGGATGGCAAGACAAAACGTGTACTACTCTACCAAAAGAGCCAGGAATTGAAGCGATACCACTTTCCAACAGTAAATGAATGATCTTTCTCCCAAGCCCTGTGCAAGGAACTAGAAAGACAAATTAACTTAAGGGTTTTCATACAGTAAATAACCTTAGGGTATTGCTAACTTCAAGGCTTGCTTTTGAATTGCTTTGATATGTCTGGGTGGCAAAGCTAAACTACTATAACCTCATTTATCAGTATCATGGGTTTACAGTTCTCAACCCACATTTGTAGACAAACAGAAAATGGTACTACAACGTCTCTGCATGCATATATGCAGCCTAGTATGGCTACAGATGAGACAGGTTGGTAGGTTACAAGACATTGTATAATTTCACTGGAGAGTGTGATCGGGTATTCACTGGGAGAACTTTAAAAATTGATTTTGTTATTGTCTTTGTAGAGTATCTTCCAGAGCAAAACTGATGAAATAGAACTGCGCCATGATTTGTTGGACTGTCACATAAGTATTTGTTCCCCTCAGGTATGGATTGTTTATTTTCCACAGATCAGTCATCTGCAGCTGTATTGTTGTAACATTTTGTAATGTAATTTTTATACATTTTTTTTACCCTTCAATTTCTTAGGTAGCAGAGCTGTTTACAGACAACTTTGACTACCAAACAAGGGATGACTTTGTTCGTGGCATCCTTATTAATGAAGAGGTAAGATATTCAAAGTCTAAGAAGCTGGGTAGACTTAGTGGCATTCCAGTCACACCCTAACTAAGCCTAAATCTACTACCACCCCCATTCTAAGTTTATTCTATTTACCCTGTAAAGAAAAGATCCCTAGATCACATGACTGGTTCCAGCACCAGCTTCAGTGTACAGGAAAGGCAGCGACAATGGTTGCATATTATGTCATCTATAGACTTACTAAGAGGCAGCCATTGTCTGCTGTCCCTCCTCTATACTGAAACTGGTGCTGGATGCTGGTCAGACCAAACCAGAGCGGCTTCAGAATAGGTAAGTATAGACATATTTTCTTTTACAGGCTAGATAGAATAGTTTAAAAATGAGGGTGGGAGTAGATTTAGGCTTAGTTAGGGTATGACTGGAATTCCACTTGTACGTGATCAAGATTGCTTTACAAGATACATAAGCTATTTAGTACATTTTGTGGCATCAGCAAAGAATAGTTCAGGTCTGGAGATTTCTCCTCTGTTCACTGCATTTTCTGAATGTTTGTCTTGTGTCTGATTTAGCTTATTTAACCATATTTTTGCCTACATGCAGATCTTGGGAAATCAGATCCACCTTCACGTGACTCAGGAAGAGTATGGTGCTCGTGTCTCCAACCTGTCCATGTATGAAGCTGTAAATTCAGATATTCTGTGTCGCTGGTTGCACCCTATAACTCCTGAAATGAACTTCACTGATCAAGATAAACAGAATTACACTCACTCCCGTCACAATATTTACAGAGGGTCAGAGGTCAGTCGTGGCCATGGCAGTATTCTGCATGAGAATGTTTTGATCGGCAGTGGCACTACAATTGGGGCAATGTGTAACATCAGCAATGCCAGCATTGGAAGAAATTGCAGAATCGGTAAGTTACAGGGAGAAATGGGGTGGTTCAATGAATGGTATGGAAATTAAAGTGTGTTTAAATCCCAAACTCTTTTTCTTTAGCTTTGAATAGGAAAGGTGTGTGTGTGTGTGTGTGTGTGTGTGTGTGTGTGTGTGTGTGTGTGTGTGTGTGTGTGTGTGTGTGTGTGTGTGTGTGTGTGTGTGTGTGTGTGTGTGTGTGTGTGTGTGTGTGTGTGTGTGTGTGTGTGTGTGTGCGTGCGTGCGTGCGTGCGTGCGTGCGTGCGTGCGTGCGTGTTTTCTTAGAGGAGTTTTAGATTTAAATATTCTCAATATAATGAGCTCATCCAGAAGGCTTTAACCTGCAGTTAATCACTTTCATGCCTTTTACTAAAAAAATCAGTACAACAAAATAACATTTAATAGCCCTGATGCTCATAAAATTTAAAAGAACTTGGCCACCACCATTATGGTAAGCATTATTAATGAACTATTGTTCATTTATTTTATTTACTTGTATCCTCCACATTAAGCTCCGATGTGTCAGATGCTCCTAAACTCCTAAAATATCTAGAATGTTACACATTCTTTTTTCTCTATTTATTCTGACCCCTGAACTCTGTTAGCTGGGCTGTGTGTTATTTATACCTCTTGACCCTACACTTCCTATATTACATAGTCATGACTCCCTGTATACTTATCTATGTTCCTGCTTGGGAGATTTACCCTCTCTATTTGTCCTAATGACTTTGTCGCTGTCAAATTTTGGGGTTGGAACAGGAATAGATGGGATGTCTTCTAGTGGGGGACACTTGTAGTGACAACTAAGAGGATTTCTCTTGACTTCGGAGAGATTTCCTCTCACTCCTGATGTCTACTGGGCTGAAAGTTTGTGTATATGTATGTGAGAGTTTGTGTTTGTTTGAAATGCTTGATACAGGGTACTGTTGTTCTATGAATAAAGGGGTTGGAATCAGTCATGGGGGGTGTATACGCCTAACCCTTGAATTCTGTTCGCTAGACTTTTCTGCTTTCACTCCTGACTCATGCACTCTGTACATGGGTATGATAAGCTGGCACGCTTATCGGGTATTGGTAAGATGATTAGGTGTGCACATCACAAAGGAGGGAGTCGCGGGCATTGGGTGACCTTGTCATCTGCACAAGGAAATTAGAGAAATGGCCTTTTGGAATCTTTCTGTCCCACTCTGAGTGTGCTGTCATAGAAAATTCCCATTAAGGAATTTCTGATAATTTTTTTTTTTTTTTTTTTTAACATGCAGTTTGAAAAAAAACAAAAATATATAGCATAGATGGGTACACATTTCATTAGAACGCTAAAGGACTCCCCATTTAAATTCCTTTTTTATGCATTCATTAACCCCTTAATGCCATCTCTTTAAGTGGGCTTTATTGCCTGGCAGGTGGGCATGGCTTCTGTATCATGTGGCTCTCACAGCATGCACATGATTTGGAGCCCATCCTGCTGGCTCCCGATCAGTAGCTGTGATTAGTAACTCTCACTGAGTAGATTTGTGTGCTCGGAGCACACAGCGAGCGCGCTCGCATGCCATCGTGGACATGTGTGGCGGCTGGCCGTTAAAGCCCGCCTCTTTTGCCACTACATATATGCATTACATAGTTGACAAGAGATTAAATATGGTTCATATGTAAGAAGTACATGTTGATAAGCTATCTAAATTTGAATATTTAGGCACATAACAAAAGATTTGCATATGTATCTTTTGTTATTTTTTTTTTATTTGTTACATTTATTAAATGTATCTGCATTTCTGATATCTAGGTCCCACAGCATAGCTATTGAAAAATCTGAATTCCTTAGGGTGGTGTTTTAGTAGTAGTTAAATCAAGAGATCTATTGTGGTAACATTTTTAGGACACCTGGAAAGGTCACCTTTATTTATTTTTTGCCTTGAAGTCAGTTTGTTTGTTTTTTTTTTAATTGGTTGCTTGTTGTTTGCATTCTTAAATTGGTAAGCCTAGGTTCACATCTATGCAGGTAGTGCGCCTCATGTATGCGCGGGCACATCAGCCCATTCATTTAAATGGACTTCTGTACCTGTTTTTCTTAAAATATGACTGCATGGTGCTTTGGCCCCATTCAGTTTCACCTGAAATGGGTAGTGTTTTCCAATGCATGAGGATGCCATCAAGATGAAATGGCACCCCCGCATATCTGCAAGAGAACAGCGCAGGAGTGCAGGAAAGCGTGCGATTTACACATGGTCCCACAACTGTGAACCTAGTCTGAAAGCTAAAAAACTGTTATATGGAAGCAGTCTTTTGGAGCATTTTGCCAAACCTCTGTCATTGTTCATATATTGTTGTTCCTTCCTGCAATGTTTAAATTTTTTTTTTTTTTTTTTTTTTTTTTTTTTATCTGTATTTTGCTAGTTTTTCACATTTTATTGTGTAGACCCACAAATACCTGCTCAGCCTGCAAGTAAAGTCAAAAAATTAAAAATACACACTCCTGCGCCACAGAATAATCTCCAAACAAAGGTATGAGATGCTGCTGTACACTAGTGCAAAACACCAAATAATATAAACCAAAATAAACAGCGCAAAACAATACCCAAACAATAAAATTAATTGGATTATTAATTTGGTTTGGGTATTGTTTTGCGCTGTTTATTTTGGTTGCAAGTAAAGTCAACCTAATGTAGCTTCCTGTGATGGTTTGGCAACGATGCTGCACATCTACTGAATTCAGAACAGTTTCCCCTCTCATCTAGGCTGTGTCTGCTTGCTCTGCAGTGGAATGGGAAGGTGTTGCAGAGGAGAGGACATCAGCATTGTTGCTGCTGATCCATAAGCTTGTATCTTGTTAATCAGCACCTGACCACACTTAGTCCCGACCAATGCTTTCTGGATTGACAGCACTGCCTCTTTGGCTGAAACCACCCCACTGTAAGCCCCAGTGTCTTGGGGGGAGGGGGGAGGTGCGGAGTGTGTGAGATACAAATGAAGGCAGATATGGCTTTATCAGGGAAGGTAAAGAAAGTTATTTGTTTATTTTATGTGGCTTGTACATCACATAGTATCCAGTATTAGTGGTACAAAACCATTATGCAGTAGTGGTGCACCGTAAAAAAAAATTCAGGGTGCATTTGGTGAAAACCGATATGGACAGTTTTTTTTATTTATTTTTTTTGTGTAATTGTATTATATTTGACTTTTTAATCATCATGAAATAATGAAATCATGACATTAAATTAATATTAATTTAAAAAGTACAATGCAGTAACGCAAAATAACTTTTACTGAAAATAACAAACAAAAATTGGACAGAAAATAAAATGAAATATATAAAAAAAAATTAAAAAACTTAAGTAGAGGCTTTTTTGCATTGAAGTCAGTGGGACGCGATTTTGCATTGAAGTCAGTGGGACGCGATTTTGCATTGAAGTCAGTGGGACGCGATTTTGCATTGAAGTCAGTGGGACGCGATTTTGCATTGAAGTCAGTGGGACGCGATTTTGCATTGAAGTCAGTGGGACGCGATTTTGCATTGAAGTCAGTGGGACGCGATTTTGCATTGAAGTCAGTGGGACGCGATTTTGCATTGAAGTCAGTGGGACGCGATTTTGCATTGAAGTCAGTGGGACGCGATTTTGCATTGAAGTCAGTGGGACGCGATTTTGCATTGAAGTCAGTGGGACGCGATTTTGCATTGAAGTCAGTGGGACGCGATTTTGCATTGAAGTCAGTGGGACGCGATTTTGCATTGAAGTCAGTGGGACGCGATTTTGCATTGAAGTCAGTGGGACGCGATTTTGCATTGAAGTCAGTGGGACGCGATTTTGCATTGAAGTCAGTGGGACGCGATTTTGCATTGAAGTCAGTGGGACGCGATTTTGCATTGAAGTCAGTGGGACGCGATTTTGCATTGAAGTCAGTGGGACGCGATTTTGCATTGAAGTCAGTGGGACGCGATTTTGCATTGAAGTCAGTGGGACGCGATTTTGCATTGAATTCAGTAGGGGGGAGATTTTTCATTCAAGTCAGTAGGGGGGAGATTTTTCATTCAAGTCAGTAGGGGGGAGATTTTTCATTCAAGTCAGTAGGGGGGGGATTTTTCATTCAAGTCAGTAGGGGGGAGATTTTTCATTTCAAGTCAGTAGGGGGGAGATTTATCATTCAAGTCAGTAGGGGGGAGATTTATCATTCAAGTCAGTAGGGGGGAGATTTTTAATTCAAGTCAGTAGGGGGGAGATTTATCATTGAAATCAGTAGGGGGGAGATTTTTCATTCAAGTCAGTAGGGGGCACTTGTTTTTTTTTTCTTAGTGGCAAAACGCAGATAACCCTATTTTCGGACCATAATTCTCAACCCCCGATATATCCGTGCATCACCTATGCAGTTCTAGATGTGTTAGATGTGTAAAAGACTGTAGCCAGTATAACAAAGCAAACCAGCAAGTATCCAAATAGAATGATCTTATAAAGCCTCAGGTCAGGTTAGCTAGAAAAGACATTTTAAGATCTTTCCACTTTTCTGCAATATTGGATAATGTTGAGCTAGTGTTTGTGATTTGTATTAAAACATCACTGTGAATCTTCGATGTATGTTCATTTGCTTCTACACCGTGAAAAAATGGAGCTGGCGGGATCAGGTTGAGCCAAGGATTTGCATACATAGTATAATTGTGCTGCTTTCCAATTTGGTGTCTTGTCTTGTCCTCCATGTTTTTGCTCACCTTAGTGTTGGCTGATTATACACATTGCAGGTTTCTGTTAGTGGATCCTTACTGTAGCTGTATTTATACTGACTGCCTATTACATGAACTCTGTTCACACACCTTACTGTTTCCCTTTTCTTCTGCCAGGTGATAGAGTCATTCTTGAAAGTGTGTCCATTTGGGATGATGTTCACATTGAAGACAGTGTCACAGTGAAGAAATCCATTATTTGCAATAATGTTATTGTGAAGAAAAGCGTGCAAATTAATCCGCACTGTGTATTAACTTCAAAGGTAATAGAGATAATCATTCTGAAAAGTAAAGGTGCATGTAGTGATATTCATAATTAAACACCAAACAAAGGTTTGGATTTATACATTCTGTTCCAGGTGGCCATCTATTTTGTGTCACCCTCCTTACCCCAGTCATCTAGACATCCTTGCTCATAAAAATTCTGGATTAGGTGCCATAGCCACAATGACTTGTGGAACCTGGAGATAAAGAGGATAAAAGACAGTTTTCCCACTCTGCACTGGTACACCTAGAAGCTATCACCAGGCTAGCGGTTTAGTTCTAGGTGCATAGTCACTGCTTAACTAATGAAATGCACAGGCTGTCCTGTGAAGCAATAATGAAGACTGGCAGGGTTGGTATTGGCAGCCAGGAGGGCAATTTGTAAACTTTTATTATATCCAAATATATTGCTGAAAATGTGCAGCAGAATGTGTATGCAGCTACAGTTGTGTTTAAAATAATAGCAGTCAGACATCACTAACCGATCAATCACTGTTTTTGGTAGAAATGATATTTCTACATGGCAAATAATTTACTAGCAGGTGTAGTAGAGTAATAGAAATCCAACAGACCCAACAGTCATGACATGCATGCTGCTGATTCTGTGTAATTGAATAACTAATTGAAAGGGGCATGTTCAAAATCATAGCAGTGTGGAGTTCTAATTAGTGAGGTCATTCATTCTTTGAAAAACAGGTGGCAATTATTGCCCTTATTTAAGGAAGGAAGGCAGCAAATGTTGTACATGCTGGTTACAGTGCATTTCTCTCTGAAATTCTGAGGAAAATGGGTCGTTCCAGACATTGTTCAGAAGAACAGCGTACTTTGATTAAAAAGTTGATTGGAGAGGGGAAAACATATAAAGAAGTGCAGAAAATGATAGGCTGCTCAGCTAAAATGATCGCAAATGCTATAAAATGGCAACCAAAACCTGAAAGACGTGGAAGAAAGCGAAAAACTACCATTCGAATGGATAGAAGAATAGCCAAAATGGCAAGGACTCAGCCAACAATCAGCTCAAGGAAGATCAAAGAAGATCTAACGTTATCTGTGAGTACTGTTACAATTAGAGGACGCCATGTGAAGCCAAGCTATCTGCAAGAAGTCCCCGCAAAGTCCCACTGATGAAAAAAAGATGTGCTGAAGAGGTTACAATTTGCCAAAGAGCACATTGACTGGCCTAAAGAGAAATGGCGCAACTTTTTCTGGACTGATGAAAGTAAGATTGTTCTGTTTGGGTCTAGTGGCCGGAGACAGTTTGTCAGACAACCCCCAAACACTGAATTCAAGCCACAGTACACTGTGAAGACAGTGAGGCATGGTTGCGCAAGCATCATGATATGGGGATGTTTCTCATACTACGGTGTTGGACCTATTTATCGCATACCAGGGATCATGGATCAGTTTGAATACATCAGAATACTTGAAGAGGTCATGCTGCCTTATGCTGAAGAGGAAATGCCCTTGAAATGGGTGTTCCAACAAGACAACGACCCCAAACACACCAGTAAACGTGCAACATCTTGGTTCCAGACCAACAAGATTGACGTTACGGAGTGGCCAGCCCAATCCCCGGATCTTAATCCAATAGAAAACTTGTGGGGTGACATCAAAAATGCAGTTTCTGAGGCAAAACCAAGAAATAGAGAAGAACTGTGGAATGTAGTCCAATCATCCTGGGCTGGAATACCTGTTCACAGGTGCCAGAAGTTGGTTGACTCCATGCAACACAGATGTACAGCAGTTCTCAGAAACAGTGCTAAATATTAAGTGATTCAAAGGAAAGCAAAATCTTCAAACATTTTTCAGTTTATATAGTGAATGTTTGCGTTTGTAAAGAAGAATACAAACACTGCTATTTTTTGGAACAGTCTAATATTCACTTTTCTTCAATTTTTTTAGAGGAACAACACAAATTTGATATATTTTTCTTCATGTTTTGATTTGAATAGAATGTGTAGTGTTCCCAATGCATTTGTGTGTATGGAAATAAAAGCTATCAGAAGGATTCTGAGCTTTATTCACTTTTTTCAACACACTGCTATTATTTTGAACACAATTGTAGGTGCGACATTGAAAGCCCAGCCACTCTAAGCCATGGCTCAAGTCTGGCACTGAGGACAGAGTAAAAATTGCATGCTTACCTGATGAAGTTAATTTCCCCTCGACATAGTTTTCTATAGGAGTTGTCCTTGGTTTCACAATGGCACGATTTCCTCTTAATGCATTTGTATTGAAATTTTACATTTTCAAATCTAGCATTTTGGTCATAGAACAAAACAGAGTGTAGATAAAATGTGCTTAAACTGACAGAGTAAATTGATAACCAACTACACAGGATTTTCTATTTTCACAACAGTAGGATATAGGTCTGGTGTATGATCTAGAGTTTGCACTGTTCCAAAAACCCTGCATCTCTGTGTCAGAATCTCAGGGTCGGAGGTCAGGTAATCGCACAGAGGAGACAGACCCGGAAATAATAAGTATATAGGAAGAGCTGTATCAAAAGGTGGCAAGGGAGCGCGGGAAAGTGATAAATAATAAAGAGGGAAGGAGGAGGAGGGAAAAAAGGGAGTTTGGAAGAGGAGGGGAGTCAATCTTGCTCAGCAAGATGAATTTCCGCCTACAGAGGCCTAGGTAAAAAAGACGTTGACTCAGGCCTAGCTAGAAGAATTTAAGTTGGACGGATCTGGAGATAGTTATATATATAGTGTGTGTGCGTGCGTGTAATTTTTTTTTTGTTTGTTTATCCAGGGGGTTGAATGAAGGAAAAAAAACTGCACAGAACCCCACATCAACACAAGTGGTATTGATGCAGGGATCTCTCCTGTTGTGCTATTGTATTCTGACAGGTACAGTGAAGAGTACACATATACCAAAAGTTGTCTGGTTCCTGCTGAACCTGGATGACTTTTGGCATGTGTGTACTGTAGCCTGCTTTAGATAGTGGGAAGAATACAGTCAAAGTCCACTGGCATGTAGTGTGTAATCCAGAGTTCCCATGCTTTCTGGAATTTAGATTTTTTCCCATGTCATGCACACATTAATGTGAAATTGAAGCTCTGCAAAAGGAATGTTTGGCTTTATCCTTGATCTAGCAATGGTCTGGTTTGCAGCAGTAAAGATATATGAGAGAGTTTGAATTCTGACTTTGAGTAATCAACTGGTTTTCTATCTAGAAGGGCCTCTACTGGTGTTTTCCAAGATGGTATATATTATTTGGTAGGTGTGAGACCAAAAACTATGACTTTTCAGATCATTCCACCAGATTTTGTCCAAATGTGCCATCAGCATTGCATCCCCTAAAACAGTTAGTAGGATATCCAGGAATCACGTGGAAGAGACCAAAGGGTACCAAGTACCATTGCATTGACACATTATTATTTGTTTCTGTGGTTAGGACTTTAAATGAACTTTTCGATGTGTTAGACCATATTTCTTGCCAGTCATCAGGGGAGCTAGTGATCTCAAGATCCAACTCCCAATTTTTGTTATATCTGGACGGCAAGGAGGAACATGACAAGACTATCAATGGGTAAATAGTGAAAGTAATCCTTGGAGCATGGGGATCAGTATTACAAATGTGTGCAAAAGTTGAAAGCGACATAGGGGTATCAAAATGTCAAAGCTGGGAAAATGTGTAATGTTTAATTTGAATATATTCAAATATTTCTCTAGGTGGCATGGTATGTCAGTTACTAAAAGATTCAAAAGACATTAATCCAGAAGGACTTAAAAGATTGTAATTTTGGCATAAGGTAAAATCTTTTCACCATGAGAAGTGGTTAGGGGGGTCCTAGGGTAAAAAAAATGGATTCCTCAAAAATGAGTAAAGGGAAAGATGAGCGGATACAATTTTGCCTGAATACTTGGCATTTCCCATACCTTAAATGAGTGGGAAGGTAATAGGATTAGGGAGATCTCTTCAAAAAATGGGGGAGTGAAATAAGAGCCTGAGTTCAGATAGGTGATATTGCGTAAGCTTACAGGCTCACCCAAAAAGGGATATTTTTCTGGGCATGAAGGAGAGCCCAATGCAAATGTGTGCAGGCTGAAAATATCAACGGCGCATTTTCACATAATTTGAAGCATATCCAGTTTACCCCATGCTTTTGTGATAAGAGAACCTTTCAGCAATTTTCTGTCAAGATGATCACAGCATTTGTAATCTCTCAAGTGACCTTACCTTAAAGTGCTGCTTAGTCCTTTTGTTCTACTATGTCCACCTTTAGGTCATTGTTGGCCCTGATATAAATCTGCCAGAGAACACTGTCATTTCACTACATCATCCAGATGAGGATCAGGAAGATGATGATGACTTTAGTGATGATTCAGCCAGTGGTAAAGAGAAGGATAAGTTGAAAGTGAAAGGTAATAAGGACAATAACATGCAGGTTATAAAAATGTTAATGAAATATTGTCTCTTTCTAGCATTTTAGTATGCTCTTTTCACAGTTTACAACAAGGAGGAGGTTGGACTGAAAGGAGAAGGCTATGTGTGGAAAACTTCAGACATACCTGATGACATAGAGGAGGAGGAGGCCTTGCAGAGAAGTCTGTGGGGTGAGTAAGAAGCGGCAATGGGGAAATGTACATTGAAGTATTAATACCCAATACTGTAGATGTGGTGCTGTGTGTAATTTGTCTGATAAATTAACAGATCATGCTTCCAATAACTGACTTTTCTTGATAGCTGCCTTCTCCATTGCTGCTTGTCCTAGACTGTCAGATCTTCAAAAGTTACAGCTGCCTTCTCCATTGCTGCTTGTCCTAGACTGTCAGGTCTTCAAAAGTTACCTTTCCAGTGCTATAGTTTTTGACAGAACAGAAGTGGTTGGCTTCTTTTTTCTTTGGGTCCAACTCATGGAATCCCACTTCCATTATGAGTCTTATCCCTGGCCAGTTGCTCAATCCTTCCATCTTTTGTAGAATTCTTTTTATTTTTTACCCAGTTATCCGTGAACTACAGCTTTTGCGCTTTCTCTTTTTTTTCCCCCACATCAAGCTTCTACTTTCATAGTACATCCCTTTTGTCATATCATATCTTCTGTTCCAGCCCTCACCAAGCTCCACAATTTACTCCTTTCTGTGGGTATCCACTACAAGTAGGAGAAAGCATTTGAACGCTGAACTGACACTGGAGAAAGATCCAGGATGGTGAATTAAAGCAGAATGAACCCTTAAACCCAAAATCAAACATTTATTATATACTGCTTCACCGTGCCCTGCGGGCCCAGGTCTTAGATACAGTTCCTACCCTCCAGACCCTATCTGGACCCTTATCGCGGGTACAGAACCCACTAAGTTGTTTTCTGCCCTGTACAGTGCTTTGTGCACCCCCACAGTCACCTGCATAGCCAAATCTCGTTTGGGCTCCTTTTCTCGTTTATCCCAGGTTATTGGATAGACTCACGCAATTATACATTATGCATAGAGAGTATCTTGCTCCACTCCGGGTCTCTAGATGCTGTGCCTTTTTCTATCTGCTATGGACCTGTCTGATGATATGTTCCTGTTGGACACAAATCATTAAGTTACTGCATGACTGGATGGGCTCTCCACTCCAATTAGACCTTAAACCCTGTATATCTGGCCTTCTTCCTGACCCAGACGCAAGCAAATTTTTAAAATATTTTTCTATGCAAAACTCTTTTCAGTGCCTGGAAGCCTGTAGTGCATCATTGGAGTCCAGGCTTTTCTCATTTACTTGCTGGCTGTGATTTGGCAGCATTGGAAGCACACAGTAGAGGTATACGTTTGAATTTGTACAATTGCACAGGCATCTGTAATTTTTGCATACTGTGGCTGCGCATTGTAAAAATTATCTTGAGGTATATTTAGGTTTGTGGCTTCTCTGATCTGCATTAAAATCTATTGTTAAATATATTTTTATATACATTTACCTTTTATCCGGCTCCCTGTTATTTCCTAGTTGTTGAGCTTTGCCCATTGATTTCATAATTTTTGCATATTTTGAAAACATTTTAACATTTTTAAAAGTGACCTGAAAATTTAAAGCTGAAACCTTGTTTTATTTATATGGATGTTCTTGAGTTCTATGTGCAAAATGGTGCTTATCTAGTTAGGATTCTCATTTCTTTGTTAACCTCTTCACGCCAAGTGTACGCAAATATGCCTTTCGCCAGCTGGGTTTTGACGCTGAGCGGCCGCATATTTGCATACCATTTGTAAACAAAAGTGCTGAGAGCTTGTGCCCTGCGACACGTGTCGGCGTCCCACTGAAAGGTCCCGATGTGATCGGGACCTTTCTGATCAAGTGACTGCCGTGACAGCCAATCACGGCGTCACATGACCCTAAGCCCTGCCTCCCGGCATCAGAAACCCCTTAAAGGGCGCCTCACCAGCGTGAAGGGATTAAATTGTTAGACCTTCAGTTATGCACCAGAATGGATGCAAGAAAGAGAGCACCAACACTTTAAGTTCACATTGTACCAAGCGCTTTTTGCATTTCCTCCTTGTATATCACCCTTTTCTTTCTAATCCTAGGTCTTACCATTACCAATGAAGAGGACAGTGATAGTGAAAGTGGAAAGAGCACAGCTTCAGAGCAAATAGACAGTCGACCAACTTCACCTCTTCTAGATGACATTAAAGGTAATGATTTATAGTGATGTATCAGGAACATATTACATTTAAGTGGGTTGCTGTCTCTGTTCCAGTGTTTAGTTCTACTAAATTGCCTATAAAGTGTTGGAAGAAAAGAGTTCCCTATTCACAAAAATAATAATTTAATGAAATGGTGCCCTCCTCTGCTTGATTCCTATTTCAAATTTTTTTTCTCAATTTAGTTTTTCAGAATGAGGTTTTGGGAACACTACAGAGGGGCGTAGAGGAGAACATCTCATGTGAAAATCTGCTCCTAGAAATCAACTCTCTCAAGTAAGTTGCAAAATGTATTAAAAGGAGAAATGTGGGGTTAGTAAAAAAAAAAACCAAACCTACAAACTTGCCTTCATGCTGACATACTCCCATGACACTGCAGCCATGCCATGCTAATTTTAAGATCTGACAGATCACGTGACCGCTAGTATGTAAGCTCTCAATCTGCACCCTGCTCGGCTCCTCTAGCACTCAACGGAGCAACAGGCTGGGGAGGGAGCAGGCATGGCTGGCTCCTGCTTTCATCCATGTGCTGAAGGCACAGCTAGCTATATTATCCAAATCCTTCCTGAACATGGCACAGCCCTGCTCTGTCAGCTGATAGTAGTATATTAGTTGACTCTCTCAGGAATATATTAATAATCATACTCCACAAAACTGAACTCTAGCCAAAAAACAGTTATTTGCAATTTTGACCAAGATTATTACATAATTTTCATTCTCCGTAACAAACAGGACGTTTTAACAGCACATATTGTAGTGGGATAATCGTTGCAGTGGAACTTTATTCAGAAAATAAAGTCTTGCTAGATCACTTCAGGCTGGCCCCATTTGCAGATATAGCTATGTAAAACATTAAAAATTAAGTGCCTATACAGTTTAAAATCCAGTAATACACTGTCTCACCCTGGTCTGCACATGCTCAGTTGCTCTCCATTTTTAGGTACTATGCTGAATTTGTAGAAGCAGATCTTATGACAGTCTAAAGCCTGTACACACGATGAGAATATTGGACAAATGATTGTCCTTTTTTTTTTTTTTTTTATTGCATGCTAGTCTCATATTAAAGTGAAGTGGTTATGAAAATTCTTGTACGACCGAAAGAAAATTTGGAAGTGGTGTAATGTATTTATATTGTATTTTTGGATAAAAAAACTCTACTAATTAAACAAAAATCATACGATCTGGTATCGTACGAGAAACATTTTCGTGCTTGTGCCTTCAGATAATTTCAGACGAGAACTGTGTACTAAAGATCAGATTTATCGTACAGTTGCTTCAAAAGCGGTATTTTTCATACAATTTTCTAATCGCGTGTACTAGGCTTAAAGACCAGTTCACACTGTCTTGCACCAAAATGTATAGAAAATGGATGTACATTTTCATCAATTTTAGTCAGGCGCCGACATCCGTTGGCATACATTTTTGATATCCGTTGACATGCATTTTAGCATGCGTTACAGCGTACTACACTTTCACAGGATACCCTGTGCATTGTGTTGACAGCCACTTACATCCGTTGCGCTAAAATGCATACATGTTGCGTTTTAGTGCAGTGCACGTCAACACAGTGTTTTATGGTGTGAATATCGCACATTGGAAGTTTTTTTTGTTTTTCAGCTGTCCTTCCGTTGATCTGTCTTTTACAACTGCGCAAAAATGCTGATTAACACACTGGCATGAATTGGCCCTAAAGATTATAGTAGAACTAAACTTAAATATTTAACAGTTTCAAAAAACGGTTACATTCCCAGTATGCCAGAAATGTAACTGTCACATTTGCTTGTGTTCTCAACCAACCTGTAAAACCATCAAAACACTGGCGTTATAACTGAAGACATGTGCAGCATCATGGCAGTTGCAGATTAAACAGAGGGCAGCTTCCTTGGCTGAAAAGGATAGGAGGATTTCACTGCTTTAACTGCTGTTCAGGGCTTCAACAAAATGGCAGCCTCCAGTAAGAGACTGGAGCAATGCTGGAGGCAATTTACAGCACACACTAATTTTGATAACATTCTTTAGCAAGGAACATACATTCCACATTAATAATTATGCTATTTTTTTTTATCAATCGTTATGAGTAAAGTTCTGCTTTAATATACCTTACACCATTACATTCTTTGTGCCATGCTCACCCTCTCTGCATCCTGCTGATTGACACAACAGTAGCTATAGAGGGCACCAGGAAGAGCGTACGTTGTATCTTGGAAACTGAGCTTTTAATTCTGGTTCAAACCTATGGGGTAAGACATGTTGAGAAATTATTTTGAGTAATTGGTTACAGACATAAGTCATGTGCTGTGGTTTTTATAATCATATGTGATTATGCTATATAGTAAATTAAGACACAATACAGTAATTCTAGGCAGAATTTTAAAAAAGCGTTTTAATGGAAAGCTGTCTTGAGAGAAATGTTTAGAATGCCATTGCTGATCTTCTGAGAATACTAGTTGCCTGGCTATAATACTGATAATCAGGCTTCAGTACTATGTCACTGGGGTTTATTTACTAAAGCTGGTTCACGCAGAATCTCGTGCACTTCTGCATGGAAACCAATCAGCTTCCAGGTTTCATTGCTAAAGCTTAATTGAACAACCTGAGGTTAGAAGCTGATTGGCTACCTGCTTTAGTAAATCTCCCCCACTGTCTTTAAACATAAGACGTGCAAGTGAAGCCAGAACTCCTGATATGGATACTTGTTTAAGTCAGTGATGAAATAAACAGTGATATCAAACGATTGTCATGGCAACCAGAAATTAAGCCTTTTCTAAAGCTGGTCAGAAATGACGACCTTGATATTTTTTGTGACAGATTTCAGACTGACTGTTTCTCAACAAATTTTATATATATTTAATACATATTTACACAACAATTCTCAAAATATAACCTCAAGATTGCAGGTCGTAATAGGCTCTGAAAAATCCCTATGGTTTCCGCTTTTCCTGCACAGAAAAACGTGCCAAAATTTACAGGCAATGTTTTTTTTTTGTAATGTGAATTAATAAAATGGATCAGGGTGATCTTAAAAAAGTGATAATAGCACTGATGTTTTGAAGTAGTTTATGAGGAATATAGGTACTCAAGAATGCAAATTTAACTTTTTCTATTTCAATCTATACAGACACGCCTACAACATCTCTCTTGTGGAAGTCATGCAAGTTTTATGCAAGGTGGTCTTAGAGTTCCCTTTGCAGCAGCTGAATGGAGTGCTTGATATCAATCCTTACTGCAGCACTCTGCTACCTGTGAGTGTTCCTCTCTTGTCCTGAGGACATTTCTTATTGTAGTAACTATTCAATCTGATTTTGACTGAAATGAAATGTTGTGGCTTCCCTGGTCTGTGAGGTTGGTGAAGATAAAGAAGTGAGGGGTAACCTTTCTGAGCCCATTCATAGTGAATATGTATGACCCTAGTGGCTAAATGGTTAGCATTTTCGCCTGGCAGTACTTGGCTCATTGGTTTGATTCCAAGCCACGGCACCTCCTGCCTGGAGTTTGCATGTTCTCCCTGTGCCTGAGTGGGTTTCCTCCGGGTACTCCAGTTTCCTCCCACACTCCAAATACATGCTGGTAGGTTAATTGGTTCCTGTCTAAATTGGCCCTAGTATGAGTATGAATGTAAGTTAGGGACCTTAGATTGTACGCTCCTTGAGGGTTATGGACTAATGTGAATGTACAATATATATGTAAAGCGCTGCATAAATTGACGGCGCTATACAAGTACCTGAAATAAATAAATGACCCTAAAAATGGACTACAAAATGGATGCATTTTTAAATTGCTGTGAAAATCGCACTTTTAAATTGCTCAGTGAAATCCAGTAGTCATTCAGTAAACAATCATTTGCTGGTTGGAGAAGGTTGCTATTTAATATAATGGCAAATGCATATAAAAGAAGAAAATGGGCCTTAAAACGTTTTCTGCTTTGTGATATAAGGAGTAGTTCACAAACCAGAATGCATTCATTTTACATTTTTACGTAGTGTTTATGGTTAAAAATATATGGATTAATCACTCTTCTGTTTCACTAGCTTCTGAAGAGATGGACTCCACTTTTCAAGAACTACATAAAGCGTGCTTCAGATCACTTGTGCTGTCTTGTAGCTATGGAAGAATTCTTTCTAGATCACGAGTCCCTTTGGGCAGCAATTGCAAAGGTAAAGTAAAAGGATGACTCTAGGAGTGACCTACACAGAGGTTTAAACAGTAAAGTATTATGTAGCTCTGTTAGTAAAATATTCGTCTCAAAGAGCCTATTCATATTGGAATTTCCTATTCAAATTAAAGCAGAACTAAACCCTCCTATCTTTTATAGCCAAGGAAGCTGCCATCTTAGCTTCTGTTTGATCTGCAGTTGCCACGGTGCTTCAGATGTGTTCATTTGTCACACCATCTTTTTGATATCTTGACCATTTGGTTGAAAGCACAAGGACGTGTGACAGTTATCATGCACGGTATGCCTTGAATGTAAGGTCTCGTTCACACCATACGTGCAAAAAAACTGACATGCAGATTTCACTTGCAGAGACATCGGTTTTCATGCGCGCTTCAATGAGTTTTATACACATTGCAGATTCCTGTGTTGTAAGGCAAAGACAAAGGTATCCTTCAATAGAGTTTCAAGCCATCTGTCAACAGAATCTGTCAAAAGGGTTCGTTCACACAATACGTACATAAAAACTGATAGGAAACCCGCACAGATTTCACCTATGTAGACAGGAGTTTACATCAGGTTTCATGCGTTTTTCAATTAATTATACACACTTTTCAGATTCCTGAGCAGAAAAATTCTGCATGTGATACTAGTGTTGTGGTGTGAACAGGGCACATAGAGAACAATTGATTTTATTGTGCCCTTGCAGAACGCGTGCAGAAAAACTGATGTCTCTGCACCATGGTGTGAACGAGCCCTGACTGTTTTGGGAAACAGTTAAATTGATGGATTTAGTTCTGATTTAACTAAATAAAGCCTTTGTGGAACTAAAGGGGTTAATACTCGCCTTTCCAATGGTCCCTCGCTGGCGCCAGCATCTACTCCTGTGTGCAAGTCTTCAGCCTTCTTCATTGGCCAGTACAGTATGATGTCAAAGAGGGCTGCCAGATGCCACATGTGCAGCTCTGTTTACAGTGCTAGAGAAGACCTCGAGCAGGCAGGGAGCGACATTTTATTGCAAAAGAGACATTGCATAGTATGGTACAAACTGTTTTCTGTTATCACTATCATTAGAACCAAAATACAAATGTTCCCACAATTCACATCGGTTTCCAAATATTTAATACTTTCATTTGCAAATCACAACACATTTAGTGATATTTCATGTGCTTTATATCAATATGCAATCTCCCAAAATGCTTTATAAGCAGGGTCATTTATGATTCTTAGAGCAAATTCGGCTTTTTCAGAGGGAATTTTTAAGGCATTCTCTGAATGTAACTGTTTTGGGAAATGCTTTAAGGCCATTTATTTCTATTTATAATTAAGAGATATTGATGAAAACATAAAATTGACTTCATTTATACACCCTTATGTTAGATTTTGTAACATAGCAAAACCTCAGTTTATTAAATCATACTAATTACCAATGGTAAAACCTCTCCATAGGATGCATGCCACACCACCAAATTCTCCTCCAATCAATTATCGTGAAACTGAAAGAGAATTAAATTTTGGAAACTATGACTAGGGGCCTCAGAGCGAAAGAAATGAGATGATACAATATTCCATGGCCTCTGTATATTAATCTCCTGCCATTATCCCAAATGTTCTCTTTAACCCCAACCACTGGATTGACCTAGTCCCTGGTTGTGTTGTGAGAGAAAGGAGGCTAGAATAGTGTTCACCCTTTTATCTTCTACTGTTCTCTCATCATTGCAGTACAGTATTTATATATATTTTAGATTTATACTTGCCAGATAATGATGCGTGTGTCCAAATGCAAAGTCAGTCTGGATGTTAGAAATAGTGTCCCAGCTTAAAACTCTGAAACAGTTCTGAACTTTGCCGGATTGATACAGTTGACTCTTTCCATCCAAGAGACCTGGCAGGCTGAAAACACTCAATTTGAAAATGCATACCTTCATAACAATTATTTATTGATATACTAGTAGGGTCACTGCCTCGTGAAGTGTCTGTGTTAACTCTTGAATCCGTTTTTGTCTCACTACAGTAAAGGAATGTTTTCTCTGCATCTACTGTATATGTACTATTTGTGCTAATGCTGGATTTTTGTCTAGTACCTGAACTGTTGTGTATTGTAAGCGTATTTATTTATTATTCCACCATAGGTTTTAATGGGATTTTACCAGCAGGATGTACTAGCAGAAGAGATGATTCTCCGTTGGTTTTCACAATCAGACATAACGGATAAGGGACGACAACTGCGTAAGAAGCAAGCGGTAAGTGTTTTTTATGCATTTCTGTTTTAATTTCTTTCCATCTTAGTCTGTATTGGTTTTTGAGCCATATAAATTATTCATTCATACAGCTGCAGAAGTTTATACAGTGGTTGGAAGAAGCTGAGGAGGAATCATCAGATGATGAGTGATAAGGACATTTGTCTTGCCTGACTACAGAACCCTATGCCAGATGGTACCTGTGGATCTTCTGCTTCAGTTCCAGCACACACAAGCCTGTGTTCCCAGGGTGGCTTTATTGACTTTCTATTCAGAGTCTAAATGGCACTGAAAGAATTACCTCTTTTTGGTGCCATAAAATATTTACACATTGCCCTCCCCAGATGGGTACATGATCTTGGGGTTATTTGGCAAAAGCAAACCACCAAATTTCTTGTGTGTAAATATTCATGGATGGGAAATATAAAGTGGTATGTAAAATATTGTACTTTATTTGTACTGATGCAATGGGCATTGTTGGTTTTAAAACATTTTTTCTACAAACAATATTTATTACATACCATATATTTCCCACTTATGTAGCAGAATGTTTAATAAAGGTGATTGGTTGCCTTTTAATAGTTATGAATGACCAAGGATCCATGGCAATTTGTTCATAGTTTGCTACATGACCATGTATGCTGTTACCCATATATAAGACTGAAAGCTTGCATGTTTGAGTGCAAATATTTATTTCAGGGAACAAATAAAGTCTATATGGATTTTGTCTGCGTGTGCACTTATTGAGTAAAAGTATACCATGGAGTTTTTGTTGGTAACAATATGAAGAATGGTACACTAAATTATTGTGCATCTGTAATTGTTGCTATATATATCATGACATGTAGTGCTGAGTGATAACAAAGTATTATGTCTTACTTATATTGCTCAGAGCAAAAAGAATTTTACATTACATTTTAAGTAATATATAATAAGTTGCGAAGTGTTTATCACATATTATGTTCCCTTCCCAGAGTACCTTGAGGATTGTGTGTGCTTATGTGTAAGGGCAACAGATTTTGATTTAAACACCAGCCCAAAGCTGATAGTGCAGCAAAACAAATTTACAGCGAACACAATAGCAGCCACCCATGGAAATATTAGCTGGAAAAATAGTTGGCAAGAGGATGTCTGCTGTTGCAGACTGTATATAAATTAATTTGCTTTTAGATGTAACTGTCTACATCAATTGGCCATCACCTTGTCCCTTTTTAAATGAGTTTAAAAAAGTTTAAGGTACAGCTATAGACATATCTCAACAACTATAAATGTATATTCCAGCTGAAATGGAAAAGCCATTTTACCAAAACAATTTTTCTTGCCTCTCTTAGTCAATGAAGATTATATGCTTGGTGCTCTCTCCCCATTCAGAAATGGTGCTGGCAGTGGGAAAGTCTATCCATCAACCTACATGTTATTTCAGGAGAAATAGAAGGCAGTGGAATAAAAATAAATTTTCGATGCTTTCTTGCACCTTATGCAGTTTGGGAATGTTTGATTGGCTGATACTAGCCACAACTCTTGGGAGTCGGCAAGTAGCAGGATGCACGAAGTGCTGTTGAATGGGGTTTGTGGCTGATAGACAAGTTAGCTTGTCTGTCAGCTGTTAGGGCTGATTCACACTAGTAATTGCATGGGAACACTCTGTGTGTTCTTGTGCGATTCACATGCGGCTCAGTGTGGTGTGATTTGAGCCCATTCCAAATTAAATGAAAAATCACTCTGCACCGCACCAATAGTGGTGCACGCACTACTTTTGGAAACGCACTGCAACCATTTTGCATGGTACTTCTCTACCATGTGATCCAGTGCAGGCAAACGCACAGCCTTTGCGACCTGCACTTGGGTAACTTAACATTGACACCTGCTGCTGATCACAACTGCAGTGCGCTTTAAACGCGATGCTGGAGACACACACTGAACACAGGTATCCCGAATCACGTTCTGATGTGAACAGTGCCTCACAATGGTATTGCTCATGTCTCTTCCCTGTGTTGGAAAAGCGCTCTGTAGTCCTTGCAAACAGAACTGATGGGAGGCTGATAACACATCATGATTTTTGACACGGGGTCAGAAAACATTGTTTAGCTAGCAAAGGAAGTGACACAAAGGAGAATGGTCTGGCAGCATCAACAGGTAATTTCTGTTGTATGCAGGGAGAGTAGAACAAACAAAACATATAGACAAGGCTTTTAATGGTGCTTAACAGATACATTTAAATTTTTTGCCTAAAATTTTACTTTAATGAACTGGACATAAACATCGCAAGGGCTTTGTTTCAGGTGTTGGTAACTAGTGATGCACAGATATATGAGCCGCCGAAAATAGGGTTATCAGCGTTTTGCCAATAATGATGATTGACTTCAATGCAAAATCATGTCCCATTGACTTCAATGCAAAAATGCCTCCTATTTAAGTTTTTTTTAATTTTATATATACGTATTTTATTTTCTGTCCAATTTTTGTGTGTTCCTTTCAATAAAAGTTGTTTTACGTTACTGAATTGTATTTTTTTTATTTAAATTCACGATATTAATTAAAAAGTCGAATATAATACAATTATATATAGAAAATATATATTTTTTTAAAACTTTCCATTTCGGTTTCAGTTTTTGGCCAAGTGCATCCTGAATTTTCGGTTTTGGTTCAGTATTTTCATTTCGGTGCAGCACTATTGGTAACATTTAAGAACACCTCAGTCTTTAAAGTGGAAGGAAAGGCTTGTTTCAATTAACTCCATGCAATCAGTTACACCATACTGTTACCCTGATATGTGGAAAAGATGTTTCTTTAGTGAAATTAGATTTACTGTTTACACCTCTTCATCATTCCTGCAAGCCAAAGCAAGGCTTGGAGGATGGGAGCTGCTGAATCATATTCCCATTGGAGTTCTCACAATGCACAAGCATTCTCATTCATGAAAAACATACGGCATTACTGATGGTACAGGGCCAGGTGGGATGGGGGTGGAGCCGTGCTGTGATTCTTAAACAGGCATCAGCAAAGGTTCCAGGAAGTGCCTGTGAGTAGCCATGTTCGGCTGCACAGGCACACCATTGTCGGTTGCTGAATGTCCAGATTAGACTAATGTATCTAAACAGACAATCAGCAATTGCAATAATGCAGAATATAAAAAGTTTACTTATTATACAAACTAACCAATGGCAGATTTTCATTTTAGACCAGAATTCCACTTTAAGGCCTAGTACGCACGGGCTGAATGTTGGGTTGCATCAGCCGGTACAATAAAAACCGGCCGACATTCGGTCCATTTTTACGGCGGCCAGGCTGACAGACGTCAGCTCTTTGGCTTGCTTCTGTCGAAGGGGCATGATCAAAAAAAGGTCTGCCGATCGGCTCCCGATCAGCGGTCTCAGCCAATTGCTGAATCGAGTGTAAAGGAGAGCTGACCATCTCCCTGTCAGAACACAATAGCTCAGCTGGGGAGAATTGTTAGTACAGCGGCTCCTCCAGAGCTCTGCAGCCCCCTGGGTTGAGTGAAAAAAACTGCTAGTGTGTACCAGGCTTAAACATTTGAAGAATCCAGCAGTATTTTCACATTCTGCAGCAAGTGATTATACCCTCCAATCTGACAGTTAAAGGGAAATTGCACTGTACTTCCAGTGATCTCATATTGTACATTTTACCTTTTAAAGTGGCATTAAACCGAAAACCAAAAATTTAATATATTGCCGTTTGCCAATCTTTAGAGGTAGTGGATGCATTAGTTTCCCTTTTTTTTTTTTTTTTTATTTTCCCCCATCTGTTTTCACCTAGTGTTTTAGCCAGTAACACCTAAATTTAGATACCATTCTGGATGAAGGAGTAACGGTGAAACACAGCTCTAGACAGTAGCATTATCAGTCTGGGGAAGGGTAGTGTTAGATGCACTAGCAGATTTAGATATACTAACAAATTGAAGCTAAACTTCAGTTAACACTTTATAAGCAGTTATACCAACAGTTTTGATGTAGCAGTTTAGTGTCTGATCATTGTAAGCACCCCTGTTGGTGTTCAATTTTTTTGTCTCAACCCTCTAACTTCTACATTTGCAACAGGGCAGCTTGTTCTGTAAAAAAAAAAAACCCAGCAAACCTACTGGCTAGATTACCAGGTGAAAATATAGAAAACAAAACCTAAAAAATGCCAATGCAGTCACCGCATTTTAAGAACTGGCAAGCTGCAATTTAATATTTGCTTTTGGTGTTTAATACCGCTTAAAGCATTTTGTATATGACTTTAACATGTAACAAGCTACCTCTCACTTTATTTTGTTAAAGGTAGAGTTTTGATGGGCCAATTCACACCATAGAAATGCAGTCCGGATGCATTTCTGTAAGCACATTTTTTTTATAATGTGTTCCCGTGTGTTTTTGATGCATTCTGGTTAATTTTTCCCCCTCTTTTTCTTCAATTTAAATAAGGACATGCATTTAGGTGCGTTTTTTTTTTTTTTTACTGTGTTGCAGTACAGTTCAGTGCAGAAAATATGCAGCATGTTCTACTCCTTTTTTTTTTTTTTTTTTTTTTTCCTGGAACTGACCGCACTTGTTTGAAGTATGCCATTGGAAACCATGTAACCTACTATCAATGTGTTTTTGATGCAGAAAAAAAAAGCACTCGGCTGCATGTGGTGTGAATCGACCCTTGAACTACATAACTGCTGTTGATATAAAATATTATTCAGGCAGGGAGGGCATTGTTTTTATTGAGCCGCCTAACTCACAGACTTGCATTATGAGAAAGAATAGAAAAGCACAACCATTCTGTAGCACTGCAAAGTTGGAAGCAGATCCTGCATGTGTAGTAACCAAATTGGTATTTTAAATATTAGAACGCATAAGATTGTCATCAAGCTGATATCCCTTATATGTACTAAAAAAAGACTATAATGTGTTTAGCATAAAGGACCTATGTACCAAAGCAAGACCTAGATGTCCTTGTAACTATGGTATGTAAGAAAAGTTCAGAATTGCGTCTTTGGCTAACAAGGGTAGCAGCATATAACTATCTCTGTTTAAACCGATGCTTAGTCCATACTTTGTTGGGACAAGTATTGTATGAAATCTCCATAGGATTAAATAAAGATTTTTTTTTTTTTTTTTTGGGTACTCCTTGTGCAGGTCATACATGGGTCGATTTTCTTTAGAAAATTGAAAAGGTGTGTTTTGTAATCTGATTAGGCTTGCACCTCATCCCTTTAAAACTGAACACATTAGTTACTCTGTTCTGGGCCTGATTTAATGCAGATAAGGCATTAAGTGAGTTTATTACCACCCTAAGCACTCACAGAACATGTATAATTAATATGGGTTTGGTTTTAAAAGGATGAGGTTGCAACCCTAAATCCGATGGTTGATTTTGAAATTGGACCAACCAAGCCTTCAATTTCACCTTATGTTGCTGCAGAAGATAATTTTTGTGACTGGGAATCTTCTTTTATTTCCAGGTCACTGGAACAGGTAAGAGGAACTAAATTTATTCTCTCTTGAGAAGAGGAGATTAAGGGGGGATATGATCAACATGTATAAATACATCAGTGGTTCATATAGTGAACTCAGTGTAGAGTTATTCACCCTGAGGTCATCACAGATGACAAGGGGGCACTCTTTACATCTGGAGGAAAAGAAATGTAATCTCCAAACACAGAAAGGTTTCTTCACAGTAAGAGCTGTGAAAATGTGGAATAGACGCCCTCAAGAGTTGGTTGTAGACAGCTCAGTGGATTGCTTTAAAAAAGACCTGGATTCATTCCTAGATACACAGAATATAACTGAATATAACATTTAGAGGTAAAGTTGATCCAGGGAATATCCAATTGCCTCTCGGGGGATCAGGAAGGAATTTTTTTTCCCCTGCAGGAGCATATTGGATCATGCTTTGCTGGGTTTTTTGCCTTCCTCTGGATCAACTGTGGGTGTAGGATTATAACTTTTTTTTTTTTTGGTTGAACTGGATGGACTTTTGTCTTTTTTCAGACAGACTAACTATGTAACCGTGTCACAGCTCATGCTCGTTTCTTTTTCAGCTATATTTCTTGCACGATTCTCCCATCATTCATTAGAAATTCGTTCTTTTTTCAAAAAATTGCCAACATGCCCAATCACTCAAATCTGATGGCTACACAAAAGTCGGCCAATGCTGTGGCCAACTAATGGTGCGAAATTGGAAAGAAAATTCCTAGGATTTCATAAGAAAATTATTTTGGAATTCAACCTATGTATGGCCGGCATTAGGTTACTTTCACACTAATCCACAGAAAAAAACGCAAATGCGGTTTTACCTTGTTTGTGATGTGTTTTATACAGGACATGTGACTCAAAAAGTGCATCAAAAATGCAACACAGGTCTGAAGAAGTGGAATTAATTTTTCTTCATAGATTTCCTGAGGGAGATTGTTGATTAAATATATCTGTCGCAAGTGGAGGAGTTTCTCCTGCCCACTCTGCAGGAGGGCCACCATATTTCCTCTGACCATTAACCTGTACATGATTAATATTACACCTTTCCCTCCACTCCAGAAGGGAAGCTATATTGTGTTTATTCAGAGAAATAATCCAAGCCTTTCAGCATTCATCACATTGCTGTCCATCATTAGAGAATGATCTGCTCTCTCCATGGGATGAGACTGAACTGAGCCCTTCCATGGTCTGACTAGGTGAAGCAGACACAATCCTCTGTCTCTTCCATGGGCCATAATCAGTGGCTGGAAGGTTAGCCCCTAGTCCCCTCCAAAAGCCCATGTCCTGTTTCAGTCTGTCACAGAATGATTTGCTTTACCCGTTTATGTTTTTACCTATGGAGAGGGTAGGGTGGTACTGCAGGTACCAACCTGTCACAAAGGAAAATGGCAATCAGTTACAAAAAAAAAAAAAAATATGCGCTGACCAAATAATTCCCCAGGAAGGTTCAGAAAAAAACATTCGGAGAGGTCTACAAACATAAAAAGTCTGGCTCTGATTGTAAATGGCAAAGCTCAGTGTACAATTTTGTCATCTGCTGGGATGAATAAAGGGCAGGCACACTGCATTGCAGGAAGTTCTCTTTAAAGTCTAAGTCCATGTTCGCATTCACTTTAAATAGTTTATTTGGTTGGACGTAGCTTGGCGCATTGAGCTGTAGGACGTCCATCGCTGCAGCTCCCGATCCGGACCTCTCCCGCAGGGCTCCTTACCCTCTACAGAGCAATACCAAGCCCTCTACATGGGCAGGAACCAGCACCGGACCCCCAAGAGATCAGCTGGGGGCCAGGCCAGCAGCGATTTGGGCCATTTTTTCACTCGATCCACGGCCGTGGCCTTGCATACTCCAGCCGACAAGATGGCGTCTCTTCTCTCCTGGACACGGCTGCCGAAGGAAGCCCAGGTGAGCTCTCAGGGCAAACCCTCTTCTCCTGGGGACTCAGATAAGCTATCTCAGCGGTCCAGCAGCCCCTCTCCTGCATCTTTTTGCTCTTGCAGTCCCACATGCAGTCTCTACACTCCTATATTAGATCCCTGCCTATTAAAGCAGATTTTGAATTATGTGTGAAGCGTATTGAAAATATGTATAAACAAGAAATCTCTGACTTAAAAACAAGATATTTGCATGTGCATGGAAGAGATTGAAAATACCTCTGATGGCATATGCAACGCTTTACAGTCACACGAGGAGAGCCTTAACTCTCATACGATTTTACTACAACTCATGTACCACCAAGATGATATAGAAAACAGGAACCGCCATAACAATATTTGGATCAGGGGTGTACCAGAGTCCACTGAATATAAGAACTTAGCTGCTGCGGTTACTGCTATCTTCAATCAGCTCTTACAACAACCTAAAGAAACTTATATTGAGCTAGACAATGTACACCGTATTCTGGGTCCCAGGAATTCTGGCCCCTCCTTTGTCCATGATATCCTATGCAGAGTTCACTATTTCAAGGTCAAGGATGCCATTCTGCATGCTGCCAGCACACAAGATACCATCTTATTTAATGAAACCAGTGATGCTCCTCCCTGACCTATCCCGCCAAACTCTGATCATGCGTAGGGCTCTGCGACCACTCACTCAGCTTCTACAGGAGAGGAACATTCGCTATCAATGGCAGTTCCCTTTTCAACTCAGAGCATTTCAAAATGGTAAATTTGCATAGTTCCGCACCCTTGAAGATCTGCCCACTTACCTTGGCACTCTTGAACTACCGCAGGTGTCCCTTTCAGACTGGCCCCTACAACCACCAACTCCCAGTCTTCTGTTTCCCTCCCCCTGGCAACGGTCTGGCCTGAAGAAGCGCTCCAGGTCCTCCTCTCAGAAGATTCCAGACGGCTGATCTTTTATCCAAGTGTCTTGGGGGGGGGGGGGTCTTCTCCAAGTATTTAATTGAGTTCGTACTTTCCCGGACCACTGCTTTCGTTCAGCCGGGGAGTCTTGCTGGTTCCATGCTCTTGCACTGATCTGATTTAATTTACTGCACACTGTTATTTATTTTTTCTGTTATAGTAAGGATTATTCTTTTTTTTATATCTCTGTGCTTGTTTCACTCTATGTCTTGGGGCGATAGCTCGAGGTTAGTTCTGCAGTCCCACCATAGATGTTTTCTGGGGGAAATATGGGGGCTCCTCCACAGGCCTCAGGCCTGTCCTCTCCACGACTACTACAGTCTCATGGGGGCAACTCTCCTGATACCAATAAGTTTCCATTTATATGGAGAGGAGGATGGCTCATTTTCTGTTATACGTTTGAGGGTTATTTTAAAGTGTTATAAGAGGGGTCGCTCTTTCATTAGGGTATCTCCCCTCGTGGTTTCTGTCTCCCTGCAGGGGGCCTGTGTCAGGACTGGATCCTAGTGCCTTTTACGATCCCCACCTAGGCCTTCAGTGTACTATTTCCTGACACACTGTATGTTATTTAGACGGTTCTATTGTCTACTAGTCTCTTCTTTTGGCTTTCTTTCTTTTCTCCTGGTTCTTTTCTCCATTCTACACTCCACTTCTGCTAGCATCTCCTTTTCTTTCTTTTCCCCCTTCCTTATTTCCCCTTCTTTTCTCCTCTGGGGTTGGGGGGGATGTAGTGAAGCACTTTCGGTGGTATACGTTCTACCTGTTTTGCTTTACCTTGGCCGAGTATGACGCCGATTCGTTTTTCCTCAGTTAATTTCAGGGGCTTTAATACTCCGGAGAAGCAGAGCCAGATGCTTTACCATTTCCACAAACTTAGATTACAGATCTTACTCCTACAGGAGACCCATTTATATGTTATTGTTTTGAATTTTATCCGTTGAGAAGCAAGTGGAGGGATTGGCAGAGAGGGATGGCAGATACGGAACGGTTAGTAAGGTGGATGAGTCTGGCAGCAGCATTCGTGATAGACTGAAGAGGGGATAGCCTGCGATGGAGTAGGCCAATGAAGAGTACAATAGTCAAGGCGAGAGATAACAAGGGAGTGAATATGTTGCTTAGTAGTTTCCAAGGTTAAAAACGGCCGTATCTAGGAGATGTTGCGGAGATGAAGTCTACATGATTTGGACAGCGATTGGATTTGGGGCTGAAAGGACAGACGGAGTCCAGGATTATACCTAGTACCCAGGCATGAGGGGAGGGATTGATGGTTGTATTATTGGTCTTGATGAAGAAGTCAGGGAAAGATTGAGTTTGAGGAAGTGGAGTGACATCCATGCCGATATGTCACTTAGTAGGTTAGTAATGCGAGAGGAGGCTGAAGGGGTGAGGTGAGGGGGTAGAAAGATAGATTTGTGTGTCATCAGCATAGAGATGGTACTTGAAGCCATGGGAGTTTCTCAAGTGACCAAGGGAGGAGGTGTAGGATGAGAACAGAAGGGGTCTGACAGAACCTTGAGGAACCCCTACAGAAAGATGGAGTGGAGAGGAGGAGACAGAGTTATAGGTAACGCCTAAGGAGCTCTGCGATAGGTAGGAGGAGAACCAGAAGAGAGCAGAGTCTCGCACGCCAAGAAAGTGGAGTTTTTTTTGAGGAGGGGATGGTCAACAGTATCAAAGGCCGCAGAGAGGTCAAGTAGTAAGAGTACGGAGTAGAGGCCATTGGTTTTAGCAGTTAGTAGATCATGAGTGAGTTTTAGTAGGGCAGTTTCAGTGGAGTGTTGTGAGCGAAAGCCAGACTGTAAAGGGTCAAGAAGGTTGTTGTCAGTGAGGTAGGAGCTCAGGCGATTGTAGACTAAGCGTTCTAAGAGTTTAGAGGTGAACGGGAGCAGGGAGATAGGTCTTAAGTTGTTCATGTTGGTGGGGTCCAGGGAAGGCTTTTTAAGTATGGGAGTGAAGGCACCATTAGAGAGGGAGAGATTGAAGATATGAGTGAGGGAGCATCGGATGGAAGAAGAGGGTGACCGTAGTAGTTGTGAGGGGACAGGATCCAGGGGGCAGGTAGTGAGACGGGCTTCTGAGAAAACCTTAGTGACCTCTTCAAGTAGTAGCAAGGTCAAAAGAGGAAAGTGTTGAGTTAGGTTTAGTATAAGGTATGCTAAGTGGGATGGATGTCTGTGCAGTAGAGATGCCCCTACGAATTGCATCAATCTTGTTTTTGAAATGATTAGCAATCTCGTAAGCAGTGAGTGAGGTGCTGGGTGGAGGTGAAGGTAGAGAAAGTAGAGAGTTAAAAGTAGAGAAGAGACGACGAGGACTGGATGACAAGCTATTGATGAGAGTGAAAAGTAGGCTTGTTTGGCAGCATGGAGGGAGGAATTGTATGTTAATTAACCAGATTTATATAGGGTGAAAACTTGGTGTGATTTGGTTTTACGCCACATTCGCTCCAGCGCACGACTGTTTCTTAAGATTTTTGGTGTCGTCAGTCTGCCAAGGTTGTAACGGTCGGGGCCTGATGCTTTGTGCGGTTAGAGGAGCAAGTGAGTCTAATATGGATGAAAGTGAACTGTTGTAGACAGCAGAGGCCAGGTTAGGGCAGGACAGGAGAGAGATTCTTGCATAGAGGTGGTCAGTTGCAGAGTAGAAAAGAGAAGGGTTAAAGTTGTGAAGGTTTCTGCAGGTAATTACATCATAAACTGTTTATACTGACGACCTTCTTGGTTATATACAATCACTCACCTCACTCCCTAGCTTACTCCATGAGTTCCATAGGTTCGCCTTGTTTAGTAATTTCATGCTCAATATTTCAAAAACGGAGGCATTGAATATTTCTCTACCCGTTCATGTATTGTCACACCTTTGCTCCAATTTTTCCTTTCAATGTCGCCCAAAGGCCTTTTTGTATCTCGGGGTCTTGATCTCATCCGATCTCATTGCTCTTTACTCCCATAATTATTTGCCACTATTTTCTCCTTTGCGTAAAAACTTAATAACTAGATTAGACTTATTAATTAGATGTATTAACACTCTTAAGATGGATAATTTGCCGAAGTTATTATATGTTTTTCAGACAGTTCCTGTGTCTGTGCCCAGGAGTTTTTTCCTATCTCTGCGATCACTATCGATCAGATTTATTTGGCACCAAGGGTTCTCTAGACTAAAGTATAAACTGCTGACTTATGCGAAGCTTGGGGGGGGGGGGGGAGTGGGCTTACCTGACTTTGAGTTGTACTATAGAGCCACGTTGCTGGCACGGTTACTTGATTGGTTCCCCAGACCCTTTCGTAAAGCCTCTTGTGTAGTAGAACAAGAGTTATCTCAGATTGATCTCCGAGCCCTGCTCTGGGGTCATGACCGTGTTTTTCTTTGTCTCTCAGACCTATCTCCACTAACCATTGCAGTGTTACGTTTGTGGTATAAACGTGGTCTCCTTGCACTCTTATCCTCTGATCCCTCTCCGTTGTCACCTCTTTTCGATAATCCTGCTTTCCCGCAGGGGTCTGGAATCTCTATTATCGGTCCCTTTGCCTGTGCTTCATAGCCAGTAGCTCATGATTTTATTCACCCTCAGACAGGTCTCCCTCTTCTCCTGGGAGGCCCCAGGGACTGGCTGACAGCTTTACATCTATCCTCGTTTTGTAAACAATTGCATTCCACTTCTCACACTCATCGTCCACTTTATGAGTTTGAGCATTTGTGTTCTCTCTCTGAACCTCCGCAACATGTTTTAGCTTCCCTTTACAAAATACTTCACTATGCACTTCACTCTGAACTCCCTCCCTTTACTGGGGCTTGGTCCCGGGATCTTGGGAGACTGTACCAAGTCATTTAATTTTACACACAAATCTTTTATTTCCTGCTACTCGCCGGAGAAGAATTTTAAGCTCCTTTCTCGATGGTATAGGGATCCCTTCTCCCTTCACAAGATCTTTCCTTCCATGTCTAATCTATGCTGGCGTTGTAATAAAGCTGTTGGTACTCAGATCCACATATGGTGGGATTGTGACCTGATATGACCCTTTTGGCATCAAATCTTTGATATTTATAATAAAATCTATAGTGAGTCCTTGACCTCTTTGCCGGAGATTGCTCTCCTCTCTATACAACCAGGCTCGCTGTCGGCACAGAAGAATTGTTTATTGAGTTTCTTCCTGTCTGTGGCTTGCCAATTGATATCCCTTTCTGGAAGACGGCCACCACACCCCTTTTACCTCTGTGGGTTTCTGCGATCAATGATATTATGCGAATGGAAGAAATGTTGGCCTTTGCTAATAACACCTATGATAAACAAACTCCTATGGTCGGTCTGCCTCCATTTCTCCTCCTCTTCGACCCTTCAGGATTTGTGTGCCCGTTACATCTCACTAAGGTTGGGCCTCATCCGTTTGAACTGTTGGGCCTGTAGACACTTGTTTATCTCCAGCACGATACTTTGGATACGATTAATTAGGTTTAACCTTCAGGTCTTTTAGGGGTCTGCTGTTGTATCTTCTTCGGGGTCTTGACCCTGGGATATATTAATCATTTTTCTGATGTCTGACCGTGAGTCCCTGATCTCACTGTTGAGCATAGTATGTCATAAATATTTGTTTGGATTCTCTCCATGCTCCAGATTTAGGCAGTCCATATTTCTTTTTTGTTATGTTCTGTAAAATCCAATACAAAACATAATAAAGACAAATTTGCCTTTAATTAGTTTGTTTGGGCCAAGCATATCCAAACAAACTATATTCTTTAGTAGGTGATGCAGCTGATGCGAACACTGGATTATATGGTATGTAGCATCAGCTACATGCAATATGCAGTGATTCTGGCAGTGTCTCAGAAGACTTCTCGTTTGCTGCAAGAACAAAATTGAGTCAAGCCGAATGCTTCTCAGCCATTCAGAGGAAACCTTTTATTTTTATCCAAGCCAGAAAAAACTTTGCGCTTACTGTAAAATAAATACAGGAAATCAGCATTCTATCATCCGACTACTGGACAAAAACAAATAATGAGAAAAAAGGTGTGCTATCCCTTTAAATGTCAAACCATCAATGTAAACAATGAAATGCAATACAATCATCAAACATATGTGCTTGTATTTTTTATGAATAGAAGCCTTTCTCTGATTGGCTGACGTGGAAATCATGACATCATCTGCCCGCCTCTCCACCTTGATCATACAAAAGAAGCCTTGTGTTCATTGATAAGAATACATGGCTAATTCTAAATGGCAGAAAAGTACTCGTCTCGACTTAATTTTGTTCCTGGAAGCAGCTGGGAAGTCTCCCATGATGCTATAAGTTCCCATTATGGTATAGTAAAATGCTGAAAACAGCCACATCACAAAAAAACAGATTGTTTAGGCAAAATGAACTATTTAAAATAACAGGAAACTGGGACTTAGGGCCCTTGCCAAAGCATCCCCCCCATGTTGATGGCATGTGGCCTGGTATGGTTCAAGAATTGGGCTGCACGCTCGCGCCCCCCCCCCCTTTCCTGGCCTGCTGGGCTGCATGCCTGGATAAGGGTTCAGTACTGATTTTGGGGGAGACCCCGCATCATTTTGTTTATGTAATTTTTAGTGTGAGCTTCCTCCAAAAAACCATACCAAACCTGGAGGGCCTGGTAAGGATTGGGAGAGAACTTCACGCCTTTTTTTTTGTTACAGGGATGACTCGTCATTGTTAGGAAGCCAGTGGGTGCTGGCTCCTGAACAACCAATGACTCATCCCTGCTGCTGACTACAGGGATAAGCCACTGGTTGTTAGGACAGCTGTGCGTGTCGGTTTCTAACAACCTGATGTGAAAACGGACCATTTGTCTGTTTACATCTATTTAGATCTGCTTCCTGAATGGCCACGGATATAAATGGATGATCATCCGTTTACATCAGTCTATCAGTTTTTCATCCGTCAATGGATGAATGAAAAATGGACAGATGGGATGTCCATGTGAAAGAAAAAAAATCACTGATAAGTACACCCTCCTACACAAAACAGTTAATACAATTATGAAAATCCTTACAATTTAGGAGAAAAGTCTAATTGAATTTTCATGACCTCATCTCTGTAATTCAAATGATAAAAGTATCTGCTCAGCCAGGGAGGAGGTGTAACAGCAGGGATTACAACATATCCTCTCCTCTTTCTTTGCAGTAAAAGGAAACTACAGTTCCCATCAACTACAGAGAATTGTAATGAATGTGGGTGGGTACACTAGGCCTGTACATGTTGAATGTGTCTGAGAGTCTCAGTCCGCCCACCAGCGAAAGAACTACATAAAGGGATCTGCCAAGACCAGTGGCTGCGGAAATAGGAGGCATAGAAGCCACTGGTCTTACCAACAGGAAACCAAAGAGAATTAACGGTTTGGTTTGAAAAGGAATAGACTATTTCAGAGCAACTACTGATTGAACCATAAGATGGATGACATATTCAGTGAAGTAGGAAATCAGCAACAAGGACATGTAAAGAAGTCATTGCCTGGAGTTCTGCTTTAAGTCTGGAGCAGTGGTTCTCAACCACTGGGCTGTAGTCTTTCTCAAACCAGGTCCAGGTTTCCTATCTGTTCTGACACCTAATATTTAGCTGTAGAAGCAGTTGGGGCTGCAACTTGTTGAGGGTGCTCTGTCCTGCACTCCCATCGACTCCTGCATTGAGAGTGGAGATGCGGGTGTTCTTCTGGCTAGCTCTGACTGCCTTGGGCACCTGACTTTCCCAGCAAAGTGTTGCACATCAGGATCCAGCTTCACTACTAGTAAAGAGCAGCAGCCAGAGCTGGCAGAAAGAAGCCCTGCGACTTTTCCCTCATTCTGGAGGCCAGTGGGAATGCAGGAGAGCATGGATCTTGGTGTCATAGGGGATCTCGGAGTAAATGCTGCTGATGTCTGCCTGTACAAGCCTTAATATGCGACACTGTAGTAGATCCCCATTTGCAGGCAGAAATCTGGAGCTGGAGTGGGCAGAGGAGCAGCACAAAACAATGCCAGAAATACAAATAAACCTCCTGTGGCCACCAGGTTCGGCTGAATTGCAGTGCACATGGTAGGTTGGCAGGGAAGCATGCAATCTGCTGCTGGGATGGTGTATGTGTGTGGCTCAGGAGGGAGGCCAGCTTGGGGTATGCCATCACTTTCTCATTCTCCTCCTGGGTTCCAATTATCTATTGCTGGAGCTGAACACTACCCTCACCCTGAACACTTTTCTCTGCTGTCTGCCAGACTTGCTTTCTGAGAGTTTGCACCCATTCTGGTTTCTGCATGCTTTCATTTGACAAGTCACTATGCAAAAATGTCTGCTGTAGGGACATAACATTACATTAAAAATGAGAATTAAAAATATGCAGAGACCTGGAGTTGTTAATAGCAACCAAGCCCATTTCACTGTTTATTTTGGGGGGTAACATTAAACAAGAATTTGATTGGTTACTGTGGGATACAACTGCAATTGTGTGCTATTTTTAAGGGAGGCAAAAACCCTGTATGAAAAAAGGGGGAAGAAACAAAACTCTGACTACAAGGCCAAAATGATAAACACTATGAACAGAGATTAAGGTATTTCTCCAATAATTAGGTCAAAACCCAACGTAACAAATTCCAAACCAGGTTGAGTGTATCACAAAAATAACTTTATTATTTGACTAATTCCTAGAGAATTACTTTTTGACCATCTCAGACATATAAAAACATTTTTAAAAAATTAGCCATGGATCTCTATGGCCACAGTGGTTAAATCATCAATAGTTTGTTGAACCTATATAGCTATTTATAATAAATTATGAATTTAAAGTGTATTTATAGCCCAAACCTTATAGGTAGTGTAGGGAAGGTTTAGGATAGGGCCAACAACAGGTTGTTTGTGGTCTACCTATTGATTACAGCCATTTTGGCGCATGGAAGGTTTTGGAAGAATTTACTGTCCACCCATGGTTGAGAGCTGCTGGTCTAGAGGGTAGAGTAATAGGATGTAATACTTACCTTATTCCATGCTGTGGCAGACTTCCTTCATTCAATGCAAGTGGTTCCAGAGCACTGTTTCTCACTCCATCACTAGTGCTGTACAAGCTACCAGCCATCTTCTGATGGGCCTACCATGCTTGAAGGGTTACTAGCTATAGCGTTCCAATAATTGTGATGATATCAGGGAATGTAATCTTTTAAATTTTTTTTCCATGTTCAGAGTTGTGGTTTTTATTTTTTTACTGGTTTTGTAATAAAGAAATAACAGCAAATGTTTCACCCACACAGAGGCACAAGCAATGATTATAATATTATTCACTGAAAAGGTAAAACACTTTGCTGGTATAAGGTCCCTGGTAGGCTGCCAGAGTGCAGCCACATGTGAACCCATGCATTACCGCATTACATATATTGAACATTATGTGCAGCCTTTTGGTGATGTCAGGGGGGTGCATTTGAGGCCCTCTTTAGTGTGGCTTTACACATGTGCAGTGCGAGTTTTCACAGCTAATTGACAAAGTAGTTGTTCAGCGTTTCAGATCAGGTTTACATGAGGATCAGGTCAGGATTTTATCCTGTTCACAACTGATGACATGTGCGATTCAGCAACGTTCCCAATGGGCCTGAATTTGCACCCAAGCAGGACCCTTTTTGAATTCGCACTGAACCTGCACTATGGCTGCACTGGACATATGTGAACAAGCACAATGGAAAGCAATGGTACAGTTTCAGGTTCCTGTCCCACATATATGCATAAAGATACTATAGCCAGTCTAGACAGGAGCCACTTAACCTACGAACATGTCTTAGCAGTTTTTGCATTAAAAAGATAGTGAACCACAGTAAGCTATAATTTCTCGGAAGTGTGTTTTCATCGCAATCTCAAATGGCTTCATTTTCTACTCCCCTAATCGACACCTCATGGAACCTCACAAACAGCACCAACCTAATCATTCCTAAATAAACTCCCTTCCTTCCATCTGTGTATCACTTTTTCTGCTTGTTTTTTTATTTATTTAATTTTTTAAAAAGAATTGATATTTAAAAACTAAGTTCACCTTTTGGAACATGTTACATGTTCCACCCATATGTAACATGTTTTTGCACCTGCCATTAGTTCTCCTTCAAATCCCCCCCTCCCACACACTGGAATCAGCGAGCAGTGCAAGATCCCGCACTGGTATCAGTGCGCAGTACGAACAGCAGAGAGAGGGACATCTGCAAATATCAAGGGGGAGAGGGGAGTTTAGTATGCACTCACCAATTACCCCTTCAGGCTCAGCCAGCCATGATCTACTGCTAGTTTGTGTACTGCTGGAATCAGCGTGCAGTGTGGGATCACACATTGGAATCAGCACGCAGTGTGAGCACACACACTGGAATCAGCATGCAGTGCGAGATCACGCACTGCAATATGTGCGCAGTGCGAGATCATGCACTGGAATAAGTGCGCAGTGCGATATCATGCACTGGAATAAGTGTGCAATGTAAGATCACGCACTGGAATAAGTGTGCAATGTAAGATCACACATTGGAATCAATGCACAGTGTGAGCTTATGCACTGGAATCAGAACGCAATGTGAGATCACACACTGGAATCAGCGAGCAGTGCAAGATTATGCACTGGAATCAGTGCACAGTGCGAGATCATGTACTGGAATCAATGCACAGTGTGAGCTCCCGCACTGGAATCAGCGCACAGTGCAAGATCACGCACTGGAATTAGTGCACAGCACAAGATCATACACTGGTATCAGTGCGCAGTACGAACAGCAGAGAATGGGACATCTGCAAATATCAAGGGGGAGAGGGGAGTTTAGTATGCACTCACCAATTACTCCCTCAGACTCAGCCAGCCATGATCTACTGCTACTTTGTGTACTGCTGGAATCAGCGTGCAGTGTGGGATCACGCACTGGAATCAGCACGCAGTGTGAGCTCACACACTGGAATCAGCGTGCAGTACAAGATAACGCACTGCAATATGTGTGCAGTGCAAGATCATGCACTGGAATAAGTGCGCAATGTAAGATCACGCACTGGAATCAATGCGCAGTGTGAGCTCACGCACTGGAATCAGAACACAATGCGAGATCACACACTGGAATCAGCAAGCAGTGTAAGATCATGCACTGGAATAAGTGCACAGTGCGAGATCATGCACTGGAATCAATGCACAGTGTGAGCTCATGCACTGGAATCAAACACACAGTGCGAGATCACGAACTGGAAACAGCGCAAGATCACGCACTGGTATTAGTGAGCAGCATAAACAGCAGAGAGAGGGACATCAGCAAATATCAAGAGGGAGAGGGGGGTTTAGTATGCACTCACCAACTACCCCCTCAGACTCAGCCAGCCATGAGCTACTGCTACTTTGTGTACTGCTTATGCAATCCAGTTTGGCTTCTGCACATCCATACACAGCAAGCCCTCTCACTGCTGTGTGTGCACTGTATGGGGGTGGACTGTAGGCGGGCAGACAACAGCGATATGATAAGCAGTGCAGATTCAGTCTACTCCATCCTGTTCATGTAGCATGCTGTGCTGTGCACTGCCAATCCTGTGTCTCTGATTACCTCAATGACAGGATTCCTGCGAGTGAGATAATGAGCAATAGGATCAGCACAGCACAGTGCACTCGCCCCCAGCTCTCAGCCTGAACAGAAACTCCAGGGATCAGCAATGACATTAAGAGTAAAGATGCGGCTACTGATAAAATATCGATTACATTGTGTGCAGTGTGTGATAGGGGACATCATGATTTGTCACTGTTCCTGGGTGGGCACCACTGAAATCTGGGGGACAAAACCCACCCAGCACCCCCTAGTTCCGGCCCTGCCGATGCAGCTCTGCCTGTACCTGCAGGAAACCAGACACAATAGAAAATATAATAAACAAAAGAGATAGCGCAAGAGCTTCTAGTGCAGCTAAATTCTTTATTAGGGAGATGCAACCAATTCATAATAATATGCTTTCAGAAAGAATTTAACTTTACAAGGCTCATCAACCAAGCTTAAAGAATATGTAACCCAACATTTCATATTCCTGATATGTGCCTGCTGTACCATGTACTTGTATGAAAAAGTATCCTTTTATCTTTGTATTTCTTCCTTTCTGTGAATTCCCTGGTATTCCTGCCAGTCCCTCTGCTCTCCTATAAATAAAATGGACCCCGCTAAGCAGGAGAGGACAGCATGATCAGTGTTCTTCTGATTGTGCTGAGAACTCAGCCTACTCTTCTCCAATTATCAGACTTGTCATGACATGCCCCCCCCCCCCCCCCGCACAGTCATTCACTGGGAAGGTCAGTGTTCTGCTGTTTTTACTCCCTCAGCTCTTATGCAGTTGAGAACAGAGCTTATGTGATATCATATAGAAAGTTTATAATGTTTTTTTTTTAAGTATACATAAATATTTTGCCTTTAATTTCTATTTTAAATTTATAATGTGAATTCCTTTGTGAGTCTATAGTATTACGAATTGGTTATGTCTCCCTAATAAAGAAGTTATCTTTTTCTAGGGGCTCTTGTGCTCTGTTCTTATTATATTTTCTGGAAAAGGTGAACTCAGTTTTCAAGCTCTGCTTTAACTGACAAAGCTGAAGACAGAATCTGATTGGTTGCCATGCACAGCTGCTCCAGTTTTAATAAACTACTCCTATTAGGGCTCATTTACACTTGCTTTGACTTCGACACACATTAACCACACCTGTGTGTGTGTTGATTTTCCATTTGTTTTAAAGGGGCCCAGTAGAACCCCAGCTCAGTACTACCACCAGTCAGCAGATCCCAGGCTCATTAGTACCCCTGTCCAAATGTTGAAATTTATGTCATTTTTTCCCACAAATAGAGCTTTCTGTCGGTGGTATTTGATCGCCTCTGCATTTTTATTTTTTACGCTATAAACAAAAAAGGGACAATTTTGGAAAAAAAAAAACCCAATATTTTTGACTTTGTGCTATAAAACATATCCGATATAAAAATTTTAAAAAATCAAATTTCTTCATAAATTTACGCCAAAATGTATTCTGCCATGTCTTTCCTAAAAAACAAAATCCCAATACGTGTAAATTAGTAAGTTATAGCGTCTACAAATGGAGGTATATATATACTAGAATTATTTATTTTTTTAATACTAGTAACGGTGGCGATCAGCAACTTATAGTGGGACTGTGGCGGGCATTCTGACACTGGGGGGGGGGTAACTGACTGACACGAATAGAGTGGTCAGTGCTAATAAAAAAACCACTGACGCTGTATGAATGGGCAGGAAGGGGTTAACATATGGGGTGATCAAAGGGTTAACTGCGTGCTTGTTTACTAAGTGTGCTGTGTGTGTTTTACTAGGGAAACAAGCTGCTTTGTATTGCTCTGCTGTGTAATACAAAGCAGCCTGTTCATGCTGACAGGGGAGAGATCTGTGTTTACACACAGACCTCTCCCCTTTCACTGTTATTTGGCGATCGCCGGGTGCAGGTGGAGAATCTCCATCTGGGACCAGGTGATCGACAGCTACAGATACAAAGCAGCATGTCCATGTTGACAGGAGAGAGACCTGTGGTGTTTACACACAGACCTCTCCCCTTTCACTGTTCTTTGGTGATCGCTGGGTGCCGGTGAGGAATCCCCATCTGGGACCCAGTGATCGACAGCTGCAGATACAAAGCAGCATGTCCATGTTGACAGGAGAGACCTGTGGTGTTTACACACAGACCTCTCCCCTTTCACTGTTCTTTGGTGATCGCCAGGTGCCGGTGGGGAATCTCCGTCTGGGACCTGGTGATCGACAGCTACAGATACAAAGCAGCATGTCCATGTTGACAGGAGAGAGACCTGTGGTGTTTACACACAGACCTCTCCCCTTTCACTGTTCTTTGGTGATCGCCAGGTGCCCATGGGGAATCTCCGTCTGGGACCTGGTGATCGACAGCTACAGATACAAAGCAGCATGTCCATGTTGACAGGAGAGAGACCTGTGGTGTTTACACACAGGTTTCTTGCCTGTCAGGTTTTGCAGACGATCCGAGTGCTGGCCAGTGATTGACATCTCTAGTCAATAGCGGCGCAAGTAGGGTGGTGCGCACACCCTACCTGGAAATGCAAATCATGTATATATACACATGATTTTGTGCAGCCCTGCTGCCCTGTAGCAGTACTTACAATATAGAGCAGAAAGTCCTTCATAATGTACTAGTACGTGATGCATACTATCACATTATGACATTACCTTGCAGGGCATTTAGTAGTTTACTACTGCTTTAAAAAAAAAAAAGCTTGCCTGAAGCCACGTTTTGAAGCAAGTGTAAACAGGCCCTTACTCTTTCACATTCTGAAAGCTGTATGAACAATAACTTACTGCCTCTAAACAGGTAGCAGGCTAATTCTTAGCTAATATTAATGACCTTTTCATATAAGTACCTGTAATCAACATATCCTGAGCACACTGCCATACTGGAATATGAGAACTGCCAGTGGCTCAGACTAGATAGGATATCCGGGCGTGCAGAAAATCACGTGATAACAAGAGGCGTGAGCAGTGTTTGCGGCTCGGTTCATCTGGTCATGCGCAGACAGCGGCTGGGATTTGCGTGTCGTGCGCATGCGCAACTCTGAAGAGACGGGAACCGAGTGACAGAAACACACCGAGTAACCGGCCGGGAAGACGAGGCGAACGGCTCCAGGCAGGCCTGCGTGTAGCTGTGTAGAGTCTCAGAGTCCTCCGAGGGTCAGGGACGCCTGTTAGTGGCTGGTCGGACAGTCTGGAAGGTTCGGTGCGGGGCAGGGGCTGACAGGCCACACACAGTAAAGTGTTTATTAGTGCCCCCCTCCTTCCCCTCACCCCTCCACACAGACTGTATCCCCCCCAACCCCCACAGCCTCTCCTCACACACAGACACTCCGCTTCTGGCCGGCTCACTGCCCTCCGCACCTTCCCCATCCTCCTCCTCTATTATAGAGTGAGTGTGTCACCCGGCCACAGCCTGTCTCCCTTTTCTTCCCATGGCCTGCCGTGAATGACAGCCATTGGGGCTGGGCCCCTTCCCACACCTGGAGAGAGCAGCCTGCGGCCCCTGTGTGCTCCCCTCACCCCGGCTGGATCGCCATGGGGGAGACCAAGGTTATCTACCACCTGGATGAGCAGGAGACGCCCTATCTGGTCAAGCTGCCTGTGCCCTCCGAGAGGGTGACCCTGGCAGACTTCAAAGGAGTGCTCAACAAACCCAACTACAAGTTCTTCTTCAAGTCTATGGACGATGACTTCGGGTGAGTGAGGTTTGGGACACACTGAACAGTGGCCAGTCCTGTGTTCACTACAAAACATTGGGGGGTGTTTGGCAGCATTTGTCAATATTGCATCCTTTTGTTTCTATGAAGCCTGGCTGGAGAATGCCTTGTCCTCTCTCCATGTATGTGTTGTTGTGGTCATTTACAGCACCCCACATACTGTTCAAGGTATTTTGGTTGTACAATCTGTGACAAATCACAGTAAAAATCCTAGGAACTTAAGAACCTTGTTGTGTCCATCCTGCTGAAATGACACCATTAGCCGCTGTTTGGGATGTCACTTGACATCAGGGGTATGTAAATACTCTGCTGCCTTTTTTTTTCCATAACAAGTTTTTATTTGAAAAAAAAAAAAATAATTATAGAAACTTGTCCACAGATCCTGCAAATACAGGTCACAATCTGAGCTGGTACAAAGGCGAGTAGGATTGTACAGAGTTAAGGTTCAATATATAAGCAAAATAACATGGTATCCAGTACCCTCACAGGGCATAAGAAGCCATGATTAGTTACCAAATGAGAAACCGAAACTAAAACACATAAAAATAAAAAATAGCATAGATATTTAACAAAGGTCCCGTAAAGTACTTTATACATTAAAAGTAGAGCTGATGGAGTTAGCTGTTCTTTATACTAGGCCCAGAATTGGTAGGTGACCCCCCCAACCAGGGGCGGACTGACCATTTGGAAACTCAGGCACTGCCCGAGGGCCTGGGGTCAGTAGGGGGCCCCATGAGATGCCCCTGGTACCTTTTTCATAGGCTTTTTTTGAGTTTGGGCAAGGATACAGGGGCCTCATGATCCCCTATTGCCCAGGGGCCCCATGAGTTGTCAGTCCACCCCTGCCCCCAACAACTGTCTGGGAAGCTACTAGGTCAAACCCCTCTATCTTAAACGTTCTCTGCTGGCTTTTCTAACATCGCATGTTCAGTGTAGGAGGAGAATTATTACTATACAGGATTTATTTAACACAAACAGTTTGTGCAACACTTTACGAAACAAAGGGAAATATTACATCTACAGTAGGATTCAGTACAGGATGTCCTTGCCTCATGAGATCTTACGATTTAAAAGTTCCTCAGGTTGTTTTAGGGCCAATTGACCCTGACGTGCACTAAAATGGATGGAAAATGCATGTACATTTCTATCCATTTTAGTCACGGTTTAACATTGACATGCACAGCGTTATGGTGTGAATAGGACACCACATCACAAAGCGTTTTTCAGATGTCCTTCTGTTGACCTGCATTTTAGACTTGCGCTAAAACACACTGGTGTGAATTTTCCGTAAAAGTTTTAAGCATGATTTTTGCTGGTAGTGGGCAACCATTAGTAAATTCACTTTGTATTAAGTCTTTGTAGGTTACCAGTATTTTATTATCTTGATTGTTGTCGTAACTCACTAAGGATACATGCACACAGTTGTAATGAGATGATTAACCAACTATGCAGGATCTTGTTGGCAGAAACATCCTGCATAAAGTGAAATGGTCAGTAAAGTACTTGCATTGAGATGTATAAAGTTCCACTTCCATTCCATTAAACTTTAGTGTTTTGTTTTTTTTTGTGGCCGTGTTCATGAGCCCTAAAATGGGAAATGCCCTCTGTCATATGTAGAAATTGTTACATGGCAAGCCTTGTAACTAATTACTGTAGCTGATCAATGACTTTAAGGGAAGAAGTAGATCTATTTTTCCTTTGGAACATGAGTTCATTGTTCTGGGATTAGATAATAACACTGCCACAATTTTTAAACTGCAGTCATTTTTAGATCACGAAGCTGAAAAAAAAACGCAATGGGTTTTGTGCAGTCGTTATGTAACTGCAATGATGTAAGTTGGATATGGAGAGTGGTATGAACCCTGCATCAGTTGCTCAATGGGGTTGAATACAATGGAAACCTTCTCATCATCAAGCGCTCCTTGAAGCTCTGCCCAGGCCCTTTGTCTGACGGAGAGCGAGCAAAAACTACAGAAGGCAGCATTGATGTGAAAGACACCCAGGAAGAGTTTGGAAAAAAAAAGTAACTCAAGTCTTCCTGCCAAATGTAAACAGTGGTAAACTCTGCTGCTGCTGCAGCCTATGAAGTCTGCACAGCTGTTAAGTATTAGAGGCATACTGCCTAATAGGAAAATCTTCCTCAAATTATTGTTACTGTTTTACGTTCAGCTGATTGGGAGCATTCTTTCTGCAGGCTTGGAAACACAGGTGTAAAATGTGTTTAGTAGGACATTAAAGCAAATCCTAATTTCAGTTTCTAACTATTGCTAGGATTTTGTTTTTCACTACTTAGTCAATCAAAGTGGAGTTGAAATGTATTAATGACTCTGAGGTGTAGTACAAGTTTTATATTACAATGGACTGCTGTTTGGATCAGATTTCCTACATTCCTTTAAGTATGATCTTCATATGTCGATTCCCTCCTCCCCATAACTGTGTGTTTGCCAGGTACAAGATTAGGTTTCTTGCAACATGCTTTCACTGATTTGGATTTGTGGTGAAGTTCAAAAGCAAAAGCTTTTTTACCTTCAGTGTATATTTTCCCAGTGACATGAGTTCTTGGAGCATGTCCAGAGCTGCAGGTAGTCCTCAGTACATGTTCTAGAAGTGAAGCTCTGCTATTGCTTGATTTACACTACAGTTTTCAGAGTGAAAATATTGTTTGCATTTAAAACATTTTTGTTACCCTTGCCAACTTTTTTGTTAGAAATCTTACCATATGTAAAGTGTATGCTGGCTGCAAGTCAATGATCATGTATTTACATTCCAGATGCATGTATGGTTTTCTTAGAGGCCATTTTTAAAATGATTTTTCATTTTAGCTTTGGACATGCTGACATAGAACTTGAAGTAATTGAGGGGTGCTCGGAAAAAATACGTTATTATTATACAGTATTTATATAGCGCTAAAAGGTTTGCTCAGCGCTGTACATTATAGTGGGGGACAGAGCATGAGACAATACAGTAACAAAACACGAGGGGTCAAGGGCCCTGCTCTTTAGAGTTTATAGTCTAGGAGTATGGTTAATCTCCAAATATTAGGCATGCTGCAAGTGACCGTTTTAAAAAAAAAAAAAAAAAAAAAAAAAAAAAAAAAAAAATCATAAAGATGTGCACCTAGTTTTTACTTTGTCTTTCCTAGAAATGTTCGCATTAGAATTTTCTGTTGGTAAAGCGGTTCTCCTTAATTTACTTCATTGTTAGTTTATCGTGTCTGCTTTACTTTTATAGTGGGCTATTGGACAATTAGGATAAGTGGTGAAGGTATAATTAACACTGAAACTCTTTTTTTTTTTTTTTTTTTTTTTGTTTCCGATAAAGTGAAGAGGGATTAGAACATCTGTCAGGTTTTTATTGCTCTCTGCCCCCCCCCATTAGAGAAATTCACCTTCTCTGTTTTCCGGTTTTATCATTATCAAGAGTCAAAGTAAACAAAACCCCAAATTTTGGGTTGTCCCTAGAAAAGTAATAGAGCAGAAATTTTCCAGTTTGGATCCGGTGACCTGGGGGTCCCCCAAGGAATTTCCTTAATTTGCAGAGATTATTTTTCACTTCCGGTTTTGGCTATGGGACAGGAAGTGAAGGGAAATCTCTGCAATGGGACACAGGTGGCAAAAATAAACTCACAAGGGTTATAACCCTGCCTTACTCTGCAAAATGGGCAAAAAAATGTCCGTAGTTCTATTTGAAGTTTAGAAATTGCTATGCTGCCATCTAAGCCTGGCTATGCTCTACATTTTTAAACTGTTGCCGTTTAATAATTTTCTGCCAGTTGAGGTCACAGAAAAGATACACTGTCCCAAAACAACGAAAAACACTTTTCCATGTTGTTCAGTGCAGACTTGATACACTTCTAGCATTCTGTTTGTGGACAAAACTGTAGCCTCTGTTTTTATTTTAATTTTTTTTTTAAGTGGGAGGTATGTATAAAAATATTTGACATCGTAAACATCCTATTCCTACACCTTTTTAAAAGTGTGTATTAACTTTATTATGTGGGTATGTTGCATGTAATATTAATATTTGCAATTCATGATAGGTTGCATACAAATATGGTTGCCTGTTACAATTTAGGCAAATTTAGGCTGGCTTAGGCTGATTTGTAAGGCTGCTGTGATAAGTGGTGGGAGTTTGGCTAGGTTGGTGGTGTTTGAGAGGCAATCTTTGCTAACTAGAGACATAACTAACACTAGGTTCACACTTTTGCAAATTTTAGTGAGTTTCTCCGTTTGCAGAAATGCACTACAGTCCGTTAAACATAATTTCCTATGTATCTAGTTCATATCTGTGCATTGTGAGACAATTTTGAAAGGGCAGGAACTTCTTTCCTGCAGCAGACTGCATTGTGTGCATAATAGTCTTCAATGGAACTGCATCAAAAATGCATGTACACACGTTTTTGGTGTCTTTTCCTTCATGACAACAGACACCTCCCCCTAGCAACATTAGGAGACAGTTCAGTGCTGTGGCTACTCTTCCTAGAAGTGGGTGCCAAGCCAATATGACCCCCAAGGCACAATGCAGAATCCTTAATGAGCTATAGAAGAACTCACGAGTAACCGCTAAAGGCTTGAAGACACTGGAACTGGCAAACATCCCTGTTCCTGAGTCTGCCATACGTAAGTCTTGAACATGCAGGGTGTCTATGGCAAACCGCATTGTTTCTGGTAAAAATGTTTTTGGGACAGATGAGACAAAAGTTGAATTGTTCAGGGAGAATATCTGGAACTATGTATGCCGCAAAAAGGGCACAGCTTACCAACCTCAGAACCTCATTTTAACAATGGAAGTATGGGAGTGGGAACATCATAATGTGGGCTTTCTTTGCTGTATCAGGGCTTGGACCACTTGCCATCATCAAGGTGGAAAACAAAGACCCAGGCTTACCAAAATATCCTACCCTACATTGTCACGGTGGCTGTCTGCCAGCTGAAGCTTAGTAGAAGTTGGGTAATGCGGCAAGGCAATGACTCTAAGCATCAAAATAAATGCACCACAGACAAAAAAAAAACTCCTTTTAGAATGGACTAGTCAGAGCCCAGATGCTGTGGTATGACCTTTGAGAGCCGTTCACACCAGACATCATAGGAATGTCTGAGCTTTAAAGCGGTGGGTTTTTTTTTTTTTCTTTTTGGGGTGGAGTTAGACGGAGGCTGCTATCACCTATTACATGGTGCGCTATGGCTGAGCGTTATATGAGAAAAATAGTTTTAAGAACATTCAACCAGAAGAGGATATAATATCAGAACATATTTTGCACTGTAAAATTTGTATTTAAGAATTCTCTTACCTATTCGTTCTGTGTAAATGGGCCATATGTTCTGTTTGTAAACTAATAATTTAAAACCATAAACACTTCATATGGTAAATAGATGGAACGTCAGCGTATGGACCATACCCTAATGACATATTAGTATATAGACATTTCTGTATCCAGCACCAAACGTGTAATAAATTCGCCACCTCAGAGAATTTAGGCCCAGTTCACATTTGACCACAGCTACCGCATTGTGTTTTGGTGGGTTTTTGGAGTGGCACCATTAACTTGAATGAACCTCCCTCTGCTCCAAAAATGTGCTAAAGAGGCTCATGTACCAAATTGTGGACATAAGCAAAGTGCGTGTTGTACCATGCTGGACTGCCAACTGCGTTTGCTATGTCATTAAACAGTGGCACTGTAAGTGTGTTGCGAGTTTGTAGAAACAGTCATTTCTACCCGTGTTTCTGCTCTGCCCTGGTGTGAACTGAGCTTAAGGGCTCGTTCACACTAGGCTGTTTTGCCAACGCTTGCCAAACGCCCCTATAGCGTTTGGCAAGCGTTGGTCCGGCGTTTGCGGAGCGTTTTTTAACGCTCCGAAAATGCTCCGCAAACGCCGCATGCGCGGTTTAGCGGCGGTTGCTAGGCGTTTGCTGAGCGTTAATAACGCCCCACAAACGCCTATAATGCAGTTTGAGTGGTGTTACCGCTCCGCAAACGCCCCGCAACCGCGTCGCAACCGCACCGCAAACGCCGGCCGGGCGTTTGCGGAGCGGCACCATAGACGAGAATAGGAGGCTTCAAAGCCTCCTGACTCGTCCAGAGGCGTCCGTTTTGCCGCGTTTTGCCGCGACGCAACGCGACGCGACGCAAACGCTCCCGTTAGAACAGCACCATGTGCTGTAATGTGCAGAATTGGCAGAGTTCTGCCGCCTGCACACAAGGCTAGTGTGAACATAGCCTTACTTCTATATGGTATTGATACAATGTTGCAGAGAAGAAACAGTTTATTAGGTTTAGCAGACTGAAACCCTGCAGATGAGCCACAGATCACCTAAGGTAAACAAAGCAGTTCTGTCTCTGCAGCATTGTATAAATAATTTGGTATAGCAGTTCACTCTCTACAGTAGCTGATTAAATTAGTTGTGAAGCCTTAAGATTAAGGTCCTGTCTCTCGGCCACCTCATTGGTTCAGAGACAGCAGCAGGAGCCATTGGCTCCTGCTGGTGTCGAACACAGCAAGTGAGAAGGGTAGAGGGGTGGGGCCAAGCCCCAAATTGTGTGTTTTATGGACACACAGAACGGGGCTTGGGAGCGGGCAAGCATGAGTGCCCAAAGAACACACATCTTATGGGAGCATTTGGCAGGGAGCCCAGTGTATCTGTGGGGGACCCCGAAAAAGGAGGATTGAGGCTGTATTCACAGGACAGACAGCTGCAGGAGCCATTGGCTGAGCCGTGCTTTGTCTATTGATGCATACAACCCAGTTTGGGAGTGAGTCCGCACGTCTGCCCTCTGGCAAATTGCTTCCTGTGGGGCAGACACATTAGAGGAGGAGCAGAGAGTGCCAGCAGGGGACCCTGGTAGAGGATTTTCGGGGCTGCTCTTTGCTGTACCATTGGAAAAAAAAAAAGTTATCCTTTTAGAACCACTTTAATCTAGGCACACCTAAAAGTAGGAATTTTCCAATCTTCTGGTTCTCAACCCACCTAGCTATCTACATTTGTTCTTCCCTGCTATAACTGCAAAGAAATGCACAGGAGACCAGTTCAGCAAGAGCTGCACATTGAAACAGAGGTTTACTATTTGGAAATTACATAGATTAGGCATTTAAAACTTTTGTGGTTTTAGAGATACCAATTAAACCCTGTTTTTTTTTTTTTTTTTTCCCCTGATGAAATCACTTCTTTTACTAGAAGTGAGCTGGACATTTTAGACCATGCTTTAAAATGTTAACTACATTCAAGAATTTGCACAAAATTTTCACCAGACATTCCTGTATTGCCTTTGTCATATATGTGTGCTTGAAAATCTCAGTTATGCATGTTTGTCACTATTAGATAAGTCCCAGGAGCCAGTGCTACGTTTAACCTTGTTAAAAATTCATGACCATTTTTCCAGCAGCTGCCCATTACTGTAGTTTCCTGTGAGGTGGTGTTTACGGTAGGCTGGACCAGTCATCATGGAAATTCCTGGAGAAAACATTTGGCACTCTTCTTGCCAGCCTTGTTGCTGTATGAGCTGTGGGGTGATCTCTGTTGCTTTCCTACTTTCCTTCCAGTGTTTTCACATTTTTTGGTTGTGTGCAGATGGTGGACTCTCCTCTCCTGCTGAGATAAACACTTTTCAAGAGATTGCTGGTTATTCTGCTTCATGAGCACTTTTTCTTAGCTTGATTTTGTGCTGGCAGGCAAAGAGCTTTCTACAAGTTTTTATGATGAAAACAAATTTTATAGCTGCTAACTTTTTATTTCAAACAGTTCTACCAAAGTCATGTTTTTGTTTTTTTTTGTTTTAATTCTTTGTCATGTTTTGTTTTAAAACTTTACATACAAAACTTGCACCTTGAATTACTATGTGATTTAACCCTTTTCTATGGTGTTTCACCACTTCAGTCCCATGGTATAGCTGAAAGATGGCTCTTTTCTGGTTAAACACCCCCCCCCAGAACTACACCCCCTGCGTGGCTCCTGGGGCATGCATCCGGTGCGCTCCGTCGTCGCTGTGTCTTTTGGACACAGCTAATCACATATAAACAAACTTGCCGTTATCGGCATTCCTTTTCTCATACACTATCACAGCGTGAGGAAAGGAGAGCCGGTAACTGGCAAGTGAGATGGGACATTTACACAGATAATCAGGGCACTGATGATCCGTTTCCTGATTATCAGTGCAGCCCCATCAGTGCCTGTCAGTGCTCATCATTGCTGCCTATCAGTGCAGCCTCATCAGCGCACATCAGTGAAGGAGAAAAATTGCTTAGTTTCTGTTATAAAGTTTTGCAACTAAGAAAAACTTTTTTTTTCTTTTTTTTTAATTTTTTATCATCTGTCTCTAAAAAAGAAAAAAAGATACAAATTTAATATGGGTAAAGTGTTACATAACTGCGCATTTGTCATTCAAAGTGTGACAGCACTGAAAGCTGAAGATTGGCCTGGTCAGGAAGGGGGTGGAAGTGCCTGGTGTTGAAGTGGTTAAGGTTTGGCCTGAACTGGAGAAATGCTATATGGCTGATGTATCTTGGTAGATTTCTGCAGCTTGAAGAACTCTTAAAATGTTTTTTAATTTGTTGAAACAGGAAAAAATTGGTCTGATTTTTTTTTTTTTTTTTTTTTTTTTTTTTTTTAAACCCACTATATGGCCTAAATCTGGTTTTTCGCTTTGATTGCTTCAAAAGAAAATAAAGCTCTGTTTTAATGCATGATATGGGGGAGAAAAGTACCAGTATTTAACTTGTCCTTTGGACAGATCATATAACCGGGTTCTCCATCCATCCTACAGTTTTATTCAGTTTTTGCACATGGCACTCCAAGGGACACCGCAAGCTCCACTCCATATTATGACACACAAAGTGCTTTCTCTCTTCATTATAAATTGGCCACAATGTTACAAATCTGAAGGATGAGCATTTTTTTTTGTATGCGTTAGGGAAATTTGGGAAGGCATGCTTATTAGTTTCTACTGCAGCCAATTTTTTCTTGGCTTGACCAGAATTGGACATATAGGAAACTTCTGCCAGACTCTTTTCGACAGATTTTTTTTCTCTTTTAATGTCTGTGTTGCTTTTAAGATATTTCTATTTTCTGTCCCCCGTTTGCTTGGTCAAGATCTGAAGGAAATGTAGGGCCAAAGCTCTTTTGGCGCTTCTTCTACTGCTGTGACCTACAGGAGTCCATTCACTGTCCAAATTTTGTAGACTTCACCTCCATAACGTCTCCAGAATATGCCCGTTTTTATCCGTTGAGACCACTAAGCAAATTATTCACTCCCTTGTTATCTCTCTCCTTGACTATTGTAACTCCTTCATCATTGATCTACCTAATCACCTACCTCTCTTTGCCAATCAGCCCCCTGGCTTCCCATTGCCCAACAAAATTCAAAACAATAACATACAAAGCCATTTACAACTCTGCCCCAAGCTACATCACCAATCTTCTCTCCAAATATTGCTCAAACAGTCCTCTCCACTCTTCTTCTGCTCTCTAGCTCCCTTGTCTTTTTCCTCTTATGCTTGTCTCCAGGACTTCTTCAGAGCCTCCCCCATCCTCTGGAACTCCCTACCCCAATCTCTCCAGCTATCGCCTGCTCTAGCCACTTTTAGGCGGTCCCTGAAAATCTCTCTGTTCAAGGAAGCCTATCCTGCCTTCAGCTAATAACCAAATCTTCTGTTTCTCCCATCAGTTAATCCCCCACAGTTATTACCGTTTTGTTCCACCAGCCCCTCCCTATTAGATTGTAAGGTCCCTGGAGCAGGGCCCTACTAACCCTCTTGTATTGTATTATTGCTGTATTGTCTCCCTTTATATTGTAAAGCACTGAGCAAACTGTTGGCGCTATATAAATCCTGTATATTAATAACTGAATTTCTGTGACCCAGATTCAGCACATTGTAAGCTAAAGCCCCCTGTCAGTTGCCATCACTCAGCCGATTCGGAGTCTGAAGGGATCCGTGTTTCCCCTCTGTGTGATTATTTCTCTTTACTTTTGGTTCCTGTGGAACCCTGTGTAACTGATACAAGAAGTGAAGTTAAATCTCCCGTTTGGGGGACTAACTCCCTTTTGGAGCCTAACTACAGGTTATTAGCAACCCTTAACCTTCCAGGCATGGAACAAATAACTGCTCCAAATGCCTATTTTTCTTCAGACCGCAGTCATTTGAATATGACGCAACCAGCACAATCCTTCTCTCTTCTATTTTCTTCTTATTTCGAGAGATTTAATCTTTTTCTTTTCAGTGACTCCATATGTGACAGGGAGTCACAGTGACAGGAGCTGAGAGGAATTCACTTCAGTGGGGTTACTGGCAGTAAATTGGACAGAAGGCTAAAAAAGTTTGATACCTGCCTCTGTTTTTGGTGTTTAACCCATAAAGGTATTAAATGTATTCTATGATTAAAATAGCAAAAACCCCAATTTTTTTTTTTTTAATTTTTACAAAGCATTTTGTCTTTTTTTTTTTTTTCTTTAAATCTTATATTTTTGCTCCATAATGTTTATACATTTTCAAAGACTTTTGCTCATTAACATAGGAATGAGGTGCACATCTGGACGCGCATCTATCCATGGGTACAAGTAAAGGTTCAGATGTGAGGTTACCTGAATTGCCTTTCTTTGATATGCACAGGTGGAGGTATGCAAACACCTGTCACTTCTGGGTCCAGAAATTTGCTCTTCCTTTTATTTCCCCTCTTTCTCCTCCCAAGGTGTACAGCTCTCTGCCCTTGTGTCTATGAGCCCGTAGGCCCCATTCACATCTCGCGAGTTGGGATCATAGGCCCAAATGCTGCGAATCTGCTTCAAATCCAAATCGTGGCAATGGCAGCACAAAGTGCCGTGTTCGTTTGGGTGCAGTAATCTTTCAATGGCACCACAAATGCAATGCAATTCTGCCATGATTGTCGCATGACAGAATTGCACAGCAATTGCAGCAAACTGCTCCTTTATAAATTGTGTGAAGATTGTTGCTTGAAAAGGAGCAGGAACTTCTTTTTGGGCAATAAAGTACAAAAGGCAGCCTATTCAAGTGAATAGGCTGCCCTCTGCAGCAGGCAGAATCATATGAAAATTGCAATCTCACAATTTGCATGGCGGAATGCTAATTCCGAGTACACGATATGTGCATGGGGCCTTAATGTATAAAATATTGCGACTGTGCCACTCTGCACCCAGAAATATTTCAATTCAGCATAATGTCGGTGTGCGTTTTTATCTGTGTATTTTATATATACAAAGTATAAATACAGTATATTGCTTTTTTCATGTCTCCTTGACTTCTGATTGGAATTTCTCTAGGACATGCTTATTGCTTTTGTTGTTTTACATATGACTTAATTTATTTTCAATTTTATTTTCTCAATCAGCTCATCAACACAGTTATTACCTTTTTATATCTCTTGACCCCCCTCTCCTAGATTGTAAGCTTTAACGAAGAGGGCTTTCTGATTCCTCCTGTATTAAATTGTATTGTAAATGTACTGTCTTCCCTTATGTTGTAAATCGCTGTGTAAACTGTTGCTATATAAATCCCGTTTAATAATTGGTATACAGGTGTTAAGTAATGTAAACATGATCTTCTGGTTTCTTCAAAATTCAAGGAATTCTCATTTTTCTTGAATTAGACCATTGCTCTAGTAGTACCACTAAGGACAGGTGTCCCTCCAGATTGTTTTCCATCAACAGCTGCTCTGGTCTGTGTTGGGGGTACTTTGCATATTGATTTTTTAGTTGTTCATTGCCCTTGGGGGATGGGTGATTTAGGCAGCTCCTAGTTTGACAGCTATTTATCAGGTTTGCTGTAAGCTGTCTGGAGGTCAGGCATAAAGTTGAAATTGGCCACTGACCATAAAGTCCAGCTGCATGACAGGTTGTGAAAGCAAACTTTTGTTTTTACAAGGAATTGGGGTAATTCACTTGACTGTTTTTAACTGGGTCAATTAAAAAAAATATAATTGTTATACAGAATTTTATATAGCGCCAACAGTTTTCGCAGTGCTTAACAAAATGAAGGTAGGCATAACAGTTACAGTGCAATTTGGTACAAGAGGAAACAGAGGGCCCTGCTCGTTAGAGTTTACAATCTAGGAATTATCAATATGTTTCATTCACATATGTATCAGTTGGGTGAGCATTTTTTAATGAAATACTTGTATACGCTCAGAATACATCCACGATAGTGCTTTTTTTATTGTGGCTTTTCTTTTTTTTTTTTATTATTCTTTGTGAAATTAACATACCAAAAAAGAGAACCAGGAGAAAAATTTACCAGAATACAGAGAAAACTGGTATAAACATCTAGACCAAGCTTGAAATAGTCACACAGAATCTTTAGGGGTTCATTAAGTTTGTATGTGAGAATAAGGTATCATGGGCAAATGAAACCGCACAGAAATAACAACAGGACCAGAACAAATCGTTGGGTGATCATTTAAATAACATCCTAAGAAAAGGACGAGTATGCTAAAGCAAAAAGAGCACGGACCGACTGTATAGTTACAAATATATGAAAAGTAACGTAGAAAATATCAAATCGACAGAGCAAAAACCATGCCAATATTGAAAAGACATAGTAAAATGGGGTGGAAAAAATTAAAGGGGGGGGGACCCCACAGTAGGGTACTGTAGAGGCTGGAACAAATAGGAGAAAAGAGAAGTAAAGTAGAACAGCGTAGAAAGAGTTAAGTGAAAAAGGTGAAAGGAGAGGTGCGATATAGGGGAAACAGAACAGGAGCCCTAGGGAGTTGCATGCAAACACACTCCCACCCCCCCCTTTTCCCGGGGTGAAAAATCAAGGCAGGTAAAGGCAAGACACTCAGTGGAAGTGAGTGAATTTGGTCAGGTATGCATCTGTAAATACAAAGTATTGCCAAGGGCGCCAGGTGTCCCAAAATATCTCCTCCTTATTATACTGGGTGGCTGTGAGATCCTCCATGTCCCTAAGCTCGTTCACCTTTTGAGAACCACAATGAAAGGGTAAGTCATTGGTTGTGTTTCCACCGTATAGGGATACAAGCCCTGGCCGCGTTATACAGCTGAATAGTGAAAAAAGCCTTATATTTTTTGATGGATCTCCCCGAAAGATGCAACAGGCAGCCCGCCAGGTCATCACGCAGGTCCACATCAGTAAGTTGTTTGATCATGTCCGTAACCCCTCGCCAAAAGGGCTGAAGCCTTGGACACTGCCAGAAGACATGGATGAGAGTGCCACCATCGGCTCCACAACGCCAACACACATCAGGAAACTGCAACGAAATACAGTGAAATTTAGATGGCATCCAGCACCAACGCGTGAGAAGCTTATAACTGGTTTCCTGTACTTTGGTGGCCAAAGAAGATTTATGGGCAAAGTGTAAGATCTTTTTCTGTTGTGACGCAGCAAAGAAGACTCCCATTTAGATAGGAAAGAAGGCACAAAATCTGGTTCTGGGTGGATAAGAGAAAAGTAGATGGTGGAGAGGCTATAGTGAATTGGTTCTCCCTTGTGACATAGAAGCTTTAAAAGCAGTCAATTTTCGAGAAATACCTGGAAAAGAGAATGCAAGTAGGAGTGGAGCTGAATACCTCTCCAGCAAATCAATGGGGGATTCACCAGTCGAGTAAAATAATTGGCAAGGAGGACCCCGGTGGGAAGTGAGAGAGTCCACTAAGTGGGAGTAGCCAGTAGTTGAGACGAGCAAATTGAGGGCCCTCTTATTCTGGAAGAAGTCAGGGTTTTCCTGAATGGGAACCAGAGGAGAAGGCGCCGGAGAGATAGACGTGTTGCGAAATGCTTCTCGACTAAGTACAAGAGTGGTACCAAGAGTTGGGTGTGCAACTAGGTCGGGAGGTAAGGGGCAACGCAGCTACAACTAGCTCAGGGCCATGCCCCCAGAATCCTCCAGCTCCATGGCCACTCAGTGCTTGGCAGCTGCATGGCACTGCCAGTCAGCCAGGCGTGCGAGGTGAGCAGCTCTATAATAGGAGCGAATATCCGGCGGACCCACACCTCCACGTCTTGGGCAGGGTCAGAACATGGAAAGCCAAACGTGCCCCCCCCATGTGACCAAATATAAGTGCAGACTAAAGCATTGACCTTCTGAAAGAATGACATGGGAAGCTTGATGGGGAGCGCTTGTACTAACTATAATATAAGGGGCAGCACTGTCATCTTGAGTGCACTACATCGACCAAACCATGTCAGCGTAAGGGATTGCCATCAGAGAAGGTCTTGTTTAAGATTAAGCAAAGGGATGAAGTTTGCCTCATAAAGGCGAGCAGGATCCGGCGTAATATCAGTACCCATGTACCTGATCGAGTCTGTGGCCCAACGGAAAGACAAAGGGCGAAGGTGAATAAGGACCGTGGACTCGATGGAAATGTTTAGTGTTGAGGACTTTGTGAGGTTGATTTTGAAGTAGCAGAGGCTACCATAATCCTGAAGTGCCTGCAAAAGAGTAGGCAATAAGATAGAGGGTCAGTAAGAAAAAAGATAAAATCTTCTGCAATTGTGGCCATTTTGTTCCCCAGATGGTTTATGGAAACCCAAGATATTACTATGTGCTTGGATCGTACATAGAAAGGGCTCCAGTGTCAAAATAAAAATCAAAGGGGATAGAGGGGCATCTCTGATGTGTTCCATTGTTGATTAGGAAGAAAGGCAGACCTAGTTTCACTAACTTTGACAGATGCTGAAGGTTGAGAGTATAAGGAGATGATCCAGCGAAACATAGATGTACCAATGTGAGTCAAAGTTGCGTGCATGAACTGCCAGTTGATCCAGTTGAACGCCTTCTTGGGGTCAGTGGAAAGTAAAATAAGTGGGGTTGTAGCGGTTCTAGCAGCATAAATCATGTTAAGGACATGAAGGGTCTTGTCTCCTGGTTTCCGAAGCGGAACAAAGCCCACCTGGTCCCTGTGGATGAGATTAGGGATGTGGGGCAACAGCCTTTCGGCCAAGATTTTTGCAAACATTTTCAAGTCAGTATTTAAAAGTGCGATAGGGCGGTAGCTACTGCACTGTGATGGGTCTTTGTATTCCTTCAGTATCAGGGAGATGTAAGCCCTGACTGCATCTGGAGGTATAGGTTGTCCCTTTAGCAATGGAGTTATATGCTGCCACAATATGGGAGGAAAGGAGGTCAAAGAAGGTCTTATAATACAAGGCTGTCAGGCCATCTGGAGCTTTCTTAAGTTTAGAGAGGGAAAGCGCCACCTCCAATACCTCTACTGAGATAGGGGCTTCCAATTCCTGACAAATGGAAGGGGAAAGAGTGGGCATACCATGCACCTTCTGGAGAAATGTTATACAGTTTCTGGAAAAATGTAAAAAAATTCCTTGGCCATAGAATCCAAGGTGAAAAGCTTCTGTCCTGTGGCCGACTTAATATGAGATATATGGGCACGAGGGTGACTGCCTCAAAGAACCCGGGCAAGAAGAGTACCTGGCTTGTTGGAATACCCATACATAGTGCGGTGGGACCAAGCCAGCTTTTGCTTAACCTTGTGAAAGAGAAGACAATTTCAATTCCTCCCTGATCATCAAAATATCCTGATAGGTCGCCCTGGCAATACTGGCCTTGTGGTCACCTTCCAGCCGTCAGTCGGGCCAATAGAATGTCTGTCTGGGAGGAACATTGTTTTTTAAGTTTAGCTGTAATCTCCATCAGAGTACCCCTGAGAACAGGTTTCCCAAAGAATGTAGGGGTTGGCTACCGAGTTGGCGTTTAGGGAGAAGTACTCTGATAGTGTTCCAGGGTCACCTTAATCTCCGGGGGCTTAAGCAGGGCTTCATTCAGACGCCAAAAAGGGGGACTACGTAAATTAGGCCCTATCTGCAATTCAAGGAATGCAGGGGCATGGTCCAAGAAGGTAATGTTACCAATACGTGTCGGCTGAACTCTGTTGGACAAAAAGGTAGTCTAGACGAGAGTACATTTGGACTGCAGAGCAGTAAGAATAGTCCTTCACATTGGGATGGGATATGCGCTAGGGGTTGACCAGATGAAGCAGATGAGTTTGGCTATTAATTGTTTAAGGCAGGAAAAAGAGAGATGATAGGAGATCCTGGAGACATCCAGGAGTGATTCCAGCACGAAGTTAAGATCGCCACCAAAAATCAAAGAGCACTCCACAAAGTCTAGCAGCACCGAGAGCAACACCCTCAAGGAGGGTAGGTGGTTCACATTTAGGGAAGTAGACATTAGCAAACGTCACTGTAAAGTGCCCAGTCTTACCCTTGACAAGCGGGCGGCCCAGCTGGTCCTGTCGCATCGCAGAGAGAGACCAAGGGACCGTTTTGGCTAGAAGAGTACTATCCACTTTTGATTTGGAAATGGGAGACTGGCTTTGGTATACCATCCAGAAGTCTCAGTTAAAGAGCCTAGGGACATGGTTAACCTGAAAATGGGTTTCCTGTATAAACATCACCTGTGTGTTGCTCCCCCCAAGTCCAGGAGAAGTCTGGATCGCTTCTCCAGGACACTCAGGCTCCGGACATTGAAAGAAGCAATTTGTACCCATCATATACGGAGTGCCTGAATGGGCAGGCTAGAAGGAAGAGAGAGGGAACATCCCGGGAGGGGGGAGCAGAGAAAGAAATGAAAATTAGATCAGAAGGGAAAGGGTAGTCAGGCATCAGCAAGAGAAATGGAGGGAATGGTAGAGGAGAAAGGGGGGAATGGTAGGGAGAGAAAAAGAGGGGGAGAACAGGGGATGGTGTGGACGGGATAGGGATGGTATAAAATTAATGAAAGATGACGTAAACAGGCAAAAATTAAAAGATGGGTGTAGTGAGGGGTTTCCTGAGAGTAAAAAGATGGATAAAGGCTGTGTAGGAAGCATCAGGGGAAGGAGCAAGGCGGGGGAGCTGCAGGGCGAGAAAATAGGAGTAGCAGAATAATAGTGATTACCACCGACACTCCTTTTGGGGTTCACAGAAGTACACCCTCTAGGGTAGGCCTTATAGGAGAGGGGGGGGGGGGGGAGTAGATAAACTAGAGAGCGTGAGAAAAAAGATTCTTGTGACAGTCTGTCCAGTTAATTCGCTGAAATCAAACTGCAACTTTGTCAAACTGAAATAAAAGAAACAAAAATACAACATAGAAAAATAAGATACCCCACAACCGTGTCACCAATAGGAAAGGAAGAACATTTGCGTGGCAGCAAGAGGTGTCTGGCCGGAGAGTTTACCCCCCCCCCAACACGAGCACTGGAAGGTGAAACAAAGTCGAGCATGATCTAAGGGATCGTAGCCAATGAGACTCTCCAACAACAACAATAAGCCAGTCTAATAAAGCATCCGAATCCAACTTAATAAAAATAAATGAACAATAACAGCCAGTGTAACAATAACAGCCATATGTAGTCATGTAAGGCACTGCATGATAGACAGAGGCAAAACGGAGCCTGGTCCAAACGTGGACCGAGCCCCAGGCAACTAACTGCCGAAGTGAGTTATGGTCTCTGTATAAGGAGGGCAGGAATATCCTAAGGCTAAAGGGCTGGATACCAGCCACATTCACAGAATAAAGACAGGTAGGTCCACACTCAATCAGGACCAGAGAGTAGAATTCACATGGAGAAGTCCCCGGAGGCCCCGAGGCCGCAGGTGTCCTTGTCAATCCTCCACCATGGACGGGGAGCGTCTGGATGGTTCTCGGCTCAGAGCTCTGGAATGGATTCGGCGCATCCTTTTGCGGGCGTGCAGGTGGTGGACTAGAGAATGAGGCTCGAAGAAGCAAATCCAGCCAATTTGGAACTTCCACTGCAAGCTGTTCCAAGAAGTCGAATAATGCTGGCAGTTGGTCAGGAGACTGTAGAAAGTAGGATGCTCCTTGTTCAGCCACAATTAGGTGAAAGGGTTGACTCCAGCTGTAAGTGGCACCTGACTCCTGGATGATGTCGAGAAGTGAATGCAGCATACCCCTCATTTGACATGTCAAGCGAGATACATCAGGGTATATACGAACCGCTGCACTGTCAGTCTACCGAGCCTTTTGACCAGGCTTGTCTTTGGATCTCCTTTAATAGCAAAGAATTATACCCGGCACAGTACATCTCTTGGCAGGGCAGTAGAAGTGTTGTTCCCACACGATGAATCCGATCGAGCTCCAATTCTTCAGTGGGGGTCTGCCCAACAACTGATTAAGGATAACAGTCACTGTTGGGAAGAGGTTTTATGCCTGGTGTGGCCTCCGGTATGCCCCGCAACCTCAGATTATTCCTCCTGCTCTGGTTCTCTTCATCATCAATATGCAATTGAACATCAATAAGCTGGCTACGATGGTTTGATTGGGCCTGTTCCAATGCCGAGAGGCGAGTCTGTGTCAGTGGAGGTAGACTCCAGAATGGTCACTCTCTTCCACTGAATCCAATTTATTGACGGAGGTCATGGCTCTTGAGAGAGAGAGTTAGCATTGACCATAGAGGTTGCCATAGCCTGCATATCCTGTTTGGACGGCAGGTCAGCGGTCATTCCCTGGAGGTCACCATCATGGTGTAAGGAGGGACTGGGGTCCCCAGAGGAATCCATACAGGGCAGTATAGGCATAGAGATAGGAGAGTCCTGGCGGGCAGCTGTGGAAAGTAGCTGTGCAGCAGCCGCTTTCCTAGAAGAGGAGGATGCGGCCTGTCTGGATTTTGTCAGCACCATCTTGGGCAGAAAGGTGGGGGCCGGAGACCCCACTGAGTTGCCGCAGGAAATAGTGTGTGATCTGGTTGTGGGGTCCTCCGTGCGCTGACGGATGTTTCTTATCACCAGGCATGTGTTGCAGCTGTCAGAGCGGGCTAGACTGTGTGTCTGGGCAGCGATCCCTGCAGAGCTCGCCTAGAAGCCTGTTCAGGCTGCCATGTCCCTCTATTGTGGCTTTTTAAAAGCCCTTTACATGGGAAATTGTTAGTGTGTGTGTTTGGTTTTTATTTTCCTTTTTTTTTTTTCCTCCTTTTTCATATTCTAAATATTCAGTGTCTCGTATACCTAAAAACTGCTCCCCCCCCCCCCCCCTTTTTTCCCCCTTTTTTTTTCATTGGGTTTCTTTCCTTTTTTTGTTTCTAGCAATATTTTATTTTGTGTTCTCTGCCTATGGTGCATGTACAGCACTGTCTCTACTCCTGGCTCAGTCCAAGCATCTGTAAGATGTCAAGAATGAAGCCAGTGCTGGAATTATGTAATTTCATGCACAGGAGTTAATGGCTGTCCAAAGGTGGTCCTGGAAAACACAGGACCTGGAAAAAATACTGTGGCCATGAACAGGTCTTTGAGGGGCATTATGGATGTTGCATGGCTAAAGGAGAGCATCTTGCTGTTGCACATTATAGCAAGAGTCTAACCCCTCCCACACCTGTAGTCGGTAATGTTCACCTTTTAAAGCTGAAGTGTTGGCAAAAATTTTATTGGGGCATTAGTTGGGTGCCTTTTTAATATGTGCATCAATGTTGGCTGCTGCGTGTTTTTTTTTGGTTTTTTTTTTTCCTTGAAAAATGTTTTTTATATGCAGCCTCTGAATGTAATGTCACTGCTGAAGTTCTGGTGGTGAAGCTGACTTTTGCTCCTGGAGCACAGCAATTGCACTGACTGCACACCTCCTCCCCAGAAAAATATTTTGTATGCTTTTCAGAGAATAAAAAGTGTTTTGTGATCATAGGAGGGTGGAACATGAAGTTCATTTGCCCCTTGTCCATTCCTATGGCACCCTGAAGACCCCCACCGTGGTGGGTGGAGTTTGTCTTTCCAGGAACCTGCAGCAAGGATAAGACCAGGGTTTCCCTGTCTTTTACAATGTGGGATGTTGGACGCCTACCTGTGTAACTGTCTCTACTACACTGGTGATAAGTAAAAATATGTTTACTTTTTAAAATTTTTCCCTCAGCCTTGCTGCTTGGTTGGTGACATAAGTGCTTTTTACCTTCTGGTTGACGTGCTCCCGTCTGCCATTTCCACCAAGATCGAACGTCTGCTGATCTTTTGATTGCCTGCTGTTCCAGAAACATAACCACGGGACACTGGTCAGTGCCTGCGTTATTGTGGCTCACTTCTGGGCATGCTAAGGCCCTGTTCACACTTGTGAATGAGGCTATTTGCAATTACACATTGGAAACGTTTGTGCCCAGAGCAGCTCATCCACAGGTAATCCCTGCCTGAGCTATTGCAAACAGCCACAAATAGCTGTGGGTACTGTTAGACTCCCGTTGCTTTCTGTGGGGATTCCTGCCTTCCCCTATTCACACAGATCCCCTCTGAGCCTCCTGTTGATAATTGCAATTGGCCCCATTCATAAGTTTGAATGGGGTTTGATAACCTCTCATTGCACATCCATTTCTCGAGCACCCTACAGGGACCTCCTTCCTTAGCAGCGGCAGAGACCAGGCGCAGAGTAGCTGAAAGGGCCTAACAGCACTCAAACTACAGATAGCACTGAGAAAACTAGCAAAACACTAAGGGTGATATGTGTTCTCCTGCAGTGGAGCAAGGTCCTACACTAACACAGCTCCCTTTCTCTAATTCTAGCTCCTTTGCCTTCTAGAACTTTTGGTCTTCACGGCCTAAAAGCACTTTTCTTCCTCTCCCTGACCTGAATCTATTTAGAAGGAAGGTGAGCTGGATGCAGAAGATGATTCTGCAGATGAATTTTCACCTCCTGCATTTTTGAGTGACAATCTAAATCTGACTACAGTTTTCGAAATTTGGCCCATTCTGTTTGGATTAACGTGTTGCTGTAAATGCACCACCAAAGTTGGTGCACGGATGGTGCTTTGTCCACGTAAAATGTCCTGATGGGAGAGTCTCTTCCATCTAGCTCAGCAAACCTTTGCTGAGTTATACCCTATGAAAAAGGAATTTAATAAAGTCTTAAGTGGTTAAAAACAGACATGGCAGAATCCACTAAGGACTGGCTGCCTACAACGTGTGGCAGACTGGAGGCCAGTTCAGGCACAGCAACTTACCCGTACATCGCTGGCCTCTGCATGCCCATGCATGCGCGCCCCCACCCGCCGACTCCTGCTGTGATTGTACATAGCGGGAGTTTGTCAGCAGGTCCCGCCCAATAATTCATGGCCGAGACCTACTGATCGGATGTGTCCAGTCACAGCCTAGAGCATGTGCTGATAATCAACACAGGGCTCTACAGGGGGAATGATCTTTGTTACTTCTCCCTACAAAGCAAGGAGAAGTAAGAAATATTTTTTTAGTAAAAAGCAGCACATAGTCAACCCATTAACACTTGTTAGGCACACACTTAACCCCTTGATTACCCTGAGATGTTAACTCTCATCCCAGTCAGTGTCATTAATACAGTGACAGTATTATCACTGTATATTAGTGTCTGTGTCACTAAGTTCTCTCCCAGTGTCAATTTTAGTGTCAGATTGCCTGCTGCACTATCACAGTCTCACTATAGGTCGCAGATCAACACCAATAGTAGTATAAATAAAAATTCCAGTATATACACCATAGTTTGGAAACATTAACTTTCACGCAAACCAATCAACATACACTTTATCGGGATTTTTTTTTCATTTTTTTTTCCCCCAAAGGCACGTAGCAGAATACATTTTGGCCTAGCTATCTAAAAGATTTAGAGAATTGTTGTTTTTTTTTTTTTTTCAAAATTGACAGTCTTACTTTTATGTAAAAAAAAACAACAAAAAAACCCAGTGGTGATCAAATACCACCAAGAGAGCTGTATTTGTGTGGGTAAAAAAAATGAATATAAATTTGTTTGGGTACAGCATTGGATGACCGTTCAGTTACCAGTTAAAGTAGCACATTGCTAGATGGCAAAAAATGGCCTGGTATCGAAGGGGCAAAAAATGGCCTGGTATCGAAGGGGAAAAAACCTTCTGGAACTGAAGTGGTTAAATCGCTCCCTATTTTGTTGAACATGTTCCTCCTTTTGCACTGAAGTTCATTTAACATGTTTTCCTATGGGACATCATCTAGTTCTTATCCATGTTTTTTTGAGCTGTTGCATTTTTGCAAAGGTTCAGGGACTTTTTTTTTTTTAAATGCAAAAAAAAGCAGCATTTTTGCAGCAATAGAGTTCAACGGAGAAGCTGAGATCTTTGCCGTGTTTTTATTCTGCCCTGAAACAACAAAACACAAAAAAACACTGCAAAACGGACAAAAAGCACAATACGTTCACACCAGTGTTAAGAGACATCCGTTTTTGTGCACGTGTTCTGCAGGGGCACAACAGAATTAATTGTTCTCTATGTGCCCTGTTCACACCACAACACTAGTATCGCATGCAGATTTTTTTTTTCTGCTCAGGAATCTGCACTGTGTATAAAACTCATTGAAACTCTCATGAAAACTAATGTAAACTCATTTCTCTGTAGGTGAAATGTGTGCGGTTTTCCTATCAGTTTTTATGCACATATTGTGTGAACCAGCCTTCAAGGAGTCTGTTGATAGGTGGCTTGAAACTCTATTTAAGGATACCTTTTGTCTTTGCCCTGCAACCAGCCTTTGCAGCTTTGTCCGTTTGTCAAACTGCTGCTAACTGGATTGGGCAAGTGAATAGAGAACACAAACCTGTATGGGACCTTGTTCTGCTGTAACAATTTCAGCTCATGCCTTTTGTTGCTGCTGTTTTGTGTTGATGCTATAGAGAATGTCCTTCGCTCTAGGATGATACTGTTCAGAACTGAACAGAATTTTGTGATTATAGGCTTGTTATGCTGGGGCTTCTTGCAAAAGGTATTTTACTCTAGCATTTCAATGGGTAAAGCCTATTTGGTGAATCCTTTTAGGGCTCGTTCACATCATAGTGCACAGATGTCCAGTTTTTTTTCTGCATGCCTTCTGCAAAGGCACAACAAAATCTATTGTTCTGTATGTGCCCTGTTCACACCACAACATTAGTAATCGTGCAGATTTTTTTCTGAGCAGGAATCTGCAACATGTATAAAACTCAGTGACGCATGCATGAAAACTGTTGTAAACTGATGTCTCTGCCAGTGCCATCTCAGTGTTTTACCTGAAAAGACCAACCTAAGCCTATTACTCAGGCTACTACCTCTTCCAACTTAGAGGTCCTTTTGCTCCACCCAGGCAGGTTCATCCTATTGTTTCCAGCCTTGGACCCCAAGCCTGCCCAGAAGCCATTCTCATAGTGAAGCGGCACCCCCACTCTCTGAGTGAGGGGGGGGATGTCTGACAGTTGCGCCTGTCTGGATCTGAGACGTCCAGGATTTCTGACCAATCTGCCATTACCAAGGGGGCTACAAAATAAAATTTCTATCTATGCCCTCTCCTTGATTTCTGCCCTTCAAGCTGCCAACTTTACCTCAATAACCAGCAGATTTGTGGGCCACCTTCAGTCAACTTCAGAGAAGTTCAAAGGGTTTTACTCAAATCTGTTAATAGCGGGGTGGATAAAAATCAATGATTTTTTTTAAAAAAATTAAAAAAATCTGATTTTTTTTTAATTTAAATCGGATATTTTTAAATAAAATGCTTTTTGAGGAAAATATATTACCATCCAAAGGTTATTCCATCATGAAATAAAGATTAGTTTAATTATGTAGAATAAGGCGGTATATGTTTAATTTTTTTGGTAAATAAATTCCATTAATCCATTCATAATGTCATGCTCTTCCAGAGGTTTTTGTAAGATTATTGGGCAGTTTCTCTGCCTACAAGATATTATCACAGATGCTTGCTTTACTTTTGCAGTTCTCAAAACTGAATTTGACTCAGCGGAGATCACATGCCTCTTCTTCACAGCAAAAATGTTATAACATGAACAGAGTGAAGAAAAAGACCTTAATCCTAACTTCTATAAACCTATGAATACAGAATCAACCCCTTCAGTGCTAAATTTCAAGAAGTTCAGTGAATAAAATAGTAACAATATTTTGCTGATTGTTTGGAGTGGAATAGATCTGCACAAGAAGAAAGTGAAACTAAGTGTGAGGAGGAAGGGGCTGACAGGCTAAGTTTCTTAAAATATATAGATTTTGTTTAGCCAAATTAGTTAACAAACATGGATGTTTAAGCAAATCACATATGCTGTAATGTTATTGTTTCAGTTGAATAAATCTATTTAAATTGTTATTATTAAGGTAATGATTATTTTTCTCCTTCCTAAGTATAACAGAAAAGTTGTCCAAATATGAATGATTAACCTATTAAACTGGGGATAAAAAAACTAATATGAAAAGTTGTTATTCTAAAAATCTTCATCTACTTGTATATTAAAGTTATACCAGCAAGAATTAGTCTTTATGTAGAAAACTAGGATTTAAATCAAGCCTTACTGACTAGTGATTTAAATCGTGATTTAAATCAAATCCACCCTGGTTAATAGTCCCAAAACTGAATGGTAGCATTTGCCCCATTTTTGACCAGTTATCACTAAACTGTTATCTGCATGTTCAGGGATCCTTGAACATCAAAGATGCCGGTCTTTACATTCCCATCCTTGCCACACACCAGTGCTTTCTATACCTTTAAATTTTCATGACCTCAACTCCTGTAATTCAAAAGATAACCGCATCTGCTCTGCCAAGGAGGAGGTGTAACAGCAGTACTTACATCATATACTCTCCTCTCTCTGCAGTAAAAGGAAACTACAGTTCCCATCAACCACAGGGGAATGTAGTGAATGTGGGCGGGTACGCTAGGCCTGTACATGTTGAGAGTCTCGGGCTGCCCATCAGCGAAAGACTAGAGAAAGGGATGTCCCAAGACCAGTGGCTAGGGGAATAGGAGGCATAGCAGCCACCAATCGTACCAACAAGAAACCAAAGAGAATTAAAGTGTTACTAAACCCACAACAGTAAAAATCAGTCTGTATATGCAGTAAAGCATGCTTGTTATACTCACTGTGAAACCTAAGGGGCTAAACCTCAGCATTGTGTAAAAAGGCTGTTTGAGCCTTTCTTCTCTGCCCCTCCTCTTGACCACCTGATACAGACTGAATCCATAGTCACATGCTCAGTTTGGTGTGTATTGCTAGAGGATTTTTTTTCTTCTTGGGAGAGTGCATGTGATCAGCACAGGGCAAATCAGGCCGAGGGTCAGGGGTTTCACATCCTCCTAGAGCAGAAAGCAAACTCCTCCTCCTACAAGCTTTAACCAGTGCTCTGCTGAAGTCACAAGTGTGCTCTAACTGCTGATGATGAGAAAAGGTATTTAGCAGTTTATATTTACTAAAATAATTGCATTTCCATGTTGTGTGTACTGTGGGAGATCAGATATAGTGAATGCAGGGCCCTGGGTTTAGTTTCACTTGCCCTCCAGAGGATTTACCCCCCTTCCTGACCAGGCCATTTTTTTGCATTTACTGTGCTGCGTTACTTTAACTGTCAATTGCGAGGTCATGCAACGCTGCACCCAAATTAAATTTACATCCTTTTTTTTTGCCCATGAATAGAGCTTTCTTTCGGTGGTGTTTGATTGCCTGTTTGGTTTATTTTGAAAGAAACGATATTTGACTTTTTGCTATTAAACATGTCTAGTAAACAAATTTTAAAAAATCTAATTTAGGGAAAAAGGGGTTCTGCTACATGTCGTTTGCTAAAAAAAAAAAATCCCAATATGTGTAAATTAATTGGTTTATGTGAAAGTTATGGCTGCGTGTGTATATATGTGTGTATGTATATGTGTGTGTGTGTGTGTGTGTGTATATATATATATATATATATATATATATATATATATATATATATATTTGTTTTGTTTTTTTTATATTTTTACTAGTAATATCCGTGACTGCGGCGGGCATTCTGAAACTGGGGGGGAACTGACTTGGTGTCACTGACATCCCCAGTGACATCAATACAGTGATCAGTGCCAATAAAAAGCACTGACGCTGTTCTATTAGCACTGGGCATAAAGGGGTTAACGTGGGGCGATCAAAGGGTTAACTGTGCTGTTTTACATTGTTCTGTGTTTGTGCTTTACTGTAAACACACTGCTTTGCATGGCTGTGCTGTGCACATCCAAAGCAGTGTGCAGGAGCCCACAGGGAGGAGAACGGTTTTGTTTACTAACAGTTATGCGTCCCTCCCCTGTATACTCTGTTTCTCAATGCTTTCTACAAAACCAGAATGTGCAAAATTATATGAGGATGTACTGGGAACGTTCCAGCAAATCTTTTGCCATTGTCCAGTTGCCTGGAGGTAGCAACCTTTAATTCAGTCTAGGACTTACTGTATTGTACTCCAAAGTATGGAATTTACTGGCAAGTCGAAATTTTCATTCTGTTTAAATCCTTGCGTTCAACTTTAAGGCCTCATTCACTCTTGTGACTATGGTTGTAGCGTGAGACAGTGGTAAGAATCTGAGGCTCTCTGTAGCCAAAATGAACACTGTTGCAAATAACTGCAACCACTCAGCCTACACAGCGCCATGACAGGGACATGTTGATGGAGACTGCAGCTGTCCAGGTGTAGTTGGACATCCATTGATGACTTGTGTGTTGGGACAGATTTTCGTCCCTGGATGCAGTCATTATACTTGGTTCACATATATGTGGCTTCCCTGTGGCTGTGATTGCTCATACACATCAGCCTATTTGAATGCACTGACAATGCAGGGAAAAGATCCCTGCACCTTTTTTCATAAAATGTGGTTGCAGGGAAACGTACAAGTCCAATCCCTGTTGTTTCCCTTTTAATGGCAACTAGTCATGAGAGAGATAGCTGATGGCATTTTTTACCTCCTCCTAAGGCCTCATGCTCACAGTGCTTTTTTTCAGCCTGTAAAATCACCTCTATGTAAGCCTGTGTGTCCATGCATACATGGACATTTACAGGCATATTATACAACGGATTGTTTGCAGGCTGAAAACCAAAACCCACCAAGGGTGCGTTCAGGAGAGGAGGTGAAGTGCAGCAAAAAACACAAGGCACACCTAAACGCTAAACTAGTGTGTTTCAATTTTTTTACAGTCAAGGTACCCTTTAAAATTCTTAACAGTCTTGAGGCATCCCATTACAAAATGTCCAAACTAAACTAATAGTTTTACAGAACACTGCAACATCTGCACATGTGGGTCACCCAACGTAAGAGGTCATGTATTCTTTCAAAGCAAATTACACCTTTGGCACACTGATACTGACTAGTATGCTATTGTTTCTCTTCAACCTCCCCTCAGCTAATATGACCCAGTGCTGGCGGCAAGGGACAGACAAGGATTTTGTGCACAAGCCCGATGTCCTTATCTGATTACATCATTGGTTTTGAAGAAAGTTTTTAGAGGTGCACAATGAAAACCTGTGTCTTTGTGGAATTAAAAAAGGCAGGCTTAATCGACCTGTTGGCTTGTATACAATTTTGGGCAATTTTTAGGCATTTTGCCAAGGTGCCCTTCAACATACCTGAAGACATCCCAGGGTGCCTGGGCAACCTAGTTGAAAAAGCCTGCGCTAGACACATTTTAGTTTTTCTTGCATTAATGCTTTCCAATGGCCAGTTTGATTTTCTAGTCAGTGCTATCTATTAACTCTCAAACGCTTGACGCACTTAAACGCCTGTGCAATACACTGCTTTTACTGCATTTTAAACTAGTTTTTCTCCTGCCAGGAGAAAAGACATTCATAGGGGCTGAACAGATGCCCTGTGTGCATTAGGCCTAAAAGGGCTAGTTCTCTGGCTTCAATAGTAACTGGCTAGACCAGAACAAATTTTCAGCCAGAGTTTCTAGTCTGTTTTTTTGTCAGAGGGTTTCCATTTTTTTCTTGTTCTCACTGCTTGAGAACAAGGATTGAAGCCTGAATCCTGATTGGTTGCTCAGAACATTAGATTTGAATTTTAGCTTTATTCTGTGGATTTAACCATGAATCCTTCTTTATGCTTAACCCTTGGTTCACACTGGTGCCGTTTTTGTGGGCCGCAGCACGGCACTGCAGCCCACTCATTTGAATGGGCTACTGTGTCTTGCAAAATGCAGGGACAAGGTTGCTGTTTTTTCCCAGAAAACGCAGCCAGCACTGGGAACTGCACTACAGTTGAGTTGCCAGTGTGGTTTTCCATTACAGATGCCATTTAAGATTAATGGTGCCCGCCCATGGGTCGTGTGTGTGTGTGTGTGTGTGTGTGTGCGCCTGTGGAACGGAAGTGTGGGTCCCGTAGCAGCTTCCATCTGCACTAGTGTGAACCAAGCCTGAAAACACCATAAGATTCCTACCATATGTGCAAACTTGAGATTCCCCAACATTATTGTTAGTGGACAGGATGGGACATAATCTGTTCTTTTCTGTATGTTTAACTATGAATCATAATGTCATATATTTGCAGTTAAAGGGCAGATGTGTTAATTGCAAGTTGTAGATACTATCTGAATACATAAACTGAATTGTTTAGATGATTCATACTGTGATCTGTGTAGTTACTGTTATGTTCTTGTAAATTGAACTGAAGCCAAAACTATGTTTGCGTGTGTTTTGTTGTTTTTCTCACCTTTTCTTTACAAAAAAAAATCCTCAGTATTTACTACAACAGATCGACGCCACACCAAGACTGTAATATCAGTCTCCCAGGTTTCCACACAGTATTCAGGTGCTGGCAGAGATAGAGCATGTCTCTGTCCAAAATATATGGCATGCTGCTACTGCCACACACTGTCTTCAGCTCCAATGTAAGGTAAATGAAAGATGTGTTCCAGCTTAGATCTCAGCCCATCTGTCACTGCCCTCTGACATGTTGCACCCACATTGGCCTTAAGCGTAGAGCTCTATGTTAAAGCGCAGTGTAGGGGTCAGACAAGGAAGACCGATAGGCTTGGGATTTGATCTGAAGCCTGTCTTTAATTTCCCTTATATTACAGTTGAATACAGCTTGCGGTGGTACCTGCATGCCATATTATGAATTTCTAGCCATTTGTTTCCGTAATGGTGTTCATTTTCTCACTTTTGTTCTTGTGGCAGGTGATCATCAGGGCATGCACAGATCTCCCCAGAATCAACATACAAAGCATGAAATGCTATTTTTTTTTTTCTTTGAAAAAACAAACATTTTATTGTCAGGATTTTACTGCTGTCATCGCAGGTGATTTTCCAAGACCACTTGCCGTTTGTTGCATATAGTCACCTGGGAAATGAGGGAAAATCTCTGTGAAATAAAGATATACACGGATATGCTGAAATTACATTTTAAAGAACTATTCCAAAGAAGACTACGTACACTATATTGCCAAATGTATTGGGACACCTCTCCAACCACCTCATTGGATTCAGGTGTTCGAGTCACCTCCATGGCCACAGTAGGTATAAAATTAGGCAGCTAGGCTTGTAGACTGCTACAAATATTTTGTGAAAGAATGGGTCCCTCTCAGGAGCTCAGTGAATTCAAGCGTGGTATCGTGATAGGTTGCCACCTGTGCAAAAAGTCCATCCGTGAAATTTCCTTGCTACTAAATATTCCACAGTCAACTGTTAGTGGTATTATAGCAAAGTGGAAGCAACTGCGAACAGTAACTTGGCCACAAAGTGGTAGGCCACGTAAAATGACAGTGGGGTCAGCACATGCTGAAGAGCACAGTGTGCAGAAGGCGCAAACTGTCTGCAGAGTCAGTAGCTGAAGACCTCCAAACTTCATTTGGCCTTCAGATTAGCACAACCGTGCGCAGAGAGCTTCGTGGAACGGGTTTCCATGGCCGAGCAGCTGCAGCCAAGCCTTACATCACCAAGTGCAATGCAAAGCATCGGATGTAGTGGTGGAAAGCACGCCATCACTGGACCCTAGAGCAGTGGAGACTGATTCTCTGGATTGACCAATTGCGCGTCTGTCTGGAAATCCAATGGACTTTTCTGGGTTCAGGAGAACGGTATTTGCCTGACTGCATTGTGCCATGTGTAAAGTTTGATGGAGGGGAATTATGGCGTGGGGTTGTTTTTCAGGGGTTGGGCTTAGCCCCTTAGTTCCAGTGGAACGCTTAAGGCATCAACATACCAAGAGATTTTGGACAATTTCATGGTCCAAACTTTATGGGAACAGTTTGGAGATGGCCCCTTCCTGTTCCAACATAACTGCACAGTGCACAAAGCAAGGTCCATAAAGACATGGATTAGGAAGTTTTGAGGTAAAGGTAAAGGAACTTGACTGGCCTGCACGGAGTCTTGACATGAACCCGATAGAACACCTTTGGGATGAATTAGAGCGGAGACTGCGAGCCAGGCCTTCTCATCCGCAATCAGTGCCTGACCTCACAAATGCGCTTCTGGAAGAATGGTCAAACATTCCCATAGACACACTCCTAAACCTTGTGGACATCCTTCCCAGAAGAGTTGAAGCTGTTATAGCTGCAAAGGGTGGGCAACTCAATACTGAACCCTATGGACTAAGACTGGGATGCCATTAAAGTTCATGTGCTTGTAAAGGCAAGCGTCGCCTAAGGGCCAGCAAAGGGATAAAGAACATTTCAGAGTATAATGTATAATATAAATATAAAATATTACAAACTGTTTTTTAAATGTTCTTTATCGCTTTGCTGACCCTTAGGCGATCCCATTGTTCGCTGGTGGGTGACTTTTTTTTAAGGGTTCTTGGGGAAACTCTTACTCTCCCCCCCTCTTCTACCCTAGGAGGGGTATGGGATATGGTGACATATGGCCACACTGGTTCCAATAACCATTTCTTATTTTGATGGTGCTGTGAATATCCTAATATTTTAGCTGTATTGGTACTATGTGAGAAAAGGTGTTTTTCTTGATTTTTTTTTATTTTGTAGAATTTAAAAAATTTATATTTTCAATTTTGTCACAGATCTTACTGCATTGTATGCAGAGTTACCCCTAAAGAAGGAGCTGTGCCTCCGAAACGCGTCGATTTACTCTGTTCAGAGTCTCTGCTTGCATGATATGCTGTACATCAGTTCTTTGTAACAATCGACTGATGTGTAAATCACTGGTAACTTATTACATAATATCTAAAAAGATATTTTTTATTTTTTTTGTTAAACCTTCTTTAAATATTCACTTAAAAATACTAATCCCAGGGGGTGTTTTGTCCTAATTGAATTTCATATTGGGGATGTTGGCAATCATGTGGAAAGCCTCCTATTATTTTCATATATTTTATCCTGCCCCCATATTGTTTAGCAATATGAGGATATTAAGGAGGAGGGGTGTGTTATTATTGTGTATACACCCACATTTGACATAGTCAAGTGGGCTGCACAAATAAGAAAAAGGAGCAAATGAACAGCTAAGAAGGGAGCTGAAACTGGCACATGCTCAGTAGATGTCAACAGCTGGTCTACACAATCTCAAGCTGCAGTGGGGACACAAGTAGGGGAGGGACAGTGAACAGTAGGATCAACCAGGATTTTTGCAGTCTATAGAAAACTAATTCTCTAGTAGATGAATGAGTATGAAAACAATGTAATCTAGTATGTGCTGACCGTTTTAAATGATTTGGGCTTAATGACCCTTTAATCCTTGAGGGGCTTCTTACAAAATAAGCTATGTTCAGATTGCATTATATTTATTTATTGGTCTACTTTTGGAAAATTCAGCGGCTCAAGTTTGAAGTAGAAAGGTAATTTTTAGCTTCTTGAAACTACTAGATGGCTTGAGTAGGATTGTCACTCTATGGTCCTCCTAAAGCAGTAGGCTCGTTATCTCCTTGTATTTTGTGTTGTCAGTTTTAAGTAAAACTATGAGTTTGTCACCAGCCATTGACAAGAATTTAAGGATCAGCTTTCAGGTATGGGAAACTGATTAATGGGTTCTTTATTATTTAGCCACTCCAGATGTGCATGTATTATGCAAATCCTAAACTGGGCGTATGCTGGTTGTGCCTTTCGCAGGCAAAATCCTGCATGAATCCTGTGGTTTGTTTTTTTTTTTTTTTCATTAAATTCATTACGCATGTTGTCACTGTAAAGGATTTCTTTCCACTTGTGCAGTGGTCATCTACTCTGGCCACGTCCAGTTTTCCTACTGGAACCAGTCAGGTGGTCTTAGATCCTACTTAGTCCAGTCAACCCTCTTCAGTTGCTTCTGAAGAAGAGGATAACAGTTTTGTACAGGTTTTGAATTTATTTTTTATTATTATAAAGGATTTATATAGCATCAACAGTTTGCTCAGCGCTTTACAATATACATAGACCATATAATTACAATACAGTTCAATGCAGAAGGAATAGGAGGGCCCTGCTTATGAAGCTTACAATCCAAAGGGAGGGATAGATGGTACAAAAGGTAATTACTGCAGGGGATGATTTGATGGAGGTGACACAAGTACAGCTCAAGGTGAAGGTAGGGTAGACATCCCTGAATAAATGAGTTTTCAAGGATGTCCTCCATAAAATAGAACATCCTGCTGAGTTCCCTGCAAAGCATAAGAAGTATTTGAAGCACCTCCAAAAAAACAGTTTCGCAGTTTCCCTATGGTGACTGAATTAAAAGTTAATTAAGGTATTCAGCGTATGGTGTTGCCCATCTGGTTGATGTGTTTACCAGGCTGAGCAGACATATGACTTTACCATTAGAAGGTTCTCTGTCTTTTAAGGATGTACTCAATCACCACATTAATCTTGATCTTGGAAAGTGAAGTTTCAATTAATAGCAAAGATCTGTAATTGTGGTTAGTCTGACTTCCTGTCGCAGAATAAACATCTGTTGGAGATAAAGAAGGCTGCAGTTCAAATGCCAGAGTCCACTCTCACTCCAGAAAGGTTCACTCATGCAGTCCTGGCTGGGAATTGAGGAAGAACTGGAAAGAGCGAGTCCTCATCCAAGAAATCAGCAAAGAGCTTGCCTTCAGGAAGTCAGGATACTTCCTGGTCTCTTGGTGTTTCTGCAACCCATGCAAGTCTTATGGGTATTGGTTGTACCTCCTCTGACATGTGTACAGCTTTGGTCTCAGATGCTTAGACCTGCTGGACAAGCACTTCAGGACATGTTTGGGAGAACATTCATCGTTCACGTCCTGCCAAAAGCTTAAACCCCCCCCAAAGTAAATCCTCTGGGGAGACCCACAATTTCTGGAATTGGCAGTCTTACAAGCCACTGCACATTGACTCCAAGATTAGCCCCAGCTCCAGGTGATTCCAGCCCTGCTCACATTGGTAACACACCTCTACTGGTTCCCTTACTTATGGTATCCTCCTAGATCTACTTCTGCCTTCATCTCGTATCACTTCCTGTCCGGGACGGCCCAAGGTTTGGTATTCCTGGCGGCTGGTATCACCGCAGGTCATCTTCCTGGTCAATTCTTCCACCATGTCCCACCGGGCTTTGGCATCTTCCACCCAGAGAGCTTGTGAGTCTTATGAATGCATCTTGTGAATTGGTTTTTATGGTATGTGGCTGCTTATGTGACTTTTTTTCATAATAAATTGTGACATTTTATGCATAATGCCTGGCATTCTTTGGACTTTCAGAGTGAAGTGTTCACCCCCAAGTTGTTGCAGGACTAGGTGCTCTTTGTTTTGTGATTATTTATTTATTTATTTTTTGCAGTTTATCTTCTGTCTTTTGTAGAGCAGATTATTTTTCGTCTTTATAGACCGCTCCATTCTTGTCCTGTGTTGTTTTTTTTTTCCTACCCCTTTAATACAGGGGTGTATTATTTAAATTTCTACTCTTCCCTAATGTGTTTTTTTTTTTTTTCTAAAAAGAGATACAAGACCAATGGGGGTTGAAATATGCAACACGAAAACAATTAAAGATAGAAATCTTAGATGCTTTGGGACAAATTATATTTCCATTGGTATAAATTATAAATTACCGCAGGAATCTAGTATCCAAATGCCCTGTGTATGTAAAGTAAGGCCACATATATGGTTATGGGCGGGCCCGTTTTTGTTTTTGAGGTTGGTTAGGTGGGTTTGTTCGAGTGAAGGAGTCCCATAAATACATTTTGGAAGTATTAGTGAGGAGAGTGGTGGTGAAAAGGAGAGTTGGTTTTGCCCACCCCTTTCTTTTTTAAATTGCTTGTTTTTTGACATCCCAATCAGAATTATATGTATTTCAGTGAGGGATCAAGAAAAATAATTTAACAGGGAGTACAACATTTGTTCTTTTTTTTTTTTGGCCTCTTGCACACTGCTGCCTAAAAATTCAGCGTTTATTTTTTTTTTTGCACTGATCTAAATGCAGCTATTGTTTACACAAAGGCAATTAAAAATGCACAGCATATAGACAAGTTAAAGAAAATAAAGAAATCTGAGTTAACTGTCAGTATTTTGTATACAAATGGTGGTCACTCAATAGACTTTTATTTTTTTTTAATGTTTAGTTAAATTTAATTTTGTGTAAAAACAGTCGTTTTAGGCTTCAGTCTTTAAAGTAAAATGTTCTGTATCGGCCCTAATTCATTAGTGCAATGACTGTTATGGGTCTTGGTGCATTTTCCGGAAGCATATCTAGGTTTGTTCAGCTGTGCTTGCAGTCCTTCGCCATCCACTCTTACTAACTAGAATTACTATACTGCTGTTTTTACAGTGTTTGTGTATTCCCAGTGTGGAATTTATACACAAGGTTTATGTTATTAGGAGTGTCTGCTGCCTTGACTTTGCAGACATCTGTTCTTGTCCCAAGGGACCCGAAGTTAGTGTGCAACTTGCAAGGATGCCTGGTGTATGCATACTAGGACAGTAAAGGTCGTTTCTGGAAAACCATCCTATACTTTTAACCTTTTATATGCCACGTGGCTTACTTAATTGCACAAACTTTTAAACTTTTAATATCTGCAGATTGGCATGCTGACTGTATTAGATCTGTCCATTAGTGCGCTGGTTAAAATATTCAGATTTATGTTAATCTAGTTTGCAAACTATGTATATAGAAAGAAAATTGGTGCTCTTATTTAAAGTAGTTATAACACTGTCAAGCAGTCCACTGGCATGTAACAGAATTTCTATGCTTGTTGCAATGACTAAAAAAAACGCTATTAAAAAATGTGTGTGTGTGTGTGTGTATATATGTATGTGTGTATATATGTGTGTGTGTGTGTGTGTGTGTATATATATATATATATATATATATATATATATATATATATATATATATATATATATATATTTATCTATCTCTCTCTCGAACAGATTTAAGAGAGACTTAACGTTTTGGCATTTTGAACAATGTTTACTTATTTGATTGTTTTTTTAACTGATTACAGAGACAATATTAAGGTGAAAAACCACTTTCTATTTCAATGGTTTTTATTAAATTTTAAACAGTATAAACAGAGGCAATAAAACACGCCCACGCAGGGGCTATCAATTGCACAAATAAACAATATGCAAAATAAAAAAAAAGGAAAAACAATGCTCTAATGCCAACAGGGCAAAAGGTACGCCCACGCAGGGGCTATCAATGGCACATAAGTTACAAAACAGTAATGTAACTGGTTATAACAACTAAATGCAGCTGCCCAGTCACACCAAAAACAGAGAGAGAGAGAGAAAAAAGAAAAGAGAGAAAGAAAAGAAAGGAAAAAAAAAGGGGTGGGGGCAAAGAGCAGGGATTCAAGAGCGCCAACACCGAACGCCATTACATCCCCAGACTAGCCGGGGGGAGTGAGGGAAGGGCATATTGCAACCACGGCTCCCATATTTTCAAAAATTTACGTTGGGAGTCGTTGCGGATACTCGACATCTGTTCGTTGAGCATCATAGTGGTCATACGATCCCGCACCCCCTGAAGAGGGACAAACGGACTCTTCCAGGCCTGAGCAATTGTTCTAGTGGCGGATAAAAACAGATAGGAAGCCAACTTCTGCTGGTGAGCTAAGAGGCCCGGTATGGGGCAATGAAGCAAGGCATACCGAGCATCCCGGCGTATGGAGAGATGGAACAAGGTGAAAAGGAGGCCAAATACACGAGACCAAAAACGAAACAGTCTCGGGCATGACCACCAGATATGTAATACATCACCACGATGACCACAACCCCGAAAACATTGATCACTACAGGCAGGGTTAGCCCGGGCCAGCCGAGCCGGAACCCAGTACCAACGAAACAATACCTTATAGGCTGCCTCCAGTGTGGTCGTATTAAATGAGCATTTAGCTATGAGTGACCAGGCCTTATTCCAGTCCTCCGGATCCACAGCCACTCCCAGGTCGCGCTCCCACTGAACAACATATGAAAGAGAAGTATGCGATGAGTGTCTGTTCAGAGCTGCATAAAGAAGGGATAGAAGGCCCGGAGCGCCCGGACGCAGTTGGCAGAGCTGTTCAAAGGCAGATTTCTGGTACGGGAACGCAGAAGTACCCCGCAGCGAGAGCAGCCAGTGTCGCAATTGAAGATATCGAAAAAATTCCGCCGGGGGGATATTCCGGGATTCCCGAAGAGAGTCCCAGGTGGGAAAGGACCGAAAAATCAAAAAGTGTCGCACCTGCGAAAAACCATTAGTCACCCACCAAGAAAACGCCCCTGGGTGATCCAAACCCGGCGGGAAAAGAGGGTTGTTAATAATTGGGAGCAAAGGCAGAAAAGGTGACATCAGACCACCAGAGTAACGCACCGAGTCCCAAACTTGTAGGCCATGAAGTAACATCGGACTCAGTGCCATAGGGCGCAGGGCAGGGGGAAGCCATAGAAGCGTCGATAGTGCGATAGGGGCACAATTAGGTAGTTCCAACAGGACCCAGAGGGGGACGTCAGAAGAGGCGTGCAACATAGACAGCGGGGCAATCTGGCTTGCTTGATAATACTTAGTCACATTAGGCACCCCAAGACCACCCTGAAGTCTATGGGCAAAAAGCGTACTTTTGGATAATCTGGGGTGCTTATCGGCCCAGATAAAACGCATTAACTTTGCCTGAAGCAACCGAAGAAAATGAGGGGGAACCCGAACCGGGAGTGTGCGAAAATAATACAACAATTTCGGCAAGATGGTCATTTTCACCGAATTAACCCGTCCTATCCAAGACAGGTGCGGAAATTGCCAAGAATGCATAAGAGAGGATAGAGAGCTAAGCAATGGATAGTAATTCGCAGCAAACAAGGAGTCATAAGTGGGGGTCAAGCGAATGCCTAAGTATTCAAGAGAAGAGGAAGCCCATTTGTAAGGGAAATGGGATTGTAGGCGCGAAACCAAATCTGAAGCCAAAGTAATATTGAGGGCGACAGTCTTATCCAAGTTGATACGGAGACCCGAAATCAAGGAGAAGCGCTCAAGAACCTGTTGCAAATTAGGAAGCGTCGTCAGGGGGTTAGTAAGAGTCAGGAGGGCATCATCCGCAAAAAGGTTCAGTTTGAATTCCTGTCCCGCGTAAGGAACCCCCGATACATTGCAATCGGTCCGAAGCGCCAAAGCCAACGGCTCAAGCGCCAGGACAAAGAGCGCTGGGGACAGGGGGCAACCCTGTCTCGTCCCTCGCCCAAGAAAAACCACTTTCAAGGAGTAAGGTATTAAGCTTGGCCATACATGGATCGAACTTCAGCCGGTTCAGGACTTTCTGACTTTCTTTTACAAAGAATTTTATTATAGAATAGATAGGAGCAAAGAATCAGTCAAAAACAATTGCATTGACCAACAGGAATAAGACATACAAGGGATTCGATGAATGTTCCAGAATATGTACTGGTGGAGAGACATAGAATTAAACTGTATACTTAAGTGCCATGTATTAAAAAAAAAAAGAGTAAACTATTAAAGACCAATGACAATATAAACTCTAAAGAAAAATTGTCACTATATCAGCATGCAAAAAGCATATACTGTATAGTGATATAAAATGGAGCCTCTCCAAATGTAGATAAGTATTCCACGTGTAGGGCTCTCGAAGGGGTCCAGCATGAGGATTTAGTATTGCGGATGCAGCACTCAAAGCACTAATCACAATCAGTACAGATAGTATAAAACAGATTAGACAAAAGAAAAGAGAGGGATGAAGAGTAAGGAGACGAGGACAAAAACAAAAAGGGCTCCAGGGCGATCGCAAAAGAAAAATAAACTAATACGTAAATTTTATATCGACAGAAGGGACTGGTCGAATCTCGATGGTTGGGCTATATCAAGCCAGGGACGCCATGTCTGCAGTAATTTAATGTTGGTATCCAACAGTATAGCCGTCAGTTTTTCGTTAACCATTATGAAGTTCATCCGGTTTTTGACAGCTTCGAAGCTGAGGGGATTCTTCCAGGCCCTCGCGATTGTCAGCTTGGTGGCCATAAATAGGTGTGATGCCAGCTGCCGTTCGGGACAGAGTAGGCCCACTAATGGTTTAAATAAAAGCGCTTCTTACGGGTTGCGCTTAATGTCTGTGTGAAACATAGTGCGGAGGAGGGCATAAACTCTGATCCACAATCTACAAACCTTAGGGCAAGTCCACCAGATGTGAACCATAGTACCCACCTGTTGACAGCCCCGAAAACAAGTCGGAGAATATGTAGGGATAAAACGAGCCAGACGAGCAGGCGTGTAATACCATCGATAAAGAACCTTTTATAGGCATTTTCTAAAATAACTTTCCTAGAACATTTAGATAACGCTTGGGTCATGGCTCGCCAATCCTGTTGATCCAAAGTGCCCCCGAGTTCCGACTGCCAACGCTGATGATAGGAACGGACCGGAGGAGTTCTATAAGAAAAAATGGAAGAGTAGACCAGAGAGATTAGGCCTGGAGCATGGGGTCTGTGTCTACATTGACTTTCAAAGGGGGACAACCTGTAGGGTCCCGAGTGCGTCTGTATTAGTGTATTAATAAAGTGGCGGAGTATTCTAGTGGGAGATAGCATCGAATGTACATCATGGAAGCCATTTGCTTGCCACCAGGCAAATTGTCCAGGATTATCACGACCTGGGGGGGAGTAATGGGTTATGTAGCAAACGTAGTAACGGTAGGTGGGCAGAGATAAGGCCAGCGGAATATTTAATAGAATCCCAAAGATGAAGCGTTAGCGTCGGACTAAGGGATGAAGGTCGATGAGTAAAAGGAAGCCACGGCAAAGAGAGTAGTATCGGGTGGAAATCCATCAAGTCTACAGTAGCCCACAAGGGGAAATGGTGAGATGCATGGAGATGGGCTAAGGGGGCAATATTGGCCGCCAGATAGTAAGACCAAAGATTTGGGAAAGAAGGACTTTCTGACTTTCAATCCATGTATGGGCAGGCTGGTTGCAAGAAGTCGATCTACTGATCATCTTCTGTACAACCAGCCTGTTGGACTTTACCCACTTGATCAGCACCGTAGGCTATAGCTATAAGTGCTACGTATCCGTGTATTCTGATGGCTTCGAAGTCTCCCCTCTGTCAGAATACAAAGTTTCAGTGAAAAGGATTCTCCCATCTCTCATTTTTTGTTTTTTCCCATATAACCCATTACTTTGAATTAAAAAAATAATCTTTGAGCTTCCTAAGTTTCAATTGCCTAACTACTCATTTAGGCAAGCTTTCTCTATCTGTGTGACAGGTTCTCAAATTTATCGGTTATCAAATACAATGCAATGCAAGGTCAAAAGCCCTGCATTGTACGTAAGGACAGCAAGGGGCTGCCCACAAGCTGGAGCCTTCAGCAGTTTATTCCTAGTCTCTTAGTTAATTAGCATTTAACTCTAGCAGTGGAGTTCCTGGAGTATGGCTTTAACCACTTGTCTACCTAGGCATTTTTTTTGTTTTTCATTTTTTTTGCATGCATGTTAAAATTTCTATTTAATTCACATTAATAAAAATTAATGTGAACCCCCTAAAAAGTGTATTTTTTTTTTTATTGCAGAGACACTGGAGGAAAAAAATGGTGACAGTTGCAATTTTTTATGTCGCACTGTATTTTGTAGTTAACCAAACACATTTTCAGGAAAAAAAATACACTAAAATTCATTTTAGTCCAAACAAACCAAGATTTTTTGAAAACATATAAAGTCTGGAATAAATGAACATGTAAAAACTTAAAATTACATATATTGGTGGAATCTCCGAAAACTGATACCCAAAATTCTCCCTAAACTACACTTTAATTGCTTTTACACATCACCAGTTTAGCGCTAACAACTGTGGCCTCAGAATTATTCTCACTCACTCCACAAAGTTAGCAATAATACCTCACATGTGTAGCATAATTCATTTTGACATTCATATGCTCGCTGTATGCTGCACTTTTATATGGGGTGTGTGTGGAGGCGAAGGGAGTCCTTCAGGTTTTTTTGTTTTTTTTGTTTTGTTTATTTTTTAACATGCACACTATGTAATAACTTGGTCAGGTGAGAGGTACCCTTTTAGGCAAAATAGACCCCCGTATCTCCCCTTCTTGCTCATAGACTGCGCTGGGATAGCTGCATCCTTGGCTATACTAGCCGAGGAATGACAGCTGTGACCCCGTAAGTGATGTAATACACATCACTCCTGGGGTCATTAGTCACAGGAGGGAACAGATGTTCTTCCTGCTTACTCCTGGGAAATTGTTACCCGTGGTCCGAGGCTTTCTGGTGGATTGAGAGAGCTGACTTTAGAGCTGCCCAATAGCTTTTTATTGGGAAGCCCTTTTGCCGACTTAAAGCCAGTAGCTTCATTTAACCACTTATCTACTATGTTGTTAAAAAACCTACCTTGGTTGACAAGTGGATTAAAGTGTTACTAAACCCAGGACCCTGCATTCACTATATCTGGTCTCCCACAGTACACAGAACATGGAAGTGTAATTATTTTGTAAATATAAACTGCTAAATACCTTTTCTCATCAGCAGTTAGAGCAGTCTTGTGACTTCTATCAGTGTCCAGTCAAGAACATATTTAAGCTTTTAGGAGGAGTTTTTATTCTGTTCTGGGAGGATGCAGAACCCATGACCTCTATCTGGACAGTGCTGATTGGCCCTGTGCTGATCACATGCACTCTCCCAAGAAAAAAAAAAATATAATATATGATTTACTGCATATACAGACTGATTTTATTGTTGTGGGTTTAGTAACACTTTAAGTGATCAGCACAGAGTTAATTAGATTTGTCTAATATTACCAGTAATGAATGTGCAGGCCACTTAAGACAAGTCGCCAGACGGGGAACTATATTTTTAAATCCATGTTTTGCAAATGTGTAACTAAAATATGGCTGCAGCCATGATCTTGGTAACCCAGCTATCACAGAGGATGACGTTTGTCCCTAGTGATAGCAATAACGTTGTTAAAGTTTTTAAAACACTTTTATGTAAATGGTGATTGTACCACACGTGAGGTATCACCGTAAATGTCAAAGTGAGAGCAATAATTCCAGCGCCAGAACTCATGTTTAAAGTGTTACTAAACCCACAACAGTAAAATCAGTCTGTATATGCAGTAAAGCATGCTTGTTATACTCACTGTGGAACCTAAGGGGTTAATCATCTGCATTCTGTAAAAAGACTGTTTGATTCTTTCTTCTCTGTCCCTCCTCTTGTTGAAATGACCACCTGATACAGACTGAACCTGTGGGTCACATGCTTACTTTGGTGTGTATTGCTAGAGTTTTTTTTCTTGGGAGAGTGCATGTGATCAGCAGAGGGCCAATCCGTAATGTCCAGACAGAGGGTCAGGGGTTTCACATCTTTCTAGAGCAGAAAGAAAACTCCTCCTACAAGCTTTAAGTGCTCTGTTGAAGTCACAAGACTGCTCTAACTGCTGATGAGAAAAGATATTTAGCAGTTTATATTTACTAAAATAATTGCATTTCCATGTCTCCTCCTCCCATGCTCGTCTCCAGGACTTCTCCAGAGCCTCTCCCATCCTCTGAAACTCTCTACCCCAATTTATCAGATTATCGCCTACTCTGCTCACTTTTAGGCAATCTCTGAAAACCTGTCTCTTCAGGGAAGCCTATCCTGCCATCAGCTAATAATGGAATCTTCTATTACTCCTACCAGTCCATCCCCCACAGTTTTTACCTTTTTGTACCACTAGCCCTTCCCTCTTCGATTGTAAGCTCTAAGGAGCAGGGCCCTTTTATCCCTCTTGTATTGAACTGTATCATTGCTGTATTGTCTCCCGTTTATATTGTAAAGTGCTGAGCAAACTGTTGGCGTTATATAAATCCTGAATAATAATGTTTGGGGGTTCCAAGTAACAGTCTAGCAAAATGTAGATTGACATATATGTGTGTGTTTTCAAAATTGCCTGCTGGGGAAAGTGGTTAGAGTATAAATAAAGGCAAAACTTTTTTTGCTTTGGATAGAATGGAGAAGGATTAGAGCACCTGTCAGTTTGCTGTCTATGCCCCTGTAGGGAGATTAACCCTCTCTTTGTCCTGTTTACTGTTTTGATTGAGGCTCCATGCACACTATTGTTTATAAGCTCAAAAGACACTAGAATAAAATGCTGGATGAAAAACACAAAAAAAAGCATTTTTGTGCCATCTTGTATTAGCGGTTCTAGTAGTGTTTAAAAGCATTTTATTAGCAGTTTTACAGTACATGAAGGGAAAAAAATAAGCTTGAAAAAGCCTGTTAGAAGTGTTTTATTAGCACTTATAAGCATTTAGGAGCGCTCAGTGTGTTTTTCTGCTGGGAAAACGCTTCCAAAAACTCTACAAAAACAATTTGTTTTATGCTCCTGAAGCTTGAAAAACGCTTCTAGCATAAAATGGTGTCCATGCACACATAGGATAACACTATTGGTGTCTTGGAGCAGAAGAAAAATGCTCATAGCTTCCAGGAGCTTAAAAAACCACTAGTGTGCATAGAGTCTGAAAGTGTTTGGTTTTTTTTTTCCTCTGCTTCTAATCGTCTTTGATGTGCATGGACTCCTACGATAACACTGAGCTGCTTCTACAAGCAAAACACAAAACTCTTGTAGAAACAGCTATTTTTAAGCCAGTGTACATAGAGCCTAATAGAGGGAAAATATTCAAATGGGAAGTTATGGTGACCCTGGTGATACCCCAGGATCATCTCACTTTGAAGGGATTTCCTCTCACTTTCTGTTTTGGTATGGGAAAGTAGTGAAGGGAAAGATCCCTAAACTGATACAGGTGGTAAAAGGAAAAAAAAACCACAGGGACTTTTATTCTATCCGAAATTCCAAAAAAAGTCTGGCCATTAGTTCTCATTTAACTGCCCGGCCTATTGTAATGACTGCCGTGCAGGAGCTCTTTTGTTCTAGGTGGACTTCATATGACGTTCCAAGAATGTGCCTTGTGCACTCCCTACAGGCCTCACTGCATCGCGATCTGTCATCCGCTGTGTCCACTGGACTCTACGGATAATAGTGTACTGGGCCGTTGCCGGTACCATGTGATCACTGCGACTAATCACTAGTGGTGCACCAAAATGAAAATTCTGGTATCAAAACCGAAAATTCAAGATGCACTTGACCGGAAACCGAAATGGACCGTTTTTTTTTTTTTTTTTTTTTTTTTTTTTTAAATTAATATATTTTTCAAACAATTTTTTTGGGGAATAAATACTTTAATGATTTAAAAAAACAAAACGCATATATTCCAATTTTTTTGTAAAATATGAAAGAGTATGTTATGGCGAGTAAACAGATACCAAACATGACATGCTTTAAAATTGCGATACTTAAAAATCTCCATAGGTGATGCTTTAAAAACTTCTACAGGTTACCAATGTAAAGTTACGAAGGAGTTCTAGTACTAGAATTATTGCTCTTGCTCTGATGTGCGTGGCATTGCCACATGTGTGATTTGAATATAGGTTACACATGTGGGCGTAGCCTAGGTATGCGTTCACCACTACCTGCGAAGACGGGGGCACTTTAAACTTTAAAAAAAAATGTGTGTGTGTGTGTGTTTTACACTTTAAAAAAAAAAAAACATTTTAACCACTTTTATTCCTATCACAAGGAATGCATGCATAATAGAAATAATTAGTGACAGGTCCTCCTTATGGAAAGATATGGGGTCAATAAGACCCCACATCTCTCCTCTACAAGGTACAGCATTAGATAAAAAAAAAAGAATCGCTCCGATCCTCCAAGGACATAGAAATGAGTGGAGGCCATTTTTCCTTTACTTATCTCTATGTCCAGCGCCGGGATCATTTGGTGTTTTCTCAGGTAAGGTTGAGAACTAGCGAGGGGGCGTGGTTATTTTCAACACCTGTATTGGTGCTTATTTTCATTTCGGTGCATCCTTACCAATCACAGTAGATCCTATGGCAATTTTTGTATACAATGGATGGCTTCCATTTATAGCAATTCATTGAGTACTTGTGTGTTGCTTGTTGTGGTTGGTCACAGTGATCACATGGTACAGACAGGGCCAATCACAGCCCATCTGTGCCATATGATTGGCTGTGGGTAATCACCGCTAATCACAACAATACACGATGTATGGATTAATTCGCAACAAATGGTTACATAGAACGGTGAATATCACAGTTGTAAGCGATCATAGTGTGTGTGGGGAAAAAAAAAAAACCCTGATCACCTCCCCAGAGTAGTACAATGTTACTATGGTAACACTAATGCCCTGGTTACAGTATATATAAAAAAAAATAAGTCTGTGTCCCTTGTGATGGCGCGGCGTCAGACCCCAGCCTTTCTCACCAAACTTGTGACCGAAGGACTAGCCAATCTAAAATCTCGCTGGCACTGGCACACGAATGCCACACCCAGCTGCACCCAGCACACCAATGTTCCAGCTAATTGGACTACGATCGACGTACCGGCAGCCTGAATGCGATTGTTACTGGGTCAAGTTAATTACGCAATTAACCCTTCACACTGCCACCACCTCCTTTTTATACAGAGAAAGAGGAAACTCCACAATACACTAGGATGATTGGTTAACCGTCAGTATCCCGCTATCTCTACAGACCGGTTATACAAAGGGTTAAATACTCATAGTAGCGTTCTTCAGCGGCAGGGATTTGTAAGTTACATTCAAGAGCTATAGAAACAGTTCAACACTTTCAGAAAGTAATCTTTATTACCAAAAGGTCAAAAGGGTGCAATAAAAATAATTACAGAAATATGTTATATTTTATTTATATATACCAAGCACAGCCCACAGATAACAGAAAGACGTTTAGGTAAATAAGTACTTGCCGAATAAATGCCTGGGGTTAAGCAGTTTCAAGTCTGATGAGCTAAAAAGTGATTTCTGGTCTCGCACTGGGTTTCGTTGTTGCCACAAGATTCTCCTTTGCTTTCTGTCCGATAGATGTTATATCAAGGACGGTCCTCCCTTCTCTGACTACACACAAAAACTAACAGCTGCTTTTTCTTTTTCTACACAACATCAACTATTATCTTCACTACCTTATTTGGCAGAGGAATTGTTAGGCAGGGCTCAGCATCATACGCTGCTTGCATTCCTGAGGGAGGGGAAATGAGGAGATACATGACCTTCTTACTACAGGGAGAGCCTGTGCCTGCTCTCGTATGCACGATACAACACCTTCCCCTCTCAGGTGATTGCATATTCGTTTAAGAGAAATACCACAATGCAGACATTTGGAGCAAAATGGAGAACTGTGCCTCTCCCTGTGAGCATGATTGTGACATCCCTGATCACCACACCATTTTATACTTCACTGGTGACCGTATATAGAATAATTATGAAAAAAAAATTCCAACTTCAAAAAAACTCACCAAGCCTCCTTACTAAGTAACTCCAGGCTTTCTACTTTCCAAAAAGGGAGCATTTGGTGATTATTTGTGTTGTCCTGGCATTTTTGGGCCCCAAGAAATGAGATGGGCTGTCAGTACATCAGGACTGACTGATTTTCAAAGAATACTGTTTGTAGACTCCTATAACTTTCACACAGACTAATATGCACTGATTTGAGTTATTTTTACTAAAGAAATGTAGGATAAGTTTTTGCCTAAATTTTAAGATTCTTTATCTGCAAAATTTTATAACCGAAACAAAGAAAAATGTGTTTACCCCCCCCCCCCCCATAAAAAAAATGCTCTTTGTATCAACAGCGTGATTCACCTGGTCCTAGCTGGTGTTTACTGAGGATCTCCGGGGAAGAGGGCTGCTTTGTTTACTAACGGTCCTCCTCCCTGTCGGCTTGGACACATTATTTATTATATTATTATTAATATACAGGATTTATATAGCGCCAATAGTTTGCTCAGCGCCTTACAATATAACGGGAGACAATACAGCAACAATACAATACAAGAGGGTTAGGAAGGCCAGAGCAGTGTGCTTACAGTGAAGCACCAACACACTGCCCCCTAGTAAGACACTCCCAGCACACAGTTAACCCTTTAATTGCCCCTCATGTTAACCCCTTCCTGCCCAATGCCATTAGTACAGTCTCAGCGCTTTTTTTTTTTCACTGATCACTGTATTGGTGTCACTGGGGATGTCCGTGACACCAAGTCATTTCCCCCCCAGTGTCAGAATGCCACTGCAGTCCCACTATAAGTCGCTAAACGCCGCCATTACTAGCAAAAAAAAATTATTCCAGTATATATACTATAACTTTCACGTAAACCATTTCATTTACACGTATTGGGTTTTTTTTTTTTTGTAGCAAAAGACATGTAGAAGAATACATTTTGGCCTAAATTTATGACTAAATTTGATTTTTTTTTTTTTTTTCCTGGACATGTTCAATAGCAAAAAGTCAAAAATATTTTTTATTTTCTCTCAAAATTGTCAGGCTTTTTTTTTTTTTTTTTTTTTTAATAGTGCAAAAAATTAAAACCGCCCAGGCAATCAAATACCACTGAAAGCTCAATTCATGGAAAACAAAGGATGTAAATTTCATGTGGGTGCAGCGTTGCATGACTGCACAATTGTCAGTTAAAGTAACGCAGCGCCATAACGCAAAAAATGGCCTGGTCAGGAAGGGGAGTAAATCCTCTGGAGGGCAAGTGGTTAAGAATGCAAGGATGTAAACAAGTTTAGGCTGTATTACTATCCAGATTACTATATTGTTAGTAAAAGGTCTACTGCAAAATGGTATCAAAATGTTTAATTCCAAATTTATTATATTGTATACACTGCTTTCACTTGAGGATCCCCTATGGTCGATCAGACCGATATGCAATTTCAACAGGTCCACATTGGCCCACAGATTGTAAACACTTCCTGAAAAGATCTTTGATCACAGATCATACTGTCAAGCACTGCACTATGTAGCAATAGGATAGTATTTTCATTAGTTGGTTGCTCACTTGCATAATCTGTCTTTTACTGTACTACATCCTGGTCATCTTAGAGGGAAAGGATCAGGCATTGCTGTCTTTAGGAGTTTTTTTGTGTACCTTTTCAACATGCTGATAGAGATTTGAGGTTATTAGTTCCTACCAATGCACTTTTTTTTTGGTGTGTGTTTTTTTTTTAATATGGTCTTTTATCTTTTTGGAAATCAATTTCATTTTAAAAGCTTATGTTCTTTTAAGAAATTAAAAGGGAATACATAATAATTTTGTGGCTGGAGATTTGTTTTTTTGAGGGGTAAAGAAATATTGCATATGAATCTCTCCTTGCATCCAGCAGATGGAGTACTCAAGGCTACACTGCATTTCTGCAGAGCACTTTACTGTGACTGCCATTAATTATAGATAGACTTAAATAGCAAGAGAATAAGTCTCTCTCTCGATCTCTCTCGATAAATGGTGTCTTTTAAATCCTAATATGTTGTTGTAATCATGCCTGAGTTGCAGTTCTTTTCATTTTGAATGGCACCCAATGCTCAAACGTTCTATAATCACAGCATACACTTTTCATTTTATAACATGAGCATTGTAGTAACAAAATAGTGATTTTTGACAGTCCAGTATAAGCTTGCCTGAAAAAGCTCCTTTTCATGTTTTTGTGAGCGTTCCACATGCTTGCGATCTCTCCCACAACTTTCAGGATTTACCCCCATTCTATGTAGCTTCTCCTCTGCGGTTTACCTTAAATCTCTAAGAGATACATATCCTATGGTACCTTGCAGCCTGCAATTGTGATTCCTGTATAGACTCCCCCTCCTGAAGCTCCTCCTCTCAGCACCTCTGTAGATCTGAAGGCAGGTTCTGTTATACAACAGTGGCTACTTAAAGGGCGTTAGTAAATGCTTGTCACAAAAATTATTATAATACAGGATTTATATAGCTGCAACAGTTTACGCAGCGCTTCCAAGGAAGTAAATGTGTAGGGACTGTCAGAAAATAAAATGTTTCCAACGTTAAGATTGTTCAGAATAATAAGAGTAGGCTAGAAATTGAAATACAATATGGAAGTATTAAATTGCAGTTTAACCACTAGCCTACAGGGCACTTATACCCCCTTCCTGCCCAGGCCATTTTCCAGCTTTCAGCGCTGTCACACTTTGACAATTGCTCAGTCATGCAACACTGTACCCATATGAAATTTTTACCATTTTTTTGAGACCGATAGAGCTTTTATTTGGTGGTATTTAATCGCCTCTGGGATTTTTATTTTTTCTTAAACCAAAAACCACTGAAAATTGAAAAAAAAAAAGTTTTTTTCTTCGTTTTTGTTATACAATTTTGTAAATAAGTGATTTTTCTCCTTCACTGATGTGCGCTAATGAGGCTGCAGTGATGGGCATTGACAGGCAGCACTGATACATGACACTGATAGGCGGCACTGACTGGCACTGATAGGTGGCACTGACTGGCACTGATAGGTGGCACTGACTGGCACTGATAGGTGGCACTGACTGGCACTGATAGGTGGCACTGACTGGCACTGATAGGTGGCACTGACTGGCACTGATGGGTGACATTGAAAGGCCAGCTCAGATGGGCATCGATATGTGGCATTGATGTGCACAGGTATGCACTGATATGTGGCACTGATGGGCACTGGCACGTGGCACTGATGAGCACTGACAGGTGGCACTTCTGGGGCCACACTGATCATCAGTGCCCTGATGATCAGTGTACATGTCCCCTCCGCGGAAAGCCAATTATGGGCTTTTCCATGTTTACATGTGATCAGCTGTGATTGGACACAGTGGATAACATGACCGAGCCAACATCTTCGGCTCTTTCCGTGATCCTCTGTGTCCGAGGGACACAGCGCACCGGCGATCGCCGCGCTGTGCGCTCCCTGAGCCGCGCATGCACAGTGAGAATGGTAGGACGTCATATGACGTCCTATCAGAATGAGAGAACCACCTTGCGCCTGTCATTGTACTATAGGGCGGGCGGAAGGTGGTTAAAATGCAATATAAAGCGGGTAACCTCACTGCTTCAAATATCTGTGTGACTTGCGAGCCAATCTGTATCCACCCAATATTAACCTCTCAATATCAAGAGAATGGACACTCACTGTCCAAAATATATATAGGATCGCAAACACTCAACACAACACTACCTAGGTGTCCAAAAAGTCATAAATATATAATGTGTTGCGCTCCCAGTGACAATATCTTTGATGTATGTATCTAATTACCCTTAGTATACAAATAATTCTAAGGTGATGAATAAAAATATACACAATCAAAATATGAAAGTGATTTAAAAAAATATTAACCACTATAGTGTATATAAGTTTGATGATAATAACCGCAAAACCAATAAATAGTGCATTGTATACTAAAATATATAAATGAAAGGAATAAACATCATAAATAATGAATACTCAAAAATTATATATATACTGCCAAATAATTGTGATATAAATGTCCTTTAAATTCAGTGACTTTGTGCTTGAATAAATCTTGATTTGGTGACTTTTTTGTGAATCTGTGACTTTCTTTGAATCCTCAATTGATAAAGATGTATGCTCACCTCCTTGTTAGCCTGCAATTAGGCTATACACACTTGTGGTTCACCTCCTATGGAACCTGCTTAGATGGAATTCCTCCCTTATGGATGGTAAGAACGTGGATATGCGTTATCCTCAATTAGCCCATGTGCGTTTTTCCATATGTGGGGACAAATTGCCAGACATAGTGTTTTATCCTTATAAAAAGGTTTCTCCTTTATTGCTTTCCAACAGGTACACTCACATATATGATATGCGGTATAGGATGAAATTGCTCAGCTCTAATGATCCGCCAGCCGTCCGGCCATGCACCTGCCGTCTGTCAGATACTCCAGCTCTCTCCGAGTGACACCGCAGCCCCACCCCTACGCGTTACGCCACTGGTCACGTGGCTTCATCAGGGGGTTGTGATGAAGCCACGTGACCAGTGGCGTAACGCGTAGGGGTGGGGCTGCGGTGTCACTCGGAGAGAGCTGGAGTATCTGACAGACGGCAGGTGCATGGCCGGACGGCTGGCGGATCATTAGAGCTGAGCAATTTCATCCTATACCGCATATCATATATGTGAGTGTACCTGTTGGAAAGCAATAAAGGAGAAACCTTTTTATAAGGATAAAACACTATGTCTGGCAATTTGTCCCCACATATGGAAAAACGCACATGGGCTAATTGAGGATAACGCATATCCACGTTCTTACCATCCATAAGGGAGGAATTCCATCTAAGCAGGTTCCATAGGAGGTGAACCACAAGTGTGTATAGCCTAATTGCAGGCTAACAAGGAGGTGAGCATACATCTTTATCAATTGAGGATTCAAAGAAAGTCACAGATTCACAAAAAAGTCACCAAATCAAGATTTATTCAAGCACAAAGTCACTGAATTTAAAGGACATTTATATCACAATTATTTGGCAGTATATATATAATTTTTGAGTATTCATTATTTATGATGTTTATTCCTTTCATTTATATATTTTAGTATACAATGCACTATTTATTGGTTTTGCGGTTATTATCATCAAACTTATATACACTATAGTGGTTAATATTTTTTTAAATCACTTTCATATTTTGATTGTGTATATTTTTATTCATCACCTTAGAATTATTTGTATACTAAGGGTAATTAGATACATACATCAAAGATATTGTCACTGGGAGCGCAACACATTATATATTTATAACCTCACTGCTTCACTCTGTTTATCTAGATGGTGAAGCCGCTTGCTGCTATAGTTAAAGCGGAGTTCCACTCAAAAGCGGAAGCTCCGCTTATTTGCCTCCTTTCCCCCCCCTCCACTGCACTTTGGGGGGGGGGGGAGGCGAGCGGATACCTGTTTTTGACAGGTACTTGTTCCCACTTCCAGCTCAACAGAGATGCCACAGTAGAGATGCTGGCGCCGTGGAAGAGGAGAAGGTACGCCGCGGGTGAGAACATCATTGGACTCCGGGACAGCTTAATGTGTGTTTATTAACAGTCAGCAGATACAGTTTTTGTAGCTGCTGACTTTTAATAAACACAAAAACCATTGGAACTCCACTTTCAGTCTCTTACTGCTATGCTTTGTGTTTTAGCAACTGCCCTTTCAGCAGTGAATCAGGGCTAAAGCCTGCTACACATGCTTTTTGTTTTTTTTGTTTTTTGTTTTTTTTTCTTTCAACCCAGAGGGGTGAAGGAAATAAAACTGAAAGATCACTGTACTAACTAAGCAATGTTAATACAGCGGACTCTCCTGCTGTGCTTTGTTTTTTTGACAGGGGGACTGCTCTCCAACAGCCCTGCCACAGAACACACTAATCTGCACGAGCAGCCACGGATGCTGGTTTTCCAGCATGCTCCTTTGATAAAAGCCTGTCTGTAGACTGACTTCTGTCAGAAGAACCGCTGTACACAGGGTCCGAATTTTGGACTGTGCTGGCTGAACTGGCCAACATTTGGTCCGTGTGTATTCAGCTTGATTCAACAAAGCTCACGCTCCCAGCTGAGTGGAGGGCTCCATCTGTGACTTGCATGGAGTGTGATTCACCATGGCAGAGGGCCACTGGTTATAGAGCGTGTTGGTCTTGTTAATTTTTTTTCTTTTCTTTCAGTATATGTCCCTGTCATAGAGATAAAACAAAAGGAATCTGAAATCTTAAACTTTTGTCAGTGGAAGAGGTGTACCCATTGAAAGATTTCCCCTCTATTGTTTTAATAACTGCTGCTTACTGTATTTGCATTTGCTTTCTGTTCTAGTGACAGTGGTCACTTAGAGAAGGATGAATTTCCCTAGCAAGGATACAAACCGCAATAAAATCTGGCAGGAGTAAAAACGTTTCCACTCTATTTACCCTTTGCAACAACACAGAAATGTAGCTCAGGTGCCTCCCATTTGTCTTGGTTGTTGCGAAGATGTTTTGACATCTTGATTACAGTTCACCTGTGGTAAATTAAATTGATTGGATTGATTTGGAAAGGCACACGCCTCTATATAAAAGGCCTCACAGCTGACTGCATACTGTGTCAGAGCAAAAGCCATGAGGTCAAAGAAGTGTCTGCAGAGCTCAGACACAATTATTGCAAGGCTCAGATCTGTGGAATGCTGCAAAAAACTTTCTGCTGCACTGAAAGTGGTTGTAAAGGCTCAAGGTTTAACTTCATGCATTCTATGCATAAAAGTTAAAAAAAAAAAAAAAAAAAAAAAAAAAAAACCTCCTGTGTAGCAGCTCTCCCCCCCCCCCCCCCAACACTTGAGCCCCATCCCGATCCAACGATGTCTTCAAGCCATTGGCTCCCACTGCTGTCAATCACAGCCAGTGAGCCAATCAGGAGGGGGAGAGGCCAAGTCACAGTTTTGTGTGATCGGACATGCAGAGCCACGGCTCTGGAGTCTGCATGCTTGCTGTGCAAATCCACTGCAGGGAACGTATGACATATATTTGTTTTTGTTTTTGTTTTTTTTTTTTTTTTTAAAACAACAACAAAGACAAGACTTTATTATTACTTGAAGGTTCCCAGGAGCACAGTGGCCTCTATAATTCTCAAATGGAAGAAGTTTGGTGCATCCAGGACTTCTCTAAGAGTTGGTCACTTGGCCACATTGAGCAGTCAGGGGAGAAGGTCATTCATAAGAGAGTTGACCAAGAACCCTATGGTCACTCTTGGCTGAGCTCCAGAGTTCCTATATGGAGATGGGACAAAGTTCCAGGACATCTATTACTGCAGCCTTCCACTGATTTGGGCTTTATTTGTGGCTAGATGAAAGCCTCTCCTAAGTATACAACACATGAAAGCCTGCTTGGAGTTTGCAAACAAGAGGCTGGGGTATTAAGTGATCTGTGCAAAAAAAAATTTAAGCAAAACTGCATAGTCATGAACGGCTTCCATTCACAACGGCTTGCTTAATATTGTGATGCTGTGATTGACTCACAGCTATCAACATGGTACCTGGGCCAATCACAATCGTAAGCAAGGCGTCCCGAATGAAAGCCATTCATGACCGTTAAAACCATTGCTCATAACCGTGATCATCACTCTTACAAGCAGTAACAGTGTAATAAAAAAAAAAAAAAAAAAAACCTGATCACCTCCCTACTTTTTTACGATCCTCTGAATAAATAAAATACAATTTTGAATAAATATTAATTTTTAAGCCTACTGTCACCAGTAAGTACCCCTGATCACCAGTCCTATTATATGCTGCTACACCACTCATATGCACTGGGGACAGTATGTGTAAAAAAAAAAAAAAAAAAACAGGGGAGGGGAAAAAAAAATTTCTTAATTTTTACAAACAATTTTTGACAAATTACAACTTCAAAAAAATCACCATGCCTCTTACTCAATACCTTGAACTGTATGTTCCAAAAAGGGGTCATTTGGCGGGGGGGGGGGGGGCAGTTGTACTGCCTGGCATTTTAGGGCCTCCAGAAGTGAGATGGGCTGTCAGTACATTAGGATTGATCAATTTTCAATACACACACATATATATATGTGTGTGTGTGTGTGTGTGTGTGTGTATGTATGTGTGTGTGTGTGTGTGTGTGTGTGTGTATATATATATATATATATATACTATACACTGATTTAGGCTATCAGTTTACCAAAGAATTTTAGCAGACTACAAGTTGGCTTAAATTTATAAAGAAAGCTGATTTATTTGCCAATTTATATAACAGAAACTTAGAAAAATGTTTCTCTTTTTTTTATTCCAAAATGTTTATATTTTTTATATATGTTAAAAAATATAAAACACCCAGTGGCGATTACCACCAAAAGAAAGCTCTATTTATGTGAAGAAATATATAAATTTCATTTGAGTTCAGTGTTGCATTACTGCGCAATTGCCAGTTAAAGTAGCACAGTGCTCAGTTGCAAAAAAATGCCCTGGTCATGAAGGAGCTAAAACCTTCTGGAAGTCAAGTGGTTAATTTCTGAGGGATGATAGATACTTGATGTATTGGTGGGCGTATATAAGTTTGTAACATTTTAAATAATTTTTATATTGTTTCCTTTTTCCAGGGTGGTTAAAGAAGAGATCTCCGATGACAATGCAAAGCTGCCCTGTTTTAATGGAAGAGTTGTATGTTGGGTAAGTTGAGTGTATTCATAACAGGACCAGATGGCTTACACCTGAGAGTACACAAAGAACTTGGCCAGGTTATAGCTAGACAGTTGTTCCTAACGTTTAAGGACAGCTTAGTGACTGGATTGGTACCAGCTGATTGGCGAAAAGCCAATGTGGTACCAATATTTAAAAAAAAAAAAAAAAAAGGGGGGCCAAGATACAGTATATACCTGGACACTATAGACCAGTCAGCCCAACATCAATAGTAGTTAAACTATTGGAGGGGATGGTAAGGTACTATATCAAAGAATTTGCTTAAGAAAATAGTGTTAGTAGTAGTATTCAGCAAGGATTTATGAAAAACCATTCTTGGCAAACCAGTCTAACATTCCATTAGGAAATGAGCTTTCACCTTGGTAGTGGATTGCCTGTGGATGTGGTGTATCTTGACTGTGCTAAAGCATTTGATACAGTTCCCCATAAACACTTAATCTACCAAATTTTAACTGTGTTGGCATGGACATTGGTGTATGTACCTGGATAAAAAACTGATTACAAGGGTGTGTTCAAAGGATGGTGATGAATAGCAAGTACTCAGTTGTCTAGATTTATCAGCGGGGTACCCCATGGCTCTGTCCTGGGACCAATTCATTTTAATTTATCGATAAATGATACAGTAGTTGGTATAAATAATTTAGTCCCAATGTTTGCTGATGATACAAAGCTTAACAGGGCAATAACTTCACAGCAGGATATAGAAACTTTGAAAGAAGACCTCAGTAAAATAAAGGGGTGAATAACTGCATGGCAAATGATAATTAATGTTGAAAAATAAAATGTAATCCACTGGGGTGCTAAAAAATATAAGCAGAAGTTACTTGTTAGGGGGAGATCCTTTTAGGAAATCCAGGATGGAAAAAGATCTTGGGGTCCTAGTAGATCAGACTAAGCAATAGCATGCAATGCCAAGCTGCAGCAAGTTGAGCTAGCAGGCTATTAGTATACATTAAAAAGGGTGTTTACTCAAAAGATAAGACTATAATTCTTCCACTTTACAAAAGCCTGGTCTGGCCACATCTCTAGTATACTATCCATTTCTGGTCACCAACCGCAGGAAGCAAGTGCTGGAACTGTAGAGGGCATCAAAGCTAATAAGGTAACTGGAGAACCTTGGTTAAGAGGAATGACTACAAGCATTTAACTTATTCTCCTTGGAGAAGAGATGCTTGAGAGGAGATATGATAGTGATATACAAATATCTAAATGGTAATTGTAATATAGGGAGAGGACTATTCCGTCTCAGGTTGCTTGAGAAGACACGTGGCCACCTAATGAGGTTGGATGAAGAGTGACCTAACCTTTTACTGTGCAAGGGCTTCTTTACTGCTCAAACGGCATAGTTGGGGGTGGTGATTATTTTCAAAAAACTCTTAGATGGGCATCTTGGCATACGCAATATTCAGGGAAATGGGAAATGGTATTGACATAAACCCCAACAGGCTGAATTGGATAGACTGGGGTCTGTTCAACCATACGAACTATGAAACACTGTACTGTATATCTGTTTGTTTTTATTTGCAAGAGAAAATTAGTTCTTTTTTTTGTAAGATACAGTTGTGTTCACAATAATAGCAGTGTGTTGAAAAAAGTGAATAAAGCTCAAAATCTTTCTAATAGCTTTTATTTCCATACACACAAATGCATTGGGGACATTACACATTCTATTCCAAATCAAAACTTGAAGAAAAATATATCAAATTTGTGTTGTTCCTCTAAAAAAAATTAAAGAAAAGTGAATATTAGACTGTTCAAAAAAATAGCAGTGTTTGTATTCTTCTTTACAAACTCAAACATTCACTATATAAACTGAAAAATGTTTGAAGATTTTGCTTTCCTTTGAATCACTTAATTAATATTTAGTTGTATAAGCACTGTTTCTGAGAACTGCTGTACATCTGTGTTGCATGGAGTCAACCAACTTCTGGCACCTGTGAACAGGTATTCCAGCCCAGGATGATTGGACTACATTCCACAGTTCTTCTCTCTTTCTTGGTTTTGCCTCAGAAACTGCATTTTTGATGTCACCCCACAAGTTTTCTATTGGATTAAGATCCGGGGATTGGGCTGTCCACTCCATAACGTCAATCTTGTTGGTCTGGAACCAAGATGTTGAACGTTTACTGGTGTGTTTGGGGTCGTTGTCTTGTTGGAAAACCCATTTCAAGGGCATTTCCTCTTCAGCATAAGGCAGCATGACCTCTTCAGCATAAGGCAGCATGACCTCTTCAAGTATTCTGATGTATTCAAACTGATTCATGATCCCTGGTATGTGATAAATAGGCCCAACACAGTAGTATGAGAAACATCCCCATATCATGATGCTTGCGCAGCCATGCTTCACTGTCTTCACAGTGTACTGTGGCTTGAATTCAGTGTTTGGGGGTCATCTGACAAACTGTGTCTGGCCACTAGACTCAAAAAGAACAATCTTACTTTCATCAGTCCACAAAATGTTGCGTCATTTCTCTTTAGGCCAATGTGCTCTTTGGCAAATTGTAACCCCTTCAGCACGTCCTTTTTTTTTTTCAGCAGTGGGACTTTGCGGGGCTATCTTGCAGATAGCTTGGCTTCACATAGGCTTCTTCTAATTGTAACAGTACTCACAGGTAACTTTAGACCTTCTTTGATCTTCCTGGAGCTGATTGTTGGCTGAGTCCTTGCCATTTTGGCTATTCTTCTATCCATTCGAATGGTAGTTTTTCGCTTTCTTCCACGTCTTTCAGGTTTTGGTTGCCATTTTAAAGCATTTGCGATCATTTTAGTTGAGCAGCCTATCATTTTCTGCACTTCTTTATATGTTTTCCCCTCTCGAATCAACTTTTTAATCAAGGTACGCTGTTCTTCTGAACAATGTCTGGAATGACCCATTTTCCTCAGAATTTCAGAGAGAAATGCACTGTAACCAGCATGTACAACATTTGCTGCCTTCCTTCCTTAAATAAAGGCAATAATTGCCACCTGTTTTTCAAAGAATGAATGACCTCACTAATAGAACTCCACACTGCTATTATTTTGAACGTGCTCCTTTCAATTAGTGATTCAATTACACAGAATCCGCAGCATGCATGTCATGACTGTTGGGTCTGTTGGATTTCTATTACTCTACTACACCTGCTAGTAAATTATTTGCCATGTAGAAATATCATTTCTACCAAAAACAGTGATTGATCAGGTTAGTGATGTCTGACTGCTATTATTTTGAACACAACTGTATATTGGGCCCTTTACAAATTTCTTTACATGTGCTTCCCCATGTCAGCACTGATGGGTTAAGTGGGGGGTGGAACAACCATATAATCTAGACTATATTCTTGAACCCTGGGTAGAAGTCCATAATACAGACCAAAAAATAAATAAAAATTCAGAGGAAAGTCGAGAGAAGAAGCTGAGCAGGAAGAAAAGAAAAAAGAAAGGGAGAGTAGGAAGAGGTATACACCCATCTGAGAAGTCCATCTTGCCATCGACTCAATGATCTTAAGTGTCTGGTACCTGCAGGTTGGATAGCCAGGTTTCCATATTTTTTCAAACCAGTTTATCCCATAGAGCATGGACTAGTTTCTCATATAACATGATCCAGGGTGGCTTCCGTTTTCATTAAGGCCAAATCAATCACAGGGCTTTTCCAAGCAGTAGCAATAGTTTTCTTGGTGGCTATGAACAGGAAATATATCAAGGTCTGTGTGGGTCTCTGGACATTGTCCACAGGTTCATTGAGTAACGCGGTCCGAACATATTTGATAATCTTAACCATACTTACCGAGTAGATTAATGAAGGAACCCGTATCCAAAATCGTCGGACCTAGGGGCAAGACCATCATACATCTATAGCTGAGCCTATTTGGCCTCATCCCCTAAAACATAAGGGAAACAAACCCAGGTACATTTTAGAAAGACGTTCGGGTACCAAGCACCATCTGGAGAGCACCTTGTATCCTGATTCAACAAGGGCCACATTCATTATGCCCTTATGTACCTGCATAGACTGTGTTCGCCACTCTGTCACATCAGGAGACATGCCCACATCCCTCTCCCAAGCAATTTGGTAGGGAAGTTTAGACGACGGGGAGACAAAGGATTTATAAAGCAACCTCTCATTTGTCCCTTGTATACATCTGCTTTCAAACTGTGTACAAACTGAAAGATCAGGACTCTTCTGTTGCAGAGTGCTAAGAAAATGGTGTATTTGTCTTAAGCGACATGGGGAGCATCTGTATCTCCTGTATGTAGTATGAGGAAGAACGTATCCCCTTATGATTTATAAATTGTCCTGTGCGATAGAGGCCTTTTATTTGTCCAACAGCGGAACTAAGCTGCGTGTCATACCTGGTGGAAATGATTGGTTGTTAGAGAGGAGCCACAGATGTATGGGGGGAACTGAGAGACCAACGCCTGCATGTCGAGTCGCATAAAGCTATGGAATGGGAAAGCATAGGACACATAATGGCCCTTCGGTGTTTCGAAGGGAGCTACAGGACCATGTTTGGCACAGGGGAACAAGCTTGGGCTTCTATAGATACCCAATCCGGCTTATAGAGTGGTGAAATGTTAACCTTTGTTTCAGGTTGCTTAGATTGTTCCTTATCCCTGTTTGCTTTTAGTGCCTTGTGTTTAGGGGTCCACCATCTCTACAGTGCTGCCAGCATATTCTAGCCAGAGGAAAAGGATGCTGTTTTTGTTTTGTTTTTTTTTTTTCTGCGAAATTTCTTGAAAAGATGTAGCAATGACCTGTTCTGTTTATTTTGACAGTGCCTCAGGGGGTTCAGTCTTGCTAACCATCATGATAGAATCCTGAGCATGCTGCCTACTCATGCTGTGTTGTCACGTGCAAAAAAGGCTTCAAGGCATAAAGATTCTCAGAATTATAGTTCTAAAGATATGAGGGCCCTGTACAAAATCTGTGAGGCCAACAGATGGCTACTATTGGTCATATGTCGCTTTCACTATTCCTGAAGAGAGTGTGTGACGTTAGTTTAATGATATTGCAAGATCATTGGACAAGGCGTCGACTAAAGTAACTGCCTATATTGGAGAGGCAGTAGCTGAAAGCATGAGGCAATTTCTTGTGCCTTCTCCTCTCATACTTTTTATGTTCTGTTGCTTCATCTCATCTGCATCTTGGTGGAACTGCTCTAGGGAGAAGGTAGCGGATTCATCTGCAGATTCTGAGGATGGTGGAGAAGATCCTCAAAATAACATGCATGCCTTTTTTGATTTCCCTCTTGTCTTGTCTTTTGTTCAGGCAATGAGAGAAGCCATAAATTTGGAGGAACATCGTCGAGCAAGCCTAAAGCTGACTACACAATATTCAATTTTTATTGTACAATTTCCTTTATATTTACCAAAACCATATAGTATGAGGACAAACCTAAACACTTTCAAAATTGTATGCAGGTCAGTCAGGCCGCTGTATTACATAGTTGAAGGTAAATCTAAAGGAAATTGATCAAGAAAATTGTTTAATGTTGAATCAGCTTTAAAGTGTGTAAATGCTTTCCCTTACTAAAGATGGATCCACCTTCCTTTCCTTTTTAATCCTTTTTTTTTTTTTTTTTTACTTTTTTTCTTTTTTGTTTTCCTTCAACGATTAGCATGTTAATTTTGAGGACCGTCTACAGACACCAAAGTAATAATTATTGTTATTTACTAAGATAAATTAATCCTTTATGTACCTAGTGGGGCATATTGCCCTGCTTGCAGAACATTCTATAGCTCTTGCGTCCCTGGGAAAAGCACGTAGAGTGTGATTAGAAAATCTAGAAAAGGCATTGAAGAGCAGAGTAGAGACCTCTAAATAGTTAACACATTTGAGGAAAATTGATGGCAGATTTCATGCTGCAAACATTGATAGATCTCATCCTAGATCTTTGCTTTTTTTTTTAACCACCGCAAGACAGGCATTGTATGCTAACAGCTTAGACAGCTGATGCTGGCTTAAGAAAAGGCCTTAATCAATTCTTTATGATGGGGGGGAATGTTTGGAGCACATTTAGATGAAGCAATTAAACAACTACTAGGAGGAAAAACTGATCCATATTTCATAGCAGGGAGGAAGATCCTGTAGGCCGTCAGAGAATATCAAAGAACTTCTTCGAGTGGAACCCAACGTCCAGTTTCTTTAAAAAAAAAAAATAAAAAAAGCTCAGAAAAAAGACCCAGTCTGGGCAAAGCCTCAGAAAATTCCTTTTGAGATTGGGTTTGCCAAGTTTGCTATGCTAGGGGCATATTTGTCAGGCTTCAATAGAGACGGGGGGAGATCATTCCTCTGGGTAGAAGCTGTGGTAGAGAGAAGTTATTTGACCATCTTGCCCTGAAGGACCTTTTCAGGGAATTTGAAGAGTGCAATGGAAGGATATTCTCCTTGCCTACGTGGAGTCTCTGAAAAACATCGGTGTGGTGCTTCCAGTTCCAGCTGTAGAAATTAGAACAGGGTTTTTATCAACTTTTTGTTCTTGGTTCTGAAATCTTCAAGTGGATTCAGGCCAGTGTTGAATCCAAAACTCCTAAACCATACTCTTAGTGAAATCTTTCAAAATGGAGTCGATGGAAACCATAATAAAGATTGTAAGAGGTGGATTGCTTCTATTTTATCAATCTGGCTGATACTTGCATATCCCAATGTTCAAGCCACATCAGATGTTTGAGTCTCTCAGTCGAAGGTCAACATCTACAGTGCTCTTCTTCTTTTTGGTCTCTTTCAAGCTCCAAGAACCTTTACATAGGACTTAACTCTCTGGTAGCTTGAGTTTGGACTGGGGCAGGGGTTCACATATACTGTATAATTGCCTTGATAATTTCCTAGTAGCAGCAAAGTTTCAGTGGGAAGCACTAGCCAGCAGACAGCTAGTTCTGGGCTGTCCAAGAATTTTGTGGCTGTTTGAACAGAAGCTAAAATTGGCTTCAGCCTTCCCTGTCAATTCTGTACTTGGGAATGTGCAGTAGCCTCCCTGGCGGTATTCCCGAGTGTAGCTCGGGGTAAAGTTTCAGTACCACAAGCGGTAACCCCAAGCTACACTCGGGCTTACCATGCAGCGCTGCTCCACGATCCCTCGGTCACTTACCTTGTCCTGTGCTCCCGCGATGTCCCTCCTGCAGTGTCCCCGGCAATGTAATCCGACGGATGCCAGCATCTGTCATCTGGGTTCTGTCCTATGCGAGCATCGGGACGTATGGGGGACGGAACGGCGGGAAATTTGAAAATGACAAAAAGTGACATTCACAAAAATCACTAAAGTCACATAGTAAAACATTACTGTACCAAACCATTTCACATACATTTTGTCCCTAGTGCTTTGTCCTGTACCCTGCCTTCATTTTTACTGTTCTTTCTACCTGGAAACTGAGAAATGTCCATGGTGTCCAAAAAGCATCCTTTTAGATCAAAAGCGGTTTTAGACCAGCTAGACAACAGCGATAGTAAATTAGAACTACTTGCAGAATTGAGTGATGATTCGTGGGGAAATTCGTCATCAGACACTGAAAACGATTTTGCGACTTTGCTCAGTGATGTGCGAACTTGGCGCTATATTTCAAATTTTAGTGTTTTTGGTTTGATTATATTGAATTAAATTTATTTTTTTTTTTTTTTTATGATTATTAAAGTATAATTTTTGATTTTGTGTTTCAAGTTTTATCCTACCTGGGATGTTTACTAGACTCTTGTTCGGACAGATTTCAGTGAGTTATTTCTAAGAATTATAGGCCTACAATATAAAACGGCAAATTTCCATGCAAAATAATGGTACCGCTTTCAGCACCAAAAATCTGAAATTATCATACCGCCAGGGAGGTTAATACCAAATGGGGGTGGGGGAGAAGTATTCTTAACGGATTCAAAGATAATCCTCATTCAAAGAAGAGTGAACTTTGTGTCAGCATCTTTGTTCTTTTCTGATCACCAGTGTTTTAGAATTCTGGTTGTGTTGCTGCCAGCAGTTTTAGCTGTACTTTGGACCCGATGGGACACATTTTTTTAAGCTGGTATTTCCCAACCAATGGGACTAGAAGAAACTTTCCCAGTTCATCTGGATCTCCAAAGCAGCCAAGCTCAACCCGGGATGATGTTTTTTCAGGAAAACCTTTCACGGGGCAGGCCCCTCTTCCACGGAGTCTGCATCACTGTTACTTCTGAAGCAAGGCTCTCAGCCAAAATGGTCTCTTCTGAAGATATCTTCAAATATCCTGGAGATCAGGGTGGCCTTCCAGTCTCTCTTGTTCTTCAAATCTATTCTTTGGGGTCATAAAGTGAGATTGAAAATTAACTCAATGGTGATGTACTGTATCAATGTGGAGGGAGTACAAAGAGCCTAATTTTCCATCAGGTGGTTTCATGGTTGCTAACCTGGGCAGAGAAAAATCTCCAAGACTTAGCATCTTATTTTTCATATCCTCAAAATGTTTGGTTGTCAAGTTGAGCAGCAAACTGGACAAACCCAGGAAGTGGTCATTAAACATTTGCTGTTTTAGGAAAAGACAAGTGGTAAGTGTCCTGTGGATCTTACAGCCTTGTGTCACAATGCCAAGCTTCCCTTTTATTTTTTGTGGACTTAAGCTGGGTTGGAGAAAAAAAAACCTGGCAGATCGCCGTGCTGACACAAGCAGTGTTGGTACAGCGATCTCCCCTCTGTGCTGTTGTGTTCTGACAGGGGAACTCCATCCCATCTCCTGACTGACAAGGAGCTGTACACATCGGACAGCCAGCTTCTACTGTACCAGCTGATTTTGGACGATATTCGGCCCGTGTATACCCTGCATTTAATATTCGGTGCTTTTGGCAGTGGATGCGCTGCAGCACAAGAATTTCCTCTGGTTTTGGTGATTCTCAGAATCTTGTTTAAAATACTGGAAGATGAAAATTTAACTGATATTTTTTTTGCACTTGCTGCATGACCTAAATAAATTCACCCACACCCTTATGCCAGTAGATTAGGAATGGCCAGCTACACCCCTACATCATTCTCTCTCCTGGTCTTCTAATCTTTTCTTGCAGACGTTTTCAAAAACTCGCCCAATTCCTTGAGCACTGGGAACCAGATTTAGGAATTAAGTTTACCGCGACAGAACAAATGCTATGTATCCCTCAATACTGGATATCTGTTGGCTTGGTGGACAGGGCCTGGGAACTTCACTCCATATTTTTTTGGAGTTTCCCTGCCATAGACACCTGGTTTCAAGTCCATAATGTTACTCAATCTTTTACAGGTAATCCAATCACTAAATCGATGGCATTTTACCTCTTGCATCACATTTCTTTCCCAACAAAGACATATCACATGTCTTTCCTTCGGCACGTACTTGTATCCTGGCAGGATACTTCTTCATTGACCATCCAGCAGTGGATTAGAGTAGTGGAGGACATTAGGATCACAGAAAGTCTTAATACTGCTTTAAATTTATACTGTTGTTTTATTTTATTTTTTTCAGTGAAGTAATAAATACAATAATGTATTATATTGCAGCTTACAAATCATTAAATGTGATGGCTGCTTTGGATTTCTTTTCGGTTTTCACCTGGTAATTTGGCCAATAACATGTCTTCTGTATTAGAGTATCCCCACTCTGGATGAAAGTGCTGCTATCCAAATGTGCCCCTATGCTCCGTCTGCTTGGGGGTAGGATAGTTTTGTATGTATTAGCAGATTTTGATACACTAACAAATGGAAACCAAACTCCAGCTCACACTGCAGTTAAAACAGCTTTTTTTTTTTTTTTCTCTTTTGCGGTGAGGAATAAAGAATTTAATTGAATAAATAAAAGCTGATCGTTGCAAACACCCCTGTCAGTGGTAAATGGTTTGCCTCAACACTCTAAACTGCTATAATTGCAAGACCACTTATTCTGTTGAAAAACAGGCTTACTGACATTATTACCAAATGAAAATAAAGGAAGGAGGGCCTTAAAAAAAGGAAATTAATGCAGTGATCGCATCTAAGAATTGGTAAGCTGCAGTATAATAGTTTTATTTGGGTTTAATGCTGCTTTAATTCCACCTGGTTCTATTTGCTAGACTATACATCTAAGGACGACTTTAAACAATATTTGTCTGTGTAACCTAGAGACTATATAGTCACATGGTATACCCCAGCAGTTACCCTGATGTGGTTTTTATATACATTGAAAAGGTTCTGGTTTTAATGTAGGCTGCGCCCCAAGCTCCCCTTTCACATTCCTTCCCCTTATTGTTTCCTTCTAAATGCTTGTTCTTCAAGCTCTCACAGCACAACCATTAGAACCTAAAGACCTTTTTTTATATGCCCTGCATGGTCGATTAAGTTAAGTCAGGGACCAAATTTCATATATAGGGGAACCCTGACTTTAAAGCAGTAGTGAACTTTGCTGTAACATTTTTTATTTTTGGGGGGCCCTTCCATGTGGATTATGCCATAATGTGCTAGTATGCACTCCTCCTACCACTCCATCCTCCACAGCCACTTCCTCCTGTACCACTATCCCCTCCCTCCTAGATTTTAAGCTCGAAAGAGCAGGGCCCTCGAACCCCTCGTGTATTGTATTGTACTGTTTTGTCTCATGTTCTGTCCCCCACGCTAATGTACAGCGCTGAGCAATCCCCTTTGGCGCTATATAAACACTGTATAATAATAATAATAATTATGGCAGACTTACTTGTCAAAAAGTGCCCTCCAGCACTGCAGTAGGATCGATCTGGATCTTCCTTCCGGGTCCCATGCCTTCAGCACTGTGATTGGCCAAGCCGCGATGACATCACTCCCATGCATGCGCACAGGAGTCACATTGCTGTGACACGGATTGGGCCATAAATGTTCGCTGAGCTGCGCATGCACTGCTCAGTGTACATGACAGCTGACAAGCAGGACAATGCATTTATGGCAGAAGAGACCAATAGGGTCTCTTCTGTCATTAAATACTCTGGATGTCAGCAACGTTTTGGAAATGGACTTTGTCCACTAAACCGCATAGTGTGCTATGATGTTAAAAGTGGAAGCGGAGTATTGGGTATGGTTCACTTTGTGGTCCCCCCTGCCATTTTGCCTTTTAATACTTCTCAGTGAGCAGTTTTAGAATTGGTGTTTTTTTCCCTCGTATCTAAACTTAGTTTCGGAAGGATGAAGGAATTGTGTTTTATGCCTCACAAGTTACTTGTTTCCGCCTACCTGTTCTGCCGAGAACGCGTATACTCCATTGACACATTTCCTTGTCCACCTTCTGCAGTCACAGGAATGTGGTAAGTGGCTGGGTTATTGTGCCTCCCTTCCTGGACATGCTAAACCCCATTGGTTCTGCGTTCCTGAACTGTGAATATACTGCTGGGGACCAAAGGGCCAAATAACAAATGATCTTCAGACTGCTTACAGGAAACACATGACACTGCTCAGAGTGATTAGCTGTTCCCTTGTTTTGAAGGAATATCCCATATTGACACTGCTTCCCCTATCTGGCTCTGGCTCCCTCTGTCTTGCACCATTCTGCCGTTTGACAAAAGTAGTTTTTCTGCCACTGTCTGAATTCTTTGGAGAACTTTCATCACTTGTAGAACCTTCTATTTCTTGATATCCAAAAACGCTACATGTCCTTTTTTTCCCCTGACCCTGTTCAAGAATCAGAAGTGGGATCTCCTTTACTTGAAGATATGCAGGAAAGTATTGAGGGCATTTGATTTTGTAGCAGAAGCAGTGGAGTATTTTCCTGCTCCTGAAGCCTATGAGGTACATGCTATGGCTTGGCACCAAATGCTTTCCACTGTGGGGACACTTATTTATACGCCAATAAGACTCTTAGGATTCTTTTTTTTTTTTTCTCCCCAAACACACATAGGTTGATGGTGCACTTTGAGGACTGACTTTGCCTTGAAAGGTTTACACTCCTAAGGTTTTAGCTGATATATTTCCTATGGAATAGAGTTTTAAAAAGAAATGGTAAATGTTTTCTACACGTCTTTTGATGATAAATACCTCTTTGTGGAGTCCCTTCACAAATTTAAACAAATACCCCAGAAGAAAAAGCCTAAATCTCTTATGGCTTCTACCTCTCCTCAAAGAAAGGGTTATTTCTGTTTTCTTAAGGTATCGGCCTCTAAAATAAGGCTTAAGACTTTGTTTAGTCTCAAGCCCTGGCTTACCAAACTTTCTCAGAAGCCTTTCTCACAATTAAGCCAACCAAGCCGCAACTCATCAGAGTGGGGGGTATGTATGTTAACCATTGCACCAGTTTGGATCTGAGGAAATTTCTATCTTTGCCATATCCTCACTTTTTACTTTCCCGTTTGTGAGCTTCAGACCAAAGAGAGGCAGTTTTTATAAATTCTTTAAGCGAAAACAGCACTCCAAATGCTTAGTCAAAACCATAAAAATCAGATGTATAGTGTACAGTGTACATATGGCTCATGATTGTCATTTCCCTAGGTTTACATATTTTAGGAGGCAAGAGAGCCTGATAAGTATCCAAAAGTAGAGTAGAAAGAATTTCTTCTTGGTTGCCATTATGCCTGTTAGGTGTGCTTCTGAGTTAGCAGTTTTCTTTTAGTTTAGTTTTAGTTTAGTTCAGTTTTCCAAGATGCCTACCTGCATATTTCTATTTTTCCGCCACAGCATTGCTTTCTGCCCTTTGCAGTGGCAAACAGCATTTTCCAGTTTGTTGCACTGCTCTTTGCCCTATCTTCTGCTCCTAGAGTAACAACAAAGACATTAGCACCTCTTCCTGCCTTTCTCAGAACTCATGCCATCCAGGTTACAGGTTATTTAGATCTTTTCTTGAAGGAATTGTCTCCCTTACAGCTGTATGCAAATATCCACAGGAAAATTCAGATGCGCTTGACCTTCAATCAGGTGATCATTTTCCAAAATTGGCTTAGCCACCTTCTCTTTGCCGTTAATATATGGATGTGCTCCTGAACACATCCCAAGCAAAGGTTTTGCTTCCAGAACAGAAAATTATTTTTCTCAGAGACCACACTTGAAATTTTTAGATCAGAACCATCCCACAATGAGATTCTCTTTGAGAGTTATAGGCCTCATGATAGAACTATATTAAAAAAGAAGGGGAATTTTCAAGACACTGACTGCCTTATCACTATGTTAGTGTTGCTGTCTAAACCATAATCAGACCAAATACAATAAAGTTCCATACAGCGGGTAAAGCCCCTATATGAGACAAGTGGTTAATCCGATGGCAAATAAGGCTTGTATCAGATATTGTGGTTTTAAGAATAATTGTGTGGCAGAAAAAATACAATGCATAAAAACTAGTGGCGCACAGTTCTCCACACCCACAATATATACATAGACATACAAACAAGATTATAAAAATGTCAATGTAAAGACGTCCGGACGTCATCTATAATGTAGTATACACAGCATCTCCCAGAAGTGAGTACACCCCTCAACATTTTTGTAAATATTTTATTCTATCTTTTCATGTGACAACACTGAAGAAATTACACTTTGCTACAATGTAATGTAGTGAGTGTACAGCTTGTATAACAGTGTAAATTTGCTGTCCCCTCAAAATAACTCAACACACAGCCATTAATGTCTAAACCGCTGGCAACAAAAGTGAGTACACCCTTAAGTGAAAATGTCCAAATTGGGCCCAATTAGCCTTTTTCCCTCCCTGGTGTCATGTAACTCGTTATTGTTACAAGGTCTCAGGTGTGAATGGGGAGCAGGTGTGTTAAATTTGGTGTTATAGCTCTCACTCTCTCATACTGGTCTCTGGAAGTTCAACATGGCACCTCTAGGCAAAGAACTCTGAGGATCTGAAAAAAATTGTTGCTCTACATAAAGATGGCCTAGACCAGGGGTGGGCAACCTGTGGCTCTCTAGCTGTTGTGGAACTACATTTCCCATGAGGCATTGCAAAGATTACAAAACTGACAGTTACAGCTATGACTTGCAGAGGCATGATTGAACTTGTAGTCCTGCGGCTCTCAGGTTGCCTACCCCTGGAATAGACTATAAGAAGATTGCCAAGACCCTGAAACTGAGCTGCAGCACGGTAGCCAAGACCATACAACAGGTAATAAAGCAATTTGTAGTGAGCGCTCTCAAATATATACAGCAGCTGGGACACTTCAGGTAACCACAATACCTTTTAAAATATAAGTATATCAATGTAACAAGAAACAGTGCAGCGCTCAAGAATTAATAAATGAATGAAGACAAAATATATATATATATATATATATATATATATATAAAAAGTCTGTGCAGTATCCGTGGTATTGTCTGGTAAGGTGAATACACTTCCGGAGTATGTACTGCCTCGAAATAATAGCAATGCGCACTCACCAGAAACGCATGGATTATGCGCATTTAGGAGTAATCATCCCAGATATCAGATCCATCGAAGACCAAGTGGTGGGCGTCCTTCTCACGGTGGGTCATCCGAGACACCAAAACAGATCCAGAGGTCCCCTTAAGGCTAGTCAGGTAATCCACACTGATAGTATTGGTCCCTCTTCTGGCTGGTAAAGGCACCCTTTCTGTGGGAGTAATAGCTCCACAAAGGAGCCCCAAAAAACAGGTGCCAGAGATAGTATGTTCTTAGGTGATTTTATTGGTCAAACATAGCAATAGGGCAGTATGCACATCACAACATAAGTATAGAAGTGAAAGACAGCATTACTGACCCCAATAAAGATGGCCGCCGGGCCTCCTCGTGGCTCCGGCGGTAGGAAATGACGTCACGCTCTGCACAGCTCCTCCTTAGGCCTTTCGTGCTACAGGCACATCCTCAGAGGGGAGGCTGTTACAAGACCATACAACGGTTTTACAGGACAAATTCCGCTCGGAACAGGCCTCACCATGGTCGACCAAAGAAGTTGAGTGCACATGCTCAGCGTCATATCCAGAGTTTGTCTTTGGGAAATAGATGTATGAGTGCTGCCAGCATTGCTGCAGAGCTTTAAGGGGAGGGGGGAGGGTCAGCCTGTCAGTGCTCAGACCATACGCCACACTCTGCACCAAATTTGTCTGCATGGCTGTCATCCCAGAAGGAAGCCTCTTCTAAAGATGATGCAGGAGAAAGCCCGCAAACAGTTTGAAGACAAGCAGACTAAGGACATGGATTACTGGAACCATGTCCTGTGGTCTGATGAGACCAAGATAAACTGATTTGGTTCAGATGGTGTCAAGTGTGTGTGGCAGCAACCAGGTGAGGAGTACAAAGACAAGTGTGTCTTGCCTACAGTCAAGCATGGTGGTGGGAGTGTCATGATCTGGGGCTGCATGAGTGCTGCCGGCACTGGGGAGCTACAGTGCATTGAGGGAACCATGAATGCTAACATGTACTGTGACATACTGAAGCAGAGCATGATCCTCTCCCTTCAGAGACTGGGCCGCAGGGCAGTATTCCAACATAACCCCAAACACACCTCTCAAGATGACCACTGCCTTGCTATAGAAGCTGAGGGTAAAGGTGATGGACTGGCCAAGCATGTCTCCAGACCTAATCCCTATTGAGCATCTGTGGGGCATCCTCAAACGGAAGGTGAAGGAGCACAAGGCCTCTAACATCCACCAGCTCAGTGAGGTCATCATGGAGGAGTGGAAGAGGACTCCAGTGGCAACCTGTGAAGCTTTTGTGAATGCCATGCCCAAGAGGGTTAAGGCAGTGCCGAAAAATAATGGTGGCCACACAAAATATTGACACTTTGGGCCCAATTTGGACATTTTCACTGAGGGGTGTACTCACTTTTGTTGCCAGCGGTTTAGACATTAATGGCTGTGTGTTGCGTTATTTTGAGGGGACAGCAAATTTACACTGTTGTGCAAGCTGTACACTCACTACTTTTACATTTTAGTAAAGTGTCATTTCTTCAGGGTTGTCGCATGAAACGATAGAATAAAATATTTACAAAAATGAGGGGTGTACTCCTGTGAGATACTGTATCCCCTGCAAGGCACTTATCACGTGACTACACATATATGACTAGCAATAATAAAGTACAAATGGCACTGCAGGGTCTATATACATACATGCCCCGGGGCCATGAGCAGTAGATTGTTCCAATAATGATGGTTTTCATATAGGGAGATTAATCCCTGCATAATTAAATATCACGGGGGCTAATACCAACAGTCCCAAGATCACCAACAGCGACCCTAAAGGTAGGAGCTAGTAGGGATTAAAAATTGTCAACAGGATAGTGGTTGACGTATAGCACATCTAAAGTGCAGCTTACCAAGTCACTGTTTTACTTGGTAAGTATGGTCATATTGATGACACCGGCTTGGCCAATATAGAGCAAGTCAGTAGACTCTGGGATAGTGGCTTGCCCATTTAATACAGCAATGGATGTCCAAAGTAAATCAGTAAGATCATCACCAGTCAGCATTGACTTGGACAGCACAAAAGCTCTGCCTCAATATCCATCCAGTACTGGAACAAGACCAATGAGTGTGTGGAATTTTCAAGCTCACTTGTGGAGCTAATACATCCCTGGAGCTGAAGCAATCATTGGTTCACCTGGTTGGTAAAGAACAGGTCTGTTCAGTATTATAAGTTGTGGCTGTAGTAATCCCAATGCTGATGAGAGCAAATAGAAAGATACAGTCTTACTGCTCCACAGCTGTCTCCATATTGGAGCTTAATCTGGCCAAAATCTGCTATTGTACAGTCGAATTTCAAAACCGCAGCTTGCCAGTCATCTCTCCCTCCATGTGGTCAATTGCCATCATGGCTTGGCTTGGGGGCGTGAAAATGTGGCGTCAATGCGTTTTTGCTTATGTTCAAGCCTAGCTTCGTCAGGACAACGTGCGGACCACGTAGTTGCTCCTTTTTTATATGGTGACTCATCACACTCATACCTGTACAATGTAATTTTCTTAAAGAGAACATTGTATTATTCACACCTGACCAACTTAAAAGGTATAAGTTGTCAGCTAGTTGAATCTTTTAACCTAGAATAACACATAACGTTACTTTAGCCCAGTGCTTCTCAATTATTTTCTGTCATGCCCCCCCTAGGAAGAAGAAAACATTTCGCGCCCCCCCGCGCAACTGTAAATAGTATCATTTGTCTATGAAATTGTTATAAGTAGGAATAGTGCCCCATCATTGGTGTCAGTGGGAGGAATAGTGCCCCATCATTAGTATCAGTGGGAGGAATAGTGCCCCATCATTGGTGTCAGTGCGAGGAATAGTGCCCCATCATTACTATCAGTGGGAGGAATAGTGCCCCATCATTGGTGTCAGTGGGAGGAATAGTGCCCCATCATTACTATCAGTGGGAGGAATAGTGCCCCATCATTGGTGTCAGTGGGAGGAATAGTGCCCCATCATTGGTGTCAGTGGGAGGAATAGTGCCCCATCATTGGTGTCAGTGGGAGGAATAGTGCCCCATCATTGGTGTCAGTGGGAGGAATAGTGCCCCATCATTGGTGTCAGTGGGAGGAATAGTGCCCCATCATTGGTATCACTGGGAGGAATAGTGCCCCATCGTTGGTGTCAGTGGGAGGAATAATGCCCCATCATTAGTATCAGTGGGAGGAATAGTGCCCCATCATTGGTGTCAGTGGGAGGAATAGTGCCCCATCGTTGGTGTCAGTGGGAGGAATAATGCCCCATCATTAGTATCAGTGACACCAATGATGCGGCACTATTCCTCCCACTGACACTAATGACACTTGCTGACCCCTGTTGAAGTATGGTGCTGCTGCAGCCAGCATATGTGGTTGCAGCAGCACCTCTGCACTGCACACTTACCGGCTTTTCCCTCACTCGATTTTCGCGGGTCCGCTCGGCTCCGCCTCCTCGCCCGTGATTGGCCACCTGTGTACCTTTCCTGAGCTACAGTTCTGGCGGCCAATCACCGGTGAGGAGGCGGAGCCGAGCGGCAGGAGTGAGGGAGTGGCCGGAGTGACGGAAGGAGCAGCACTTCCTGGATGGATCATCGTGGGAGCCAGGTAAGACCGCAGCCCTCTGCCCACCCCTGTACGCGCCCCCCTTGACGGAGCCTCGCGCCCCACTATTTGAGAAGCACTGCTTTAGCCCAACAAACATTTCAAGCAATAGATCAGGGCTTAAAATTTCAAGTCCTGAGCTACTAGACAGGCCTTAAGAGTTACTCGCCACCAACAAACACACACAAACAGACACCTGTACGTACACACACACACACACACACACACACACACACACACACACACACAGAGAAACATGTATACACACGCACAGAGGCACATGTACACACACATACAGACATGCATCCATACAGATACATGTACACACGCACAGACACATGTACATACGTATACAGACACGTAGATGCACAGACGCATGTACACATACATACACGCAGATACATATACATACTTAGACACATGTACATGCATACACAGACACACACCCCCTATAAAAAGTTGCAGTACTTCGTTGTTCGCTCACAGATCCGGGTACTGCACTCTAGGGGGGAGGCAGAGAGCACAGCGCACACTCCCTTTGCTTTCACTGCGCTCAGCTATTGAGCAGTCTGATGGCTCCCAGTGCCAATGACAGATCCGGCCTGAGCTCCGAGCCTGCTCAGCAAGACGGCCCTGGGGTACACACTTGCCCCCATCACAATTTCCACTCATCCTTGGCGAGCAGGCGAGTGGAAATTTCAAGGCCTGCAATAGATGATCGCTGCGCCATCTTGTGGCTACATAGTAATTTTAGATTTATATCTGAATATAAAAAGTGGGTGAAATTTAAGAAGGGGAGAAAACAGGACAGGAAGAGGGGGGAACCAAAGGAAAGAGGTGAGGGAAAGAAGAGAGAAGAAAAAGAGAGGGGGAGATCACGTACTATTATTTTTCTAGGAAGACCTGAAGATTCAATTTTGTATTAATTTTGATCTCCGTTTTTATGTATCCACCATTTTTCGTTCCAAAGTAAAACTGTGTTGAAGTCTCCACGTCTTTGGGACAGCTTAAGGGCAAACATACCCTTTATTTTCATTCCCTCTGGGCTGCCTCCATGAAATTTCCAAAAGTGTTTAGCAAGTGGCTTTCCAAATTTTTGGGATCCTTATCTTTGATTTCCGGTATATGTTCACCTATCCTAATTTTTAATTCTTTTGGTCTTACCAATATAAACTTTATCACAGGGGCAAGTGATCATATAGATTACCTTAGTTGTTGAACCATTAATTAAATCTCTAATTTGCAAGTTTCTTTCTTTCATAGAATCTTTGAAGACATTAGTCCGATCCACATATTGGCATATTTGGCATCTCCCACATGGGAACATTCCCCTAGTCCTAGGGTGTTCAGAGAACCAATCACTAGACGAAGTCTTAAATTCATAGTGGATCAAAATGTCTCCAATATTCTGTGCCCTTCTAGACACCATCTGTGGAGATTCCCCCACAATGGTACCTATCCCAGGGCTATTAGAGAATATACCCCAGTGTTTTTGGAGGATCTCTCTTACCTTATCCCATTGGGAACCAAATGAGGAAATTAATCTCACTGGGCCATCTGCATTTTTTTCGTCCTTTAGGAGATTTTTTTAAGTCTTTACATTTAAATTTGTTTTTATAATCTTGTTTGTATGTCTATGTATACAGTTGTGACCAAAATTATTCAACCCCCACTGAAATTGAGTGTTTTGGCCAGTTTGACATTGCTTTTGATCATTCAGTCATCTTGCTTACATTTACATTAAAGAGGCACTTGTAGGTCAGACAAATATAACATAACAGTTATAATGAAATAACCACAAATGTCTTTTCTGTGCTCACAGCATTATCAGTTTTATTCAACCCCCAAGTGACATTCAATCTTAGTACTTAGTACAGCATCCTTTTACAGTTATAACAGCTTTTAAACGTGAAGCATAGCTTGACACAAGTGTCTTGCAGCGATCTACGGGTATCTTCGCCCATTCTTCATGGGCAAAGGCCTCCAGTTCAGTCACATTCTTAGGCTTGCGCACTGCAACTGCTTTCTTTAAGTCCCACCAGAGGTTCTCAATCGGATTTAAGTCTGGTGACTGCGATGGCCACTCCAAAATGTTCCAGCCTTTCCTCTGCAACCATGCTCTAGTGGACTTGGAGGTATGCTTGGGATCATTGTCCTGTTGAAAGGTCCAACGTCTCCCAAGCCTCAGGTGTGTGACGGACTGCATCACGTTTCCATCCAATATCTCCTGGTACTGAAGAGAATTCATGGTACCTTGCACACGCTGAAGCTTCCCTGTACCTGCAGAAGCAAAACAGCCCCAAAGCATGATTGACCCTCCACCATGCTTCACAGTAGGCAAGGTGTTCTTTTCATCATAGGCCTTGTTCTTCCTCCTCCAAACATAGCGTTGATCCATGGGCCCAAACAGTTCTAATTTTGTTTCATCAGTCCACAGAACACTATCCCACAACTTTTGTGGTTTGTCCACATGGCTTTTGGCATACTGCAGTCGACTCTTCTTATTCTTTGGAGACAGCAAGGGGGTACGCCTGGGAGTTCTGGCACGGAGGCCTTCATTACGCAGTGTGCGTCTTATTGTCTGGGCTGAAACTTCTGTACCCACATCTGACAAATCTTTTCTCAGTTCCTCAGCAGTCACACGGGGACTTCTCTCCACTCTACGCTTCAGGTAGCGCACAGCAGTCGAAGTCAGCATCTTCTTTCTGCCACGACCAGGTAGCGTTTCAACAGTGCCCTTTGCCTTGAATTTGCGAATGATGCTTCCTAAGGTGTCTCTTGGTATGTTTAACATCTTTGCAATCTTCTTATAGCCATTGCCCTTCCTGTGAAGAGAAATCACCTCTTCTCTTGTCTTCCTGGACCATTCTCTTGCCTTCACCATGTTTGTAACCACACCAGTAAATGTCTAGAAGGAGCTGAGTATCACAGTCATTTTAAAGCTGCCTAATTGGTGCTTATTATGCTTGATTGCTGCTCGGTGACATCCACAGGTGTTTTCAATACCTGATGGAAAGCACCTGTATGAACCTCTGTTCTTCAGAGTGGTAGTCTTTAAGGGGTTGAATAATTGTGGCAATGAAGAAACCACATAAGAACCATTTACTACTGTATTACATAAACAATTGATGTCATTTTAGTTGCATTTGGGTAGTTACAACGTCCTTGTAGGATTTGATTCTGAATACAATTCCAAATGTACACTATAGTCCCTAAACCCCTTTACAGCATTGGGGGTTGAATAATTTTGGTCACAACTGTATATTGTGGGTGTTGAGCACTGCACCACTACAAATTTTATGCATTGCATTTTTTCTGCCAAGAATAAATAATAATTTTTACATCACAATTTCTGATACAAGCCTTGTTTGCTGTCAGATTAACCACTTGTCTCATATAGGGGGCTTTACCTGCTGTATGTGACTTTATTGTATTAAGCCTCATGGTAGCCTACTTCATGGCTGGACCAGTCACCTAATTTCATTCAAGACTTCTCCAACACAACATCTTGTTGACCTAAAACAACGCTGCTCCTTTGCGCAACCTACCTATGCTCCTGTTCAGCCAAGCAAGAGCCTAACCTTGGAAACTCCAATCCAGCCTTAACAGTAGGGGAGTCTTTTCTTCTTTATCACTGTAAAGCGATAACAGATGCCAGTCTTTCAAGCTGGGGAGGAGTGTTCCAATAACTCACAGTCCAGGAAAACAGTCACTCATGGAAGCCAAGACCCCTTCAACATCCTGGCGCTCAGAGCAATAACAATGGCTCTGCAACACTGCCCCCCTTACACAAGGACACCCAACTAGGGTGCAGTTTGCTGATGATGTGGCCTACATGAACCTTATGGCTCTGCAACACTGCCCCCCTTACACAAAAACACCCAACTAGGGTGCAGTTTGATGATGCCACGGCTGTGGCCTACATAATCCTTAAGTACCAGGAACTGAAGGAAACAAGCCAGATACATTTCAGGGATGGAAACTCACTGTCCAGCGTTCTCTGCAGCCTACTTTCTAGGAGCGGATAGCTGTAAAGTGGACTACCTCAGCTGCCACCGCCTGGATCAAGAGGACTGGGCCCTTTACCCAGGCATCTTTTAATCTGACATGTCAGAAATGGGGGGATTCTGAATGTGAACGACCTCCTCAACTGCTGGCTCCAATGCCCTATAAATTCCCTTGTCTAAATTCAGGCTAATGTATGCCTTTCCCCCAGTGCAAATTCTGCCTCGACTGCTCAAAAAAATAGATAAAAGATGAGAGCTGATTTTGATTGCTCCAAACTGGCCCAGAACCTTGTACACAGACATACTCAGACTCCTAACAGACTACCCCTGGACTTTTCCCAACAGACTAGATCTGCAGTCTAAGGGCTATCTATTCCATCCTGCTTCTGTCTCTGGATTGAATGATAGGGCTCTCGAAGCCCAGATCTTAAGAGATAGAGGGGTCTCAGAGTCTGTAATTCCTACCTTGCTAATAGCTTTTTAGAGTTAATGGAGGTCTGGTGCTCTGACATTCATGGCAACAGCTCACATATGTGGTGCGATCGCCCTTTACATATGCTTATGGAACCAACGTGTGTGTTCTCGTTTGTGCACGAGCATGTGGGCGCTTTAAATTTTTTATTTGATGGGACACTGGTACACTGACAGATGTTTTTTGCACCGTACAGATGTTGATGGGACACTTGGACAGGGACAGATGATGCTTGCTCTACTGTGTGGGGATGGTTGCACTCTGTGTGTAGCTGAAAACTAAAATCATCAGTTACACACATGACAGGCTGCAGCCATTCCCTGTCCCCAGTCACCTCTTATGCACACTATGGCATGATCTGTCACCCACTATGTCCATCGGACACAGCAGGGTCAATTACAGCCCATCTTTTCCATGTGATTAGCTGTGGCTAATCAGTTGATCATAACAGTACACACTCTTTTACAACAAATTGTTGCTTTATAACAGTGGTTATCACGTGTGTGTGTTCACCTCCCCAGAGTAGTACAGTGTTGTAACACTATACTGCCCTGGGCACGCTATGTAAAAAATAAACAAAAATTTTAAAAAAAATGTATTTCTCTAATTTCTTTTTTTTTATTTTTCATTTTCTAAAAAATGACACAAATTTTTTAATTTCAAATAACTCGCCATGCCTCTTACTAAATACCCTGGGCTGTCTACTTTCAATAAAGGAGTCATTTGTGGGGAGGTATTTGATTTTGTCCTGGCACATCAGGATTGATCGATTTTCAAAAAAAAGATACCATAGTTTGTGTATTCTATAACTTTCCGACAGACTAAATATTATACACTGATTTGGGTTATTTTTACCAAAGAAATATAGCCGAATATAATTTGGCCCAAGTTTCACAAAAGATTATTTAATTGCAGAATGTTATAACCAATAAAGAAAGCTCTGTTTTTTTTTTCCCCATAATTTTTGGTCTTTTTTTTGTTTAACAAGAAATAAAAAAAACCCAGTGGTGATCAAATACCACCAAAAGAAAGCTCTATTTGTGTAGACAAAATGATAAAAATTTAATTTGGGTAGTGTTGCATGACCACATAATTGCCAGCCAGTGTGACAGTACTGAAAGCTGAAAACTGGCCTGGGCAGGTAGGGGATCAACATGTCCAGTACTGAACTGGTTAAAGTCCATAGCTATAATTTTCCTGGTATCTCATGTTTATTCAAGGTGTATGTCGCATCAAATCCCCCCACCCTGTTCTTCCTTTGGATCATAACCTGGTTCTTTTTGTCCTGCAGAAACAATCCTTTGAATAGCCCATCTGGGATATTCCCATAGATGACCTCTCCTGACCACCCTCCCTTCCCTTTTCATAGTTTGCTCTCCATTGCTTGTTGCAAAACTGAGGGTTCACAGGATTATGGGTGAGGCAACCAGGGTACGTCCTCAAAAACTTTACCAGTGTCCAATCACCTGTAGGTACAAGCCTTTAACCCAGGGTCTGTGAATACTTTGATATTTTTTCAACCATTTACAATAAGCAAAAAAAAAAAACAGGAGCCCCAAAGTGAGAGCATAAGAGTAAAGGTTACATAAAAAAGGGGCAAAAGCAATAAACTGTTTATTGCCAGGAGCTACCCTGAGCTCACCTTGTAAAGAATGGTGTCCATTACATATAGAAACATTCCATAGTGAATAGAGGAACCAAAAGCAAATGAACACACTCGCACATTACCAAACACATATGCACGACCTATTTCTTATATAGCAGGAGAGATAAAAAAGCCCATAGCTGCCACAGCAGTAGCGCCAAAAAAACCTTTATCAGGTTGTAGAACCTTGCAAGAGTGACTGTGATAGTGGAATATCCCCCCAAAAAGTCTGTCCAGCTAGTGTTGCCATATTTTTGTAAACTTTTTAGAGCAAAAAAAAATTATATTTAGGCAGATCAAGATTAACCATACAATAGAATTTCTGTATAGAGGGCGGATTGACACTTTTCCAATTTAACAAGACAGGTTTCCTAGCAAAAAACAGAAGCATACGTATTAATATTCTAGGCTGAGTTTGAGGTACTAAATCATTCAAAATACCCAAAAGACCAACTGCCGGTGTATAAGAAACTGGCAGATGTAGAGTTTTATTAAAGTAAGTCCTGCCAGTATGAAGCAAGAGCTGGACAGGCCCAAAACGTGCAACAGATCTGCACCCCGAAGGCCACAGCGAGGACAAGAGGCCGCAGATCCGAAGCCCATACGGGCCAACCTAGCAGGGGTGTATTTAAGATGGTGGATAAACTTGAATTGAGTAAACCTATCGGTAGTGCTGATGAGATCTTGGAAACCTCTGCTGCCTCCTCCCAACCCCCAGCAGCCCAAGAAGCACCGCCTTCCACTTACAGTGAGCAATATGAAAAGGGTTAGTCCTGGTTGCCTGGAGATGGGAATAAAAGGTAGTGACCAGCTTAGCAATATCTGGGTCTTACAATAACCCATGAGCTATCATAGTTGTGTCTGGAAATGTTAGAGCCCCCAATTGTACCTGTACAGCATGACGTAGCAGCAAAAATGTATTACAAAAATGTGTTAGTCACTTTTTTAAACTGGGTCTTTAGGTCATCAGATATAAAGCAACCATCTATAAAAACGTGAGAGATGAGTAAAGCCAAGATGACTTCACCAGCTTGAGTCAGGGTGACCTAGAAGCTCAGTGATATTAGGGTTGGGAGGCCACAGGGGAGTTTGTGGGGACAGCCCAGGAGATGGGGATTTCACTTTGCCCCCCTCCTGCCAGCCAGCTAGTATCTATCGGAGAATGGTGGGAGCACCAGGAAACAGACTTATGAAGTGTCCCGAAGAGAGGCTGCACAACCATACTGGGCAAACAGGAGAATGGTGGAGGAGGCGGGAGAGGAGTCATGAAACCAATCCTACACAGGCAAGTTGGGAGGTAATAAAATAGTTGATGAGGTTAGGGCACACCAAGCCCCCATCCACCTTAGATGCCTGAAGCGGGGACCTGGCCACTCATGGATGTAATCCATTCCAAAGGAAAGACATCAAAATGGAGTCAATTTTAAAAAATAATTTTCTAGGGAGAAAAATTGTAGAGGCCCTAAATGCATATAAAAATTTGAATAAATCTATCCTCTTGAATGTTAATCCTTCCAATTAAATGAAGGGATAACATAGCCCAGGTACGTAGTCTAGTTTCCATGTGTGTAACAAGGGGCGTCACATTAAGATATTCAAAGGCAGTGAGATCGGAGTGAATTTGAATACCTAGATAGCAAAATTGGGTCAAAAGTTGTAATTTAGAAGTAGATAAATTATTGGGAACCATGGGACCTATAGGAAAAGCTAGAGACCTGTCCCAACCAACCCAAAGAACTGACACCTCCTCAAACTCTTCCACCACACTCATCAGATAAGAAAATGACTCCGCAGAGTCATCCAAATATACCAGTGTATCATCTGCATACAAGGAGAGATTTTCTCCTCCAGCAAACCAACCTGGATGCCCTCTATCGCCGCCACATGTCAAATCGCTAGAGCCAAAGGCTCAGTGACCAGGGCAAACAGAAGAGGCAAAAGGGGACAGCCCTGTCTTGTACCCCTACATAAAGGGAAATCTGGAGACACGTCCCTATTTGTACGGACACGGGCTCTGGGATTATCATTCAATAGTTGTACCCAGCGAATAAACCTGGATCCAAAACAAAGTCATTGTTTCCCATGAAATGGCCATTGATCTGTATCGAAGGCTTTTTGCACATCCAAAGACAGCACCAAACTACTTCACTTCTCAGCAGCAGCCCTATAAATCTGCAGATACAAGCGACGTATATTATCAAAGGTGCTCCAAGCAAGAACCCAGATTGGTCCGGGTGCACTAGGGATTTGAGCACTTTCTGCTAACAGGTGGCAAGAAGCTTGGCTAATATTTTAACATCACTATTAATACTTTGATATTTTGCCTGTGTTGTGTACTGTACTCCAAGATATGGAATTTACAGGTAGGTCAACATTCCTCTTTTTCCAGGGTACTGGTTAGGCACAAATAACATTTTCTAGATGTTTTCTATAACATTGCACATCTTCCAATGAATATATATGTGTGTAACTTGCGAGCCACTAAAATAATGCTCCTCTGGATCACTAACATAAATCACATACTCTAACTGTGCATATATAAATCCATATCACCAAAATGTTGCGCTCCTAATCTCCAATAAACTATATAATAATAGCTCCAAATTAAATATCCACAAACAAAAAATATAAAATATAAAACTAATAAATCCCAGATTAATAAATGTTATATAAATCAAAGTCCCATTATTCAAATAATAGTCCAAAAATTGTTGTAATAACGTGATCCAAAAACACCAATTGTGACTTTTTGTGAATCCTTATAACATTAAAGATGCGCGCTCACCTCCTTGCAAGCCTAACAGGCTTAATACATGTACTCCATGTACTATACTCCACATCATTTTTGCTCCGTGACATTGAGGAACATCTAAGAGGAGTAAGGAGGTGAGTCAGAGCAGCTGAAGGAGGGAGAGATCCCTGCAGGGATAATGAGTATTTAAGGAGACACCCAACATCCATTCCATGCTGCAGCAAATTATAACAGGTTCCATTTATGTGAACAAAAAGTGTATTAAGCCTATCTGTTAGGCTTGCAAGGAGGTGAGCGCACATCTTTAATGTTAACATTCTCTCCTTTTCTTATCTACATTAAATTGTGTAGCACATCACCACCACACATTGCCCATAAGAGAAATTGCTTGGTTGGCATGTCTGTATATGACTCGTTACAATGTTATAGTAATTGTTTAAATTCTTGTATGCCTTTTGGAACTCTCTGGATAATATAATTCCTTATATATTGTACTTTACCTGTATTATGCGCAGCAAAAAAAAAAGTTCTCAGACCGCTGCAACTGTTTCAAAGTAGTAAACCGCTTACACTGTTGTCGGGGTGTAAAATGCTCCTATTCACATGGCTCTCACCGTTTGAGCCCCCCTCCCTGTGACAGCGGGCAGGGTTCTACTGCTGTCAACTTTTAAAAGCGGTGTGGCTGTGCTGGGCTCTGCCCTCACAGTCACGTCATTAATTTACAGCAATCTGCGAATGTGAAAGCTTACAGGTCCTGTCCACCACCACGGCAGATGGCTTGTAGTTCTCGAACTATGAGTGCAGTGAGGAGTGTCCACATAGTTCGCTCACAAGCCCTGCAGCTTTCAAACTGACAGCCGTATAGAGGTACAAGCAGAAAGCTGTAGTCCTTGCTTGTCTACAGGAGACATTTGCATCTGCAATCCATTAATATGAAAAAAATATATAAATGGAAATTTTTTTTCCTGAAAAGATAAGTGTATTTATTTACATGTTGGCTTTTAACGATATTTTAATAAAAACTTTTTTTTTTTCTTTGCTAGTGCTTATGTTTATGTCTTTTGAGATATATTACTGTGTTTTTAATTAAAGCTGTTGTAAACGCATGAAGGTAAAAAACCTGTGTGCAGCAGTGCCCCCAGCTCCCTCAATACTTACCTGCGCCCCATTGAGATACAGCGATGTGCATGACAGCCTCTGCTGTCCTGGGTCTCTACCTTCTCATTTGCTGAGACAGCAAGCGGAAGCCATTGGCTCCCGCTGCTGTCAATCACAGCCGATTAGCCAATGAGGATAGAGGGTGCAGAGCCAAGCCGTGGCTCAGTGTGTGAATGGACACACGGAGCAGTGGGTGCTCCTATAGCAGGTTGCTTGTTCTGGGGGCACCCGACAGAAAGGAGGAGCCAGGAGAGCCAGCGGGGGACCTGAGAAGAGGTGGATCCAGGCTACTCTGTGCAAAACCACTACACACAGCAGGTAAGTATAGACATGTTTGTTTTACAAAAAAAAAAAAAAAAATTGAACCTTTAGTATTACTTTACTTGAATGTATAATGTAGTTTCTAGTTATGTATTATCTGCAACACTCTGCTAACGCTTTCCACGTATGCCATGAGTCATGGAATTTGTAAAAGATGAACTTCAGGTGCGGTTTTTTTTTTTCCCCTGAGCTTCTCTTTCTTAAATGTAAATGCAAACCAAACAATTACTGTTACTTGGCTCTATTCTGAGAAATCCCTGTTGGATGTAAATGGATGACTTCACAGCCTCTTCTGGTGCTGCAGCTATGCCTGGTTGCTGGGAGGAGGGATCAAAGAGGCATTAAATGTCACATCCTGAGGATGCTTGGCACACCTCAAAATTAAATTGGTCTTCCAACTCAATGACACCGGTGGTAGGCAGGTCACACTGGCACCTGGCTCTTCCCACTACACTTTTAATGAACTGCACAGTGGGCGGGTAAGACACGGGTCCTCACACTGTACTAGTGATAAAATAACACAGTGGGTTTTTCAGACTGGAACCTGGGTCCTCTCGCTGCACTATCAATAGCTACACAGGGTTATTGTAAGACCTGTGGCTTAGGGAGAAGCAGGGATAGTAGCCACCAGTCTGAAATGGAAGGGGAATGACCCCTTATTATGCAGGTGAATATATGTGATTTCTCAGTGGGTAATAGACTTTATTGGAAGTAATTATATTGTTTAAAAGAAAGATCACCTATCAGAATATGTAAACTTTTTTTCATCTTGTTTGTTTTCCAACAAAACAGATGGCAAAATGTATTTTATTAGCCCATAGCTCAGAAGAGGTAATGTAGCTTTTCTTTTTTGTGTGTGGATTAGCAAAACAAACCTAAACCATATAGTAAATTTTATAAAGAACCATAAAAACCAAAGTGGACTTTACTGGTACAGAAAGTGGACATATTATTGTATAAAACATGTTTATTGAAACATATTTTCCAAAATGTTACCATAAAACAGTATTTTGGCTAATAAGCCCAATATATCACAGCATTGTATATCATGACATCAGAGGTCTACGCGTTTCACTTGTTCGCTTCCACAGGACCCCAAAGGAGTTGAAGACAGAAAAGTCAAGTATCCTAGCTGGAAGATACATATGTGCATATATTTGCCACACATTAGTTAAATAATTATAATCATTACATAACACCACCAAAAGAAAACTTTCTCCACAAACTCACATGTCACATGAGTGGTAATAAAGGGCAACAGTATCCACATAGCGGTTAAAAAGGTTCCAGATGAATATCTGTCCATACGGTCAGATCCCCACATGTCGCATTAGTTAGGCCCTGCAATAAACACATAGCCATATTGCATCCTAAGGCAGACGGGGAACACAAAAAAAAGAGGGAAAAAAGCAAAAAAGAAACATTGTGTTTTGTGGGGAGAGGGTGCATAGGAGATATTACAGACTACAGAGATTGACATCGGCATGTGGATTTTGTTGCCGTGTTTCCTTTATCAGTGAATCATCTGTGAGACACATTTGGGATGTTTCTTTTTGCTTTTCCCCCCTTTTTTTTCTTTGTTCCCCCTTTCCCTCTCCCCCTGTCTGCCTTAGGATGCAATATGACTGTGTTTATTGCAGGGCCTAATTTACGCGGCACGTGGGGATCTGACCGTATGGGCGGATATTCATCTGGGACCTTTTTAACCGCTATGAGGATACTGTTACTAATTTTCTGAGATTGTGGATTTGGGGTTTTCATGAGCTGTAAGCCATAATCATCACATTTATGACAAATCACGGCTTGAACTATCTTGCTTTGCATGTAATAAATCTATCTCATATATTAGTTTCACCTTTTAAGTTGCATTACTGAAATAAATGAACTTTTGCACGATATTCTAATTTTTTGAGTTTCACCTGTACATATAGTAAATTAAAAAATGTACCTTTTTCAAATTGAAATTTAGATATTCTCTTGGCTCTGTCACCAGAGCAAGTGTTTTTGCTTTGTTTGCTGAAGTACCTTGGTAGTAAGGTGAGGCTTAGAAATTTGAAACGCATATCTTGGTTTCATCCAATGGTGGTAGCAAAAACCTTAGTAATGTAAGGGGTTGTAGGGGGATGATTGGATTTGCAAGTAATCTGAGATTCATGTTTAAAAAAAAGAACATTTTGTATGTTCTGAAATTTGCTTTGTCTTAACAGCTTGTATCTGCTGAAGGCTCGCAATCAGATGGTGGCTCTGTCTGTGCTGATAATCAGTCTGATTTGCCTCCACCAATTGAAAGGACAGGAGGAATTGGAGATTCTCGTCCACCATCATTTCAGTAAGTATATGCACAACATCTAGTCATTTAACTTCTTTTATAACTATAGTGAATGTTACTTTTAGGGAAAGATGATTGGGCTGTGAAAATTCTGTTTGGAAGGTAAACTGAATTAAAAATCCAAGGTTTTTCTGCATGAGGTCACAATTTTAAAACTGCTAGCTGTAATTAATTGTAAACAGTTAAATAGATTGTGTTTTTTAAAAAGCATTAGGTGAACCCAACAAGTGTTTGAGGTAACAGACTGAAGTGTAGTAATTTTGTGGTGTTGGTCTTCAAATCCATCTCTGTAGATATCCTTTGTATCCTAGGTCCAGGCTGTAAATGGGCCACAACCTTCTCCAAACTGTGATAGATGCAGAACTAAGTACACAGAGGGGTGTGGTTTGGGAGGAGTCAAGCTGAAGCTGACCCTCTATGCACTGTTACTGGGCTGTTTGCTGTTATGGCAACTCTGAACATAACCAAATCAATTCAGCAAATAGCTGGTGTCCTCGGTGATCACATATGCAGTACAATGGAAACTAAAGATCTAAACTGTGCCTAGGATTGCACATTCCTTTGCTGTAAAACATTGGAAGGTTAGTTTTGCTTAAGGATCCACGTTTTGTCAATTGCTAACAATTTAGTGGGCAGTAGAGGCTCTAGCATTCAACAGTTGAATCTTGCGGCAGTGCTGAATTCCTGCGGGTATTGCAAGGGCTGTAACTGTTTTTTTTGTCTCTTTTTTTAAATAATTACTGACTTCATCATTTCCTGGGTCACTGACCTGGTTTAACCACCTCCTGGCCATACAGGGCGGCTGCTCTGCACAAAATCACATAAATAAATGTAAATTTGCATTTCCAGGTAGGGGGTGGGCACACGTCTCCCTACCCATGCTGTCATTGACTCCCAAAGATGTCAATCCCCTGGTCCCAGCCAGCGTTTCATGGCCGTGACTCGGTGATCAGTCCCGCTGTAAGTCTCTGATCGCTGCCATTACTAGTGTTTAAAAAAAAAAATTGTATATAGAAGGCTATTCGTATACGCTCTAACTTTCACACAAGCCAAATAATATACACTTATTGGGTTTTTTTTTTTAGGACATTTAGTAGAATACATTTTGGCCTTTAATTTTTTAAAGAAATTTTGTAGCTTTGTAGCAAAAAGTAAACTTTTTTTTTTTTTTTTTAAACTTTTTTCATTTTATAGCGATTAAAAATAAAAAAAACCCAGTGATGAGCAAATACCACCAAAGAAAGCTCTATTTTTGTGTAAAAAAATTATATAAATTTCATTTGTGTACAGTGTCGCATGATTACACAATTGTCAGTTAAAATAGGGCAGCGCTGTATTGCCAAAAACGGCCTGGTAATGAAGGGGGGTAAATCTTCCAGAGGGCAAGTGGATAAGCATGCTGTAATTTAGTGGCAAAACAGTTTTGGGCTTCCTTTTTCTGAATGTGTTTTCTAGTCCTTTTCTCTGGCGTTAAAGCTAGATCTTGGGTATGACAGACAGCTGTAATTTTTAGCAGATGGTCATCCCATATTTTCTCTGATTGGTCTGCTTTTTTGTTCACTCTTGGGTGAACATTAGGGCTCTTGTACTGACTGGGCTGAGTGATGGAATGTACAGGTATTTGAAAAGTCTTTTTTTCTTTTTTTTTTTTGACTTTCCATTAAAATCTGTTTCTTCTTAAGTACATTATAGGACACAGGTCCCTTCCCTCTGGTCCTGTGATCCCTCCGTTGCTTGATACAAAACTGAGGCTAGCTGGGAGTGGGAATGGGAAATTGACTTTACTGGTAAACCAAAAATTAATATTTTCCAGCTGCCAGAAACAACACTTCTCCTATAATGAATTTTCTAAATATTGTCACAAATAGTCCCGTCCCCCCCCAGGGGAGGTGTTTTTGTCACATTTACCAATAAGCACAGTAACCTGGTAGAGTGTGTTAGGTTGAGATACTGGCCTATCTATGGGTACCCTTGGTTAGCTACTTCTGTTGAGCATTCTATAAGCATTTACTAGTCTGTATTTTTTATTCAATTTGTATATACTCAGTCTTATCTGTAACATCAAAAACTGTTTATTTTATTTTTTTTTTAATTTAGTATCCATCATAATAATTCTCTTAATTTCTCAGTAAATTATGGCATCTGGTGATTTTCTTTTTTTTCCCTATACATCTTCGTTAATCTGATGTGCCTTTTGCATGATATAGGCAGATGTCTGAACGGTATGGCATGTGGTACCCACATTTCTGGCATGGTTTGACTGAAACTTCCTGGTTTAACTGGGATTGTGAGGTACATATTGCCCAGTGCAGTGTGTGGACATATGTATATAGTGTTCTGGGATTTGGCAATAACAGAGCTTCCATCTGTTAGTTTTTGTTTGAGTTCATCCATTTATTTACACTTGTAGCTAACCATATTTTAACTCCTATTTTAACTAAAGTATTTTTTTTTCCTTTCTTCTTCTTTCGGCCATTACTTTATTATTATTTTTGGATATATTGCATTTATTTAATAGCTGGTAGTAAAATTTAATTTGATGGTAGAAACTGAACTCCAGGAATTGGCCCCTTTCTAAAATGTGGTGGCTTACTATGGGTTAAGACCAATGTTGTGCATGCCACCTCGTTGACTTACCTTTTATTTACAACTGTCAGTTTTACTGAGCACCAGACACTGCTTTATCACACAGTAGCAGCACTGCCTGCCCCTCTTCTCTGTTGTCCATTCACAAAACGCTTTATATTTTTAATGTTTTCACATAATAGAATGTGCCTTGTGATTGGACAGGAAGAGGGAAAAGGGCAGGCACAGTGGCTGCATGCTACTCTGCAGCTGCTGGAGCAGAAGCCAGAGGGTTCATATTTGGAATATTAGAAGTATGTCATTCGCTGTACTCCCAGTGCTCATTTGAAATGTAAATTGTAAATAAGAGGTAAGTGCATGAGGTGGTATGCACCTTGTTGAACTTAAACCATAGTAAGACAGCATATTTTATAAAGTGGTTGAATTCCTAGAGCTCAGACTTAAATTCCATAAAAAAGGAGGGAAACTGAAATTCTGTTAGTGCAAATAGCATAGCCAGGTCCTGCACTTAAATCTTTCTTGCTCAAGCAGGTGCCAAGAGGATTCTAGGCAAGCATGTTTAACTTTATACATGCCAAGACATTCCCCCAACTTCTGGGTTTGAAAGGATGTGCAGAGTTAAATGCAGGTGCCATGTTGCGCATACACACTTCTTGGCCCTTCTTTGGCCATTCACTCCATTGCCTCCTTTCAGCAGGCCCTCCTCACCAGTTCACTGTTTTATAAATGTGGGCTATACAGAGGCCAATACAAAACAATTGGATTGCAATGTGTGCGAATATCTTTAGGGCCCTTTTCATTCATCCTGTTTTTATTGCTGGTATTCCAGGAATTGTTGGTTGAGAATTACTGCATATGTACATTATTTGTGTGTGTGTGGAACAATGCTATTAAATGTAAATTTTGGTTTAGATACACTGATTAGAATTCAGCAGCTGCTCAGGACATTGCACTCGTTCGTGTAGATGGTTGTGTGCTGTACTATGAAGGCTTTTATAAGCGTATTTTTAACATTTGGTTTAAGAGACCCGGTTCAGAATGGGCTGCTTGTCCACTTATTTGACTTTGCTTACGTTATTGGAGTCTTGTTCATTGTCTTCAAAATCAGGGAGATAGATCTCCTAAGGACTGATAGTCGCAGTTCTGACCATAGAGCAAGGAATGTAAATAACTGTGGGGCTCTGGTACCTAATCTTTGAACCCTGTCTTTGTTGGTAAAAGGAATCCAAATATGGGTCATGGTGATTGTGCCAAATTTGGCTTTGTCCTGTGTGAACTTTTTAAAGGCCAAGTTCCTTTTAAAAGAGAAGTATGGCCAAAGGTTTTGTTTTTTTTTGTTTTTGTTTTCTATAAATTCATAAATTTTCTATTGGCTTGCATTGCAGGATAATTTGTACTGTGTCCTGGAGTTTAGGAAGTAATTATAAATGTTCTACATGCACTCCCTTCACTGTATCACAAGCTAGCCTATGCAGACATAGGGCATCACTCAGTTCATTATATGCCAGAGAAATGAGGTGTGTGTGTGCTTGTGTGTGTGCTCTAATCGTAACCTCCTTTTTCTCTCTTCTTTTTTTTTTTTTTTCTCCTTTCTTTTTTTTTCCTTTTTTGCTCCCTTTTGGTTTATCTACACCATTGAAAGATTTTTTTCAAGAGCAGTTGACCTAGGGTGACAACACTACTGCTTCATAGGTAGATACAGACCAGTGAGTGAGTGGTGTTACCCTAGAAAAAAAAAACTTTACTGGCAGAATCACTATGTGGAAATAAAGAAAAAAAACCTGTAAAATAAAACAAATGCAGCCAAGACATCTTACTACTATCACTTTTCTTCTTGGGTTTAGATACAGTTTTATTGTGTCCATTGTAATAACATGTAGAAGAGTGCACATGCACAGTATGCAAGATAGGTATTTTACTGTGTTGACTATAAAACACATGCTTATTCCAGAATGGGCAAGGTTGGGCTAGTCAGAGCATAGGAGTTAAATACACTGTGGTGATAGTTGCCTTATGGTTCATGGGCATTGGGTGTTGGGGGAGGAAGGAGATATGTTCACTTGTTGGAAGCATTGGATGAAAGTGGGAGCTGGGGGGTAGAGTGGTGAGTTCATTGGGGCATTGGGGAAACTAGGGTGCCAGTTCAATGAGGGCTGGGAGAAGGGGGCTTCAGGATCAGTGACTGTCGACAGAAGGAGCTGTGTAGTCTCAATGGTTGCTGATCGAAGATGTTTTGTGCAGGGAGAAGGTGTGCAACTGCAGTGGGTGCTGACAAAATAGGTCCTGGAGGCAGAGTGGGTGGTGAGAGAAGGGGGTCTGCTCATGCAGTTGGTGCTGACAGAAGGGCAAATACAAGCATAGTGGGTGCTTACAGAAGGGTGTGTCCAAGGAGATTCAGGTGCATTGGGTGGTAGAAGGGCAGGTGCAGTGGGTACTGATAGAAGGGGTTGTTGCGATGCACTGGGTGATGTGAGAATGAGGGCTGCAGATGCGGTGGATGGTAAAATAGGGCTTGCAGGAGAAGATACCTTTGTGCAGTGAGTGCTGATAGAAGCATATGTCTAGGTATGGTAAGTGCTTTTAAAATGCGGTGTACAGGTGAGCTGGGAGCTGAGAGTGGGTGCTGCAGATTCAGTGGGCGGTGAGAACAGGGGTTGCTGGTGAAGTGGCTGATAAAAGAAGGCAGACTGCAGGCACAGTCGGTGATGAAAGAAAGAGGAGCAGCAAACATGGAGAATGGTGAGAGACTGGGTAGCATGGTTGCTGCTTGCACAGTGGGTGGTGAGAGAAGAGGTTGTGCAGGCCCAGTGGTGGGTGTGGACAGAAGGGGTTGTGCAGGCACTGTGGGTGCCAACAGAAAATGGTGTGTAGGCGCTGTGGGTGTTTAAAAGTAGGGGCTGTGCAGAAATTGTGTGCAGCCTAAGGAACTGAACTTGTCCCTCTTTGCTCATGCTCTTGCAGACCTTAGCAGGCAAAGCTTGCAGAAAGAGAGCATGGCAGCACATCACCAGTACCAGTTCTTGCCTGATGCCTGCCAAGGTATGAAGGGATGCCTTGCGCCCCAGTAACACAAAGTGCGTGATCTCAGTATTTATTACAGTAATCACAGCTTGCAAGGCAGCAAGGTTCCTTGGGATATGCATGTAATCCTTAGAATTTGAAAATAATCCAAAAGAATGAGCAGATGAGAAACTTAAAGCATGCAGGGAATCCAGGAAGTTGTGACGAGATGACCAGCAGATAGGCAGATTTTTTTTTTAAGTGCATTTGCGGTATTTTGGATTGTCAAACATGGCTATTGTTTGTATTGCTGTTACAATGCTGATGCTATAAAATTAATGTTTGCTGTTACTATAGGTCTCCTATAAGGGTTATATCTAAAGGACATGGAAGAAGCTTCATTGGAAATAAAATTCCTTCTGTTCTGTGACTTGTTTTCTTATTGGCTAATAGTTCGTAAAGAGGACTGTAGGAATATGGAGATTGTGTGTAGAAATTCAAATGACGATGATTGAGAAATACAGTTTTTCTTGTGCAGGACACAGGCATAGCTATAGACAACTGCATTATATGCCGCTTCCTTCAAGTGATTGGACACTGCCAAATTAGAGCTGTATTGAAGCCTATATAACCTCTCCTGCTCTCATTAATCCTCAGTTTTTTGCTACTGTCTTTTAGGTGATGGATGTTTCTCTCCCCAGGGAGATTACTGGTTTCTTCTAAAAGTTTCCCGAGTGCCTACCTTCTTCCAGTACCAGTTGTGCACCAGCCATGCAGACTAATGCACAGCTTCTAGAACGGTACCCTAGGCCTGCCATTGGGTCCCTTACCTGGGCTCCACTGGATGGAAGACGCTGGTCTGACTTGCTTCAGGCACTGGTCCCTCTTTTTGGTACTTCTGCTTGACACAATGCTAGGAATTAACTGCAGGGCGTTGTGCAGGTTCAGGGCAGTGGCAACGGCAATCTGCAGATCTGTTATCCAGTCCCTGAAGACCTTGAGTGTGCGCCCATCTAAAGGGGGTAAAGGCAAGATGGGTCTTGTTCAGAACATTCTGTTACTGGACAAAGCCTGATCTATATTGTGCTGCACTCCCATCCCCTGGCCATTACACCACTTTAAGCATATGTATAGGTAATATCTCCCTACAATTCTCTTTGCTGCCACTAGGGGCCACTATGGCACAATATGCAATTGTCTGAACTCCTGTGTATAGACTTTTGTCTTTCACCTCCTGAAACATTGCGATCTTTGGACACTACAGGGGCTCAGCATCCATGACTGCAAGGCATGACCAAAAGATTTTAAGGTTGGTGCACAAATATTGGTCTGACACTGGCAAAGGAAAAAATTTTCCCTGGGTTGATAGTGTCACTGGAAGGAAAAATCTCACTGGGTCGATGGTGTCACTGGAAGGAAAAAATGTCCCTGGGTTGATGGTTTCACTGGAAGGAAAAAGGTCCCCAAGTTGGTGGTGTCACTGGATAGAAAAAATGTCACTGAGTCAGTAGTGTTCCTGAAAAGAAAAAAATGCCCCTGCGTCATTGTAATTGGCTGAAACACCACTATAAAGCTCCTCCCCAGTAAAGGCTCTTACCTCAACCCTGTCACAGCTCCTCACTAGGGATGAGCTTAGACAGATTCAAACAAAGAGTCCAAAGCTGCCTGAGCTCTCTCTGGGAAGTTGTCAGAGCTGACAGCTAATCATAGGCAGTGGAGGCATTCCCTGCCCCATAGCTGCACATGTACACGTCTCTTGTATATGTGTGGCTACAGGCAAGAATTGCCTCTGCCATCTGTGTTTTGGTAGTTGGCTTTGACTGCTTCCTGGCGGGATGGCTCATGTAGGTTTGGACTCGTGTCAGAACACACCTGAGCTCATCTCTACATATTGCTTATCTCCCTTGAGCCTTCAAGGGATGCAGTGGTAATTCTGTTGAAATAGATTTCCCTCCAGCAAAGGTACTTTCTGAGCTGCTCTACTGGAATAAGGCTTTAGGGTATTTCAGTGGTCCTTTATGGTTCCAAATTGGCGCAGAAGAGTGTAGTAATTGGATTTACTCAAACTCCTAGCAGACACTCCTTGGCTCCTGAGCTGCCCAATTAAGTTATTTCAGGGACTGGTCCTCTTTGTAGGGGGAGGAGGTGGGGGGGACATTCTGTGCAAGGAGGGGGCAGGAGAGGAGCGGTGTATACAAACAGGCTCCTTCACTTGCCGCTGCTAAATGGGCTTGCCAGTTTTTAAATGCAATTGCCAGCTTTTTCCTTCAGTTTACAGCTCCGAGAAGGAGCTGTCATTTACCCCGCCGCTAAAGTAAGCAAGTGGGCGGGGTCACTTTGTAAAGTGAAGATAAAAAAAAGTTGCTAATTGCATTTAAAAACTGGCAATGACAATTAGCAGCTGCAAGTGAGGGAGCTTGTCTGTATAAACTGCTCCCTCACTGTATACACTGCTTACCTCCTCTCCTGTCTTTCTCTGCCACCTCCTCCATCCCCCCCCTTCCTCCATCTGCAGTACACAGATTACAGCACTCAGTCTTTTTGGGTATGAGTCTTATCAGCATGACACAACTTGACTTTGCAATGTTTGGTCACTCTTCCTTGCAAAGACACTCCAAATCTGTCAGATTGCGAGGTCATCTCCTGTGCTCAGTCCTCTTCAGATCACGCCACATATTTTCAATCAGATTCAGGTCTGAGCTCTGGCTGGGCCATTCCAAAACTTTCATCTTCTTCTGGTGAAGCCGTTCCTTTGTTGATTTGTATGCATGCTTCGGGTCGTTGTCCTGCTAAAAGATGAAGTTTCTCTTCATGTTCAGTTTTCTAGCAGAAGCCTGAAGGTTTTGTGCCAATATTGACTGGTATTTGGAACTGTTCATAATTCCCTCTAGCTTGACTAAGGCCCCAGTTCCAGCGGAAGAAAAACAGCCTCAAAGCATGATCTGCCACCACCATGCTTCACTGTGGGTATGGTGTTCTTTTGGTGATGTACAGTGTTGTTTTTGCACCAAACATATCTTTTGGCATTATGGCCAAAAAGTTCAACCTTGGTTTCATCAGACCAGAACACATTTTCCCACATGCTTTTGTGAGACTTCAGATGTGTTTTTACAAAATTTAGCCGGGCTTGGATGTTTTTGTTCGTAAGAAAAGGCTTCCATCTTGCCACTCTACCCCCATAACCCAGACATATGAAGAATACAGGATATTGTTGTCACATGTACCACACAGCCAGTACTTGCCAGATATTCCTGCAGCTCCTTTAATGTTTCTGTAGGCCTCTTGGCAGCCTCCCAGACCAGTTTTCTTCTCGTCTTTTCATACATTTTTGGAAGGACTACCAGTTCTTGGTAATGTCACTGTTGCACTATATTTTCTCCACTTGATGACTGTCTTCACTGTGTTCCATGGTATATCTAATGCCTTGGAATTTATTTTGTATCCTTCTGAGTGATACCTTTTAACAATTGAGATCCCTCTGAAGCTGTCTGCGGACCATGGCTTTTGCTGTAGGATGCGACAAAGAAAATGTCAGGAAAGACCTACAAGAACAGCTGGGATTAATCAGAGGCACTTTAAATGATGGCCGGTGTGTACTGACTCCTATTTAACATGATTTTGAATATGATGACTTAATTCAGAACACTGCTACATCCCCAGTTATAAGAGGGTGTGCACACTTATGCAACCATGTTATTTTATTTTTTTATGTTTACCCCCCTAAAAGATTTGTTTTTCATTTGAGTTGTACAGTTTATAGGTCACATTAAAGATGGAAAAAGTTCTGAAATGATTTATCTTTTTTTACATCACTGAAACCTGACATTTTTTCACAGGGGGTTGTAGACTTTGTATATCCACTGTATCTATGCGTGTGTCCTGTACTGTATGAGAATAAAAATAGGATACTTTGTTTAGCTGTAAAATCTATTGCTTGTACAGGACCCTTTACCTGGCAGTTAATTATATTGCTGATTGATTGTGTAAAAAAAAATAAATAAAATAAAATTCTTTTTACAGGCACCAAGGAAAAAAAAAATTTATTTTTTTATTTTTTACACGTTTCTTTCATTTTTGTTTCTGAATTACTTGGATAACATTTTATATACATTTCAAGTGTTGTCTTTTGTTATACACCAATGTAAATAATAAATAGCCTCCTCAACAGTTGATGGAATTTTGACTTTTACTGTTTTGTTCACAGTCCAAATACACGAGGTAGCCAAGAAAATCTGGACAATGACACTGAAACAGATTCTGTTGTATCTGCACAGCGAGAGAGACCAAGAAGAAAAGAGGCTTCAGAACATGGTGAGTTGGCTTTCCCAAAACCATTGTTTTGAGAATTATGTACAGCATGACTATCCAGTCATTCTCTTTTCAGCTGTGAAATTCTGAGACTTGCTCTAGAGAGGGAGGTTTGAGGGTAATTTTGGTTGATACTTGATACCTGTTAATGACGACGCAGTGACCCTAAAACTGCAACCCACACATTAGCATGTCTGTTACTGAATCCTAAGTGTATCCTGAACCAATGGACTGCAGACACAGTACAAGGGATGACCAGAGACTGCTGACATAGTACAGGAGATGACCAGAGACTGTGGACACAGTACAGGAGATGACCGGAGACTGCTGACACAGTACAGGAGATGACCGGAGACTGTGGACACAGTACAGGAGATGACCGGAGACTGTGGACACAGTACAGGAGATGACCGGAGACTGTGGACACAGTACAGGAGATGACCGGAGACTGTGGACACAGTACAGGAGATGACCGGAGACTGTGGACACAGTACAGGAGATGACCGGAGACTGTGGACACAGTACAGGAGATGACCGGAGACTGTGGACACAGTACAGGAGATGACCGGAGACTGTGGACACAGTACAGGAGATGACCGGAGACTGTGGACACAGTACAGGAGATGACCGGAGACTGTGGACACAGTACAGGAGATGACCGGAGACTGTGGACACAGTACAGGAGATGACCGGAGACTGTGGACACAGTACAGGAGATGACCGGAGACTGCGGACACAGTACAGGAGATGACCGGAGACTGCGGACACAGTACAGGGAATGACTGGAGACTGCAGACAGTGCAGGGGATTACCGGAGACTGCGGACCTTTGGGGAGGGAGGGGGAGCGGGTACCTGAATTTGACAGGTACCCGCTCCCACTTCCGCGGAGTTGTCCTTCCTTATTCCCGCGGCGGCTTCTGTGACATCCGGGTGCCCACTGCGCATGCACGAGAAGCGCTGCACTTTGGCCCGGAGCCTTCTGGGACCTGGCATGTGTCCCAGAAGATGCCGGACCATTCACAAAGCGCAGCGCTTCTCGCGCATGCGCAGTGGGCACCCGGCTGTCACAGAAGCCACCACGGGAAGACTGCAGCGCTGGAGCGAGGAACAGGTAGGGTCCTGCAGGAGAGAAGAGCTGAGCGGCCGGCCCGATATTCTGACATGGTGGCGGCAGAAATACCGGACCGGCCACTTTACATTCGCTCCATAAGACGCACTGACATTTCCCCCCTTTTTTGGGGGGAAAAAAGTGCGTCTTATGGAGCGAAAAAAAAGGTATTTGGACTGCAGACACTCATTCAGTTTAGGTATCCAATCAATCACAGTTGTATGAGTCTTCAAAGATGGGAGAAAATTGCATCAATATAGTTAGAACCAATTAAATTCATTCATTAATAGTTCAGAAACCTTTGTTATCTGTCTGCTGATTTGGCTAACCTGGGCCGTCGCTTCTGTTCAAAACTTACTGCTTTGATCTGATAATAGTGTTTTGCTGCTATGTTTGATTTTTAAAGGCGTTAGGAACCTTCCTGTGTTGTGTGTCTTTACCTGCATAAGGTGTGCATTGATCATGTAGTTTTATGGTTGTTTGTTGTCCTCTATGCACAGCCTATGGTAAATCTTCACATTCCTGTGTCCGAAGTTTGTTTTTGTTCACACATGAGGCCTGCCACTAGTACTGCACAGGTTAATGCATGCCCTCTGTAGTGTGAGAACTACCATTTCCTGTGAACAAACCACATATTCCACAATTCCTAGATCTTTGTTAGTGCTCTGCAGGTGAGAGCTACACCAATATTAGATCTGACACAGACACAAACAGGCAGCATAATGAAGAGCACTTACCATATAGCTGGAAGGGATGTTTTGATCAGATCAATGTCATATCTACAGTGGATACCCTGTGTGTGGGGCACTTAGGCCCCAAGGAGGATTGGGCTCCACTGTGCACTCTCACATTTCTGTCAGCTGTCTTGACTGCCCCATCAAGCTAAGGCAAACAAATGACACAGCGACTATAACTACACGAATACCTAATTAAAACAACAAAACTATTGTGTGACATAAAAATTTGGAACTTCCACCATTTTATTCTCCAGAGTGTATGTTTTCAGCAAATTTGGGGAGTTTTAACTAATTGCCTAAAATTATATTTAAAACAAGTGCAAAAAAAGGTTTTAGTAACACAAGGGTTAAGTGAGCAAATGACCAAATTACCTTTTTTTAAATTAATTTGTTTTTACTTAATTTTTCTGCGGCATAGTACATTTATAAATATTTTCTAAACCTAAAAAATAAGTTTTGAATATTCCAGTTTAAGAGCTCGTTCCTTAATCTGAAATATTGTGAAGGCTGAGTTTACATATGGAATAACAATCTCATGACATATTAACTAGATTCAGTAACTAGTTCATGAATTTTTAATTGTGAAGACACAGGTAGTACAAAGCATCTGAACATTCCTGCTGGTGGCATAGACTTAGCATCGGACCTCCAGGGTTTGACTTTAGCTAGCTAGCAATACTTATTTAACTGTATCATTCCTGGTTAGGCAAACCAAAGTATAATTTGGGCAATGGATGTTGTAGTTTAAAGAATTGTACCTACTTGATGTATTATGCTGTTTTCAACTGTTTTCTGTAGGTTGTGGATAGTTAATAATTTGGAGATAAATCAGAGTTCTGTCCATGAAAAGTAAAGCACAGATGCAGGGATTTAAAGTATAATAAGCATATTTTCTGTATGTACTTCAGACAAGATATATGGCAATGTTAAGGTGTATTAAAATAGGGAAAAAGACAACCCTGCTGGCTAATAGAGTTCAATTGTGTACAACATTATTGTATAAAATTTGTTATATTTAATATATTAAACCCAAATTATACAATATGGCAAAAACAAAGTGACAAATATATATATGTGACAAAAAAAATCAGTGGATTGATCCTCTCTGGGGTTCTTAATATAAAGTGACATAAAATCTATATACGTGCCAATAAATCAGTGGATTGATCCTCTCTGGGATCTCAAGTGAAAAAGTGATCACACCTGGTATAAAAAAACAGGAACCAATATCCCCACTATCTAAAGTAGGATCATACATAAAATAAAATAAAACACAAATAAGCATGAATCCCTAAATAGGGCTCAATAAATTCATGCAAATGATGGTGAAAATGAGAACGTGAACCCCTAACAGGGATCAACAATATCATGCAGAGCGTGACAAATAATTTCTAAATTAAGGCAAAAAGTAAACAGTGACGTAAAATGGATCCCTAAATGTGGGATCCATTAAATACAATAGTGCCAAAAAAACACATACAAAAAGTATATTTATGAGCAAACACATCAAAAAAATATAAGTGAACATATAATAGTCCGTAAAAAAAAAACTTAAACAACAAAGTCCAAATAGGTGCATATACAACAAAAACTTTCCAATTGCTCCTAAGTGCAGGTGATATTGTGGATGTGCATCACCACCGTTGAAAATAATCCGTATGTGGCTAAAATGCCCCCTCACCTCTTTGATGCAGTCCTCAAAGGGCCAAAACGCTTTTGTCATTTGAAGCCAGGAATCTTCACTGGTAATGGACACCTGCTCAGGTAGATGGTATCCTCCTCACTAGGAACAGCCAGGTCCCCTCCAGTATAAAGCAGCCAGCCATCAACTCACAGATAGGATAAAGATAAAAAGAAACCTCCCATAGTGTAAATCCGTTTTAATAGGGACTCTCAAATCACAGCACAGCCAAATGCCCACTCACATTTAGTCAGATTATAACAAGCTTTTCAAAAGACCTCATGCTAAAGGTGTACTTGCATGGGAACTCATTGGGTGCAGCAAAATGGCGTCTGCACTGGAAGTACGTCACCACACTCGCGTCCTACGCGTTACGGCACACTATCACGTGACTTTTTTCCTGAACTGAACTGAAGCATTGATTTCCACAGGGTAAATTATTGTAGGCTTGGACAAATTCACTCAGAACTAGGAGCCAGCTTAAAAAAAAAACACACACACTTTTGGAGCCAGCACTATCCAGATTTCCTATGAGCTATATGGGTAGCACTGCGTTGGTTTGTGGTTTAAAAAAAAAAAAAAAAAAAGGTAGGACACTTTGCATTGTTTTTGCAGAATGAAGAAGAAAAAGTGCCTCTAGCTGCACTATAAGGACATTTATTTTGGAACAATGGAAAATCACACACATGGTAAAAGCATAAAAAAGCTCATCGGGTGTATTGAAGTATCAAGATGAAGTCCATGCTGAGTGAGCCACAGTCCGCGCTTAATGGAGACTGTAGAGGGAGAGAGCCGGCCAGCATGTGTGTGTCTCAGAAGATGGACGATGGAACGCACCTTGGAGCGCAATGTCAGCATCTGTGTGATGACGTAGGGAGGACCAGCATGCAATGTGATACATTTTGGAGCATGTGCGAAGCCACTGGATGGCAGGCGCGCTCCCTTCTCAAGTATAGGCTGATGCAGTACTGGGAAGGGTATGTGCATATATAGGGAAACGCTAATGAGCACTACCGATTTGACAAATGAACAGTTGAGCTTATAAGTGAACAATTATGCTTATAAATTAAGGCATCGTGGATAAAGATAATGAAATTATTAAAGGAAGAAATAAAATGAAAAATAGAAATAGAAAATACAAATAAATTAAATTAAAATAAATTGAAATAATATAGTAATTATTAAAAATAAATTTAAATGAGATTAGGATGTACAAGTATATACACCTATATAAAACTACATTAAATAAATAAAAATGATATAATATCATGTATACATATTGAATAAATGTGTTACCATATTCACATCAAATGCTGATGGTAAATATAACTATAGTTAAAAACGCAATATATTGGTAAATAATAAGTAGTGAATGAAAGTAATGGTAATATAATAAGAATAATGATAGATAAATAATAATTAAATCAGGCTGTGGTGATTCGTTAAATGAAGGAAAACGGAAAGACAAGCATACTGCGAATGGCCCATTAGAAGATACTAACATCTAATTCTTCATTGAGTCCACCTGGGGATAATGTGTCCAACATAGAAATCTAGTATGTTTCTTTGGAGCATAACTTTAGAAAACGTTCAAATTAAGAAAGATATTTAGGTATGGCTTCTATAACCATAACGTTTTAAAGCTGTTGTGGATTTCTGATGGAATTCCAAAAAATGGCGGGGGACACTATGTTTGTCCTTACCGTCTTCAATGAGTTGACTGTGTTCACCAAATCTAGCACACAGTGGTGTGATGTTTTGGCCTATATATAATAAACCGCAAGGGCAAGTCATACAATAGACTACGTAATCAGTAGAACAGTTGTGAAAGTCACTTAAAGCATAAGTTTTAAGCGAAGAACAGTGTATTTGCTAGGGGCTAATTTATTCTTGAGACTAGGAGCCTTCCTATAGGTGAAGCTGGGTTTTTTTTTATCTCTAATATCCAGCAAATGGGGGTCTTGAAGTAGAATAGACCAATGTTTATGGCTAATACCTTCCATTTTGCAATATTGCTGGTAAAATCTGGTGATGAATCTAATAGAGGTATTCACTTCATTATTGTGGGGTTTTGATGGTGTACTGTGTTGATAAAAAGAAAAGGCATTTTCCACCAGAGTGGATGGATAACCTTTATCCGAAAATTTATTTTTGAGTGTTTGACTCTGCATAATGTAGTCTGTATATGTGGTGCAGTTCTGTCTTAACTGGCAGAACTGTCCCTTAGGAATATTTTGTATTCACCTGGGGTGATAGCAGCTGGTGTAATGTAAACAGGAATTTCCAGCTACTGGTTTAAAATAGTTTCTGGCATGTATAGTGTTGTTGATGTGATACAATTCTAGATCCAAAAAAACAAGTGTGTCTTTATGATACACTGAAGTGAAGGACAGGCCTAAGGGATTGGAGTTACAATGGGCCACAAAATCCTCAACTTGTATGGGGGTACCATCCCAGGTGATCAAGATGTCATCTTTATTGCATCCATAGTAAACGATGTGTTGCAAAAGGATTATTGCCCCAGATGTAGTTATCCTCCCTAAAGCTTATGGTCAGGTTAGCATAGGAGGGAGCAAAATTTGCACCCATCGCAGTGCCATGGATTTGGAGATAAGACAAAAGGACGTAGCAATAGTAACAAAGGACGCTTGTTTGGGATTAAAAGAGGGATCCATGGATAAATAGTGTTGAATGGCAGTGAGGCCTACCTCATGTGGTATGGACATGTAAAGTGAATTGACATCCAGGGATACCCAATAATAATTGGGCTCCCAGGTGTAAGGTGCCAGGAGTTCTAACAAATGTGTGCCATCTCTGATGCAAGATTGTTGAGCTTGGGCAAGGGGTTGTAGAAAAATGTCTACATATTGTGAAAACCCACTGGTGATACTTTCAGTGGCCACAACAATCGGTCTGCCTGGGGGGTTTGTTTGTTTTTTATGGATTTTTGGTAAAAAGTAGAAATATGGATTTCTGTGAAAATCTCTAGACAAAAAAAGAGGCCTCCTGTTTGTCTATAATGCCATCATGTAGAGCTGTATTGATGCCTCAAGTTTAAATTCAGGTAATGGATCCTTAGATAATTTACAGTAAGTGTGTGTGTCAGATAGTAGCCTAAATGCTTATAATAGATGTATTTAGGAGGACAATACCCTCACCCTCATCTGCTGGTTTTATGGTGGTGTTGGAATTATCTGGTAAAGTTTTTAAGGCCTCTCTCTCTCTAGAATTTAGGTTCAAAGATGGATGTCTAGTGCCAGAGGGTAATTCACATAATTTAGTGAGTTCTGAGTAAACTACTCTGTAAAAACTTTCTGGGGACCCTTGGCATGTGATGGGTAAAAAAAACAGATTTGAGTCTTAATGTGTTGTGTAATGGGTAAAATATTGTTTAGATCCTGAGTGAGAAAATCCTAATCTAAATCACTGTGATCTGAAATATCTGAACAGGAATCAGAATAGAGTTGTTCCAGGAGTTCAAGGCATTGCAAATCAGCAGATACAGTCAGGTCCATAAATATTGGGACATCGACACAATTCTAACATTTTTGGCTCTATACACCACCACAATAGATTTGAAATGAAACAAACAAGATGTGCTTTAACTGCAGACTGTCAGCTTTAATTTGAGGGTATTTACATCCAAATCAGGTGAACGGTGTAGGAATTACAACAGTTTGCATATGTGCCTCCCACTTGTTAAGAGACCAAAAGTAATGGGACAGAATAATAATCATAAATCAAACTTTCACTTTTTAATACTTGGTTGTAAATCCTTTGCAGTCAATTACAGCCTGAAGTCTGGAACGCATAGACATCACCAGAAGCTGGGTTTCATCCCTGGTGATGCTCTGCCAGGCCTCTACTGCAACTGTCTTCAGTTCCTGCTTGTTCTTGGGGCATTTTCCCTTCAGTTTTGTCTTCAGCAAGTGAAATGCATGCTCAATCGGATTCAGGTCAGGTGATTGACTTGGCCATTGCATAACATTCCACTTCTTTCCCTTAAACTCTTTGGTTGCTTTTGCAGTATGCTTTGGGTCATTGTCCATCTGCACTGTGAAGCGGCGTCCAATGAGTTCTGAAGCATTTGGCTGAATATGAGCAGATAATATTCCCGAAACACTTCAGAATTCATCCGGCTGCTTCTGTCAGCAGTCACATCATCAATAAATACAAGAGAAGCAGTTCCATTGGCAGCCATACATGCCCACGCCATGACACTACCACCACCATGCTTCACTGATAAGGTGGTATGCTTAGGATCATGAGCAGTTCCTTTCCTTCTCCATACTCTTCTCTTCCCATCACTCTGGTACAAGTTGATCTTGGTCTCATCTATCCATAGGATGTTGTTCCAGAACTGTGAAGGCTTTTTTAGATGTCGTTTGGCAAACTCTAATCTGGCCTTCCTGTTTTTGAGGCTCACCAATGGTTTCCATCTTGTGGTGAACCCTCTGTATTCACTCTGGTGAAGTCTTCTCTTGATTGTTGACTTTGACACACATACACCTACCTCCTGGAGAGTGTTCTTGATCTGGCCAACTGTTGTGAAGGGTGTTTTCTTCACCAGGGAAAGAATTCTTCGCTCATCCACCACAGTTGTTTTCCGTGGTCTCCGGGTCTCTTGGTGTTGCTGAGCTCACTGGTGCATTCCTTCTTTTTAAGAATGTTCCAAACAGTTGTTTTGGCCACGCCTAATGTTTTTGCTATCTCTCTGATGGGTTTGTTTTGTTTTTTCAGCCTAATGATGGCTTGCTTTACTGATAGTGACAGCTCTTTGGATCTCATCTTGAGAGTTGACAGCAACAGATTCCAAATGCAAATAGCAAACTTGAAATGAACTCTGAACCTTTTATCTGCTCATTGTATTTGGGATAATGAGGGAATAACACACACCTGGCCATGGAACAGCTGAGAAGCCAATTGTCCCATTACTTTTGATCCCTTAACAAGTGGGAGGCACATATGCAAACTGTTGTAATTCCTACACCGTTCACCTGATTTGGATGTAAATACCCTCAAATTAAAGCTGACAGTCTGCAGTTAAAGCACATCTTGTTCGTTTCATTTCAAATCCATTGTGGTGGTGTATAGAGCCAAAAATGTTAGAATTGTGTCGATGTCCCAATATTTATGGACCTGACTGTATATGGGAACCAGAAGTGGGACAATTGTGTGTGTTCTTATGGACTGGGTTCTTAAACGACTGTATGTGAAAGAAACTTTTTAAATTGCTGACAAATTTATTTAGATCTTTAAAAGGAGAGAATAGGTAAGGTGGGGACGTAGGTGCAAAATTGAGACCTTGATTAAGTAGGGAGATTTCCATGTCTGACAAATTATGAGTAGATAGATTAAAGATTTTTATAGTCTGCGCTGTTTGCTCTTTTTGTATGTTTTTGGATTTCTTGGATCTATTTTTACCCCCTCTACAGCCTTTTCTGTGTGTTTTCTTTTGAGTGAGTTGCTGAGAGGGGAGTGGAGTCCTAAAAAAGAATTACAAGCAGAGGGATTGGGTAAAGAGGAGTTATGATTTAAAGTTGAATTAACAGATGGAATAGAAGATTGAGGTAAGAAGATCGGTATTGGTATTGATGTCAGTAATAGGGCTAGGGGTAATATGAGTGTCTTGCATTGGCTTATCCCTCTTTGATGGAGAGGTTTAAGTACTTATAGATGGTGGTACTGAACCAGAGATGGGATAAGATTTAGTGTGTATAATGCGTTTATCCACATGGTTACTGGGATTCTTGGAGTTGGAAGATACTGTAGACGGGGTTCTAGTGTATTGCGCATGTTTCTGGTGTTTGGGTTGTGATGAAAGGTATAGGGTTTATTAGGACATATAGCTGGAGCAGTGGAGCCTAGGTTAGAACTGTGAGTAGTACCCGGAGGTGGAGCAATATCTAAATCCATTAGTGAAGGAATGTTATTGGTCTTGTTTTTCCACTAAAAAAAACTCTATGGTTGTTTATAGTCATCCAAATCTTGTTTAAATTTTCCTAATTTGGTTTTGACTATAAGGTTTTTTTGATATTCGATATTTTCCTTGGGAGTATGTAGCCATTGTATAGGTACATTGTGACCACTATCACTAATGTCTTGGGTTATGATTTGTATCTGATGGATCAATTGTTGGAATTTTAGTTTTCTCTTTGTACAATGAGAACTTCAATTCATTTTAAGGTACAGAATTCGGATATATTATGCCAGGTTCTAAGATTCTCCGGATCAAGGAGAGCATAATTTTATAATAATCTTAAACCCCAGGGGGTAATTTTGTAGGTGAGGTATTGTTTTAAAATATTTGTCCCACTATTGGTGGTTGGTAAGTGAAACGAGTATTTCCTATTTTTTTTAAAAGGCCTCCAAATTTCTTGAAGATGCTTTTCTGAACAGCACAACATGCTGAACAGTTGTGTAATGTGCTGCCACACAAGAAAAAGATAAAGCACTGGTGTGTTTTCCAATGCATACCAACTGGCTTTTGTCATGAATGCCCACAATAAAAAGGTTCCAGAGTAGCAAATCCGCAAATCTGGCATGTTAATATACTGTAAGTGCAAATAGTGTTTATAAGACTATGAAATTATCACAGGAAGATATAAAGATAGTGGATTTTATGAACGCATATTGCTAGTTACAGTGACATGTGACATTATTTCACCTCTTATTACACTGCCCACAAATATTTCACTGGCCATAGACTACTTTTTTTTTCCCCCTTAAATCAACAAGCGGGCTGAATGAAAATGGAAACAAATTCCTCCATCTATGAAGGGAGGGGTGTATGGAGGAATTATACCTGCTGGGAAATTTGTTTTCTGGCAGCTGGACTCTCTGCTGATCAATAAAAAATGTTCATTATTCTCTTTTTGACAGAAGTTGATCCAACAGTCAACCTCTGAATAGGAACAGCCACATATGGATAAAAATTTAGTTGATCCCTGCTGAACCAGCCAAATGTCAATCCATCTACGGCCAGCTTAAGTCTGTGGTCCCCTCCAGCTGCCTCCATCACCCAGCCCAACCTCAATGTTCTTTTCAATAACACAGCCTCATCCCCACACTTTGCAGGCCAGAGCATTGACACTCGCACAGTGCGACACCGCATGTTATAGCCATACGGCTAGTCAGTGGCATCCAAGCTCTACACTGACAATTCCCCAGCTCTCTTGTACCTGTGTAGTGCTAACATAGCCCTGCTACTGCTGGCTGAGGTTTGCCGAAATGGAGATCTGTGAAACCTGATACACATGCTAGGGCTACTGTGTAAGCATAATAAAAAAGTGGGGTAAGTGAGCGCTAGGAACAATGTAGTATAAATATGTCAGCGGCTATGCACCAAAAGGCACCATATAAGACCTTCAAGCAGACAAAAATGAAAAGAGGGGGTGCAGCGCTAGTAAAATCCACAAAAAATAAAATGTAAAAGACCATAAATGATATAAAAACAATAAATTCACATATAAATCATGCGTAATAAGGTGATACTGTGCAGATATATACGCCACTAAATGTGCGGCTGATATCGTGAAGGAGGTGTCAGACTCCATCAACTATATAAAGGTAAGTGAGTGAGATCTCAGATGACCTTCGGACATCCAATGACTAGAACCGTGGAAGAGGTGAGAAAATGGGTATAGATTGCGCACTCACCAGATACACAATCTTTATGCGCATTTGTGTTGTATAACCACAGAACATCAGATGTCCTCAGATAGGTCTGGTCAGATCCGGTCATGTATCACTCACCGCCTCATGGTACTGTCACACTCGGGAATGACCGCTCTGCAAGTGTAGCCAGCTCCCACAGGAGCTCAAAAGAACAGAGGAGGCCAAGAGTGCAGTATTTTAAGGATGTTTATTCCAAAAGTAAGGCAAGTAAGCATAGTGGAAGTAATAAAAGCAATACTGACCAAAACAAGATGGCCATCGGGGCCCCTCGTGGCGCCGGCGGCGTGGTGTCAACCTGCTGTAGCTCTGCACTGACGCATTTCAAGCCATGGCTCGTAGTCATAGGGGTTCAGCTTACAGCTGTTGACGCTACACTGTCCTTTAAATAAGGGAAATTTCGCACGCATCATCGCGCGCCATTTTCCCAATGCTGGATGTCTCCCGATGGGCGCCATCTTGGCGTAGCGCGGTTAACCGCGCATGCGCGAGCGTCTTGTAAACTAACTCGCGGAGACCGCAAGACTTAGCGAGGATCACCAGGGAGGGGTGTGTTGCTACGGAAACTATCCCGTGAATGCACACACATAGAAACTCAACACTGGGTCAAAGTGAAATGATACCATCTGCACCCAAATAGACTTTAATATTCTGGTCTAAAGGTGATAGTAGTGGTTTAAAATACCCATATAGATATATAGCAAATAGGTGTACCTCTGGTGATCCTGTAAATATAACGATCAGCAATATTATAGCCCTGATGGTACCAGCATTATTGCATATCCCATAAAAAAATAATCATAAGAATACTACAAGATAAATAGATACATCACAATTAAGATAAGACTGTCATTCTGATAAATATTATAAAAACATATAGATAAAAACATATGAGCCCATATACAGTCAGGTCCATAAATATTGGGATATCGACACAATTCTAACATTATTGGCTCTATACACCACCACAATGGATTTGAAATGAAATGAACAAGATGTTCTTTAACTGCAGACTGTCAGCTTTAATTTGAGCGTATTTACATCCAAATCGGGTGAACGGTGTAGGTATTACAACAGTTTGCATATGTGCCTCCCACTTGTTAAGGGACCAAAAGTAATGGGACAGAGTAATAATCATAAATCAAACTTTCACTTTTTAATACTTTGGTTGCAAATCCTTTGAAGTCAATTACAGCCTGGAACGCATAGACATCACCAGACGCTGGGTTTCTTCCCTGGTGATGCTCTGCCAGGCCTCTACTGCAACTGTCTTCAGTTCCTGCTTGTTCTTGGGGCATTTTCCCTTCAGTTTTGTCTTCAGCAAGTGAAATGCATGCTCAATCGGATTCAGGTCAGGTGATTGACTTGGCCATTGCATAACATTCCACCTCTTTCCCTTAAAAAACTCTTTGGTTGCTTTTGCAGTATGCTTTGGGTCATTGTCCATCTGCACTGTGAAGCGGCGTCCAATGAGTTATGAAGCATTTGGCTGAATATGAGCAGATAATATTGCCCGAAACACTTCAGAATTCATCCTGCTGCTTTTGTCAGCAGTTACATCATCATTAAATACAAGAGAACCAGTTCCATTGGCAGCCATACATGCCCACGCCATGACACTACCACCACCATGCTTCATTGATGAGGTGGTATGCTTAGGATCATGAGCAGTTCCTTTCCTTCTCCATACTCTTCTCTTCCCATCACTCTGGTACAAGTTGATCTTGGTCTCATCTGTCCATAGGATGTTGTTCCAGAACTGTGAAGGCTTTTTTAGATGTCGTTTGGCAAACTCTAATCTGGCCTTCCTGTTTTTGAGGCTTACCAATGGTTTCCATCTTGTGGTGAACCCTCTGTATTCACTCTAGTGAAGTCTTCTCTTGATTGTTGACTTTGACACACATACACCTACCTCCTGGAGAGTGTTCTTGATCTGGCCAACTGTTGTGAAGGGTGTTTTCTTCACCAGGGAAAGAATTCTTCGGTCATCCACCACAGTTGTTTTCCGTGGTCTTCCGGGTCTTTTGGTGTTCCTGAGCTCACTAATGCATTCCTTCTTTTTAAGAATGTTCCAAACAGTTGTTTTGGCCACGCCTAATGTTTTTGCTATCTCTCTGATGGGTTTGTTTTGTTTTTTCAGCCTAATGATGGCTTGCTTCACTGATAGTGACAGCTCTTTGGATCTCATCTTGAGAGTTGACAGCAACAGATTCCAAATGCAAATAGCACACTTGAAATGAACTCTGGACCCTTTATCTGCTCATTGTAATTGGGATAATGAGGGAATAACACACACCTGGCCATGGAACAGCTGAGTAGCCACTTGTCCCATTACTTTTGGTCCCTTAACAAGTGGGAGGCACATATGTAAACTGTTGTAATGCCTACATCGTTCACCTGATTTGGATGTAAATACACTCAAATTAAAGCTGACAGTCTGCAGTTAAAGCACATCTTGTTCGTTTCATTTCAAATCCATTGTGGTGGTGTATAGAGCCAAAAATGTTAGAATTGTGTCGATGTCCCAATATTTATGGACCTGACTGTAATATATTATAGAAACGGGTAAAATTATGCAGATATAGTATCTGTTCCCTTATGGTGCAGACATTATTGCACATCCCATAATAAATAACTAAGAAGTAATATAAAAAATCACAATTGGGATAATAAGAATCCATAAACTAAATCATTCTGATAAAGAAGAAGACCATGTAAGAACCTATAATATGTAAGATAAAGTTATGAAAAAATGATGTCCGCATCCTAAAGCGTATAAAATGTTTAAAAATATAGAAAATGGATATAAAAAATATATATATAAATATAGACCTGAAACAGTAATGATAAAATAGAAAAAAAAAATGCATGTATAAATGCGTTTATAAAATAGTGAAATATATAAAAATACTCAACTATTTTCAATAAAACAAATAATATCCAGTTCTATGTTAAGTCCCTTTGGATGCATGGAATCCATCTGGAAAATCCATTTGGTTTCCATCTGCGACACCGCTCTTCTTTTATTGGTGCCTCTCCAATGGGCTTGCACTACATCAATCCCCACAAACATCAAAGAAGATGGATCCCTATTGTGATCTATTCTGTAGTGCATCGAGAGCGAATGTTCCTTATAGCCTTTCTTCACGTTACTAACATGCTCTCGTAATCTGTCTCTAAGCCTCCTGGTAGTACGTCCGATGTACTGCTTATTGCAAGGACATTGTAAAAGATAAACAACATGCCTACTGTAGCATGATATAAAATTCATAATCTTAAAAGTCTTGCCAGTGGTGGCCGAAGTGAAACTTTCAACTTTCTTTTTCCTTCTCCCATTACATGTGCATATGATACACTTGTTGCATGGGAAAAAGCCAACCATATTGTCAAGAAAAGAGACTTTCTTAGGTGGATTAATGATGTTAGGGGCTATAAGGTTTCTAAAAGATTGGGCTCTCCTATAGGTGATCTCAGGTTTATCTGGTAAAATCTTGATTAAAACTGGATCTGCTTTCAAAATTTTCCAATTCTGATTTATTATCCTAGAGATCGTTTTATACTGTCTGGAAAACGTAGTGACAAAGGGGCAGATTTTACGTGGCCTATGCAATGTGTTATCAGCCAGTAATAGTTCTCTGTCCATATTTGCTATCTCATGCATGGTCCGGGTAAGGTGTAATTCTTCATATCCCTTTTCCATTAATCTATTTTTAAGGACAGAGGCTTGAGATAAGTAGGTATCCAGGGAGGTACAATTTCTTCTTATTCTAAGGAATTGGCCTTTGGGTATATTAGAAAGCCACAGAGGGTGATGGCAACCCTGCCAAATGGTCTTTAGTTAATCAGAGCTGCGTTGTCAATAGTTCTTAATAGACTGACTGCCAGATAGTAGGTTGTTGTTTTGTTTTTTTTGGGGTGGTTTTTTTAGATTTGGTTTTTGGAAATTGCCAGGTGTGGCACAAAAAGTGTGCCCAATAACTCAAAACAGATATTCCATTATAGGGGTCTAATTAGAGTCAGGAGGGTTTTGCCTACAAATTGAAGAGGCTGCACTAGCTCAGCAATCTCCTTTGGAAACCATTTTTGCTAGCGCTACCTTCACACTGTCTGAAAAATGCATCAAAAATGCATATGCGTTTTTGCCTCGTTGTTCCCATTTTGCGTTAAATTTAATGCACTGCATTATGCATTTTTGATGTTTTTGCCGTGTTTGCATTGCATTTTCCCCGTAAAACTTCCCACTATTCCAATGCAATTTTCATACAATTTCCAGTGCGACTTTGATGAGACTTCAGGGCAAATTTAGTTCTCAAGTCTAGGTTCACAGAATTGCGTGACAAGAGAAGAGATTTGCATTAAAATCCGACTTCAGTGTGATTTCAGCTTCATAGTTTTCTATGTTCTCTCATAGAAGTCACATCAGAATAGATTAAAAAAAATCATTCCTATGCAACTTTGATGGATCTGGGGTTTTTGGAATTTTTTTTTTTTTTTTTTTTTTTTAACCTTTTACTTGCGCACATCCTTGCTGCCTAGTACCTATGTTTACACTGAAGGAGTTTTTATCCTCCCTCCTGCCGATACACCTGTCCTCCCTCCTGCCGATCGATTAATCTAACAAAAGGAGGATTGATCGAATGATCCCTCCTTTCATTGATTTTGAAGGAAGGGCTGTTCCATTTGAAGGGTTGATTGATGGTTTGCTGACCAAGCGAAGGGTGGATTGATCAACCGGACGATGGGTTTAATCACAGCTGTATCAAAATCCATGGATAAAGGATGACCAGGGAAGTGAGATTACGGTTTAAAAAAAAAAAAAAAAGCATATTGAATGCATCAGTTGTATAGGAATTATTCTTATCTACGTTGATGTGACTTCTGTGAGATAATATAGAAGTCTGTGGGGCTGAAATCGCACTGAAGTCAATCAGGAACCAAAATTGCACTGTGCTGAGTTGATTAGAAGGGCACCATTAAATATTTATATGTTTTCCCATGTCGTGCGTTTCTGTAAACCGGGGCTTGAGAACTTCCCATAAGTGTGTTGTGTTTTTTGATGCGGTTTCCATTAAATTTAATGGAGGGATGCGGGTTTTTTTTACCAGACCAAACATGCACCAAAAATGTAGCAAACAGATTTTTATTTAACTGCATCTGAAGCGCAATGAACTAAACCGGATTTAAAGGGATGCAGTTTTCTTCCTCTTTTCTTCAGTTTTGTTTTTTTTTTTTCAAAAGAACGCACCAAAAGCGGATCAGTGTGAGAGCAGCCTAAGGCAGTGTGTCCCCTGATCTGAATATGACCTAAGTGACAGTGAGACACTTTTGAGAGACTTTAAGGTAATTAATAAAAAAGTGTGTGAGACAAACTTTATCTCAATTAGAGTACAGCCAAATGCGCTTTTAAACTTTAATTTCTACTGTAAGCTGTGTGGCAAAAAATGGAAGTTGATTTGTTGCTATGGACAGTGATATCTGTTCAGATCAAAAATCACTCCACTGTGAGAAGACTGAGAAAACCAGTCCAGCAGAGAGACTGGCACTGCTGCTGTTGGGTTGGGCTGAGTGAGTACACAGAGTTGTTAAATAAGTGTTGTGTTTTCAGGCTATCTGCATCATGAAAATCTCTATTCTAAATGTTTGAAATCAATGAAAATATTGTTGTGTTTTTTTTTTTTGTTCTTTAAGAGTTTCAGTGGCAGCATTTATTTCTCTTAAGATTCCATCAAGGTTCTTCAAGTTTTTAGTCATTGTGTGTGTGTTTGTTCGTGTTCGTTTTCTAGGATGCTATATATAATAACCCTTTCTCCTTTGAATCATGCAAAGGGCAGCTATCTCCCTGCCCCAAATATTCACGAGACTAATCTGCTTGCCTGTGTCCAACCAATTGGTTCCCTTACCATACAATCTCCTTTAGCCACTTTTTTACCGGGCACTTATACCCCCTTCCTGCCCAGGCCAATTTTCAGCTTCCAGCTCTGTCTCATTTTGAATGACAATTGCGCGGTCATGCAGCACTGTTCTCATATGATATTTGCATCTTTTTTTTACACAAACAGCTTTCTTTTGGTGGTATTTAATCGCTGTTGGGTGTTTTTATTTTTGCTCTATAAACAAAGAGCAAAACATTTAAAAAAAAAAAAAAGGTTTTCTTTGTTTCTATTATACAATTTTGCAAACCAGGTAATTTTTCTCCTGCATTGATGGGCGGCACTGATGGGCACTGACTGGGCGGCACTGATGGGGGGGGGGGCCACTGATGGATGTCATTGCTGGGCACAGGTGGGTGGCACTGTTGGGCATTGATCATCAGGGCACTGATGATCGGTGCCAATCCTTTCGCTGACAATTGCCGGTTATCGGCAGTACTTTTCTCATGCTGTGACAGTGTAAGTAAAGTGCAGCCGATAACCGGCAACTGCATTTTCCAGTGTTCTGCTGTGTCATTGGACACGGCTGAGCATGTGGTAAAAGGACGCTGTGATTGGCCTTTTACCACATCACATGATCAGCTGTGTCCATAGGACATATGACTCCCTTTCAGGACTGGGCAACTGCGGTGCAGCTGTCATTCGGCTACAGCGCGGTTGGCAAGTGGTAAAATCTGTGTATGCGTGAACCTTGTGAGTAGCTATGTATAAACAATATATTCTGATACAGCTCCAATTCTGTGATGGGTAAAAAAAAATATATTTATCATTCTGCTCCCACCTATCCACGGTCTTGTGTACAAACCCCATTTAAGATGCAGTATATCATCTCCTTGATTTGCCATCAATTAAAGTGTTAAACTAGAGTTTCATACAAAAACTTTGTTTCAGATGAACAAATTTCTAACAGTGAATGGGGTTTTCATTTGGGAAATTGCATTCATTTAAAAAAAGAATGTCGTAAGCAAACTACATTTTTAAGTACTTTCAAACAAAATTTGTCAAGTGATTGAAGGTACTCTGAGAATGTTCGTGCAAATGTTTGTACAGACGTTCATTCATTAATCTACTTGCCTATAGCCAGCTTAAAGTAGAACTATAGGCAAAACTTTTTTTTTTTTTCCATTTTGATAGAGCAAGGGAGGGTTATAACCCCTGTCATATTTTTTTTTTTTTTTCAACCATCTGTGTCCCATGTAAGAGATTTTCTTTCACTTCCTGCCCCCTAGGCCAAACAGGAAGTGAGAGGAAATCCCTGCAAATTTTGGGTATTCCTTGGAGATCCCCAGGTCCCCACTAGAAGATTTCCGTTTATTACTTTCAGGGGACAATCCAAAATTAGGGATTTTTGTTTAAATCAAAAAATGTGAATACTTGTGAGCTACTATGGTAAATCGTGATTATGTTACGTGATGAAGTCACGTGACCCGGTGACGCAACGCTTAGGGGAGGGGCTCTGACGTCACGACGCTGTCTCGGATCAGTACGGCGAGTATAGCAGATACTGCAGGCTATGCTCTCACTAGCTTATGGAAAAGTGTAATCATGTGAGTGGCAAATTGACCATTAATAAATTACCATTTTAAAAAGGATAAGGCACCATGGTTTCTGTTTGTCTCCTATGATACCCATCTGAGATACATCAGAGAGAGGCTATTTAGAGGTGGAGGGAGACCCCTGGAGGGGAAAAGGGAGAGATCAATCCATCCATTTCCTTTATACAGCATACTTTTTGATTGGAGAGAGCCCAGGTGGAATAATATATAATTACAACGGTCCATTTTATATCTGGAGGATCTTTACACAGGCAAAAAACGCTTGTCCTCATAGGACTGATGTAACCATATTCCTCCTATCATCTTAGGCAAAACACAAGGTGAGCGCATACTAAGTTCACACTGCACGTGGATTTTGGGAGTGGCACTTCTTATGTTGAATTTAATCGGAAGAGGACTCTGTGTACACTTATATTTATATTTATATATGGACTTTGGTATACTGATAATTGATTTCTGTTTTCACAAAGGGTAATCAGCACAGAAATATATATGTTTAATATAGAGTGGTATATGTGATATACATCATAATTTTGATTTACGTTTTGGAATTATTAATATAAGGTATTTCAAAGTTTATTTGTATGGGAGCGCGGCACTTTTATATATTATTTTTATGGATTTTTGTTTACTTTTGCTTTCAGTGATAATGGTAAACAGGACAAATAGAGGGTGAATCTCTTTAGAGAATGCACAAACTGCAATAAAAACCCGACAGGCGTTCTAATCCCTCTGTCCAAAACTAAACAAAAAGATTTGCCTTTAGTTCTTTTAAAGCCTACCGGATTTGACAATTTAATGAATTGTTTAGGTTTGTCCTCATATTACACAGTTTAGGTAAAGCCCCTGCTCCCTCCCCCCATGATTGCAAGTACCACTCTGTTCATTGAAAAATTGGTTAAGACGTAAGGTATATTACACTGTTCAACAGGTAAAAAGTTTTGGCCATAAAATTAGCTAATCTTACATAATTTTGGGGTGCTGAAAACGAAAATGACCCTAAAAAATGTTGATTTGCTCTAGTTTCCATGATATATTCACCCATCTAATGACGTAAGCCATTCAAAATTATGATGCAACTTCAGCTGCATATTGCGCAATTGATACTGGTGACCAATAGAAAATTGCATGTATACTGAGATGATGCAATATTAGCCTTTAATTGCATCACTTCACTGCATAAAAGCTGCAGTATCTGTAGCTGATTGTAGTTCGACAGCGTCTTTACATTTCGTTTTATGCTTATATAGGCTACTCAGTAATGCCTCGAACTTGTGTGAATAAAGCAGATAATTTCTGCTATATCTGCGGTGAAATAACTTTTATCTCACAAAAAAGGAGGATAACAGGAATGATTAAGAAAGCCTACAACTTGTATTTTGGCTGCAAGATAGGAGACCAGGACAAGAGCTGGGCACCACATATATGCTGCAATTCTTGTGGGACGGCACTGGAGCAATGGTTGAATGGAAAAAAGGCATCTATGCCTTTCGCTGTGCCAATGATTTGGAGAGAGCCAACAGATCATGTTAGTAATTGTTACTTTTGTATGGTGCCTCCAATTGTAAAAGGGCTAAATAAGAAGAAAAAGTTATCTGTGCACTATCCAAATATTCCATCGGCAATACGTCCAGTTCCTCATGGAGAGGGGCTACCAATTCCTAAAGCACCAGAATCCTTCGTGGTTGAGTCAAGTGAGGAAGAACCTGAAGCGTGTAGTCACGTGCAGTTGTAAGAGATAGCCCTTTCCTCGAATACAAGAGAAAAGCCAAGAGAAGCAAAACCGATACAAACTGAAGACAAAACTAGTGAGAATCCTAAGTATTAAAATGATTCAACTTAGCTTATGGCTATAATTTTTCTTGGTAATCCTATGCAATATATTATGCCATTTAGGCTTTGTTATGTAGTCAATATCACTTGCTTTATATTTGTGGAAAGACATCTATCTATATAATTATTGTGCATTATGTAGTCATTACGCCTATAGTAGAAAACTTTCCGTTTACAGAAAAACTAGAGCCAATTGACAAATTTCATTGTTATATTTGAACTCAGAATGTGAAATTCATTAAGAAATGGATCCTTTTGTTTCCAAAACTGGCAAAAAATAAAAATTTGTTGAACAGTGTTATCAGCCAAAGAGTGAATCTGGATCCAGTCAGATGAAGTCGTTGTTCAGCAGCATTAGCAACCACAAATTTGAGGACTACTTTTATACAATGGAGATTTATCCATTCATGTGTGTGTTTGTTTTTCCCTTCTTTGCAGGCTGAATGGTTGAAATTTGAGCTATCTGTGCTTGCCTGTGCTGTGCTTGTAAAGGATACATTTTACTTAAACATGTTGTACTTACTTGCTCCCCTGAACCTCCTCCCACCGCCACTCTCTGCTTACAGGATTTGATTGACAGCAGCAGAAGCCAAAGGCTCCCACTGCTGCCTCTGTGTCCTGTGGATGCAGGAAGAGAGCAGAGAGCTGCTACATGGGCACAGTGCTGGCTTGAGTGAGGATTTGGTAAGTATTTTCCTGTGGATCACAGGAGTGCAGTTTATTCTGCACTCCTGTGACCTGTTTTCAGCTGACAGCAGTGTTTGATCCCTCGGTTGTCGGTCTTTGAGCTGACGGGAGACAAATCGGACAAATGCAGCATCCACCTAGCTGAGTATATATTTTTTTTATGAATCCCTAACTTCTTTTAATGCATGGAATGCATTAAAGTAAAAATGTTGTGACTTTAGAACCACTTTAAGCTGTCCATAGATGGATTGCAGTTCTGACTGGCCGTATTTTGAACCATCTGTGGACGTTCCCGTTAGAGAGGAGTTGATCTAGTGATCAACTCCTCTCAAATGGGACTGTTGGAAAATTTGGGTTCTATCAGCTCATGCAGCCAATCAGATACAGCACTGATACGTGTGTTCTGGCAGCAGAGAAGTCCCGCTGTCAGAAAACAGGAGGACAGCAGGGAGAATGTCTGTCTCAAATGTGTGGATGGGGGAGCCAATCATCAAACTAATCATCTATGGCCATCTTTAGGTCTGAAGGATATTTATACAGAATTTGTGCACCTAACTTTAGAGTTTAGGTGCCCATATGTATTTTGACCATCAGGTAGACCTCTAGACATCTTAAGTAGCGCATGGAAGATATCGGTTTGGGATACCAATGGCAATGAGGTTTTATGGTTTATAATGGGATATAAAACAAAAGTAAACGCAGGCTTTCTAAACTGCCCTATCGCTGTTTTGCTATTAACCTTACTTGAGTGATGTTTGTAGTTGTCTCTGGCCAGATTAGGACATTGTGAAATTTTTATGGATATTTAGCAAGAACCCATAGTAAACCTACTCTAGCTGTCATGAATAATCAGCATGGCTACCACTAGATACCCATAAAGATATCATTACTCCTCATGGCAGTAATCCAGCTAGTTCAAGTGACAGTACTCTCTATATCTGAGTGCCTTTAGTTTTCTGTACCTGTCTGGCAGTCATTTGTCATGTAGATTACCCTGGATTGGGTGTGGTGAAAGGTGCCAGCTGTCTATCTTAGATAGTAGAGATCATTGAGGAAGGTATTTTGCATTTCTATGGCTGGAAATTCAAAAAGCTGCCCATAGTCCTAAAAGAATAGCCAGTATTATAGGATTTATGTTGCGTTTGGAAGCTCTGCTGTGTAAATATTTCACACAAACTTTATGGTGTTAGTGTGAAGTAGAATACTTTAGATGGTGCTGGCTTCTGAAGAGTGGCAAATCAACAGTTGTAGTAGGCAAGCTCTAGTCTATCTGCCAAAGGATTAACCACTTGCCCTAAAGAGGATGTACCCACCTTCCTGACCTGGCCATTTTTTTCGATATGGCGCTGGGTTACTTTAACTGATAATTTTCACGGTCATGCAACGCTGTACATAAATGAAATGTATGTCCTATTTTTTCCTTTTTTTCCCCCCCACAAATAGAGCTTTCTTTTGGTGGTATTTGATCACCTATGCTGTTTTTATTTTTTGCGCTATAAACAAAAAAAAAGAGCGACAATTTAAAAAAATATATTTTTGACTTTTTGCTATAAAACATATCCAGTAAAAAAAAGTAATAAAATGTCTTCATACATTTAGGCCAAAATGTATTCTGCTACATGTCTTTGCTAGAAAAAAATCCCAGTACATGTAAATTGGTTTACGTGAAAGTTATAGCATCTACAAAGGCTGGTATGTATATATACTGGAATTTTTTTTCTCTATAGAAGTAATGGCGATCAGCGACTCATAACGGGACTGCCGCATGCATTCTGACACTAGAGGGGAACTAACTGCCATTGACATCCCAATGTCACTAATACTTTGATCAGTGCTAATAAAAAGCACTGACACTGTACTAATGACACTGGGCAGGAAGGGGTTTACACCTGGGGCGATCAAAGGGTTAACTGTGTGCTGTGTGTGTTTTACTTGAGAAACATGCTGCTGTGTATTTCTCTGCTGTGCAGAAAAATGCACAGCAGCATGTTACTGCTGGCAGGAGAGAGACCTGTGGTATTTACACTTAGGTCTCTCCCCTGTCAGTGACACTCGGTGATCGCTGGGTGCTGGAGGGGAATCTCTGGCCGGGACCTGGTGATTGACATTTGTAGCCACCAATGACAGCACGTACCCAGAAATGCAAAATCATGTATATATACATGATTTTGCACAGCCCTGCCACTCTGTAGCAGTAGTTCTGCTATAGGGTGGTTGGAAAGTGGTTAAAGAAGAAGTTCACCTTTTTTAAAAAAAATAAAAAATAATAATAAATGCAAATTTTTATTCATTTTTAGGAGCCTGCAAAGTATTGCACCAACGTTCACCAGATTGCTGGTGCCATTAATTTTTTAGTTTAACCACTTCCTGACTGCCCTATAGCAGATATACTGCTACAGGGCGGCAGGGGTGCACAAAATCACGTGTATATATACGTGATTTTGTGTTTCCGGGTAGGGGTTACGTGTGAGCCCTAACTTCACTGCCATTTGTGGCCGCGGTTGTTAGTCACCGGGTCCCGGACGGTGATTCCCCGCTGGCATCCTGTGATTACCGAGCATCTCCGATGGGAAGGAGGACTGCTTTGTTTACTAACAGTCCTCCTCACTGTCGGCTCGGGTACACTGCTGTGGATGTCTGTGAACAGCACAGCCATCCAGAGCAGTGTGCTTACAGTGAAACGCACACACACCACCCCCTAGTAAAACACTCCCTGCACACAGTTAACCCCTTGATCGCCCCTCATTTTAACCCCTTCCTTCCCAGTGCCATTAGTACAGTGTCAGTGCTTTTTTTTATATGTAAGTGGCTGATCTCCACCATTACTAGTAAACAAAAAAAAAATTCCAGTATCTATACCACCATTTGTAAACTATAACTTTCACGTAAACCTTTACAGGTATTGGGATTTTTTTTTTTTTAGCAAAGACATGTAGCAGAATACATTTTAGCCTAAATTTATGATGAAATTTGATTTTTTTCTAATCTTTTACTGGACGTGTTTAATAGCAGAAAGTCAAAAATATTGGGTTTTTTTCCCCTCAAAATTGTCGCAAACGCACAGGCAATCAAATACCCCCGAAAGAAAGCTCAATTCGTGGGGGAAAAAGGACGTAAATTTTATTTGGGTGCAGCATTGCATGACCGCGCTATTGTCCGTTAAAGTAACGCAGCGCCGTAATGCAAAAAATGGGGTCAATCCTCAGGAGGGCAATTGGTTAATCTGTGTGCCCGTACAACATACAGGAAGGTAGTTTCACTGACGGGAAGAATCGGTAAACTGGCAGAGCACTCAGCAGCACTGTGGTACTTGTATCTGATTCATTCACAGAACTCTGTAAATAGACAGCTGTGTGGAAATGCGAATTCTTTCTCAAGCTAGCAAGCGAGTGGTACAGGAATCTGGTCTTGAGAACGCCCTGTGGGAGGGGTGAAACGCGGCGACGCACTTCCGGTCTGCCGTCCTTACGTCCTGCGTCACTTCCAGTGAGTGGAACGCATGTTGAGCTGTGCGTTCCAAGCGGCCATTTTTGTTGTTGGCGCTGTATTCTGTCATCCTTTGCAAACAAACAGACTGTGAGGTTTCTGGATTGGAATGCGGATAATATGGATTTTATGCTAGCCAATGGAGGCAATAAATCAATGCTTATATTCATCTTTTAACATGTGAGTGGCTTGGTATTTTTAGTACTGCACATGGTAGTAGCAGTATTACACTGTTATTTTTTCTTTCTTGCACCTCTGTGGAGCTTGAATTAGGATTGAGTGGAAAGAGAAACCCAAGACCTATAAGGTGGATAAGGAGCCCTGGAGGAGATGGAGGGGGTTTAGGATCCCTAAAATTCTAAAAGTTGTAGTACTCACCATCATCTGGTGAGTGCGGTTGATGTTGGTTTCACACTGGTGGATGGTGGAAGCACATTTCTTTGGGAGAAGGAGTTTGTTTAAAAATATTTTTTTTAAACATCTGGGAAGGAGTTTTTTTGTACACATGTACACATTTTTTATTTAATTTATATTTTTTAGACACTGTAATATTTTATAAAAAATGTTTTAATATTTATTATTTTTATTTTTTGAATATTGATTTATGCACTGTTTTGGTTTGATATATGTTATATATTTGGTGAGGGGGTTTTTGATTTGTGCTGTTTTTTCACAATTGGTACAGGAATCTAAAAAGCTGAAAAAGGCAGAAAATTGTTCCATCTGCAGGCAAAACACTCCTTATAGAACTCTGACTTTGGGTTGCATCCAAGGACGCATGAACGAAGCTTAACCCTCCATTTAACAGTTTGCCTGGAGTTCTGCTTACATTGTTCTATCATATATTTGATAAAGGAAAATGTAACTAAATAAAATAGGGAAACAGTCACAATGTGTTAATCTACAGTTTATTCTTAGTACCCACATACCCATGAATTCACATAATACTTTAGACATTAAAACGTATGGCTTTTTAGAGCTATTGTGTTGAATTATAAAGGCAGCTTGTTGTACTAGTGCCACAAGATGTATTCTTAATATTCATTGCATGAGAACAATACTCGCCATCCAGAATGTCAAAGCATCTGCCAGGACTATCAGGCAAGCACCTGCCCACACCCTGCAGGTAAATACATTGTTTAGAGCTTGTTGCTCAGAGACTGTGCACCCACCCCCTCTACAAGGTAATAGTGTGGGATGGGGGAGGAGTCTTTGAGAGCAGGCATGAAATGTTGAGAGAGGCAGTGAGGTATCACTTCTTACAGGTAGTTCAGTGTTTACCAGGCTGGCTTTCAGATGGGAGGACATTTTACTGTGGAAGTGGTGACTGGAGCTCTGAGATTGAAGAACGGATCTAATATACATAATAAGGAAGCCTGGTTAATGTGTGTTTTGCAGTTGTGCTTGTACCTGGCACTCTCTTTTGTAATGTTGGATTAAATTGGCATTTGGATAAGAAACCACCTTTTTATGGATATATAGTGTGATTTGGAAGTTCAGTACCCTTCATTGGAACTGCAGCACCCTGCCAAAATGGTGATGGTTCTCTGTTTTGGAAGTAGGGAAAGAAACCGCTCTGGATCCAGATCTCAGTCAGCTGTACACGAGGACAAACACCACAATCTTCACCCTGACTTTTGGTATCCAGGACCAGATCAGAAAAGCCTCCATAGTGAGTGTATAATAGCCGCCGTACCAAATGTTATAATCCATTTGTCTACGATTCACTGTGTAGATTCTGTAAATGTGTAACATAAAAATTAGTTAATGCAGTCCTTTAAAGTATCTAATGCATTTTCAAAAAGTTCTGCTCAATTAAGGGGTAACACTGAAAGGTACCTGAATTTAAAGATAATGAGAAGCACTCTGATAATGTGCAGCTGTATGTACTTATCCAGGACCTTGTCAGCGTTTTGTGTTTCGAGTTCAGTGCTACCTGGTTCTTTGCATTCTTTTCCTTGTTGTTACTGCTCTGTTTGCTTGGTTAAACCGGTTCTTTTGGTTACTGGAGGAGACTTTGCATGTTTGGTATCAGGTATCAATGTGAAATCTTTGCTGGAAGTATGTGCTTCTTTATACCTTTATGTACCTTATATTTAAAGTTTGCTTTAGTAAACTTTGTTACCGTCTTGACTATATTCTTGCCAATCTTTTTTTCCTGCTACAAATATGTTCCATTATTCTAATGTTTTATGCTAAAGTCTTGGCTAGGTATGCTAGATATATCTATAATCATGTATAAAAACCTTCAGCACAATAAACCTCCTAAAAAGATTGTGCAGTTAGCATATAATGTGTTCCCAAATATAGAAAAGTAAATGAAATGAAGAAATGCAGCGCAACAATATATAAATAAATATGGTGTTAACAATGTAATATGTGCATGTATAAATAGTGACAAATTGCTGTGCTCATGAGGATCAATATATGCTATTCAAGATGATGTCTTCCAATGCATACATATAAGCACCCACAGAAACTGCACATAACCAGTGCTAGAAATAATTAGTGCACACAAATACAAAATAAATAATCCTTAATAGTGATCTGTCCATTTAAATCCTAAATACCATCACGTGGACCTGTGTGGTACACCTCCTGTATAGCGTAATCCAAATACACCAACAAGTGTCATCTGGATATAGTCTCAAAAGTGGTGAACCGTCCCTTTAAATCTGCTGTACATCAAGTGGACCAGTGTAAACTGGATAAACATGTATGCATAAACGTGTATGGTGCTCCTGTGTCACCCCTTAGTGCTCTTCCACCTCCAACATTCTATTGCGCTCACCTCCAAGTTTGACCTGTAATGACAGGTCGAATTGCGCTTTTCCCTTTAACCCGGGAGGGTAATATAGTACTCAGATCTTCACCACCATTAGCCAGCACTTTTAAGCAGATCCAAATCGCTCCATATCCATGTGAAAAAAATGCTCAATATAGTGTAGTATTTCCACTAAAAACAGCCTTTATTAAAACAATCTAGTTCAACTCACGTTAAAATGTGTCGTCCTGGGACACTGCAGGATTAAAAACTCTCTATACAGTGTTTTCTGTCAAATGTATGCAGAAATCCTTCTTCCAAAATGGCGGCACGTGCATTTCCGGTTTATGGCCTGACGTAATTGGCGTACCATACGCATTACGTCACATCACATGACTTCATCATGATGAGGAGCCATCGTCCGTAGTGGAGCCTTTTTTTTTTCTTTCTTTTTAATTCTTTTTTCGGGTCGGCGGCAGACATCGTAATTGACGTTGGATCTACTGCAGGGGACATTCTTTTAGTTTTTTCTTTTAATAAAGGACTTGTCAAAGACTGTATCTTGTCTTTTTTCACACAACACTTTTTGTTTTTTGTGAATGAGTAGCGGGATCATGTGCCCCATACCCATTCACATGGGGGGGAATCTGGGGGCCCCCTTCTTAAAGGGGGCTTCCAGATTCCGATAAGCCCCCTGCCCGCAGTCCCCCAAAACCACCGGGCAGGATTGTGGGGAAGAGGCCCTTGTCCCCCATCAACAAAGCACCCCCCTCATGTTGAGGGCATGTGGCCTGGTACGGTTCAGGAGGGTGCTCGCTCGCGCCCCCTCCTGAATGCCTGGATGCATTCTCAGATAAGGGTCTGGTATGGATTTTGGGGTGTCCCCCACGTCATTTTTTTTTTAATCTTGGCGTGGAAGTTCCCCTCAAAATCCATACCAGACCTGAAGGGCTTGGTGGGATGGGTTTTAAATAATTTTTTTTAATTGCCGGAAATTCTTTAACATTCAGCTGTTAGTGGGGAACCCCGCTGACAGCTGAAACATTAACACATGGTTGTCACTACTAAAATACCGCATGACTTGATAAAATAACTCATATGGTATTTTTGTACCGTTTACTTTTTTCTGACCTCTGGAACAGACTAATTGGTTTTCAATGCATTCCTATGGGAAACGGCGTTTCGGTTTACGAATTTTTCGCTATATGAAAAGTCCCCCAGAACTAATTAAATTCGTAAACCGACGTATGTCTGTATGTGAATCGATCAGCCATAATATTATGACCACTGATTGTGAAAAACATTGATTATTGCATTACAATGGCATCTGAAAATAGGTGAGATGTATTGGGCAGCAAGTGAACATGTTTAAGTTGATGTGTTGAAAGCAGGAAAAAAAATGAGCAAGCAAAGGCATTTGAGCAACTTTGACAAGGGCCAGATTGTAATGGCTTGACAATTGGGTCAGAGCATCTTCAAAATTTCAATTCTTGTGGGGTGTTCCCGCAAGTCTGCAGTGGTCAGGACCTAACAAAAGTGGTCAAAGAAAGGAGAACCGGTAATAGGGTTATGGGCTGCCAAGGCTCATGTGCATGGAGAGTGAAGACTGGCTCATGTAGTCTAATCAGAATTTGAGCTACTGTAGGGCAGATTTCTGAAAAGGTTAATGCTGGTTCTGATAGAAAATTGTCAGGACACACAGTGCATCACAATTTGTTGCATGCGGGACTGCATAACCATAGACCAGTCGGGGTGCTCATACTGCCCTGTGTTCACAGCCAAAAGCACCTACAATAGGCATGTGAGCCTCAGAACTGAATCATGGCATAAAGGAAGAAGGTGGCTTGGTCTGATGTGTTCAATAATGGTTTGAGGAATGCAACAAGTTTGAGGTGTTTATTTGGCCGCCTATTTCTCCAGATCTCAGTTCAATCAAGCATTTGTGGGATGTGCTGGAAAATCAAGTCCAATCCATGGAGGTCTAGTGGAGTCCATGCCATTGCTTTGATGAAGTTATGTTGGATGATCATAATATTATGGCTTAGAAATTGCCTGGCTGGAGGATGTCCAGCATCAGTTATTCTCAGCTTCACCTTCCCTGGTTCCTCCCCTTCATTCACTGCCAATTGTGGAAGATCAGCATCACATGTGGGCTTTACCTAATGCAGGCCATAGATGGTTTGTTTATCGGCCAAATTTTTGGCTGAAAAACAAAACATCGGTCGTTCTGTTGCTACCAATGATTACAAAAATCGTCCGTTTTTCGTAAATTTTCCAGCATGACCGTTAAAAGAAATAAGGAGGAACCGTGAAAATCGGCCGATGACATTGCCCCACTAACGGTGCGAATATCAGCCGGTTATTCTTTCGGCCGAAAATTTGGTCGATAAACGAACCACCATGGCCTGCATTAGGCAAACTGTTATTTTCAGGAAGCTATGCACAGCCCTTCTCAACCATGATTTCCCCACATTGCACAAAGATAAGTGATGACATTACTGAGTATAAAATAAGATTTGGAATAAAAATGTGTTTTATTTAAAAATGCAAGTAGATAAAACTTCAGATTTAAATGCTTACTTGTAGTGGTTTTCTTTCCCATAAAAAATTTATTCACTTGCAACATGCCATTAAAATAGCTAGAAAAACTACTAGTCTATTCCATAGCACGCCTCTCCCTTATTGCATGTCATAGCTTTTTCCTCTAATTACTCTCTGTACATAGTTAACCCCTTACCTCCTTTTCATAACTTTTTTGGCTCCATGTACACTGTGCATTTTAATAACGCTGGTAACGTTAGCTGTGTAAAGTCACATTAAAGTGCATTTTTCAGTGGTTTTTAGCTTTTTTGCATTAGCGGTTTTTCGCGTGGGTTTTTTTTTTTTTTAACAAAAAATTTATTTTTTGGGGGGGATCAAAAAAAGTCCATAAACTCCGGTTTGCCGTGATTTACAGCATTTTCCCATGTTTTCCAGTGTTAGAGCATTTTTACAGCAAAAAACACTCCTCCAAAAACCAACTAGTCCTGGGTTTTTTTTCAAGCCCAAAAACGCCCCTGCCAAAAAAAGTTGATTACAGTCTGTGTGGGCATGAACACATAGGATAACATGCTGGGGGGGTTTACTGGCTGTAGAAAAAAACCTTTAAAAGCCAAAAACAGCAGCTGTAAAAATGTCCAGTGTGCATGAGGACTTTATGTGGCTGCTGGAGGAGGAGCACAGAGGAAAAAAACTATAGTGTATCACTTACAGCACTGAGTCTGCTGGGGCTACTTACATCACATCCAAGATGGCAGCACAGAGCAGCAGTCTAAGGGCTTGTTGAAATGAATGGTCTGACATCAAGGTCTCCTATTATGCATCAAAATAACATGTTAATCAGGGCATACATGCAAAAAATCCCTGACAGTTCCCCCTCATGCACACAAGCAATGTGGATGCAGGGATGTCCCCCAATGTGCCATTGTATACTGAAACAACCCCCCCCCCCCCCCCCCCCCGTGAACATGCTGATCAAATGCTGGTTTTCAAGCAGGACTGTTTGACAGAAGGTGTTTCCTGCTGATTTTTGGTATGCCTATACCCAACTTTACTCCAAGCTGTTTGCTTTTGAATGTAGCATGCATATGAAAAAGGGAATTGCTGTTAAGGAAGGGATAGAGGGATTTCTCAGTTTGATAAGATCATATGTTTGTAGGGGATTATCTGCTGCAAGTAAATGCCACCCCTTATCTGTCACTGCAGTCAAATGAGATATCTATTAACCGAATTCCTAATATCCTTTAAAGGAAGTAACAAAGCAGTAGTCTTCATATGCAAGTCTATATACCTATAGGTAAGTAAGACATTTTAAGATGATATAAAACATTGGTTAGGTTAGATGGATACAATGTGCTAAATCCATTTACCTAACCTCTTATCTGTAAGTATAAACTAAAAAGCCAGTGTGATTTACATAATCACTTAAGATACATTTTCAAATTACAAGTAGGAAGTAAAGTGGTATTACTCCCAAAACCAAAAATGTAATATAATGTGGTGTCTGCGTTTTTTACTTTTTTTTTCTTTTTTAGGCTTTCTCCTGACCTGGGCAGTAATATACCTCCTGTATTTAGAGTGCCTACACTCTGGATGAAGGAGCACAGAGGTACCTTTTGGACAGTAGTTCTGGGGGGAGGGTAATGTTAGATGCAGATTTGAATACACAAACATATTGAAACCAACTCCAGTTGACACTTTTTAAGCATTTAGAGCAACAGTTTTTTCCTATTGGAATAAAGCTTTACATAAATAAAAGCTGATTGTAGTTTTGACAGGTAGCCGCTCACTCTTCTGCTCAGATCGCCTCGGCCGCAACCTCTTGACACACCAAGGATCTCAGGAGGTTGCAGGACTATTCTGATAGCACAGCAGTGGGAAGCCAGCTGTGAAGCCACAGAAATTCACAGCCAGATTCGCACAGTCAACATGGCTGTGCCAGGGACCCGAAGACCGGCAAAGAACTGGCCTGGATGAAAACGGCTTTGGATCCCTGGGTTGGTATGTATTTTATTAAAAGTCAGCAGCTTCTTTATTTGTAGTTGCTCATTTTTTTTAATTTTTTTTTTTTTTTAAACCTGACTGAAGTCACTCTTGTAACCAGTTCCTGACCGCTCTATAGCATATGTAGTGCTACAGGGTGGCCTCTCTGTGCAGCAAAAGCACGTGTATATGTGTGATTTTTGCACATCCTGGTTTAGGCGGCGTGCCACTTCTGTTGTGATTAGTCACACCAGAAGCCGATCCGCATGTGTCGGCCAATGGATGTTCACCTAGGAAGGAGACGGCACACAGCTCTGCCTATGATAAACGAGCCAGATCTATGTCCTGTCAGCAGCCATGTAGTGGATTTTGTTTGCTAAGTAGGGGAAAAAATTCAGCACGTTACCCAGTAAAAACACCTCACAGTACATACACCAAGCACTGTTAGGCAAACATTTAACCCTAGATGCTTAATCTTTCCCAGACAGTGTCTTTAATACAGTGACTATGTATATTTTTTAGCACTAATCACTGTATTAGTGTCATTGGTTCCCACAAAGTGTCAGTTAGTGTCAGAGTGTCTGCTGCAATATCGCAGTCCCACCAGATCACCGCCGTTACTAGTATAAAAAAGTGAAGTAAAAATTCCAGTATATGTACCATAGTTTGTAGACTTTTGCACAAAGCAATCAATATATGCTTATTGGGATTTTTTACCATAAAAATGTAGCAGAATACATATTGGCCTAAATTTATGAAGAAAGTAGATCTTTAATGTTTTTTTTCTTTTTTTTATCTATTTTATAAGTTTTATAGCAGAAAGAGAAAATGTGTTTTTTTCAAAATTTTGTTTTATTTTCTCTTTTATAGTGCAAAAAATAGCATTGAATGGCCATGCAATTGCCAGTTAAAGTAACGCAGTGCCGTATAGCAAAAAATGGCCTGGTCATGAAGGGGGGGTTAATCTTCTGAAGGGCAAAAAGTGGAACTGCACTGCATCTGAGCACCACAGATCAAAAATGCTATTTAATTCATTTTTAATTCTCAAACTAAACTCGCCCATCTCCCCATGTTTCCATGCTTTTTATGTGCTGAGAAATAATTTTGAAAAACACCACCTAGCTTTTCTGGCAGTGGCCGTCTTAAAGCGGAGGTACTGACAAAATAAAATAAGTCAGCAGCTACAAAAGCTGTAGCTGCTGACTTTTACAAAACAGCCACTCAGCTGTTCCTTAATCCCGCGGTGTCATCACACAGGCCAGGCTCCCCAGCCATCCTGTGTCCCTGGTGCCAGCATCTTCAGTTTGGACACCCGGCTGTGACAGCTTGCGGCTTCAGAGCCGGGTAGCGCTGCTCTTTCTGAATGGTCTCATAGTCTTATGGGAGCAGGTACCTGTCAGATTCAGGTACCCACTGCCCCACCCCCCACCCCTCTCCCCAAAGGTGCAAATCCTTAACAGGGAGTGGGGGATGAAGCTCCGCTTTAAGAAAGGGCAGATGATTCATGTAGCATTTTCTTCCTGGAGTCCATCTGCCCTTAGCTCAGGCATCGGCTGAGCTGAGAATCCTCCCTCCCCCTCCTGAAGACTGCTGTGATGTATGACATCATTTGCCTAGGCATGGAAACCAGGAAGTAACTGAAGAAATGTAAAATAAAAGTTTAAAACAAGTAAATATAATATGCTGCTAGCATTAGTAAATGGATAGGAACATATAAGGAGCAAAATTAGTCCATGTTGATTGAGAGATTGAAGTTCCACTTTAAGGTCTCTTTCCCATTGCTCCACATAGAGTAGTGGGGATAGTTGGCCCTTTAACAAAGACATAATAATTGTGAAAACTGCTCCCTTTCCCTGAGGGGCTACTTAGACCGAATTGTTCAACAAGGGTAAGCAGCTGAGGGGAAAGGGAAGTTTTTAAGGTGAGGTTTTGTTTTCTGTAAATACCATAAAATCTCAAAAGATTGTAAATTGAGTTTTTTTTTTGGTCATAGTTTAGGGTCATTGTGTATGTGCTCAGGTGGTAGAACCCCTAGCAAAATATTAACTGCAATGGGGACAGATTCAAAGGCTTCTAAGCTTACCCAAAGTCCCTGGGTTGGTATGGTAATATAGCAGAGGGGCTATTTGGGCTGCATGATAGTAACTACAAATCTAAGAGGCTAAAAAAATACTTTTCTTGACTGGAAAAAGATTTGTTTTGAGACGCATGTCGTGGCCAAGTGCCCCCTCCCCAGATAAACCACGGAAAGCTTGTTTTCATACTCTCATTATGTGGGCTGGGAGTACTCTCAAGGGGTTTGGAATTTTTGGATGCAGGATCATTTTAAGAGCACTAATTCATCAAGATATGAAATTCAGAAAGGCTTCAATGACTATTAAGATTCGCTTTGTTTGTCTTAGGTGAGCTGAGATATTTGCGGAGTAAAGAGTGTTGTGACCTGTATGCCTCTTCTTTTTTGCTTTCCATTGCAAGGGGAATAAAGACTACAGGTGTGAGGCAGAGTTTGATGTCAAGAAATATTAAAAGTTGTTAATTTATTATGACTGACCTGTTAGCCTGAGATCAACTGTGGATAACACAGGAGTCATGTTGAATAAGAAACTAAGAGGTTAATAACAAAGAGTAAGTAGTAATGTTGGCAAACGTAGAGACCTTTTCCTTGTGTCCTAAAATGTCTAATCCCCTAATGTCTAGAGATTGCTGCAAACTGCTGTGTCCAAGAGCTAAAGCATGAGAGCAGCTAAGAGATATAGGGCATCCCTGACGTGTGCCTCTAGTGATCAAGAACTTTGGGAAGCAAAGACTGCATCAAAGCTTTGAGGTCCATATAGAGTGCCTGTATCAATTTGGTAAAGTGTGGGTCTTGACTGTGTAAAACAAGTATTGCCACAAAACCGTATCCAATGCCTTGTATATATCTACTGATGATAGGAAGCTAGGATTTTATGCTTTTTGGTAAAATAAATAAGATGGATAACTTTGGTGTACATTGTGTGCTGCTTGTCGTCTAGCCTTATAGCCCTTGGTCTTTACAAATAAATGCGGTGATCCAATTATTACTTTTGCTAGTACTTTTGGCAGTAGTGAAACGAGCAGAACGTTCCACCAGTGGGTGGGGGTGTGTGTGTGTGTGTGTGTGTATATACAGGTGAAACAAAAAATTAGAATATCGTGCAAAAGTTCATTTATTTCAGTAATGCAACTTAAAAGGTGAAACTATTATGAGATACTCATTACATGCAAAGCAAGATAGTTCAAGCCGTGATTTGTCATAATTGTGATGATTATGGCTTACAGCTCATGAAAACCCCAAATCCACAATCTCAGAAAATGAGAATATTGTGAAAAGGTGCAATATTCTAGGCTCAAAGTGTCCCACTCTAATCAGCTAATTAAGCCATAACACCTGCAAAAAGGGTTCCTGAGCCTTTAAATGGTCTCTCAGTCTGGTTCAGTAGGAATCACAATCATGGGAAAGACTGCTGACCTGACAGTTGTGCAGAAAACCATCACTGACACCCTCCATAAGGAGGGAAAGCCTCAAAAGGTAATTGCAAAAGAAGTTGGATGTTCCCAAAGTGCTGTATCAAAGCACATTAATAGAAAGTTATGTGGAAGGGAAAAGTGTGGAAGAAAAAGGTGCACAAGCAGCTGGGATGACCACAGCCTGGAGAGGATTGTCAGGAAAAGGCCATTCAAAAGTGTTGGGGACTTTCACAAGGCGTGGACTGAGGCTGGAGTCAGTGCATCAAGAGCCACCACACACAGATGGATCCTGGACATGGGCTTCAAATGTCGTATTCCTCTGGTCAAGCCGCTCCTGAACAACAAACAATGTCAGAAGCGTCTTACCTGGGCTAAAGAAAAACCGACCTGGTCTGTTGCTCAGTGGTCCAAAGTCCTCTTTTCTGATGAGAGCAACTTTTGCATCTCATTTGGAAACCAAGGACCCAGAGTATGGAGGAAGAATGGAGAGGCACACACTGCAAGATGCTTGAAGTCCAGTGTGAAGTTTCCACAGTCTGTGTTGATTTGGGGAGCCATGTCATCTGTTGGTGTTGGTCCACTGTGCTTCATTAAGTCCAGGGTCAACACAGCTGTCTACCAAGAGATTTTGGAGCACTTCATGCTTCCTTCCGCAGACAAGCTTTATGGAGATGCTGACTTCATTTTCCAGCAGGACTTGGCAGCTGCCCACACTGCCAAAAGCAACAAAACCTGGTTCAATGACCGTGGGATTACTGTGCTTGACTGGCCAGCAAACTCGCCTGACCTGAACCCCATAGAGAATCTATGAGGCATTTTCAAGAGAAAGATGAGACATGAGACCAAACAATGCAGAAGAGCTGAAGGCCGCTATTGAAGCATCCTGGTCTTCTATAACACCTCAGCAGTGCCACAGGCTGCTAGCTTCCATGCCACATCGCATTGCGGCAGTAATTGCTGCAAAAGGGGCCCAACCAAGTACTGAGTACCTATGCATGCTTCTACTTTTCAGAGGTCCGATATTGTTCCATGTACAATCCTTGTTTTATTGATTGCATGTAATATTCAAATTTTCAGAGATTGTGGATTTGGGGTTTTCATGAGCTGTAAGCCATAATCATCACAATTATGACAAATGACGGCTTGAACTATCTTGCTTTGCATGTAATGAGTCTATCTCATATATTAGTTTCACCTTTTAAGTTGCATTACTGAAATAAATGAACTTTTGCACGATATTCTAGTTTTTCGAGTTTCACCTGTATAATATATAATACACTGCTCAAAAAAATTAAAGGAACACTTTAAAAACACAACAGATCTCAATGGGGAAAAATATCATGCTGAATATCTATACTAGGTAATGTGTTAGGAACAGTAAATTCGTGAATAGGTAGGTGCTAATTCATTAAATCAAATAAATCATATGACAAATCTAACAACATAAAAGGATTAATAGTTCCAAACAACAGAATAAAATAAATATTGAACATACGAGTGACCGTGACAATGAAAATATAATCTCATAGGTCAAAGAATTTTTTTTCACCACGTGTAAACAATAAGTATTATCCACCAATTTTTGATTCATTCACTCATTTAGGTGCCACAATATTGTTTTTTCACAAATGTGTTAGGAATGTAAGGATGCCCCATTGTTTGATGGAAATGAAAATTATCAACCTATAGAGGATTGAATTGAAAGACGCCCTGAAAATCAAAGTGAAAAACGATGCAGCAGGCTAGTCCATTTTGCGAAAATTTCATTGCAGCAACTCACAATGATACTCACTAGTCTGTATGGCCCCCACGTGCTTGTATGCATACCTGACTACTTCGGGGCATGCTGCTAATGAGACAACGGATGGTGTCCTGGGGTATTTCCTCCCAAATCTGGACAAGGGCATCACTGAGTTCCTGGACAGTCTGTGGTGCAACCTGGCAGCGTTGGATGGACCGAAACATGATATTCCAGAGGTGTTCTATTGGATTAAGGTCAGGCGAGCGTGGGGGCCATTCAGTGGTATAAATTCCTTCATCCTCCAGGAGCTGTCTGCACACTCTCGCCACATGAGGCCGGGCATTGTCCTGCACCAGGAGGAACCCAGGACCCACTGCACCAGCGTAGGGTCTGACAATGGGCCCAAGGATTTCATCCCCATACCTAATGGCAGTCAGGGTGCCATTATCTAGCCTGTAGAGGTCTGTGCGTCCCTCCATGGATATGCCTCCCCAGACCATCACTGACCCACCACTGAAACGGTCATGCAGAATGATGTTACAGGCAGCATAACATTCTCCATGGCTTCTCCAGACCCTGTCACGTCTGTCACATGTGCTCAGGGTGAACCTGCTCTCATCTGTGAAAATCACAGGGCACCAGTGGCGGACCTACCAATTCTGCTGTTCAGTGGCAAATGCCAATCAAGTTCTATGGTGCTGGGCAGTGAGCACAGGGCCCACTAGAGGACATCAGGCCCTCAGGCCGCTCTCATGAAGTCTGTTTCTGATTGTTTTGTCAGAGACATTCACACCAGTGGCCTGCTGGAGGTCATTTTGTAGGGCTCTGGCAGTGCTCTTCCTGTTGCTCCTTGAACAACATAGCAGATACTGTACCGCCCCTGCTGATGTCTTAAGGACCTTCTATGGCCTTGTCCAGCTCTGTTAGAGTAACTGCCTGCCTCCTAGAGTCTCCTTGAAGGTCCTGCAGCCTCATAGGAGAGAATGAAAACTCCTCCAAGCTTTAACCAGTGCTCTGCTGGACCTTGATAGAAGTCACAAGACTGCTCTAACTGCTGATGAGAAAAGGTATTTATCAGTTTATATTTACTAAAACAATTGCACTTACATGTTTTGTGTACTGTGGGAGATAAGATATAGTGAATGCAGGGTCCTTGGTTTAGTAACACTTTAAGGTATGATGTCTATACAGTATCAGTACCTGTACCTCAATTACACTTTAAAAAGTAACTCCACTTTTGTTGAGAATAAAATTATCACCCTGTTTCTCTTTTGTCCAAAAAGCTGGTGGTCAGTGAGGAAAGTAAATCTGAATGGGAGTGACTTTTTTATTTTCAATCAGCTGATGCACGTGCAGTGTTCTAATGAGAAAAATTGCAGGGTCTGAATCCCTTGAGAAGTGATTATCCTTGTGGAATATTTACAGTAACCAAAAGTGAAATTTTTGTTGCAGAGAAATCCTAAAATCTGATTTTTGTATCGTAGTGCAGACTTTTGGGAAAATCACTGAGCCTATCACACAAGCAGGAAATTACATTTTAGGAGGTGTTCCGTGCACAAATGGAGTACAGAACACCTTCAGGTAGCCATATTGCATTGAATTTAAGGCTCCATGCACACTGGGCATTTTAATAACACTGGTAACATTAGCTGTGTAAAGTCACATTCAAAATGTGAGGTTTTTCAGCGTTTTTGCAATAGTGTTTAGCTGCGTTTGTTCGCGTTTGCATTTTGTTGCGTTAGAGCGTTTTTACAGCTAAAAAAACTCCTCTAGAAACCCACAAGTTTTAAGGTTTGTTTCCAGGCAAAAACGCCCCTGTCAAATAACACTGATTAGTCTGTGTGCATGGACACATAGGATAACATGCTGGGGAGTTTACTGGCTGTAGAAAAAAACATCAAAAGCCAAAAACAGCAGCTATAAAAACATCCAGTGTGCATGAGGACTTATAGAAAAGTTACAGCACTGCAGATTGAAAAGGAATGGTAATTTTTATTAACTTTCAAGTACAACATGGCTTGTAGCAATTTTATATGGTGTGTGTGTGTGTTTTTTTTTGTTTTGGCTTTTTTTGGGTGGGGAGGTGGGAGTTTCCCCAGGAAAGTGGAGTTACCCTTTTAAAGCATGTTAAACTAATGACTAGAATGCTCAAGCTCCCCATAGTATACCCATACAACATGTTACAAATGTGTTTTTTCTTTGTGTTTTTTTTTTTGTTTTTTTTGTCTCTGGTAAACACTTGTGGACCGTAATATAGTTAGTTACAATATGCTCTCACTTATCTAGAACTGGTTAGAAAACGACCTCAAATACATAATACCTCAAATACATAACTGGTTGCATTGACCATACATACTCTGCTAATGTAAATGCCCCCTGATATAAGATAACATGTTCTCTCCTGCATGCTATTCTGTCTAGTTTACCTTTCAAGTAAGATACTACTGGATCCCATATTTAGACATAAATATATGGGAGGACTTTTGCATGTGGACTCAAGAATCTTGCGCCTTCTGTTTTTGCTTTGTCTAGAACAGATATTTTTATGATTGATGGCCAGACGGTGTGCTAGTCATAATCAAATTCATATTTTAAGTTGTCATTTTGGTAATTTTTGTAGTAATTAGCACTTCAACCCATTTACACGGCTATGATTGACTTTGTTTACAGCTGTGATTAACTTCACTGTTATGTGAATTCCAAAATGATCTTAGCTCTTAGTCAGCCATAAGTAATACGTTGAAATACCAAAATGCAAAATTAGTTCATTGCTGGTAATAACATTTTGTCTACTTTCCGAATACGCCCTTCTGTTTCATTTGGATTGTTTGTTTTTATTCTGCATATTTGACCTTGTTTAGACTGATTTTATAACTGCATACATAACAGCTTATAGGCTTATATTCAAATAGGCAAAGAATGCAGTGAGTAGTATAACTCATACCAACCTGTCAACGATCTTCATTTGCCCTGACTTATGAAACTCATGAACAATGAAATATTGGTTCCTGCACTTTAATTTACTTAAAACAATATACTTCTGTTTTATATGGACTGTGCAAGTTTCTTTTAGGCTACCCATTGATAAAAGATGATCATTAACTAACTTATTTTCAGCAAGTGTTTTGGATGCTGCCACTTCTGGGCACACTGTAACTTCCGCAAGCACTCCCTAACCAGCCGTTTTTATGGGAAAAATTTAGTTGTTTGAAATGTTTTTCACAGCGTTCATTTTGACTTCAAATTTCAAATTAGTTTTAGTCAGTCTTTTGATTAAAATGTCATTTTAATCGACTATACTCTCCAGTGCGTTTTAGTCAACTAAAATCCATTTGGTTTAGTTAAATATCCAATAACATGTTTATGGGAGTGAAGGATTGCACAGGGTGAGGACAGAATTGGACGGTCTGGGGAGGCTGTAATGCACAGTGCTAAGCGTGCCGCTGCTACCTTGCTGGAAGTGTGCTTCGTGTGGTTTACAGGCGGAGCTCCAAGGAAAGCAGAAGTTCACATGGGTAAATGTACCTCCCTCATATTTTCGTTCTGTTTTTCATTCTTTGAAGAAAAATGGATTTGATTTTCATCATAGTTTTTGTGACTACTGCTGATGAAAACTATGACTAAAATACTTTTGCCAGAGAAATTAACATGGGATATTAAGAGTGATATCTTTGCTTTTCAGTGAAGAAGCTGGCTTTGTTAAAGTGGTTGTAAACCCTTGCAAATAGTGAAGTGACTATCCTCAGGTAATACACAAAGATGAAAAAAATCCTCCTTTAGGCTGTACCTGTTTTTCAACAGTCTTGTCTTCACAGCTGGTTAAAGTCCAGAATTTATACAGTTTGTGTGAGCTTTCAGAAAGCAGGGGTGAGAAGCTAAAGTTACTTTATGGAGAGCAGTTTGGAGGGAACAGAAACAAGATACACCTGTGCTCAATCCCCATAGCTTGTACCGTACATGCATTTATCTATCAGGTGCTAAAGGGGTGTAGCCACATGTTAACACTGGAAATCCCAGAGGAACCCTCTACACAGGAATTACCCTTCCCATCAAACTTTGCAATAAAAATAGGGTTTTTAAGTTCACACATATTGCAATACATGCTTAAGCTGGCCAACTGTGTCAGAGTAATCCCTCTATGGCCAGTCCTACTCTGCTCTGCCTACGCAAATGCTACTGTGGACATAATGCCAACCTGGGGAAAACAGGCACAAAGTGGGGAAAAGCTACTAGGTTTAGGTCTGGCTACTGGCCGGCTATGCAACAGAAACAAAGTATACCTGTGCTCAAATCCCAGTAGCTTGTACATGCCTTTATCGGGTTCAAAAGTGGTGTAGCCGCATGTTGACACTACAAATCCCAGAGGAACCCTCTGCACACTTATTACCCTTTCAGCAAAGTTTGCAATAACAAAAATAGGGAATGAAGGGAAGTGACACAGCACACTGGAACAGAACTAGGACCATCAGTCACAGGCTGTGTTCTGGAGAGCTTCCTTTCCTGTAACCTTTTGGTGTCGGGAAAGCTTGTCGGAAATGACTCATGCAAATAGCAGAGGAATAAGGTAGCAGACAGAAATGATACTTAGTACTCTGGATTGAGACAAACACACGCTATAAAGCGATTTGCTTTGTTCATTTTTCATGTCAGATGGTTACAACCATTTTAATGTTCACTCAGTGCCTTATGTTTGGTTTGAACAATGGCACACCTCTATAGTGGCCAGGTTTTCTTGTTGCCATTCTATGCTTTTGGCTATAAATACATAGGTTCTCTGACCGCCATTGCATAAATGTGTTTAGCCTTACATAGCCATACCATTCTTCAATGTGGATGAGTAATATGTACATTGTTTTGATGCAGCAGTATATGGTCATAGTGGTGTATGTAACCTATGTCTTGTGAAAAAGGAAAATGTATTAAAAAAAGAGAAAACTTGGTGTATAACTGAGTGCCTTTCTATAGCAGGTTTTGGCTAACAACAAAAGCATTGCTTTTAAGTTTTTGCCTCTTATGCTCACTAATTTACATCTTGATCTACTCATGAATGCTTTGCTTTTGGACGTCTATAAAGCCTAGATAAATTCTTTATATTTTAACTTTTTTTTTTTTCTTTGTCACAGCTCCCAGGCTAAATGGTACATCAAAAATGGAGAGACGCAGGGACACTGGAGGGTATGAAAGCTCATCTACCCTTATGAGCAGTGAGCTGGACACAACTAGCTTCATTGACTCCGAGGAGGATGATTCTACCAGCAGGTATAATAGTTTCTTTTTTTTTTCCCCCTTTTTTTTCTTTTCTCCCCCCCCCCCCCTCCTTTTCCCCTTCCTTTCCCTCTCCCCCCCTTCCCTTGTGGCAGGTTCTAGTTTTTGTTCAGATTCTAGTGAGAACAGGTAGATCCCCCTCACTGTTCTGCTTTCTAGTTATACAATTATCTGTTTGCAGGTTTAGTAACTCCACGGAGCAGAGCAGTGCATCTCGTCTAATGAGGAGGCACAAGAGGCGCAGAAGAAAAACAAAAGCCCCTCGTATTGAGAGGGTGAGGTCTATCTCTTTTGAAAATATTTTTTAAAAGAATGTATTATCTAACCTTGCTTTGAGGAAAAAACAAAGAATTTTTATTTATAATATTAATACAAATAAGAAGAAAAGTATTTAGAATATGCTCCATAAAGCTGTTTTGGACTACAGATAATTAGCTTGAAACTAATTTTAATCTTAAATGCAGCTTGAAGCCTAATTTTAGGTGAGGAAACCTATGTGAGAGGCCACTGTACCTAGCTGTTGTCCAAATAAAAACAGGCCAGGTTTGACCCGTGAGCCATAGTTTGGAGATCCCTGATCTAAAAGATGAGAATTGGGGATACTAAATTCCAAAGAGAATGTTTCCTTAAAGCAGTAGAAAACTATCATGTAAAAAAAAAACCAAAAAAAAACTCCCTGCTAGTTAAACTCGTAATGCGCTAGTATGCACGGTATGAAAGACTTTCCCATTAAATCCCTGCCACTCACATAGCTTCCATCTTCACGCAGTCTTTCTTCCGGGTTATTGGGCTCTGGCCGTTAGGCCAAGACACGATGATGTTACTCCCACAGCACAGAGCTCGGAAGGGACGCATGAGAGTGCCGTCTCTTCAGTGTTCATGCGCCGGTGGCGTCACTGGCTGCAGAAACTGTGAATGTCTCCTAAACGGTACTTTCATTATAAGCCTACCTGTAGGTACATGTGTCCAAGTGATGTTTACTACTATTTTAACTTCTCTGCTTTCTAAAAAGTAACATCAGTTTGGAAGCTTGTTAAGTGGTGAGACTGTTCAACAGAAATCTTTTTTAGCTGCCTACCGCCCGCCATATAGTAATATGACGGATGCAAGGTGGTTCTCTCGTTCTGGAAGGACGTGGCTCCTGGAGCGCGCAGTGCGGCGATCGGCGGTGCGCTGTGTCCCTCGGACACAGCGGATCACCGATCCACAGAAAGAGCCGAAGATGTCGGCTCGGTCATGTGATCAGCTGTGTCCAATCACAGCTGGTCACATGTAAACAGGGAAATGCCGGTTATCGGCATTTCTTTCCCCACGAGCTGTCATGCTGACAGCTCGTGAGGAGAGCCGGTAATCGGCATTCCTCGGAGGGGACATGTACACAGATTATCAGAGCACTGATCAGTGTGCCCTGATGATCTGTGTAGCCCCAGCAGCTCCACCTGCCAGTGCCCATCAATGCCACATATCAGTGCCCATCTGAGCTGCCTTTCAGTGCCACCTATCAATGCCAGTCAGTGCCACCTGCCAGTGCCGCCGATCAGTGTGCATCAGTGCCGCCTATCAGTGCCATATGAGTGCTGCCTTTCAGTGCCCATCAGTGCCACTTACCAGTGCCTCTTCGTCAGTGCCACCTATCAGTGTCCATCAGTGCAGCCTATCAGTGTCCATCAGTGCAGCCTCATTAGTGCACATCAGTGAAGGAGAAAAATCACTTATTTACAAAAGTTTATAACAAAAACTAAGAAAAAACTTTTTTTTTTCCAAAATTTTCAGTGGTTTTTGGTTTAAGACAAAATACAAACCCCAGAGGTGATTAAATACCACCAAAATAAAGCTTGCTCTGTCACAAAAAAATTTATAAAAATTTCATATCATATGGGTACAGTGTTGCATGACTGCGCAATTGTCATTCAAAGTGCAACAGCGCTGAAAGCTGGAAATTGGTCTGGGCAGCTAGGGGGGTGCCCTGTAGGCTAGTGGTTAAACGTACTCCTTCTGCATGGTTAAGCATTACTATAATGCATGCTTCCAGCTTCTGTTTTTCAAATCCTGGTTAAGTTTAAACACTTGCCATCCAGAGGGTTTACCCCCCCCCCCCCTTCCTTGACCAGGCCTTCTTTTGTTCGGCGCTGCACTATTTCAACTGGTAATTGCACGGTCATGCAATGCTGTACTTAAACAAAATTTACGTCACACAAATAGAGATTTCTTTCGGTGGTATTTGATCACCTGTGCGCTTTTTATTTTTTGCAGTATAAACAAAGACCGAAAGTTTTGAAAAAAAAAAAACACAATATTTTTTTACTTTCGGCTATAAAAAATATATAGTAAACTCAGTCATAAATTTAGGCCAAAATGTATTCTGCTACATGTCTTTGGAAAACAAATCCCAATAAGTGTATATTGATTGCTTTGTGTGAAAGTTATAGCATCTACAAACTATGGTTATAGATCAGTGTTTTTTTCAGTCAAGGTACCCTTTAAAATTATGGACAGTCCTGAAACACCCTTTAAAATTATGGACAGTCTTGAGGCACCCAATTCTAAAATAGGGTGCCTCAAGACTGTCCATTTTAAAAGGGCACCCCATTCTAAAATGTGAAAAACTGTTCTAAAAGTTTTATATAACGCAGCAACATCCACACATGTAGGACACCCAACATTAGAGGTGATTTATTCTTCCAAAGCAAATACACTTTTGCACACTGGTACTAACTAGTATTCCAGTGTTTCTCTTCTCCCTCAGTTTTTCTCCATCACTGAGCTAATGTGACCCCAGCACTGATGGAGAAGGGCAGGGGAGGGTGAAACTAGGCTGCTGTGCAGGCAGCTGACATCCTTATTAACTGATGTCATTGGTTGTCAGAAAGCCGGTGGTTAGAAGGTCGTAATGGTGTACAATAAAAATTCTGTGCCTTTGTGTAACTAAAAGGCAGGCTTGTTCCACCCGCTAGCTTGTATACAAGTATTGGGCAATTCTTAGACATTTTGCCAAGGCATCCCTGAAGAAACCTTAAGGCACCCTGGTTGAGAGAGGCTGGTATAGATAATGGAATTTACACAGCTTTCACGTTCTGACTGCCTGTCACATTTCTTGAGGTGCTAAAATACCAGGACAGTACAAATACCCCCAAATGACCCCTTTTTTTGGAAAGAAGACACCCTAAGCTATCTGCTGAGATGCATATTGAGTCAATGGAAGATTTATTTTTTTCCACAAGTTTTTGGAAAATGACACACTTTTTTCTTACACAAAGTTGTCACTTAAATGATATATTGCTCACACAAGCCATGGGTATATGTGGAATTACACCCCAAAATACATTCTGCTACTTCTACCGAGTATGGGGATACCACATGTGTGAGACTTTGTGGGAGCCTAGCCACATACAGGAGCCTGACATCCAATGACCACTTTGAAAACCTGAAGGTGCGTAACTTCCTCATTTCACTTCCTCACTACCGATCACAGATTTGGGGGCCTTGAAATGGCAGGATAGCACCAACCCCCTCCCCAAATTACCCCTTTTTGGAAAGTAGACACCCCAAGGAATTTAAAAAAAAGGCATGGTATATATTTTGCAGATCTAATTTTTTTTTTCTCATGAGGTTTTGAAATAGAAAACAAAAACATATTTTTTCTTTTTTTATTTCTTTTCCTAAAATTTGGACAAACGAGATCTGCAAAAAATACCATGCTTCTTATCAAATTTCTTGGGGCTCCTACTTTCCAAACACGGGAATTTTTTTTGGGGGGGGGGGGGTTGGTGCTGTCTTGACATTTCAGGGCCTCCAAAACTATGATAGGTAGTTAAGACGTGTAACGAGGAAATAAAGCCATTTATAAGCCTGAAGGTGCTTATTGGATTTTGGTGTCCTGTACTTGGCTAGACTGCCAAAAAGTCACTCACATGTAGTATCCCCATACTCAGGAGAAGTAGCAGAATATATTTTGGGGCGTAATCCCACATACGCCCATGGCATGTGTGAGCACTAAATCAAGTGACCATTCTGTGTACATTTTTTTTTTCTTTTGTCATTTTCCAAAAACTTGTGGTAAAAAAATAAATTATTCTATTGTCTCAACATGCCTCTCAGCAAATAGTTTAAGGTGTCTACTCTCCAGCATTAGAAGTTTATGCCACACATCACTCACTCTTCTAACCACCTGAAGAGGAAGCCTTTTCTGACACACTTGGTTCACATGAAAAAATCTGTATTTTTGCTAGGAAATTACTTTGTTTTAAAAAAAAAATCTATAATGTTTGGAGGTTCAGACACCCTAGTGAATAAAATGGTGGGTGCTGAAATTTTTTATGGCACATAGTACTCGCGCAGCGATTTTTCAAACACAAATTAAAAAAAAAAAATGTTATTCTAATCCACAAAAACACAATATATTGGCCAATTATTTGGTAACATATAAAAGATCATGCTATGCCGAGTAAATAGATACCAAACATGACATGCTTTAAAACTGCGCATGCCCGGTGCTGTGGCGACAAACTGCATACATTTTAATATCCATAGTCAATGCCTCTACAAGCTAGCATTTCAGATATACAGAGCAGGTCTAGTGCTAAAATTACTACTCTTGATCCGATGTTCACGGCGTTACCTCACATGCATGGTGCAACCGCTGTTTACATGCTGGCGCAGGGTCAACTCTCGCGTGGTGGGGTGGTGCGAATGTACTTTTTATTCTTTTTATATTTTTATTATTTTTACACTGTCCCTTTCTTGGGGGGACAGTGTGGGGGGGGGGCAAAGTTTTGTTTTTTTTTTTGTTTTTTTAATCTTACACTGTCCCTTTCATTTTTTTTTTGATCATTTTTAATGCTATCACCGGGAATGCAAATATCCCCTATAACTTCAATGGGCATTGTCATATATTCTTTTTTGAGAAATCTGGGTTCTATCAGACTCTAGATATCTCCTCTGCCCTTACATTATCTAATGTCACCAAGATCGGTGTGATCAGATGCTTTCCCAATTTACAAATGGCGCTGTTTATATCCTGCGAAACTGAAGTGATTAAATGCTTGTAGCTTCTGAATTCTTAGACTATAGAGATGATTGGCACCATTCTGGTCTCCAATCAGCTCTATGGTCAGCTGTCAGAAACACCGGCTACATTCTCAGGTTCCCCCGATGGCATGGGACTGCCCGAGAAGGCTGTGGAAGGCAGTGGGGGAGGGAGGGGGCATCTTCTCCCACTGCTTGTAAAAGCAATCCTGCAGCTAATTAGCTATAAGGATTGCTTTCACATGAAAGCCCATCGCCTGTTGAAAAATCTATACTAGGATGACGTCCTTGTTGGGTGTATACGCTATGTTTATTTATTTTTTTTGTTTAATGCAGCCTGTTGGCCAAATTCTTTCTTTTACATTCAGCTGTCAGTGGGAACCCTGCTGACAGCTGAAACATGATGCATGCTTTTCACTACTAAAATTCCGCATGGCTTCATAAAATCATGCGGTATTTTAGTAGCCTTTTTTAGTGGATTCAAATAGTTGTTTTTTTTTTTTTTGTTTTAAATGCGATGTGGTATCCTACCGCATTCTCGGGTGCGGTAGGATACCGCTTAGTGAATTGTGCCCTGGATATGGACCAGTCAAAAAATGCTTCTGAATGCAACCCCTTATAATTACAAGCATTTGGCTTGTATTTACTCCTGAATGCAATTTTGCTGCATTCATTAAAACGACTGTAAATTCAACTGCCTGTAAAGGACTGTAAATGATTGTAAATGACTATGTGTACATGGACACATTGGAAAACATTAGGAAGAGTTCAGGGGCTGTGGAAAAAAATGCAGAAAAGCTCCTGAACGTCGGTTTATCAGCTGCAGTGTACATGGACTCTAAAACAGTAAAATTGTAACAGTGAATTGTACAGTAACAACGACAACAAAAAACTATTTTTGGTTTTTAAAATTTTTAATTTTTTTTGAGATTCTCACTTTTTTTTTTAATTACTTTTTTTTTTTTTTTTTTTTTTACTTTTTAAAACAAATTGTTAGGGTCTCACTAGATGCGATAGCCAGTTTCCTGACTACCTAACATCTTTCGAGACCCTGAGTAATAATGTGCCCTGAACTGTGCCGTGTTGTACCCTATACTAATACTCCACTAATGTGTGGTAGCGACGGAAGCAGTCCTTGAGGCCAGGTTGCCCAGGACAGGAGGAACAAAAAAATCAGGTCACACCGAATTCCATGTCTGCTACGATACAACCTCTTTTCTGGGGGTGCCTTTTGGGTTGGGGTACTAGGAATGGCATAGGGAAAATGCCTGTCATGCAGCCGGCTAACTGCATTTGGGTTGAGGGTTTGAGGCATAGCATCTTTTGGATAGAAAAGGGCCATGATGATCTCTTCCTGGAATTTTAGGAAGCATCCACTACGTCCATTTGCTTTGTAAAGCACAAAAGCATTATATAGAGCCAATTGAAATAAACAGACACCTTTTTTTTTGTACCAGTGTCTGGCTTTTTGGGAAGCAAAGTACGGCTTCATCATTTAGTCTTTGAATTCCACCCCTTCCATGTTAAGGTTATAGACATGGACACAGAGGGGCTTCTCAACAACACCAGCTGCCGTGGTAATTTGGATGGTCGTATCTGCTTGAATGGAAGACAGGATGAAACATCCGGTTTGTCGTTCCACTTCACTGCGAGCAATTCCTCATTTCTCAAGCAGGCTTTTTCCCCCTTTCTAAGACGGGTATTTACAAACCATTAGGGAAGGCCTCGGTGATTAGGTCGCGCGGTGCCACATGCGCCAATTCCATGATTGTACAAATGTCTAAATATTGGCACGTGTGAATAAAAATTGTCCACGTATAAGTGGTACCCCATATGGAAAAAGAATGACATCAAGTCCAAAACTATCTTGCCACTGCTCCCCATATTGTCTGGGCATCCTGGGGGGCTCCATGTGACTATTTTTTCCCTCGTAAATTCGAAACGTTTATGTATAGCCTGTTGCTATAAATTTAATGAGGGACTCATCAACGTAGATATTTTGCTGGGGAGTATAGACATCTGCAAATTTTTGGTTAAGATGATGAGGGGCCCTATTTTGTGGAGCCGGTCATGTTCAGGGTCACCCCGAGAACGACAGCGTGTATTGTCGTCGAAATGCTTAAAACGCATTATACTCTCACGGGCATTTGACGAATCGGGTCTGTGGACCGCAATTTGTAATGCCCATGTTTAGGGTTCGGCCAAAAAAACCTTTAAATTCAGAAACCGTAATGGGTTTTCATGCGAATGGTCTGGTCTGGCAAGGTTTGAATCTGGGTTGGCAGCGATAACTTGTTGTGCATATAAATTGCTTTGATCCACAATCAATGCATACAGATATTCTGTGAAAAACCGTTCCAAAAAATCATGGGGAGTATTTGCTGTTTCCACCTGAATTCCAGGTTGGGCAGTGAATGGGGGAAAAACGGGTGCTGCAGAATTTGTGGGTTTCCAATTGGGATTTGCAAGCACATCCGGAAGGATACTTTGGGCTCTACGGGCCTGTGTGCGAATTCTTGGTTGCTGCGGGATACTACTTGTGCTAGCCACCGCACCAGCTTGTACTGCACTTATGGGACTTGCCACATCATCAAATGATACTGCAGTGCTGGTATGTGAAAGACAAGAATATAGAAGGCTGCTGGTGCTCGGCAGTTCACCATAAGGTAGAGCGACGCTAGTACTGGCATTCTGCTGCATATGAGAGTCATCATGCAGTTGTAACTTCTCAACAACCTAGGAATGGGGTCGGGTACACCTGATTTAGGCAGGGACCTCTTCATCGCCTGAGCTATCTGTCAGGGTGCCGCTGCTGTCTACAGGTTCGTATTCTGAGGCTGATTGTGTCGGGGAGTCTTCTTCGCTCTCACCTGACATGCTCAGAATCCTGTAGGCCTCTTCTCTAGAATACCTTTCCAGTGACATTTTGGCCACTAAATTTATAGGTACCTAGTGCGACTCATGGGAAAAAGAGCACCTGGCTGTTAGGGACCGCTACAAAAAAATTTACCGACAAGTGCTAACAGAGATCAGGCCTGATTCTGTGAACACTGCGATTTTTTTTGTGCAATGTATTAAGTGACAGTGATCTAATGATACTGCTCTTGCTGGGGGAGAAGGTGGGGAGGCATAGGGGCTAAACGTAGGTGGTGGCAGATGTCAGGATTGATCCCGCTAACGCTGCATTTTTGGGGACACTATACTAATGTGAACGCTGGTATAGTTCTGATCTGATCAGATCTTAATCTGTTCAGACACTATACTAGCAATGGAGGTTTGTTGTGTATGTGACCGTGTTCCTGGCAATCAAGAGGTTAAATGTGATTACTGGTTTACTAACTGGCAAAATTACACTCTCTGGGAGGGGTGCTAACTGATGCGAACGCGTCTGAAGTTGCCAGTGACACTAATACAGTGATCAGAAAAAAAAAGAAATCTGTACACTGTACTAATGACACTGGTGGCAGGGCAGTGAAGGGGTTAACGGGGGGTGGCAATCAGGGGGTTAAATGTGTTCTAACTGTAATTGTGTAGTGCTTGTAATCACAATTCTGTTGATTTTTCTCTCCCTGGGACTGAATGTGCCCAGAGAGAGAAGATGTCATTACTTCCTGTACCTGTGTAACTGTCAACACAGGACACGATAGGACAGGGATCGATCATCTGACTTAGGCTGGACATCACTGGCCTAAATCAGATGATTGGTCCCTTGGGGATCAAGTCATAGCACCCGCGTCCCCCAACCCACGAAAACCATGGGAGCACGGATCACGTGTACATACACGATTTTGCGCACCCGTGCCGCTGTGTAGCAGTATACCTGCTTTACTGCTGCGAGTAAGCGGTTAAGGAACAGTTGCCCCTGGGTAGATTCGGTGGGAGTTATTAGAAGGGTGTATATACTGTACTTATACAATAATCAACCGCAATCATTGGTCAAGAGTGGTATAAAGGCAGTTGTGAATGTCCAATATGCCTGGTGGGCTTGGGACTGCATAGGTTGTAAATGGCCTAGGCTGGGTATAGTCTTTCACATCATTTAATTAAACTATTGAAGAGACGTACATGACTTTTCAGAATTATGTCTCCACCAATACAGTCAGGTCCATAAATATTGGGACATCGACACAATTCTAACATTTTTGGCTCTATACACCACCACAATGGATTTGAAATGAAACGAACAAGATGTGCTTTAACTGCAGACTGTCAGCTTTAATTTGAGGGTATTTACATCCAAATCTGGTGAACGGTGTAGGAATTACAACAGTTTGCATATGTGCCTCCCACTTGTTAAGGGACCAAAAGTAATGGGACAGAATAATAATCATAAATCAAACTTTCACTTTTTAATACTTGGTTGCAAATCCTTTGCAGTCAATTACAGCCTGAAGTCTGGAACGCATAGACATCACCAGACACTGGGTTTCATCCCTGGTGATGCTCTGCCAGGCCTCTACTGCAACTGTCTTCAGTTCCTGCTTGTTCTTGGGGCATTTTCCCTTCAGTTTTGTCTTCAGCAAGTGAAATGCATGCTCAATCGGATTCAGGTCAGGTGATTGACTTAGCCATTGCATAACATTCCACTTCTTTCCCTTAAAAAACTCTTTGGTTGCTTTTGCAGTATGCTTTGGGTCATTGTCCATTTGCACTGTGAAGCGGCGTCCAATGAATTCTGAAGCATTTGGCTGAACATGAGCAGATAATATTGCCCGAAACACTTCAGAATTCATCCTGCTGCTTTTGTCAGCAGTCACATCATCAATAAATACAAGAGAACCAGTTCCATTGGCAGCCATACATGCCCACGCCATGACACTACCACCACCATGCTTCACTGATGAGGTGGTATGCTTAGGATCATGAGCAGTTCCTTTCTTTCTCCATACTCTTCTCTTCCCATCACTCTGGTACAAGTTGATCTTGGTCTCATCTGTCCATAGGATGTTGTTCCAGAACTGTGAAGGCTTTTTTACATGTCGTTTGGCAAACTCTAATCTGGCCTTCCTGTTTTTGAGACTCACCAGTGGTTTCCATCTTGTGGTGAACCCTCTGTATTCACTCTAGTGAAGTCTTCTCTTGATTGTTGACTTTGACACACATACACCTACCTCCTGGAGAGTGTTCTTGATCTGGCCAACTGTTGTGAAGGGTGTTTTCTTCACCAGGGAAAGAATTCTTCGGTCATCCACCACAGTTGTTTTCCGTGGTCTTCCGGGTCTTTTGGTGTTGCGGAGCTCACCGGTGCGTTCCTTCTTTTTAAGAATATTCCAAACAGTTGTTTTGGCCACGCCTAATGTTTTTGCTATCTCTCTGATGAGTTTGTTTTGTTTTTTCAGCCTAATGATGGCTTGCTTCAATGATAGTGACAGCTCTTTGGATCTCATCTTGAGAGTTGACAGCAACAGATTCCAAATGCAAATAGCACACTTGAAATGAACTCTGGACCTTTTATCTGCCCATTGTAATAAGGATAATGAGGGAATAACACACACCTGGCCATGGAACAGCTAAGAAGCCAATTGTCCCATTACTTTTGGTCCCTTAACAAGTGGGAGGCACATATGCAAACTGTTGTAATTCCTACACCGTTCACCAGATTTGGATGTAAATACCCTCAAGTTAAAGGTGACAGTCTGCAGTTAAAGCACATCTTGTTCGTTTCATTTCAAATCCATTGTGGTGGTGTATAGAGCCAAAAATTTTAGAATTGTGCCGATGTCCCAATATTTATGGACCTGACTGTATATTGATCCAACCAATTAATCAAGCCACTTTTAATTTTCGTATACACAAACTATGTAGATGCAGGGATCCACTGCGTTATTGTATCCCCCCCCCCCCCCCCCCCGGCAGAATACACTGATCATTGCTGCAGTCATTGGCTGATTTCTGGTACATATATAGAAAAGAGAGATGGTTATAAAAAAAAATAAAAGCTTTAACATGATAGGAATGTGGAAATTTATTAAAACATTCCAGTGACATTTTTTTTTTTCTTTTCCCAGTCGTCGTCTTTCAGCAGCATCACAGACTCGACTATGTCTTTGAACATCATTACAGTCACGCTCAATATGGGTGAGTGTGGTGTACAGATACTCTCCTTTTTCTCCAGCCAGTCCAAAACTGTCAACAGTTGACACATCTTTACCTTCAGGATGGTGGTGGGGCATGTAAAAGCTTGTCCCAAAACAAACATTTTGAAGCTTTTCTTTTTCTTTTCAGACTTCAAGACACCAGCTAGTTGTTTCTTAGCTTTTGTGTGTTTCCAAGACTGATCTTTTTATTTCTTTGCATTTTATTTGTAATTATTTTCATGTTGTATATTTGTGTAACTAGAAAAATACAACTTTCTGGGCATCAGCATCGTTGGACAAAGTAATGAACGTGGAGATGGAGGCATCTACATTGGTTCTATCATGAAAGGAGGAGCTGTGGCTGCTGATGGGAGGATTGAGCCGGGAGATATGTTACTGCAGGTGCTTGTTACATCAAACCTGGGAAAGCCATATTAAGGAAAACATGTCAACGGGGAAATATGTGGGTTGCCATTGTTAACATCTGTCGACAATTTCAGTTGCCCAGCTGTCGTGCTGATACTTTTGCTTTGGTTTTTTTGAGTCACAGAACCAGATCAAGTATAGAGATGGGAAATTTTGATTATTATGACTTTGTTTACTATATAAATTCTTAGATTAGGGCCAAACCAGTCATGCCACACATGTGAGGTACCATAATGCACATCAGAGTGAGAGTAGAAACTCTAGGTTGTCTGTTTAATGCAACCCCGTAGTTTATATTTTGCAAGCATTTTGTAAACAGTCGTGCAAATATTGTGCAACATAAAAACTTGTGACTGCCACCATTTTAATTTGTTTGCTAGTACAAAATATGCAGATTTCTTGTGGAGTCCTGCAGAACTGAAATTAACCAGGTCCTGCATCTTTGATTTCTGCAGGTCAATGACATTAATTTTGAGAACATGAGCAATGATGATGCAGTGAGAGTCCTTAGAGAGATTGTGCACAAACCAGGGTAAGTCTTTAAAGAGATGTAATTTAATATATGTTTATCAGCTTTATATTTGCAAATGGAACTCTCAAACATTCCTTATATCAACTCACCCTTGAGTACTTCCGTCTTTAGTAATCATAGGACAGAGTCTCGCACATCACAGTTGATAAGTTTAACCTAAGCCCCTATTTAAAGTGGTAGTAAAGTGCTCCCCCCAAAAATTTCCCCCTGCAAGTTAATGTCATAATGTGGTAGTACAGCACTGGCCAAAAGTTATGAGAATGACACAAATATTTACCTGCAAGGAAACGCATGCAGTCATCATTGCTTTGCACAAAAAGGGACTCACAGACAAGGATATTGCTGCTGCTAAGATTGCACCTAAGGGCTTATGTACATGAGCAGCTGCTAAACTCGAGTTTAGGAGCTTTTGGATTTTGTTTGCCAACATTGCTGAACTCAACTCCATAAAAGCCTATGTGTCCATGTACACGAGCCTACTCGGACTACCAGCCACGGGAAAATGCAAATTGCGGCAACCGCGGTACCACAATTTTGTCGCGTTTTTCAGTTTCCCGAGGTTGGCAGTCAAAATGTTTCTATCCTGAACGCGGTTCTTTTGCGTTCAGAAGAAGGAGGTTTAGCCTCACCTAAACGCAGAAGCTCCTAAACTCTAACAGCCTATGTGTACGTGGACTCATAGGCTTTTATGAAGTTGAGTTTAGGAGCTTTGGCAAAAAAAAAGCCAAAAGCTCCTAAGCTCGCGTTTAAGAGCTGCTCATGTACATGGAGCCTTAAATCAGCCATTTATCAGATCATCAAGAACTTCAAGGAGAGGGATTCAGTTGTTGTGAAGAAGGCTTCAGGGCACGCAGAGTCCAGCAAGTGCCAGGACTGTCTCCTAAAGTTGATTCAGCTGTGGGATCTGGGCACTACGAGTGCAGAGCTTGCTCAGAAATGGCAGCAGGCAGGTGTGAGGATGTCTGCATGCACAGTGAGGCGAAGTCAAGAAGGGCAGCAAAGAAGCCACTTCTCTCCAGGAAAAACATCAAGGACAGACTGATTTTCTGCGTAAGGTACAGGGATTGGACTGCTGAGGACTAGGGTGAAGACACTTTCTCTGATGAATCCCCTTTCCAATTGTTTTGGGCATCCGGAAAAAACCTTGTCCGGAGAAAGAAAGGTGAGCGCTACCACCAGTCCTGTGTCATGCCCAGCAGTAAAGCATCCTGAGACCATTCATGTGTAGGGTTGCTTCTCAGCCAAGGAAGTGGGCTCTCGCACAATTTTGCCTAAGAACACAGTCATGAATAAAGGTACAAAAACCTCCTCTGAGAGCAACTTCTCTCAACCATCCAAGAACCGTTTGGTGACAAACAATGCCTTTTACCAGCATGATGGAGTACCTTGCCATAGGGTAAAAGTGATAACTTAAATGGCTTGGGAAGCAAAACATTGACATTTTGGGTCCATGGCCAGGAAACTCCCCAGACCTTGATCCCATTGAGAACATGTGGTCAATCCTCAAGAGGCAGGTGAACTAAAAAAGTAAAAACTTACAAATTCTGATAAACTCCAAGCATTGATTATGTAAGAATGGGCTGCCATTAGTCAGGCTGTGGCCCAGAAGTTGATTGACAGCATGCCAGGGCAAATTGTAGAGGTATTGAAAATGAAGGGTCAACACTGCAAATATGGACTCTCTGCATAAACGTATTGTAATTATCAATAAAATCCTTTCACACTTATGAATGCTTGTAATTATACTTCAGTATACCATAGTAACATCTGACAAAAAGAGTGCTTATTTTCTGCTCCTAAGCTCAGACTTCTATCTAGGTGCCATCTAACGTTTTGCTTTTGCAAGTGAGTTCTGGGCTTGACAGCATCTCTGAAGGCAGTTCCATATGCTTAATTCCACTCCACACCATTAAAATGTAAAATTCTGGTTGCTTAGGAGAAAAAAAAATATGCTGCTGTTTTACTGATTAGCCTGACAGGTTTTTCCTGGCTTTATGGCTCACAAATTAATTCCTGGAGTAAGGGAAATCCTTCACTTTATTGGCCTGGAAGATTCTTACTACACAGTCCAGACTGATGGACTCAGGAGGTATCCTGGACTCTCAGTGCAGGGACTTTGTCTCTGGCGGAAGCTTGTCTCCCGATTAGAGATGTAACATTTCTGGAAATTCTGAAGCCATGAGAAAGTTTTTTTAAATTTTTTTTAGGAATCTTTCATTAAGGTCTCATATTTATGACATGGTATTCAAATTATATAAAATTATTTCATTGCAAAACAACTTATTCCACACTTTTTGTTTTTCTGGGGGAAAAAAACCCAAAAAAGCTCTGTAAAAGATGGAAAAATTGGTGGGAGACGAAAAAAGAGAAAATGTTTTTTTGTTTTTTTTTTTCCTAAGGACTTCCCATCTATACTCCCAATCAACATACTAGAGCTGATTCTTGCAAACAATGCCTCAGCAATGCCTCCATTATCTGGGGAAAACAAGAATTTTCGCAGCTCTAAGACACTTAACAGTTTGTCTTGGGCATAATTTCATATCCTGGCCCTCTATGCCGTGCACATTCCAGACATGAATAATTGACAGGCAGACTTCCTCAGTGGACACCGTCTGGACCCCTTCGCTTCCATATTCAACAACAAACTGATCGTTTGTCACCAGGTCCAGGGATTCTCCAGCCATAGCAGTGAATGTCCTGGGGACTCTGTGGGATCAGTTCAACCTGACCAATGCCTTTCCTCTGAAGCTCTTTCCACGTCTGCTGTGTTGGATTGAGACAGAAGGCATTCCAGTCATGCTCCTCACACTAAATTGGTCCGGGCAGATGTGGTACTATGACTTTTTCTGACTCCTAGTAGGCTCTTCAGATCACCTGAATCCTTTGTCCCATGGACCTGTTTACCTTCTTGCTTTACAGTAGCTGGCTTTAACAGCATGGCTGTTTGAAATGTGGGTCCTAAGAAATAAGATCAATCTGTTTTTTTTTTGTTTTTTTTTATTCCTACACCCCAAAAAGCTGGGAAATCTCACCTCTTGCAAGATCAACCATCACATATGGAAAGTGTATTTTACATGGTGTGAGGCAAGGCATATTCATCCCAGTTCTGTATTATACAGTCAGGTCCATAAATATTGGGACATCGACACAATTCTAACATTTTTGGCTCTATACACCACCACAATGGATTTGAAATGAAACAAACACGATGTGCTTTAACTGCAGACTGTCAGCTTTAATTTGAGGGTATCTACATCCAAATCAGGTGAACGGTGTAGGAATTACAACAGTTTGCATATGTGCCTCCCACTTGTTAAGGGACCAAAGGTAATGGGACAATTGGCTTCTCAGCTGTTCCATGGCCAGGTGTGTGTTATTCCCTCATTATCCCAATTACAATGAGCAGATAAAAGGTCCAGAGTTCATTTCAAGTGTGCTATTTGCATTTGGAATCTTTTGCTGTCAACTCTCAAGATTAGATCCAAAGCTGTCACTATCAGTGAAGCAAGCCATCATTAGGCTGAAAAAACAAACAAACCCATCAGAGAGATAGCAAAAACATTAGGAGTCGCCAAAACAACTGTTTGGAACATTCTTAAAAAGAAGGAACTCACCGGTGAGCTCAGCAACACCAGTAGACCACGGAAAACAACTGTGGTGGATGACCGAAGAATTCTTTCCCTGGTGAAGAAAACACCCTTCACAACAGTTGGCCAGATCAAGAACACTCTCCAGGAGGTAGGTGTATGTGTGTCAAAGTCAACAATCAAGAGAAGACTTCACTAGAGTGAATACAGAGGGTTCACCACAAGATGTAAACCATTGGTGAGCCTCAAAAACAGGAAGGCCAGATTAGAGTTTGCCAAACGACATGTAAAAAAGCCTTCACAGTTCTGGAACAACATCCTATGGGCAGATAAGACCAAGATCAACTTGTACCAGAGTGATGGGAAGAGAAGAGTATGGAAAAGGAAAGGAACTGCTCATGATCCTAAGCATACCACCTCATCAGTGAAGCATGGTGGTGGTAGTGTCATGGCGTAGGCATGTATGGCTGCCAATGGAACTGGTTCTCTTGTATTTATTGATGATGTGACTGCTGACAAAAGTGGAATGTTATGCAATGGCCAAGTCAATCACCTGACCTGAATCAGATTGAGCATGCATTTCACTTGCTGAAGACAAAACTGAAGGGAAAATGCCCCAAGAACAAGTGGGAACTGAAGACAGTTGCAGTAGAGGCCTGGCAGAGCATCACCAGGAATGAAACCCAGCGTCTGGTGATGTCTATGCGTTCCAGACTTCAGGCTGTAATTGACTGCAAAGGATTTGCAACCAAGTATTAAAAAGTGAACGTTTGATTTATGAATATTATTCTGTCCCATTACTTTTGGTCCCTTAACAAGTGGGAGGCACATATGCAAACTGATGTAATTCCTACACCGTTCACCTGATTTGGATGTAAATACCCTCAAATCAAAGCTGACAGTCTGCAGTTAAAGCAGATCTTGTTCGTTTCATTTCAAATCCATTTTGGTGGTGTATAGAGCCAAAAATGTTAGAATTGTGTCGATGTCCCAATATTTATGGATCTGACTATGTCCTATCAGATTTGGTTTGACACTTGGCCCTAAGGACTATCAAGGGCCAAATCATGCACCTCTCAGGTCGTCTTCTTTTTTTTTCTTTTTTTTCCCAATATTCTTTTGCCTCTTATTCCTTAGTAAAGGCCTTAGTAGAGGGTGTGGCTCATATAGTTCCACCTGTACCTATACCTGTGACTCGGTGTTATCTCAACCTGATTCTGTCAGCTATTCAGACACATTGCTTTGAACCCCTCAAAGATATCCCACACTTGTCTATAAAGTTGCCTTTCTTTTTGCCATCACCTCTGTAAGTTAGTAACCCTCTCTCATGGAGAACCTTTTCTGCTACAAATAAACAAGAATGCCTTTAGGTCTAGGGCCTCTTTTCTTCTTAAAGTTGAACTTTACCCAGAACAACTTGATAAAACAAATCAAAACATACATTTCACATTAATTGCTACCAAAATTTGTGTGTGCTGTAAATTGCCTCCAGCATTATTGAGTCTGCCATTTTGCTGAAGTCCAGAGTCTTAAGCATCATTAAATCTTTAGGCTTTCAGTAGATCAACCTCTACAACTTTTGCACAGTGCCTAAAAATATAGAAAATCTGAACATGAGCAGAGTGAGACAGAGTGTATTACTGGATTTTAAATACTATAGGCCCTTCTTTTTTTTTTTTTTTTTTTTAATGTTTTACATAGCTATATCTGCAAAAGGAGCCCACCTAAAGTGATCTAGCAGGACTCAATTTTCTGTTGGTGTCTGAAAATCTTGTCAGACGTGATTCATGCTAATAGCAGAGGAACAAGGTAGTAGACAGAAATTACATTTTAGTTCTCTTAATCGAGACAAGTACACACTATGGAAGGATATGCTTTGTTAATATTTCATGTTCGAGGTTTACCACCCCTTTTTAAATGTACAATGCTTCACTTTTCATTTCCCACAAGCTATTAGCGCTTTCAAAAATCTCATCCACTAATAGTGTCTTGTGCCAAATGACCTCCAGTGCACGCTTGTTCCTATACTGCCATATCACTCCTCTATGGAAATGTAAAGCAAGTAAAAAAAATGCAAACTGGCAGTATAGATTACCAAAAAAGCGCTTTTAACCTGCTTGTTTACATAAGGAAATCTGGTGCGTCATTTGCACAGAAGGGTAGGGTGGTATTGCAGAATAGAAACACTCACAGACTGTGAGTTTACCTCTCAGCTACTGCTTCTTTCAGAAATTCTCTTCCCGGTTTGTGCCTTGGGGGCTTCCCGCAAGGGTCTCCCTGCATCTTGCACCACGATTGCTAGGTGGATTAGGCAGGTTCTCATTAAAAGCATGTAGTTGTGGCATGGCTTGGACAGAGGTGTGAGTGGTTGCATCCACAGAAGCTTTCCAATGCCATCCTGATTTGTATCATCCTGCAAAGGGCACATTTCATCCAAATCAAGCCTCCAATTATCTGCACATCCTGTATCAATCCTGTGGTGTTTTTAAGCTGCTACAAACATGACAAAAGAGGAGAAAGTGTTGGACTGATCTAGCCAAGATGGCACTGGATTGCTTCCACAGTATTGGATGAAGAAGCTTGAGATATTTGAACTCCCACTAAGGACCCAGCGACAGGACAAGCCTCAAGACCTGGCATCTCCTGCTTCACACGATAGACATGCAGCAGAAGACTCTCCTGCTGCAGGAAAGGATACGGACACATATGGACATTCTGCATTTTTTTTAAGCATTAAAGGAGAAGTACAGCCAAACATCGTTCTGCACTCCTGTGATCCATTTTCAGCCAACGTAGGCTAAAGTCCCATGTCAATCAGCTGGTCCAGGATGGGGAAAAATCCCCGACTTTAAAGTTGGGAACCACCCAGATCCCTGGACCTGTGCTTTGCTCAACCTCTCAGCGATCCACTGAGAGCCCAAGCCAGCCGCTTACCCCCCCCAACCCTCCACATCCCAGCCCTCCAGGGATTGTGGGAGGGGCAGAAAGTCAGTGACTGACCATCACCAGCTCTTTGCTCATGGAACACTGAGAGCTGAGCGGACTTTGATCTCTCAGTTCTCAGTCTTTCAGCCGGCAGCGGACAGATGCAGCATGGGACCAATGCTGCATCAACATCGGTAAGTATGATTTCTTCGGGGGGAAAAAAAAACAAAAACTCCTCTTTTAAAGTGTTACTAAACCCAGGACCCTGCATTCACTCTATCTGGTCTCCCACAGTACACACAACTTGGAAATGCAATTATTTTAGTGAATATAAACTGATAAATACATTTTTTCATCAGCCGTTAGAGCAGTCTTGTGACTTCAGCAGAGCATGGGTGAAGGCAGTGAGTATAACCAGCATGATTTACTGCATATACAGACTGATTTTACTGTTGTGGCTTTAGTAACACTTTAAGGACACTGAGGCTGAGACAGCAGAGGATTTTACCTTCTCTGCATTTTGAGTTACAAACTGCATCTTCATGTCAGATGCTTTTTGTGGGCACACAAATTGACAGGGTGTGTTCTAGTCTGAGCTGTCCCAGATATCTGAGTCCATTTAGTCATTTTAAAGGGTTACAAAGTGAAGTTTCCATTTCATCTCTGCCCCTCCTCGATTTTTGCTTTCCATTCTGCTAGCTTTATTGTACCAGTTCCTGATGAAGAATGGTTTCAAAGTTTCTCTTCAAACCTATTCACAGTCCCGAAAAAAATGGTGCATCTGCCCAATACTGGCTTTAAAATCTCTAAACAGATTACTTTGTGATGGAAATAATAAGATCCGTCATTGTTTAACACAAAGGGAATTTCTGGCCTCAGTAGACTTAAAAGATGCCTGTTTAAATATCCCCATCTTCCCCTAATATCAACATTTTCTGTGTTTTGCTGTGGGAGACCAACACTTTCAATTAGTAGCACTCCCATTTGGGCTTTTCGTGCTCTCCTCTGCACCTACGTGTTCACAAAGTGCTTGTCCTGCTTATGGCTCCTCTACAATCCCAGGGCTTTTGTCACAGGTTACTTGAACAACCTCCTACTTTGTCACAACCTTGCCTGCTGACAGCCAAAGAACAATTAAATTTCTTCTAACTTTTGGCTGGGTTATTATTATATTATTATACATTATTTATATAGCGCCAAAAGGTTTGCTCAGTGCTGTACATTATAGTGGGGGACAGTACATGAGACAGTACAGTAACAAAACAATACACGAGGGGTTCGAGGGCCCTGCTCTTTCGAGCTTACAGTCTAGGAGGGAGGAGATAGTGGTACAGGAGGAAGTGGCTGTGGGGGATGGAGTGGTAGGAGGAGTGGAGGAGATCGGCTGTTAGGTGAGGGTGGGGTAGGCTTCCCTGAAGAGATGGGTTTTCAGGGTGCACCTAAAGGTGAGGAGGGTAGGTGACAGTCTGATGGATTGGGGTAGTGGGTTCCAGAGGATGGGGGAAGTCCTGGAGAAGTCCTGCATTTGGGCGTGGGAGGAGGAGACCAGGGAGCTAGAACGTAGGAGGTCTTGTGAGGAGCAAAGAGTATGGGTTGGGTGGTATTTGGGTATCAGGTCGGTGAGGTAGTTTGGGGCAGTGTTATGAATGGCTTTGTATATCAATGTTAGTAGTTTGAATTTAATGCGTTGGGCAATCAGAAGCCAATGGAGGGAATGACAGAGGGGGGTGGCAGAAGCGAAGCGGTTGGTAAGGTGGATGAGTCTGGCTGCTGAGTTCAGGATAGACTGAAGCGGGGATAGCCTGTTTTGGGGTAGGCCGGTGAGAAGGGAGTTGCAGTAGTCCAAACGTGAGATAATAAGGGAGTGAACGAGTTGTTTAGTAGTGTCTGGAGTTAAGAACGAATGTATTTTGGAGATGTTGCGGAGGTGGAGCCTGCATGAGTTTGCCAGCGATTGGACATGGGGTTGGACGGACAGGTTGGAGTCTAGAGTGACACCTAGGACTTTGGCTTGCGGGGTGGGACTGATGGTTATCAACCTTCTAGAGTCTGCTCTCCAGTCCTCACGCTGTTTGGAGTACCAAGGTCTAATCTTGGCCACAGCCCAAGCCAGAACTTTCCTTCCACGAGAGAAGGTTGCTTCTCTAACACCACACATGAGGACCCCTCGGTCGAAACTGCACCCTTTAGTTCTCTTCTGCAGAAGGTGCTGGACCTGATGGTAGCCTCCATCAGTTATTTCCCTTTGCTCAGTTTTACTCCATACCTCTTCAACATACAACATGGAATTAACGTATTTATTCCTTGGATCTCACAATGCTTCTGGCATACAAAGCTCACACCGACTTGGTGGATCTGCAATCTAGCCCTGGAATTGGCAAAGTCTTTCCTTCACACACCCCGAAAGGTAGAAACAATGGATTCAAAGCCTTGAGGACAGGGGTAGAGATTTCAACTACCTAACTGTCCAGGGGAACCTATTCTTTATAGGAGTCAACACTTCCCATCAACATCCTGGAACTGAGAACCACCATATTCTCTACAACACTGTACCTCCCTTCTGCAAGCTCAGTCAGTCAGGGTGCAGTCGGTTTACGTAGGACAATGCTGTGGCGCTGTCCATCAGAGTGGTACCAGAAACCAGTCTGCCCTAAAATAGGTCTAAAGTCGATGTGTTTTTTTTTCTCTCCCCATTACCTAATTTACCCGTCCCCATCAATAAACGCCTACCTGACTGAATCACTGATCCAGTGCTATCTTGGCTGCAGCATCACTTCTACTTTCAGTGAAGATACAGAGCAGTGAGAGTCATAGGATCCTGCTGCTGTCAATCAAACTCCAACGAGGAGGGAGCAGGGGCATGTCTTACCTGCATTATGTGTGTCTATGGAAGCACACAACCCAACATGGAGGACACCTGCATGGGTGCCCCCCTATCATTTGGGTTGCTGAAATTTCACCTGGAGGATGTAGGAATGGACAGCATCACGCAGGGTTTGAAAGAGGTGGTAAAGACCTGCTCTGCAATATCACTGCATAGGGCAGGTATGTATATTTTAACAAGATTCAAACTTTTTTACTATCACTTTAAGAGAAAGGAGTCTGATACCCTCCTGGATAGAAGCCTGGTTTCCAGCTCTCAGCTATCCACATTCCTGGATTAGACAACTGTAAGTGGGATTTACTAAGCCATCAATGCCTAGACCTGGGGAGTGGTCTCTACACCCTGAGATCTTTGAAAATATGTCAAAGGTAGGGAAAACAAGATGTGGACTTCCTGGCCTTCAGTTTTAACAAGCTGAACAAATCTATAGGCAAGACCAGGGATCCTCTACTGCTGCTGCGCAATATAGAGAAGTAAAGAATTCCATTTATTTTCACAGCGAATTGGTCTAGATTCTAGAAGAACATGGTACACAGACCTACCCATCTGACCTACCCATCTGTCACTGCCTTATCAATTTTAATCCAAAAAGCTCTTGCCTCGCAATCTCTCATTAAGATTTTTATTCAGGGAGATGCTCATATAAATCCCCCAATTGATTCTCCTGTGTCTCCTCGATGTACTTTCACAAATCTCCCTTTTCACCAATTAGAGCTATTCCATTGGAAAAACTAATTTGTAAATTTGCCATCCAGGCAAGTCATTACATCTGTTAGGAGTGTTTGAGTTGACAACTCTTTATGGTAAAGAGCTCTTTCTTGTTTTACATGAGCAAAAGGGGTTTAGAAACCAAAACCTTCCTTCCTATCCAAGGCGTGGTCTCTTTCCATCTCAAAGAGGACATTGTACTTCCTTCCTTTTGTCATGAAATGGCAAAGAAATCGCTCTGTATGGTCTAGATGTGGTCAGTGCTGTTGGTCTATTAGAAAGCACGCTCTATTTGCAAAAGTCCCTTATTGTCCTTCCTGTGGGCCCTCCTAGAGGGCTTCCTGCTTGCCTTTGGACATTTTGCTAGGTGGATCAGGCAACTCATTCCCAAGGCTTATGTTCTTAAGCACAGAGTTCCTCCTTTTCCCTACTTTTACCCATTTTTACTAGGGTTGTGGATATATCTTGGGTGTTTCCACATCAAACATGTACAGTCCTTCCAAATTTGCACAGCCACCACTTGGTCTTCTGTTCACACGTTTTCAAAGTTGAATATTCAGGGTTCTGCTGATGCAATCATTGACATCACAGTGCTTCAAGCTGTCATCTGAGTTTTTTATTTTAATTTTTTTTTGGGGTTTCTAAACCTTGTTTTTTTGTGAGCCCGTCATCAGTTCTGCTTTGCTATGTTTTTGCCCACCCCTACGGTTTTCTGCATTGGTACATCCCATGGTCTGAGAATACAATTCCTGTACTGTACAATTAAGATAATAGGTATTTTCACTTGCCTGTAATTTCCCGGAGCACAGTATAGGACAGTGGCCCCCCTCCACTCTGTGTTGATCACTCTCTGTGTGCTAAAGAAATGGAGTTTCGCTGAGTGGATGGGGTTATATGGTTTGCTTTTTTGCAAGTGCCCAGTCACCTTACAGTAGCTGCATGTAACCCATGGTCTAAGAAATCATGTGCAGTACTCTAATAAGAATTTTACAAGTCAAAATTCCTCTTTTTTTTTTTTTTCACCAGTAAAATGATTCTTTGGCTACAGTAAAGGACACTGGTCCCTCCTCTGTTCTTATGATCTCCCTAATGCTTGCTACAAAAGAGAGGCTTGGTGTGGGATAGGTTATATGAGTGGATATAGTTACATAGTCTGGCTGAAAAAAGACAAAAGTCCATTGAGTTCAACCATTAAAAAAAAAAAGTTATAATCCTACCCACAGTTGATTCAGAGGAAGGCAAAAAAAACCCAGCAAAGCATGATACAATTTGCTCCTGCAGGAAAAAAATTCCTTCCTGATCCCCCGAGAGGCAATCGGATATTCCCTGGATCAACTTTACCTATAAATGTTAGTATCCGGTTATATTCTGAGTATCTAAGAAAGAATCCAGACTTTTTTTTTTTTTTTTAAAGCAATCCACTGAGCTGGCCAGAACCAACTGGGAGTCTATTCCACATTTTCACAGCTGTCACTGTGAAGAAACCTTTCCATGTTTGGAAATTAAATTTCTTTTCCTCCAAATGTAAAGAGTGCCCCCTTGTCCTCTGTGATGACCTCAGGGTGAATAGCTCTACATTGAGTTCACTATAGGAATCACTAATGTATTTATACCCGTTGATCATATCCCCCCTAATCTCCTCTTCTCAAGAAAGAATAAATTCAGTTCCTCTAATCTTTCCTCATAGCTGAGCTCCTCCATGCCTCTTATCAGTTTGGTTGCCCTTCTCTGTACTTTCTCCAGTTCCCCAATGTTCTTTTTGTGAATTGGTGCCCAAAACTGAACTGCATATTCCAGATGAGGTCTTACTAATGATTTGTACAGGGGTAAAATGGTATCTCTCTCTGGAGTCTATACCTCTTTTAATACAAGAGGATTTTGCTCACTATAGAAACTGCAGCTTGGCATTGCATACCATTATTAAGCTTGTGATCTACTAGAACCCCTAGGTCCTTCTCCACCATTGATTCCCCCAGTTGTACTCCCCCTAGTATGTATGATGCATGCATATTCTTAGCCCCCAAGTGCATAACCTTAAATTTATCAACCTTAAACCTCATTTGCCACATAGTTGCCCAGTTAAACAGTGCATTGAGGTCGGCTTGAAGACATCCTGTAAGGACGTTATTCCACTGCACAGCTTGGCGTCATCTTCAAAGACTGAAATAGTATTTATAATCCCAGACCCTATATCGTTTATAAATATATTCAAAAGTAAGGGTCCCAACACTGAACCCTGGGGTACACCACTGACAACCCTAGACCATTCAGAGTATGAATCATTAACCACTAATCTTTGAATACGATCTTTTAGCCAGTTTTCTAACCATTTACATACAGATTTTTCCAAGCCAGTAGACTTTACCTTACACATTAGCCATGTGTGGGGAACTGTGTCAAACGCTTTTGCAAAATCCAAGTAGACCACGTCCACCGCCCCTCTGTCCAAGGTTTTCCTCACCTCCTCATAAAAAGAAATCAGATTTGTTTGACAACTTCTGTCTTTCATGAATTCATGCTGTCTGTTGCTTAAAATATTTTTTTCCAGCAAGAACTCATCTATGTGGTCTTTTATTAAACTCTCCAGAATCTTCTCAACTATAGAAGTTAAACTAACAGGTCTATAATTACTTGGTAAAGATTTTGATCCCCTTTTAAATATTGGCACAACACTTGCCTTATGCCAATCCAGTGGTACTATGCCAGTCACTAAAGAGTCCCTAAAAATTAGAAACAATGGCTTTGAAATGACAGAGCTCAATTCTTTAAGGACCCCTGGGTGTATGCCATCCGGTTCAGGTGCTTTATTCAGCTTCTTTTTTTTTTTTTTTTTAACCACTGTCCAATAACCTGAAATTAGCTGCATATAACCCAATTGTATTGATGTTAAGAAACCTCTGTCTTGTATGATGCTTCAGGAAACTGCTGGTAACTCAAAAATCCTATAGCCTAGTCGTACAGCACAGAATGTGTAAACTTTGGGTTATTCTATTTTTTTTCACCCGGGTCAAGTGGCTTTCTTATACAGTTAGGTCCATATATATTTGGACACAGGTACAGTTTGTTTTTTCAGGTATTTATCAAAACATATTCCATTTTATAGTTCTATAATGGATATAGGCTGAAAGTGCACACTCTCAGGTTTAATTTGAGGGTATGTACCTCCAAATTTTGATTTAGGGTTTAGGAATTACAGCTCTTAAAAATAGCCATCCCCCCTTTTTCAAGGGACTAAAAGTAATTGGACAATTGAATCAAAAGCTGTTTCATGGCCAGGTGTGGGCTACTCCGTTATTTCTAAATCAATTAAGCAGGTAAAAGGTCTGGAGTTGATTCTAAGTGTGGTATTTGCATTTGGAATCTATTGCTGTGAACCGACATAATGCGTTCAAAAGGAGCTGCCCATGCAAGTGAAACAGGCCATTGTAAGGCTTCAAAAATGAAACAAATTCATCAGACAGATAGCAGCAACATTAGGAGTGGCCAGATCAACTGTTTGGTACATTCTGAGGAAAGAACAGCACACTGGTGAACTCAGCAACATAAAAAGGCATGGACATCCATGGAAGACAACATTCGTAGATGATCACAGGATGCTCTCTATGGCAAAGAAAAACCCAATCACAACATCCAGACAAGTGAAGGACACTCTCCAGGAGGTGGACGTATCATTGTCAAAGTCTGCAATCCAGAGAAGACTTCACAAGAGCAAATACAGAGGGTTCACCACAAGGTGCAAACCATTCATAAATCCGAAGAATTCCCCTCGACCTCCTTTTTAAGGTTGCCCTGATATTCTCCTCTTCCCTCTATGCAGATCGGAACGTGATACCTTCAAGTTCAATGCACTCGATTGTCTGACACATGATTTTACCCTTTTCGGGGGTGCTTTTAGTTGTTGTACCCTTGGAGCTTTCACACCGGTAGTATGCCTGCCTATACTGCCCCCTCCCTAGTTCCCCCCTCCCCTTTTTTTCCCTTTCTCTTTTCTCCCCTTTTTTCGGCTCTCCATCACCCCTCCATCCCTACTCCTTCCCTTCTGATTCCTTTTTATCTTACCCTTTATCCTTCCTTTTTTTTCCTTTCTATTTTGCATGTCTTGCTCTATTAACCTTCTCTTGCCCTTTCACTTTTTTCCCTGCCCATGGGCGACACACACTCATACCCATATGTAAATTGCAATATACGTGCCTACAGATTCACAAAGACCTCCTCCCACACACAGGTAACCATTACTAGTAACCCCCCTCGCAGCTCCCCTTTTACTTCAGGGATCGCTTAGTGCTCTCAGCACCTGTTCTCCTGTATGGGATGTATTTAGTCTTCACTCCCTCTGCCCCCGCACCCTGCCTTTATAAGATGTTAGACACACGGGGGAATGAATACCTGAACTTGCTCGTCTTGTGGCTCTCTGATGCCTTGTCATGGTTTTGGGTATTAAGTGCCTTCACCCTTGATGTGACCGTTTGTCGCCTCTTTGAATTGCCTATCACTAATATCGATAATATGTGTGACATGTGATCCTTGTATGACTGTATAACTGATCATCTCTCTATGTATGGCATTTATTTGTTTTACAATGAGTTTTTCTTTCTTTTTCACACTATATCTCTTTGTACCCATTGTATATTTTTTATGCTATGTACTTTCCTAATAAACGTTATGGAAAGATAAAATAAAATTGAAATCATAAACCTGAAGAATAGAAAATCCTGATTAGACTTTGCTAAAAAAACATCTAAAAAAGCCAGACCAGTTCTGGAAAAGCATTCTTTGGACAGAAGAAACTAAGATTAATCTGTACCAGAATGACGGGAAAAAAAAAGTGTGGAGAAGGCTTGGAACAGCTCATGATTCAAAGCACACAATGTCATCTGTAAAACATGGTGGAAGCAGTGTGATGGCATGGGCATGCCTGACTTCCAGTGGCACTGAGTCATTGGTGTTTATTGATGATGTGACAGAAGACAGAAGCAGCCAGATGAATTCTGCAATGTTTAGAGAGATACTGTCAGCCAAGATTCAGCCAAATGCAGCAAAGTTGATTGGATGGTGCTTCACAGTACAGATGGACAATGATCCAAGCAACCCAGGAGCTTTTGAAGGAAAAGAAGTGGAATGTTCTGCAACGGCCGATTCAATCACCTTATCTCAACCCAATTGAGCATGCATTTCACTTGCTGAAGGCAAAACTAAAGACAGACCCACAAAGAACAACTGAAGACAGCTACAGTTAGAGCCTGGCAAAGCATCAGAAAGGAGGAAACCCAGTCTTTGGTAATGTCCGTGGGTTCCAGACTTCAGGCAGTCATTGCCAATAAAGGATTCTCAACAAAATATTTAAAATGAATATTTTATTTATGATTATATTCATTTGTCTAATTACATTTGATCCCCTGAAAATGGAGGAATGGCGTATAAAAATGGTTGCAGTTCCTAAAATTTGGTCTTGGTATTTATGTTCAACCCCTTGAATTAAAGCTGGAAGTCTGCACTTCAAATTCATTTGGGTTGTTCTGTTTTAATTTTATTCGGGTGGAATACAGAGCCAAAAGTAGGAAAATTGTGCCTTTGTCCAAATATATATGGACCTGTACCTGAGCACCGCCCAAATTTTGTCCAAATATATATGGACCTGTAACTGTACCTGAGCACCGCCCCCCAAGTTTAGAGGGAGGAGCAATTTAGACTAGTTGGAAAACTGCCCAATCTATTTTTTTTTGGGTGCTTGAGATATATGCAGGGTCTTTTCTCTCTTTCTTGGGTTAAACATGAGTAGTTTGCTAAGGCAACTATGTGTGTTTATGGATGTGCTGGCTGACAAATAATGAAAAGTGTTCAAAACTGGAAAATGTCTAAAATGATTTGTCCCCTAAAAAGGCTTACAAAGGAGCCTTTTGCTTAGTCTAAAACGTGATATACAATTATTTATATTTTTCTTATGTATTGAAGTGTTATACTGTTTGTCCATAGTGTACAAAATGTTATCCTGCTTGAAAAACTATAATACACACTTAATAAAATGTACACATGATTAATCTGCTTTACAGGCCAATTACACTCACTGTTGCCAAATGCTGGGATCCTTCTCCACGTGGCTGCTTTACTCTGCCCAGAAGTAAGTTTACAGATATAGCATGCTTGTGTCTTGGAAGTCTTGTATTTTTACATCATAATTCACTTTCCTTTTATAGATGTTAAAATCAGATTTAAGTGACACTAAGGGCTCGTTCACACCATGGTGCAGAGATGTCATTTTTTTCTGCACGTGTTCTGCAAAGGCACAACAAAATCCATTGTTTTGTGTGCCTTGTTCACACTACAACACTAGTATCACGTGCAGATTTTCTTTCTGCAAAGGAACATTGAAGCATGCATGAAAACTGATGTAAACTGATGTCTCTGTAAGTGAAATCTGCGTGTTGGTTGCCATCAGTTTTCATGCACATACAGTCAGGTCCATAAATATTGGGACATCAACACAATTCTAACATTTTTGGCTCTATACACCACCACAATGGATTTGAAATGAAACGAACAAGATGTGCTTTAACTGCAGACTGTCAGCTTTATTTTGAGGGTATTTACATCCAAACCGGGTGAACGGTGTAGGAATTACAGCAGTTTGCATATGTGCCTCCCACTTGTTTAGGGACCAAAAGTAATGGGACAAACCCATCAGAGAGAAGGCAAAAACATTAGGCATGGCCAAAACAACTGTATGGAACATTCTTAAAAAGAAGGAACGCACTGGTGAGCTCAGCAACACCAACAGACCCGGAAGACCACGGAAAACAACTGTGGTGGATGACCGAAGATTTCTTTCCCTGGTGAAGAAAACGCCCTTCACAACAGTTGGCCAGATCAAGAACACTCTCCAGGAGGTAGGTGTATGTGTGTCAAAGTCAACAATCAAGAGAAGACTTCAGAGTGAATACAGAGGGTTCACCACAAGATGTAAACCATTGGTGAGCCTCAAAAACAGGAAGGCCAGATTAGAGTTTGACAAACGACAAATTAAAGCTGACAGTCTGCAGTTAAAGCACATCTTGTTAGTTTCATTTCAAATCCATTGTGGTGGTGTATAGAGCCAAAAATGTTAGACTTGTGTCGATGTCCCAATATTTATGGACCTGACTGTATGGTGTTAACAAGCCCTTAGGGTTCAGATTTTGTGTGTTGTTTTTTTTTTAAATACAATTCCCTGCTGTGTGCACAGGTTTTAGAGGGAGGAGGAGGGTGTGGGAGTAGGTATTTAACAGTACATTTATGCTTTTAAGCAGTTCTATCCTTCACTTCAAAGATAACACTTATTATTGCCATAAAAAGTGCTGTATTTCTTTTTTTTAATGCAGTTCTCCCCACCTCCTTTAAATTTTCTGTGTAGTTGTAATGAGTGCTATTCCTCAAAAATCAAAACATGGCTATAATTTTGGGTAGTTTTGTGGAATTCTTCAAATAGTATGTAGTCATTTTCTATATGGACTCTCTATATATCTATGTAGAGAGAGTATTTCTGTGTGCAATAATGCTGAACATGGGCAAATGGTGATGTCACATTGTAACACATTTAATTGCATTCTACAGTCCCTTCAGAAGAGCATATGTTCATTCAATTTTCTTTTATTAATTTTCACTTGCATACATACATTTTTTACACACTTACTTGCAGACTAAGCTACGTCAGGGTCAGACAATAACGGGGTCAGAGAATAACAGGGTTGGTGTTACAATTCGTAGTGATCAGCCTTTGACTTATGTTCCAAACACTGGAAAAGGCTCCTGTCTACATGCATGTTTAATTGATTATATTAAATGGTAATTGGTATAGTACAGTGTTTCTCTAATCTGTCTCAGCAAAACTGCAGGGGTGAGACACAAATGACTGCATCTGCACACGTGGGAGGTTACTGGCAAAACCTGCACTGTATATGAGACTTGAACAGTTTTGAGAAATACTTGTGTTGCATGTGTTGCCTGAAATGAGTGCTGTCATCTTTCCTTTCCTGGGGCTGGCATTTGATCTGGAGCAGGATAATTACTACGTGTGATGATACAGACTGCCCTAGAGCAATTATCAAATGCAGCAAGGGCTGCCTCCAGCACTGCAGAGACCCTGTCTCTAAATGTTCGTTTTGCTAGTAAAGCTGTTCAAGGTAAAACACCAGGAGTTCACCTTACTGGGCATTGTGAAATTCTCGCCACTGTCGGTTTTACCACAGTAAGGGTTAAGGCTGAGGGACTGAGTACTGATGTCATCTACTTGATGAAGCAAAGCGAGCACGATTCACATTTATCCCACAGTTCAGCTTGGACAAAGCACCATCCTGCTGCTGTTTTATGTTCCTGAAGCACCTTATGGATCTCCAGGCTGTGCTCACTACCCACCTACACTGACCTGTTCACCTCTGGCCACCTGAAACCCTCATCAGCACCATTGGCCAGGGTCTGAGAGTACATGAGGCCTTGTGTCATGTGTGGGCCAGTTACATTACTGCTGCGCAACTTCAAAACGTCTTCCCTAAGGTACAGAAAGGACAGTCCTGTTCTGTGCTCTGGCACCATCCCCTGCAGAGTCTCTCTGATTTCTAGGGTTCAGGATGATCAAATTAGGTCTGTGCCTCTTGTATTGATCTTGTATACGGAGTCCTAACACTGTTTTTCTGTGGGGAAAATTAAAATAGGTAGATTTCCTCAGGAGGATTCAATCCACTGCCAGGGTGGGTACCAGTTTCACAGAGCTGCTGGAGCAGATGTCTGGATCTTTGGGTGAGATGGCCTGCTAAAAGCATATAAACTTGTTTCTTATGGAAGTGCTGCATGTGCAGATGCTCAGAGCACTCTTAATTTATAGTTAGGATGCTGATGTGGCATCCAAGGAAGTAATCTGACTCCATTAACTAACTTTTGAGCAATGCTGTCTCTTTGGGCCTGCATTTGACACCATTATTAGCATCCCCATGGTTGGCAATGGCGTTCTTCTGAGTTAATGCAGGAGATCTGTAAAGGGGTCATAGATATCCCACCCTTTCATTTACCTCATGTACTCAAAGGCCTGAAGAGGTTAACTGTCTCAGCCCCTGGGCTCAGAGTCCGTGTCCAACTAACCGCTTCGAAGGTTCATCCCCACTTCTGTTTGTACATCCAGACAGGTAGTTTGGTAGTTTGCCTCCGTGCCACTAAAGTTCTTAGGATGCCGCCTTTAGCACACAGGCTAACCCCTTGTGTGTGGCTCCTCCTTCTGTTGTTCCTCACTATTCTTCTTGTGTTGCTGCACAAAACAATGCAACTTCCAAGTCTTTCAGGTGCCCCTCAACCCACAATCACTGGTCCCTGTTTAAGTGGAGATGTGGCTTCTAGGGTTGTAACTCAACCATTGAATACCTAATTGCACCTGTTACTCTTAAGCATAGCTCCTCTCCAGATGGTCTCCCTAACCCAAATGTCAAATAGGGCCAGTTCTAGCTGTTCCCTACCTTTAAAGTATTTTCTACCCCAACATCTCATATCCCTGATATGTGCTTGACGTTTTCTGTACTTGTGTTGACAACTTGCCTTCCAGAAGATTCCCCCCCCCCCTTGAGCTTCTTTAACTGACAATTGCGCGGTCATGCAACACTGTACACAAATGAAATTTATGTCCTTTTTTTCCACACAAATGGAGCTTTCTTTTGGTGGTATTTGATCACCACTGGTTTTTTATTTTTTGCATTATACATTTAAAAGACCAAAAATTTTGAGGAAAAAACATTTTAACTTTTTGCTATAAATCATATCAATAAATAAAATTTAAATTTCTTTGTAAATTTAGGCCAAAATGTATTTTGCTACATGTTTAGTAAAAAAAAAAATCCCAATAAGTGTATATTGGTTTACAAAGTTATAGCGTCTACAAATAACTGTATATATACTGGCATTTATTAATTTATTTTTATATTAGTAATGGCAGCAATCAGCAACTTATAGTGGGACTCTGATAGTACGCCGAGCACTCTGACACTGGCTAATGTACACTGATATCACCAATGACAAGAATACAGTGATCAAAGCTAATCAAATGCATTGACACTGTACTAATGACACTTGGCAGGAAGGGGTTAACATCTGGGGCAGTCTAAAGGTTTACGATGTGTAATGTGTTCAAAATGTACAGTTTTACTAAGGGATGTGAACATTTTTGTCTTCGTTTTGCAAGGAGACAAAAACCAGCACATCCCTGCTGTCAGTAATGTTTACCAACACAGATCTCTTTCCTGTCACACGCTCTATCGGCAAGTCCCAGCCATGAATCATTGGCCGGCACCCACTTATCTGCATGTAAAGGAGCCAGTGATATCGCGGATAGGTGTGCATGACTGTGTTCCCTACTTGAAAAAGCAGAATCGCGTATATGTCACGTACGCAGCCAGAATAATAAATTATAGGGTGGCGCGCTCTGTTAAGTATCTTTATATATTAGACAAAACTCTGTACATGATTCCAAGTATATGGCAGTCTGATATCTACATGAACTTCCACCATAAACGTGTGTGTGTATGTGTATATATGTGTATGTATGTGTGTGTGTGTGTGTGTGTGTATATATATATATATATATATATATATATATATATATATATATATATATATATATTCATGTAATCCAAATTAATGCAAAATAAATAATAATGGTGTAAGCATAAAAGTGAAAATTAAATGAATCAACATAAACATAAAAGTGAGAAAGTCCAATCGTGATCTTTATCTATATAAAAATATATCAATATGTAAATCCAATGTGCACTTGTGCAAAATCAAACTGGGTAAAAGTTCAGCAGATAGCTGGTTTCAGTATACTCTCCTTGTGAACAGCCTGTGGTTGTATAGCTGGAGTTGTGTAGAGAGGAAGCTGCACTGTGAGCCTGTTGTGGATACAGGGATCTCTCTCTCCTCAAAGTACTCCTCAATCCAGTTTTCTATATTTCCTCGTATGGATCATAGAAAAAAGAAAGATAGAGATATATATATATAGAGAGATATATATATGTGTCTTATCCAAGATAAAGACTTTGTGTGCCCATTATGCACTCACATTATGATAAAACAGTATGTGCTTTCATATAAATAACCGCTGTTTGTGGTGAGGATCAGCCTCGTGGGTGTGCTTGCGCACACTGTCAGTACTCGCCGTATCAATGATCAGATGCGTGGTGACGTCACTGCCCCTCCCCAACGCGTTGTGCCACAGGGACTCATAGCTTTGTCTGGGGGATGTAGTAAACCGATCACCCTGCCTCAATTCCTTACGTACGCAGCCAGCCCACACTGTAGCAGTAAAGTTACAGTGCATGGTAAGCAAGTGGTTAAAAAGTATCCTGTTCTTTGTATTGCTTCCTTAGTGTGAAATACCTGGTGATCCTGTCAGTCCTACTGCTTTCCTATTTCAAAGTGACCATGCTAAGCATGGAAATACATTATTCCCAGAGTGCTCGGTTTTTTGTCTGTGCTGGCAGTGCACCCCGCCTGTCTTCCAGTAACAGAGAAATAGAAGTGCTAGTAGTTTATTTTAATCAATTAGCAAAATGGAAAGACGGTAAACAGAAGAGAAATACAAACCAAGTCAATATTTGGTGTGACAATCCTTTGCCTTCAAAACAGCATCTTCAAAACATATTCTTCTAGCAACTTGCACACAGGCTGCCTCAAATCCTTCTGTCACTTCATGCATTCCCAGACAGACTTGATGTTAAGAACAGGGGTCTGAGAGGGCCCAACCATCACTTCCAGGACTCCATGTTCTTCTTTACGCTGAAGATGGTTCTTTTTTTTTTTTTATTCAAATTTTTTATTAAACTTTTTTTCTCCATTACAAAAACAGCAAAATATCATATTCATCCAAAATACAAACATTCCCTTAAATTTTGCAATCCAACCTCCCCACTACCCCCCCCCCCCCTTGCTTAAGCCCCCTTACAATTTATCCCGATCTATATAGCTCTTCCCTTCTCTTTCAAATCTATACCTGTGATCTTTCTCCTCAGTCCTCACTTCCAACTCTTCTTTTTTCTTACTATTCTTTCTTTCCCTCCAGCCTTTCTTTTCCCTTCTTCTATTCCTGCTACCTCCTTACAAAACATTCCCTTTATTCTCCTACCTCAAATCAGATCCATGGGCCTCCCACTACTTCCATATATTTTCCAGATGCCTTGAAGTCAGACCATCTTCCCCATTCCTTTTTAAATTTGCCCATATTACCTTTGTCTATATGATCTAATTCCTCCATCTTATTTATATATTCCACCCTGTCTAACCAGTCCCTCATTGTTGAAGGCTCCCGTACCTGCCAAAATTTAGGAATAAGCCCTTTAGCCACACTAATTAGATGGTATAATACACTATTTTTATACTGCTTCACTGGTACTTTTGTCCTATAAAACAAACACACCCACGGATCCTTCTGTATAGTTGTCCCCAATATCTCTTGTATAAACTGGATTACATCTTGCCAAAACCCCTGTATTTTTGGACAGTCCCACCATATATGTGCCATTATTCCCTTAGCTCCACATCCCCTCCAACATAATGGCGAGACTTCTACTCATCTATGTGCAACACTCGGTATCAAATACCACCATGTTAAACATTTATAATTGAATTCAACTGTGTTCATGTTAATCGCCCCATGTGTTAAACATTTTTTATTTTTCTGTAATTCATTCATCTTTGTTCCCTTTCCCATTTCTCTAACAACAGCAGAGGACCTGACCCCCCCAATTTAACAAGAATCTTCTGTATCCCAGAAGTAACATGTTTTGGCACCATACTGGAACCCAACATCTTTTCAAATGGGAGCATGTCCTCTGTCATCCTCAGTGGTTGGGGCAACCTCGCAACAAAATGTCTTAATTGATAATATCTAAATTTTTTAAACATGCATCTACATCTTTAAACCATTTCCCCAAAATGTTATCCTTCCCCGGTGGGAAAAACTCAGTACCCACCAGGGAAATCAACAGTGAGTTGTACTTCCAATCCATTTGATTGTGCATTCTATCCCATACTCTTAATACCTCCTGTGTCAATGTACTACTCGTCTCATCCATAGGAATTATATGTCCAGTCTACAATTCGTGACAATATCACCACAGTGTAATAATTCTTAATATTGGGCATGTTTAATCCGCCTTTCTTTTTTTTTTTTTTTATTACACAGAACTTCAGACCTAATTCTCGGTTTCTTATTAGCCCATATATTTTTAAGTATTCGTTTTTTTATTATCCCAAAGAAGGATCCTGGTATATGGACTTGGGAGCATGTGGAATTTCTATAAGATTTTTGGGACTATCGCCATCTTAACCAAATTTATACGCCTGATCCAAGAGGCCCTTCCCCTTGAGAGTCTTCTCAGCTCATCCTTTGTTTTATTAATGGAATATAGTTTACCCGGTATATATTATTTATGGAAAGAGTCAACTTTACGCCTAGGTAACCTAATTCCTTCTCCCTCCATGAAAATGGGAAGTCTTTTTGTAAAGTCTGCATCACATTCTTGTAAACACTAATGTTCAAGATCTCTGATTTTGAGGGGTTTATTTTCAAGTTTGAAAGCTCTCTGTACCCTTTTAGTAACCCCATTAGGTTAGGCAAAGTTAACCCAGAATTCACAATATAAAACATATCATCAGCATATGCCACTACCTTATGCTACATCTCACCTATCTTGATTCCGCTTATATCTACACTCTTTCTTACCATCGTCAGCAAAGGTACCAGGGATAGTACAAATAATAAAGGTGATAAAGGGCTTCTCTGCCTTGTACATCTTAAAAGACCTCGAGAGAGACTCATTTACCTTCACCATCGCTGAAGGGCTGTTATAGAGCTCCTTTATCCAACTCATCATCTTAGTCTCTATTCCCAAGGCCTCTAGGGTATTTATCATAAACCCCCAGTCTACCCTGTCAAAAGCTTTCTCTGCGTCGCTCGACACTAAAATTGTTTAACTTTTCTCTTTGCCTTCTGTAAAAGAAGCAATGTTTTCAAACCATTATCCTTCCCTTCCCTTCATGGGACAAAACCCTCCTGATCCAAATGTATCCATTCCAGCATCGGCTCTTTTAACCTCATAGCTAGAACATTCGCAAACTGTTTTGTATGTGTATTTAGTAGTGATATGGGTCTATAGCTAGCGCATTGTGAACTATCCTTTCTTTCTTTTAGGATGATTGTTATATACGCTTGCAGCGATTCTACTCTTATTCCCATTCCCTCTCCTATCGGGTCCTGGGCTTTTCCCTCCTGCTGTATTCTTCAGGGTCGTATTAATTTCCTCCTGGGAAATCGCTTGTTCTTGTTCTTTTGATGTTCTTGGCAGGCCTTACTTAAATTGGTAAACTCTTGGCCTGTATGTTGCCTGGGAATCTGACATGGGATTCCCCCACTGGTGATTCCTAAATTGGGGTAAAACTCTGAACATGAACACCTACTCCTACCCCCCCCCCCCCTCTCTCAGCATGGGGCTTAAGTGCTTGAAATCCTGCTTTGGCCTCCCAATGCCCTGCCGACTCTGCTTATTTTCCCCAAAGACCTGCTGAAAAACACTGGGAGGGGGAGAGCTAAAGAAAAAAAAAAGCTGGCTGCCATTTTTTTTTTTTTGACCTTACACTTTCATTTGACCCCTCCATTCATCCCACAGTTTCCACATTCTGCAGTTCTAATTTGTTCACAAAAGTCACTCAGTTCTGGTAATCTTAACCTTGCTGATTTCCTGTCTTTCCACCCAATCAGACAGGCCAGGAATCCACAATTATATAGAATTCTTTTTCCTTCATCTGATCCAATAAGGGTTTCAACAATCTTCTTCTAGCTAATGTCTCAGAAGATGTCTGCAAAGACTTGTAGTTTCGTTTCTCCAAATTTTAACTCTGGGGTCTCCTGCAATTTTTTCCATATTTTTTTTTTTTTTTTTTTCTCTGTCCTCCTAATCATGGAATCAGACAGTCATGTCTCTAGGGGTGTCTGATGTTACTCCTGGTGGGCGTCTTAATTTATGTATTCTCTTGATCTTCAGAGGTCCTGTGACTAATCTACCGGTCAATGGATTGAACACTTTCTTTACTTTTTCCCTGAGGTCCTCTTCATGCGCATCTTCTGGGAGGCCCCTGATCTTTAGATTTCTTCTCTCTATTTTCTTGATCTTCCAATTTGTATGACCGCTTCCTCTGTTCCCTTTGCATCTCCTCCAACTGTGTTTCCAGGTTAGATATCTGCTGAGCCTGTGTCTCTATTTTCTCCTTCACTTCTTCCACCTCTTCGTCCAAGATACTTATGGATCACCACCATTTCATTTTTCATAGAAAGTTCCAGTTTTGCAAACATTTCCTCCATCTGTTTTTTGGGAATTTGTGATATGACTCCCTGTTGTTCAGAGGTGTTTTGATAGTTTATGCTGTCAGTACTTATAGATTCATTAGTATGATTACTCCGCATATTAACTACGCTTGATTGCAGATATTCCACTCATTGTTCAAAGTACAATATTCTCACACCTCCAGGGGGGCCCATTTCCAGTAACTTTTCAAGTCCTGAAAATCATGTATAGCGCACGTTATTAGCAGCAATACTTGTCCCCTGAGATACCCTGACTCCTTAATCTTCTGACCGCCCAGCCCCCAACTCAGGTATACAATTACTTAGCAACAGAGAGCAATAACAACTTTAAATCTCTTGCCGTTGCCCACGGCAACTCACCATCACCTTCCAAGCCTGAGGATTTGGGTCTGTCTGTCTCTGTGCTGTGCTCTCTTCTGCCCCCGTTGGGGTCTCGTGTCCCAGTTCGTAGTATTACCTGAGGGGGGCCAGTTCGTAGTATTACCTGAGGGGGGGGGTCTAGGTGGGGGCACAAGATGTCCTGTGTCCAGATATCCTATATCTTCTGGTATCTCCTGGCCTCTGGATCCCTGCAGTGTGTGATCCAGCCAGCCTGCCTTTTGCAACTCTGCACGGAAAGTCTCCCCTGGGGTTCTTCCCCGCTCGGGCACCTCCTTTCCCAGGGTCTCCTGTGCTCCGGGGAGTTCCCCCGTCGGCCGACACCATCGCTCCAAGGGCTCCGGGATCCGAGCCACTCAATTCTTTTGGCAGGACTCACCACTGCAGCAGGCCGCCACGTGACCAGCACAGGGGGGACAACGCACAACACTGACCGGGAGCCAACAGCAAGGCCAGGTAAGCTTGCGGGGTGGTATAGTGTGGATCAGACCCCAGGCAGTTTCTTCATGGCCTGAAGATGGTTTTTAATTACATTGACTGTGTGTTTTGGGTCATTGTCCTGTTGCAGAATAAATTTGAGGCCAATCACACACCTCACTGATGGTATGGCATGATGGATAAGGTATCTGCCTTTATTTTTCAGCATTGAGGACACTGATTCTGACCAAATCTCCAATTCCCTTTGCAGAAATGCAGCTCCAAACTTGCAAGGAACCTCCACCATGCCTCACTGTTGCCTGCAGACACTCATTATTGTATTGCTCTCCAGCCCTTTGTGAACAAACTGCCTTCTGCTACAGTTATATATTTCAGATTTTGACTTATCAGCCCAGAGCACCAGCTGCTATTTTTCTTTCCTCCCAGTTCCTATGGTTTCGTGCGTTTTTTATGTTGGCTGCAATTCTTCCATAGACAGTAGATGGGTGTACCTGGGTCCCACTAGTTTCTGCTAGTTCTGTGCTGATGGCACTGCTGAACATCTTCTGATGTTGAAGGGAAGTAAGCATGATGTGTCTCATCTGCTGCATTAGGTTCTCTTGGCCAACCACTGCATCTGCGGTCCTCAGTAAAGCCAGTTTCTTTGTGCTTCTTCAAAAGAGCTTGAACAGCACACCTTGAAACACCAGTCTGCTTTAAAATCTTTGCCTGGGAGAGACCTTGTTAATGCAGTATAACTACCTTGTGTCTTGTTGCTGTGAGCAGTCTTGCCATGTGTATGACCTGTGACATGAAACAGCCTTCCACAACCTCAGCTTAGTAGCAGAGTTTGGCTGTTCCTCACCCAGTTTAAAGCCTTCTACACAGCTGTTTCAGTTAATGACAGTGTTTCAGTCTACATATGAAATTGATGATCACTAGCACCTGCTTGATATAATTGTTTAATCATACACCTGACTCTGACCCTACAAAATCTGACTGTGTGCAAATGTATAACGTGTGCAAGTGCAAGAATTGGTTCTGTATTTTCGCAAACTTTGCATTATGTACGATAAAACAATCAAAATACATATTTGTGAAAGCATTCTTACTCTACAGCATTTCTTCACACCTGCCTAAAACATTTGCACAGTACTGTGTGTGTGTGTGTATATATATATATATATATTACACACACACACTACATTCAGAAATTGAAATTGTTTAAATTAATTTTTTTTTTCTCATGATTTTACACTCAGTACCCCATAATGACAAAGTTTACACAGAATTTTAAAAATGTGAATTTATTAAAAATAAAAACCTGAAATATCACATTGGCATAAGTATTCAGACACTCTGCAACACTTGAAATTTAGCTCAGGTGCCTCTCATTTGGATGGATCGAAATTTGTCTGGTTCCTACTGAACTGTCTGAATTCCAATCCATATATGGCCATCCTGCTAATAAGTTGATCTTTCGGTCAACTGTCATGAACAGTCATGCTGGAAAATTTCCATTTGATCAGCGATTGCAACCAATTAGCTGCAGCGTTGTTCAGTGTATTCTGACGGCAGGGAAGTCCCACTATCAAAATACAGTGGCTGGGGGAATCTATTTAATTTTTGTTCAGCCCACTGGTTGAACAAAAAATACTGAACCATGTATGGCCAGCTATAGCTGCCGCCACCTCTTCTTCTTCTTCTGTCTCTGAAATAGCGCAAAGATAGGAATATTAACAGTCCAATCAAGAAGAATGAAGCCAGAGTACAAATTCTATCAGAATGCTTTTCATGCAGCAAAGCTCAGTGCTCTAAAAACCCAAATCCTTCCCTCTTACATTTAGTTGAAGCCCCTGCTATCTTTCCTGTGTTGAGCATGGCAAAAGTCAATATTCCTGAGGATATAACCTCGGTGGTCTTTCTCTTCTACTTGCAGCCTAATTCTTTAAATTGATTCTAAAGGATCATCCATCTTGTGTCTACCGAAGGCCTTCAAGGGACCTGATCACCTGGAGATGGGTCTGGCTTAATAGGTAATCTTTAGCCTCTTGAATAAATTTTTCCAGATTCCTGCCTCAGTTCTGCCCTTACATGGGTGGATGTCCTTAGCAGTGTTGCTAAGATTCTGGCCCAGTTCTCAGACTATAGATTCTTTTCTAGACACAAACGGGCTAGAAGATTCCTAGACCCATGTTCTGCGCTGCAGGTGAGAGAGATTCTCGAGGCAATGGGGGTGCTTCTTTCACTCTGACTTTAGTTGGTAGCTTTGATTTCTCTACCGATCACTTAGCTATCCTTATGGGATATTAAGCTGTGAGGAGTCCCACATTTTTGGATATTGCTTTAGCATGTTTGGTTACCTGGCCACACAACCTCATTTTTATCATGGGAATGTCCTACCCTTAATCTTGAGGTTTGGTAGTGCAAGGCTCGAGGCCCTCACATGTAGACTGACTAGTCTTCTCTGTTTTTCGTCCAGGGTTCCCCCCTAGGGAGCTGTTCTCCTGAGGCCTTGTCCCAGTGTTCTTTTCTGTTGACCTTATCACATGGTTATGTTTGTGTTTTTTTTTTTTTTTTTTAAACCTCTGTGGGGATACATTTCATAGTGTCTCGTTTGTTCTAGCTCGCTGATCCTTCTTGTGGAGTCATTGCCCTTTGATGATCTCTTTTGCCCTGGTCTCACAAGGGGCTTCTCCTTATCTGGTTCAGATTTTTGAGTTGGTCCTTCAGTTATTTATGATTTGCAGACAGTTCTCAGTCCATTCTTATGGACCGGTCAGGGGCAGGGCTGTTGCCCACACCTCCGTTAGACTACTTTTGGATGTCCTGACTGTTTGTGAATTTCTGTGCCTGTCGATGAATGAGAGAAAATAGGTTATTTGTCCCTGTCATAAAATCTGTTTCTTGGAGTCCATACTGTTATATGAGTCCACCCTTCCTTGTTTTTTGCTTTGCCCTTTGTACTTCTTTTCCACAAAACTTAGATATGCTGGGTAGAGTGGGGGGTTATACAGGGGCTGGCTTACAGTATTTTCTTTACCTGCATCCAGACTTTCTATAGGTGGCAGTATAACTTAACTGTTTGTGATTACCCCCTCTATTTCAATAGAATCCAATAAATAGATGTTAGGGTAAGTAAAGAAATCTTATTTTTGGGTGGCCTTGAGTTCAGTCAATAAACTATATTGTTACAACTCCGTCAAATGCAGATCTCAATGCTTGCTTTTTATTCTAATGTGCTCTTTACTTGTTTTACATCTTCTGTCTCATTACTAGGTGAACCAATCCGACCTATTGATCCAGCAGCTTGGGTTTCTCACACAGCAGCAATGACTGGTACTTACCCAGCCTATGGAATGAGTCCATCCATGAGTACAATCACGTCAACTAGTTCTTCGATTACAAGCTCTATCCCAGAAACTGAGCGTAAGTATGATTTGTACAATGGCGAATTTTTCGTTCTGGTACACTGTATGGGAGGTGTGAAGTCACTTTTATTGACCATTTATAAGAAATTAAGTGTTAGAGCTGTATATTGTAATTTGCTGGTTTGACATTTCTGCACAGAAAAACAAGATGTCTTTAAATTATGCATAGCATTGTTAAGCAATTTATCTATTTTTGTGTGTGTGCACCTTCTCCCTATTCATGTCCTGCCTTCTATTTCTTTAAAGGTTTTGATGATTTCCACTTATCCATACATAGTGATATGGTAACGATTGTAAAAGCTATGAGCTCCCCAGAATCTGGGCTGGAAGTACGGGATAGGATGTGGCTTAAGATAACTATTCCCAATGCTTTTATTGGTAAGTCTAGAGTAGTGATTAAAGGAGAAACTTGATCTTGTTTTTTTTCCTCTTATAGTACGTAGAAGTTGGCTGCTCACATAAGCTAGAACTGGAACTCCAGGTTAACAACATAAATACCTGGTTGAAATATACAGTCATGGCCGAAATTGTTGGCACCCTTGATATTTTTCCTGAAAATCAAGTATTTCACACAAAAAAGGTATTGCATTAACACATGTTTTGCTATACACATGTTTATTCCCTTTGTATGTATTGGAACAAATATAAAACAGAGGCAGAAAAGCAAATATGACATAATGTCACACAAAACCCCAAAAATGGGCTGGACAAAAGTATTGGCACCCTTAACTTAATATTTGGTTGCACACCCTTTGGAAAACATAACTGAAATCAGTCGCTTCCTATAACCATCAATAAGCTTCTGACACCTCTCACCCGGAATTTTGGACCACTCTTCCTTTGCAAACAGCTCCAGGTCTCTCTTATTGGAAGGACACCTTTTCCCAACAGCAATTTTAAGATCTCTCCACAGGTGTTCAATGGGATTTAGATCTGGGCTCATTGCTGGCCACTTCAGAACTCTCCAGCGCTTCTTTGCCATCCATTTCTGAGTGCTTTTTGACGTATGTTTGGGGTCATTGTCCTGCTGGAAGACCCAGGATCTTGGACGCAAACCCAGCTTTCTGACACTGGGCCCTACAGTGCGACCCAAAATCCTTTGGTAATCCTCAGATTTCATGATGCCTTGCACACAGTCAAGGCACCCAGTGCCAGAGGCAGCAAAACAACCCCAAAACATCATTGAACCTCCACCATATTTTACCGTAGGTACTGTGTTTTGTTCTTTGTAGGCCTCATTCCGTTTTCGGTAAACAGTAGAATGATGTGCTTTACCGAAAAGCTCTATCTTGGTCTCATCTGTCCACAAGACGTTTTCCCAGAAGGCTTTTGGCTTACTCAAGTACATTTTGGCAAACTGTAGTCTTGCTTTTTTATGTCTCTGTGTCAGCAGTGGGGTCCTCCTGGGTCTCCTGCCATAGCGTTTCATTTCATTTAAATGTCGACGGATAGTTCGCGCTGACACTGATGCTCCCTGAGCCTGCAGGACAGCTTGAATGTCTTTGGAACATGTTTGGGGCTGCTTATCCACCATCCGGACTATTCTGCGTTGCAATCTTTCATCAATTTTCCTCATCCGTCCACGACCAGGGAGATTAGCTACAGTGCCATGGGTTGCAAACTTCTTGATAATGTTGCGCACTGTGGACAAAGGCAAATCTAGTTCTCTGGAGATGGACTTGTAACCTTGAGATTGTTGATATTTTGCCACAATTTTGGTTCTCAGGTCCTCAGACAGTTCTCGTCTCCTCTTTCTGTTGTCCATGCTTAGTGTGGCACAGACAGACACACAATGCAAAGGTTAAGTGAACGTCTCTCCTTTTTATCTGCTTTCAGGTGTGATTTCTATATTGCCCACACCTGTTACTTGCCCCAGGTGAGTTTACAGGAGCATCACATGCTTGTAACATTCTTATTTATCCGCAGTTGTGAAAGGGTGCCAATACTTTTGTCCAGCCCATTTTTGGAGGTTTGTGTGACATTATGTCGAATTTGCTTTCTTTCCTCCCTTTTTTTGTTTTGTCCCAATACACACAAAGGGAATAAACATGTGTATAGCAAAACATGTGTTAATGCAATACGTTTCGTGAGAAATACATGATTTCCTGGAGAAATATCAAGGGTGCCAACAATTTCGGCCATGACTGTATGTTAAGAGTTTGTATTTTTTTTTAAAACCACTTTTGTTAATACACATCTGACACACTTCACAACCAAGAACTTCCTCTAGTGCTGCTTCTTCTTTCAGGTTTACTCTCTTCTCCCTCTCTGCTAATTGGAGGATGTTAATGATTATTTACAGTCAAATGAGCAAGATATCTGTAAGAGGTGACTTAGGATGTTGTGTTGAACTGGCAAATGGATGTGCCAACTGCTAAACAATGGCACAAGACTGTATACATTGAGAAATTTTTGCATGTCCCATATATGCAGCGCACTTGCATGTATTGACCAAAAAAAGGTTTTGTCCATCATTATCAACCACTTTGTTTTTTTAAAGCAAATTCTATTTCACTTTGTATAGACAGTTGAACACCTTTTCTGTTGAGTGGTTCTTTAGGCTGGTACAAGGAATGGTAGTTCACCTGTGCATAGTAATTAATCCGCTTCTATGTTTTCGTGTCAAAGCTTAATTAAGGAAGCTGAAGTTAGAAGCTGATTGGTTACTATGCACAGCTGCACAAGATTCTGTGTGCTCCAGCTTTATTAAATCTTTCCCACTGAGTAGCTGTTCTTTGAGCTATAGCCACACCTGTCAGTTTGCTTCTGCATATCTGGAGACTGCTCTGCCCTCCCAAGGAGTTGGCTGCAGTGCCAACAATACACACGACAGACGGAAGATCTCGTATCAACCTAAGGAACCGCTTAGCTTTCTCCAGGTCCTGGAGAATTGTGAGGAAAACAAGGCCAGAGACAGTGAGCATAGCTGGGGGCTCTGTGTGGGGGACAACCAGCTAGAGGGAGGGATCTATACAGCCTCTTTCCTTTTTCATTTAAAATAAGGGACTGCTTCACCAGCTGGGCTGCAAAGTTCTTACTGCTGCAGCTTGTTTCTTAAGAAGGTTGTTAAAAGTTTACTGAGGATACTGTGACTTCTGCCTCCTTGCATGGAGCATCTAAAACCTCATCAGTATGATTGAAGGAAATCATACTGGGGATAAAAGCAGGCTTGGAACAGAACTGATTTGTGCTGGTTCTGCTGATGTCAGGTATTGTAGGATAATCACTTATTAAAAAGATTCTCCATTAGAAAGCCTTTAATCACAATAAAAAAAAAATCCCTAGACATACATCTGACCCCTGCACTATGTATACTAAACACACCTGACACCTGCAAACTATGCATTACCCACATCAAGCCCTGGTCCTCTGTGCGTTGCCCACACCTGTGCTCTGTATGTTGCATACACCTGTACTATATATATTACATACTGTGTACCCCTGCACTCCCTGGGTATAGGTTCAAGTGTTAAGCCCTATCTATGGTTCGCTGTTAAACTTGCCACCTTAGGCCCATTTCACACAGATACACCAATCAGGACTGCCAGTCAGTTTTTTTTTTTTTTTGGGTTTTGTTTTTTTTCTTCAGTAGACCCGTTCGGACCCTCTATTGTCCTCTTTGGAGTGGAGGGTGTAAACAAATGCATGTCCGTTTACAGCCTCCGACATCTGATACTATCTGCTAAGACCAGACTGATGGTACAGTTAGTCTTTTACACAGAAAAATACTATTAGAGCAGTTCGTGCACACCTAACTGATGGCCCTTTTTTAATTTTACAGCCTCCTTTCCTGGTAGAAATATTGCTTCCAATGAATGATACCTTGCTCCTGTTTTATTCCAGGTTCTGATGTGGTGGACTGGCTTTATAACCATGTGGAGGGCTTCACGGATCGGCGGGAAGCACGGAAATATGCCAGTAACCTACTTAAAGCTGGATACATCCGCCACACTGTCAATAAAATCACTTTCTCTGAGCAGTGCTACTATATTTTTGGAGATCTTTGTGGCAGTATGTATTATAATTGTACTTCTTTATTTTTGTATACCACCACTACTTTTATCACAGTGCCATCTTGTGGTTATATTTTATCACACATCAGAACCTGAATGTAATTACATATTTTTTCTTAATCCATAGATATGGCAAATCTCTCCCTTAATGACCATGATGGGTCGAGTGGAACATCTGATCAGGACACACTTGCTCCCTTACCGCACCCAGGAGCTGCTCCGTGGCCAATGGCATTTCAGTATCAGTATCCATTGCCTCATCCCTACAGCCCACATCCAGGTTTTCCAGATCCTGGATACATCTATGGTGGTGGAAGTGCTGGCAGCCAACACAGTGAAGGTGAGCATGAATAAAGATGCACTTTCTAAGAAAATGACTTGTTTTATAAGAAGTAAAAATTAGTGGTGTACCAAAATGAAAATTCTGGTGCCGAAACTGAAAATTCAGGATGCAAACCGAAATGGACAGTTTTTAAAAATGAATATATTTTTCAAACGCAATTTTTTTGGAAAGAAATGTACTTTGATGATTTAAAAAAAAACACATCTATACCGTAATTTTTTTTCTAAAATATGAATGATGGTTACGCTGAGCAAATAGATACCCAACGTCATACTTTAAAATTACACACACTTGTGGAATGGTATAAAACTACGGTACTTAAAAAGTCTCCATGGGTGAGGCTTTAAAAAATTCTACAGGTTACCAGTTTAAAGTTACAGAGGAGGTCCTGTGCTAGAATTAATTCTCTTGCTCTGACGTTCGTGGCGATACCTCATATTTGAACACTGTTTACATATGTGGGTGTGGCCTTTGTATGCATTCACCACTACACGTGAGCAGGGGGGGACGGGGGCACTTTAAAATATTTGTTTTTATTTAATTTTTTTTTTACACTGTCCCTTTTTAAGAAAAAACTTTTAATCACTTATTCCTATCACAAGGAATGCATGCATCCCTTGTGATAGAAATAAGTAGTGACAGGTCCTCTTTATGGAGAGATATGAAGTCAATAAGACCCCATGTCTCTCCTCTACACTGTAAAGCATTAGATTAAAAAAAAAAGCATCTAATGCTTTAAAAAAAGGAAAAAAGGGACCGAGACCGGAAGTGACATCGCTCCGGTCCTCCAAGGGGATAGAGATGAGTGGAGGCCATCTTTCCTTCACTTATCTCTATGCCCAGCATCGGGATCGTTCGATTGTTCTCAGGTAAGGCTGAGAACTACCAAGGGGGCGGGGATGGGGTATTTTCAGCACCTGTATCGGTGCTTAATTTCATGTCTGCCAAAGGCAGATAGGGGTGTTTTCAGCCGAAACGTTTTGTCCACCGAGATTTCAGTGCATCCCTAGTACACATCATTGCAGCTCTGTAACAGGTAATACATCACTGAAGCACGTGTCAAGGGAATACAAAATACACAGGCATTTCCCCATGTGTTTTTTATCTTTTTAAAGTGTAACTTCATGTTAAAAAAAAAAAAAAAAGGGCTCCGCTCTTTCTCTTCCCCTCCCTACACATCCTTTACCTCAGAGGTTTTGTTTTTTTGTAAATCTCTTTTAAAGCGGGTACCTAGGTACCCATTTCTGACAGGCACCCTGCTGCACTTCTGCTCGGATGTCACCTGTTCTATTCATGTCTTGTTTAATTATCACTTGGATATGTAGTACACGCTACATAATTTCTTTTTAACCTACAAGACCCATCACAGTGCTAACTACACAGGCACTATTAAGGGCACAGATTATGGGGTAATCCACATTTTTGTGGATTTTTTTTTCTCTAGGTATTACCTTGATTTATTTAGTCTTGTAGGTAATTTGGTGGTCATTTTTTTTTTTTTCGACCTTACTACTTAAAACGTTCCACTCTGGCTAGCAATGTAGGGTTCATAGGACTTCTGACTGTGATGTTCCAGCTGACCTTTTTTTGCCGATGCAAGCTGATTATTTGCTGTCTCACCTGTTGCCTAATACCTGAAACACAAAAGTTTACTTGCACTTGGTAGTGGGAGCTTATAGGACAAATGGCGAGAGTTTCGCTGCAGGCCTTGAAGGTTGATAGCTGTTCCCTTTGTCTGGAGTAAGGTCTTACACTGACACCATTCCAGCCCTCTGAATTGGGCTTCCTAAGTAAATCAGAACTCTCTGCTACTATGTCTGATCTGTTCCAAAGGCTATCTCCACTTCTGGAAACGACCGGTTCCAATAGCCAGGAATACTTTTTTGCCTCTCTTCTCCATAAAATTTTCATTGGCCTAACTCTAGGGTTTATTCATGCCTCCTGGCATGTTTGCTGCCTTGTTACCTATGGAAGAGAAATTCTGAAAGAGATGGACTGTTCCTACTCTGGACCTCTTTGGGAAATTCCTTTAAGGAATAAATTGAGGTGGCTGCAGAGGGAAGAGAGTTCCGGCATCACTATCCACAATCGCTACTTCCTGTTGATTTGTCCTCCTCTACCCTATGTGTGCTTTCCACCTGCAGGTGCCATCTACTGCAGGTCCAACCTTTTGCAGCATTCCCTTCACCTCTAAACCTACTGGACCTCCCCTGAAGTCTTTGTCACAATGAAGGTATGCCCCCACCCCTGAAGGTGGGGGGACACCTACTGACATTTTCTCAAGCTTAAAGCAAAAATATCCCTGCCTTTTTATTTCACTGTATTTTGAAGAGGTACACAAAAGCGCTATATTGCTGTACTCTGCCTGCTTTTTGTGAAGCAGCAAGTAGGAACAGGTATTAGAAAACAATTTCCCTATACTTCATTTACAGTCACAAGGGGTAGTCATCTCTCTTTCCTGTTTAGGAAGATTTACAAGGATTTCCAAATCCTGCACAGGGCTTCTTGTTTGTTTAGAGACACATGTCCCATCATTGTCTTAAAACATTTGTCCTAATTACTGCAGTAGCTAGGCTTCTGCCAGCTATCCTGTATATAAGCCACTATATCGCTCTTATGAGTTTTTTCTTTTTTTTTTTTTTTTCTTTTAGCTTTAGTGGAAAATACAATGTAATGAGGTATACCCCCTGTCTATTCACACAGCAACATAGTCCTAGCACTGCTGAAAACATTGCCATACTCTGTGGTGCTATTTTATTAGGCCCTTATTTACATTCTGAACCTCATATCAAAAGGTGCCTTGGAGACCTTTTACTATAAGGCTCCGGAGTCTTAATTCAAGTGCTCACACTTGCCCCTTTTGGTTGATCCTGCATCGTACTTGGGCTTTTCCTCTGACCATGTACCATCTGGGATTTCTGGGCCTAATCCTGACATCATTCTTATTCACTTTTTCTGGTCCCATGTGACCATACTCTCATTAGCATCACTCAGTTGCCCCTCCTTGATCGTTTCTCTCAGGTTCTGCTGTTGGATATTTTTATTTTTGCAGTAGCTCGTACCAAGTTTTCTCTACTCAGTCACTGGGACTAACTATATAGGGAGTTTGGCTCCGTTTACTAGAGCCGTTTTACATATTCTTGCCATAACACATACCTCCCTGGCTTACAACCCTCTCTCTACAAAAATCTTCAGTTAGATGACTGCTCTACTGACTCTTGCCTAGAGATCTCCCAGTATCTCTAATATACTCCAGCAGTTAGGCACATTCCAACTGTAGGTTGGGTGTCCCTCTTACTTTGGGGCATGCTGATCACTTCGCCCATACTCTGCAATCTATCGTGAGGTAGTTCTCATTTAGAGTGTGGAAAGTGAACTCCGTCTTAACCTGTTCCTGTCCCTCATTTGCAACTTCATCTGTTTGATCTTGCCAAACACCTAGCCCTTAGTATTTTGCAGGTATTGGATCAGCTAGTACAGGGGTGGCGAACAAGTTAGACACAAAGAGCCAAAATTTTAAACTGTGAAAGTCAGAGAGCCACACCACGCAGTGACCTGCCAAAACAGACAAACACTCACACAAAAACACATAATTAAAACCATATTATTCACCATAACACTTTCTTCCCCTTACAAAACAACAATGTGTTCATTTCAAGGTAAGTGTCCACCCTCAACACACACATCAAATGCAACTTAGCCAGAGTTAACACATCAACTACCCTGGAGGTTGCTGTGGCACCTGTCTCTCTCTCTCACTCTAACACACAAGTATACAAAAAAAAATTCTGAACTAATGGACTGCGGACAGCACAGGGATGACCAGAGACTGCGGACAGCACAGGGATGACCAGAGACTGCGGACAGCACAGGGATGACCAGAGACTGCGGACAGCACAGGGATGACCAGAGACTGCGGACAGCACAGGGATGACCAGAGACTGCGGACAGCACAGGGATGACCAGAGACTGCGGACAGTACAGATGACTGCTGACCTTTGGGGAGGTGGGGAGCGGGTACCTGAATTTGACAGGTACCCGCTCTTACTTCCGCAGAGTTTTTGTTTGATCTTACCTGTTCCTCGATCCAGCCGCGCGCTGTCTTCCTGGCTTCTGTAATGGCGCTCGGCATGACAGCCAGGTGCCCAGTGCGCATGAGCGAGAAGCACTTGCGCTTTGTGATTGGTCCGGCGGCTTCTGGGATCTGTCATGTGTCCCAGGTACCGCCTTACCATTCACAAAAAGCACTGCTTTTTGCGCATGCGCACTTGGCACCCGGCTGTCATGCCCAGTGCCCACATTACAGAAGCCGGAAGACAGCGCGCCGCTGGATAGAGGAACAGGTAAAAAGAAGAGAAACATGAAACTTGGCAAAGAGCCACAGTATACAAAATATGATAAGAGGCAAAGAGCCGCATTCATTTTGGCCGGGAGCCGCACGCGGCTCAAGAGCCGCGTGTTCGCCACCCCTGAGCTAGTATGTGGGGATGAGGGGATAACTAAGGCTTTCTTTTGGCCAATTTTTTCATTTCTATGTCACACAAGACTTTCTAAAGACAGGGTAAAACAACTGTGACGTATTCTATGTCTTGTTCCATTTAGAATTATTAAAATAATTTCTCTGGTACACAGTATACCAAAGTTAATCTTTTGGAACACACTGTTATTAAAGTACATGGTAATACAGCAATATTATTTGCCAACTATCATTTTTGTTAAAAGTAAATGTGTAATTCGCTGGTCGCATGACTGCACATCATACATTCTCTTCCCCTCAGCAGGGGTCTGCATAATAGGTCTGCGGGCTACTGTAAAATGTCAAATACTGCAGGGAAGCCCTGTGAAGTCATGAAGGCATCTTCCCAGTAGGTAGCAGCTGGCCCCTTTACTGCAGTGCTTAGTCCCAGCTCTCCTTTCTCCACCTGTATTTTTTTTGCTCTGGCCTCTCTGCCACTATGTGTAAAGGGATTTTCCTGTCAATCACCCCTGTGTTCTTCCATTCATGATAGTACATGAAAGTACACTGCCTTTAATCCCCGCCACCTACCATTTGCCCTTTTCTGCTAGGGATGCACAGCTTTCTCCCAGGTTTGTTACGGCATGTGCACAGTACACTGCACAAAGCAGGGGAAGTACGTTGCAGTTTTTCTAGTCTCCTACTGGGATCCGCTGTCATTCAACTTAGTAGTGCTTTGTCTACAGGATGTTTCTACGATGACTAGAAGGCTAGTGGGGGGAAATTGCTGCCATTCAATAGAGCAGGACTGGACAGGGGGCATAGTTGCAATACTGACTAGGGATGCAGACATACTTTGCATGGGTATTGTACCTATAGAAGATGCAGACAATATAGTTGATATGGAGAGAGAGAGACATTATGGGATATATCTGAAAATTGATCAATCTTAAAGTACTGACAGCCAATCTAATTTCTTGAGGCCCAAAAATGTCAAAACAGTATAGATATCCCGTAAATGACCCCTTTTTGCAAAGGAGACCGTTCAACATATTTCATAAGAGACATGGCGAAATGTAAAAAAAAAAATTTTCACAAATTTTTTTACATACTGTCAACAGTACAGCACAGCGTCATCATATAACTGGTGTGGCGGTGATCAGAGACACTGACTGGTGACAGTACGAGAAACATTTTATTTTTTTTTCATTTTATTTTTTTATTAATTTTTTTTTTTAAGATTTTATTTTCATATTACACTATGACCAAAGTAGTATATTGTTACCATAGTAATATTGTACAACTTTGGGAAGTGGTCAGTATTTTTTTTTTCTCACGCAATTTGATTGCTTATAGCAAGGAATTTCTTTGCTATAAGCAAGCATTTAACTGAATTAAATCGGATTATTCTGTTTTTTTTGTTGTGATTAGCTGTGACTGGCCATGGTTAATCGCATGACACAGATGGGCTGTGATTGGCCTAGCCTGTGCATGTAATCACTGAGACAGTTCACAGCTAGACACACTTTTATACAATGGATGGCATGAAAGGAAGTCATCCATTGTTTACAACTGTCATGTGACCTGCTGTGATTGGTCACAGCAGGACACATATTACTGGCAAGGGGGCCGGTACACAGATCTGTCTTCGGCTGTGTCTAAGGTACACAGCTGGTGACAGTTCTTGCCACAACGCGGCCCTCCTGGATTGACAAGGACAGCCCTCCTGGGCTGTCATTTTACTATAGGCTGGGTGGGAAGTGGTTAAACAAGGTGCGTGACACTTGCAAGCTCCACTTTCCTGGGTTTTGTCTAAGATAGTAAATAGTGCTGCACTCCTTAATTTACACACAACTGTAGTGTTTACTCTAGTTTCAGTAGTATATTCCTATACATTGTGATAACTGGGTAAAAGTGTGTGTGTGTGTATATTGGGCCTCTTTCACTGGCATATGAGTATTTTCTGCATGGAATGCAGGTTCTTGCTCGCAGAGTATGCATAAAATACGTGCCAAAAGCACTCATCTTTAGATGTATACATCGTTTAGACATGTACAGTTCTTCTGATAGCTTCCTTATGAATGTGTGCGTGCATTTACATGTGTGATATCAACAGATCTGTGTAGTCCTAGATACAGCTTGTGGTTTTTGTGTGTGGTTTGTGTGTGTTTTTTTTTTTTTTTTTTTTTGGTTTTGTTTGGACCTTTTTATGTTAGACACAGCTGTGTGTAGGGGCTCATTGATTACTAAAGTGCTGCATTTAGATTTGCACAAAAGCATTTTTTCCTCTCCTGTGTGAATGAGCCCTTATGTATGTGTTTGTACATTTATCTTCAGTCTGTACATAATGTTTCTCATAATTAGCAATGAAACTGGCTGACAGTTTGTAGACTTAACTATTGACACACTTTTGAACTTCTGCAATAGAGTTGGACTGTCAAACAGACAAATGTGACCTACCTGCATTCCAGTGGTGACTGCTCACAAGATCCTTTAAAAAAAAACTTGTATGAAGAAAGATGGAGGCTGCCATTAAATATATTTGTTCCATACCTCTCACAAAGATCTAGTGGCTTTAGTATGCAGATCAAAAATCTGACTTTTCGGATCTGCGTCCTTGATGTCTCCGCAATTAGTCTGCATTTTCAGGAGAGGGCAGCAATGGCAATCTTCATCAAAGAAGACAGTGTCTGGAATGTGTGCTTTTCATCCCACTGATGTTGCAGTCAAAAAATTAGTAACTACTACTCGTGAACCTAAGTGCAGTCTCCATATTTTCTTACTACAGATTTCCTTTAGGACATTTTAGTGTGTGTTTGTTCCATTTTTGTTAAAGTGTATGGACATGCAGCGAACAATAAAGTCAAGCTTTTGCAATTGGGGGGGCATTAAAAACATGTGGTTGATACTCGTCTAGTGCCCTCCCCCATTAAGTGCAATGACAGTGGGCAAGGATGTTAACATGCCATGGTTGTGATGCTTTGCACCTGTGGCTAAAACTATCAGTCCTGCCAAATTTGGCTGGCAGTAAGCCCAGCAAACATGAACCATTCAAGTGACTGGGGAAGCGCTTTTGGCACTTTGGTGTGGCAGTTATGTGATTAAAATGGGCCATGAGGCAGCATCATATCGCCTTACCTCCGCTTGTCCAGCATTTTTGAAAAGCCACAAATGCAGATCACTTTTTAGAAGTGCTGCAGTTTGGATGCAAGCATAAACGTAGCCTAAGATTTTCCATAAGTAAAAATTATAACCTCCTATACTTTGTAAATTTGTTAATTTTGTGGTTTTTTTTTTTTTTTTTTTTTAATTTCCCAGGTAGCAGAAGTAGTGGTTCCAACCGCAGTAGTACAGAAAAAAGAAAAGACAAAGACACAAAGGCTGGAGATTCGAAATCTGGAGGGAGTGGAAGTGAATCAGACCACACTACACGGAGCAGTATGCGCAGAGAAAGAGCAGCAAGTGAACGTTCAGTGCCAGCTAGTGAACATAGTCACAGGAGCCACCACTCCATTGCACACAGCATCCGAAGCCACCACACACACCAGTCTTATGGTCCCCCTGGTGTACCCCCACTCTATGGTCCTCCAATGATGATGATGCCAGCACCTCCCCCAGTGATGGGGCCACCAGGAGCCCCACCCAGCCGTGATTTAGCCTCCGTCCCACCAGAACTCACCGCTAGTAGACAGTCTTTCCGCATGGCCATGGGCAATCCTAGTGAGTTCTTTGTGGATGTTATGTGAGCAAACTTTACAACTTTGACCTTGTTTTTAGAAGTTTGTGTTTATTTGAGAATTTTCTAATTATTATTTACATCTTGATACTAAGAACCGAAGTGGAGAGGCTAATCCAGTCTCAATGAGCTGTGTGTGTGATGCTCGCACGGATCCTCTCACCTGCCACTAATCCATGCACCTAATCTCTCAGACCCTGCTCCAGACTGTGTGTTTGTGCAGAGGGAGAAGGCTGGCCGCATTCTTGCCTTGTTGCTTGGCTTTTGTAACAGATTGATTTTAACAAATTAATATTGCATCTAAAAGAAAAAAGGCCTCAGTAGTGGAATGGAGCTACTCTTTATTTACATCTTATTTTATTAGAATTTTTTTTACCATTGTGTTTCTTTTATCAAGCAGCCAAGAATTCGGGGGTCTTTGACTTTCTCTGAGCTGTCTGCCAGGGAAAGTGTATGATCCTCAGTCGGAGGGTATCCCTTCGCATCTCATGGCGTCATTGTATAGAGAAGGATAATCTGTTGAAAAGGAAGACATTGCTTTTTAAGTTGAAGACGACTGATGGGAATGAAGCACCACAAGCCTTATAAATTTACAATGAACGTGTCTTATGGTTTTTTGTTTTCTTCTTTTTTCTTTTTTTTTTTTTCCAGTTTTTCGAGTGCCATGAATTTTCATATAAACTAATGTTGAACCAGCCACATACACACTTTAATTCTATTATAAATCTGCTCTTACAGCTCCTTAATTTTAAAAAAGGTACATATTTTTGACATGTAATTGGGATCCTAAGCTGCAGTTTTGCAAATCTTTTCTGTCAGTGAGGCCTGCAACTTTGTACTTGTTGATATTATGTTGCACATCAAACTGGCAGGGGAAAGGTTATTTCTTCTTTCCTGGAGTAGGGAGAGGGTATACTGTTGCTGTTACACTACAATGTTCTTGTTTTACACAGGCCTTCTCTTGTCTCCTGTTGGAGATGTTCCAGGAATGGTGCTAGTATTTTTTTTTTTTTTTTCACCAATATTTTTCATCTTCAGCTGTTCGCCCCAAGAACACTAAATAAAAGGCACAATCGGGGCGAGAGCAATGACAACAGATTGTACTATTCACTGACTTGTGACCTCTCAGACTTTGTATAAAGACAGAAGGAAAGGACAGCGCAAAGATGGCACAATGGCAGAATTTCAAGAATTTGCCTTAGCATCTACCTAAGGGTAGACTTGTTTTGTACAGCATAACCTGCTCTGGAATGGACTAAATTCGCTGTTGTCTGGGAGCGAAACACCTATAAACAGGTGCCTGTGTTCTTATTTTTTTCCATTGCTTTGTTGCACTGAGATTTCTGCTGCAATAAAACTACACATGTTTTATGTTCTGTCCTGAATTCATGGTTGTTCCTACAGAAGTTTACAGTGCACCCTTCTGCCACTGCAAGCCACGTTTCGTAAGATTTCTTAATGTGAGAATTGTTTATTAAAACTGAACTTTTGAAAACCACTGGAAATCGCTTTGATGAAAAAAAAACAAAAAAAAACACTGACACACAAAAAATAGTTGTGTATTGGAAAGTAATACAGTACTTTTTGGTCTAAGTATCTCTCATTCCTTTAAAACAGTACTGTAAGCTTTTTGTTAAACAATGCAGCTCATTTTAAACTAGACTGTTTATTTTTGTAGTGAGAACCAGCATAGCTTAAGGTCCCATTCAGGCTTTTAACATGCGTAGAATTATGGCACTCCATCCATTTAATGGTCTGCATAGTGCTTAAAAAAAAAAAATGCATGCAGCATTTTTGACAATGTGGTTCAGTTTTAAAATTTTACAACAGAGTAAATAGTCATTGCATTGTTCAGACCTGTTATTTTAGAGAAACCATGTGCTGATGAAGAATTGAGACTGCTATTGTTGGAGTCTCATTTTGTAAATACTAGCCGCCTGTGTGTCAGGTTTGAATCATCGGTTTTGGTACTTGACTCAAGAACGAGAAAGCAGATCAGGAGTTTGTCACTTCACCTGAATGTATTGGTTCACCGTAACCATCACTAGCATTTTCAGGAGATGGAAAGCAATGGCATCCTTTTGTATTTATTTACTTTAAATCCAAGCAACACGTATTTCCTTGAATAGTATGGGCAATAGTTAGAGCTGTTGTCAGTCTTTTGTTGTAGTCTGTATCCCTAGTAGCAAATTTGTCTTTGCTTCTGCTCAAGACAGGAACTAATGATATCTCCACAAGGATGTAAGCAAAAGCACATTTAGTTGCGCATGGAAGGATTAGAACTTATTACAATGTATGTTTGCGTTTTGTGTGTTTTTTTTTTTTGTTTTTTTTTTCTCTCCTGCCTTCCTGTACTATTGACCACTGCACCTCCATTTCTACAGGCTTTAATGGGACAGGATATGAGGGAATTGAAATTCTGCCTGTGATCTTTAATTTTTATTCTTCCCCATTTTGTAAAAAAAAAAAAGTTGCAATGGAATTGCTTTGAAGTGGTTGCATAGGCTTAATTATTTTTATCTTAATGCATTCTGTGCATAAAGCTAAAAAAATCCTTCTGTGCCACAGAATCTGCCCAGCCCCCATTATACTTACCTGATCTCAATCCAATGCTGTGGCTGGGAGCAGTGGCTCTTTCTGCTCTTTCCCTCCTCACCAGGCAGATTGATAGCAGTGAGAGTCATTGGCTCCTGCTGCTGTCAAGTCAAATCCTGTGAAGAGGGAGTGGGGGCGGGGCCAAGCTAAGCTGTCTGTCTCTACAAACACAGGCAGTGCAGCTCTAGATTGAGCTGCACGAGTGCCCCCATAAGAAATAGCTTCCTTTTGGGATCACTCACCAAAGAGGAGTAAGAAGTTCCAGCGGAGCACCCCAGAAGAGGATCAGAGCTGTTGTATGCAAAACCATTGCATAGAGCAGGTAAGTATAACATGTTATGTTTTATTTTATTACAAAAAAAAAAAAAAATAAAGCTTTACAATCACTTTAACCACTTGCCAATCGTGCCATAGCTGAATGACGGCTACAGCGTGATTGTCCAGTGCTGGGAGGGTGTCATATGACGTCCTCCCAGAACGCATCCCTGGAGATCTCCGTCATCGCTGTGCCCTACGGTAAATGCACTTTCCTCATGCTGTCAGTGTGAGGAAAGTACTACTGATAACCGGTAATTGTCAGAGGATGGATCGGCACTGATCAATCAGGGCACTGATGATCAGTGTCCAGCAGTGACTCCCACCTGTACCCAGCAGTGCTGCCTAGCAGTGCCACCCATCAGTGCCCATCAATGTTTCCTATCTGTGATGCCTATTTGTGCCACCTATCGGGGTCCATCAGTGCAGCCTCATCAATGCACATCAGTGAAGGAGAAAAATTACCTGTTTGCAAAATTTTATAATAAAAAAAGAGCAAAAAATTTGAAGAAAAAAAAGTTTCTTTGTTTCTGTTAATAGTGCAAAAAATAAAACCCACAGCAGCGATTAAATACCACCAAAAGAAAGCTCTATTTGTACCCATATGAAATTATCATTTTTTGTCACACAGTGTTGTATGACTGCGCAATTGTCATTCAAAGTGCGACAGCCCTGAAAGCTGAAAATTGGCCTGGGCAGGAAGGGGGTATAAGTGCCCAGTAGGCAACTGGCCCCTTACATTTTGTTAACAGTGCTGTAAACTGTTAAAAAAAAAAAAAAAAAAAAAATTTCTTGCTCCATTGCTGCCTGAGCTGGTCTTTTTTGTTTTTAATTTTTTGGAGCAGCTTTTTTTGAGCAGGTCTTTCCTAAGCGATTTTACAGTGTCGTACCTGGACCCTGCTGGCTGGACTTTGACGGGCTAGCTTGGAATGTAATGTTTGGGCACTGGGCTCTACATTGTGCTTCTATCATGTGAGACATGGAGTGCTTTCCACGTGAAGCCAAGTCCAAGCCTCTCTCCCAGTTAATCACTAATCCTGGATTTCTAAGTCTCCCAAGCCTCAGATAAATCCTTTTCAGCATGGGGTGCCCACCACTTTTCTAAGTTGGCACTAGTGTGTTAGCCTCTGTTCACATTTGGGAAACCAGCATCTTAGATGTTTGGGTGTGGGAGATTGTTTCCAGAGGCTGCTCCCTGCCTTCATCAATTCATTTCTTTCAATCACACAGATTACCAGAGCTCCATGCAGCTCCACCAAAACTTCTTCCCTATGGCAATACAGTTCCAGGAGTTTGACTCAAACCTGTTCACAGAACATCATTCAGGCCCAGAATTTCTGCTTGGAATCCACGAGGTCTGTCATTGCCGTCCATCAGAGGAATCTCTTCTTCTGAACAATATTCTGGAACTTTGCCCAGCCTGGCTGCCCTTGCAATGCTGAACACCCTGACCAGAGGCTCTTACAATCAGCATTTACTTGGACAGCATCATGGTAGTGGTGTACATCAATCAGAATTTCACATTTTAGCATTGTCTGCTATTTACATTCCAGGTGTAGATGATTTAAAGGCAGGCTGGTTCTGGTTCTGCTTTGACTTGGTAGTGGTCTCTACAGCCAGAAGTGTTCCAGGACCTTTGTCACAGGTGGGAATGCCAGATGTCGACCTCCATGTTTTACAATAACCTGGACAGGTTTGTTTCTAGGTACAAGGAGCCTTTGATGGAAGCATATAGGATGCACTGGTGGCTCCATGGAATCAATATACACTTACCAACCACTTTATTACAGGTACACCTGTTCAATTGCTTCGTAACACAAATTGCTAATCAGCCAATCACATGGCAGCAACTCAATGCATTTAGGCATCTAGACTTGCTGAAGTTGAAACTGAGCTTCAGAAGGGGGTAAGAAAGGGGATTTATGTTTCTTTCAATGTGGCATGGTTATTGGTGCCAGATGGGCTGGTCTGAGTATTTCAAAAACTGCTGATCTACTGCGATTTTCATGTACAACCATCTCTAGGGTGTACAGAGAATGGTCCAAAAAAGAGAAAATATCCAGTGAGTGGCAGTTGTGGACGAAAATGCCCTGTTGATGTCAGAAGAGAATAGGAACACTGGTTTGAGATGATAGAAAGGTAACAATAACTCATGTCAATATGGACCAAAATCGCTGAGGAATGTTTCCAATACCTTTGTTGAATCTATGCCACGAATAATTAAGGCAGGTCTGAAGGCAAAAGGGGGTCAAACCCAGTACTAGCAAGGTGTACCCAATAAAGTGGCCAGTGAGTGTAGTTTGATCCATGCATTTCTTCCCTGAATTTTTCCTTGTCTGCTGCACAGGATCAAGGGTGTTCTGACTAGCCTCATAACTGGCCCAGACAGATGTACTCCAATCTGATCAGTCTTGTTGCAGGAATTCCATGGACTATTCAGATCATCCAGACTTTAAGCATCAAAGACCAGTTTGTCAGCTTGCTTCACAGGGGCTGGCTTTAACAACATTGCTGTTGATACCAGGGTTCTAAGGCACAGATCCATCTTGGAATCAATGATCCTCACAATGCTAAAAAGCTGGGAGGTCTAATTCATGCAACGTAAGATACTTTTACCCTGGAAAATTCACCCTGGGATGAGCCTTGGCCTTCCTCCAAATGGGTATGAACCAGCATTGGTTATGAGCTAGGGTCATAGCTCTGTGTTTGCAATTTTGTTGTAAAGACTATGCTAGCCTTCTACCTTTTTGATTAATACATTTGCACAGGATGTCACTCATGTGGTTACCCCATGACTCTGCAGAATCTGAATTTAGTTATTGCAGAAATTCTGAGACTGGTGTTTGAACCAATCATTGACATTCCCCTTCCCATTCAAACTCAAGGTTGCATTTCTTGTTTTCAATTATATACTTAAATCACTGAGCCACGGATTTCACTCCATACACTTGTCATACCCCTGCTGCTGTTCCAAAATCTCCTGTGTTAAATACTAGGATACTGTGCATATACTACAAAAAAAATTGGGTGCTAGGTATTGTTGTATGTCACCAACTGTGACTGTAAAACTTATAAACAGAAAATATTTCTACAGCTAAAAAAAAAAAAATAAAAAAATAGTATAAATAATGTGCTACCCAAAAAAGCAATATGTGTCCATAAATGTCCAAAGTCAATAAAACCAACTCCAGTGTTAATAGTGATCTATGCAACACTTTTGGATGTGCTGCACACGTCTCATGCAAGACAGTGCTCTTCAGTTTTCAAACAATAAATACAAACAATGAAGACAAAATGAAAATATTGGAAGAAAAAACTCCCATTCAAGCTCGCTGAAGGACAGAATAACATCCAACAAGGTTCTCTGAAAGGGGCTACACATACATATTTGCACAGAAGATATAATCCAGAACAGTGATAATGGATTGCATCAAACCCTGCATGATTATATAATTTTCTGTTGCAGGGATGCTCAAATCATATCACCCAATGTCCGTGACATATATTTCCGGGCGTAGGCCAGGTGGTTTTTTTTTCTTACATTTAGCTTGGCTGCAGCAGGGTTTGCTGCCTTTTTTTTTTTTGTTTTGTTTTTTTTTTAACGGAGTGGACACCCACTGACTTCCTCCCCAGTGATCGGAAAAGGCAGCGGTGAGCACATCCTAACCCTGAAATTCGGAGGATGGAGGGCGGAGCACACTAGCGACATCGGGACTCACCCTCTCCTCCCCAGGATTATCCTAAGCTTGAAGCTAGCCGGACCTCCCAGGAGATTTGTGTGCATGTGCTATTTGCTGAGTTGGGAGATCCATCTGTCCTCTGCCTGATTTTTAACCACTGTTACCTGCCTACCCACCTCAATCCCCACCATCACCATGGGCTAAGTGTGACTGGGGCACCCCCAATCTGTACATGTCTGAGTCCTCCCGGTGTCACCTCTCTGGAACGTTCTGTACTGGAGTCACTGTGTGTAATATATAGTAAAGAGGTGGGTTACCTAATGGGGGATTGTCTCTGTGTAGCTATGGGGAGTCACTCCTTTGTAACATGTTATAATGGGGTCACACCTGTATAATGTGTAATAATAGGGAGTCACCCTTGTGTAGCAATGAGGGGTTTCCCCTGTATAATATGTAATAATGGGGCATGGATGCGCAAATCATATCCCCCGACGCCCAGTGTAGCATGAAGATCTGTATCCTGTGCAGATCTATATCCCCTGCAGCAGCATGCATCAGAACCAGGGAAAACAAGCCAAGCACCAAGCGAAGTCACTTAATTCCTTATATGTCGGACTACAACACAAGCACTTTAATGGTCGGGATTAAGAATCCTGGGCACCCTGAGTCATCATTAATAATAGTGTCAATCCACATGGATACACAGAGAGATACAGGATTTCACAGCGGCTGTAGCACCCTGTGCCTGTGTTGTAGTTTGGAGTAAGAGGTTAAGTGACTTCAGGTACCTGTTTTTTTCGGTTTTAGCTTGGTGATCTGCTTGTTTTCCCTGATTCCAACACATGCACAGTTGTTGCAGCGGATACAGATTTTCGGGCTACATCGGAGCTTGAATTGGCTCAGCATGTGCTTTTAGTGAGCACCCAAGTCCACATGCGGGGGTAGCCTGAAGTAATACATTTTCTTTTTTTTCTCCATTGGGGCTGGTGCATCATTTACTCAGGAGATGTGCTTCTGCTGAGTGTTAACCGAGCTCGAAACTCACCTTGCCTAATGAGCACCCCGTCGGTGCTCATTACACTGCAAGGTCTCTCTCCTCCCTGCTAGTCCCCGGAAGCGGTACTGGAGACAGGGTGGTGTTTTAAAGTTTTTTTTTTTTTTTGTTTTTTTTTTTTATATTAGGAGAGGTAGCTTGTCATTAGGAACAAGTAGATTGGGAACGTGATTTAATACCTTGGACAAGTAGTTTTTTTTAAAAATTCCGCACCCCTGTATTGACTCAAAAGGGCCAGAGAGTTGGCCCAGATCAGAGTTCCCAGAGTATAGTTAGTACAGGAAAGCCAAACAAAAAGGGGGGGGGGGGGCAGACGTGAACTTGCTTAATATGTTGTTTCGGCAGATATTGGGGGTGCAATGCCAAGCTCCTACAAAATCTCCAGCTCCCTGGAAGTATTGGCTTTCCACTGGAGAGCCAGAGAAAGTGTCAATGGAAACTGAGCGCAGTGATCACTGCACTTGTATTCCATTGGACTGCAAGTCTGCTGTGGTGGCAGACAGGACTTTTAGTTCTTTTATCCACAGATCTCTATGAATGACTGATGTGGCTGTGTGGGAGGAGCCCTGCACAGCTGAGAAAAACTCAATAATTGCAATGGCTGCAGGGGAGAAAAACGCCACCATGCTGTTAAAGGGGAAGGTGTTTTTGGGGTTAGGGAGGTCTTCTTGGCATCATGTTACACCCTGAATATGGGTGTTACATGGTCTAAAAGGTTGAGTTAGCCTTTAAAGGATAAGTTTACAATTAGAACATGTTACATGTTCCAGCTCCTGCTTCCTCTTCCCCCAATACCCCCCTCCCTGTGACAGTGTATTCGAGATCTGCACCCACTGTCAGAATTAGAAAAAAAAAAAAACATGCGACCATGTGGGGCTCCAGCCACATGGCCATGTCATTCATAGAGTTCTGTGATTGAATGACTGCATGGAACACATGCCCTCTGCAGGCAACGACTTGTAGTTCTGAATGACCTGGGAGGGCATTAGTGAGTGCTCTTCTAGTTCATTGATTTCTCCTACCATTCAGTAATTGCCTACCTGTATAGGCAGACATCTTACTGAGCGTCTGTATGAGCCTGACATTGCACACGTGATCTGCTCAACATGAGTGCAATGCCTTACAGGCTGCACTGAACAAAAATAATAAATGTACCTCCTTTTTTACCTGCAAAAAAAGTGCATTTTTTTTTTCTTTCAAGTTGAGCTTGGCCTTTAAATTTGTGATCCTAAAATGTATTATCTGATCTGTGCAATGGTAATTCAGAGAGCCAACCCTGCCTCTTTTGAGGTTATCCATCAGTGCCTTCTGCTTCTCCTCCTCCTTTATCTGCCCCCCCAAAGGAAGCCGCTTGCTATGGAGGCAGACATGCGGGCTTGCTTTTGAGCCAGCCTCTGTGTGTTCATTGACACACTGTGTAGCTTATAGCCATTACTGCTCTTTGCTCACTGGATTTGACTGATGGTAGCTGGAGCCAATGGCACCTGCTATTCTCAGCAATGCCTTGGAGACCAGGAATAGGAGAGAGGACATGTACAGTGCTGAATCTATACAGGTGTTAGGGAAGTGTCAAGGAGGGGAGGGGATGAAGGGAAAACACAGTGGAAGGTTTTTACTTTATACATTAAAGTAAAAAAAAAAAAAACTTTAGACCCCATTCACACCAAATCGCACCCTATTTGTGCCTATGGAACTGTTTAAATTGGTGCGACTCTGAATTGCACTGATTTTCGAATATGGTTCTTGCACTATTTTTGGCGCTTTCGTGTGTGACTTGCATTGATATCTCTGCATGAAGTCACACAGATGTCGGCAAGCTGCACATGATTTCACATTGAGCGGTGATTTTGAAATTGTGCTACTTCAGCTGAAATTTCATAGCTGCATTCGGTGTAATCCAGGACTTAGACTTTAGAACCACTTTCATCCCAATGACGAGCAGTTTTTTTTTTGCAGCTTACCAATTCTTGGGTGTGTGGCTGCATTAGTTTTCTTTCTCCCCCACCCTTTATTTTCCTTTTCTTCTCTCAGTAAGTCTCATATTTTTTAACTTTAACAAAGCAAGCTGTCCAGCAAAAGTTACAGTTAGAGGATTGAGACAAACTATTTACCACTGTCAAGTGCTTACAATGGACAGCTTTTATTTATGTAAAACCTTTATTCCAAAAGGAAAAGAAAAAAAACTATTGCTGTAACTGCTAAAAAGTGTTGCTTGAAGTTTGGCTTTAATGTGTTAGGTTCATCTACATGTGCTAGTGCATCTAAAACTACCCTCTCCCCCCACTTCCAACGTTGTTGGTCAAATGTGTCTCTGTTACTCCTCTTTCCATAGTTTGAGATATTTACAGGAACTGTGATACTGGCTGTATCACCAGGTGCAAATAAAAAATTGCTCCACTCTGGGTTTTTCTTGACATAATTGAGTGTGATCCAGTTGCTACAATTAGATCCATATATATTTGGACACAGGCACAATTTTGATACTTTTGGCTCTATATGTCACCAGAATAAATTACAATGAAACCATCCAAATTAATTTCAAGTGCAGACTTTCAGCTTTAATTCAAGGGGTTGAACATAGAAATGGAAAATTTCCTCTCAAATACTTACCATAATTTTCCTTTCCTGATGGACTCCATGGCAGCATATGTATGGGTTAGTCCCGCCCTCTCTTCTCCTGTAGGACCCCACTCCCATAAATCTTTACTCCTCGCCATGGCATTGGGAGGGTACTCCTGCTGCCATGGAGTCCATCAGGAAAGAAAAATTACGGTCAGTTTTTGATAAGAAATTGTCTGTTTTCCTGACCAACTCCATGGCAGCATAGTTATGGGAAATAACTAGCCATAAAAGTGTTGAGGTCCATGAGGCCGTTCTGCAGATCATCTCAGGGGCGACATGCCGGGAAGACGCCCAGGACGTAGCCACACTTCTGGTTGAGCATGCGGTCACCGCCTCTGCAGGCGCCATGCTCTTAACTCTGTAGGCCATTTGGATGGCCTGGATGATCCAGGCTGCGCTTGACCTGGGAGACACCTGGTCTCCTGTACTCTTCCCATGGAAAATGATGAATAGACGGCCCGATCTGTGGAAGGATGCTGTGACCCGCAAGTATAGCCTTAAGGTCTCGCCTACGTCCAGGGGGTGAGCGTCATCGACTCCCAAGGCTCTTAAATGTTGGCAGGACAATCGCTTGGTTCTTGTGGAAGACCGAGATTTCCTTTGGGGCCTCAACCTTACTGCTCCTTTGAAGAATTGCAGCACTAGAGATTGGTCGGCCCATGATACGCCAGTGAAAGCCAAGATGGCTGACACTTAAACCCTAAGGGTGCTGACCAACGGGCAGGTCCAGGCCTGACTGCAGGAATCCCAGGGCATCCTGCACCCTCGGATTACTAAAGGATCCACCCACACTCGAGATATAGTCCACAAACTTATACCAGACTCTTCCATAGACCCTGTTGGTACTTGGTCTCCTGGCATCCATCAGGGTGGGGATGACTTCAGCAGGACAGCCTAAGGCCTCCAACCTCCCCCTCTCAAGAACCAAACCATTAGATGAAGCCAGGCTGGGCAAGAGTACAAGCCGTAGGGGTGAACCTGAGATGAGGAGGGCTCTTGAACGCCCAAGCATGCCCTAAAGATACTGTGTTGATGGCCCAGGCATCCCAGATTGAAGCCGCCCAGACATGCCGAAAGTGGCGAAGGCCCCTACCTGGCCTGCCTGAGCGGGCCCAACTCAAAAGGACTTTGTGGCCTAATGACCTCCAGAGGTCGAGCCCTTGGAGGATTCCTGGCCACCTCTTCCAGAACCCCACTTTATCCAACCACACTTCCATAGCTTTAGACAAGGCTGCTAAGGCAAGGGCCGGCTTGCAAGCCATCCCAGCCGTAGTGTAGATTAGCTTGAGATCGGAATCTATTCTCCTTTTCAGGGTGTCCTTGAAGGACACCGAGTGAGAGGGAGGGTAACATGCTTGGCTAGTCTGATCAAGGCCACATCCACCAGAGGGTCCGATTCTAGATGTTTGATGTCCTCTGATTTGAACGGATAAAGCTTGGCTGCTTTATTCAGCAAGGAGGCCCTCTTATCGACATTGCTCCACTCCTCTGTGAAAATTTCCTTCAGGAATGGAAAGTTTGGACGATCCTTTCTTAGATGTTTAAAGAATTTCCTATGTGTAGGGGGAGACTCCACGGCTTCTTCCCACTTCAGGGCCTCTTTGACTGCTTTGACTAGGGGCGAGACCAAGGTGAAATCGAAGCCCACACATAGATCTTCACTCTCCGCCTCACTATCTGAGGCTTCGGCTGACAGGTGGCTAGGTTGTGAAGACTCCAATCCCTCTTTGAGAGGGGAGCATACCTCGACTGATGGGCTGTGGGCGCGGCTTGTCCCAATTTCTTTCAGGGACTCTTGAATGACTGTCTGACCAAACCCACTACCTGTTGGTTGGCGCTTTCTCTCTCGCCGGTCACCCGTGCAGGAGTCACATAATGACCTGTCATCAGGAACCTGAGAATTGCACCCCCAGCAAGTTTTCCTATTGGAATGGCTGGAGTGCCACTTAACGTGATGCCTGGAGCTGGAAGGAGACCTGTGGCATCCAGATTTAGAGGCCAAATGATGGTGCCGAGAGCTGGACGCACTTCCGTCATGGTGTGCTGTATAGTGGCGATCAGACCTAGAAGCGCTGAGAGAGGAAAAAAAGATACAGAACAAGGGATAGTTTAAAGCCCTAAGGAGGCGGTGACACATCAGCTTGAACTTCAGCTTGAACTTCAGCCAGTCCATGCTGAACCGGCCTAATTTTGATCCATGTATGGCTGGTTTTAGTTTACCTTTGCTGGTCCTAGGTGCAGCAAATAACCACCAGTTGTTGATGAGCTGGCCAAAATTTGAGCCATGGGTGCCTCTGTCACCACTGCTCCAGATTTCCTTTGAACTGAAAATAAAAAAAGTGCAGAAAATTGCAGGCTGGCACCTATGGCTCACATCCAGAACTTGTGGCTGTCAGATTACCCCAATAATGCCTGCAGCTGTCATGGTTGGGTCTAGGCCAGCAATGGGCAAACTGCAGGCCGTATACGGCCCGGCGGACCTTTTAATCCGTCCCGCGGAGCTAGGCTCCCGCTAGGCTCCTCTCACAGTCCGCCCTGAAGACCGGTGTAGCATGAAAATCTGTCTCCTATGAGGATCTGTCCCCCTCAACGTATCTGCGCATGTGCCGGAGATCGCTGATCGGCTGCTAATGCCTGAAACTGGCACATGCGCAGATACGTCGAGGAGGACAGATCCTCATAGGAGACAGATTTTCATGCTACACCGGAACGGCGCGGGAACACGGCGAGAGGAATGTGCGGAGCAAAGGTAAGTGAATTGACACAGGGGGGACTTGGGGACTTAATATGGGGGATGAATTAATACGGGGGATGAATTACTATGGGGGATGAATTACTATATGGGGGATTAATTACTATGCTTACTATGGGGGAATATTACTATACTTACTATGGATGACACATACACATCATTCATCTACTCTTGGTCCGGCCCCCGGGTCCAATATATGAACCCATTGCGGCCCTCAAGTCAAAAGGTTTGCCCACCCCTGGTCTAGGCTGACAGGGTTCTTGTGTGGGCAGAGCTGCGTATATCTCAGTAATGGATGGACAGAAATTTAATTCTTTGGCAGGCATCATTTTCTTGTATTTTACTATGTGCTTGAAATGCAGGTCAGAAAATTTTAATTGACTTTAATAGAGCAGTACACATGGTAGTTAAGAGGCTGTGTTCACATTTCACTGTGTTTTTTCAGAGACAGCATTTCTTATTTAGGTGCCTTTGAAGAGCAGGCTAGTACAGTTGAAAGCTTCCATTTTTCCCCCCAAATGATCCATTTTCCATGTAAATACAGCTGCATCACATTGAATCACTAGAATACCCATCAACATGAACGTATATGTATTTCATATTTTAGATGATCTTCTGGAGATACTTAGCCCTCCTAACCTTAACTAACTTAGAGCCAACCATGATGGAGCAAATGTGAATAATCTATGTACTCATACATTACTCCTAAATTATTTAATTAATTTGCATTCTCATGCTTAAGGGCTCATTCAGACAGAGCAATGGATACACATGCAGCAGCTGCACGGACACAGTCATGTGAAAGTTTGACATATGGGCAGAAGCGGGTGCATAAATCTGCACATGGGCGTTGATTTACTAAAGGCAAATAGGCTGTGCACCGCAAGTACACTTGCTCTAGAACTGAGGGGAACATACAAGGAAAATTTAAAAAAACAGCATTGTTTTCTTGCACATGATTGGATGAAAGAAATCAACAGATCTTCGCCTCATTTCAGAGCTTCGCCTCAGATTTAAAGCAACTGCACCTGCAGGTGCACAGCCTATTTGTCTTTAATAAATCAACCCCTTTGTGTTTAGATCACACAGCAATCAGTCTGAAGTAGGGTTGCCACCTGTCCAGGATTCATCTGTAAAGTCTGGGTTTTGAATCGTGTGCCCAGGGCTCAATGCATCTGTAACCCAGACACATTTTTCAGACCGGGCTGTGGCTCCCTAAGTAGGGTTGCCAAAAGAATGAATGAGAGGTGGCATTGAATGAGTTACCAGATGCCAGCCAGGGTTTGAAAGAGAACTAGGTCTTTTTATTTCCTTCATTTATACTTATCTATGGGGATGCAGCATCCACCCTCCGCCAACTCTAAGGGTGAGAATTCAGCGATCACATCAGCTGATCGCTCAAGTCTCCTTTCCGCTCTGAGCAGAGAGCGGGACTGTCAGGCACCGCTGTCTACTCAGCCCCCCCCCCAGTGCTCACTGGAGTGCTGGGCTGTGGAGCAGGAGGGAGTTGTCAAGCTGCTTATATATAGGGCCAATTTTCTCCTACAGATGAGCGCTCCATTCTCAAAATGTGAGATGTCCTGGCTACAGCCTTGAGGACTGAATCCCCAGAGTGTGCGGGAGCAGAGAGCAATAGATGGGATTTCCCTGCCGCAATCATTGCTGGAGGATTTTGGAGGAAGAATGTGCTGCTGATGGGAGGAGGGGGATAGGGGCACTGTCATATAAAGTGAGTGTCCTGCCGGGAGCTGTCAAACTTTCCACCAGTGCCTGATGACTGAGGGATCAGCAGTTACAGGAACATCGCTCATCCAATGAGCTTAGGCTCATGCATCATGCACAGTTTAACTATGCTCAGCCAATTCTTAACACAGTCTGGTCATTCAGCCAGGCTGCTATCCAGCACATAGCATCATAAAGGCGATCCTCAGCACCACATTGCATATCCAGCAGCCAGGGTTGCAGATCAGACTTAGCTGGAATGTCCATTGCCTCTGCATGCTGGAATTCCTTTAGCACCATGCTGAGCTGGGATTGACACTTGGCACAGGACAAGCCCTTACTTGCCACACCAAAGCTCATGGGGAGAACCCACACCTTTCTACCACACACTCAGTGGGCCAGGACACCCACAGGAGAGCGAGGACACACAGGAGGTGGGGCGTGATCATTTCCGGGTGAGCAAGGCATTCCGGGAGTGACGTACCCACCAAGCCAGAGACTACCAGGGGAACAAACACTGTACAGCCCACCGGGACCTAGTGCACCTACTTACCGGGGATCCCCTCCCCCACAAGGAAAATATAGTACACACCGAGAGACCCCTTCCCCATACTGTACACACCAGAGGACTCCCCTACCCCCACACCATACTACACCATACAAAAACTAAATTGCCATTAATGTGTTTGGCTTAAAGAAAAGGTGGCAACTCTTGTCTGCAGTGTGAGATCACGCACTGCAATCAGGCTGCAGTGTGAGATCACGCACTGCCTCTCACTGGCAGGCCCAGGAGATTTTCACGCAGAACCATTTCTAGGGTTTACAGAACATGGTCTGAAAAAGAGAAAATATCCTGCGAGCAGCAGTTGTGTGGAGGAAAATGCTTTGTTAATGTCAGAGGAGAATGGGCAGACTGGTTGCTGCGACATTTAGATGGTAGGGTCAGAATTTGGCGTACACAACATGAAAGCATGGATCCATCCTGCCTTGTATCAACGGTTCAGGCTGGCGGTGGTGTAATGGTGCAGGGGATATTTTCTTGGCACTAGCAAGGTGCACCTAATAAAATGGCCAGTGAGTGTATATTTATATCTTCCAAAAAGATCACATCAGAGATGAAGATAAAAAGCATCCTTTACTCATGCTATAAGCATTGCATAAGACTGTGCAATCAAACCTGCTTGGATAAGACCATTTTCACAAGAGCATTCCGATCGGGTCTGTCTGTCCGTTTTTCAGGCGGACCTGATCAGACCCTCCATACTGCTCTATGTGTCTGTTTACACCAGCCTACCTCTCATCTGTAAGAACAAATGGAAGAGCATCCATTCCTCACCGACTGGGCAGACCGGAGGGCAGTCTGTCTACATCTGACTGTTCATAGAGCAGAGCGGGCTGAATCCGTGTCCACTCTGCAGTAGAGAAGACACAAACCTGTCATCTACCTGCTCAGCGGCGGATCAGCAAACATATCCTCCACTGAGGAAGTGGAGTCTACCCTATGTGAAAGGGGCCTAAGGTCTGTTGGGACTTTTGTCCAATCTGTACAAGGTGTCCAATAGAAAAAAAATCTTCCTTATCTTGGACCAACATTATTCAATATTATTGATAAATATTAGCAGATGTTTATATTTTGATATATTTTGATGCCCAGTTGGTCTACGGAACATAAAACTATTTTTAAGGCGTAAACCCTGTATATTTTGAAGGGGACGAGATCTTAATAACATCTTTGTTAAAGTGTATGCAAAGCTTACCTTTATGATTTTTTTTTGCTAAGGTGCTGTGTATCAAAAACAATTTCCATTTTCGTTTCCTTTAAAAAAAATTTTTTATTAATCCTTTGTTGCATTTCATTGCTACTGATCTCCAGCAACCTTGTCGTAGTCACTTCCTATCTACAATGAAGGAAATAAGTATTTTATCCCCTGCTGATTTTGAATGTTTGCCCACTCACAAAGAAATGATCAGTCTAAAAATCGAATGGTAGGTGTATTGTAACACTGAGAGACAGAATAGCAACAAAAAATTCAAAAGAAATGCATGTCTAACAAATTATGCACTGATTTGCATGTTCATGAGGGAAATAAGTATTTGATCCCCTTCACAAAACTTGACTTAGTACTTGGTGGCAAATCCCTTGTTGGCAATCACAGAGGTCAGACGTTTCCTGTAGTTGGCCACCAGGTTTGCTCACATCTCTGGAGGGATTTTGGCCCACTTCTCTTGGCAAATCCTCTCCAAGTCTTTAAGGTTTGGTGGCTGACATTTGGCAACTCGAACCTTCAGCTCCCTCCACAGATTTTAAATTGGATTAAGGTCTGGAGACTGGCTAGGCCACTCCAGGACCTTAGTGTGCTTCTTCTTGAGCCACTCCTTTGTTGCCTTGGCCTGTGTGTTTTGGGTCATTGTCATGCTGGAACACCCATCCATAACCCATTTTCAATGCCCTGGCTGAGGGAAGAAGGTTCTCACCCAAGATTTGACGGTACATTGCCCCGTCCATCGTCCCTTTGATGCGGTGCAGTTGTCCTGTCCCCTTAGCAGAAAAACACCCCCAAAGCAGAATGTTTCCACCACCATGTTTGACAGTTGGGATGGTGTTCTTGGGGTCATAGACAGCATGCCTCCTCCTCCAAACACGGCGAGTTGAGTTGATGCCAAACAGCTTGATTTTGGTCTCATCTGACCACAACACTTTTAGCCAGTCCTCTGCATCATTCAGATGTTCATTGGCAAACTTCAGACGGGCCTGGACATGTGCTTTCTTGAGCAGAGGGACCTTGCGGGCATTGCAGGATTTCAATCCTTGTCGGTGTAGTGTGTTACCAATTGTTTTCTTGGTGACTGTGGTCCCAGCTGCCTGGAGATTATTGACAAGATCCTCACGTGTAGTTCTGGGATTATTCCTCACTGTTCTCATGATCACTGACACTCCACGAGTTGAGATCTTGCATGATGCACCAGACTTAGGGAGACTGACAGTTGTTTTGTGTTTCTTCCATTTGCGAATGATTGCACCAACTGTTCTTCACCAACCTTCTCCCCAAGTTGCTTGGCGATAGTTTGGTAGCCCAGTCCAGCCTTGTGTAGGTCTACAATCTTTTCCCTGACATCCTTGGACAGCTTTTTGGTCTTTGCCATGGTGGAGAGTTTGGAATCTGATTGTTTGATTGCTCCTGTGGACAGGTGTCATTTATACAGGTAGCAAAATGAGATTAGCAGCACTCCCTTTCAGAGACTATTTCTATTCTCAGCTTGTTACCTGTATGAAAGACACCTGGTCACCAGAAATCCTGCTGAATGATAGGGGATCAAATACTTATTTCCCTCATGAACATGCAAATCAGTGCATCATTTGTTAGACATGCATTTCTTTTGAATTTGTTGTTGCTATTCTGTCTCTCAGTGTTACAATACACCTACCATTCGATTTTTAGACTGATCATTGCTTTGTGAGTGGGCAGACATTCAAAATCAGCAGGGGATCAAATACTTATTTCCTTCACTGTATGTGAACAAACACAATAGAAAGCCATGGTCTTTCACATGTCAAGGTCCCTATCTCACATACATGTGTACATACATGCACACAGATACTAGGGCCAACTTAGACAGGAGCCAATTAACCTACCAGCATGTCTTAGCAGTTTTTGCATTAAATAGATACTGAAGATATAATTTCTCGGAAGTGTGTTTTCATCACCATTTCAAATGGCTTCATTTTCTACTCCCCTAATCGACACCTCATGGAACCTCACGAACAGCACCAACCTAATCATCCCTAAATAAGTTCCCTTCCTTCCATCTGCCTAACATTTTTTTCGACTTTTTTATTTATTTTTTGTTTAAAAGCATTGATTTCTAAAAACTAAGTTCACCTTTTGGAACATGTTACATATTCCATGCATATTTGAAGAGGAACATGTAACGTACCAGCACCTGCCACTAGATCCCCTTCAAGGCCTCCCTTGGAGTGAAAAAGGGTGGAGGATCTTCTCCCTGCACCCACTGTCACAATTCAAAAGGAGCAGTTTAAAAATCAGCGTGCAGTGCGAGATCACGCACTAGAATCGACACGCAGTGCGAGATCACGCACTGAAATTGACGCGCAGTGCGAGATGACGCACTGGAATCAACACACAGTGTGAGATCACGCACTGGAATCGGGGCGCAGGGCGACATCACACTAGTATTGGGGCGAAGTGCGAGATCGCGCACTGGAATCGGGGCGCAGCGCGAGATCGCGCACTGGAATCGGGGCGCAGCGCGAGATCGCGCACTGGAATCGGGGCGCAGCGCGAGATCGCGCACTGGAATCGGGGCGCAGCGCGAGATCGCGCACTGGAATCGGGGCGCAGCGTGCGACCGCGCACTGGAATCGGGGCGCAGCGTGCGACCGCGCACTGGAATCGGAGCGCAGCGCGAGGTCACACAATAGGAACGGAGCGCAGTGCGGGATCACACACTGGAATCGGCACGCAGCGCGAGGTTACGCAATAGAATCGGAGCACAGTGTGAGATCACACACTGGAAGTGGTGATGTGAGGGGCCACATTGGAGGCCGTTTAGCTCCTATGTTGACAACTGTTCTAATATGTCCCTGAAGAGCAGGGTGCAGTGGTCATGTGACACGAGCTATTAGAGTTCTTAAACAGCTGGCAGGTGATACCATGCACTCGGTCTGAAACGCGCATGCGCTGCAGTCCCTCCTCCTCCACCTCCAGGCACATCCTAGGCTGGAAATGAACGCAGCTGCGCGCTGACGTAGACTCTGCGGAAAGGAGGGTGGGAGGTGGTACGGCCATCTTGGAGTCTTAGCGGAGCCCTGGAGCGGGGAGCAGAGCAGGTAACCTCCAAGCTGTCACTTAAAGGGGGGGGCGGATGGACGGGGAATTGTCGGTGCTCTTGTCATAGTTGGAATATTACATAGACATGTGGAGCCGCCGTCACCTACCTTCTCCTCAGCATGTGAATGGAATAGCCGGCGCTGTCAGCCTGTCATAGGGTGTGACTGGAATCCGACCGGCCTTGCAGCCTCATATCTTCGGGACCGTACCGTGCGCTAAGGTGGGCTGAGAGCTTCTCTGACAGAACGCCATGGACACCGAGCAGTCCGGGTGTGGTCCGGCCTGTGCGCCATGGCGGTTCTCTCACAGGATGTATGCTAGTCTATAGGATGCAGTGACCTCCCGCCCTCGCCGTGAGCTCTGATATCAGTCTCTCCAGCATCCTTATCACTCGGTGACAGGCCCTGTGCTCATTCATTGCTGGTGTCAGGAGGATCACCGCTCCCTGCTCTAGGTATCCGCTGCTTTCACCTGTCCCAGTAAACATCCAGCCCCAGGTCAAAGCATCCTCCTTCCTTTGCTGCATATCCTGATGTACTGAGATGGCTGATCCTCTACACATGGATCAGGGTGGAATTAAAGCCAGACCGAAGTCACTTACATAAACTTACCTCCTGGGTATTGATCTGGATCCTGCACCGGCGTTTTCTCCCTAGGTGCCAGTCTTTGGACATTTCCATTGGCCAATGCGGGATGATGTACCTCCTGTGCTGGTTTCAGTCATCCCACCACACAGGGTCTGTGCAGGCATGTAAGCTGATCTGTGTATGCGCAGCTCTGTTCACATGGCACAGAAGACTGGCAGCAGGCAGGTAGGTGTTTTTCTTTCGCAAGTCTCTTCTGGGATAAGGCTGCATTCACACTTGAGCGATTTGTAGCTTGACGCTCCATAAACGCTCAAAGTTAAAAAAAAATCCCAATTGTTCCCTATGGTGCCTATTCACACCTGATTGTGCAAAACAGACACCATAGAGAACAATTAATTTAAGTTTGAGCATTTTTGGAGCTTCAGGCTACAAAATGCTCAAGTGTGAATGCAGCCTAATAGTCTGCCTGCCATCTTTTATTAACCCCTTCAATACCTTCACCCCCTTCCTACCCAGGCCGATTTTCAGCTTTCAGTGTTGTCACACTTTGCCACTCGCGTGGTCACCCCAATAAAATCTTTAGCATTTTTTCACACAAATTAGTTTTCTTTTGGTGGTATTTAATCACCACTGGGTCTATTTTTTTGCTAAACAAATGGAAAAAAGAACATTTTTTTTTTTTTTTTTAATTTAAAAAAAAAAAAAAATTTTTTTTTTGTTTATGAAGTCTTACAAATAAGTAATTTTTTTTTCTTCTTTACTAATGTGTGCTGATGAGGCTGCACTGATGGTCAGTACCCTGATTATCAGTGTAAAAGTGCTGACAGCCTTGCCGGGTATAGGCTGTCTCTTCCTTACACAGACACAGCGTGTGAGGAAAAGACCGCCGACACCCATCAAGTCTTTTTACATGATTGAATACAGCTGATCACACGGTAAAGGGCTGCTACGATTGGCCCTTTTACTGCGATCTGTAATCAGTGGTGTCCAAAAGACAACGGCGGTCACAGAGCGCTTCCCAGGTGGCACATTCTGAGAGGACTTCTATAGACACCTTCCCAGAACAAGACAACTGCGCTGTAGCCATCTTTCGGCTATAGGGTCGTGTTAAAATGGTACTTCATTCTCCCAATCAACAGTGACTGTTATTAAAAAAAAAAAAAAAAACATACCTTGATGCTGCATTTGTTTTTCCCACCACCTCTACACGGAGAACTGAGCAATCAAGCACCATTGATCAATCCATTCTCGGTCCTCAGCAAGCAGTGAATGTCAGTCACCAGCTCTGTGTGCTGCCCCTCCAGCACTCACTGGAGTACTGGGCTGTGGAGTTGGCGGGAGCTGCTGGCTCAGGCTCTCAGATGTACACTGAGAGGATGAGCCTGCTGCCAGTTAGGCATCTGGGTGGATCCTGATATTATTAGGATCCTTGTAGAGCCTGGACCAGCTTTATGATATCAGCAGACGTTAGCCCACTGTTGGTTGAATCTGGGTCACAAAAGTGCAGAAATAAACACACTGCTGTGACCCACTGGAGAAACACAGCCAGCAGTGCTTTGACCATGCTCCTCCTTTCATTCTTAAGCTGCTAGCATTTGAAAATATAAGAAGGAATAATTCTATTGTTTTTAAACTTTTCTTTTTACATTTCTTCAGTTGTTCCTTGGTTTCTGGTGTAGGCCAAAATGATGTCATACTTCCCAATAGTTTTCATGGATGTTTTGTTTTTCTTCACCTGGAGGAGGGGCTTTCTCAGCTAAGCACACCCTCCTGTCTGCATGCCTGAGCTAAGGGCTGGTGAATTCCAGGAAGTACATAGCGTTTTCTGTTTGTGGTGCTCAGATACAGTTTACATCTGTTTTAAATGCCTTCAGTTTCACATTAAGAACCTGGCAAAAAATCCATATAATGGACCGTAAGGTACCTGCATACAGATTAGTAAATGTCCAGACAGGGTTTAGATGTATAAAGTTCTTCCTAAGGTATACACGTACCAAAGTACATGTTTATATGCATACTTGTGTAAATCACTAATCTGACAGATTTTTTTGTTTCGATTTTTACAGTTCTGAACACGGCGCATGTTATTACGCACTGTGTGTATGAGCCCATGGAAAACATCAGGACTGGGCTCAGATCCGTTGACCTTCATTCAATGGATATATGTGCATTTTCTGCATGGAATGACGGTTCTTTCTGGCAGAGCTAGCAGATGAACTTGTGTAAAATATGCATCTAAAGTACTCGCAGTTAGGTGCTTTCAGACGAATATAATTCTTCTGATGTTTTGCGTGTAGGTGTCTACAAGTGTAAAATCTGCAGATGTGTCCAGCCACGAATGCAGCTTACTTTTTTTTTTTTTTTGCCATATATTAAACATGGTATACTTACTGTGTGTAGTGGTTTTACACAGAGCAGCCTTTATCCTCCTCTTCTCAGGTTCCCCACAGGCTCTCTTTGCTCTTCCTTTCTGTCAAGTGCCCCCCATAGCAACAAAACAAAAAGTTTTGTTTTTTTTGTGGTGTGAACCTAGCTTAAGGGTTGGTTCACATCTGTGGGTGGGGTAGTGCATGTAAATGGCATACATTCCAGCAGCCGCACAAAAAAAGTGTTGCTTTTGAGAAAATGTGCAGGGTGCTTAGGTGCGCACACACATGCAATTTGGGATGCGTGACAGATTCACATGACAGGTCAGATAGTATGTGTTCCTACGGAGGTGTTCACATGCGTTTTATAAGTAGTGGTGCACTGAAAATAAATTCTGAGCGAAAACCAAAAATTCAGGATGCATTTGTCCAAAAAACCAAAACCTTTAAAAAAAAATATATATATATATAAAATTTTCATTTCATTTTCAATACCTCTGGCCAATAGGCTGCTTTCGCACTGAGCAAAAAAAAAAAAGGCACAGGAAAAGCTCAAGAAACATGCAGCCCTTTAAATTCAGTGTATGTCTTCACACTAGTCCATTGTGCATCCCTTGCGGTGTTAAAAAATCCTGAATAACATCATGAAAATATGCTGCGCTACAAATAAGAAAATACACAATACCTAAACCATATATCTATACATAAAACAGTGATGTCAAAAACAGAAACTGTGACTCAAAAAATATTTTAACTAAAATGGATTAATTGTCCAAAAAATGAATTGGTTAAAGTCCAATAATTTTAAGTATTCTCCTGTGACCCCTTCTTGAAATAACGACCACCGTGTGCATCTGTCGCAGAAATCCAGTGCAAAATAACCTCCACCATATATCTGCTCGCCTCCAGCAGTGTGACCTTACATTGTACAATGTTTTGGTCCAACTGCACTTTTGGTCCCAAATGTATGGACTCTGAAGATCAAATTGCTGAATGATGGCTCCAAAAGATGCTCCTTCCAGATAACCGCATCAGGCTCAGCTGTATTCCTCATAAACAAAAACTCAAAATAGTGCTTTATTATTCAAAACTTTTATTTGCACATTAAAACAGAGGAAATACACTCACATTCCATAGGTCCATATCTGCACCATGTATGGTGAACATCCAGTAATATACTACTTAGGCAAAAGATGGGAGTATCATCCCCGGCAGCATAAAAAAGTCAAGGCTCCAAAACGTCACTATACACAGTATATTGCAAGGCAGTGCATGGGCCCTATATGAAAATGCAATTGCCTACAAGTATGACAATCCTGGAGCGATGTGTAGATTACTACTACCACTATTCTGATGAATGGTAGCGTCATGACGTCATCTGCACACTCCTCACTGATGTGTTTCGTCACAGATCACGTGCCTTTATCAAGGGGATGCACACGGTGGTTGTTATTTTAAGGAGGGGTCACAGGAGAATACTTAAATTATTGGACTTTAACAAATCAATTTTTTGGACAATTAATCCATTTTATTTAAAATATTTAATTTGACTTAGTTTCTGTTTTTGAAATCACTGTTTTCTGTATAGATATATGGTTTAGGTATTGTGTATTTTGTTATATGTAGCGCAGCATATTTTCATTGATATTATTTAGCCCACTGAGACATGGGTTGTGTGCACTAGCGGCTACAGTTTTATTTCATATTGATTTGAATTCACAATAGTAAGCGCTTGAGGTTATTCACATTATTCGGTGTTAAAAATCCTGCTTGAGGCTTGGTTCATTCCAATGCGGGGTTTTTTTTTTTTTTTTTAGTGCTTTTTGCAGAAACGCACTACAGTCCATGTAATATGGTTTCCTATGGGATACGTTCACATCTATGCTTTTTTGAGCTGCTGTGTTTTTTGAAAGGGTCAGGGACTTTTGTAAATGCAAAAGGTTGTGTTTTTTGATTCAATAGAGATGCTGCAGAAAATGCATGTAGTGCATTTAATCTGCCCGGCAACAAGTTGTAAAAAAAAAAAATCAAAAAAGGCGCGTGCAAAAGTAAAACGCTGCAAAAAAAACACTGCAAAATGGACAAAGTGCATTGGTGTGAACCAGGCCTGAAATGCATTGAAAATGCAGCAAAAAAAGCATCAAAAACACATGTGTTGTGCTTTTGAGGCATTTTGCATTTATAGTCTGCCCAGCAACAAGTTGGCCAAGAAAAAATTTTAAAAAATGCGCCAAACGCAAAATTCACTGCAAAATGGGAAAAAAAACTGCATCGGTGTGAACGAGGCCTGAAATGCATTAAAAATGCACGTGTTATGTTAAAAATGATTCCATCCCCTCAGTGATATTAAACCCTCTGTTTTAAGCACTTTTAGGCTCCATGCACACTAGATTTGTTTTTTTTGTTTTTAAGCTCAAACCTCTGGAAATAGCATATTTTTTTAATGAGCGTTTTGTTTTTACTGTACATGTAGAAAAGAAAAGCTAGAAAAAAGCTGTTAGGAGCTTTTTTTTTTTTTTTTTTTTATTCTTTGCTGCTGGAAAAAAACGCTCCAAAAACCTCTACAAAAACAACTTTTTGTTTTCTGCTCCTAGATGCTGGAGCTCAAACAACTCTTAATAGTGTAAAGTAGTGTGCTTGGACACATGGGATAACACTATTTGAATTTTAGGAGCAGAAATAAAATGCTGATAACAGCTTCTAGGAGCTTAAAATAAACACTAGTGTGCATGGAGCCTTAATCGCTTATGAGTATGTAGCTTCTTTATCTTTAATACTTGCCTGTCTTCGAGCATACAGTGGTGTCTGTATCAGGATGGCATCTTTCTCTTGCAGGGTGTGTTATGGAGCAAGTCTCTTACATGCAGGAGACTAGAGTTGTATCCCCCTACACTGTGTGCATCAATAGAAACGCACAGTGTGACCACCCCGGTCACATCAAGCCTGACTTTGAAATCATGCGACTTACAGTGAAGTCGCACGATTTCCAAGTCAGGTGAGATGCCAATTCCAGGTGCGATTTGCAAGACATCTGACACCGATGTCTATACAAATCACACCAAAAGTATTGCATGTACTACTTTAGACACTGGTGCGGCTCCGGCAAAGTTGGAACCGCACCGATTTGACCGCTCTAATTGCGGACAATAGGGTGCGACTTGGCATACGATTTGCAAGTCGCATGGCATGCAAATCACATGCCAAGTCGCACCCGATGTGACCGGGGTGTGAGAGCTTCTCTGCAGTTTGGACTGTTTGTGCCTTTTTGGAGTTGTGTGTTAAAAAAAAAAAGTGCCACATAGTCACTCATTGTGTTTTTTATCAGCATGCTTTATTTTGTTGTGTCAGCAGTTGCATTTCCCTACTAGTATCCATGTAAGATTATTTCCGTTGGATTCAGCAATTTCCCTTGAGTTTCATGTGTTCTTTTCCCTGCCTCTTCCTTCCTCATAGTGGAACATCCAGGGGCAGTGAGGAGTGCACTGCTGAGCTGGGAAAAGATTGTCTTTAGGCCTTTTATTTTCCTTATGCTTTGCATTATAGAAAATGTGCTGTTAACTAATTGTCTTCGAGAAAAGCGTGAATATCCTAGTTCTTCCAAGCAGTGTGTTCCATCGTTTAGAGCTACAGAACTAGCAAATGACTATGCAGCAGAAACTTTCACATCTGGTAGAATGTTTGAGTCACAAGTGGAGAGAAGTTTAGCATCTCTCCCACAGGGATGTGTGTAGGAATGTGTGTGGATTAGTTTTATGTTCATTTTTGTGTGTGGTGTTTTTTTGTTTTTTTTTTTTCCCCATTCCCAATGGATTTAATTTACATAGAACTTGGACTAGAAAACAGATACGTTTTCATTAGTAAAATAGTGTTTTGTTTTTTTTCCTGTAACTAAATAAAAGAAAAAAGGTAAAATGATACAGTTTTTTTGTTTTTTTTATTGTACTAATACTGAGTCCTTTCTTAGATCGGCCTTTGTCACAATGGGAAAAGGGAACTGAAGCCAATTCACCATGATTGGAGGGCTCTTTATATATAATCACAAGGGAGAGGTCCTGATCTCCCGGGTATACAGAGATGACATTGGGTAAGTAAATCTAAACAAATTATGCTGGTTAAAAAATTAAATGACTGCTGTTGTGTGTATATATACCTCAGGAGCATGTAGTGAAAAAAAGTGCATTTCTAGGAATATCAGTAGATTCATATTTAAAAAGTAAGCACTTCATGTTGGTTCGCTTTCCAAAGACCGCCAAGAAAAAACAATGTATGTTACAGCAAACAACCTTTTGGGTATTACACATTTGTGTAGTCTGGGCTCCATTGTATATTCACAAAAATCTTTGAATGGGTAAAAAAAAAAAAAAGTATACCTACGTCCAGTGACAGACATACGCACAGGAAAAGACTCCCCAGATCTTAATGCTGGGTGCCACTCACCTCAAGCGCTGTTAGACGTGTTTTGTGCTCTGTGTATACATGTCGTCAATCTCCTCAGGCTTCATTGATAAAAACAGTGCTTGAGCCTAGTGATATTACAACTGACATTAGGATCTGGTGAGTCTTTCTTTGGGTACATCTCACTGGATGCAGCTGCACAGATGTTTTGTTTTTTACCTGTTAGTGTTTGAACAATTTCATTATCACACTTTCAAATCCTGATCATGTGGATGTGTAATACCCAAAGCTTGTTTGCAAAGGTGTGCACTTCACATTGATTTCACTTTTCAAATCTGAATCTCTTGTTACTTAGCACTGGCATGTGTTATGTTTTTTATTTTTTGTGCATAAATCTCCTTTTGAGGGTTAATGGGTAGCTCCTTGATGAGTAGTTTATTAATCACAGGACTTGTTTGATGGATCTCCAGGCTACCCCTGTTTTTGTGCTTTGGTCAGGAAAGTATAGTGGATTCACAGTCCCCGTTCTTCTATTCCCCTCTTTTGCACTTGTAAAGAATTAGTGACATTTCTTTTGTATGCCCCTCTGGAACAACACGTTACTGAAGACTAAGTGATAAATAACTTTGATGCTTAATGTGACAAAATGGCCTTGAATTAGGTCTTTTTGTCACTAGTTGATTTTTAGACCATTAGACAGTGAAAGTTGTGTCAAGTTTTATTTAAGTTGTTCAATTTATATTGTTCTGTGGTTCATAAAAACAAAAAAGGCACCATTTATTTAAAGATGTCCATAATACTTCAAGCAGAACCATACACCTTGGCTCCAGTGATGCGACGCCCTGGAGCTCCCCTCCGGCCAGCCTCCGGGTCTCATGCGCTGGCCACTTTCATTGGCTGGGCGGGGATGACTTCACTCCTGTACATGCGCAGGAGTTCTGTTGGCTTTTGCACTGTCAAATTTCTATGGTGAGTTGTGCGGGAGCAACTTGCTGTACAGAGAAGGACAGGTAGGTAATTTTAATGTGGAAGAGATAATTCATGTCTCTTCTGCATTAAAAATACTATCTGCCCATTTTTCTATTACCTAACGTTCCACTTTAACTGCCTCCCACCCGCCATATAAGGAAATGACAAGCGCAGAGTGGTTCTCTTGTTCTGGGAGGACGTCATATGACGTCTTCCCACTCTAACCACGCGTGCGCATCCCCGGAGGCACAGCATGGCGATTGGTGTGTTGTGTCCCTGGGACACAGCGGATCAACGGAAAGAACCGATGACGTTGGCTCTGTCATGTGATCAGCTGTGTCTAATCACAGCTGATCGCATGTAAATAAGGAAATGCTGGTTATCGGCATTTCTCTCCTCACCAGCTGTCATGCTGACAGCTCATGAGGAGAGCTGGTAATCGGCATTCCTCAGAGGGGACATGTACACTGATCATCAGCACTGATCAGTGTGCCCTGATGATCAGTGTAGCCCTATCGGTGCCACCTGTCAATGCCACATATCAGTGCCTACCAGTGCACATCATTGCTCCATATCCGTGCCCATCTGAGCTGCTTTTCAGTGCCCATCAGTGATGCCTGTCGATGCCCATCACTGCAGCCTCATTAGTGCATATCAGTGAAGGAGAAAAATCACTTATTTACAACATTTTAAAATGGAAACAAAATTTTCAGTTTTTGGTATGTTTCGCAAAAAATAAAAAACCCAGAGGTGATTAAATACCACCAAAATAAAGCTCTATCTGTCTCAAAAAAATGCTAAAAAATTATAAATGTCATATTGGTACAGTGTTGCATGACCGCACAATTGTCATTCAAGGTGCGACAGCGCTGAAAGCTGAAAATTGGCCTGGGCAGGAAGGGGGTATAAGTGCCCAGTAGGCAAGCGGTTAAAGCTAAACTCTCTGTTTTAATGAACTTTAGTTTGTTTGGACCATCTGTGTTCCATTGCCTTAGACAGGTGGGGTTTCCCATTTCTCCTGTTAAGTTTTGTGTATTATAAACTAAACTACAAATCCAACATGCACATGGGAATTCCCTTACAAGTACCGTCAGCCAATTGCTTAAAGTTCTCGGTGACTTCATAGTTCATTGATGTTCCTGTTGTCAAGTACCTACCTTGCCTGTAAGAGGTATGGGCTATCCGTAGACTTTAACGTATAGAATGTTCTGGTGACAGCGTCTCTCTAGGTTTGTTTCCACCAATACATTAGAACAATGAATCCATGTAAACTAGTGAGACATGTTAGAGGCTAAGTTCATCTTTTAGTAACATGTCACATGTTACACCCGTATTTAGGATGTAACATGCTACTTTGCAGCAGACCTCCTCAACCCCTCCCTTTCATGACAGTGGGCAGCGATGGTCTACCCACACCTGCTTTGACATTTTAAAAACAGCGTGGCTATTCCCACACAGCCATGTCATTCATTAACAGGGATCTGTGAATGAATGAACTACAAGTCTTGTCTGCAGGAGATTGACTTGTAGTGTCAGTAGATTACGAGTGTGCCAATCGGCACACCCATAGTCCATTCACTCTTCTTGCTGTTCTGAAACTGACAGCCTGTATGGAGATATGGCCTGAGAGCTGTAGAAAGTTACTGCAGGAGCCTAACATTGCACCCACGATCCAGTGATCATACAGTCCAGAATCGGCAGTCCTGCCATGTAAGGGAGGATGCTAAGGGCTCTCCCACAACCTGGGGTGTCAGAAGGAAGAAGAGAGCATCGGCTGCAGAGGTGGGTGAGGAATAGGGATAAGTAAAACTGCTTTTTAATGTTCCCCTAGACAAAAATTACCATTTAATCCTTCCAGTGAAAGGAAGCACCACTGCAAGTTTTTTTAGTTTTGCCAATTTTTTGCTGGGGGTCAGCTTTAAGCAGCGATGTAAAATGAGGGACGTTTGGACATACTCTGTATTAAAAGAAAAAAGGTGCTGTAATCATTTTGAATGAGTTTAAGTATGGGTGAAATCTCCCCAATCCTTGCAGTTGATTTTACATTTAGATTTGAAATTTGTTTGCTATTTTTACATTGGTGTCCATTTCTGTGGATGTTTGTCTTATTCTGTTGCATGTGCCTATTGCTATGTGCTTGTTTTATTTATCGTTCCTTCTATCAAACAATGTCTTTCAAATAAGTCCTTGTTGCGAGTCTTTCCTGTCGTTCACCTTGACGCTGCTTTTGGCTTTTATCACACGGATGTCTCCTTCCTATATGTAGTGTGCTCCTACCTGGGTTTTTGGTGGGTGTTATGTTCTTTTTAGTATTTTATTTCTAATCCTTTCTTTCATTGCTGTCACTGTCCTTTTCCTTGCTGGTGCCATCTTTTTCCATCTCATCACCTCATTGGCTGCTGTAGCAATAGGTAAGATCACTGTTCCTGCTGCAAGTCCTTTAGTTCCAGCTCTTTGCCCGGATGCTTGTGCCGAATGTGCAAAGCCCCTAATGTCTACAACTTTGCTGTCTTACATCAGTTGCATCTTTGCTCTAACCCATTAAAACAAGATAACCTACTGAGTGGTGATGTTTGAGGTATCTTGTACTAATTAGTTTGGTGTTTATCTCTGCTAGAGACCCAAGTAGCTACACTCTTAAAAACAAAATTTATTAAAAACAAACAATGTATTTTCGCGATTGGAATTTAAATCTCCAGCATGTTTGCTTCAAACCAGTGTAAAAACACTTAAAGTGGTTGTAAACCGCAGATGTGAAATATGAACAAAACCTATCCCCTCTATAGTGTGTTCTTGTCTCGATCTAAAGCACCAAGTGTAATTTCTGTCTGTTGCTTTGTTCATCTGCTATCAGCCTGAAGCACTGCTGACGAGTTTTCCTTACCCCAAGAAATAAAAGTTGACAGAGCCCTCCAGAGCACAGCCTGTGATTGACAGCCTTAGCTCTGTTCCTGTGTGCTTTGTGAAGGGAGGGGGGCATCCCTCCAATCCATCAGCATTCAGAGCTCTCACTGAGCTCTGCAGTGTATAAATTCAGATCTTCGCCCTGTTTTCTGAAATCTCAGACAGGCTTGAAAAATTCTCCACTTTGATAGTCTATAAAGAAGAGAAGACTGCAGATAAACATGTACAATTTACGTAGAAGGATTTGTTTAGTCACTGTGTATCACCTGAGGCTACTCATGTCACTGGGTATATGTGAGGGTTTACAACCACTTTAATGTGAAAAACTGAGTGCATTGTTGAAGGATTTTATTGGTCTCTGGTAGGGAAAGCATTTCATTTTTATGATTTATTTCTTTTTATTTTTGTAATGATTTGGAAAGAGGTTGTTTGCAAGGTTTATGCAGTGCAGACATGTTGCATAGAACTATGAAACTGCTAATGCATTTTAAATTGGTTGCTTCTTGCTATGATTGAAACCTCTGCGGATTAACAATTTAACTTGAGGGCCCATTCCCCCTGTGGGGTTGTGGTAAAACGAGCTTTACTACAGTACGTGGAAAGAGATCTGTGTTCATTTGCCACTCCAGTGCACCTTGCTGGTGGATATGCTTTGCAGTACAACTTGCAGCATTGCACTAATGTGCATTGCAATGTATTAGTACATTAAAGGCGCATGCATCACAGGTTAGTACGCTGGCACGCATTGCACTGCAACGCATATCATCGAAACATGTATTGGTGTGATGTGCCATTTATTCTGAATGGAACTTCTATACATTTAACCTGCATTGTTGTAAAGCACGTAATAGTGCAATGGCATTGTGTGAATAGGCCCTGTTCACTCCATCGCGTTGGCAAACGTACATGTATTTTTAGAGTGTATTTAATGCATTTTTTTACTCTGAAATTTGATATGTAACTTTAAAAATTCAAAGCATATTGTGTTTTGTTGTGTTTTTTTTTTTTTTTTGTTAAGGAACATAATATAACACATACTTTAACCAAAACATACAAAATATGCAGCAGGCAGGATTTGTCAAAAATGTAATGCACTGATGCTAGCAGCTTCATAGATTGTAATGGTAACGAGTTTTCATGTGCTTTTAGTGCACTGTGATCCGAAGTTGTAGTACACATAAAACGCAATGGTGTGAACGAGCCCTGGATCCCATCACTGTATCTAGCAACTTTGTTTTTTGTATTCTATTATTGCCTGGTTTTTATTACAACGCCTTGAAGTTGAGCTCTGGCCAAAATGTTTCCTTTTTAAAAAAAAAAAAAAAAATCATCTGAATGGAAATGGAGGGAAAATCCACAGTGAAGCAAAGACAATAAAGACTTTGCTAACCCTTCACCTCTTCAGCTAAAATGGCTTCTTTGCTGCTTTTGTCCCATTTAGTGAGTTTTCTCCATAGTGTCTGCCCATTGGCCCACAGTGAGGGAAATCCCCTCCATGGGCACACAGATGGCAAAAAAAAAAACCTGACAAAATAATTGACCTGCTCTATCCAAAATACACAATTTTGACTGGAGTTCCACTTTTTTTTTTTTTTTTTTTTCCAATACCTAGTTCTTTGCTACAAGCTACACCATGTTTCTGAGATTTTGATTGTTTTCTTAGCCATGCAGAGAAGATGAAGAAATCTCTTGCAGGCTACATTTGGTCCTCATCAGAATGTATTTTAGAAGAATTAGCACATTGCAGATTCAGCTAAACAGAAAAGTCTGACTGCTAAAGGGAGAGCCTGATCCATTACTGTACAATAACGTGAACAGTCTGCCATAATTCTCCCCCAGGAGCTTGCCATAAGGTGCTTTTAGAAGTTAGGTCATTTGTATATACAGCTTTGCTAGTAATTGCCCTCAGCTGCTCTATTTTAGGTGGACAGTAGGTAAAATCCAGTACTTTGCATGCTGTGTATCTTAAGCCATCAAATTCTGTTGTCTGTAGTGGTCCAGATATGCTTTGGTGCTCCTTCATTTTTAAGCTGCTAAAATATCAAGCCGCCAAATGTCTCCGTATACTGAGAGACTGGATAAATTAACATGGCACTTCAGACCTGGCAGGCAAGATTTTATTTGAAGTGATCTTTTGTGAATGGAATTGTAGTACTGCTAACCTAAGGTCAACCGACATTGGGCTCGTTGATGGCATTCTTTTTAGATGCTTTTGACGACATTCAGAATTCACTGACTTTAGACATGGACTATACCTTCTGACTTGAATTTGACCTACTTCAGGTGAGTTCTGCATTACCATAGACATGTATGGGAATGCAAAACTCTCTTGAAGCAATCCAAAAGCCTGTTGATACAATCCATATCTGGAGTATTTCTAAGAACAAGTAACCAGTAAAGTTGGAATACCCACTCTGCATGCTGGTTCCAGGTCAGTAACTCTTGCATTGATGTCTTTGTCCAGGTAACAGCCTTGGAAACTGCAGGCTTAAAAACAAGCCAGTATGCTTTTTCATTCTCATAAAGTTCATTTTTAAGAAGCCACGGAACAAGAAACTCTACATGTAATATAAAAAGCTACATCTCTGCTGTTGTCCTTCTTTTTTTTTTTTTTTTTTTTTTTTTTTTTTTTTTTTTTTGTAGGTGCATTAGCTGTCTAGCATCTAGAATTTCTCTGAACCTGCAGGCATGTTTGTCAGACTTTGCCATGAAGCTCAGAAAACTTTCTTGTAACGATGTGATGTGTTCTATCTTTCATACAGAAGGAATGCAGTGGATGCTTTCCGTGTCAATGTCATCCATGCCCGGCAGCAGGTGCGCTCTCCTGTCACCAACATTGCTCGTACCAGTTTCTTCCATGTGAAACGTTCCAACATCTGGCTGGCAGCTGTCACCAAACAAAATGTCAATGCCGCCATGGTGTTTGAGTTCCTGTACAAGATGTGTGATGTCATGACTGCATACTTTGGGAAGATCAGTGAGGAAAATATCAAGAACAACTTTGTGCTGATCTATGAACTACTTGATGGTAAGAGAGTAAAGTGTTCTCTATAAAGAATGCTAGCCCAGGCTTTGTCAGCATTGGTTATGATTTGCTGTTAGTAAATGATCATTTAGTAGTCTGCTGTGTTTCTGCTTTGTCCTACAGAAATCCTGGACTTTGGTTACCCTCAGAACTCTGAAACTGGAGCACTGAAAACCTTCATCACACAACAGGGGATTAAAAGTCAGGTAATCGCATACCTGGAAGCCTACTGTACCATGCTTGTCTGTTACCACCATGCCTTGTTTGTATTTGCTTAACAGATTTTGACCATTTATATCCAGATTCTAATGTATTTACATAAGATTTTGTTTTTTTATTTTATTTATCATGCAACTTGCAGTGAAGTCGTACAATTTAAAAGTCGGGTGACTTTGCTGATTTGAAGTGCAATTTGCAAGGCATCTGCCACAGATGTCTGTACAAATCGCACCAAAAGTAGGGCGTGCACTGCTTTAGAAATTGGTGCAACATCGACCAAGTCGGAACCGCACTGATATGACCACTCTAATAGCGGACAATAGGGTGCGACTTGGCATACAATTTGCAAGTCGCATGGCATGCAAATCGCATGCCAAGTCACACACCAATGTGACCGTGGTGTAAAATAACCACCGCTTGTGCTTCCTCCACCAGCTAGGTCCCATGCGCTTATTGGATGAATTACAACCCGCTTTCATCCGGATCTGCTCCTTCTTCTAGGCTTTTTCATTCTCTCCTTCACATCGATCAGTACTAAAAATATAAATCATATGGGACACTCCATAGTGTAGTAGATTTTTATTTTAATGTTAAAGACAAAAATGGGTCCACAGACCCATACAAGCATATATCTCAATGTGCATAAGCAAAGCTGTACCAAGATGGTGGCTGCCATCCGAAACCGGAAACTGTCCCCACACTTCCATCAACGGAAGTGTGGTGACGTTTCCAGTTTCAGACGGCAGCAGCCATCTTAGTACAGCTTCCAACAAGTTAAGTAGTTTGTCTTTTTAAGAAGCAATGCAGCCACCCACATTCAATGAATAATAATTTGCAATATTTTCAATGTTTTTAGGTTTGGAAATGCTTACTCTTCAATTGTGTTTTGTATATAGATTTGTGGATTATCCCTCTTTCTAAACTAGAGTGAAGACAGTGTAGTAAATAACTCTTTATGTGCCAGATATATAATGTGTTTCTACCTTCTTTAATAATAACACCTAAGTAACCTTGTAAAGTATTTGCCAAAATGGTAGCAGATGCTTGATACGGAATTCAGCATATCAGTCAACAACTAGTGATGTTTGGGATAGACCTAAATCTTTACTCTGATAGAAAAGTAACAAAAAACGGGAAGAGGCCGACTTCATGGAACATTTTGGTCTTCTTTTTTTTTTTTTTTTTTTTTCTAGATCATGGTTTGCTTTCACCTGTTGCCTGGTATTACCCTTTTAACCTTACTATTGCAAGTTGCCCCCCATCAGTAGTTAAGCCCTCAGCTTACAGCAGGTTGACTAACTGCATAGGTATTCATCCATCTCAAGCCAGAAATGCTAGTGCATAAAACTTTACTCTGCAGGTTTGCTAGTGATTTTTATCTTGGTTGGAACTCTCCTTTTTACATGTGTATTTAGTTCTAATTTATTCCTGTCTACAAGAGGCATTTGACACAAGTATGCATGAAAATGTTACAGGATAAGAGCACTATGTCTCAACAGTCCCAACATGAGGTTTTATACCCTGGCCTGCAACATTTTCCAGAGCTTACATAACTTTGCTTTTGAGAGTGGTGGCCTACAAAAATGTGTTTTTGTCTTTGCTTCTGAAAAGCATCTTGTGTGAATTGCTTACTATTGTTAAAGCAGTATTGAATCCAAAAGCAGACATTTTATTGCAGCTTAACAATTCTTTGATGTCATGGTTGTATTAGTTTTCTTTTGTAGTCATTCTTACCGTTATTTTCACCTGGTGATCTGGCCTGTAAATCTGCTGTTTTTTCAGCAGGACAAGCAGTCCTCGAGACTCAGTTAGAGGATTGAGACAAACCATTTTACCACTGACAGGTGCTTACATTGATCAGCTTTTATTCATCTGTGTAGAATATTTGTTTATTTTTAGAGGGGAAAAAAACTTGCTGTAACTGATTATAAAGTATTCCGTAAAGGTGGAGTTTGGCTTCAGTTTGTATTTAAATCTGCTAGTACATCTAACACTCCACTTCCCCTCAGACTGACAATGCTCCTCCAGAGTGGAGGCACTCTATGGCTCTTTTTACACGAAGGAACCAGTACGTTTTGCCCATCAGTTTTTCAGGCAGACCTCATCGGACCCTCCATTCACCCCTATAGACTGGCGGGTGTAAACGGACTTGTGTGTCCTCCAAAAACTAAACGGAAGGGGATCCATCCCCCTCCGTCTAGCTAGATCGAACGAAGGGCAGTCTGGTGTAAACAGATAGTGGAATCCATTTACACCCGCCTATCCATAGAGCAGAATGGTCTGTATCCACTCTGCATAAACTGAGTAGACACGGGCCTGTCATCCGCCCCTGCTGCGCTAATCGGAATTTGCCCCGTGTAGGAAGGGGCCTAATACAGAGGGTGTGTTACTGTTCAGATCAGGAGAAAACGGGGGGGGTGTTGTTTAGCAAAACTAATGCAGCCACCGCATCTAATGCTTGGTAAGCTTCAATATATTATATATTTGATTTAATACTGTTTTAGTGCTCAGTTGTGAATTGTGGGGCTTTTTTGTTTGGAGATACTAACTGCCTTAACCTGCCTCAAATTGAAAACCTTAACTCTAACTGTGCTTCTTGTTTTTATTCCTGTTTCCTGACCTGCTTGTCCACTCTTCCCACGTTTTGTACCCGTGTTGCTTCTCCTCTGCTTCGTGTGACTGGACATGTAGCATCAGGTAGGCGTGAGTGGAATGGAGTGGTGCTTACCTGGTTGGGCCCTCTGCTGTACCTTTCTATCATATAGGCTTTAATGGAATACACGTTTTCATTTATGCACATTGAAAGTTTCTTATATTATGATAGCTGCTGTGTAGGGATTTCCAGACTGTCTGCTGAAGTCTGTTTTGCAAATTAACCTGTTTTCTGACTACACATATGATAAAGCTGCTTGCCCGTATTATGCAGTTTTAGGGTGCTAAGGCCAGGTGGCTATCCCCTATATTTTTTTACCAACCATTGGGTGTATTTTCATGAAGTTACAATATGTGTATATCTATCTATTTTTCATTCTTATTAAAGCAGAGATAAAGCTGTGATAATGTACAGATGCATTTTGCTAAACATGCTACAATCCCATGACCGTAGTAAGACCTCACGAGTGCCAAACCTTGCTTGGCTTGTGTTTTTTCCTAAACTCCCCAGGTTTAAGAGGGGTCCACAGAGCTGTGTAGAAGGTACATACATTCTGTTTTTTTTTTTGTTTTTTTTTTTTTTTATGTGAAATCTCATAGGGTGGGTTTGAAAGTTTACATTCACCTTTAGATTTTATCAAAGGAAACATTGTGGCATTCCCACCCATTTTCTGTTTAGACATCAACCACCCCCCCTTCTCCTCCTCATAATCTTTTGTTAAAGCGGAACTTCAGACCAAAGGGGACGTTCCTATTTTCTGCCTACTCTTAACACCTTTTGAACACTTTTTTTGTGAGAGCAGGTACCTAGTTCTGGCAGGTGCCCGCTTCCCCTCGTAACACTTGGGGATAGGTATGGTTCCCCCGTCCCTCCCTTTCCATCAGCTTTCTAGGACCTGTGATTTGTCCCATAATGCTGTGGGGAAAGAGAGGGGGGGGGGGGGTGCGAGTTGCATAAGCAGTAGGCTGTGATGCCGCTAGGACTTGCAGCTGACTTTTCTTAGGTGCTGGTGCCTGGAAGGAACTATCCAGGTGAGGACAGTGCTGTATCCCTGAACAGGTAAGTGTCCTTATAATTAAAAGTCAGCGGCTACAGTATTTGTAGTGGCTGACTCTTAACTTTTTGGGGGGGGGCCACATTTTCTTTTTTTTTTTACATTAGTGTGTTTTGCCTATTGGCGTATGCGTTGTCTAAAAGATGATTGGTCTGTTTTGGACAAAGACACAAAACGCTTATCTTTTAAACACTTTGTTCAAGAGGAGATTATCACGCATATAACTTGTGCCAACAAGTACTAATATTCCCTACCTGTCCTGTCTTTGTTAGACCAAGGAAGAGCAGTCTCAGATCACCAGCCAGGTGACAGGCCAGATTGGCTGGAGACGTGAAGGGATCAAATATCGTCGGAATGAGCTGTTCCTGGATGTACTGGAAAGTGTTAATTTGCTGATGTCACCTCAAGGTAAGCATCGTCTGCTAAAACAGATGACAATATCCATGTTTAAAAGTTTTTTTCTCCCATCTATCCCAAACTTTCATGCATGCAATTTTTATCCTAATTCAGGACAAGTTCTTAGTGCTCATGTATCTGGACGTGTTGTTATGAAGAGCTACTTGAGTGGTATGCCAGAGTGCAAATTTGGAATGAATGACAAAATTGTAATTGAGAAGCAAGGCAAAGGAACTGCTGACGAGACAGGCAAAACGTGAGTATTCTGGGTATCGCACTAGTGTATTTTGTGTATTAGCTACAACAAACTGTACTCATACTTTAGGTCATTTTCACTCATTGTAAACATTGCTTTCTGAAACAATTTTTTTTTATTTAGAACTTTTTCTCATGGTTTCTTTATGTAATGCTTTTACTTTCACAGAGGGAAGCAATCAATCGCTATTGATGACTGTACATTCCATCAGTGTGTTCGCCTTAGCAAGTTTGATTCTGAGCGTAGCATCAGTTTTATACCGCCAGATGGGGAGTTTGAGCTCATGCGGTAAGGTTTACTGTCCCGTATCCTACTACTTTAGGGTTTATCAAGCAAGCAGTGTTGCACTTTGTAATGGCATCCGTAAAATTTAAAATATATCTAAAGGCAAAACTCCTTTTTTTTTTTTTTTTTTTTTTTTTTTTTTTTTTTTTTTTTTTTCTCTCTTCTTTTGGGCATAGTGGGGAGGGATTGGAATACCTGTCAGTTTTGCTGTCTAGTGCTGTCTTACTATTTCTGGTGACCTGAGGGTCCCCAAGGAATTCCCTTAATTTGCAAGGATTTCCTTTCACTTCCTGTTTGGCTATGGGACGACCTACCCATCACCTGCCCTTGATGGATAGGTTTTTGACCCCTGAGTTTAGAGTTAACTGTCAATAATTGGTCTAGAATTATTGCTCTCGCTTTGGTGTGCACATTGATTTGTAATGTGTAGTGCAATCAGTTTTTGTGCACGAGCAGCCCTGTGGGGGGGGGGGTGAGTGCTTGGGTGTAACTTTACATTTTGACACTTTTTTTTTTTTTTTGTTAACACAGCCCTCTTCTTGTCCCAAGTGACAATAGCTCCATATATTTCTTGTCCCTCTGTACACAGGTGAAATCTCCCCAGTGGAGTCATACACAGGGGCACTTCTACCCCCTTCCTGCCCAGTCCAATTTCCAGCTCTCAGCGCTGTTACACTTTGACAATTGCGTGGTGATGCAACACTGTACCCATATGAAATGTTTATCATTTTTTTGTGACAGAGCTTTATTTTGGTGGTATTTAATCACCTCTGGGGGTTTTTTTATTTTTTCTTAAACCAAAAACCGCTGAAAATTTTGAAAGTTTTTTTTTCTTAGTTTTTGTTGTAAAATTTTGTAAATAAGTGATTTTTCTCCTGCACTGATGGGCGCTAATGAGGCTGCACTGATGGGCGCTAATGAGGCTGCACTGATGGGCGCTAATGAGGCTGCACTGATGGGCAGGACTGAAAAGCACCACTGATATATGGCACTGTTAGGCGGCACTGATGGGTGGCACTAAAAGGCAGCTCAGATGGGCACTGATATGTGGTACTGATAGGCACGTGGCACTGGTCAGCACTGACAGCTGGCACTTTTGGGGCCACACTGATCATCAGTGGCCTGATGATCAGTGTACATGTCCCCTCCGGATGCCGATTACCGGCTCTCCTCTCCTCTCAAGCTGTCAGCGTGACAGCTCGTGAGGAGACAAATGTCGATAACCGGCATTTCCCTGTTTACATGTGATCAGCTGTGTCTAAATCACAGCTAATCACATGACCGAGCCGACATCTTCGGCTCTTTCCGTAGATCGGTGATCTGCTGTGTCCGAGGGACACAGCGCACCGCCGATCACCGCGCTGCGCGCTCCCTGAGCCGCGCATGTGCGGTGAGAATGGGAGGACGTCATATGACGTCCTCCCAGAATGAACCACCTTGCGCCCGTCATTGGACTATATGGTGGGCGCAAGGTGGTTAATGTTTTACCAGAACAATATTGAAGCCCAACTCTACTCTAAACAGATGCAGAGTAGGGAAAATAATTTTGATTCCCTGAAGATTTGACTAGTATAGGGCTGCAGCTAATGGTTACTTTCCTAATCGATTGGTTGGCTGATTGTTTTGGTTAATCTGATAAAAACTTGTTTGGTGTATAGTTTGTTTAATATAAGTAAAGGTTAAAAAAAACTAATGGTTGAATATCTATATGCAGTGGTAAATACAAATAACCAGCTGTATGGTTAGGGAATAAAATATCTAATCCACTCTGAGAATAACACAGAAGAGATGTTCTGTTTATACTATTAGAGGTTGAATCTGGTACATATTAGACTCGGAGATCAAAATTTTTATTTAAAGAAAGAAAAACTAATTTTAAAAGACTTAATGCTGTTTTGCAGATTTCAGACCCGATTGTATTATAATATGCATGAGAAACTCCCTTGTCATAGGCAGGTAGCTTGATACAAACTACCTGCACCCACCGTCATTTGACCCTAGTACACAGGTTGTTTCTCTCCGTTCAACCCAGAGGGCTGAACAAAAAAAAAAAGATTGCTGTACTAAGCAAGCAATTTGGGTGACCGATTTTCGCCTGCTGTGCCTCTCCCTGCAAGGGCAACTTTTGTTTGTGTGTGTCTTCTGTTTTGTGTTTCTCAACAAAATCAATAAAATATTTTTTTTTAAAGTGTGCAGAGAGCACAAAGGCATTGCACTAAAAGTTTAGTGTTGCGTTTTTATGTGGATGATTCCCCCCAATCGCTGATCCCTCATTGATATTACCTTGTTGACCTCCAGTTTTTCTCTCCCATGTTGCTTCCAATGTCTGCACTAATGATTTGTTTAGGACTACCCTGAATAGGTTTGCCCTTTGAAAATTCGTCCTGTAATTGCTCTGTCTTAATTTTTATGTCTTTATCTCCATGGAGTGTTTGGATTTTTGTGGAAAACCATGCACTTTTATGTTAATTTTTGTCTTTTACAACCAAATTTAAAATTGAATCTACAATATGGAATAATTGTATAGGTAATATTTTTGATGGGTATAAAGTCAGAATATTTTTTTTTTGTCTAGATATCGAACTACAAAGGATATCATCCTTCCATTCCGAGTTATTCCACTTGTGCGTGAGGTGGGGCGTACCAAACTGGAGGTCAAGGTGGTCATAAAATCAAACTTTAAACCATCTCTGCTGGCTCAGAAAATTGAGGTGAAAATTATAACTATATTGTTTAAACTACATATTAAATTGCGCATGGACGTCTTTCATGTGTATATCTTTTTGTATTTGCTTATTTCAGGTTCGAATCCCTACACCACTCAACACAAGTGGAGTACAGGTCATTTGTATGAAGGGGAAAGCGAAGTACAAAGCCAGTGAAAATGCCATTGTCTGGAAGTAAGTCGTTTTTTTTCTTTCTATTTAACCACTTGCCCTCCTGAGGATTTACTCATAAATTTAGGCCAAAATGTATTCTGCTACATGTCTTTGCTAAAAAAAAAAAAATCCCAATACCTGTAAATTAATTGGTTTACATGAAAGTTATAGCGTTTACAAATGACAGTATAGATACTGGAATTTTTTATTTTTGCTAGTAATGGCGGCGATCATTGACTTATAGCGGGACTGCGGCAGGCATTCTGACACGGGGGGGACTGACTTGGTGTCACTGACATCCCCAGTGACACCGATTACAGTGATCTGTGCTAAAACAAAAACACTGACACTGTACTAATGGCATTAAGCAGGAAGGGGTTAACATGAGGGCGATCAAGTTCTGTTTGTGTGCTTCACTGTAATCACACTGGTTTGGATGGCTGTGCTGTGCACAACCATCCAAAGCCGTGTGCATGAGCTGACAGGGAGGAGAACTGTATTGTTTACACACAGTTCTCCCTGTCAGATGCTCGGCAGTCACCGGGACACGGTGGTTGACAGCCGCATGCATGCCTCGCCTACCCAGTCATGCAAAATTACGTGTGTGTATGTATGTATATGTGATTGTGTGCACCTGTGCTTCCCTGTAGTAGTATATCTACTATAGGGTAGACAGGAAGCGGTTAAACAAAAAAAAAATCAAACTAAACTCTAGGCATCATGATTTTCATTTCTGCAAGCGTGTTCTAGTGTTCTTCCGCTTCCTGCTGGCAATGGAAAGGTTTTCAAAAACCCACAGGTAAAAGTTGATTGCAGGGTAGGAAGTTGTGCTCTTTGTTCAGAGGTAAATAGCAAATATGTGTCTGCAGATAACAAAAGCCTATCTTCAGAGTTCGTTTTACAGGAAGTGGAATATATATATATATATATATATATATATATATATATATATATATATATATATATATATATATATATATATATATTTTTTTTTTTTTTTTATTTATTTTTTTTGTAACAGATGGTTGTCAAGTTTGTTTAGGGGTTGTTTTGTTTTTAAATTGAAGTAAAATGAAAAAGCACTCATTCTGCCAAGCACAGTTATAGACTTTCTAAATTATTGCTACACTATACACTGTAAACACACACACCCCTACACCTTTTAAGAAGCTTAATTTTTTTTTGTTTTTCCTCCAGGATAAAACGGATGGCAGGAATGAAGGAATCTCAGATCAGTGCTGAGATTGAGCTTTTGCCAACCAATGACAAGAAGAAGTGGGCCCGCCCTCCTATTTCTATGAACTTTGAGGTGAGCATAATAGGTGTAAATGATTTCAGAAACCATTGTTTGATTAGTGTGAGACTGGATATTGTTTTAAAAGTTTGAGCCTTCACTGCAGGATTACAATAACAAGGTAGCAGTTAATGCTGCTGTTAAAACAATTGAGACATAATGAGGAATAAAACCAGTATATTCCTCCAACAACTGATGATGGTGATAAATTGCTAAAGCGTATTTCACCACATTTGGACATGCGTATTATTGGTTTAAGGAATGGAAGTACATGAGCTTCCATTTCCGACCTCCCTTTTTTTTTTTTCTTCGATTCTAGATTCTAAGCTGCTTTGAGCCGTAATTGGATATCTAATGAAAAGGCACATTAATTTAATTAATTAATCGCACCCCCAAGTGATTTGACTCAATTTTCCTCCAGCCCCTTAAAGAGTAGCTCCACTTTTTGTTGATAGAAAAAAAAATTCCCCTCTGGGTGATGAATGTACACTGCAAAGATTTTAACAAACTGTTTCAGATTCCTGCCTTTTTGTTCTGAAGAAATAGCTGTCTGTGGCCATGTGCAGAGTGAATCTGTATGGGAGTGGTTTTTATAATCGGCCACACTACTTGCAGGGATCTAATGAGGAAATGTGATTTCCTTTTGGGAGTATTCCACCAAAAATGACATTTTTGTTGCAGGGGATAAAAAAAATCTGATTTGTATCTTTAATGTAGACTTCTGGGAAAAATCAGTGAGCCAATAATACAAGCAGGAAATGACATTTTCAGTGGGCTACCTCCTGGTAGCCATATTGCATTTTACAGAAAACTATCTGGGCTGCAGATTGAATGTTTTTTTTTTTTTTAAAAATTACCTTTTCTTTTCAATTACAACACGACTTGAGTCGCAATTGTAGATGGTAAGGTGCGTGTATGTATGTGTAAAATACAGACACACACACACACACACACACACACACACACACACACACAATTTTTTTTAGATTTTTCACGTATTGACCAAAACATATTCAAGCTATAGTTATATAATGGATATGGACTGACCGTGCACACTCTCAGGTTTAATTTTGAGGGTACATACATCCAAATTGGAGGAAGGGTTTAGGAACTATAGCTCTTAAGAGTAGCCATTCCCCCTTTTTTTTCAAGGGACCAAAAGTAATTGGACAATTGAATCAAAAGCTGTTTTATGGCCAGGTGTGGTCTACTCCTTTCTTATTTCATCAATTGAGCAGGTTAGGTCTGGAGTGGATTCTAAATGTGGTATTTGCATTTGGAATCTATTGCTGTGAACCTACATCATGTGTTCAAAGGAGCTGTCCATGCAAGTAAAACAGGCTATTGTAAGGCTTCAAAAACAAATCCATCAGAGAGATAGCAGCAACATTAGGAGTGACCAAATCAACAGTTTGGTACATTCTGAGAAAAGAACACACTGGTGAGCTCAGCAACATAAATAGTCATGGACGTCCACAGAAGACACAGTGGTGGATGATTGCAGGATCCTCTCTCTGGTAAAGGAAAAACCCATTCACAACATCCAGACAAGTGAAGAACACTCCAGGAGGTGGGCGTATCATTGTCAAAGTCTACAATCAAGAGTAGACTTCACAAGAGCAAATACCGAGGATTCACCTCAAGGTGCAAACCATTCATAAGCCTGAAGAACAGAAAAGCCAGACTAGACTTTGCCAGAAAACATCTAAAAAGCCAGACCAGTTCTAGAAAAGCATTCTTTGAATAGATGAAACTAAGATTAATCTGTACCAGAATGGCAGGAATAAAAAGTGTGGAGAAGGATGATCCAAAGCACACAACGCAATCTGTAAAACATGGAGGCAGTGTGATGGCATGGGCATGCATGGCTTCCAGTGGCACTGGCTCATTGGTGTTTATCGATGTGACCGAAGACAGAAGAAGTCGGATGAATTCTGCAGTGTTTAAAGAGATACTGTCAGCCCAGATTCAGCCAAATGCAGCAAAGTTGATTGGACCGCTCTTCACAGTACAGATGGACAATGATCCAAAACACACTGCAAAAGCAACCCAGGAGCTTTTGAAGGAAGAGGGGAATATTCTGCAATGGCCGAGTCAATCACCTGATGTCAACCCAATTGAGCATGCATTTCACTTGCTGAAGGCAAAACTAAAGGCAGACCCACAAAGAACAACTGAAGACTGCTGCAGTTAGAGCCTGGCAAAACATCAGAAAGGAGGAATCCCAGTCTTTGGTAATGTCCATGGGTTCCAGAGTTCAGGCAGTCATTACCAGTAAAGGATTCTCAAGAAAATATGAAAAATTAACGTTTTATTTATGATTATATGCAATTGTTCAATTACTTTTGGTCCCTTGAAAAAGGGAGGGTCGCTACTCTTAAGAGCTGTAATTCCTAAACCCTTCCTCCAGTTTGGATGTACATACCCTCAAATTAAACCTGAGAGTGTGCACTTTCAGCCCATATCCATTATAGAACTATAGCTTGAATATGTTTTGGTAAATACCTGAGAAACTAAAATTGTGCCTGTGTCCAAATATATATGGACTTAACTGTGTGTGTGTTAGTTATTACTGTGAAATGGCTGTCACCGTGATCACATTATTGGGAGTCTGTCTTGCCGGCTCCTGATCATTGCTAAGTGATAGTGTTGTCATGGCCACTTTGTGCTGGGAGTATGCTGCCAGCAAAATGGCGATGCTGTGCTGCTGTATATACTTGCATGGGTAACAAGTGCTTAAAGTAGCAAAGGATAGAATACCTAGACATACCTGATATTAAAACTGGACTGCATTAAGCTGTATTTACTTGCTTTGATACCTGATATATTATTGTAAATGTAAAATTGGGTAAATCTGTAAGTGTTTGTTTTTTTTTTAAATCCGCTAAAATGGCATGCTGCATGGAAAGTTCTGTCTTCATGGGGAAAAAAAAAGTTATTTTTAATAAACTATGCTTTGTTGTCTTAGGTCCCATTTGCTCCTTCTGGACTGAAAGTTCGATACCTGAAAGTGTTTGAGCCTAAGCTGAACTACAGCGATCATGACGTGATCAAATGGGTTCGTTACATTGGCCGCAGTGGGATCTATGAAACCCGTTGTTAATGCATCAGTAATAGAGAGGAGGGAGCAGTGTCCATCACTAAACCTGCCCCAATCACACTACACTCATTTGGGGTAACGGGCAGCCCAAGTAAAAACAAGAAGCTTGTACTTTGTAGATGGATATTGCTCCTTTCCTTTCTTGCTTTTTCCGCCCTACCATGACAGCCATTTGGCTTCATAACTCCCATTTAGCGTGGAGGCTCTGTACACTGATTCAGCATTGGAAAGGTAACAAGTTGCAGGGATCTCCTTGGTCACCTTGCTGCTGTGTGTTCTTGAATATCCTCCACACATGCAGCTGCTCCTGACCTTGTATCGCCACCACCATCTGTGAATATTGCTGGCTGATAGTATTTCTGAATAGTGTAATATTTCCTGCACGCTTCCATCATATCCCTCTTCTAAATAGCGGCGTCTTGTTTACAGTGTCTTTTTTGTCATTGCTGTTTGTCATTAGAGCTTTTAACACTGTCGCAGGCCAATCTAACAGGAGAGAGATAATGGTGTTGGAGCCCTGGCATCAAGGTGTTGGATGGACAAACTGCATTTTTGTCCTTTTGTGACTGCAGAGGTGTTGTAAATCTCTATGTGGGTTGGAAGTTTGCTACAAGTTCTCTGTGACCAAACTAAGGGGGTTCATTGCAGTTAGGCCATTTCACAAATCCTTTTGCCAGTGAGGAAGAGCAGATCAAACATTGAAATACAACGTGTAGCATTCATTACCATGGAGTGCAAAGAATCCAACATATCACTGCCGGAGACCAGTCACCGACATGGAAGCGGCTTGGATGGGATCTTACACCTTCTACTGACGTGACTTGTGTGTGGCTCTGTGACTTCTCTCTCATCCCTGTACTCCTTGTGCTGTGATTTGCTCTGTTTTTCTTTGATGGTCAAATTATAAACCCATTAAACAATGTAGAAAAAGAAACTTGCTGCTCTGACCTTTTTATTTTGTTATAAAGGCAATTGGTGTATGTTTCTTAAAAAATAGAAGGAAGTGTTAGTCTCTTATTTGAATTTTCTACATAGTGATCAATAAATGTTAGGTGGCTATACTGTACAGCCACAAAAAAACGCAGATATGTTCTGGGGAGCCCACACACATTTAATCATGAGGTGCCATCAAAACAATCAAGCGGGGTGTTGCCAAAACACAAGCCATACAAACAGATAAGAAAATAGGTATACACACCCAATTAGCTACTACTCATAGAAATGTATTTGAAAAAGACATAATTAGTAAAACATAACTGTTACTGGAACCACCTGGATTCCCTAGCAAAGGGAACACCCCCCCCCCCCCCCCCCCCAACCCGGGAGGAGCTGAGGAACCCACCCACGTCCAAGTTCCCCTGATGGTACTCTCCCCTATGACCGCATGGGATCAACCCAAATAACTAAAGACCAATGCTGCTGGTCCTAAGGAAACTGGATGTAAAGACCTCAATAACCCTGAGCTATGAGCAACCATGAATAATAAAACCCACTGCAGTCCATGCATATTCATAAACAAAACGTTCATTTTTAATATTTTGTGGAGAATCCTTTTTTGGCAATGACTGCCTGAAGTCTGGAACCCATGGACATTACCAAAGACTGGGTTTCCTCCTTTCTGATGCTTTGCCATGCTCTAACTGCAGCTGTCTTCAGTTGTTCTTTGTGGATCTTTCTGCCTTTTTTTAGTTTTGCCTTCAGCATGCATGCTCAATGGAGTTGGGATCAGGTGATTGACTCAGCCATTGCAGAATATTCCACTTTTCCTTCAAAAGCTCCTGGGTTGCTTTTGCAGTGTTTTGGATCATTGTCCATCTGTACTGTGAAGCGCTGTCCAATCAACTTTGCTGCATTTGGCTGAATCTGGGCTGACCGTATCTCTCTAAACACTGCAGAATTCATCCGGCTGCTTCTGTCACATCATCAATAAACACCAATGACCCAGTGCCACTGGAAGCCATGCATGCCCATGCCATCACACTGCTTCCACCATGTTTTACAGACGAAGTTGTGTGCTTTGGATCATGAGCTGTTCCAAGCCTTCTCCACACTTTTTTCTTCCTGTCATTCTGGTACAGATTAATCTTCATTTCATCTTTTCAAAGAATGCTTTTCCAGAACTGGCCTGGTCTTTTTAGATGTTTTTTGGCAAAGACTAATCTGGCTTTTCTGTTCAGGTTTATGAATGGTTTGCACCTTGTGCTGAACCCTCTGTATTTGCTCTCGTGAAGTCTTCTCTTGATTGTAGACTGACGATGATATACCCACCTCCTGGAGACTGTCCCTCACTTGTCTGGATGTTGTGAATGGGTTTTTCTTTACCATAGAGCGGATCCTGTGATCATCCACCACTGTTGTCTTCCGTGGACGTCAATGCCTGTTTATGTTGCTGAGCTTACCAGTGCATTCTTTCCTCAATGTACCAAACTGTTGATTTGGCCACTCCTAATGTTGCTGCTGTCTCTCTAGATTTATTTCACTTTTGTAGCCTTACAATTGCCTGTTTCACTTGCATGGGCAGCTCCTTTGAACGCATGATGTAGGTTCACAGAAATAGATTCCAAATGCAAATACCACACTTAGAATCAACTTCAGACCTTTTACCTGCTTAATTGATGAAGAAATAAAGGAGTAGCCCACACCTGGCCATGAAACAGCTTTTGATTCAATTGTCCAATTACTTTTGGTCCCTTAAAGTGGGGACGGCTACTCTTAAGAACTGTAATTCCTAAACCCTTCCTCCAATTTGGATATACATACCTTCAAATTGAACCTGAGTGTGCACTTTCAGCCCATATCCATTATAGAACTATAGCTTGAATATGTTTTGGTAAATATCTGAAAAAAACTAAAATTGTGCCTGTGTCCAAATATATATGGCCCTAACTGTGTATGTGTATATAATTCCCGCAGACTGTCTTTCATCTCTGTTTCATCCTTATTCAAATAGCATTTTAAATATGATTAAAAACCATTTGGTCAATTACAGTACCAATTATCCCTCTACCAGAATTTCATCTTCCTCTGTTACCTTCTTATGGCTGGGGAAGGACATTACATGATTGGCTTGTAAGATCAGATCAATATAATCCACCTTTATTTCCTTTAACCTTTTTGGGTCCTTGTAACTTTGGCTGTGTGCCTCAGTTGTATACAATGTAACAATAATGATAAAGGGAAAAATCTTTCTCTCATTTAGGTTACAGTATATCCATCAAGGAACACTATAGCTGTCGGTCATCATTTGTGGTATATATGATAAAATGTCCATGTGGTTTGTTATATATTGGTGAGACTACCCAAAAGGTAAAGGATAGAATAGCTAGACATAAATACTCTATTAGGATAAACTCACTAAGTTACTGCTAGGGAGACATTTTGTAGAAAAGGTCATATGGTTTCTCAACTCAGATTTATGGTGATTGATGGAATTCCTAGAAACAGATGTGGAGGTAACAGAATTACAACTTAGACAAAGGGAGGTTCAATGGATCCATCGTTTGGATACATTAACCCCTAAAGGGTTAAATTCAAATTTTGCTCTTTGGCTTTTGTATATTTTTGTGTGTGTATATAATACATTTTTGTTTTATTGGTTTTTCCTTAAAGTATACATGTGCTTTTTTATAATAGGTATTTGTCTACATTCCAGATCTTTAATATTCTTCCTGACAGAATTTTCACTCTAAAACCACCACATTTATTAGAATATGTTCATCTGATGTGCATTCAATTTGTGGTTAATTATATAATTGATTCCAATTATAATGTATGTATATATTGATTAAAGTAGCATTTTGTTTTTTTTCAATGTGTGTTCTGATCTGAAGAAGGGCATTAACACAATAGCCTGAAACTGTTTGAACACTATGATGTATGGCTTTGTCCATTTTTTTTTTTTTTTTTTTTTTGGATCACTCTTTTGTATGGTGTTTTTTCAACAAGTGTTTGTTTTGTTTTTTTGTTATTTCTTGTGCGCAGCAACCCAATTTTCTTTTTTTCTGTATATGGCTTTTGGGAGGGCCTGATTGCTATGTACTGTAAACGATCATCGTTGTGCACTCCACCTAATATTACTGCTATCTATCTATCTCACTAGTACTGCTGATATATGTTCCAAGCTGGTAATGTGGCAACAGAAATGTAGCAGTCCATAATATATGTTCAAAAGAACTGATGTCCAGCAGTGCTATCCCTGATAGTGGATAAACTGACTGTACATAGTCTAGCAAGTGGAACTAGATACAGCTGGTAAACCGATGTTGCTACAAAGACAGCAACCTCAAAATGTGCCTACAGTCCAGCCTGCATAGATCATAAGTGCAGCTGACTGACCTAGAGCACTACATAGGGTTCAGTCCATAATCCAGTATCCAGCCAGTCAGCCATCGCTGTGTTCCGAAAGCCAGCTAATCAGGTGAAAGGAGATCCTGAAGCCATCCATAACACATGCTGCATGCTGTGCAGTGATGCCTAAGTCCAGTCAGGGTTAGCAAACTCCATGCAGCCATGCGACGGGGAGGGAGAACTGTGACACCATGCTGACGTTACTTATAGGTGCTCATAGTTCAGGGTCATTGAGATCTCTACTGCCAGTTTTCTTAGGACCATCCGCACTAGTCTTGGGTTGACACCATGCGGTCGTAGGGGAGAGTACCATCAGGGGGGACTTGGACGTGGGTGGGATTCTCCGCTCCTGCCAGGTTGGGGGTGTAACGGAACATGGTGTCCGAACCCTGCCCTTCTCACCAACTTGTGACCAAAGGACCAGCTGATCTCGCACCACGCTGTCACTTGCGTAACAATGCCACTCTCAGCTGCGCCCTGCCCAAAGATTTTCCAGCTCTCAGGATTACAATTTATGTGCCAGCAACATGAGCGCAATTGTTACTGGTGTTGCAAATGTGCGCAACACCCAGTGAAGGACGCTGACTCCATTTTAAGAGTATCCATTTCTCCCTTATTCTTCCCTCCCCCTCCCTTTCTGAGAGGAGACATTTGGCCAGCTTGTGTGTGTGCTGGTTGTGGGTCACTGGCAGGCCAAGGCATCTCTGAGCTAGGTGCCTGGCTGTCTGGGAGAACCTGTGCCATTTCACACCTCGGAAGAGATAAAGCAAGCTTTCTCAGGAGTTGAAAGAGATTCTGACCTAATGAACCTAATGCAGCTTAGGTGACAGAATCAGATAACACTCCTCAAAATCCATTTTTCCCCTATGTCTCATTTCTTGAAATATGAGAAACTTACATAAAAAACAGACATACCGTCAGATTGGCTAGGAGGAGCCGAACAGTTTGATGGGTGATGGGTCATTCAACTCGTCTCGCATACACAGGAAAGCAGAAAAATAGATCTTGTGAACCGTTCAGTATAGAATTACATAATTCAATCCTCAGACTTGTCTGCATAATAATTACCCGCGGGTGGAATGTCACTTGTGCAGATGGGATGTTATGGGCCAAAATATGAGTTCTGAACGATTTTGGCTCTAGTTAGGCCTACTCCCAGATGTTCCCTCCCAAACAGGGTATTGGTCCTTTGACTTCAGCAACACCCCCTGCTGGGAACTACAAATTGGACTGTCAGGCCTACGATTAGTGAAGTGAAAGACGTCTCCCAGCTTTAACATCAATACCACCTGGGGAGACATGTGCCCTTTCGCTCTGAAACTTGGATCTGCTAACCCAGGACTTTGGCAAGTACCTTAACCCTTTCACCTCTCTCTTGATATCTCTTTGCTGTGCTATGGTTCTTTGTATATGTGTATATATATATCTTAGTTACATCTTGTTTCTGTAAATATTTTTATTGCACCCGTTTGACCTTTTTAGTAATAAATCTTTCTTTCTGAAAGTGTTGAACTGTTTCTATAGCTCTGTATTGCAATTTACGAATCCCTGCCTCTAAAGACGCGCTACTGTTTGTTTAATCCTTTGTATAACAGGCCTGTGTTATGACCGTGTTATGCAGACGATTATTTCAATCATTATAGTGTTATTGCTGAGTTTCCTCCTTTCTCTGTATAAAAAGGAGGTGATGACAGTGTGAAGGGTTAATTGCGTATTTAACCTGACCCAGTAACAATCGTTCAGGCTGCCGGTACATCGATTGTGTTCCATTAGCTGGAAAATCGCTGTGCAGGGTGCAGCTGGCTAGTCCTTCGGTCACAAGTTTGGTGAGAAGGTCTGGGGTCTGACTCCACGATCGTGACAACTGGGTCAGGTTAATTACGCAATTAACCCTTCACACTGCCACCACCACCTTTTTACAGAGGAGGAGGAAACTCACAAATCTTAGCCGTAACACTATATTAGTATAAGCGTCTGTAACACACACGGTCACCACAGACAGGGATATTCAGAGGATTATTACATACAGTAGCACTCTTCAAGAGACAGAGATTCTTTAGTTTGCATTAAAAGCTTTAGAGACAGTTTCAACACTTTTCAAAATAGGATTTATTACTAAAAAGGTCAAAATGATGCAATTAAAATTATTTACAGAAAGATGTTACAAAGATATACAGTAAAGGAAATAAGTATTTGATCCCCTGCTGATTTTGAATGTTTGCCCACTCGCAAAGAAATGATCAGTCCAAAAATCGAACGGTAGGTGTATTGTAACACTGAGAGACAGAATAGCAACATAAAATTCAGCAGAAATGCATGTCTAACAAATTATGCACGGATTTGCATGGTCAAGAGGGAAATAAGTATTTGATCCCTTTTCATTCAGTAGGATTTCTGGCTACCAGGTGTCTTTCATACAGGTAACAAGCTGAGATTAGAAGCAGTCTCTTAAAGGGAGTGCTGCTAATCTCATTTTGTTACCTGTATAAAAGACACCTGTCCACAGGAACAATCAAACAATCAGATTCCAAACTCTCCACCATGGCAAAGACCAAAGAGCTGTCCAAAGATGTCAGGGACAAGATTGTAGACCTACATAAGGCTGGACTGGGCTACAAAACTAACACCAAGCAGCTTGGTGAGAAGGTGGCAACAGTTGGTGCAATCATTCGCAAATGGAAGAAACACAAAACAACTGTCAGTCTCCCTAGGTCTGGGGCACCATGCAAGATCTCACCTCGCGGAGTGTCAATGATCATGAGAACAGTGAGGAATCATCCCAGAACTACATGTGAGGATCTTGTCAATGATCTCCAGGCAGCTGGGACCACAGTCACCAAGAAAATAATTGGTAACACACTACGCCGACAAAGATTGAAATACTGCAATGCCCTCAAGGTCCCTCTGTTCAAGAAAGCACATGTCCAGGCCCGACTGAAGTTTGCCAATGAACATCTGAATGATGCAGAGGAGGACTGGTCGAAAGTGTTGTGTTCAGATTAGACCAAAATCTAGCCCTGTGGCATCAACTCAACTTGCCATTTTTGGAGGAGGAGGAGGAATTCTGCCTATGACTCCAAGAACACCATCCCAACTGTCAAACATGGTGGTGGAAACATTCTGCTTTGGGGGTGTTTTTCTGCTAAGGGGACAGGACAACTGCACCGCATCAAAGGGACTATGGATGGGGCAATGTACCATCAAATCTTAGGTGAGAACCTTCTTCCCTCAGCCAGGGCATTGAAAATGGGTCGCGGATGGGTGTTCCAGCATGACAATAACCCAAAACACACGGCCAAGGCAACGAAGGAGTGGTTCAAGAAGAAACATATTAAGGTCCTGGAGTGGCCTAGCCAGTCTCCAGGCCTTAATCCGATTGGCAACTCGAACTTTCAGCTCCCTCCACAGATTTTCAAACGACAGCCACCAAACCGTAATGAGTGGATCTGCAAAGAGGAGTGGGCCAAAATCCCTCCGGAGATGTGAGCAAACCTGGTGGCCAACTACAGGAAACGTCTGACCTCTGTGATTGCCAACAAGGGATTTGCCACCAAGTACTAAGCCATGTTTTGTGAAGGGGATCAAATACTTATTTCCCTCATGAACATGCAAATCAGTGCATAATTTGTTAGACATGCATTTCTTTTGAATTTTTTGTTGCTATTCTGTCTCTGTGTTATAATACACCTACCATTCAATTTTTAGACTGATCATTTCTTTGTGAGTGGGCAAACATTCATAACCAACAGGGGATCATATACCTATTTTCTTTACTGTAAAGAGAACAATGAAGCAACAGAGAAATAAAGGAGTTCAGAAGGCAGAATACTTGCAATGTCCTTGGTTTAAGCAGAGCCCAATTGTCCGAACAATTAAATTGATGTTAGAAAAAGACTGGCAGGCTGGAGAAAAGACAGCTCTCGTTTTATCATATTAAAGGGGTGTTGTCTGAGAACAAATGACCAATCATCCAGTTTGGGGATGGGGTCTAGGAGGTAACCAAGGTTATGACCAAGTCGCCTTACAATTTCATATTAAGGTTAATAACCTCCAATAGGTGCAGGTGGCATCCTAGCAACTGGCAGATTAATATTCAGAGTTATATTTCAAACCCAGGGATACCAAACACAGCGTACCCTTGTCACCCAGGAGGGAAGAAACTGCTTTCTTCTCTCTTCTAGGTGCTAATATAATCATGTAAGGCCTTGTTTTGACTCGCATTAAAATGATCTATCCAAATATATGCCTAATATTAATGTGCCCAGTTCCTGCTGAACGTTATGAATTGTATGAAAAATGTCTACATGTGGAATGGACATTTTATGGCACGCTCTGTATCCTAGAGCCCTAATGGCCTAACTGGTCATGGCTGACTGAGTTATTCTATGATCGGGCAGACGAAAGTGGTTTTCAAAGCAGACCTCCTACACCAGGCTAATTAGTTGTTTACAGCCCTGGAGCTTCATCTATCTGTTTTATTTAAGATAAGAGGCCCTTTTGACATCCGTTCAACTTAAAGCTATAAATTCCATTCAAGATGGAGGAGAGGAGAGACAAAATGGCTGAGGCCTAACAAGATGGCTATCACGTACAGCGTCTATGTCTCTATTGCGCACAATTGTCACAGGGGGGTGTTTCCCTTTGGGAGGGAGTTGGGAGGGTGTCTCTCCTAGGGGGTGGGGCATAGGCAGTTGTGTGGTTTAGGTTGGGGGTGGTTTCCTCCTTGGAGGATCTAGATGGGTGGGGGGTTTGGGTCACAGACTCATGATGCTTTTACTAATTATGTCTTTTTCAAATACATTTCTATGTATGTGTAGCCAATTGTCTGTGTGCCTATTTTCATCTTTGTATATACTGTACAGCCATTTGTTGCCATAGTCCCTAAGAAAGGTGATTTTGTTTAAAAAAAAAAAAAAAGTCAGCCCTGACCTAGACCTAGCTCTGGTTTCAGTACTTTGTTATAGGTCTGGAATAAGCATGCAACAAGTCAAGGGAAAGACAAACATCTGATCTCTGTTCTTGTTTCATGCCAGGGGCATGACAATCAAAGCATTCAGTATTTTCAGGAGATCAACAACAATAACCTACATATTTGTTACAAGTCTTTTAAAGAGAAAATTGTAATCCTGTTTTTTCTAAACACTTAACAGATTTTCTCTCACACAGTCACTTGTTAAGGTATGTTAATTTAAAAAAAATTTCATTTTAAGTCAACTTTTTTTTCTCATTTTGGATAGGGGACTGTTTGAATCACATTTTTGTTCCCATCAGTGTCTTGTTAAAGTGGAACTTTACCCATAACAACTATTTATGCTGCAAAATGAGTGTGCGCTTTACATTTCCTCTAGCATTGTTCCTGTTTCTTCTTGCTAGAGGCTGCTGTTTGGCTGCAGCCCAGAGCCCCTGAACAGCATTACATTTTTACGCTGTGAGCAGATCTGCCTCTAGTGGCTCTGATTTTTGGCACAGTGCAGGAAAATAGAGTGACTGAGCATGTGCAGAGCATGATGAGCCTGTGAATTACTGGATTTTAAACAGTACAGGCACTTATTTGTAAAGTTTTACATATTATAAATGCAGCATGAAGTGATCTAAGTAGGATTTAATTTTCTGACTAAAGATCCACTTCAAGGAGAGTTTTCTTCACTACCAGTCCTGTAGACCAGTGGTGTTTCTCAACCTTTTTTTTTTTAGTCAAGGCACCCTTTAAAATTATGGATAATCTCAAGGCACCCCAATCTAAAATGTAAAAAACTATTCTACACACATCCAGTACACCCAACGTTAGAGTTGATTTATTCTTCCAAAGCAAATACAACTTTGCTCATTGGTACAGACCAGTATTCCAGTGTGTATCTCATTTTCTCTCCCTTAATCTGCCAATGAGACCCCAGTGCTGACGGAGAGGGGCAGGGGAGGGCCAAACAAGGATGACATGCATGCACCTGACATCCTCCTTAGAGTTACCGCTAAACTAAAGAATGCCTCCACCCAATGTTATGGAGATTGTTCTGTAGTCCTGACCAGTTTCCTGTCCTAGGATGACAACCCTGCTGCTCCATAGAAACTACCATGAGTGAGCATTGTCACTCAAAGGCAGGAAGAGACGGGACTGGTAAGCTGCAATTAGAATACATTTTTGTTCTTGGACTCAGATGCACTAAATTTGAAGCTTACTTCTCTGTAATTGTTTGCGGTGCAAATAGTTTGGTTACATATGTTTGGCACCAATCTAACTAGTGAGCAGTACCAATGCTGACCTTTGAAATAATGTTCTGATGATATCTTTTAGTGCGGTTAACATCTGCACCATGATTCCTTTGCTACTGATTGCTGTGTGCAATGTTCCCATTGCTGGTTTTTAGTGTCTCTTTATGAATGTAAGTAAGTGTACAATCCAAACGCACACGTTCCTGCGTTAAAAATGGCTGTGTGTATAAGTGGGTGCTGCAGCGACCTTCGTCTGGCACTGAACAAAATCGGCAAGGAAAAATGTCACCAGCACACCGAGGATCACCACTATGGGTCCAAAGGTTTTAACCTCCCTAGCGGTCTGATTATGTCCATATTTCTATGCTCAAAGCGGTACCTTTTTTTTTTGCATGGAAATATGTTGTTTTTTTATTGTAGGCCTGTAATTTTTAGGAATAACTCACTGAAATCTGTCTGAACAAGAGCCTAGTAAACATCCCGGGTATGTTAAAATTTGAAACACGAAATCATAAACTATAATTTAATAATCATAAGAAATAATATAGTAATTTATTTCAATGATATAATCAAACCAAAAATACTGAAATTTGAAATATAGCGCAAAGTTCGCACATCACTGAGCAAAGTTGCAGAATCGTTTTCAGTGTCTGATGAATTTCCCCACGAATCATTATCATTCAATTCTGCAAGTGGTTCTAATTTACTATCGCTGTTCTCTAGCTGGTCTAAAATCACTTTTGACCTAAAGGGACGCTTTTTGGATGCCATGGACATTTCTCAGTTTCCAGGCAGAAAGAATGGTAAAAATGCAGGCAGGGCACAGGACAAAGCACTAGGGACAAAATGTATGTGAAATGGTTTGATACAGTAATGTTTTACTATGTGATTTTAGTGTATGGAGTGAATGTCACAATATGTCATTTTCAAAATTTCCCACCGTTTTGTCCCTCGTATGTCCTGACGCTTGCAGGGGATGGAACCCAGAAAACAGATGCCGGTATGCGCCGGATTACATTGCTGGGGACACTGTAGGAGGGACATCGCGGGAGTGCAGGACAAGGTAAGTGATCGAGGGATCGCGGAGCAGCGCCGTATGGTAAGCCCGAGTGTAGCGTGGGGTTACCGCTTTTGGTACTGAAACTTTACCCCGAGCTACACTCGGGAATACCGCCAGGGGGGTTAATGAACGATCACATAGTTGTAGCAAGGCAACGTTTTGGAGTCTCACAGGACCCCTTCATCAGGCATGTAACCCTTAGAACACTAAGGGATAACGTACATTTGCAGTTTGTGGGGTGTTAAAACCCCATAGTTAAAACGTACCTGCGCCTCAACTGCACCCCCTTTAGCTGCAGTGGCCAGGGGTGTACACATGCTGCAGCAGGAGTTATACACCCTGTCATGGTTGATGGGTGTAGCACCTGCCAAGCATGACCCATTCAAGTGAATGAGGCCACTCTGCAAGTGCCCTGCAACCTTGTGCAATACAGCAAATAAGGGGTTAAAGCAAGCAGCATTAGGTTGCTTTCTCACCACCTGCTTTAACCCCTTGGACACCACAGAAGCATTCAGTTGCGGGGTGTTTGCAGAGTGGCCCCATTTACTTGAATGGGTTGTGACTGGCAGGTGGCAGCACTCACCAAAAGCAAGTTTAATTCCTGCTGCAATATATGTACACTTTTGGCTGCTGCATGGGGATTGGGGATGGTAAAACCTTGACTCAACTGCAGAGTTTTACCCCCACCCCCCCAATGCCTTGGTAAAATGGGAAGCTAAGAGGGCCTGATATGTTTTATAGTAAGAAAGGGTGAAGCCATCGGGCCTTGGTGCTTTCCCTGATTGGGTTTCTGAGATGGCCAGAGCAAATTCCTCAGTGGTAGTGAGTTTAGACCGCTCTTCTTGGCCTTCCTCCGGGAGCGTAGGGCGATTAGCTTCCCAAAGGTAGTCCTGGAGAACCGAAGGGGAAGGGGCTGTGGGCCAGAGGTAGGGGCTGTATCCAAGTCATAGAATAATAACCATGAAAAGCTCCCGCTAGGGTGGGGGATGCATGAATTTTGGTTCCTGATGGGGTAAGTAAAGCAGGGATGTATGATTGAGATCGCTTGGTGTGCAAAGCATTTGCTAGGATATGGCCACATTTATTGCCATACTCATAGAAGGAACAACATGCCTTTAATAACACGTTTTGCTTTGTGTAAGGAATGTTCCCTTATGGCTGCACAAAGTCGAACCAGTTCCGCCGCTGTTGCTTGGTCAGGCTAAACTTTATGCTGGCGTTCCAGAATGTGGAGACTCGCCAATAAGTCAGATGAAGATTTGGTACATCGTTGTTTTGGCCACATGGCTCTGTCTTAGAATTACCCTAATATAGCACTTGTGCACCAACCACAGAGAGAGCGGGTGGGACACAGACCCATCATTGGCAACAACGTAAGAGCTAGGTTTTTTGAGGACATCTGCAGCTATGTCTGGGTCCTTAAGGATTGACTCATTGACATTGATGTTTTGGGGGACGGATTAGGTAGGACTAGCTCCAGGAAGATGGGGGCATGGTAAGAGTAGGGGGAGAGAGGGGGAGGGGAGGTGTAAGGGAGGGGGGAGAGAAAAAAAGGAGGAGAGAAGTAGGGAAAAGAGTAAAGAGAAGTCTTACTAAGCTTAGAAATTTTACAAAGGAGAACTACTGCCACCAGGGCAGAAAAGTCCTAGTGTGGGAAGCAGTAAGGCACATTCGGTTGCAGAGCCTTGGCCACCGGGGTCTCCACTGCAACAACGAACAGGTTCCTATATACCACTAGTATCATTCAGTTGGCAAAGGCAAACACAGTTAAACTTGCATGAAACATATAAAGATGGAACAATCGAACTGGGTAAATGAATGCCCTCATTATCCGTGTCTTTCTGGTGCACTAGGTTCGGGTCAAGCGGTTGGTGTGATGCGAGAATCAAAAAGAGTTCCATGACATTGGGACTGCCCTAAGATCGTGCAGGAGAATGCAAGAGAATCCGCTGCAATAGTGGCCTACGGGGAACACTAAGGCACAATGGGTAACTAGGCAGGGAGGGGGAGACAATAGCCTTCTACGGAGACCAGGCTGGGAGATAAAGGCAAAGGGATCCCACAGCACCGGTCTGTTACAATAGTGTCCCCTGGCCAATGGAGAGGAATTGATCCGTGTAACTTGGCAGGGTGGAGTGGCCCCCATAAGGCAGAGGCCTTTTCCGTCTAGCCCGGGTGTCAGCAACCCGCGGCTCCAGAGCCGCATGCGGCTCTTTTTCACCTTGGCTGCGGCTCCGGAGCACACGGCCCACCAGGTGACAGGCAATAGGCCAGCAATGGGCAAACTACGGCCCGGCGGACCTTTTAATCTGGCCCGCGGAGCTAGGCTACCGCTAGGCTCCTCTCACAGTCCGCCCTGAAGACCGGTGTAGCATGAAAATCTGTCTCCTTTGAGGATCTGTCCCCCTCGACGTATCTGCGCATGTGCCGGAGATCGCCGATCGGCTGCTAATGCCTGAAACTGGCACATGCGCAGATACGTCGAGGGGGACAGATCCTCATAGGAGACAGATTTTCATGCTACACCGGAACGGCGCGGGAACACGGCGAGAGGAACACGTGGAGCAAAGGTAAGTGAATTGACACAGGGGGGACTTGGGGACTTAATATGGGGGATGAATTACTATAGGGGGGATGAATTACTATATGGGGGATGAATTACTATGGGGGATGAATTACTATATGGGGGATGAATTACTATGGGGGATTATATACTATATGGGGGATTATATACTATATGGGGGATTATATACTATATGGGGGATGAATTACTATGGGGGATGAATTACTATATGGGGGATGAATTACTATATGGGGGATGAATTACTATGTGGGGGATGAATTACTATGTGGGGGATGAATTACTATGTGGGGGATGAATTACTATATGGGGGATGAATTACTATATGGGGGATGAATTACTATATGGGGGATGAATTACTATATGGGGGATGTATTTTCAGTTTTAAAAACGTGGCTCTCAAAATAAATTTCAATTGTGGTTTTGGCGAGATTTGGCTCAGTTGAAAAAAAAGGTTGCCCACCACTGACCTAAGGCTATGATTGTGATTATGATGATACACTGTGGCCCTGATTAACCCTTTGCTTACTGGGCCCTTAAACCCCCTTCATGACCAGAGCGCTTTTTGCAATATATGCAGTGTCGGATTTGTTTTAAATGTTGCAATGGTTTTGCGGCTCCCAGTCTTTTTTTCCCTCTCGGAAACGGGTCCAAGTGGCTCTTTATGTCTTAAAGGTTGCAGACCCCTGGTCTAGCCCCATCTCAAGGCCAGAGTACTCTGTATTCCCCTGAGACGAGCTATACATATAACTAAAAGATCACCATCAAACTCAATCATATTACCATATCCCCCCAGATCCCCCCCCCCCAAAAGAAAATAAGCCAACAACAACAGTCTCCAGGAAGTTGAGGAAATGTCAGCCTGAACACACCTAGGTAACCTGAGGTGTCCGGCAGGCGGTCTAGGTAGCGTTTGAAGATGTTGGTCACTGTTAAGCGAAGCTCTTGATTGTGATACAGATTCAAGGACGCCTTTCAGTCTGATGTTCTGCCTGCGGCTACGGTTCTGCAGATCATCAAGGAGTAGTTGTAGCTGGATGACCTGACCAGCAAGGGCAGTGTTAGAGGATTGGAGGGTTTGTACAGAATGGGGTACCAAACTCTGGTCCCATTCAAGCACAGTGACATGGGTGTCTAAGGTGGACACTTCTTGTGTAAGATGCTGTATTTCACATCTCAGAGCGTTATCCATCCTGTTATCCAATGCTTCAAAGTCAGTCCTAGTATGTAACAGTTGTAGGAAGGCCCATAAGCGTTGTTTGGAGTAGGCACTGAGAGGGAGCCTCTGGCAAAGAAGGGTAGCAGGAGGAGTACTCACAGTGTCCTGTGACAATGGTGGCTGTGCCCTCTCTGTAGTTGCAGGCACTGGGCTGAAGCACAGATTACTGTGGGAGGCAGGATGCTGTGGGCTTTGGAGTTTGTTGTCCATGTCAGTGGAGAACACTAATGATCTGGAGTGACCAGGGGAGAGGTCACTGAGCAGTGAGAAAGAAGGCATAGTATGGTCCTCTGTCAGCTGCAGGGAGAGGTTAGAGACAGCGGCATGTTCCTCAGCAATGGGAGTAGTGTGGTTGGCTGACGCTATCTTGGGAAGAGCCAGTGTGGTGGCTGCCGGCTGGAGCAGCTTGTGGAAGCAGTCCATGGCACTACTGCAGGAGGTGAGGAATGGGCCTGGGTACTAGAACTCCAGAGGGATTGGTAGGTACCAGCAGCATGCTGTACAGTGGTTCGGTAGGGCTGCAGGAGAGTCAGTGACGGGGAAGTCCTGAAGAAAGCATCCTCACACTGCCATGCCAAGACCACGATCCCCAGGCCTCCTCCTGTTTTGTGTTATCATTAGTTGATTTAAATGGATAGTAACTCTTTCTATTAAACATTTGTATTGGTTTGATATGTATTACCCGAAATCTGGCAATAAAAACTATTGGAAAGGAAAAAAACAGCATAGGGTCACCCCAAATTCCATACTAGGTCCTTATAGTCTGGTATGAAATTTAATGGGAAACACCCCATGCAAAAAAAAATGTGGGGTTTCCCCATAATCCATGCCTGACCCTTATCTGAGCATGCAGCCTGGGTAACCAGGAAAGGGAGGGTGATTAACGTGCACCTCCCCCAAAACATACTAGGCTATATGCCTTTAACATGGGGTTACCTTGCCAAAGGGGACCTCCTGGCAAAGCACCTTACCTTAAAGAGGATAAGGGCTTCATCTTCACAACTCAGGCCTGGTGAGGGGATTATCAGAATCTGGAAGCCTACTTAAAAACAATAAGTGAATGAGAAGCACATAGTACCCCTATTCATTCATAAAAAAGTTAATAGTTAAAAAAACACACATTTTTTGGCAAGTCATTAAATTAAAAATAAAAAGTCCCATAATGTAAATTCATCATCAATCATGCAGTCCGTGCAGCTACAGATGAAGAGATCTATACAATGGATACAGATCCATGTCAGTCATGCTAACCACTTTCCATGCGTTTGTTTCCCTAATATTTTTATTAACATAACAAATGAAGGGCTACAGTGTAACTGGACACAATGTTCTATATAATTTAAACAAGACAGGCCCTTCTGGGCCAGACTAGGTAAGACACTTAAAAAAAAAAAAAAAAAAAAAAAAAAGTAAATAGATACATTGGAATGAGGCTGTCCATTCACTTGAGTACATACCATCTGTCCCCAGAGGTCTCCGCTATGTGTTCCTCTGAGTATTGCAGCTGAAGGCAATATGCATTCCATTTCCTGATATTACTCGTTAAAGCCAATAGAAATAGGATTAGCGGTCTATGTGGGATGTCTCAGGCGTTCAAAGACCCTGGGTCAGTAGTAAACAGAAGGTAGGACAACTGTGTGTGGAAAAAAAAAAGGGGGGTGAGCAGAGGTGGAGAGGTAGAAAAAGGACACGTCAGGTCCTGTGCATAGAAAAGTTGGAGGGCTCATCCCTACTAAGCCAATCTATAGCAAAAAGAAAAAGCCATCACTAGGCTCAAAAAATTGCGGGCCCCATTCTGAGCAATGCTCAGCCCCCAAGCACAGGCAACACCAATCTGTTTTAGGCAAACTGCATGATTCGTTTATACTCGTCAGAGGTTTTGTAATGAAACCAGAAGGCCCATGTTTTAGTGAAGTTTGCCATTCTGTGTTGTGCTGTGTGAATTATTTCCTCCATCTCCTCAATTTTGTTCAGACAAATAAACCATTCCCTTGGACAAGGTGGGTGTGTTTCCAGCCAATGTATTGGGATGCACAGCCTAGTTGCTTATATCTTGTGGATCAGCAGAGATTTGCTATACTGACATAATGAGTGCTTTGTGTGGTGAAGTAGATATTGGGCAGGAGTGAATCCAGAGTGTCACCAGTCACCTTTGACATCTCATGAACCTTGGTCCAAAATGATATAAGGCGTAGGCAAGCCCACCTGATAAGGAAATATGTACCCTCCTCTGTCAAGGATCTCCAATATGTGTCTGACACAGCAGGAGCTATTTTATGCAGGGACTTTGGTACCTTGTACCATCTGGAACAGATTTTATATGTTTTTTGGACATTTAGTGAGCCCTTGTTACAAGCGGGTTTATCTGCTCCCAGGCTTCCTTATCCATTTGGCAACCTAGATCTGCTTCCCACATTTTACTACCTAAACTAGCATTGGGTGGGTTATTAGTAAAAAGGAGAGAATATAAATCAGATGCCATATGCTTCTGTATGAAGTTCTGGTACATAGGAATTCGAGCGGTGTACATGTTCTACTGAAAGCTGTCCGCAGGCGTATTTGAAAATACCTCCAGAAGGGGATGTTCGAGTTAGGCAAATGGTCAAGCAAAGCAGAGCTAGCGGTTGCAAGTATTGACAGGAAGTTTTAAAAAAAAGCCATTGATATATCTGGCAAAAGTCCAAGTTCAGTCAAAGCAGGGTAAGCTGACCCGGTACCAAAGAAATACCATCCGGAATCAGTATCAGGCAGCTAAAACTAGAGGATGCTTTGGATGCAATTTTACAATGACTGGCTGTCAGCCAAGGTGCCATTTGAAGGGGGCATCTAAAAATGTCTAACTAGAAGGGTGGCCCAATAGTATTTCTGCAGGTCAGGCAGACCTATCCCACCCTTGGTTGTAGTTAAGGATCCTTGTTGTTCCACAAAAACATTCTGAATAATCTTCTGAAGAATGATTTAGAAAAAATATCAGGGTAGCCAGCATGACATACAAAAATGAAGGGAGAATGTTCATTTTTTTTACACCGCAGCCCTACAAAACCAAAAAAGAAATTAATACCCAAAATTGATTATCATGTTGAATTCCTTGCACTAAAGGAACATGACTTGGTTCATGTAGCCTCAAGATGTCAGCAGGAAGTTCAATGCCCAAGTAGGTAATCGCATCTGCCTTCCACGTAAAGGGAAAATTCTGTTTGCATAGAGCCACAACTTTCTGGTAGAGTCCCAAGTTAAGTGCATATGGTTTTGAATAATCCATTTGCAATTTGGAGAGAAGAGAAGTCTTGTAGGGCAACTATCAGATTGGGTAAAGTGAGGTGTTTCTGTAAGAAAAAGCAACATGTCATCAGCGTATATAGCCAATTTGTATTCCCTGCCCACACTTTATTTCAAGTATAGCACTGTCAATTCACGCAGCGCTTTACATATATATTGTATATTCACATGAGTCCCTAACTCTCCAGAGGCGTACAATCTAAGGTCCCTATCTTACATTCATCCATACACATACTAGGAACAATTTAGACAGGATCCAATTAACCTATCAGCATGTCTTTGGAGTGTGGAAGGAAACCGGAGTACCTGGAGGAAACCCATGCAGGCACAGGGAGAACATGCACACTCTAGGCAGGTGGTGCCATGGCTGGGATTCAAACCAACAACCCTAGTACTGCCAAGCAGAAGTACTAACCATTTAGCCACTGCGCTGCCCATACAATTGAAAAACTTTAGATGTTGGGATCAGATTGGATGTATCTAAGGAACAGTTCCAAGGTTAAAATGAAGATTAAGGGTGATAGTGGACATCCCTGCATCGTCCCTTTGTGGATTGTAAACCCTTCCTACAGATGTTCACTGACTTTCATTTTAGCTGAGGGATTAGTATAAATCTAAAATCCTGTTGCACAAGCTGGTATGGAAGCCTATTAATGAGAAAACTGCTGCCATATAATCCCACGCCACCCAAAGGCTTTCTTCGCATCCATGGAGATGCCTGCAATTGGATATTAATTTCTTTAGTGGTATTATCACATGCCACCCTCCCTGGGACAAATTCCACTTGAGTAGGAACAATGAGAAACAAAATGAGGGATAATATGCAGTATGCCAAAATTTTTACATATTATTTGACGTCCATTTTAAGGAAAGAAATAAGCCAGTAGTTTGACACTAAGCTGGGAGCTTTCCCCTCCTTGGGCAGCACTGCAATATGTGCTTCCAATAAATATGGTGGTATACAGTAGTCCTCTCTATCAGAGAATTGAAAACCCACATGAAATGGCGGGTCAAGGTTTATTTGAAACACTGGATTGAAAGGCCATCTGACCTGCAATTTTTCCCTGGCTTCATTTGTTTGAGGGCAAAATTCATTTTTTTGTCTGTTAGAGGGGCTTCTAGCTGAGAAGCCTCACTGGCTGGTATAGGTGACGGTACATTTTGGGACAAAAAAGTCAAAAGTTCTCTCTCTCCTAGATGGAGAGGATGATCTGGCTAATGTAATGCCAGTCAGACTGTGAAGTTGCTCATAATATTTCCAGAATTGTTTGACAAGTGGCAATGTAATAGTTACCTTGACCCTGATCTACATTAGGTGGCCCCCTTTCTAGCATTTATCATCCTACCCATGAGCCGCCCACTTTTGTTTCAAGCCCGTAGAAGAGCTTCTAGCTAGCAGCAAGTTTTCATCTTGTCTGTCTACCCAAGTCATCAAACAGCTCCTGTCGAAGGTGAGTCAGTTTTGCAATGGTGGTTAACTCTTGGGACTGTTTGTGGGTCATCTCTAGCTTTCATATAATTGTGATCATATTATGTACCTGTTTTTGATGCTTGCTTTTCAAACAAGTTGCTAGAGCCAGGAATTTTCCCCGATCACTTGTTTATGGATTTCCAACTGTATGCTACGAGACACATCCTCTGTAGCATTGTGGGCAAAGTAAACTCTAAGGATTGCTTGGAACAATTGCGGGTAGAGCAGATCACACAGCAGGGAAGCACCAAGATTTTGGAATGCCATATGTGTAAGAAGATAGAAGATACTTCCCTTGGATGTAAGAGTTGAAAATAACCCGCTGTCAAATGCAATAAACCTGGGCAATGCCTGGAAACAAGGTTATAGGCACCATCAAGCAGTATATATGAAGGAAGGCATGAGCCCCACTAGGCCTGGTGGGGGAAAAAGGGGCACCCACTTCCTAGTCAGGCACCTCTCCAGCTCCTCAAGAGGTCTGTCTGCACAAAGCAAAAGGTTATAGGCACTATCAAGCAATATATATGAAGGAAGGCATGAGCCCCACTAGGCCTGGTGGGGGGGGGGGAAGGGGCGCCCACTTTCCAGTCAGGCACTTCTCCAGCTCCTCAAGAGGTCTGTCTGCACAAAGCGAAAACTATTTCTAAATTAGAAAAAACACGATTGTTCAGTAAATGAAAATGGAGAGACAGATAAGGACAGTAGGGATGCCTGCAATGTAAGACAGAAATAAAACTACATGTGCTAACTAATCTGCTAGATAGAAATGGAATACAAGTAACTAAAAGCCCTACAAAAAAGAGATATGAATGACTACTGGTGGCTTCACTGCCACATCTGGCCCTCCCCCATAAAATCTTCTGCACTCTGGATCATAGCACACCAATGGATGAAACGAGAAAAGATAAGATATATAACATGTAACATAACCTAATCAAATGGACAGTCACTATTAGCAATAGAAATAGCATCAGTGTGTCTCATCTTTGGATATCCTTGCTCACGTGATGTGGGGAGAATCCCATCACTATGGCCATGTTCATCATGAGCCCTGAGGCAGAGGAATGGCTTAGTTAAGGAGAGTGGTAAGTCCAACACTGAAGCACACTGTCCCAGATCCTTGCTGTCCACATTACACCCTTGTAGGAGATGTATCTGATCTGATGCAATGGACATAAATTCCATATAGGCCTGTTCTATGTGCAAAGGGCTCATCCTCCATTAAGTATTCGGGGAGGCAGAGCGGCCCCAGTCTGCCAGGTTCCCCAGCTGATCAAGGAAGTGAAGGAATCAAAGGAGGCCTTCCCAGGTAGGGGAAATGCCTGCAGTGGTCTACAGAAAGTCACTACCTCTCTCCATCCGTAATCTGCATGCAACAATGAGAACAACAGAACTGTCATTGGTACTTATCGAAAACAGCATAACATTTGGTGTAGGTAATCAAATCTCCAGGCAGTTTTCATAGTGGAGATGCTGGGTGCTGGTCTGCGTCAGACCCTGCTTCCTCTGGCGAAAACTCCTGAGTGTTGATCTGGAGTGGCCTCTGTTTCCGGTGGATCACCTGTCACCTGCAGACTCATGCTAGACTAGGTTGTGGGCAGATGGAGTTCCTGGTACCATTCTGGAACATCTACACCAGGAATATGTAGAATATTGAAGAATTGTCAGAGGCCATCAGCGAACTGTAGGATAGCCATTCTTCCCATGTATAATGTCAAAACGCTGAATGGGTAACACCATCTTTAAATGATGTGTTTCTCCCCCATCGCATTCAGAAGGGGTTGGAGAGCCCTGCGGTTACGCAGGGTGATGATAGACAGGTTTTGGAAGACATGCACCTACAACTCCGTAAAGGTGAATTCCTCCTGTTACTAGGCCATACACAGAATTTACTCCTTAAAGTGGATCTAAAGGCTAGACATTTTTTTACCATAATGCATTCCCTGCTTTAAAAGGTAACTCCACTTTTGTGGAAAAAAATATAGCAAATGAAAAAAAATAATATAGCATATATACCATTGCTACACAAGTTGTATTGTAATTGGGTGTTATTAAAAATTACCTTTCCTTTTCAATCTGCAGAATTATCATTTTCTGTAAAATGCAATGCAATATGGCAACCTAGATGCGTTCTGTACACAGATGGTGTACAGAGCACCCCCCAGAAATGTAATTTTCTGCTTGTGCGATTGGCTTACTGATTTTCCCAGCAGTACAGTACAAGTCCCCTGCAACAAAAATGTTATTTTTGGTGAAATACTCCCAAGGAGAAATCACGTCTGAATGGATGCAGGCCCTTCCACTTTCCTCATTAGAACCCTATAATTCAGGGGTAGGCAACCTTTCAGAGGTTGAGGTCTACATGGACAACATGGAGTATATACATCACCCCCCCCACACAATAGTGTCCGCTGTCCTCCTTTACATCACACCCCCACTGTAATGTCCTGTAACCCCCCAAAGCAGTGTCCTCTGCCCCCCTTCACACCACGTCCCCCCTCTGTCATATCCTCTGCCCCCTTCCCCCCCAGTAGTGTCCTGTACCCCCCAAACCAGTGTCCTCTGCCCCCTTCAAATCACCCCCCCTCCACTGTGTAGTGTCCTCTACCCTGCCCCAGAGCAGTGTTCTAGCAACATCCTAGCAACCAATCACTGAGCAGCTTCCACCCCTGACCCCACCCTCCATCCAGCACTATGCTGCCTCCTGCTCTCTGCTCTGCCTGTAACATGAGAGCAGCGGAGGCTGGTGGGAGGTAGAACTGCAGTCACAATCGACGGGATGCTGACCCCCGCTATAAGTGCAGCAGCTGATTGATAATTATAAAATCACCCCCATTCACATTCATTTTGAACATAGATAAACAAACAGCTATTTCTTCAGAATAACAAAAGGTAGCAATCTGCAATGAAGCTTACTAAAATCCTTGCAATGTACACAGGTCACCCAGAGGGAATTGTTTTTATTTCTCAGCAAAAGTGGAGCTCCTGCTGCTTTTATTGCCCCCTCACCTCCTTTTATACTTACCTGAGTCCTATTTTGATCCAGTGCTGTACCCATCTGCAGCAGCATTGATCTCTCTCTCTCCCCACAGGCTCATAGGCAGTAATGAGAGCAATTTGCTCCAGCTGCTGCCAATCAAATCCTGTGAGGAGAGAATGGGGGCAGGGCTGGGCCGAGTCGTGCTGTGTGTGTGTTAGGGACCAGCCGGTGGTAGCCTCTAGCGGCCCACAGACCAGAATTCCCCAGGGCACGGAATCGAAGTTCCGACCTGCTTGTTCACCAGAGCAAAGAATTCTGGCTCTCAAAGACCTGTTACTGTGCCTTTAAAAAGTCCACCTCTACTCCACTCATTAATCTAACTTAGTAGCACCTGTCTGAGCTCTTTAAAGACACCTGTCCACCCCACAGTCAGTTAGACGCCAACTACTACCATGGGCAAGACCACAGAACTGTCAAAAGACACCCGAGACAAAATTGTGGACCTCCACAAGGCTGGAAAGGGCTATGGGGCAATTGCCAAGCAGCTTGGGGAAAATAGATCAACTGTTGGAGCAATTGTTAGAAAATGGAAGAGGCTAAAGACGACTGTTAGTCTCCCTCAGACTGGGGCTCCATGCAAGTTCTCACCTCGTGGGGTATCACTGATGATAAGAAAGGTGAGGAATCAGCCCAGAACTACAAGGGAGGAGCTGGTCAATGACATAAAGAGAGCTGGGACCACAGTTTCAAAGGTCACTGTCGGTAGAACACTACACCGTCATGGTTTCAAATCATGCATTTCACGGAAGTTTCCCCTGCTCAAGTCATCATATGTCCAGCCCGTCTGAAGTTTGCCAATGACCATCTGGATGATCCAGAGGAGGCATGGGAGAAAGTCATGTGGTCAGATGAGACCAAAGTAGAACTTTTTGGTCTAAACTTCACTCGTCGTGTTTGGAGGAAAAAGGATGAGTTGCATCCCAAGGACACCATCCCTACTGTGAAGCATGGGGGTGGTAACATGCTTTGGGGGTGCTTTTCTGCGAAGGGGACTTGACGACTGCACTGTATTAAGGAGAGGATGAATGGGGCCATTTATTGTGAGATTTTGAGCAACAACCTCCTTCCCTCAGTCAGAGCATTGAAGATGGGTTGTGGCTGGGTCTTCCAACATGACAACGACCCGAAGCACACAGCCAGGATAACCAAGGAGTGGCTCCATAAGAAGCATATCAAGGTTCCGGAGTGGCCTAGCCAGTCTCCAGACCTAAATCCAATAGAACATCTTTGGAGGGAGCTGAAACTCCGTGTTGCTCAGCGACAGCCCTGAAACCTGACAGATCTAGAGATCTGTGTGGAGGAGTGGGCCAAAATCCCTGTTGCAGTGTGTGCAAACCTGGTCAAGAACTACAGGAAACGTTTGACCTCTGCAATTGTAAACAAAGGCTTCTGTACCAAATATTAACACTGATTTTCTCAGGTGTTCAAATACTTATGTTCAGCAGTGCAAGACAAATACATTCTTTAAAAATCATACAATGTGATTTCCTGAATTTTTTTTTTTAATTCTGTCTCTCAGAGTGGGAATGCGCCTACAATGTGAATTTCAGACCCCTCCATGATTTCTAAGTGGGAGAACTTGCAAAATCGCAGGGTGTTCAAATACTTCTGTTTCTCACTAAGTTCTATTCATTTGTTGCACATATATATAGTTGCAAATTGTAGTGCATAGCCATGTGCTGGAGTTCCGAGATGGCATCCTCCTGGTGGGCCACAGTTTGTTTTACTGCAGAAGGGCTTGCCACCACCAAGTGCAGGTCTGCAATGGCTAAGGATGGTGTTGTTTTGATGTCCATGGTGACACATTGCAAGTCCAACATCTTCAGCATTTGCTGAATCAAAGCAAGAAAGGATGGGTGCTTGGCCTCCTTTTTGGTCTTTGGAATTGGTTCCTGAGTGGAGTGTCTTGGTAAGGATTGCAAACCCTAGGACAGGGCCTCCCCTTGCTGAGACTGGAGCATCAGTGGTAGATGTTATGAATGCGAGGATCGTGTTGGAGGTAAAGCTTTCCTGATTTTCCCTATATTAAGGCTCTAGGGTGCTTTCTCTAAAGGGCCTGGTATTAATTTTGGAAGGGGGCCTCATGCTGCTTTTTTTTTTTTTACACTATCCCCACTGTTTGTTTACTTTCACCTGTCAATTGGGAATTGCCAGCTTACAGCTGAATGTGCCAGGCAGGGATGAGTTACTGGTTGTTAGGATGTCAATGGATGCTGGCTCTCTAACAATTCAGAGGAAGCTGTCACATTTAGCAGTGGTAATAATACCACTGCTGAATGTTTCACTTCACACTGCAGCTTGAGTTCATTTGGCCATTCATACAGTAATCTCCATAGACTGTACACAGTGCAGAAGTCTCCCAAATATTTTTCCCCTTCTAGTCAAATCTTCTTAGCATATAGTGTTAGACTATTTTCTCTATTGGTGAATGTTAATGTGAATGCCAGAGTTCTTGGGGCTATTTTTCTCCTTGGATCGAATGTTAGGTAATATTACATTTGCCTGGCGAAAGGCAACTAAGAAGCTATTACAAACATTACGGGTATTATTCGTTATGCTTGCATAAATGTTAAGACTAGAGATGAGCGAATCGAACATGACGAAGTGGAATTCGTTCCGAAGATTTGGAAAAATTCGATTCGCGACGAATCCGAAGATTAGCAAACTTCCGATGCACGAATCGAATTTTCCCAAAAATGGCGGCGACATGTGTGGCGACAGGAGAAAATGGACAGAGAAGATGGGGCGGGGATCTCTGGGAAGGCACGCAGACAAGGCGCGCTGACCCATAATGCATTCATGAGTCATGAATCATGACATGTGATCGCATTAGCCAATCAGCAGCCAGCCAGCACTGTGTAATGGTGGAGCTATAAATCGCGGCCATCTTAGAATTCTCCATTAGCCTCCGGTCATTCAAGAGAGACAGACCTGTGTGTATTAAGGGACAGAGTTAGGGCCACAGAGACTTTAGGGCCACAGAATCGTTACTCAGGGACACAGAATCGTTACTTAGGGCCACAGCTATCAAAGAATCGAAAATTTAAAGTGACATACACCCTTTTTTTTTTTTGGTGGCTGTCGTGCACAGTTGGTGCTGCAGTTTGCCGATTGTGCAAAATAAACTGACTTTCTGCTTCACAACCACTATTGTACGTTCAAAGAGTTAAATCCATTTACACGCCGGCTGGCGGTAATATTTTTTGGGTGATTAGTGCATTCCAGTGACAGAAACGTACAGTTTCCAGCCAACGGCAAGCTGCAATTGACCGATTGTGTACAATAAACTGACTTTCTGCTTCACAACCACTATTGTACGTTCAAAGAGTTAGATCCATTTACACGCCGGCTGGCGGTAATATTTTTTGGGTGATTAGTGCATTCCAGTGACATAAACGTACAGTTTCCAGCCAATGGCAAGCTGCAATTGACCGATTGTGCTAAATAAACTGACTTTCTGCTTCACAACCACTATTGTACGTTCAAAGAGTTAAATCCATATACACGCCGGGTGGCGGTAATATTTTTTGGGTGATTAGTGCATTCCAGTGACATAAACGTACAGTTTCCAGCCAACGGCAAGCTGCAATTGACCGATTGTGCTAAATAAACTGACTTTCTGCTTCACAACCACTATTGTACGTTCAAAGAGTTAGATCCATTTACACGCCGGGTGGCGGTAATATTTTTTGGGTGATTAGTGCATTCCAGTGACATAAACGTACAGTTTCCAGCCAACGGCAAGCTGCAATTGACCGATTGTGCTAAATAAACTGACTTTCTGCTTCACAACCACTATTGTACGTTCAAAGAGTTAAATCCATTTACACGCCGGCTGGCGGTAATATTTTTTGGGTGATTAGTGCATTCCAGTGACATAAACGTACAGTTTACAGCCAACGGCAAGCTGCAATTGACCGATTGTGTACAATAAACTGAACGTACAATAGTGGTTGTGAAGCAGAAAGTCAGTTTATTTAGCACAATCGGTCAATTGCAGCTTGCCGTTGGCTGTAAACTGTACGTTTATGTCACTGGAATGCACTAATCACCCAAAAAATATTACCGCCACCCAGCGTGTAAATGGATTTAACACTTTGAACGTACAATAGTGGTTGTGAAGCAGAAAGTCAAAGTGTTAAATCCATTTACACGCTGGGTGGCGGTAATATTTTTTGGGTGATTAGTGCATTCCAGTGACATAAACGTACAGTTTCCAGCCAACGGCAAGCTGCAATTGACCGATTGTGCTAAATAAACTGACTTTCTGCTTCACAACCACTATTGTACGTTCAAAGAGTTAAATCCGGTTTTATTTTTGGGGTGCTTATTGAATTAAAGAGTATGTCAGACAACACGCAGAGGAGTGGCAGAGGAGGCAATGTTTCAGGAGCGAGCAGACGTGGCAGCAGAGGAAGGGGTCGAGGCAGCACTAGTCGCAGCCAGAGGCCAGTGCTCCCGGTGTCATCCAGCGGTCGTGTCTCCACCGACAACCCTGCCGTCATCGATTGGTTGACTCGGTCGTCTTCCTCTTCCCAGGTCACCTCTGACACCTACAGCCAACGGTCGGTGGGTACGTCAGACACAACCGTTAGTTGGCATGGCCCGGGAGCAAGCCCACTGAAATCACGTGTCCTCGACCTGCCCCTGTCCTTTGCTGTTCCCTCACCAAGCGAAGTATCGCATGCTGTGGGCTCAGCCCCACTGTACAGTGAGGAAGAGCTAACAGAGGGCGGTCAGGAACGGGGGGAGACATCCGCCTCTTCAGCAGCCAGGCGAAGAAGTACTGGCGAGGAGAGTGGCTCGGTAGCCGGTCTAGAGACAGGTCTGTCTCCTGACCCACACGCAGCCGAGGGGGCTAGTAGTGACGCGGAGACCCTAATTGATGATGATGAGGCTGATCGCACTTGGCAGCCTCGTTGTCATCAGGCTATTGCTTCCGCATCATCAGGAGAAGAGGGTGCCAGCTTGCCAGCGAGCAAAACAGTCGGTGGGTTGCCCAGGAGGCAGCAGGGTCGCAGCAGTGTCAGTGGAGCCAAACAGCCACAGAGTAGAGCACCAGCTCCACTGCAGCCTACCACCACGGCCAGTAGTGGTGCCGGTGTGCACGGAGGAAGTAGCAGTCAGCCAGTGAGGAGTAGCGGGGGCAAAGTTTCCTACTCGGCGGTGTGGCAATTTTTCGTCACGCCGCCCGAGGAAGTAAACATAGCCGTATGTCGACTATGTGGCCAGAAAGTCAAGCGTGGCCAGGGGGCCAATGTTGGGACTACAGCGTTGCGTCAGCATATGCAGCGTCGCCATTCGGTGGCCTGGGAAAACCGTGATAAAGATACGGCGGTTCTGCCTGCCCCAGCCCCCGCTCCATCACCCGCTCCGTTACTTGCTCCGTCACCCGACGTCAATCGCCCTCTATCAGCCAGTCAAGGCTCCAACACCTCTGCTGAGGGGAGTTGTCGCTCGTTGGCATCTTCCGCTCGTTCAGATGCTCCTTCTCCTGCTACTCCTCTTCACGGATTCCGTCAGCAGTCTTTCTTGGAATCCGTTTCCAAGAGACAACAGTTTGCGAGCACGCACCCGACGGTGCAGAAGCTGAACGTCCTCCTGTCCAAGTTGCTGGTGCTGCAGTCCCTCCCTTTCCAAGTGGTGGACTCAGCACCTTTCCGAGAAATGATGGCTTGTGCCGAGCCGCGGTGGAGAGTGCCAAGCCGGCATTTCTTCGCCAAAAAGGCAGTGCCAGCCCTGCATTCACATGTAGAAGAGATGGTGGGCCAGTCTTTGAGCATGTCGGTCTCTGCCACAGTGCACGGCAGCGCCGACGTGTGGAGCTGTAACTACGGTCAGGGACAGTACATGTCATTTACGGCCCACTGGGTGAACGTGGTGCCGGCACAGCCGCACCAGCAACTTGGACAGGTCACGCCGCTTTTGCCTCCACGTTTGCACGTCCTTGGTCCAGCAAAGATGTCCGCCTCTACAACCTCTTCTTCCTTCGTGTCCTCAGCCGCCACCCCCGTGCCAAGTCCCATTACCTGACCGGCATATCACATGTGCAGGGCGCAACGGTGTCACGCTGTGCTGCACCTGGTATGCCTTGGCGAACGTAGTCACACAGGGGAGGAACTTCTGAGTGTAATGAACAGAGAAATCGACAGATGGCTGTCTCCGCGCAAACTGAAAATCGGAACCATGTTGACCGACAACGGAAAGAACATGGTGTCTGCTCTGCGTCAAGGAAGGTTGTGCCATGCGCCATGCATGGCTCATGTGTTCAATCTGGTTGTCAAGCGGTTCCTAAAATCCACCATCCCACTGCAAGACATCCTTAAAATGTCACGTAAACTTTGCATGCATTTCAGCCATTCCTACACCGCAAAGCACACCCTCCTTGAGCTGCAGCGGCAGAACGGAATTCCACAGCATCGCCTGATCTGCGACGTTGCAACAAGGTGGAATTCAACCCTACATATGTTAGACCGCCTTTACGAACAGCGAAAGGCCATCACCGATTTCCTGATGTTACAAGCGGATAAAGGTACTCCCCTGTGTAACTTAGATGTCAGCCATTGGCAGCTAATGCGTGACACCTGCCGCTTGCTCAGGCCCTTTGAGGAGGCCACGCTATTCGTGAGTCGGCAGGACTATGGGATGAACGACGTCATTCCTCTGTTGCACGTCCTGGAACAAATGCTGTTAACAATGGCTGGTCAGGGTGCGGTAGACGTGGCGCACAGATCTCAACGCCACATGACCCCTGTGGGGGCAGGACAGGAAGAAGAGGAGGAGGTAGAGGAGGACATTGGTGCTCAGGAATTATTGAGTGAAATGGGTGGTTTTTCCACTCAGCGGACAGGAGTGGAGGAGCAGGAGCATCTGGTAGAGGAGGAGGAGGAGACAGAGGACCCAGACGCACCGTGGCAGTATGCTGTGGAGATGGAGGCAGGGAGTCCCTCGCATTCCTTGGCACAAATGGCCCATAGCATGCTCGGTTGCTTGCGTAGCGACAGCCGAATAATAACCATCAGACAGAGGGATGACTTTTGGCTGTCCACCTTGTTGGACCCTCGCTACCGTTCAAAAATGGTGGCCTTTTTCACACCTGCTGAGAGGGAGGCCAAAATAACGTACTATAAAAACCACCTATGTAGTCAGTTGGTCTCTGCCTTTCTGCGCCAATGTCCATCCTCAGACACTGTGGGCCCTGTGCGCTCGCGTTCCGCTGCCATGGCAGCAGGGGAGGGGTGGGGTGGTAGGAGCAGTGGCAGCTCCACCAGCAGCGGCTGCCTCAGTCTGCAGTCGATGATGAGTAGCTTTCTTCACCAGCGCAGTGAGGAAACTACTAACCAGCCGCAGCAGCAGCAGCATCAGGTGGACCTGGAGCAGGACCTCAAACAACAGGCTTGGGCCTACTTGGACAGCACCCTGCCAACCGAGGTAGACAATCCCCTTGACTACTGGGCAACGAAACTTGACCTTTGGCCCCAACTAGCTGAATTTGCCCTTGAAAGGCTGTCATGCCCGGCCAGTAGCGTGGCATCGGAGCGCGTGTTTAGTGCGGCAGGAGTCACTGTGTAGACATCTATTTATAGGCCGATGTTTGGCCAGAAAGATATATTTAGTAATAACCTAGCCGTTCAAGCCGCTCACTGAACACCTCGGGAATTGCTTTGTATATCTGTCGCCTTAGAGGCCGCTGTCTGGCGACATAATTTTTTGTCACTGTGTAGACATCTATTTATAGGCCGATGTTTGGCCACAAAAATATATTTAGTAATAACCTAGCCGTTCAGGCCGCTCCCTGAACACCTCGGGAATTGCTTTGTATATCTGTCGCCTTAGAGGCCGCTGTCTGAACAGCTCATGAATTGCTTTCTATATGTGTCGCCTTTGAGGCCGCTGGCTGGACAGCTGATGAATTGATTTGTATATATGTACTCATTGTCCGCTGTCCGGACAGCTCATGAATTACTTTTTGTATATAGCCTTCCAAACCACTCTCAGAATAAGTCATGATATTCATGCTGTGTATAGCCTTATAGGCCAATGGTCAATCAAGTCATGATTGTTATAGTGTGTATAGCCTTATAGGCCGCTGTCTTTACAACTTTATAATTCCATGCAGTATATAGCCCTATCGGCCACTTTCTGGCATCCAGTTGCTGTAGCCCCCATCACCACACTGTGCCACGGGCCCCTGTACCGCCTTCTCATACTGCTGCCAGATCCATCCTCTGCCATGTGCGTCTTTGTCGTCTGCTCACGCTGCTGGGTTCCAGTTTTAAACCTAGGCCTGTGTATGGCTTCCGAATACTGCTGCCTCCACCGCCACCCTGCGCCATGTGCCTCTGTCGTCTGCTCACGCTGCTGACGGCTTCCGCTTTTTAACCTAGGCCTGTGTATGGCTTCCGAATACTGCTGCCTCCACCGCCACCCTGCGCCATGTGCCTCTGTCGTCTGCTCACGCTGCTGACGGCTTCCGCTTTTTAAACTAGTCCTGTGTATGTCTTCCGAATACTGCTGCCTCCACCGCCACCCTGCGCCATGTGCCACTTTCGGGTCTCCTCACACTGCTGCCAGGTCCATACTGATTCATGGCCCCCTGTACCGGCTCCTCATGAACGTGGTTCAGCGGGTTTGCATCACTTAACGGCAAATCGTTGACAAATGCTGGGACGTTCAGTGTTGTGCGCATTAAGCCAGACACCAAAGGGCAGCACAGACCTGTTATTACTCGCTCAAGCATGGCTGAACAAAACCAGTCTCTACCACAAATTGGACCCAGACCTGCCCAGGGTCTCGTAACTAGATTGCACGGAGGAGTAGAGTCCGTTATCGGAATTAAATAGACAAAACGCCACACCAAAAAGAGTGGCCATTTCCAACACTTATTCCAGAAAGAGGAACAACCCGTTTCATATACGGTCCGTAGACGTTTCACGTCTGCCACATTCAGTCGATTTAAAACGCAAGCTCCACTTCCTGTGGTCTCTGACCATCGATATACCTTTAAGTGTCAGCTTTGAATCTATATTCCCTCCGGAGCACTGACACTGGTGCCCTTCCGTCAACATGCCTGTAAGTTTCAGTTTTCAACCATATTCCCCACAGAAGCCAAACTCTTGGGTATCCCAGAAGCTGCTCAGCGGGTCAGGGCAATAAAGCTCCCGGTTCGCAGGTTGTTCCGTCTTATGGATGGAAGTACGACGGTATATGATCTTCTTCGCACCCACGGCATTACCTCATAAAATTTCTGCATTGCATCTGCAATCACAACGCTGACTTCCCGGATCGCCACTCAGCCATTGGACTCTTGATAGTCGTCTCCCCACACTGCTGCTGGGGGGACTTTTTAACCTAGGCCTGTGTATGGCCTTCAATTGAAGCTGCTTCCGCTCCGCCACTCTGCCATTGGACTCTTGATAGTCGTCTCCCCACGCTGCTGCTGGGGGGACTTTTTAACATAGGCCTCTGTATGGCCTTTAATTGAAGCTGCTTACGCTCCGCCACTCTGCCATGGGCCTCTTGGGTATCCCAGAAGCTGCTCAGCGGGTCAGGGCAATAAAGCTCCCGGTTCGCAGGTTGTTCCGTCTTATGGATGGAAGTACGACGGTATGTGATCTTCTTCGCACCCACGGCATTACTTCGTAGAATTTCTGCATTGCATCTGCAATCACAACGCTGACTTCCCGGATCGCCACTCAGCCATTGGACTCTTGATAGTCGTCTCCCCACACTGCTGCTGGGGGGACTTTTTAACCTAGGCCTGTGTATGGCCTTCAATTGAAGCTGCTTCCCCTCCGCCACTCTGCCATTGGACTCTTGATAGTCGTCTCCCCACGCTGCTGCTGGGGGGACTTTTTAACCTAGGCCTGTGTATGGCCTTCAATTGAAGCTGCTTCTGCTCCGCCACTCTGCCATTGGACTCTTGATAGTCGTCTCCCCACACTGCTGCTGGGGGGACTTTTTAACATAGACCTCTGTATGGCCTTCAATTTAAGCTGCTTACGCTTCGCCACTCTGCCATGGGCCCCTGTACCGCCTCCTCTTGCTGCTGCCAGGTCCAGAGTGTGTCATGGGTCCCTGTACGGCCTCCCATTGCTGCTGACTTCATCGCCAGACTCTGCCATGTGCCACTTTCAGGTCTCCTTACACTGTTGGTGGGTTCCATTTTGTGATAGGGTGCTGTATGGCCTTCCATTGCTGCTGCCTCCACCGCCACCCTGCGCCATGTGCCTCTGTCGTCTGCTCACGCTGCTGACGGCTTCCGCTTTTTAACCGAGGCCTGTGTTTGGCTTCCGAATACTGCTGCATCCACCGCCACCCTGCGCCATGTGTCTCTGTCGTCTGCTCACGCTGCTGACGGCTTCCGCTTTTTAACCTAGGCCTGTGTATGGCTTCAGAATAATGCTGCCTACACCGCCACCCTGCGCCATGTGCCTCTGTCGTCTGCTCACGCTGCTGCCAGGTCCATACTGATTCATGGCCCCCTGTACCGGCTCCTCATGAACGTGGTTCAGCGGGGTTGCATCACTTAACGGCAAATCGTTGACAAACGCTGGGACATTCAGTGTTGTGCGCATTAAGCCAGACACCAAAGGGCAGCACAGACCTGTTATTACTCGCTCAAGCATGGCTGAACAAAACCAGTCTCTACCACAAATTGGACCCAGACCTGCCCAGGGTCTCGTAAGTAGATTGCACGGAGGAGTAGAGTTTGTTATTGGAATTAACTGTGAGGGACTTTTAAACCTAGGCCTGTGTATGGCCTTCAATTGAAGCTGCTTCTGCTCCGCCACTCTGCCATTGGACTCTTGATAGTCGTCTCCCCACGCTGCTGCTGGGGGGACTTTTTAACATAGGCCTCTGTATGGCCTTCAATTTTAGCTGCTTACGCTCCGCCACTCTGCCATGGGCCCCTGTACCGCCTCCTCATGCTGCTGCCAGGCCCGTAATCTGTCATGGGCCCCTGTACTGCCTCCTCATGCTGCTGCCAGGTCCAGAGTGTGTCATGGGTCCCTGTACGGCCTCCCATTGCTGCTGTCACCATCGCCACACTCTGCCATGTGCCACTTTCAGGTCTCCTCACACTGCTGGTGGGTTCCATTTTGTCATAGGGTGCTGTATGGCCTCCCATTGCTGCTGCCTCCACCGCCACACTGTGGCTCCACACTCTGGTTTTGGCCCCGTGACTGCCCAAATGAGTGAAGTGTGCGGTGATTCTAAGATCGACGGCACTCATCTGCATGTCATACTGACTGACAGTATTATTTCTCTTCCCCAGCAGACTCCAAGGGCATTTAAATTAAAGGTACAGTGTTCTGCACTAATATAAAGGCTCTCTGAAGCCTAGAAACACCCTTTTATAAGTTAAATTCGCAGCGAATATATTCGGCACGAAGCAAATTTAATCGGCGAATTCGGCGAATCAGCCGAACCGAATTTTTGAATAATTCGCTCATCTCTAGTTAAGACATTTGCAAAGTGATTATTTTTATAAACAGACCCCTTAAAAACATTGCTTTCTGCCATATTTTTTGTGTTGATCCCATACAAGTAGTCATGACACAGATTTCCATAATGGCTCATATTTCTGTCCATATGCACAGAATCTTACTACTAAAAGCCTGGACATCTGAAGCTGCCTGTAAAAGATGCCTTACTTGTATGCATTTTGAAGGAGGCAGTCTTCTTTTGGTTATGCCCTTGACAAATTAATTAAAAGATGTGGAGGAGAAGTCCCTCTTCTACAAGGGAAAGCTCCAAACCCCCTTCCTTGGGGTCTTCTAATTCCTCTAAATCAGTGGTTCTCAACCTTTCTAATGCCGCGACCACTTAATACAGTTCCTCATGTTGTGGTGACCCCCAACCATAAAATTATTTTCGTTGCTACTTCATAACTGTAATTTTGCAGTGGGAGGACTAGCGCCCCATCACTGATGTCAGTGGGATGAATAGTGTCCCATCATTGGTGTCAGTGGGAGGAATAGTGTCCCATCATTGGTGTCAGTGGGAGGAATAGTGTCCCATCATTGGTGTCAGTGGGAGGAATAGTGTCCCATCATTGGTGTCAGTGGGAGGAATAGTGTCCCATCGTTGGTGTCAGTGGGAGGAATAGTGCCCCATCGTTGGTGTCAGTGGGAGGAACAGTGCCCCATCGTTGGTGTCAGTGGGGGGAACAGTGCCCCATCGTTGGTGTCAGTGGGGGGAACAGTGCCCCATCGTTGGTGTCAGTGGGGGGAATAGTGCCCCATAGTTGGTGTCAGTGGGAGGAATAGCGCCCCATCGTTGGTGTCAGTGAGGGGAGGAATAGCGCCCCATCGTTGGTGTCAGTGAGGGGAGGAATAGCGCCCCATCGTTGGTGTCAGTGGGGGGAGGAATAGCGCCCCATCGTTGGTGTCAGTGGGGGGAGGAATAGCGCCCCATCGTTGGTGTCAGTGGGGGGAGGAATAGCGCCCCATCGTTGGTGTCAGTGGGGGGAGGAATAGCGCCCCATCGTTGGTGTCAGTGGGGGGAGGAATAGCGTCTCATCGTTGGTGTCAGTGGGGGGAGGAATAGCGTCTCATCGTTGGTGTCAGTGGGGGAGGAATAGTGCCCCATCGTTGGTATTAGTGACACAAATGATGGGGCACTATCCCTCCCACTGACACCAATGATACTTACCTTGCTGACCCCTGCTCCAGCCTGGGCTCGCTCTCTCCCTCTCCCATCTACAACCTGCATACCTGGCTGCAGCAGCAAAATTTGCACTTACCTGTCAGCTGTCTTCCTTCTCTGGCCTCTCTCTTCACTCGTTCCTGCAGCTCCCTCGATCTTCTTCGATCTCCGCGCGCTGCCGCTCGGCTCCTCCTCTCCAAGCTCCACCTCCTCGCCGGTGATTGGCCGCCTGTGTGCCTCTCCTGAGCTACAGTTCCGGTGGCCAATCAGCGGCGAGGAGGCGGTGACAGGGGCAGCATATCATCCCGCCCACACATCGCCGGAGACAGGAGCGGTGTCTCGGTTCCTAAGACCATCGGAAATATGTTTTCCGATGGTCTTAGGCGACCCCTGGGAAATGGTCGTTTGACCCCCAAAGGGGTCGCGACCCCCAGGTTGAGAACCGGTGCTCTAAATGATCCAATCGCTTTCCCAGGCTTCATCTTGACAGCCAAAGTTCAGCCCTTCTAACAGATCTCAAGGGCTCTGTAAAGGTTGTGAATTCTCTTATGAAAGAAAAGCAATAATAGAAGAAGAACAGCAATAATAGTGCCTATAGTAGAATATGACATACATTCACAGTATTGCTGCTGATCAAGGTTTTACACTGGGCTCTCCAAGTCTGTCAGATTCTGAAGTTTCCGTAGGCGGGGCTTGATTTAGGGTTATGCGTAAGTACGCTATGAAACCACATTTCAGCTATCTCTGCCTTCACCGGCATACAGTGGGCATCCAACACTCAAACTGTCCTTCAAGCTGCAACTTGGTTGAAACCTACCTAACGGGTTGTTTGTGAAGTGAGATCTCCCATTGGTGTTGGACTTGCTTGCATCAGATGTCTTCAATCAAAGTGGCCCCTTATGGTACCTCTCGCTGACAACTGCTTTCCTGGTGGCAATTACATCAACCAGAAGAGTGTCCATATTAGTGGCCCTGGGGTTTAAAGAACCCTGTCTTACTTTCATCCTGGATAGGGTGGTACTCATGCTGATGCTCAAGATCGTGCCTAAATAGCCTTCATAGTCCATCACACGGAAAGTTGTCCTTCCTACATCCCTCTTAGGGAGTACCCAAAAAGTTAGCCCATCAGATGTGGGTCAAGCTTTAAAATTTAACATCAATTTTTTGTGCTTGTCCCTTCAAGTACAGTTGCAAGAAAAAGTATGTGAACCCCTTGGGATTACATGGAGTTTTGCATGAATTGGGCTTAAAATGTGCTCTGAACGTCATCTAAGTCACAACAATAGAAGAACACAGTCTGCTGAACATAATACTACACAAACATTAGATGTTGCCATGGTTTAATTGCACATAACATGTAAACATTCACAGTGCAGGGAGGAAAAAGTATGTGAGGCCCTAGCTTAATGACTTCTCCCAGAGCTAATTGGAGCCAGGAGTGAGCCAACCTTGACTCCAATCAGTGTGATGATATTGGATGTGTTGCTGACAGCTGTCCTGCCCTTAAAAAACACACACCTGTTTTGGGTTTACTGGTTTCAAGAAGCACTGTCTGATGTGAACCATGCCTCGCAGAAAAGAGCTCTCAGAAGACCTACGATCAAGAATTGTTGACTTGCATGAAGCTGGAAAGGGTTACAAAAGTATTTCCAAAAGCCTTGATGTTCATATGTCCACGGTAAGACAGACTGTCTACAAATGGAGAAAGTTTAGCACTGTTGCTACTCTCCCTAGGCGTGGTCGTCCTGTAAAAATGACTGCAAGAGCACAGCGCAGAATGCTGCATGAGGTAAAGAAGAATCCCAGAGTGTCAGCTAAAGACCTACAGAAATCTCTGGCACATGCTAACATTTTTGTTGACACATCTACAATAAGGAAAACATTAAACAAGAAGGGAGGACACCACGGAGGAAGCCATTGCTGTCCAAAAAGAATATTGCAGCACGTTTGAAGTTTGCAAAAGAGCACCTGGATGTTCCACAGCACTACTGGCAAAATATACTGTGGACAGATGAAACCAAGATTGAGTTGTTTGGGAAGAACACACAACACTGTGTGCGGAGAAAAAAAGGCACAGCACACCAACATCAAAACCTCATCCCCACTGTAAAACATGGCGGAGGGAGCATCATGGTTTGGGGCTGCTTTGCTGCCTCAGGGCCTGGTCGGATTGTTGTCATTGATGGGAAAATGAATTCCAGAGTTTATCAAGACATTTTGCAGGAAAACGTACGACCATCTGTCCGCCAACTGAAGCTCCGCAGAGGATGGGTGATGCAACAGGACAATGACCCAAAGCATACAAGTCATTTAACAAAACAATGGCTGCAACAGCACAGAATACGCCTTCTGGAGTGGCCCAGTCAGAGTCCTGACCTCAACCCGATTGAAATGCTGTGGCATGACCTTAAGAGAGCGATTCACACCAGACATCCCAAGAATATTGCTACACTGAAACAGTTTTGTGAAGAGGAGTGGTCCAAAATTACTCCAGATCGTTGTGCAGGTCTGATCTGCAACTACAAGAAACGTTTGGTTGAATTTATTGCTGCCAAAGGAGGGTCAACCAGTTATTAAGTCCAAAGGTTCACATACTTTTTCCTCCCTGCACTGTGAATGTTTACATGTTATGTGCAATTAAACCATGGCAACATCTAATGTTTGTGTAGTATTATGTTCAGCAGACTGTGTTCTTCTATTGTTGTGACTTAGATGACGTTCAGAGCACATTTTATGCTCAATTCATGCAAAACTCCACATAATCCCAAGGGGTTCACATACTTTTTCTTGCAACTGTAATTTCACATGAACTGTCATAATCGGCTCTTGAAATCTGTGTTCCTAACGAATAGATTATCAGATGATCGCTCTGAATGCAATTTTTTTCATCGGATTTTCTCATAATGTGTACCAGGCATATGCCTGCTACAGTCACTCACAAAAATGGCCCTTCAGAGACAGGTTAATTCATCACAACCCATGTCACTGCTTACAAGCAACCTGTGTCCGCTTTCATCCTGTATCAGCCAGGTGCTCGAACCCAGAGGTCCCCTCACTCACCAACACACTGTGCAATCTAATGAAGTGGCCACACACCAAACATATCTTTCTCCAACACTGTTTAATCAACTGCCAACACACTCTGAAACTCCCACTGGAAGTCACACCTCTAATGCGTTTCACCCAACACAGGGCTAAAGTGTAGGAATATGTTTAAGCCCTGTGTGCAGTGAAATGCATTAGACCATGAATTAATTTTAGGTGGAAGGACTGAATGAGAAAATTCTAAATATGTATGGTTAGCCTACGTGTGATTGGGCAGGTGCTAGGGGTTATAAACTGTAAGGGGCTGACATTCAATTTCTATGCACCTATTGTCTATTTCTCCTGTAGGTAGCTGTATAACCCTGGGTTGCCTATTACAAATAAAACTGGGTTCTTCCATGGACAATAGAGAATAGGGTTTGCTGGAGTGAACTAATTCCTTTTTAAAGCAACAGAAGTCTGAACAAATGTTTCTAGTGCTTTTCTTTATTTCTTACATAGTAACATGTTGATCATGAAGCAAACATCACCACTCTCCTGCTTCCCTTGGTGTCCTGAACTATAAAGGTATACTTCAGGAAAGAGGGTGTTAAATCTCACATATGGTTAAACAGGTCATATTGGACTCTTAAACAAAGAAAGAGCTGTTCATGTCTCCACGTGTCCACTAACAAAATACACATGCCCCAAAACACACATGCTTTACACATCCTCTGCTTAGGTCTTTCACTTTGCTGTTTCTCACTCAGCTATGCAGTCTGTTATAATTCTAGATCTTATTTTACTTTTATCTGTACTTCCTTCCGATTCTTTTTCCAACATCCTAATTCCCTACCCACATTAGATCTTTGTTTGTTTGATCTCCCACATTTTCTCCACGCTTTTCTCCCAGTATGTATCTGTGATGCTCTGGGAGTGAGCAGTGAATATTATTAGACATCAGTGTAACTAGAGCTGCCTCTATATACGAAGGATGAGCTGGAGTGTGATCAATGGGCTCTTTGGCATGGTTGTTTTTATTTTTCTACTTTTTCTTAGTATGGAAGTGTGGAACCATCCGAAGTCTCTAGTTCCATCAAAGGTCAGTAAAGTGTCACTGCAAAGTATATGGGCTTTTACATTTAAGTAATAGATATGTATGTTTTACTGTATCTTGAGGATCTGCTGCTAATACTGATAGAACAAATGTGCCTTTAAATATGCATTGTCTTGCCTTTGTGGGATTCTGTTTTAACTACAGGTTGATGGTGCAATGTGTGGTGTCACTTTTCCCTCAAGAAGAACCAGATGGAAGAGATATACCATAAATCCACTTGGATTCAAATGGGATCACTTAAATCTGACATACAGGTGAGTTTATAGACTGTAGAGTATATGTATTTCAAAATTACCTCATCCGCATTTGTTGTATACAGAACCCTACATTACAGAATTAAACTAGCAAATGAGTGCAGTAGGCATAGGATGGAGTATTTAAACATAAAGGGTGAGGCTGTCACAACAGCAGTGGGTGAGAAATATAATACAATTATATCAGGGGGTCGGTCACCACCCCACAACCAGCGCAAAATGGAAAAACTATAGAAAACAACTTCACAGATATGAATTAAATATAAAAAAAACCTTCAGTTGTTTTTATTAAACATACATTAAAAATGTATATGTGCGCAGCTCATCATTAAAAAGAATACACTGTTCATAATACAGAGTAATACTTGTTTGTTTTTATGACGCATTTTGCAGTATCTACTGCTTCTGCAAAACATTAACCTCAAGTATGACAGATATCCAACAAATCTAAAAACAGTATGAGTTAGGGCCAAGGCACAGCCATATCTATCCGGGCTGCGAGGAGGCATAAAGAAGAAACCTTAAATGGATGGGAGATAGACCAAATTCTTGAATCCTTTAGAATCAAGTATAAGATACAAATGCAATACAATGTCCAAAGACTGGCACCAGCCAAACAAGTGTTCTCACAAAAAGGTTCACAGTTCAGGTGACCAGTGCCGTCACAAATGTGCTGCCATCTCTCCATCCTTGTGTGAGGGCACTGGTCATCTGAACTGTGAACCTTGTGGTGATCAAGTGGGCAGAACACATTGAAGGGATTCTTATCCTTCCTCAACATTTTGATTATACCTTTCGTACTGGCATTCTGTCTGTTTCATCTAACCTCTCCCCTTCTTCTTATGATGGGAGGAAATGCACCATGAGACCATTTGTTTGGCTGGTCCCAGTCTCTGGACATCGTATTGCATCTGTATCATACTCGATTCTAGAGGGTTTGAGAATTTAGTCTATGTCCCGTCCATTTAAGGTCTCTTATTTATGCCTCCCCGCAGCCCGAATGGATGCAACTGTGTCTTTTACCCTACTCATACTGTTTTCAGATGTGTTGGCTATCTGTCATACGTGAGTTTAATGTTTTGAAGAAGCGGCAGTTAAACACAAACAACAATTATAACTCTGTATTACGAACAGTGTAATCTTTTTATTGATGCGCTGTGCACACAGGCGTTTTTAATGTATGTTTAATTAAAAAAGAAAAAAGGATTATTTATATTGAATTCACATCTGTGAGGTTGTTTCTCAGAAGTACATAAATATATCAGTGGGTCACCCTACATTACCCCTTTTTCTATAGTTTTTCCAGGCAAAGGATGGGTTTGGGTGGGTCTAATGCAATTTCTAAGAGATGTAGCAAGGAATATAATTCTCATAAAGTCTGCAAATTGTAGTAGCCAGTAATATCCAGTCTTGTATCTGATCACAGGAAAATTACAGCTGTTTATATTGTTGCATTTGTTGTTTACTGGAAAAAAACATTTACAAGAATTCAAAAAGTACAAAAAATTTTTTAAAAGGAGCATAAAAAAATGTAGTGATTCCTTGGTCAACCTCTGATGCCCTGTTGGAGTAGGAAGTCAATGCTTTGAAGATCCAGAAGAAGATAAAGTGCTAGCTGACTCCTCTTACCACATTTCTCCACTATTCCCTTCTCCTGCTTGTTACTGCTGAGTATGTTTAAATTTCCCATGTCTTTTCTGAAATCCACATTCTGAATGTATAATGCAGCCTTTTTCAACCAGGGTTCCTTCTGGTTTCTTCAGGGGTGCCCTGACAAAATGCCTAAAATTTGCCCAAAAACTGTATATAGGCCACTGGGTGGATCAAGCCTGCCTCTTAGTTACTTAGCCACAAGGGTCCTAACAACCAATGATGTAATCAGTTGATAAGGAGGACATTGGGCACCTGTACAGCATCCTTGTTTGCCCCTCCACATGGTCACATTAGCAGAGTGAGAGAGAGAAACTGAAGAAGAGAGACATTGTAAAACTAGTCATTACCAGCGTGCAAAGGTATATCTGCTTTGAAAGAATAAATCGCCTTTAATGTTTGGTGTCCTGCATGTGTCAATATTGCTGCATTATTCAAAACCATTACTTTATTTTTCTCCATTTTAGAATGGGGAGCCTCGACATTGTGTATAATTGTAAAGGGTGCCCCAACTGAAAAAAGATTGAGAAACACTGGTATAATGACTTATATAGCATTGTTATCTCACTAACAGATTAATTTATAAGAGTACATTGATTACAGTTGACCTATTTTTCAGCAACTAAACAAGCTAGAATTACAGAACAACTTGCCCTCCAGAGGATTTACCCTCCCTTCCTGACCAGGCCATTTTGTGAGATACAGTGCTGCGATACTTTAACTGACAATTGCACGGTTATGCAATGCTGTACATAAATGAAATGTATGTAATTTTATTCCCCCACAAATAGAGCTTTCTTTCAGTGGTATTTGATCACCTCTGCATTTTTTAGGTTTTGAGCAAAAAAGACCGACAATTTTGAAAAAAAAAAAAACCAATATTTTTGACTTTTTGCTATAAAACAAATCCAATAAAAAAAAATTTAAAAAACCAAAATTCTATATAAATTTAGGGCCAAAATATATTCTGCTACATGTCTTTGCTAAAAAAAATCCCAATATGTGTAAATTAATTGGTTTACATGAAAGTTATAGTATCTACAAATGGTGTATATACTGGAATTTTTTTTTTATACTAGTAATGGCAGCGATCAGTGACTTATAGCGGGACAGTAGTGGGCATTCTGACACTAGATGGGAACTGACTAACTGCTACTGACATCCCCAGTGACACTAATACAGTGATAAGTGCTAATAAAAAGTACTGACACTGTACTAATGACACTGGGCAGGAAGGGGTTAACATCTTGGGCAATCAAAGGGTTAACTGTGTGCTCTGTGTGTTTTACTGTGTGCTGTGTTTTACTAGGGAGATGTGCTGTTTTGTATCTTTCTGCTGTGCGGAGAGATACAAAACAGCATGCCCATGCTAGCAGGAGAGAGACCTGTGTTGTTTACACACAGGTCTCTCCCATCAGCTTTTCCTGACAATTGCTAAGCGCCAGCCGGGAATCGCCGTCCGGAACCCGTTGATTGGCATCCGTAGCCGCCAATAGTGGCATGGGTAGGCCGGCGCATGCGCGCCCCCTACCCAGAGATGCAAATCACGTATATACTGTGTTGCCCAGCGACAGCCCCAAAACATCACTGCTCTAGAGGAGATCTGCATGGAGGAATGGGCCAACATACCAGCAACAGTGTGTGCCAACCTTGTGAAGACTTACAGGAAACGTTTGACCTCTGTCATTGCCAACAAAGGATATATAACAAAGTATTGAGATGAACTTTTGATATTTACCAAATACTTATTTTCCACCATAATTTGCAAATAAATTCTTTCCAAATCAGCCAATCTGATTGTCTGGATTTTTTTTCTCATTTTGTCTCATAGTTGAGGTCTACCTATGATGCCAATTACAGGCCTCTCTCATCTTTTTAAGTGGGAGAACTTGCACAATTGGTGGCTGACTAAATACTTTTTTGCCCCACTGTATACGTGATTTTGCACAGCTCTGCTGCCCTGTAACAGTACTTCTGCTATAGGGCGGCAGGAAAGTGGTTAAAGTGGAACTTTGCCCATTAGAACATGATAAAATAAATTTTTCTATAGCAATGAACAACAGTTCACATTAATAATTATGTTAACAAAGTAAGTGTGCCTTTTAAATTGCCTCCAGCACTGTTCCTGTTTCTTCTTGCTGGTGGCTGCCATTTTGCTGAAGCCCAGAGTCCCTGAACACCAGTAATTCTATACGCTGTCAGCAGATCGGTCTCTATAAAATTATCACAGTGCATAAAAATAGAGAGCAACTGATCATGTGCAGAGCAGGGTGAGACAGTGTATTACTGGATTTTATTACTGGATAAGCACTTTTTAATGTTTTACATACCTTCAAAAGGGGTCAATATGAAGTGATCTAGCAGGAATTATTTTTCTGACTAAAGTTCCACTTTAAAAGGCCATGTGGGCTTTCTGCAAAGATGTTACTCTTTAATGTTAGAAGTAATAAATGTAACTACTTATTACAGGATTGTCCAGTTTCCCAGCACACTAAACATAGGTGACACAGAAAAGGCCCTGGAGGTCGCCTTCCGCATGTGGAGCAATGTGTCCCCTCTTACCTTTCAGCGTGTACCTTCTTATCAGCAGTCTGACCTTAGCATTGGTAAGTATCTGTACAAAGGCACAATTTTAAATGAAATACACTGGCTATCAGAGCCGATGCTTCCACTAGGCAAACTAAGCAGCCACCTAGGGTGCACTGCCACCTAGGGGCACCTGAGCACAGCACACACCAGAACGCTCTCTGTATGGTCTATGGCCCTCTTGTACAAATCCTTAATTTCTCTGCAGATTCCCCCCCCCCTCATACACAGGGAATGATGAGGGAATGATGGTATCTTTACTCTGCACAATTGTCTCACAGCCTACCACACACATGACCATTTAGTACATATATACAGTATCTCTCAGAAGTGAGTACACCCCGCACATGTTTGTAAATATTTTATTCTATCTTCATGTGACAACACTGAAGAAATGACACTTTGCTACAATGTAAAGTAGTGAGTGTACAGCTTGTATAACAGTGTAAATGTACTGTCCTCTCAAAATAACTCAACACACATCCATTAATGTCTAAACTGCTGGCAACAAAATTGAGTACACTCCTAAGTGAAAATTGGGCCCAAAGTGTCAATATTTTGTGTGGCCACTATTATTTTCCAGCAGTACCTTAACCCTCTTGGGCATGGAGTTCACCAGAGCTTCACAGGTTGCCACTGGAGTCCTCTTCCACTCCTCCATGACGACATCACGGAGCTGGTGGATGGGAGAGACCTTGCATTCCTCCACCTTCCATTTGAGGATGCCCCACAGATGCTCAATAGGGTTTAGGTCTGGAGACATGCTTGGCCAGTCCATCACCTTTACCCTCAGCTTCTTTAGCACGGCTCTCAAAGTCTCCTGTGAGACCAAGGAGAGAAGAGAGCACTGCTGCACAATGGAATTACATAATGTGCAGGGGGCCTTAAAGCCCAACTCCAGGAATATAAAAAAATTAATCTCTGCAGTGCGGTAATTGCTCATTATGTCTAGTGGTAGAGGAATAAGGAGTAATAGTTACCTTATTGTTCACTCCAGAAGGGTCCCTCCAGGGCGTTGACCAGTTCCCCACAGCTGCCACTGTAAGCCCTCCATCCTCTGCAATGTGTAATACAGAGTTAAAGTCCCTGTATTGTACATGATGACGCAAAGGCTCCACCCACAAACCAAGGCTTCAGGCAAAGGGGAAGAGCACCAGAGCTGGCTGGAGTGGGGAGACAGGTAAGTAATACAGCCAGCACTGTACCTCCCTAGGGGGGCCTCACTGCAAGGAAGAATTTTTTTATATTTCTGGAGTTGAGTTTAAATATTTTGATCTACACTGCTGGCTATGTGATGTGTGGAATATGCAGACTTAGGAGGGGGTTTACCAGAATGGCAGGCAGTATGTGCTTTCCATATGTTGTAAGAGGCTTCCAGATTATTAAATCTCAGCTGCTTTGTTATGTTTGAGATCTTGGAAAATATGCTTTAAAGCAGTTCAAAGGTTTATAAATTGGGCACTCATTGTTAAAAGAATTGTCATACAATATGTGGAAAAACACATACACAATTGCCTTAAGATTGATTTAAAGAGTAAGTAAACTTTCAAATAGCATTTTCTGAACATTTCCTTAACACTGTGATCATAAGCAACGCCCTCCTACACTGCTGTTCCAGTGCAATGTTTAACTTCGGACAGCTTGTTCTCTCCTTTCCGCTGCCTGCACATGGACAGTAGAACCTCATAGACATCCATGGGGCTGGGAAAAAAAATCTGTATCCTAACCCCAAAGAAATTTATGAGATTATACTAGGATTACACAGGCACTGGGACCCAATTCCAGAATTTAGATAAAGTGGTGTTGATCTCCTCTATCCTCCCACATACCGGCAATCAGATCCCAGGACAGGAAATCTTACATTACTACTTAACTGTAACTATCATTCGTCGATCATGTGACATGTATAATCTGCAAATACATTTTTAGTGACAGGAGACTTTCTGCTCTGATAAGTGATTGTCAGTAGCTGCAGAGGTTGCTGAAGGTTAGGGATCAGCAGTGCTAAATACTGGAACTGCTCTAGGGCTAATGTATAGTTTTTAACAAAGTGTCACTTCCATGCGTGTTCTAGGTATCGACAGCATTTTCGCTAATCCCAAAGACACTACCGCACATGTGTTAGCATTAACATTTAAATGCCATCCACAACAGTGAGAAACAGATTCAGTGTTTGTGACATCCAGCAGTCAATGTAGCAAATGAGTTTGTATTGCAGTGAAACACGGTCTTCCAATTTATGGCAGGTGACAACTTTTACACCCTGGCTTCTGCTGTGGCTCACACTGTAATTCTTTAATAGACATGTACGATTTGGTTCATTCAGATTCATTTCTGGGCTGAAATTTTCGTTTTCGGAGATCCAGATATATCAAACAAACATCGGACAAATCTGAATGAAACCGAAAAAGTTGTAACGAAAGTTTTGAATGAGCTGGTTGTTAAGGAGCAGGTGGCCGCCGTGTCCTTGACAACCATGACTCATCTGCTGTCAGCGGGACTCCCCGCTGTCAGCAGAATGTAACAAAAGATGTGCCAGTAAAATGTAAAAAAAAAAAAAAATATATGCCCCCCCCAATCCAGGGACTTCCCTTCACCAGGTGGCCCTGCCCCACTGCACTGGTTTCCATTTCCCGTGGAGAGAAACTCACTGAATGACAGGTACACATGGGGGAGGGGTCACCTGCTGACATCACCGGGTTACCCTGCCCCCATATTTACCTTTCTTTTCACGTGTGTCCCTAGATGGGAAATGTGTTCAGCATGCAGTGGGTTTTTTTGCACGCGATTTGGCATTCATCATGATTGCTATTGAATCTACTTGAAGGGACATTTTTTTGGGAGGGTTTAATAAAGGACTTGTCGAAAACTGTCTTTGTTTTGTTTTTGTTTTGTTTTTTTAACTATTGACAATTTGGTGAAAAAGTAGGGGTACTACTGTATGTACCCCATACTCATTCACATGGGGGAGTTTTAAAAAGGGCTTCCAGATACCAATAAACCCACTGCCTGCAGACTCCCACAACCACCGCCCAGTGTTCAGGAGAAGAGGCCTTTGTCCCCATCAACATAGGGACAAGGTGTTTTGGGGGGGAGCCTTCTCCCCCACGGCACCCCCCATTTTGAGAGCATGTGGCCTGGTATGGTTTGCGAGGGCACTCCCCCTCCCTCCCCTTTCCTGGCCTGCCAGGCTGAATGCTCGTATAAGGATCTGGTATGGATTTTGGGAGGGAACCCCACAACATTTTTATTTTTAATTATGGCAAGGGGTTCCCCTCAAAATTCATACCAGATCCGTTTCTTTTTTTTGTTTAAATGCTACTTGTTTTGCTTACATTGTGTTGACAGCAGAAGAGTCATGGTTGTTAAGGACACGGCGAATGCTCGCTCCTTAACAACCAGCGCTATTCCAAATAAAACAAAATGATTGCCAAAGGTACGAAATGAATCCTGAAAATGGATAAGCCCTTTAACAAATGCATCTGAAAACAAAGTCTTCAATTACAAATGAATCCGAAAAGGAAACACATTTTTCTGGCGTGCACATATCTACACTGCAATCTCTGGCCTGGCAGTTCACACTACCGACCCTTATGCCTCTGATGCTGGCTGGGAAGACTGCAGGCAGCATCTAGGGTTACAGCTCCTCAGCAGAGGCTCCATTCACCACCAACATGCTTGCACCTACTGTCACCAATGTGCCTACACGTTACGTCTTACCACCATGCCTGAAAACCCCACCACCACCATTGTGTCTGCATGGTTTCCCCTCTACTCTCAACACAACTGATCCCATCCTCATCACCCCACACCACACCTGCACACCAACTCCCACTGTAACCAATGAGCTTGACCCTCATGCTCCCCCACTGGTCTAACCAACTCTCCCTCATGCCCTCGTTTCATTCACTATGACACTGACTCCCACCTCTGCACTTCCCACCTTTGTACCATTGTGAACTTCTTTCATATTTAGCCCATTCAACTAACTGATTGGCACACTTGCTAGTTTCCCAATAACTGAATATGTACAAGTCCTGCAGGTGATGTAATTAGGCACAAAATATTGGACAATATTTTACAAGAATAACGATATTGTTTGCATTGTATTTTTCTATGGGTACTGGGGCATAAGCAGCAAAGCCATCATGGAGTATTTAAATTATTTATTTATTAAATTATTTATTATTGAGCATCAGAAATAAGTAGGTGCTCTATGCATTTGTACTGTTAATACACCATTACATTATATTACAGGGTTTTACGCCTTTAATCACAGTGACTGCTGGAGCTCTCCATTGCACCCTTGCTTTGATGGTCCCAATGGCGAACTGGCACATGCTTTTCTGCCACCCAGAGGAGAAATTCATTTTGACAACCATGAATTCTGGGTACTTGGACCTTCCCGATTCAGCTGGAAACAAGGTAATTACTTTCCTTCTGCACTGGACTGTGGTTAGGAACCATAAATCAGGCGGAGACAAAAAGGGCAGTTAAAATCAAACCTTTAACCACTTGCCCTCCAGAGGATTTACCACTCTTCCTGACCAGGCAATTTTTTGCGATACGGCACTGCATTACTTTAACTGACAATTTGGCAGTCATGCAATGCTACACCCAAGTGAAATTTACATCCTTTTTTTCCCCACAAATAGAGCTTTCTTTAAGCGGTATTTGATCGCCTCTGCGCTATGTTTTTTTTTTTTTTTTTGCGCTATAAACAAAAAAACCAGACAACTTAAAAAAGTATACAGTCAGGTCCATAAATATTGGGACATCGACACAATTCTAACATTTTTGGCTCTATACACCACCACAATGTATTTGAAATGAAACGAACAAGATGCTTTAACGTGCTTTACCTGCAGACTGTCAGTTTTAATTTGAGGGTATTTACATCCAAATCAGGTGAACGGTGTAGGAATTACAACAGTTTGCTTATGTGCCTCCCACTTGTTAAGGGACCAAAAGTAATGGGACAATTGGCTTCTCAGCTGTTCCATGGCCAGGTGTGTGTTATTCCCTCATTATCCCAATTACAATGAGCAGATAAAAGGTCCAGAGTTCATTTCAAGTGTGCTATTTGCATTTGGAATCTGTTGCTGTCAACTCTCAAGATGAGATCCAAAGAGCTGTCACTATCAGTGAAGCAAGCCATCATTAGGCTGAAAAAACAAAACAAACCCGGAAGACCACGGAAAACAACTAGGTGTATGTGTGTCAAAGTCAACAATCAAGAGAAGACTTCACTAGAGTGAATACAGAGGGTTCACCACAAGATGTAAACCATTGGTGAGCCTCAAAAACAGGAAGGCCAGATTAGAGCTTGCCAAACGACATCTAAAAAAGCCTTCACAGTTCTGGAACAACATCCTATGGACAGATGAGACCAAGATCAACTTGTACCAGAGTGATGGGAAGAGAAGAGTATGGAGAAGAAAAGGAACTGCTTATGATCCTAAGCATACCACCTCATCAGTGAAGCATGGTGGTGGTAGTGTCATGGCGTGGGCATGTATGGCTGCCAATGGAACTGGTTCTCTTATATTTATTGATGATGTGACTGCTGACAAAAGCAGCCGGATGAATTCTGAAGTGTTTCGGGCAATATTATCTGCTCATATTCAGCCAAATGCTTCAGAACTCATTGGACGCCGCTTCACAGTGCAGATGGACAATGACCCAAAGCAGACTGCAAAAGCAACCAAAGAGTTTTTTAAGGGAAAGAAGTGGAATGTTATGCAATGGCCAAGTCAATCACCTGACCTGAATCCGATTGAGCATGCATTTCACTTGCTGAAGACAAAACTGAAGGGAAAATGCCCCAAGAACAAGCAGGAACTGAAGACAGTTGCAGTAGAGGCCTGGCAGAGCATCACCAGGGATGAAACCCAGCGTCTGGTGATGTCTATGCATTCCAGACTTCAGGCTGTAATTGACTGCAAAGGATTTGGAACCAAGTATTAAAAAGTGAAATTATGATTATTATTCTGTCCCATTACTTTTGGTCCCTTAACAAGTGGGAGGCACATATGCAAACTGATGTAATTCCTACACCGTTCACCTGATTTGGATGTAAATACCCTCAAATTAAAGCTGACAGTCTGCAGTTAAAGCACATCTTGTTCCTTTCATTTCAAATCCATTGTGGTGGTGTATAGAGCTAAAAAGTTTAGAATTGTGTCGATGTCCCAATATTTATGCACCTGACTGTATATTTTTGACTTTTTGCTATTAAACATGTCCAGTAAAAAAATTTGAAAAAATCAAATTTTGTCTTAAATTTAGGCCAAAATGTATTCTGCTACTTTTTACTAGTAATTGCGGTGATCAGCGACTTACAGCGGGACTGCGGCGGGCATTTTGAGACTGGGGGGAACTGACTTGGTGTTACTGACATCCCCAGTGACACCAATACAGTGATCAGTGCTAATGAAAAGCACTGACACTGTACTAACAGCACTGGGCAGGAAGGGGTTAACATGGGTGATCAAAGGGTTAACTGTGTGCTGTTTTACAGTGTGCTGTGTGTGTGTTTTATACTGTAAGCACACTGCTTTGTATGGCTCTGCTGTGCAGAGTCATACAAAGCAGTGTACAGGAGCCAACGGGATAGATCTGTGTTGTTTATACACGGGTCTCTCCCCCGTCAGTGATACTCAGTGATTGCTGGGTGCCGGCAGGGAATCACTGACCGGGACCCGGTGATTGACAGCCGAGGCTGTGGATGGCAGCTCGGGTAGGGCGCACGCGCCCCCTACTCAATACTGCAAAATCACGTGTGTGTATATGTATGTGTGTGTGTATATACAGTTGCAAGAAAAAGTATGTGAACCCCTTGGGATTACGTGGAGTTTTGCATGAATTGGGCATAAAATGTGCTCTGAACTTCATCTAAGTCACAACAATAGAAGAACACAGTCTGCTGAACATAATACTACACAAATATTAGATGTTGCCATGGTTTAATTGCACATAACATGTAAACATTCACAGTGCAGGGAGGAAAAAGTATGTGAGGCCCTAGCTTAATGACTTCTCCCAGAGCTAATTGAAGCCAGGAGTGAGCCAAGCTTGACTCCAATCAGTGTGATGATATTGGATGTGTTGCTGACAGCTGTCCTGCCCTTAAAAAACACACACCTGTTTTGAGTTTACTGGTTTCAAGAAGCACTGTCTGATGTGAACCATGCCTCGCAGAAAAGAGCTCTTAGAAGACCTACCATCAAGAATTGTTGACTTTCATGAAGCTGGAAAGGGTTACAAAAGTATCTCCAAAAGCCTTGATGTTCATGTGTCCACAGTAAGACAGACTGTCTACAAATGGAGAAAGTTTAGCACTGTTGCTACTCTCCCTAGGCTTGGTCGTCCTGTAAAAATGACTGCAAGAGCACAGCGCAGAATGCTGCATGAGGTAAAGAAGAATCCCAGAGTGTCAGCTAAAGACCTACAGAAATCTCTGGCACATGCTAACATTTTTGTTGACACATCTACAATAAGGAAAACATTAAACAAGAATGGAGTACATGGGAGGACACCACGGAGGAAGCCATTGCTGTCCAAAAAGATTATTGCAGCACGTTTGAAGTTTGCAAAACAGCACCTGGATGTTCCACAGCACTACTGGCAAAATATACTGTGGACAGATGAAACCAAGATTGAGTTGTTTGGGAAGAACACACAACACTATGTGTGGAGAAAAAAAGGCACAGCACACCAACATCAAAACTTCATCCCCACTGTAAAACATGGCGGAGGGAGCATCATGGTTTGGGGCTGCTTTGCTGCCTCAGGGCCTGGACGGATTGTTGTCATTGATGGGAAAATGAATTCCAGAGTTTATCAAGACATTTTGCAGGAAAACGTACGACCGTCTGTCCGCCAACTGAAGCTCCACAGAGGATGGGTGATGCAACCGGACAATGACCCAAAGCATACAAGTAATTCAACAAAACAATGGCTGCAACAGCACAGAATACGCCTTCTGGAGTGGCCCAGTCAGAGTCCTGACCTCAACCCGATTGAAATGCTGTGGCATGACCTTAAGAGAGCGATTCACACCAGACATCCCAAGAATATTGCTACACTGAAACAGTTTTGTGAAGAGGAGTGGTCCAAAATTACTCCAGATCGTTGTGCAAGTCTGATCTGCAACTACAGGAAACATTTGGTTGAGGTTGTTGCTGCCAAAGGAGGGTCAACCAGTTATTAAGTCCAAAGGTTCACATACTTTTTCCTCCCTGCACTGTGATTGTTTACATGTTATGTGCAATTAAACCATGGCAACATCTAATGTTTGTGTAGTATTATGTTCAGCAGACTGTGTTCTTCTATTGTTGTGACTTAGATGACGTTCAGAGCACATTTTATGCCCAATTCATGCAAAACTCCATGTAATCCCAAGGGGTTCACATACTTTTTCTTGCAACTGTGTGTATATGTATATATATATATATATATATATATGTGATTTTGCGCACCCGTGCCGCCCTGTAGCAATATTTCTGCTATAGGGCGGCGTGGAAGCAGTTACTGTAATAGCAAAAATAACTGTTCAGGAATGTAGTAAAAAACAGAAGCCAAGGTTTGGATGTCAGAGTGGGTAATCAGACTAGCTGGGATGAGGAAACCAGAAGTCAGCGTAGTCAGGAGCAAAAATCAGGAACAGGAATCAGAAGAGAAGTCAGCCAGACAGTACACAGGAACACACTGGAGATCATAGACCACACAAGGGCAAGAAGGAAATGAGCTAAACTGCTAAAATGGCAAAGAGGGCTAGCTGTAGGCTGGACTAATGAGGTAGTTAATGGTATCCAGGTGAGTCACTGTGGAGACGAGAGCTGGTAATTAACCGACAGCTGGGCAGCTTTTGAGCAGTGAAAGAAAAGAGCTGCTTGTTAAGTAGCAGGAGCCCAGCCCTGACAACTGTCTACTATGGGCTTGTTCTACCACATTACTATAGGGCCTACATGTAACCTAGGTGGAAGCTGATGCTGCTAAATATAAAAGCCCAAGCTGTTTTTTTTCTGTATTATTAGGTATGCTAAATACTCATACACATATAAAAATAGTTTTTCAACATAATATTCTAACTGCAACTTAAATTTAATAAAAAGTCATAAGTATAAATCACAATACATTTCTAATAGTAAAGGATCTGATAGTTCAGTTATGGGTGGATCATTTTTCCTGCCATATCATGTAGTTTTGTCTTGGTTGGAATTAGAATGGAATGAATGGATTAATTCAAATTATTCTCCTGTTAAAATGCATCTCTGCTGTTTAAGCAAAAACACTTATAATCAAAATAGGCATACAGATAAATCAACATATGCATAATTGTCTTTTCCCAAAGATAGGCTCTAGAATTACCTTCAGTCTTGTACAGATATGCAGGCTCCTCTCCTGTACTGAAATTGCTTACCCTGATTTCACTGCACCTATCATTTCCTGGCTTTAAGGGCATCAAGCATTATCTAGCCCTTTTTTCCCCAGTATTGCCATCCCTGGTCTTCCTCTTTTTATTCATTAGATTTCCATTTCAGTCATGGAGGCTCATGTGGGGGTTACCTAGAGTAGCCTGCATGCAAATGCACTCTGCATAGAAAACACCCACTTCTCCAGGCGGACATCCACTCATCAAGGCATTTAACTCCTCCCAAGAGCCAGCTCATTGCTTGTATCAGGGATGAGGGCTTTTGAGAGAAGTACTGAGGGAAGGTGCTGTGATGTTTTCAGGAAGCTATGTACAAGTCCCTGCTGACCCCTCACACCAGCCATGATCTGCCTGTATTGCATAGAAAAGCACAAAGATCTAACAATGATATCACTGGGTCAAAAATAGGGTATGTAATAAAAATGGATAATATTTTTGAACATTTCATTAGCATGTGGATGGGGTCAGTGGTAATAGGGAAATTTGACTACATTTCAAATTTAAAGCAGGCCTTCACTCTGAAAATAAACCTCCTTCTTCTTAAATCCCACCTCTGCTACATGAAAATTACCCTCCATATTTTTTTCTTTTTCCCTTTTTTATTTTGCACATCCTGGCCCACCCCTCATCCTTTATTCTTGCCTAGGCAAGAATGAAGTGCTGTGCTTTTAGTGCATAGGCATGTCACATACCAGGAAGCATTGGCTTCCATTCATAGAAGGAGGAGGGGGACAGGCTTAGTGGTGTGTCATTGGGAGGCAGTGGCTTGAACCCAGGGGAGAGAATTGCCTCCTGATGACAGCACAGAGGAAGATGGCAGCATGGATTCTCAGGAGTGACAGTGGAGAGGCAGATTGCAAAAGGACAATGCTGGATCCACTGGGTAGGTAAAGCGTAGTACACACGGCAAGTTCTTTTTCACTCAACCCAGCAGGCTGAAAGAAACAAAAACTGACATTACTGCACTAACATAAACTTAATGTTAGTGCAGCGAACTCCCCTGCTGTTCTATTGTGTTCTGATAGGGGACCACCTCCTGCTAGAGCCCACAGGTCAGCACTCGCAGCAATTGGCTGCAAGCGCTGATCGGATGCCGTTCAGCTGCTGTTTTCAAGCTTGCTTATTTGACAGAAGCTGGTCATGAGATTGGCTTCTGTCAGACAGACAGCTGTACACACAGGCTGAAAGTCGGCTGGTTTTTACTGTAACGGCTGATTTCGGCCAATATTTGGCTCGTGTGTACCTGTGTTAGTATCTGAATTAAGAACACCCCAGCATCATGTAAGCAGGGATTTAAAATAATTAAAGGAGGGAGGAGTGTTTTAGTGGCATTTTTTTTTTAGATGAATAATAGCTTTACAAAAAAGTTTTCACTACACTGCAATACAACAAAATTTAATTACTGCATTGTTTCACTAGCCTTGTGAAGCAGAACCTCTGATTTAGATAAATTTTGTCAGTAGGTAATACATTTCCTTTTGACCCTAGTTTTCTTAATCGTTTTTGACCAAAGCACCAGGACATATAAGGTAAACATGTTGTAAGTGTAATTTACAGCCCTTTATTTTAATCTTTATTAAACCTTCCTATTCCTGAGTGACCATAGGATTGACAAACATTCTGAAGTTTATCACTTTGTGTAAATCTCATTCTCCATATGTTCCTGTTTACTCAATTCATCTATTCGTAGATACTCATCTAAGGGTATAATTTATTTTGTCTGTTTATCACTGCATTTTGTCTGTCTGTCATTAGGTGTATGGTACAATGATCTAGTCCAGGTGGCAGCCCATGAAATTGGCCATGCTCTTGGATTGTGGCACTCAAATGACATTGATGCTCTGATGCATCCTAACGCTACGAGTACAAGGACACGTCACTTGGCACAGGATGATATCTTGGGAATTCAACAGCTCTATGGTAAAGATATTTACTAATGTATATGCACACTTTTTAGTATTGAAATTCAATGGCTCAAAACATGGAATTGTATGCTGCTTCAATAAAATAGAACAAGGAGGACTAAGTTTATCAGTCATATTACAAAAAAAGATACTTCAAATACTGAAAGCCAACCTTTTTTAGCAATAAAACAACCAATTATTCCACCAGTCCCACATTTCAAAGGTTTGTCCCTTTGAAACACTGCTGTTAATCAAAGCCAAAAATACCCTTTTCTGCATATTCAGATTATTATTTGCCATCTATTAAAGCTCCAAAAGGTACCAGTAAATAAAAAGATTTAATATTTACCTTACCCCCTTCTGACCATGGCACCTAGAAAGCAATGTTACACTCCTTCTGGTGAAATTCTGGAGCATACAAAGCACTCCAAATCTCAAAAGATTACACTCTTGCAAAGACCATCTTCTTGTGAGATATGGCCTGGTGAAATCATAGCCAGCGAGGCAATGGACAGGGATATGGTAAATATACAGTTAGGTCCATATATATTTGGACACAGGCACAATTTTAAATTTTTTCAGGTATTAACCAAAACATATTCAAGCTATAGTTCTATAATGGATATGGGCTGAAAGTGCACACTCTCGGGTTTAATTTGAGGGAATGTATATCCAAATTGGAGGAAAGGTTTAGGAATGACAGCTCTTAAGAATAGCCAACCCCCCTTTTTCAAGGGACCAAAAGTAATTGGACAATTGAATCAAAAGATATGATATGTGCAGTTTTACTAAGACATGTCAACATTGCAAAATTGTGCTTGGGCATTTAGAATTGTTTTACCCTTAGGCATGAAGGGGTTAAAATCCATTAATACACTGTCTCACCCTGCTCTGCGCATGCTCGGTTACTCTCCATTTGTAGGCATTTTTAGGCACTGTGGAATCTGTAGAAGCCGATCTGCTGACAGCCTTAAAGAAGAATTAAACCCTCCTATCCTTTACAGCCAAGGAAGCTGCTTCTGTTTAATCTGCAACTGGCATCGTGCTGCATATGTTATGACACCAGCCATTTGATGGTTTGACAGTTTGGTTGAGGACACAGGCAAATGTGACAGCAAGCCTGGTATTACAGGAATGTAACTGTTTTTTGAACCTGTTAATGGGTTTAGTTCCACTTTATGATTTCTTGCTGTTCAGGGACTCTGGGCTTCAGCAAAATGGCAGCCTGCAGCAATAAGAAACAGAAACCAAAGAAGTTTGGTAGCATAAATATTAATGTGGAATGTATGTGCATTGCTAAAGAACATTATTTTTTATCAAGTTGTTATGAGTAAAGTTCTGTTTTAAAGTGGAACTAAATTGTTAAAATGGAACTAAACCCATCAATTTAACAGTTTTAAAAAAGTTACATTCTTGGCATGTGCTAGGAATGTAACTGTTACATTTGCTTGCTCTCTCAACCAAACTGTCAAACCACCAAATGACAGGTGTCATGACTGATGACATGTGCAGCATTATTGCAATTGAAGATCAAGCTAAGATGCCAGCTTCCTTGGCTGAAAACAATAGGAGGGTTGAGTTCCACTTTAATACTCACCTATCCAACAGTCCTGTTCCAGCATCTTCTTCTGAGTGCCTACCTTCGGGCCTCTTCATTGATCGGTGGGGGATGATGTCACTCCTGCACTCAGAGACCAGCCCAGCGCTGTAAGGTGAGCTCCACATCCGTAGCTCAGTTTGAAGAGTCACAGCAGATAGGTAGGGGCATTTTATTGCAGAAAAGGCAGTGCATGTATGTTCTGCAATAAAAGCCTGCCTGCTCGCAGTTTCTTAAAGTGGAACTTCAGTTCTGCTTTAAATTGATGGGTTTAGTTATGCTTCAAAGTGGAAATAAACCAAACGATTTAATTGTTTACCAAACACTTACATTCATGGCATTCTTTGAAGGATAACTGTTACAGTTACTAGTATGCTTAGGTTAACCCTCAACTAAACTGTCAAGTAATAATTGGTGTCATAGCTGATCACATGTACAGCACCATGGTAATGGCAGATCAAACAGGGGCTAAAATGGCAGTTTCTTTTTATGTGAAGAATTCGAGGGCGTGTTCACACCATGCCCACACATGAATCGCACAGGAATGCACTATGTGTTCCTGTGCGATTCACACAGCATGCAAAAGCACTCCTTTTGCGATCTGCAGTGTGTGGCAATACAAAGTTAACACCCCAAATGCAGTTTGCAAACGCAGTGTGTTTGCCAGCACCGGATTGCATGGTGCTTCTGTAATACTTTTGGTGTGGTGCAGTGCAATTTCAGCCCATGCAAAATGAATGGGCTGCAATTGCACCTCACAGAACCGTAAGAGACTCATACAGGAATGCACAGCATGTTCCAGTGCTATTCATGTGTGGGCATGGTGGTCAGTTTATATCCATTTAGCTAAAACCTTTATGCCAAAAGCAAATAAATGGTTCTGTAACTACTTAAAAAAAGCTTCATCTTCCTGCAGTCTTGTTGGGGAGAAATACAGAACGAAAATGTTACAAAAGTTCTCATGCACCTCTTAAAATGCAGTTAGGACCTCCATACTGGCCAAATGGAAAGGTACTCTACCACTTTTCATCAACCAGTGTGCATCTGCAATTACTGAAAATCACAGAATGGATACCCTTACCTCCTCCTATCCACCAGAAAGAAAAATTGTCAGAGAGAAAATCAGGTAGTCTGTCTTGACTCTAACCAGAGAAGCAGAACCTTAAAGTGGAACTTCATCCTAAAAGGGAAGTTCCACTTTATATCCTCCTCCCCCCTCCTCTAACACTTTTGGGTATTTTTTGTGGGGGAGGAAGTGGGTACCTAGCTTTGTTAGGTACCTGTTCCCAATTCCAATAGGATTGCCTAGGTTATGTCACCAGAATTTTGACCCCCTGCCCGCAACCGCTTGGGACACATCACAGGTCCCATGAGGCTGCATGATCATTCACACAGTGCAGCACGGCCTGCACATGCACAGCAAGAAGCCAGCTGTAAAGTTGCAAGGAGGGACAGCTAGCTTCCCAAACTAAATATGCCAGCGCCAGGGACCCAAAGACCAGTGAAGAATCAGCTCAGGTGAGGACAGCACAGGATCCTTGGACAAGTAAGTGTCCTTTTATTAAAAGTTTTATTTTTTTGCAAACACTCTGAAGATCCTCTAACTCCCCTCTGGCTGAAACAGGGAAATTAGGTTGCAGTGTGGTTCAAAATTTGAAGATATTTTGCATGCATGGGTTAGCAGGTTTTTGACAAAGATCAATTTTAAAATCCTGAATTTGAGAAGGTTGCAGATACCACATCAAACAAGACATTAGAAAGATAACAATCGGAGATCATTTTTAATTAAAATATACCCCAGCACAGTCCTGGCAGTAATAGATTATCTTGTTTTATTTTAGGAAGAATCAGTAAAGCTCTCTGCTAAACAAAAAGAGACATGTCTGTGGATTTTGTTAGACAACTGGTAAAATAAAGCTTTATCAGTTAAAAAATGCTGTAAGACATTGGATCATTGCTCCATCTGGTTAGTTATGGTGAGATCAAGAATAAAATCACGTGTGCTAGGTTTTCTACCACCTCTGGGCAACAAGTCTCAAGGGAAAGCTGAGCCGCTGGGACGATGGTGAGCATTATTGTTTCTCAATATAAGGCATTGACCCAGACAATGTTCTCAATGTATAAATGTGCACTCAGACAAGAAACGTTTGTATGTTAATGCAAAACTCATCCATGTTAAGTCTATGCATACTGAAAAGCAATTCCACTTATTTTATGCATACAGAGGATATATCAATGCAAAATAAACTAAAACAAATCATCCTCACATTTTCTAAATCATTTCTATATATTTTTTTTATAGGCTGTTTGGCTGGATCTATATGTCGGCTGCCACAAGTTCATAAAAAGTGTAGTATGCAGAAAACATGTCACCCAAACTGCCATGACTGTAAAGGTGAGGAAATAAAAATATTATGTTGCAAACTTCATTTGCAGAAATGTCAGATGGATAGCTTAAGGTTGTAATGGTGTCATACTGATTCTGGCACTTATTTCCTTTAAGGGACACCTAATCAAAGAACTACATCACACAAGGTCAAAGTGAAGATGCTTTACATTCCCAAGGGTGAATCTGTTACCTTCAATTGTACCCATAACACACCCCAGCCACGGCAGAGAATCAGGTGAGTGTTATTTGAAAGATACTTTTTCTCGTATATCACTAACACTGTGTGCACAATTATTACACAAGTTGTATTTTTGAGTATTTATTTAATTATCAAACAACTACAGTGCTCTCAGTCAATCCAAAGTCTTAATAAATCCCAAAACCTGAATATTTAAGAAAGTGAAAGTGCGGTTTTAGCTTTCTTAGATTATCTGTGTGCACAATTATTGGGCAACTATTAGTGTGCAGAATTATTATGCAACTAAATGAAGAACAACATTTTTCCCATCTCACTTGTTTATTTTCATCTGTTAAAGTGAAAATAGTAAACAATTCAAAATTTACTAATAAACATTTCTGACATTTAAGAAAAAAAAATCAGTGACCAATACAGCCACCCTTCTTTTCAATAACTGTCAACAGATCAAGAAACTGACAGACTCCATGAATGGAAGGCTTATGACAGTTTGACAATCAACTTTTTGTGCAACAGCAACCACAGCCTCCCAGACACTGTTCAGAGAGGTGTACTGTTTTCCTTCACCGTAAATCTCCCATTTAAGAAGGGCCCACAAGTTCTCAGTAGGGTTAAGGTCAGGTGAGGAAGGGAGCCATGTCATCTTTCATCTTTAAGGCCTTCACTGGCAAGCCATGCAGTGGAGTACTTTGATGCATGCAATGGAGCATTGTCCTGCATAAATATCATGGTTGTCTTGAAAGATGCAGACTTTTTTCTGTACCACTGCTTGATAAGTGTCGTCTAAAAACTGGCAGTAGGTTTGGGAGTTGATTTTGAGTCCATCTTCAACCCAAAAAAGTCCAACTAGCTCATCTTTAATAAAACCAGCCCATACCAGTACTCACCTCCCCCTTGCTGGCATCTGAATAGAAGTAGGGATCTGTGCCTGTTACTGATCCAGCCACGATCCATCCATCTGGTCTGTCAAGAGTCACTCTCATTTCATCAGACCATAAAACCTTTGAAAAATCTGTCTTCAGACATTTCTTAGCACAGTCTTGACATTGTAATTTATGGTCTTGACATTGTAATTTATGTGTCTTGTTCAGTGGTGGTCAGTTTCAGTCTTACTTACCTCGGCCATGTCTCTGAGCTCTGAACACCTTGTACTTCTGGGCACTCCAGGTAGGTTGCAGTTCTGCAATATGACAGCACTGGAGGATAACGGGTTCCTGGTAGCTTCACATTTGATTCTTCTCAAATCTTTGGCAGTTAATTTGTGTCCTTTTTTTCCTCAACATGTTTCTTGCGACCCTGTTGACTATTTGCAACAAAATGTTTGGTTCTTTGCGCACGCCCCAATAACTTAACAATTTCAAGAGTGCTGCATCCCTCTGAAAGACTTTTTAAAATTTTGGACTTTGAGTCAGTTAAATCTCTGTTTTGTATATTTCTGACTCTTGGACGACGTCAATGGACATATGTAAATATTAATATAAATTCAAAAGGGGGGGGGAGAGAGAGGAGCAGCTATCTAATCCTTAGAAACCAAGGATAATACATGGCAAATATATTAGAAAAGCACTCCTCAAAATGTTCGTCTTATAGCATAAAAATGCAGACCATATATAGCAAAAAATCTTAATGTGCAACAAAACTATTGTGCAAAAAATATTTTCTAACCATCAAACATATATATATATATATATATATATATATACATACAGTGGGGATCGAAAGTTTGGGCACCCCAGCTAAAAATTTGTATTAATGTGCATAAAGAAGCCAAGGAAAGATGGGAAAATCTCCAAAAGGCATCAAATTACAGATTAGACATTCTATAATATGTCAACAAAAGTTGATTTTATTTCCATCATTTACACTTTCAAAATAACAGAAAACAAAAAAATGGCACCTGCAAAAGTTTGGGCACCCTGCCGAATTTATAGCATGCGCTGCCAACTTTGCCAAGCTGAGACCTGCCAGTGTCATGGATTGCTCTCAATCATCGTCTGGGAAGACCAGGTGATGTCAGTCTCAAAGGTTTTAAATGCCCAGACTCATCTGACCTTGCCCCAACAATCAGCACCATGGGTTCTTCTAAGCAGTTGTCTAGAAAACTGAAACTGAAAATAGTTGACGCTCACAAAGCTGGAGAAGGCTATAAGAAGATAGCAAAGCGTTTTCAGATGTCAATATCCTCTCTTCGGAATGTAATTAAGAAATGGCAGTCATCAGGAACAGTGGAAGTTAAAGCAAGATCTGGAAGACCAAGAAAAATATCAAACAGAACAGCTCGCAGGATTGTGAGAAAAACAATGCAAAACCCACGTTTGACTGCACGATTCCTCCAGAAAGATTTGGCAGACACTGGAGTTGTGGTACACTATTCCACTATAAAGAGATACTTGTACAAATATGGTCTTCATGGAAGAGTCATCAGAAGAAAACCTCTTCTACGTCCTCACCACAAAAATCATCGTTTGAACTTTGCAAATGAACATATAGACAAGCCTGGTGCATTTTGGAAACAAGTTCTGTGGACCGATGAGGTTAAAATTGAACTTTTTGGGCGGAATGAGCAAAGGTACGTTTGGAGAAGAAGGGGCACATAATTTAATGAAAAGAACCTCTGTCCAACTGTCAAGCATGGGGTTGGATCAATCATGCTTTGGGGTTGTGTTGCAGCCAGTGGCACAGGGAACATCTCATGAGTAGAAGGAAAAATGGATTCAATAAAATTTCAGCAAATTTTGGATGGTAACTTGATGCCATCTGTGAAAAAGCTGAAGTTAAAGAGAGGATGGCTTCTACAAATGGATAATGATCCTAAACACACCTCAAAATCCACGGGGGATCACATCAAGAGGCGTAAACTGAAGGTTTTGCCATGGCCTTCACAATCTCCTGACCTCAACACCTCTCCTTCTCCTCAAGGACCTCTCCTTCTCCACAATCTCTCCCGGTGTTGGCTCCTCTCCAGATTCTGGGAAGGAGAATTGGTAATACTCTGAAAGGCAGTTTGCTAAAATTCTTGCAATGTATATACCTGACTTAGAGAGGATTTGTTTATTTTACATAAACAGAGCTTTTTTTTAGAGTTGTCTATAGACAGCCAAGAGACTGAGACCCCGACAAGCCAGGTGGGCATGGTTTTTCTCTAGATTCGTGTTCCATATTACCTATAGACCTGAAGCCAAGAACACTAAACCAGATGCATTGTCACGCATGTTTGATGATCCTAAGCAGTCACCTTCCTCAGATACCTTCTTGTCAGTTGGGAATTTTTTATTGTTGGAGGCAGACGTCATTACCCAGATTAAGCAGGCATCTGTAGGTGCCTCCTCACCTCTGGAAGTTCCCCTGTTGGCCAAGGAAGGATTGCTATGGTGGGAGGATAACATATTTGTGCCTGGAGAACTTTAGTGGTGCTGGATTTGTACCATGACCACCCACTAACAGAGCATTTTGGAATCCACAAAATTACTGATTTGGTGCAACGCCTGTTCTGGTGGCTTGACCTGGCCAAGGATTGTAAATCATATGTGAATTTTTGTGTCAAGTGTACCTGTAGCAAGAGCAGCAGAAACAAGGCATGGGGTTTGCTCAGGCCCCTTCCAATCCCTGATAGACCATGGAGTATGATTGCCATGGATTTTATCGTGGAACTTCCATCTTTGGAAGGATACGCTACTATCTTTGTGGTAGTTGACCAATTCTCCAAGATGGCCCATTTTCTGCCCATAAAGGGTACACCTTCTACATCAGAAACAGCAAAAGTCTATGTTAAGGAGATAGTTCGACTACATGGTACCCCTATCAACATTGTATCTGATGGAGGGGTCCAGTTCACATCCCGATTCTGGAGGGCGCTCTGCGAGACCCTAAAAATTTAACTTTAATTCTCATCTGCATACCACCCACAATGGGCAGACAGAGAGAATAAATCAAACCCTGGAGAAATATATCACATCTTTCTCTCAGGATGATTGGGTATCCCTATTGCCCTTGGCCGAGTTTGCCTACAATAAACGCCATCCACTCAGCAACTAAGCAATCCCTTTTTTTTCAAATTATGGATTTCATCCATCATTTCTTTCCAATGAGCTGCCTGAATCTGCAATTCCAGCTGTCCAAGACACCGTGAATTTTTTTCAGCAGAACAATAGGATCCTACAAAAAACCATAGCCAAAGCACAGGAGGACAATCTTTGACAGGAGACAAAGGGGTGAATTAATTCTGGAACCCGAAGAACGGGTCTGGTTATCCACAACCAATTTAAGATTGGCATGCCTGATAAAGAAGCTAGGACCTAGATTCAAAAGACCCTTTCCTGTCAAGAAAAGAATTAATAATGTCTCTTATGAACTTGTGCTGCCTGATTCTTTGAAGGTTCATCCTGTATTTCATGTCTCAGCAAACACAAATGCTCCTGCGCTTGGGGATGGACTCGATGCAGGCTACAACCACATTAAGAATGTCCTGGAACATGCACACCTTGCTGCCCTCAAATAGACCGGGGGAATCCAAATATACTGAATGAGGAAAGAACAAACAGAGGGCGCACAGGCCTAGTGCATTACCATAAAAAATGTTTAATAAAAAATAAAGTAGGTGTTGTACTCACAAACGACAATAAAGTCAAGGCACATCATAAAGAACAGCTGGGTCAACACCGCGCTGAGTAACAGTCTGCAATAGGGAGTGTAGACATCCAATAGGCTGACGCGTTTCGAGGACTTTCCTCTTCCTCAGATATTTCATGCCTCCCTGCTGAAACCCATAGTCTCCGATCCTTTTCCAGGTCACAATACAGGTCCCCCAGAACCAGTAATCGTTGATGGAATATGAGGTGAAGACCATCCTGGACTGCAGGAAAAGAAGGAACCAGGTACAATACTTGATTAAGTGGAAGAGGTATGGGGCAGAAGAGAACTCTTGGGAGCCAGAGACTAATGTTCAAGCCAAGGAATTAATTCCGGCATTTTTCTGCAGGCATCCTGAAAAACGTGCCCAGTTGGGCATCTGGAGGCTGCCCATAAGGAGGGGGCAGTGTCAGGGAATGCGCATATCTATGCGCGGGCGCAGAACTCCTGTTGGCTCTGCTCATGGTCGGTTGGCAGAATGCGCGTGCGTGATCGCGCGCACAGCTGCACGCGGGTGCGCATGCATGATGGCGCATTGGCGCCAGGCGGGCTATTTAAGCTGGGCTGAGGCCTTGCATCAATTCCGTTTGGTCTTTACTCCTGAGCATCTGTGTATCCTGCTACCCGTTATCCTATCTGTCATTGACCTTGCTAGAACGCTGCCTGCATCGACCCCTGGCCTGCCCTCTGGACTATTCTTCTGCCTGCCGATTCTGTTTTACCTTGCCTGCTAGTTGCTGACCCAGACCGCCTGACCTTGCGTACTCTGATCCTGCACCTAAACTGGCTTACCCCTGCCAGTATCCTGCAGCTGCACGTCTGCCTGAGCATCAGCTGCCAAGCCATTCCTGCACATCTGCCTGAGCACCAGCTGCCAAGCAATTCCTGCACCTCTGCCAGTGTGCCATCCTCCAGCAGCTCCTGCAGTCCTGACGCACATCAACCCGCGGAGGTTCTACCAGGCACTCGTGTGCCTCTGTGCTCCGGCGCTCCCTGTTACTTTACAAGGGCCCCTGAGCCAGAGCTACAAGGGAGGCCCTCCTCTGCATCTCAGGTTCTACCATCAGGTATGTGACAGAAACTGAGTGCCCCCTTGTTTCAGGATGTATGTCAGTCATTGTGCTGTTTAACTTCACCAGGACAGATCCACCCTTGATGAGGTGACTGAGGGCTAGGACATCCTGAAATTCCATCCTTAATTCCAGGATGCTGGACACGATTTTGGACCCTTGAAAAAGGCCATTGGTCCTGACCTCACTGCTAATGAATTAGGGCTCTCTAACTATTTTGCTGGTGTCTTACTGCATCACCAGCCACTAGGCCATTAAATGGGAATTACATTGCAGAAGATTCTGCATCTCCAACCACAAGTTTAGGCTCGCTTTCAAACATGGCGTAATCCATATCTTCTGACCTAGGCCCTCTGACTGCTACCAGTCCAGAAACCCGACTTGAAAGGGGATGGGAGTTCAACTGAGCCTACCTGACCTGCTGGAGCGAGGTTATTTATGCAGCCCAGTCTGAGACATGAAGGATGAAAGCTCTCCCAAATATCTCCTAAAATGAATGCCTTGAATGACCATCTGTCCATCACCAAAGCTGTACATTTGTCCAAAAAGGACCAAGTGCCCATAAGACATGTATGGATAGCACAATCCCCAAAATACCAGAAAGCATCCTGACATGAAGCTCTTTCCTGACTTCTGATTATGTGCTGGCTTATTCTTTGACTCCCATCCAGAAATGCAGAAGCTACTCTCTCCTGGAGTAAGCATGGAAACTGACTCTTGAACGTCAGCCTCCTTTAATTCAACAGATGTTTATCTGGAGGCAGGAAGCCAAAATGACCACTATTAATTTAGGCTTCACCTTCTAAGAGCAAGAACAATATGGTGATTGAGTACATTCTTGAAGACCACAGCATCTTCTAATGGTAAAGTCACATATCTGGCCAGTCCCATAAGGGACACACTGACCAAAGGGGTGATTTAAACCCCTTGACATCCTGCTGTGACAACATGCTCCAATCTTGTAGAACGAGTACTTAATTCAGCCACCATAAAGGAATTGTCAAGCTGTCCTCTGGAGGCACCTGAAATACTTCCACAGCTTTACTTCTATTTAATCATTTCATTAACCTTACAAAAGGAGGAGTCAAAAACCTGGAAAAAGGTCATCCTCATCTTCTTGTTCAGAAGGGACTGAAGAGGATTGATTGGCTTGAGAAGGCTCTGAGACCAGTTATAATGGCTCTAAAAGAAAGAATGGACATTGCCAGAGTAGATGGCCCTTGCAGAAGGTTAATTCAGCAATTCCGTTAGAGTGTCTTGAACATATGCTTAATTAATTGTAACAAATTAGTCACCATCATCCTAATCACTGTCTACTTGAAGAAAGCAGGAATAATACAGTCATGTTCTTTGAATTAATCTGGAAAGGGTTGATTTGCCTGAGAAGGGTCTGAACCGGTTGATGGACAGAATTATCGACCCCTTCACAAGATGAGTGCAAGCAACTCCTTTAGAAAGTATTGACCACATGGTCAATGAATGTGATAACTTGTTAGGTGTCAACTTCTTTATTCTTGGCTGTTTGAACCAGCAGGGCTGGTCATGCTCATCTGACTCTTATGGAAGAGCAGAAGAGGATTGTTTGCCAGGAAGGCCAGGAGACTGCTCATTGATACAATAGATAACCCCTTCCCAGTGTGAGTGGAAACACTCCTTTAGAGTGTATTAGCCTCATGTGACAACCTGTTAGATGTCATTTTTATCCTTGGTTGCTTGAACAAAGCAATATTTATGCAGCCATGTCCAACCACATCATCCTCTTTAGAAATTCTCAAGAGGGCTGTTTTGCCTGTGAAGGCTAGGCTGCTTCTCATTGCCAAAGCAGATAACCCTTTCAAAGGGTAAGTGGAAACCACTCCTTTAGAGTGTATTGACAATGTGTTTGAGTGTGACATCCTGTTAGGTGTCATCATCTCTGTCCCTGGCTGCTTAACCCAGCAGGATACATACAGTCATGCCTGTATGCATCTTTCTGTTCATAGAGTCTGAAAAGGCTGCCTTGCCTGGCACGGCTATGTGACTTCTAACTGCCAGAACATATAACCCTTTCACAGGATGAGTGGAAACAACTCCTTTTGAGTGAACTGGCTACTTGTTTAATGAAGGCGACATCATCCTCATTTCTGGTCGCTTGACCAAAGCAAGATTCATACCATCATGTTCATGTTCATCCGTCTCTTTCCCTCTGAAGAGGCTGTTTTTCCAGGGAAGGCTGAGGCTGCTCATTGCTAGAACATATAACCCCTTTACAGGGTGAGTGAAACATCTACATTCATGTTCATCATACAGTCATATTCATCTGCGTCTACTATTTGAAAAGTATGAAGAAGGTTGTTTTGCTTGGGAAAGCTCTGAGACTGCTCATTGCCAGACTAGATAATCCTTTCACAGGGTTTTTCCTGCCACTTAACAAGCAGCTAAAAAAAAAAATAATAATAATGTAATGAAGTAGAAAATAGATGCTTAGTAACAAACCCTAAAGGGTTAACAACAGCTAGATGGAAGTTGATACTGCAGCTTCCAACCACAGCCAGATTTCACCAAGTGGTTAATGAACCAAACTTTGCCCTGCCAGAGAGCAAGAGATAATAAAAATGTTTCCTTAAGAAGAGCAACAAAAAGGTAGGAATCTGCAACAGAATTACAATAAAATTCTGCAATGTACACAAACCATCCAAGGGAATTGTGATCATCACCTTCTTTTTTTTTGAGAAACTGGAGAGCACAAACAAGCACTAACTTTAACTGACAATTGCGCGGTCATGCAATGCTGCACCCACATGAAATTTACGTCCTTTTTTTCCACACTAATTGAGCTTTCTTTTGGTTGCCGGTGCGGTTTTTATTTTTGGCACTATAAAAGACTGACGATTTTGAGAAAAAAAAAACAATATTTTTGACTTTTTGTTATTAACCACTTGCCCTGCAGAGAATTTACCCCCCCCCCCTTAATGACCAGGCCTCTTTTTGCTACTCGGCGCTGCACTAATTTAACGGATAACTGCGTGGTCATGCAATGCTGTACCGAAACAAAATTTACGTCCTTTTTTTCACACAAATAGGGCTTTCTTTTGTTGGTATTTGATCACCTGTGCACTTTTTTATTTTTCGCGCTATAAACAAAAAAAGACCAAAAATTTTGAAGAAAAATGATATTTTTTTTACTTTCGGCTATAAAAAATATATAGTAAACTCAAAGTTAGTTATAAATTTAGGCCAAAATGTGTTCTGCTACATGTTTTTGTTAAAAAAAATCCTAATAAGTGTATATTGATTGCTTTGTGTGAAAGTTATAGCGTCTACAAACTATGGTATAGATACTGCAATTTACGGCATTTTTTTGCTATATAGCGCTGCACTAGTTTAACGGGTAATTGTGCGGTCATGCAATATGGTACATAAATGAAATTGTCCTTTTTTAAAATTTTGTCATAAATTTAGACCAAAATGTATTCTGCTACATGTTTTTTGCTTAAAAAATCCCAATAAGTGTATATGTATTGCTTTGTGTGAAAGTTATAGCATCTACAAACTATGGTATAGATAATGAAATTTACACAGCTTTTACTTCGTAAAAGTAGACACCCTAAGATATCTGCTGAGAGGCATATTGAGTCCATGGAAGATTTATTTTTTCCACAAGTTTCTAGAAAATGACAAACTTTTTTTTTTTTTTACACAAAGTTTTCATTTAAATGATTTATTTCTTGCACAAGCCATTGGTATATGTGGAATTACACCCCAAAATACATTCTGCTACTTCTATGGGGATACCACATGTGTGAGACGTTTTGGGAGCCTAGCCACATACAGGAGTTTGAAATCCAATGGCCACTTTGAAACCCCGAAGGTGCGTAACTTCATCACTACCTATCACAGTTTCGAACACCCTGAAATGTCAGGATAGCACCAAACCCCCCAAAATGATCTACTTTTGGAAAGTAGACACCCCAAGGAGTTTAAAAAGAGGCATGGTGAGTATTTTGCAGATCTAATTTTTTCTCACAAGGTTTTGAAATATAAAAAAAGAAAAGAAGAATGTTTTTGTTTTTTTTTCTTCATTTTCCAACAACTTGTGGCAACAAACGAGATCTGCAAAATACTCACCATGCTTCTTATCAAATTCCTTGGGGTGTGTACTTTCCAAAAAGGGGTCATTTGGGGGGTTTGATGCTATCCTGGTATTTCAGGCCTCCAAAACTGTGATAGGTAGTCAGGAAGTGTAAGGAAATGTAAAGACCTTTAAAAGCCTGAAGATGCTTATTGGATTTTGGGGTCCTGTACTTGGCTAGACTGCCAAAACGTCTCTCACATGTGGTACCTCCATGCTAGGGAGAAGTAGCAGAATGTATTTTGGGGAGTAATTCCACATATACCCATGGCATGTGTGAGCAGTAAATCATTTAAGTGACAATTTTGTGTAAAAAAATAAATACATTTTTTTTTGTCATTTTCCAAAAACTTGTGGTAAAAAAATAAATTCTTCTATTGATTCAACATGCCTCTCAGCAAATAGGTTGGGGTGTCTACTTTCCAAAGAGGGGTCGTTTTGGGGGGTGAGGGCATCTTATGCCCAGCACTAGAAGTTTATGCCACACATCATTCACTCTGACACTTTTTGGTCACATACAATAAAATCAGTATTTTTTACTAGGAAATTCATTTAAACCCCCAAACATTATATATTTTTTTTTAAAGCAGACACCCTAGTGAATAAAATGGTGAGTGCTACAATTTTTTATGTCACATAATACTTGCGCAGCGATTTTTCAAATGCAAATTAAAAAAAAAAGACACTTTTTTTTACTTTTAATGCACAAAAACACAATATTATTATGGCCAATTATTTGGTAAGATATAAAAGATGATGGTATGCCGAGTAAATAGATACAAAACATGACATGATGTAAAACTGCACATGCCCCGTGCAATGGCGACAAACTGCATACATTTTTAATATCCATAGGCAATGTTTTAAAAACCTTTACAAGCTACCATTTTAGATTTACAAAAGAGGTCTAGTGTTAGAATTACTGCCCTTGATCTGACGTTCACGGCGATACCTCACATGCACGGTGCAACCGCTGTTTACATACCGGCACAGGGTCAATGCTTGCACACACAGGTGTGTGCGCGTGGGGGGGGGGGGGGGGGGGGCGCAAAGTTGTTTTTTTTTTTTTTTTTTTTAAGTTATTTTGATTTTTTAAATTGTTTTTACACTGTCCCTTTCATTTTTTTTTTTTTTGATCACTTGTAATGCTATCACAGGGAACGCAAATATCCCCTATAACTTCAATGGGCATTGTCATATATTCTTTTTTGAGAATTCTGGGGTCTATCAGACTCTAGATCTCTCCTCTGCCCTTACATTATCCAATCAAACCAAGATCAGTGTGATCAGATGCTTTCCCAATTTACAAATGGTGCTGTTTATATCCTGCAAAACTGAAATTATGAAATGCTCATAGCTTCCGAATTCTTAGATTATAGAGATGATTGGCACCATTCTGGTCTCCAATCAGCTCTATAGTGAGCTGGCAGAAACACTGGCTGTATTCTCAAGTTACCGCGATGGCACAGGACTGCCCGAGAAGGCCGTGGAAGGCAGCGGGGGCATCATCTCCAGCTGTTTGTAAAAGCAATCCTGCAGCTAATTAGCCACTAGGATTGCTTTTACATGAAAGCCGATCGACGGCTGAAAGAAACGATACCAGGATGATGCCTGCAGCTGTAGGCATAATCCTGGTACAACCATTCAAAGTCCAAGGATGTACCAGTACATCGCTGATCCTTGTTGGGTATATATGCTATGATGATTTTTTTTTTTTTTGTATGCAGCCTGTGAACTGAATGAAAAAAAGAGAAGAAATTTCTGCCAGAAAAAGTGTGTGGTATGCCCACCATTAGAATATACCGCCCTGCATCCACCCACTTCTAATGGTGGGCACACACGGTGCCACATGTGCCAGTTCCAAGATTGCACAAATGTCTAAATACTGGCACGCTTGAATAAAAATTGTCCACGTATAAGTGGTACCCCATATGGAAAAAGGATGACACCAAGTCCCAAACTATCTTGCCACTGCTCCCCATGTAGTCTGGGCATCCGAGGGGCTCCACGTGACTATCTATCTTTTCCCTCGTAAATCCAAAACTTATATGTATAGCCTGTTGCCCTCTCACGGGTCTTATACATCTTGACCCCATATCTGGCACGCTTGCTGGGGAGAAATTGTTTGAATGCAAGGTAGCCAGAAAAAGTAATGAGGGACTCAGCAACACAGATTTTTTTGCTGGGGAGAATAGACATCTGCAAATGTTTGGTTAAGGTGATTTGCGAGGGGCTGAATTTTGTGGAGTCGGTCAAATTCAGGGTCACCCCGAGGACGACAGAGGGTATTGTCGTTGAAATGCATAAAACACATTATACTCTCATATCTATGCCTGGCCATGGTAGCAGAGAACACAGCCATATCATGAATCGGGTCTGTGGATCAATACAACCGCAATTCATTTTTTTTTAGTAATGCCCATCTTGAGGGTTAGGCCCCAAAAAAATGTCAATTCGGAAAGCATAATCGGTTTCCTTGCGAATAGTCAGGCAAGGTTTGAATTTGGGTTGGTGGAGATAAATTGTTGTGCATATAAATGCTTTGATCCACAATCAATGCATACAGATATTCCATGAAAAACAGCTCCAAAAATCAAGGGGAGTAGTTAAATTTGCTGTTTCCACCTGAATTCCGGGTTGGGCAGTGAATGGGGGAAGTACGGGTGCTGCAGAATTTGTGGGCTGCCAATCGGGATTTGCAAGCACATCCAGAAAGATACTAGGGGCTCTACGGGCCTCTGTGTGAATTCTTGGCGGCTGTGGGACACTATACTAATGGCACTGGGCAGAAAGGGGTTAACATCTGGGGCGATCAAAGGGTTAACTGTGTGCTGGGTGTGTTTTACTATTGGGCTGTGTCTGTGTGTTTCACTGTAAGCACAATGCACAGCCATTCAAAGCAGTGTGCATGAGCTGACAGGGAGGAGAACGGTTTTGTTTACTAACAGTTCTCCCCCCCCCCCCCCCCGTCGGAGATCCTCAGCAATCACCAGGTGGCAGAGAGTAATCACCGCCCGGGACCCAGTGATCGACAGTGGCCACGAATGGAGGCTTGGGTAGGATGCGCATCCCCTACCCAGAAATGCATGCGTGATATTGTGCACCCGTGCCGCCCTGTTGCAGTATATCTGCTATAGGGTGGACAGGAAGAGGTCAATGTCATGTGTGAACAGACAAAGTATTACTTTGTGCACCTGTTATGCAGAGTAGTACCTCTGGAGGAGCTCAGGGTATGCACAACAGCTGCAGGGAGCAAGACACAACAATACCTAGCAATGCAGCATTTATTTGGATTATTTGCCATCCGACTGTAAACTCTGGCACTGTGCGGGTGTGTTTACCTAGGGAAGTCTCTGCTGATACCACTACCCATTTCACATGGACCCAGAGGACCCCAGACAAGGCTTTTAGCCATGAAAAAAGCTGCCCCGAGGACCAGCAGTGGGGCTCCCTGGCTTATGGGTCATTTAGCCGCTACACCAGGGTCCGCATTCAGCTGAAACCCATACACATGGATGGACAGCCAGTCTTTTAGACCAGCCAGGTAGAGGAGCACGCCTACTGTAGGTCCTGCACATGGGAGGAAAAAGAGGAATGCCTAGGCCGCAGGTGGGCTCAAATTTATGAGGTAGCTCCTGAAAGCATGGGGGGTGGGGCCCTTACCCAGCTGTGCTGACATGGAGCTGTCAGGAAAATAGGGTTTATCAATGAAAAGGTCAAATGGTGCAATTAAATACTTAAAGAAAAGGATGTTACAAAGACATAAAGAGAACAATAACGCAACAGAGAAATGAAAGGTGGTGAAAATGGAGAATACTTGGAAAAGTCCTGGTTTTAGCAGAGTCCAATTGTCCAAGCAAAACCTTGCCATGACTCTCTTAGGTGTTCCTTGGTTGATGTTAAAAGGAGAGCTCCGTCATCCGGTTTAAGGGATGGGTGCTGGGAGGTCATCACGTTTATGAACAAGTCCCAAATACTGTTTTATACTATTATTATTATCTTCCAACATCTGCAGGTTATTTTCTAGAAATTGGCAGATTATTATTCAGAATTATATTTTGTATCCAAGGATACCAAACACAGCGTACCTTGGAGGAATTTCTCACCCATGAGGCAGGAGACTGCTTTCTCCTTTTTTGTATGTGCTAACATAGTCCTGTATGACCTTGATTTACTCGGTATGATATTTCCCATTCAAATATATACCTAATATTAATGTGTCCTGTTCCTGTTGGATTTTAGAAATTGTGTATGGATTGTTAAGTTGTGGAATAGACGTTTTATGGCATTCCTAGAGCTTTAATGACTTTACATGTCATTTGTGACAGGCTTGACTGAGTTATTATTTTTTTAGGATAGGTCAGAGGGAAGACTTTTTCATGGTGCGTGCAAACAGACATCCTGCAAGTTTGTTTGCTGTGTTCTGTTGTCCCTGATTGAGATAAGAGGCTCTTCTGAAGTTTGTTAAAAGTTATGGCTACAAATTCCATAGTTTGCAGGAGGAGGGAGGAAGTTCAATCACTGCTCATGAAAACAAAATGGCTGAGTCTTTAACAAGCTGGCTGTCGCCTACACCTTCCATGTCCCTATCAGGGGCAGACTGACCATTTGGAAACTCGGGCACTGCTCGAGGGCCCAGGGTCAGTAGGGGGCCCCATGAGATGCCCCTGGTACCTTTTTCATAGACTTTTTTTAGTTTGGGCAAGAACACAGGGGCCCCATGATCCCCTATTGCCCGGGGGCCCCATGGGTTGTCAGTACGCCCCTGGTCCCTATTGCGCACAATAATTACACCACCTGCTCTGGATGCTGAGGAATTTGGTGGACTTTGACCTTTCACAGAGGGTCTAGTCATGGAGTACTGAAGTGGAGAAAGGAAAGGGACATTTAACCAATAGAGAGGGAGATGGCTTTGCAGTCTGCTCCTTAGGCTCACACCCCAGAATGTAAAATGAGCTGTGGATACACAGCTCAGCTTACAGTGACCGGCCTGATCCCTGTGTGTCAGAATGACTAACTCCTTTGCATCAGGAGAAGTGACTTCATTTTGCACTGGCCAATGAAGATAGTTGCTTTCGCAGTAGATCTCTATGGTGCTTGGGGGCACACTGGATCTCACATCCCAAGCCCCAGGAGCATATCCAAAGCTCTATCCAGCAATACTGGAACTTCAACGAAGGGAACTCTTCTTCAGGTGTGACCTGGGACATCTTTAAGGCATCAAGCTCTATACATCTCCCTTATCTCAGCAAGATGCTCTCATCAGATTTCCACCACACAATCCCTACAAAGGGAGACTGATGAAAGGACGAATCGGTATGCCTACTCTCCTACCCCTGATAATGTGTACATGACGTTACAAAAACGGTAGACATAGCTGGACAGGGCTTAAACAGACCGTGGCCACCACTCACCTCCCACTGTGTGGCTATGCCCAAAGCAGGGCTGACAAGAGGAGCGCCAGTGACGTCTCCAGTTACAGGTAGGAAGCCCAGCCGAGGACACACAGACACCTCCTAGGCCGGCCGCTGCACACAACCGCATTGAAGGGACAACGGTAGCCTCTCTCCTTCACCCCACGGCACACCGTTACAGCTGTTTCTTTTCTGGGTGAGCTGTCTCTTTGCTGGATGGCCTTTCTCTTTGCTGGATCAGCTGTCTCTTTGCGGGGCAGGATGTCTCTTTGCTGAAAGGGCTGTCTCTTTGCTGGATGGGCTGTCTCATTGCTAAATGGGCTCTTTGCTGGGTGGGATGTCGCTTTGCTGGGCGGGATGTCGCTTTGATGGGATGTATCTTTGCTTGACGGGCTGTCTCTTTACTGGTTGAGCTGTCTCTTAGCTCAATCAGTAAAGAAACAGCCCATCCAGCAAAGAGACAGCTCAACCAGTAAAGAGACAGCCCATCCAGCAGTCTCTGCTGGATGAGCTGGGCAGGATGTCTATTTGATGGATGGACTCTCTCTTTGCTGGATGAGCTGTCTCTTTGCTGGATTGGGCCATCTGTTTGAATATATAGGGGGCACTGTGATTAGATCTCTAGGGGCACTGTAATATAAAGGGGACTGTGCTGTAAAGGGGCACTGTAATCAATACAGTGCCCCTTTACAGTGCAGTCCCCTTTATATCACAGTGCTCCTTTACATTACAGCATGGAGGACTGACTCCGTGACTCCACGATAATTCCATCACCAACTGCCCTGCGATTGCCCCCCCCCCACACCTCCCCGGAAAAATTGGCTGTTCAGTCTAAAATGCCCAGGCCTATTTTGTGTCTCAGTCCAGGCCTGATACTAACCTACTCAAAGTGAAAGTATTACTCACATATATGTACTTATTTTGTAGTTCCCCAACGGTGGATCCCTAAATCCTTCTTTATCCAGCTTAATCAACCTTTTCTTCCTTTCTTTGGGGACCCCAATCTCCACACTATAAATTCGCTACCCTTCCGTCCCCTCCCCTCCAAGGGGGACTTGGCATGCCAGACCTTCATAAGTACTTCCTTGCCACATAATTAGTCTTAGCACGATAGTGGTTATGTCCTGACATCACTTACTCTTGACCCATGTAAGAAGCTACCACTAGAATGCTTGGAATTTGGGTCTGAGTCTTAAATCCCCACCTATGCCTCCCTCTCCCAAACACCCCCCCTCTGGCATAATCCATCCCCGACTCACTTTTTCCCACTTCCTGACCCTCACGGCAGGGCAAAATACAAAATTAAATCCATAGCCAATATTGTGATATAAGGCAGCTTCCTCTCCTTTGAAAGCCTTGCTGAAAAATAAAATCTCCCTGCCCAGTATCAATTGAGATATCTGCAGATTGCACATGCCTTCAGATTTCAATTTTCAGAGGGTTAAGTCAACCTGGTCCAATCTGTCATGGATGCTGTAATCCAAGAAGACAGCCTTTTGAAACCAACCTCCACTTTATATCAACTCCTATTGTCTCTCAACATCCCCAAGCTTTCCAATGTTAAAAGAGAAGTATGGGGCACTGAAAAAACAAATGCTCATCTATACTCATCTAGGTGGATGCGGCATAGGATATTCCCAACCTCGATTAAGATGACTGGAAGGAGATTTGGGATAGACCATTTAAACAACTTGTATCCTTCAGAGATTGACTACTTCAATTCAAAATGGTGCATCGTGTATACTTTATGCCACATAGGCTCCATAAGCTTAACTCAGCAACCCCTTCCTCTTGTTAGTGCTGTGTCCAGCTGGCAGGGGATTTCTCTCAGATATTTTGGACTTGCCAAACCAGCTCTTACTATTGGAATTAACTTGTGGGCATTGTTAATGCCGTTGCGCAAACCTCTTTCACAGCCTCACACAGAATCTGTTTGCCTGGTTGACGATCTGGTTCCCATGAATACAGGATGAACACTCCTCAGCTTGCTATTATGCTACACCAGAAACGTCATTGCACTACGCTGTAAAAAGTCCCCCCCCCTTCTGTCCACTTCTGGAAGCATGTGTACTCTGCTTGAAAATGAAAGGTTTTTGTGGCTGTGGGTGTAGTTGCCAACATCCCTATTTTATCACATTAATTGAAATCCCTTTTCCATGGGATTTTAAAGGCAACCATACAACAAACTGTATATATTTTTGTAAAAACATTATTTTATTAGCTTATTCAAACCCTTGAAATGACAAAAAGTCAATAAACTTTGATGAAGCCATGTGACCCAGTGGCACATTGCATAGGGGAGGGGCTCCAATGTCAGGATGCTTAAAGCAACATACAGCAAGTATTCATCAATATTGGAAAACTTTACTGTGGATTCAAATCTCAACATTTTAATGCGGTTTTAACTTGTAACACATGTGAGTACACTATTATATTTAATAAATTATGTTTTAAAGAGGATAAGGCACTTTATTCTTTTATTACATTCCATGGCCTTTACACCTATGGAGAAAAATCCCTAAGGAAGCAAGGAGACCCCCTAGTGTGAAGAGGGATATTCCTCTCCATCCATTCATCCCAGGGAAAGAGGGATAATCCCATCCATTTACCACTAAGTCCTATTAAAGGGACACAAGCCTATTATGATCTCACTTAACGGTCTGTCATATACACTAGGTGAGAGCACAATCGGTGAAGGTACATAATATTTTTTATGATTGGTGAACTGCACGGTTAATATTTCGCATCACAGCACTAGAAGAAGTGTCAAGGTCACGGACTTAATAGGGACATGTTTGCAGCAGTAATATAATGCAGAGATATTGATATGCATTCTTTTGATGCTGGACTGTTATTTATTTAATATTCATTTATTCACAATTTTGCAAATGGTAGTGGAGTGCGACACCATTTCTGATTTTATTTTATACAAAAAATGTTATAACTCTGTGGAGAACATGGATATGTGAGGCAATGTATATAAAAATTCCTCTTAAAGTTTTTTTACTTTTTGTCATTTCAAGGGTTTGAATAATCTAATAAAAGAATGTTTTTACAAAAATATATACAGTTTAGTGAACTCTGCTTTGCCTCTTTACCAGGATGCTTACACAAGTAGTGGTTGCTCAAAATAATCTCCAAAGTATGGCACGTTGGCATCGAAGAGCCCTTCACAGCTACTTTGCCTTACAGTTAACACACCTCTTGATACTTTTCTGTGATCGTTGTTGGATATCTTCAACCACTTGAGCTCTGAAAGGTTTTACCCCCTTCATGAGCAGGCCATTTGTTTATATTTAGAACTGCGCTACTTTAACATGTGTAGTTTTGCAGTGCTGTACCTAAATGCAATTTAATGGGGTTTTTTTCACAAAAATAGAGCTTTCTTTTGGTGGCATTTGATCACCGCTGTTTTTTAAAATGTTTTATTATATAAACAAAAAAAATTGTGAAAATTATATTAGCAATGGTGGTGATCAGTAACTTATAGTGCAACTGTGATAGTGTGTCATGCAATATGACAAACTCAGTGACACTAATACAGTGATCAGTGATAATACTATACACTGTCACTGTACTAATTACACTTGCTGGGAAGGGGCTAACATCTTGGGGTAATCAAGGGCTTAAGTGTGTGCCTAACAAATGTTAATGAGTGTGTATTATGTTCTGCTTTTTGCTAAAAATCTATTTGTTCCTTCTACTTGCTTTGAGAAGGAACATGTGCATTTCCTGAATCTGAAAGCAGGAAGCGACGTACAGGTATGTCGCTGTGCTTGCAGGAGCCACTCATCCACAATACAATGTAGGCAGGCAGTCCTGAAATGGTTAATCCTCTTTTTCTAACAGTATATTGCCCTGTGAGGGACTGCCACGCTGTTTATGCTTTACACCAATCTGTGCGAGCCATGCTCCACCAGTGTTCTTCTTTTCATTTGTTTTGTATTGTTTATAATGTCTGTTTTTCTGCTGGGTGTTCTACACCTGCATGGCCTTGGCCATTCAACCCCTGTATACATTTGAAAACTACAATAAAAAGATTTTTAAAAGAAAAAATGAAGATGACTGAAAACCAGCACACAGAAGAAGATGCTGATGCTTGCAAGGGATTTACCCTAACTGATCTTTTATGTCAATCAATTCATCGTTTATTGCTACCAGTATGGGCAGCATTACTGTTAATTGTATTATGCACTGTATCAACTTTCTCACTCTGCTCTATTTTAGTTGGTTTAGAAATGGATCCCGTCTTATCCCATCCACTGCTGGAATAACCATGAAGTCTTCTGCTAGTCTTGTCCTGCAAGCACAAGAAAAGACCAAAGGACGTTATACATGTGTAATTCGCCAGGGAAGAATGACCCTTGGGGGAAAGTCATGGAATCTCCGGATTTTATAAAACTTGCACAGAAATATGATTTCTCTTTGCACTGTGGCATAAATTAGCAATAAAATGGAACTCTGGGCAAACAGCTAAATAACCAGTTGAAACGTATATATTTGATATTATGGTTTATTTACTTGGGAAGACCCATACTATGTAAATGAGTACCTTATGTGGCTGGAGCCACCTGGAGCTGCTTGCTGGCAGCCCATGTCTCTCTATGGGGACCAGCAGCTGTATGGACACAGTTGCTTTTTATGTAACAGGCATGCAGGGGCAGGTGAGAGGCTTCAAAAGCAGACAGTGAGCGTTCAAGCATGTGAATGAGTGTTTATACCAAGAATTTTGTGATTTTATCTGTGGATTTTTGTGAAACACTCACCTTGCTAGTCAGGAAAATAACTTTACTTTTGGATAGTTTTAATGCTTCCTGTATCAGCTCCCTCCTCCACACTTATTCACTTCCTAAAGACCTGGCTGGAAGTGGGAGGTGACATAGCAAGCTGCATTTCTGAGCAAGGGAGATGAACTGCTTAATTATTATGTGTGTGACCTGTCTGGCAGTGCAGCGTATAGAAATCACAAGATGGACTATACAGAATTACAAATCTTTCTGCAGCTAAAGCAATAAGCATATACAGTATGTGTTTTAGCTGTATATATTTAGCAGGTTTTTGCCTGGAGTCTCCCATGAGGCTTCTACATATATTTTATTTATCATTGGCTAGATTTTTACAGTTTTTATTGTGTAAGTAATTTGATTTGTTCCATTAAACTGATGCCCCTACATTCTATTAGTGCAGTCTCATGATTGGCCAGAAACACTAAAATTGCAAGAATTTAATATCTGACTATGTGACAGACATTTCTTCCTCTTGCATCTGCTGCATTAAGTATTATAACACAGCTGTGACAAATTATGTGTATTTATACACACAAACAGCTTTTTGTCTTCCTATCTAACCACACAGAGAGAGATATCGGATCACTATCCAGAATTTGCAGAGTTTGAGCATCAATGTATCTTCTGTTTCGCAAAAGTTTTCTTAAATTTTGAAAGCGTAGGACAATCAGAATACATGTGAATAGTACAAAGTTGTAGTAATACGTAATACATATAACATATTTCTCAGTGTGTCCTTTGAGACATGCAGTCTTTATGTCTAGATCAGCCTCTCTCAACCAGGGTGCCTTGAGGTTTCTTCAGGGGTGCTTTGGCAAAATGTCTACAAATTGCCCAAAACTTGTATACAAACCAGTGGGTGGAACAAGCCTGCCTTTTAGTTACATAAAACCACAGGTTTTCATTGTGTACCATTACAATCTTCTAGCCGCCGGCATCTTGACAACCAATGACAGCATCAGTTGATAAGGAGGATGTTAGCTGCCTGCACAGCATCCTAGTTTGATCCTCCCCTGCCCCTCGCCATCAGTGCTGGGGTCACATTAGCTCAGTGATGGAGAAAAACTGAGGGAGAAGAGAAACCATGGAATACTACTTAGTACCAGTGTGCAAAAGTGTATTTGCTTTGGAAGAATAAATCATCTCTAGTGTTGGGTATCCTACGGGTGTGAATATTGCTGTGTTATATAAAACTATTAGAATAGTTTTTCACATTTTAGAATTCAGTGCCCTTTTAAAATTATGGACAGTCTAGAGGCACCCCATTTTAAAATGGGGTACCTCAAGACTGTCCATAATTTTAAAGGGTGCCTTGAGACTGTCCATAATTTTAAAGGGTGCTTTGACTGAAAAAAAGGTTGAGAAACGCTGTTCTAGATGACATACAGTATATGTCATCTAATTTTGGGCACACTAGCAGGAGATGGATGAAGACATTTTAGGGCACAGATGACACTTTATGGATATAGTAAACACTTGACCTATGTTCTTTTGTGGTACTAAAAATGAATATAATATTCTTTTACCCTCATGATATCTTTAAGACAAACAAGACGTATGCTCTGTGCTAGAATACCAGGAAAGCCTGAAAATTATTATCAAAGTATATAGACCCATACACACTTTGATTAATGGAAAACTTGTGTTTTTAAACAGTTATATTTGACTTTTTAAGTGGTTACAAGTTTTACACAGATTATCTTTACTTTACAAATAAGTATTTACTGCAGGATGTGTTGATAACAATTTTTTGCAGAACCAATAGTGGATTTACTGCTTTGAGATGACAGGGCACATTGAACTTTTCAATTTAGGGAAGCGAAATGGTTCCTTGGGGACCTACATTTCCCAAATTTCTCACTCAACCTTCTTAGGTAACTACACTAGTGTTGTTAACTTGTCAATTGTATCAACAGTTTACTAGCACTACTGTAGCTATTGGGTCCTGTGTCTAACCTTGTCCATATCTTCTACTGCTGTTATACCACTGCATCCATCTCTGCTTTACTAATACCTTAGAACCTGCCAGTCTCATTGCAATCTCATAAACCCATTACTTTGATGAATCCCTGAGTGGTGCAAAGGGCAGTCTCTAAGTGCTGAGAAAATCAAATTTAGGTCCCAGAGTCACAGGAAAGCAAACAATAGTATCAAAGAATGACAAACCAATGGACTCTCAGGCTCTGAAGATAGCAAGAGCCTTGATAGTGCCAAGGACAAATACTGGTCCAGACCTATCTGTAAAAAGGCAAGGAGTCATCACATAGAAAATCTCCTGCGTTGGAAGCCTTGCAAAGTACAGTATGTCTTACACAGAGAAAAGATAGACTTTGTGAAAATTACACTTCCTAGCTTTTAGCACTGAAAGAATACCCAGTTCAAAGATGGTTATTGACTATGAAGCAAGATGGTAAACCAGTCTTTGGGACAGAATATCCTGATGAAGAGTCTATGTCTGCCAGAAACCAATCCAGAGCTATGAAGATCACAGGAAGGCCCTCCATCAAAATCCTGTGTTAATGCAGAAAAGGCTGGATTTTCAGGGGAGGAACAGCACATTCACTACTTTCTGCTAGAGCAGGGGTGGGCAAACTTTTTGACTTGAGGGCCGCAATGGGTTCATATATTGGACCCGGGGGCTGGACCAAGAGTAGATGAATGATGTGTATGTGTCATCCATAGTAAGCATAGTAATATTCCCCCATAGTAAGCATAGTAATTCATCCCCCATATAGTAATTCATCCCCCATAGTAATTCATCCCCCATATAGTAATTCATCCCCCATAGTAATTCATCCCCCATAGTAATTCATCCCCTCTATAGTAATTCATCCCCCCTATAGTAATTTATCCCCCCTATAGTAATTTATCCCCCATAGTAATTCATCCCCCATATAGTAATTCATCCCCCATATAGTAATTCATCCCCCCTATAGTAATTAATTCCCCATATTAAGTCCCCAAGTCCCCCCTGTGTCAATTCACTTACCTTTGCTCCGCCCGTTCCTCTCGCCGTGTTCCCACGCTGTTCCGGTGTAGCATGAAAATCTGTCTCCTATGAGGATCTGTCCCCCTCGACGTATCTGCGCATGTGCCAGTTTCAGGCATTAGCAGCCGATCGGCGATCTCCGGCACATGCGCAGATACGTCGAGGGGGACAGATCCTCATAGGAGACAGATTTTCATGCTACACCGGTCTTCAGGGCGGACTGTGAGAGGAGCCTTGCTCCGCGGGCCGGATTAAAAGGTCCGCCGGGCCGTAGTTTGCCCATTGCTGTGCTAGAGGATCCCTTACCTGGAGACAAACCTGTATAGTTTGTTTAAGCCAAACAAATGGGCCGCACATCAATGATGTTTTAAGAATCTGAGTGGATTTATTGAATGAACATACAGCACACACAGCAGCCTTCTAGCTGATGCTGCTCCTTTAATACGTTTCACCTATGGCAGGGCTCAATCATAGGGATCTCTATGATCAAGTCTTGTCATGGGTGAAAACACATTAGAAGGGCAGCTTCAGGGGGAAGGCTGCAGTGCATGCTGTCTGTTCAATAACTCCAGTTGCATTCCTAAAATGTCACTGGTGTGTAGCCCATCTGTTTAACTTGAAGAGTGATGTGGAGCTTGAGCGTGCTTCTGGGCTTTGTCACCCAGCCTTTTTGTGGGTCTGAGGAGAGTATAGGCAGCTTGGGAGCATTGATATGTTCAGAAACCATCCAACTGTATAGTTTGTTGTTGAATCAGAAGGCCAGGAAGTCCACATCTGGCACCACCACCTCTGATATAGGTCCTAGAACACCTTTGGGTACAGGAACCATTCCTTGGGCTTCCGATGCTGGTAGCTGCAGATGTCTGCCTGCCAATTGCCCAGGTTTGTTATGTAACTGATGGACAAGGCTGGAATGTAAAGTTCTGTACAGGACAAGATCTGCTCTACCTCTTTTGCTGTAGTGAGACTTCTGGTTCCTCCCGGATGGTTGTTGTATGCCACTGCTGTGGCATTGTCTGACTGAATCCGGATCAGATGAGTCTCTAGCTGGGTGGTGCCACACTGCAGAGACCACCAAATCACTTGGCACTCCAAAATGTTGATCAGGAGACAAGATTCCTCTGACATCCAAGTCCTCTGCATCTACAGTTGTGGCCAAAATTATTCAACCCCCAATGCTGTAAAGGGGTTTAGGGACTATAGTGTACATTTGGAATTGTATTCAGAATCAAATCCTACAAGGACGTTGTAACTACCCAAATGCAACTAAAATGACATCAATTGTTTATGTAATACAGTAGTAAATGGTTCTTATGTGGTTTCTTCATTGCCACAATTATTCAACCCCTTAAAGACTACCACTCTGAAGAACAGAGGTTCATACAGGTGCTTTCCATCAGGTATTGAAAACACCTGTGGATGTCACCGAGCAGCAATCAAGCATAATAAGCACCAATTAGGCAGCTTTAAAATGACTGTGATACTCAGCTCCTTCTAGACATTTACTGGTGTGGTTACAAACATGGTGAAGGCAAGAGAATGGTCCAGGAAGACAAGAGAAGAGGTGATTTCTCTTCACAGGAAGGGCAATGGCTATAAGAAGATTGCAAAGATGTTAAACATACCAAGAGACACCTTAGGAAGCATCATTCGCAAATTCAAGGCAAAGGGCACTGTTGAAACGCTACCTGGTCGTGGCAGAAAGAAGATGCTGACTTCGACTGCTGTGCGCTACCTGAAGCGTAGAGTGGAGAGAAGTCCCCGTGTGACTGCTGAGGAACTGAGAAAAGATTTGTCAGATGTGGGTACAGAAGTTTCAGCCCAGACAATAAGACGCACACTGCGTAATGAAGGCCTCCGTGCCAGAACTCCCAGGCGTACCCCCTTGCTGTCTCCAAAGAATAAGAAGAGTCGACTGCAGTATGCCAAAAGCCATGTGGACAAACCACAAAAGTTGTGGGATAGTGTTCTGTGGACTGATGAAACAAAATTAGAACTGTTTGGGCCCATGGATCAACGCTATGTTTGGAGGAGGAAGAACAAGGCCTATGATGAAAAGAACACCTTGCCTACTGTGAAGCATGGTGGAGGGTCAATCATGCTTTGGGGCTGTTTTGCTTCTGCAGGTACAGGGAAGCTTCAGCGTGTGCAAGGTACCATGAATTCTCTTCAGTACCAGGAGATATTGGATGGAAACGTGATGCAGTCCGTCACACACCTGAGGCTTGGGAGACGTTGGACCTTTCAACAGGACAATGATCCCAAGCATACCTCCAAGTCCACTAGAGCATGGTTGCAGAGGAAAGGCTGGAACATTTTGGAGTGGCCATCGCAGTCACCAGACTTAAATCCGATTGAGAACCTCTGGTGGGACTTAAAGAAAGCAGTTGCAGTGCGCAAGCCTAAGAATGTGACTGAACTGGAGGCCTTTGCCCATGAAGAATGGGCGAAGATACCCGTAGATCGCTGCAAGACACTTGTGTCAAGCTATGCTTCACGTTTAAAAGCTGTTATAACTGTAAAAGGATGCTGTACTAAGTACTAAGATTGAATGTCACTTGGGGGTTGAATAAAACTGATAATGCTGTGAGCACAGAAAAGACATTTGTGGTTATTTCATTATAACTGTTATGTTATATTTGTCTGACCTACAAGTGCCTCTTTAATGTAAATGTAAGCAAGATGACTGAATGATCAAAAGCAATGTCAAACTGGCCAAAACACTCAATTTCAGTGGGGGTTGAATAATTTTGGCCACAACTGTATATTGTGCTCAGGACAGGAAAGGTTTGCATCCGTCATGAGAGTCTGCCATAAGACAGAAAAGAAGGACATCCCTGACTCCACAGCCTAATTCCTGAGCCACCAAGCCAGGGACAGGGACAGGGAATTTGGTCTGGCCATAGACTGGACTGACTTGTGCCATAACAAAATGTTGTGTTATAGGAGTCTGGAGTGAAACTGGGCAAATGAGACGTCCTCAATGTATGCTACTATAGCCACAGGTTTCTCATGCAGAACCAGAGATGGACAACTCCTGGACTGAAGAGTACAAGTCTGGAAGCAAAATGTTTAAAGGTTTTTCTGGGGAAGAAAACTTACACTAAACCCAGAAATTCCAAATAATGAGTCTATCATGTTACACATGTGTTGGTTGTTTGCCTTTAATAATGTTGTCCCTACCTCATGCCGTAGCTAGGGGATGCTCTTTATAGTTTTTCCCACCATTCTTCTTCATGCTTTAGCCTCCATTCATCGCATGCACTATATTCTGCTGGAGGTAGACACAAAATTATTTTTTGAGCTATCTGATGTTCATCTGTTATGATTCGCACGTTTTTGCTGGCAAGGGCTGGAGAGACTCGGCGCTGGACAAAGTCTCAGAGGTGATGGTTTGGAGGCTACTACAGCTGCTTGCAGATTGAATACAGAATCTGCAGTAGAGGGTGTGATAGCGTGCAATCATAGTCAGCCAACATCTGAGATTTTTGGCCTAAAAAAATCATGCATGACTGAGATACAATTTCTTAAAGCAGAGGAGGCAGCCACACTCAACGGAAGCTAGTGTAGACTTCAAAGATGGCATAGATTCTAGTAGTAAGGTGCACAAGGATTCCAAGCTGCCGATAATAGCTGTATTAGAAGGTGCACTGAAAGCAGCTCCAGAGCTGTCAGTGGAGTGTGAACTGGGGCCTCTGCTACAGGAGGACTGTCCACTCTATGAATAGAATTAGACATGTTACCACTGTGTGGTGGTAAAGCAATGCAGCTTAAGGTATAAAGCAAGGCCTCAAGAACTCACAAAACCCCAACCATGGCTAGCAGGCATGGGGTCGGACACCGGAAGGTGACCAGGTCACAGTCGGTGGGCAGCAGAAATGGACCAAAGGTCACAGTTCCACGTGGCTTTGCAAATCAGGAGCAGAAGCAGTGGGGCGATGTTTTGTCTGTGCTGAATGGTAGGAAAGAAAGTGCAGAGTGCATTTGTGACACCACCCAGCATATGACGTCAACAGTCAGTCCCTTGCCATGAACCTTTTCTGAAGGATAGAGTTCAACAGGATAGGTTCACTGTATTTAAACCTGGTCTCTGTATGTGGTATTCAAATTTGATCAAAACCCTTTTGGTCAAAACATGTAATATGTTTGGAACACAGTACCAGCTTCAGCAGTTGTAGAATTGCGTGCAGCCACTGTGCTTGCCCCTTCTCTCAGTCAAAGAGCGTTTTGTATGATGTGTGCCCATTCAAAGAATACAAAGCCTTTTGTGAATGAACATCAGAGGGGAGGGGTGGGCAGAGATACTACATATGAGAAGACAGCAGGGGGAGTGTAGTGATAGGTGTACTCCAACTGTGAACAACAGAGATAAATCCAATGGTGGCATGCACCTCGTTGGAAATAAGAGGAATGATACTCACCTTCTCTCCAGTGCTGCTATGTCCCGGAGCTCCCCACCGGCCGCTGACATCTTCAGTTTGGTGGCTTCCAGGTATCGATCCTCGGATTTAATTGGCCGAGCCAAGATGACATCATCTAGTCATGCCAAAATTCTACACTGAGCTGTGCGTGTATAGCTCACTGTACATGGTAGATAAGCAACTTTAATGCAGAAGAGGCATGGTATGTTCCCAGGGTGGGTACCTGTTTTGCCTCTGCCTCAGCCCAGCCTTGTGAACTGGACAGGAATTGTGGTACTGACGTCTGATTAAAACATGCATATTAACTTATTCAAAAAGTACAGGTGCATAAAAAAGTTAAAAGGTCACTATCCTAAATAATGAACACCTGGCAGTATATATTAAGGATTTACGGGAACATGGGAAAAACAAAACCAGACTATCAATAGCCAGAATACAAAGTACCAAGAAAACATTTTCTGGAAGACGATAAGAGAAGAGTGTGTCATAAAATGATAAGTGAGAGATATAGATGGGGAGACAGGCCAGGAAAATATTTAATGAGGGCTCAGAGAAAAAAAAATCCAGGAACTATATAGAGAAAATAAGAGCCAACAAAGGCGAATTAGTGTATTCAACTAAAGATATAGCTAAAGTGTTTAAATAATATTATAAAAAGCTATAGAATATTATTTCCCATAGTTCCATAAGTAAAGATGATGTAGGAAAACTAGAAAAAAGACATACATACTTAAAAAAGGCGGGATTACCGAAATTAAGTAAGGAACAATTAAAATCCCTGGAATCAGCAATAATTCAGGAAGAAATATATTTAGCATTAAAAAGTACTACAGCTGGGAAAAGTCCTGGACCCAACGGGTGCACAGTGAGATATTATAAAAATATGAAGAATTATTAGTACCCAAACTGAGGATATATATGAATGCATCGGGAGGAGAGATGGAAATGAGGACGGAATCCCTACAAGCCCAGGTAGGTCTCATACATAAGGAAGGTAAAGATGATACTTACTGTTCAAGTTACAGACCGATTTCCTTATTAAACACAGATACTAAACTATATGCAAAAGTTCTGGCAGATAGGTTGAAAGACCTAATGCCGGAATGGATACATATAGACCAAGCAGGCTTTGTCCCAGGAAGAGAGGGTAGAGATAACGGATTAAGATCTCTGTTTCTCATACAAAAAAATAGGAAAGAGAAAATCCCTGCGGTGGTACTCTCGATTGACGCTGAAAAGGCATTTGATAGAGTAGACTGGGGATATATGTTGGATACATTGGAAGTATTGGGGATGGGACTCAGAATGAGAGAATGGATAAGGAAAGTATATAGTCAACCCTCTGCAGCAATCATGGTTAATGGAGAACTATCAGAGTATTTAGGGATGCAAAATGGAACAAGACAGGGATGCCCTTTGTCTCCACTATTATATGTTTTATCACTGGAATCTCTTTTGGCTACAATAAGGAATAACATAGATATAAAAGGAATTTGGATAGGAAATATAGAGCATAAGGTGGCAGCTTATGCAGATGACATGCTGTTCTATGTGGGAAACCCAAGGATAACATTGCCAAATTTAATGAAATCATTGAAAGAATATGGGGAGATGTCAAATTTAAAAATGAATCCAACTAAAACAGAGATTTAAATATAAATCTTCTAAATAGAGAAAAATATGTTACATGAGGAACTTCCCTTTGGAGAGAAAAAAAATTAAAATATTTAGGTATAAAATTAACTATCTTCCAAGAACTTATATAGATCAAACCATATCCCATTATTAAATGAGATTAAGGATGAATTAAGGAAATTGGGTGGGGGAACTCTGTCATGGATATGTCGTATAAACTTGATAAAAATGGTAATTGTTCCAAAAATTCTATATAAATTTCAAATGATACCAATTAAACTACCAGAAGTATATTTTAGAATAATTAAAAAAATGTTAACAAGATTTATTTGGAGGAATAAAAAACCTAGAATAAGTCATGAAATTTTAAGTAGAAATAAAGAGAAAGGTGGACTGGGAGTTCCAGACTTGAAAAGATATTATAATTCAGTAATATTGGCGAGAATTTTCAATTGGACACATAATGCACATGGGAAAAGTTGGGTAAAAATAGAAAATACACTAAGTTATACTAACTTAAGTAGAATTGTATGGTTACCTTCACAATACCGAGGATTAGCAGATAGCACAAGTTTGTTCACACTTAATGTTTTAAGAGTTTGGGATGTTTTACACAAACAAATGGAATGGGAATTTAATTCATTGTTAATGCCCTCAGGGTCCACAGAGTTTTTTCCTCCAGGTAAAGTGTCACAGGAGAGTGGATAAAGAAGGAAGATGTACAGTTAAGAGATATAATGGTGGGCGAGGAAATAGGTTCACTTAAGAATTTGAAAAAAAAAAGAGTGAAATATTTATGAGAATGGATGGCCATTGAGAACAAGAGAGGATTTGAACCTTTTTGAGCACTTATTGGACACACGGGGAGATGGGAAACATGGGATTTCTAAAATATATAAGATCCTCATTGAAATAATCACGGATATAAGGCCATCATTTATAGAGAAATGGGAAAGGGATTTAGGAGTAACAATAGATGCGGAAAAGCAAAGGAAAATGTATAGTTTAATTCACGAGAATGTAAATATGAAGGAGGTAGAAATTAACTATAAATGCTTAGCAAGATGGTATATCACACCGAGTGTAGCACACAGATTAAGTGGAGACAATTCACCTTTATGTTGGCGTGGATGTGGAGGTAGAGGTACAATGTATCACATTTGGTGGGAGTGTCCTAAAACTCAAGAGTATTGGGGGAAAATAGTACGCCTGATTCAGAAAATAACGGAGGTTAATATCCCAAATGACCCAGAGATTTGCCTTTTTCATGGTACTAAGCTTTCAGTTAAAAAATATAAAAAATCTGGTTTATTGTATTATCTGAATGCGGCGAAGGGATTGATACCCAAATTTTGGAAGGAACAAGAGGCACCAAAAGGTGAAGGATTGGGTAGATAGGGTGGATCAGATATGTAGATATGTAGATTTGAGGAACTTTACCACATGAATGAAGATAAGACGGAGAGTTTCCATATAAGATGGAAAAAATGGGAGGAATTTAAAAATTCAAATTTAATCCTAGAGTTTACAGGTGATTAATATAGAATTGAAATGGCTATATTCTTGGATTAGGATCTCCAGAATGAGTAGAAAAATGCAGAGTAGAGGTTATGAAGGGAAGGAAGGGGGGGGGGGAGGAATGTGGTTTAGTGGTGGGGGGGGGGGGGGGTGGGTGGGGGAAAAGATATTAAGATTAATATTAATATTTTGATATTATGTTAAGTAAATATGAGCTTATTTTTGTGTTGATCTTTTTTAAATGGAAAAAGAAAAAAAAAACCAAAGTACCAAGTAAAAATATAAGGTCGGTATACAAACACAGTGAAGTAAACAATCTTCAACTCTACAGCAGGGAGCACGCCCCTATTATCCATAAGGATGCAAAAAGCAAAATAATAAAAGTAAGTGGCATATAGGTAAGGAATGCCAAAAGAGTGTTGCTCAATGATACAGGTGCAAGGAGTAAACAGCAGTATGTAGACATATCATTTCTATTAACGAAGGTGTTGAGAGCCTAACTTCTGGGATGCATAAGGAATACCATGAATCAGCAAAGCGTGAGCATCAAGGATCGCCTTTCGCAGCCAAGCATGCTGCTGGTAAGGAGGCTATCCTGGTGAAGATATGTCTTGCAAAATAGGAATAGGCAAATTACAGGGGAAGAAGGAAAACTAAAAAAAAAAGGGGGGGGGGAGACTTTCCAGGGGTATAGAAGAAAGAGGGTAGGGAGAGCAAGACAAAACAGAAACTGGAGACCAACCCAGCACACCTAGTCTCATACACTCCCTTGGCATACTGCCTCTAAGCTGGATCGCTCCTAAAATTGGGATCTTGGATAGGTAAAGCCTGGCAAATCTACCAAAAAGGAGATGGGAAAAATGTGGCTAAGGATATAGCTTTACATCCCGAGAGTCAAGGAGGGACACCCATTAGTTGTTTATGTTCCTCAGTGGTTTGAAAGTGAGGCCAGCAGGCCCATCAACTTGAAAATTTAGAAGGGGAGTAACATGTGATGTTCATTGTGAATGGGGGGAGTGGACTCATGCGCTGCTAACAATAGTCTCAGAAAATGAAGTAGCTGCTAACACCCGGCTTTACTATGATGTATAACAAACTGATAAGGAAACTGGTGTAGCGCTGTGTATACTGTGATATACTTAAAATAATTGGTGAAAATCAATAAAAAATGTAACTTGGTTCAATTATTGGTGTGACACTGTGTATGATCAATAAAAAAGATGTGAATAAAAATAACTTAATTCAAATATATATGAAGTATGGAGTGTACCATGATTCAAACAAATAGAGAAAAAATGTGAATGCATAAATGTGACATGGAGGCACTTAAAGTGAAATCAGCAGTGACCAAATCATACACCGTGACAACAGCAACATTAAATTATATATCGCAAACTCCCAAAGATAAATGAAAAGTGCTAGATTTCAAATCTTCAATCATATATATGTTGCTTGCTCAAAACTTGTGCCAATCTATCCGTCACCATCTGGCGTGCGCGCTCACCTCAAATATTTGACCCTCAAGGAGTCATAAAGCATAATGTATCACCGGAGGATCCCAGGAAGGGTGGATCTCTCCCTCTGGCTGGACACAGGGTCAGCTCCCACCGTAATCAATCACTAAATGAATCTTCAATGGCTCATATATAAGAAGTCAAACAGAGAACTTCCATAGTGTAGTATTTTTAAATTTATTAAGGGAATCCACAATTCCAAAAAGCTACTCACACTTTAAAACATGGCCACAGACCCATCAGGCCTGAAGAAGTCACGTGGTAGCATGACGCAACGCATCGGACTAGAGCGTGGTGGCGTCATTACGCAGAAGGCAGTCACCCTCTTTGGACTCCTTGAATGTACACCTTAACTGTGGGATTACACAGTACATGCCTGATGAGTCTGTGACCCTGTTTTAAAGTGTGAGTAGCTTTTTGGCATTGTGGATTCCCTTAATAAATTTAAAAATACTACACTATGGAAATTCTTTTTGACTTCTTTTATATGAGCCATTGAAGATTCCCTTAAAGGTGTTTGACCATTTAGTGATTGATTACGGTGGGAGCTGACCCTGTGTCCAGGCAGAGGGAGAGATCCATCCTGATTGGGATCATCCGGTGATATTTTATGGTTTATGACTCCTCGAGGGTCAAATATTTGAGGTGAGCGTGCACGCCAGATGGTGATGGATAGATTGGCACAAGTTTTGAGCATGCAAATTATATATGGTTGAAGATTTGAAATCTAGCACTTTTCATTTGACTTTGCAATATATAATTTAATATTGCTATTGTCACGGTGTATGACTTGGTCACTGCTGATTTCACTTTAAGTGTCTCCATGTCACATTTATACATTCACATTTTTTTCTCTATTTGTTTGAATCATGCTACACTCCATACTTCATACAGTGGGGCAAAAAAGTATTTAGTCAGCTACCAATTCTGCAAGTTCTCCTACTTAAAAAGATGAGAGAGGCCTGTAATTGGCATCATAGGTAGACCTCAACTATAAGAGACAAAATGAGAAACAAAATCCAGACAATCACATTGGCTGATTTGGAAAGAATTTATTTGCAAATTATGGTGGAAAATAAGTAGTTGGTCAATATCAAAAGTTCATCTCAATACTTTGTTATATATCCTTTGTTGGCAATGACAGAGGTCAAACTTTTCTTGTAAGTCTTCACAAGGTTGGCACAAACTGTTGCTGGTATGTTGGCCCATTCCTCCATTGCAGATCTCCTCTAGAGCAGTGATGTTTTGGGGCTGTCGCTGGGCAACACGGACTTTCAACTCCCTTCAAAGGTTTTCTATGGGGTTGAGATCTGGAGACTGGCTAGGACACTCCAGGACCTTGAAATGCTTCTTACGAAGCCACTCCTTCGTTGCCCGAGTGGTATGTTTGGGATCATTGTTGGAAGACCCAGCCATGTTTCATCTTCAATGCCCTTGCTGATGGAAGGAGGTTTGCACTCAAAATCTCACGATACATGGCCCCATTCATTCTATCCTGTACATGGATCAGTCGTCATGGTCCCTTTGCGGAGAAACAGCCCCAAAGCATGATGTTGCCACCCCCATGCTTCACAGTATGTATGGTGTTCTTTGGATGCAACTCAACATTCTCTCCCCTCCAAACACAACGAGTTGTATTTCTACCAAACAGTTCTATTTTGGTTTCATCTGACCATATGACATTCTCTCAATCCTCTTCTGGATCATCCAAATGCTCTCTAGCAAACTTCAGATGGCCCCGGACATGTACTGGCTTAAGCAGGGGGACACGTCTGGCACTGCAGGATCTGAGTCCCTGGCGTTGTAGTGTGTTACTGATGGTAGCCTTTGTTACGTTGGTCCCAGCTCTCTGCAGGTCATTCACTAGGTCCCCCCGTGTGGTCCTGGGATTTTTGCTCACCCTTCTTGTGATCATTTTGACCCCACGGGGTGAGATCTTGCGTGGAGCCCCAGATCGAGGGAGATTATCAGTGGTCTTGTATGTCTTCCAGTTTCTAATTATTGCTCCCACAGTTGATTTGTTCACACCAAGCTGCTTGCCTATTGCAGATTCAGTCTTCCTAGCCTGGTGCAGGTATACAATTTTGTTTCTGGTGTCCTTTGGTCTTCATCATAGTGGAATTTGGAGTGTGACTGTTTGAGGTTGTGGACAGGTGTCTTTTATACTGATAACAAGTTCGAACAGGTGCCATTGATACATTGCCATTGATACAGGTAATGAGTGCAGGACAGAGGAGCCTCTTAAAGAAGAAGGTACAGGTCTGTGAGAGCCAGAAATCTTGCTTGTTTGTAGGTGACCAAATACTTATTTTCCACCATAATTTGCAAATAAATTCTTTCCAAATCAGCCAATGTGATTTTCTGGATTTTCTTTCTCATTTTGTCTCTCATAGTTGAGGTCTACCTATGATGCCAATTACAGGCCTCTCTCATCTTAAGTGGGAGAACTTGCACAATTGGTGGCTGACTAAATACTTTTTTGCCCCACTGTATATATTTGAATTAAGTTGTTTTTATTCACATCTTTTTTATTGATCATACACAGTGTCACACCAATAATTGAACCAAGTTACTTTTATTCACATTTTTTATTGATTTTCACCAATTATTTTAAGTATATCACAGTATACACAGAGCTACACCATTTTCCTTATCGGTATGCAATGTTCATTAGTTCTTACACCTCTGCAATTTTGTTTAAATGGGTAAGCCACGGTTGGTGTGTGAGTTGTACCACAGTGAGGCAGAATTTCGTTTGCTTTTAATATTTGATTTTGGAATGATTGACCTGGAATAAACCATATACATTGTTAGAAATATGTTAAAAAAAAAAATTCCATCCTGCTCCTTCAAATTTCTCTTCAGTGCAGTCGAAAATTAACATAAATTCAACCTCACTAACAATCAGAAAATCAAACGAACATTTATAAAACAAAATATTGAATTAAAATATTTGAAATAAATCCTACTAGTGTATGGCCAGCTTAAACAATGTACTCTTTCAACCCTCTCTACTGCAAAGTAAAGTACTTCAACTCAATCACTCTACAGTGGTTTCTAGACTCTATAATACCATTATTACAAGGGAAGTCTTTTAGGTTTCACCCAACGTGAAATTGATAAAATATAGACGTTACAGATATGACTGATCAGGATTGGGTGAACTGTCCAACTCTTATTTTAGCCCTTTTATAACCACATTCCTGTCTTTTCCACATTGTTTAGCTGAAGATGATAATATTCTTCACAGTGACTTTTTTGGTCCCAGGTTTCTGAGTTTATTTTGTATAATGTTTCAGTTCCCAATGTATTCCACCCAAATTGGTGTCTTCCAAGGATATTTGGTAGCAATGACATCAGGACTCAAATGCAGACTTTTCTGGGAGTACTTCTATTTTAGGCCAGGAAAACCATAGTTCTAAACTGGACTAAGATTTTAGACATTAATGCCTGTAAAAGATTGGTAAATATGGTTTTGTCTCTTTATAGAGTCATCTATGAATCCAGAAGCTGCCCTACTAAATTTAACACTTTGGGGCCAGTGGATTTCTTGTCTAGACTCTTGGGAACAACAGGATTCCTCTTCACCCTCCTAACTGTAATGAGATGACCCAAATGCATAGGCTCCAATAGGTCCTATGTCAGTCTCCATAGACTTAACTTACATATTATGACAATGTAATGGGTGAAAAGATCTTTTATTGATCATCCTTAGATGCATATACAAACGAAACAACCACACAGAGTTAATGTTTATTGTTACTGCTATTTTCCATGTTTGATTACTTTCAGTTTGTATCGTGTTCACTGATAACACTGTTACATGCTTCATTTTTTCAGTTTCAGTCTTTATGCAATGTAACTTTGGCAAACGTGTACCACTGTAATTAAATGTATTCATTAAACTTCATTATGAAAAATACACATCCTTGTGGGTGTAAAAATAAATTTTTTCAATTACCATCCATAGCCCTTTAAAATATAAGTAACATTTTTACAAACGACAATACATACTGTATTGTTGTTCATTACATTTTACCAGTTCTTTCCCAGCTTTTCTTTCTGCAACATGGATGGCCAGAGACGAACAGGTTAATACACAATACCCCTTTCCAGTCCATTTGTCTGTGCCAAATCCCAGCACTGCAGGGGCTAGGAGAGTAAATTCTCTTGGCTTTCATTGTGCTGAGGCCCCCTGAAGATTAATAAGGCTGGCATTTAAGAGATAAAAGATTATACTGCCTCCCTGTCTAGAAATCCCCAACACTTCCTGCATGTAAATTTCTTTCATTCTGCTGCCTTTGTGTCCAGTGGCAAGCAGTGATCAGTCCTTCACTTGCCAGAATAAACATTTACCTTCTCCTTATGATTGATATCCAAAGCTGAAAACAGATCATCACATTCCACACTAATACTGGTTCAATGAGTCATCAAAATGCCACTGGGGCAAAGACAAGACGAAAGCAAATTGCAAATGTGTGCATCTCTGTACTGATCTTCATTCAGTTTGGCAGCAGAGTATCACTCTTGTAGGGCTCCTTTCACATGAGCGTTCCTTATGTCCGTTTTTCATCTGTCTATTTACAAATGAAAAACGGACACCCATGTATTTCTAAGAAACTAGCGGATGTAAACGGATGATCATCTGTTTACATCCGTTAATGTCTGCATCTGTTAAGAACAGAAGAAATTCCTATTTTTCTTCCGTAAAAAAAACCCAGAACGGACGAAAAAACGGATGTAAACGGACGACAAATGGATGAAAAACTGACGTAAACTGATAAAAAACTGATGTGAACTAATCTGTTTTTTCTTGGAAAAAACGTGACTGAACTGATGAAAAAATGGAATGCCTGGGTGAAAGGGGCATTATAGGTTGTCGCTTTTGCTTTGATTGTGTTACATTTTAGTGTAAATGTCTCCATATTCTCTAGAATATTGAGAAATATGTTGCCACAATATAACAACAGAATAAAAACAGGTTGTCCTGGTGTCACTCTGGTTTTTGAAGCATGGAACCATGTCACCCCAGTAACCGCAAACATTTAACTACGAAGGATTATTGAAAAGAAATCCCACCACTTTCTTCAACAGGTGGCAGCACTGATGTGCAACAGGTACTGACATACTGTGTAGGTACTTCTCTCTCACCTCAGCTGGCAGAATGTCATCGCAGTAAAAGGCAAAACCTTTTTTAGGTTTTAGATAGAGTGGAGAAGGAACACTAGTCCTGGATAGCCTGGTTACAACCAGGGATTTCCCTCACTTTGGAGCAATTTCCTCCAAATGGGGACAGGATGGGGCTATGGGACAGGAAGTGAAGAGAAACCTCCCTAATGTGACACAGATGCCAAAAACACAGTAACAAAGAAAAAAAATGCCTCCAAATATTGACTATAACAAGCTTAGAGCATGTGCTAAACACAACATTCATAATGTGAAAAAAGCATCCACAATACTCAAAAATGTAAAATAAATCAATGTAACTGTAGTACAATACAAAAAAAGTCCAAAATATCTGATAAATATCATCACAGAAAAAGTGTCTTCCACCAACTAATGGAAATCCTCTCCATATGTGAGCAACTGAGCTAAAATGCACTCATCGACATTAAAGCTGCCAAAGGAAAGCAGTTACATGCAGGTTTGTGTCAACAAGATCCTTCACACCTGATCAACCAGCTCCACAATGGGGACACCCTGCAGTACCACTTCTCACCACTGGGAACAGTCAGAAGGTTTGCTTGATATGGGCTGGCGAAAAAAAGCTCACCACATGTAGCCACAAGCAGGGGACCACGTATAGTGTATCTTTATTAAAAGGTAGAAATTTCACATACAAAAAGTAAAAGGCTCCATCCAAATGCCAGTAAAATGATTGTCAGGACAAATAAAACAGTGCACTTACAAAGAAAGCCACCAATTCCAGACATGTAACTGACATATATTTCTGACCAGGAACTGGTCAGAAATACGTGTCAGTGTGTATTTCTTTTCTTTAGCACTGACCTCCTATTTATGTTATTAAAAACAGGGGTAATAATCCTCCCTTACTCTATCCAAAATGAAAAAAATGGCAGAAGTTATACTTTAAATTATACCCTAATCTGGACCTTGTCAAAGCTAGTTAAAGAGAAACTTTGCTCTAGAAAAAAAAAAAGTCAGCAGCTACATATACTGTGGCTGCTGACTTTTAATAGACATGCACTTACCAGTCCAAGAATCAGCACTGTTCTCAGGTCCCTGATGCCGCATTGTTGGATGTGGAAAGACAGCTGTGACTTCCTAGAGCTTCACAGACAGCTTCCCACTGCGCATGTCCCAGGAGGTTGCGGGCAGGGAGGGGAAGGGGAAGGGGGAGGACTAGACAATTCGAGCAGAAGTTAAAAAAAAAAAAAATGAAACCTCTAATAGTGGTGGTGGTGTGTGTGGGGTGAGGAGGAGAAAAAGTAAAACTTCCATTTTTAGGTGAAGTTCCATTTTAAAGCGTAATTAAACTGTATCTGAGCACCACAAACCAAAATTGCTATGTAATTCATTTTTAATATTCAAAGCAAACTCCCCCATTCATCCATGTCTCCATGCTTTATTTTGCTGAGAAATCACTTTGAAAAACTCCCCCAAGCATGTCTGGCCGTGGCCATCTTGAGTAAGGGCAGATGATTCATGTAGCATTTACTTCCTGGAATCCATCTGCTCTTAGCTCAAGCATGCAGGCTGAAGGGTGTGCTTAGCTGAGAATACCCCTCCTCCGTTCTGAAGCCTCCTGGGATGTATGACATCATTTGCCTAGGCCTGGATACCAGAAAGTAACTCAAATGTAAGAAAAAAAGTGTTAAACATAACATGCATTCCTGTCTACTTACTAATACTAGCAGCATAAGGATTCAAAATAGTCAATGTTGATAGAAAGCGTGAAGTTCCACTTTTAGTACTGTACATGTTGCAATTAAGTTGGCACAACTGTCTCTGGGTGTAATGACCTGAAATTACAGTTAAACTGTGCCAATCTGTCAGAATATTGATTGAAGCCTAGACAGCCATACCTTTATTCTACAGGAGGCCAGCTGCCCAGCGACAACTAGTGATGTACAGCGCCAGCTTCCAAAAATGTGCTGCTAGAGTAAGCAAAAGGACTTTGCTACTATTGATCCGCATCACATGTTTAATCTTATGAGATCTGAGATTTCAGGAATTCTTTTCCTGACGTACAATGTAGGGAAAGGTTGACATTGTGGGTACAGTGGCTGTAGAGTTTTTAACAGCTTACAATCCCCATGTGATACTCTAACTTTATGCAAACATATCACTTGACCTACGTTCCTGGCCTGTCAACATATTTGTCACTAGCAGAGTGTGGCTGATAGAAATGCTTATACCCCAAAAGACAAATTCAAAATATGACAAAGAGGACGGAGTTTTGTACAAAATACAAAGCCCTTTCTAGCACTTGTCCTTACTCTTCAGTACTGGTTTTGAATATTATTTCAAAACATTAATGGTGAGATATGTTTTCAGTCTCCATGGGACTGAGATTGAGCTCTGCAGTCACTTTTGCAGCAGTGTTTTCTTATTCCAGGCCACAATGTCCTTTTGTCTCTTTCGGGCAGGTGACCATGTTGATCATGCTTATCACACTACGTATTCTTAGAAACTGTATATGTTGTCATAACCTTTGATACTGTACCTTGCAACACGGCAAAGAAATTGGCAACTTCAGTCACAGAGCCAGCAGCTAAGTAGGCATGAATAATTTACCCTTTTTGAAGCTCAGTAAACTCTGACATGACTCTGTATTACATGCGTGCAGCGAATGATGAAAGTGAGGCTTCCCACCTATCACATAGTGGAAGGAAAATATTACATCACCTCCACTTTCAATGCGAAACATGTCTTCACGTTCACATCTGCAAATCATGTAGCATTTCAGTTTTTTTGTCTAACCCCTGTATGCACTATTGCTCAGGGACAAGGTATTGAAATGAGTAAGCCAACATAAAACACCTCTCATGAGAGGTATTGTGTCACAAAAAACAAATACTTTAACAGATCTCTATCACAGATTCTGACATCAAATAGAAAAAAATGCCCATGCACACATTTTACCCTGAATGGGCAATACCTGGACTGGTTGAACAGGATGACCAAAGGTTCTTTAAAGATGCTAGGCACCTCCTATCAGAAATCAGCAGTAAAACAATACTTCAGTGATAAATGTAATAAGTCAGCGCTAAACAATAATAATAAATTGAAGGCTGCTAGCAATAGGTCAGCATACAAAAAAAACAACGCATAACAGTGATAAAGGTGCAGCGCCTTACTACAGCAACAACAAATTGGATAATCAAGTAAACAATAAATTAAAAAAACATCCATTATAATATGCATAAAATTGTGAAAGTGAAAATCGCACATAAAAATTGCATAAATGAACTAAAAAGTCCTTTATATTATTATTATACAGGATTTATATAGCGCCAACAGTTTGCTCAGCGTTTTGCAATATAACGGGAGACAATACAGTTCATACAAGAGGGATAGGAGGCCCTGCTCCTTTTAGCTTACAATCTAGCTTCAGAAATGTCCGTGTATTGCTTCCACCATCCAAACAAAGAGGACACCATGTGCCAACCCTGAGGGTAAGACCTCACTCACCAGCTCACTAGCTGCCAATGCAGCAAAACATGCTTTGGGAACTAACAGTCTCAGTTTCCCCTCTATGGACATCCAGCTCCATTCATCTTCTGACTGTAGTAGCAGCAGCCCACCACTGAGGGAGATATGGGAAAGCCAACAACACCACTGGATGGAAAAGAAGCGCTCTCACAAGGAGTCAATTACCAAAACGGGCCAGATATAGTGTAGCAATTTAATATTGATCCATAAGAATCACAAAAATCATCCAGATGCCAAATAATAAAAACATATACAGCAGGCCCTGAAGATGTGTATTGGCATGAAACGCGTTAAGGCGGAGCTATATGCTGATTTCATGCCGCCACTTCCGTCTTCGGAACTGGAGGTTGATTTCAATTTGTTAGTGTATCTAAATCTGCTAATACATCTAACCTTCCCCTCCCCCCCAGACTGACAATGCTGCTTTCTGATGTGCCTCTGTGCTCTTCCATCCTGAGTGGGGGCACTCTAATACCAGAGGTAGTTACTGGCCCGATCACCAGGTGAACAAAGAGGGAAAAAAAAATAAAACTAATGTAACCCCACATGTAATGATTGGTAAGCTATTTTTGGTTTTTACCCTGAAGAAGTCATGTGTCCAGCGTGACGCAACGTGTCGGTACGCGAGGAGGCATTTCCGGGTGCACGATGATGTCACTTCCGGCGTGGGGGCCATATTGGAACACCTGTTTATGATACCTATACAGTACACCTCTAGCATGAGGTGATATAGCTTTATCAGAGGAGAAGGAGCATGTGAGTGGGCATTTTATTTATTGTATATACATTTTTTTATTAAACTGAATACACTATGGAGGATTTTCTTATTTACTTATGATCCAGAGAGAGTATTTTGCTGTGCATTATATGAAAGGATTGGAACGCTTATTACCTTGAAGGGAGCCTGGGAGGAATCCTATTACTACCCAGATCGGTGTATTACTCAGAGCGAGCTAACCCTGCAGGGTTGATGTAAGGAGGTGAGGGGGCACTCTGGCCACTAAGGATTTACACAGAGTGAATACACACAATCAATTGCATGAGAATTATTTTGGAGCACTATTATTGGATATTTTATATGCATCTTTTGTGGACTCATATTTGATTATGTATGTTTTTTATTTTATTTGATTTATATTGATTTTTATATTGGTGGGTTTTGTGTGTCATTCACTATTGTATTATATGACACTGTTCACACTTGCACTTGTTTATTCCCATAGGGAATTCACGTGTTTCACTTAATTTTTATTCTTTATAAATATTATTCCTTTACCCCCTGTGTGTATTGAGGGGGTTCAGATTTATTTATTTATGGTTAGTATTTCTTTAGCACTACACTGTTTTGTATATTTAGTCACTTCACCTATTGGGTATGAGATTAGTGTCAGCAGCATGAGTGTTAGGGCTCCATTTTAAGCGCAGAAGGATCTTCTTCTTTTTTTCTGTACATTGCTATTTTTGGTTTTGGGTTTCAGGGGTGTGAAAATTAAAAAAAAAAACTACTTGTCCAGGGACTAAATCGGGGCCCCAATCTACTTGTCCTTCATGACAATTTACTTGTCCTGATAAAAAATGTTTTTTTTTAACCAAAAAATCGTATTTAAATCAGAGGTGATTGTAGGAATGTCGGGGGGGGGGGGGGGGGGGGGTTAAAAACAAAAGATGGTTTATGGCGACTTAAACGTGTAATCATTGCGCTGTTTATCTCCTCCTCCCCTCCCTGGCTGTCTCCAGCACCGCACCCGGGGACTAGCAGGGAGTGGAGAGACCTTGCAGTGTAATGAACAACGATTGGCTGCTCATCAGGAAAAGGTGGGGTAGGGCTTATACTTTATCCCTTTCACTGCCAGAGCAGTTTTTGCGTTTTTTGCACACATTTATTCACATGGTTGTCCTGATCAGTGTATTTCTGTGGCAGGTATGGTCTGCAAACAGATACAGCCGCTCAGCCTGTACAAATCAATGATAGGCATCACAACTGTTCATGTGTAGTCCACCTGGAGTGATTGCTTGCAATTATAGACAGATGAGCAGTCCCTGGGTGCAAGCTATCTGTGTGCAGAGACACTCACCTGTCTTTGGTAACATGTAACACTCCTTGTGCATTTGCATGTGGACAGTATTAGCCTGTCAATGATCTGCACAGGCTTTCTTTCTGTAGTTGATCATAAATTAGTCTTCTCCAGAAAATATGCTGATCTGGGTCGTGGATGGCCATGTGAATAAACTCTAAGGCCCCATTCATAATGGGGCCGTGTGCGATCATACGTAGGAACTCCCAGCTACTTGTGGCCATGCTTACATGTAATTTCTCATGAAGCAATTAGCTGCTATTGATCAGTCCTGGATGCACAGACAGTCTGTGTTCAGGGCCAACAATTCACAGGTGATCGCTCCATAGTAGCTCCAGGGTTGTCTCCTGCAGCTAATCGCCAAAAACCTGCGCAGATTCCCATATATGATCACACATGGCCCCATTCTCATGTATGAATGTGCCTAATACTTTGGTAGTCAGTGAAAACAGTTTTACCTTTATGATCTTACTGTGGTGATATTACCACATGTAGATTGTAAGCTCCAAGGAGCAGGGCCCTCGAACCCCTCGTGTATTGCATTGTATTGTTAATGTACTGTCTCGTGTATTGTCTCCCATTGCAATGTACAGCGCTGAGTGAACTGTTGGCGCTATATAAACACTGTATAATAATAATAATAATAATTTTAGGCCTGAAGATTACACAAAACTCCCAAACATGATATATTTTCTGAAAGTAGAGACCCTAGAAAATAAAATAGAGGTAGTTCTAATTTATTATGTCGCATAATTTTACCGCCAAATTTTAGTAAGAAATACAAGTAAGTTAATTTTAGGGCACAAAAAAGCAATAAAATTACCCTATTTTTTTGTAAAATATAAAAGATGAGGTTGAAGCGAGTAAATAGATATCCAACTTGGAAAACCTTAAATTTGTGCACGCTCGTGAAATGGCAACGAACTTCAGTACCCTATAATTTCTATAGATATAAAAACCCTAACAGAGAAGAAAAACTAATGGGGCTTTTTAAAGCACCATTCCATATGAAAGTATAAAGATGCACAACATGAAAACACTAGATAAAATAGAACATGTTTATTGTAATTTTATAAAAAAAAAACACATAAGTGGTAAGAGAGACCAAATGGTCAGCCAAAATAGACACATGTATAATAATGCAAAAAAAACATAGTATAGATCTATAAGTAATAAAAGGGGGGGAAGACTCTGGCCCGGGACACATAGGCGTCACGAGCAAGAGTCTAAGAGCCCCAACAATACCATCACATACGTAGATCGTCAATAGGCAAATGTATTTCCATAAAGTTGAATTACTGATCCAGAAACCGATGCATTTCGTGGGATAAGACCCACTTCCTCAGGGAATTTAGGAAAACAAAATAACAGTGCCTATAGTGAAATAAAAAAATACAGAACCAATTAACAATAAAAAATACAAATAAAACATAAAAATAAACTCAATGAAAATGTAAAGCAAAAATACATGAATAAAGTAAAGACAGAAAATTACCAACCGATGATGATGCCCTGCACAATAGTAACACCTGATGTAGATGAAGATCAATATTGATAGAAAATACAAAAAAGCCTTATTCAGCGGACATTGGGGAGGGAAAAAAAAATCAGTCCAGGAGTACCTCTGGTCCTATTAGGGAACCATTAGTCCAAGAGTACCTCTGGTCAGATAAACAGCAGAAAGTCAAACTAATGTTCTAAGGGTCCATAAAATAATCAATGAAAAAAGGAAAACAACATATGAGTATCTTACTTCTCTGAAAACCAACTACACCCCTCCTCCCCAAAGTTAATCAAAAAGTTACATATGTTACAGAGAAGGACCAAAAATACAGAAAAAGAGACTTATTGTTTGGCTAAGATAAAATAGATACATTATTGTATAAATCCAAGAAAACATACTGTTTCAATTCTGCAAGGCTGCAGTAACCAATCATCAAAATTCAATGATGAAACCCAAGCTTAGCCATATGCAGATGGTAAAAGAGCAGAAGTTCCAGCAATGGACAAAAAGAGGGCAAAACCTGCCCAAACAAGAGCCCCAATGTAGTCCTTGGTGCCTGAGAAGTCTATAGACCTTAAATAGTGGTGTTTTGGCACCAAAACTACGAACAGGAAGTATTGTGAGCACATGGGATGACACCAATTGCTTCACCTGAAATGTGAGCCTGCTGTTTGGCCGCAGCAGGGCTAATGAAAGAGAAAAACTACCTATCCAGCACCTGGAACTACATGTCCTGGGCGTCGGGCGATAGGAATCAAACATCCCTTGGTTTAATACTGCTTTAACCATAAGAACATCACTATAATAGGCTTTATGTGCTCCCCACAAGTAGTTAGGAGTCCCTTTAGTTACTCTCGAAGGCCTTGTTCACACCATACGTGCATGAAAACCGATGGACACTGACTTGCAGATTTCACTTGCAGAGTCATCAGTTTTTATATTTCAATGGTTTTTATTAATTTGAATTTTAAAACAGTATAAAACAGAGGCAACAAAACACGTCCATGCAGGGGTTATCAATTGCACCGATAAAAAAAAGCATAATAGAGAAAACAGTGCTCTAATTCCAACAAGGCAAAAGGTACGCCCATGCATGGGTTAGCAATGGCACATAAGTTACAATAACATTAACGTAACTCTGACTATCACAACTAAAGACAGCTGTCCACTGTCACACCAAAAACAAACAAAATGAGAGAAGAAAAGAGAAAAAAACAAAAACAAAAAACAAACAAACCAAAGAGCAGGGGTCCAAGAGCGCCAATAACGAACGCCAATGCCAAACGCCATTACCTCCCCATACTAGCTGGGGGGAGCGTGGGAAAGGCATATTGTAGCCACGGCTCCCATATTTTCAAAAATTTACGTTGGGAGTCGTTGCAGATACTCAACATCTGTTCGTTGAGCATCATAGTGGTCATACGATCCTGCACCCCCTGAAAAAGGACAAACGGACTCTTCCAAGCCTGAGCAATTGTTCTAGTGGCCGATAAAAACAAATAGGAAGCCAACTTCTGCTGACGAGCCAAGAGGCCCGGTATGGGGCAATGAAGCAAAGCATACCGAGCATCCCAGCGTATGGACAGATGGAACAAAATGAAAAGGAGGCCAAACACACAAGACCAAAAGCGAACCAGCCTCGGGCATGACCACCAGATATGCAATACATCGCCATGATGGCCACAACCCCAAAAACATCGATCACTACAGGCAGGGTTAGCCTGGGCCAAACGAGCCGGAACCCAATACCAACTAAACAATACCTTATAGGCTGCTTCAAGCGTGGTCGTATTGAATGAGCATTTAGCTATGAGTGACCAGGCCTTATTCCAGTCCTCCGGATCCACAGCCACTCCCAGGTCGCGCTCCCACTGAACAACATATGAAAGAGAAGTATGCGACGAGCGTCTGTTCAGAGCTGCATAAAGAAGGGAGATAAGGCCCGGGGCGCCCGGACGCTGCTGGCAAAGCTGTTCAAAGGCAGATTTCTGGTATGGGAAAGCAGAAGTGCCCCGCAGCGAGAGCAGCCAGTGCCGCAATTGAAGGTATCAAAAAAATTCCACTGGGGGAACATCCCGGGACTCCCGAAGGAAATTCCAGGTGGGGAAGGACCGAAAAATCAATAAGTGTCGCACCTGCGAGAAACCATTAGCCACCCACCAAGAAAACAACCTCAGGTGATCTAAACCCGGCGGGAAAAGAGGGTTGTTAATAATTGGGAGCAAAGGCAGAAAGGGCGACATCAGGCCACTGGAGTAACGTACGGAGTCCCAGACTTGTAAGCCATGGAGCAGCATTGGACTCAGCGCCATAGGGCGCAGGGCAGGGGGAAGACATAGAAGCGTCGACGGTGCGATAGGGGCACAATTAGGTAGTTCCAGCAGGACCCAGAGAGGAACGTCGGAGGAAGCGTGCAACATAGACAGCGGGGCAGTCTGGCTCGCCCGATAATACTTAGTTACATCAGGCACCCCAAGACTACCCTGGAGTCTATGAGCAAAGAGCGTATTTCTGGAGACTCTGGGGTGCTTATTGGCCCAAATAAAACGCATAAACTTTGCCTGAAGCAACCAAACAAAATGAGGGGGAACCCGTACTGGGAGGGTGCGAAAATAATATAACAATTTCGGCAGGATGGTCATTTTCACCGAATGAACCCGCCCTATCCAAGACAGGTGCGGAAATTGCCAGGAATGCATAAGAGAAGATAGAGAGCTAAGCAATGGATAATAATTTGCAGCAAAGAGGGAATCATAGGTGGGGGTCAAGCGAATGCCCAAGTATTCAAGAGAAGAGGAAGCCCACCTGTAAGGGAAGTGGGATTGTAGGCGCGAAACCAAATCTGAAGCCAAAGTAATATTGAGAGCAACAGTCTTATCCAAGTTAATACGGAGACCCAAAATCAAGGAGAAGAGCTCAAGAACCCGTTGCAAATTAGGAAGTGTCGTCAGAGGATTAGTAAGGGTCAAGAGGGCATCGTCCGCAAAGAGGTTCAGCTTAAACTCCTGTACCGCGTATGGAACCCCCGATACGTTGCAATCACTCCGGAGCGCTAAAGCCAGCGGCTCAAGCGCCAGGACAAAGAGCGCCGGGGACAGTGGGCAGCCCTGTCTCGTCCCTCGCCCAATAGGATAGGGATCCGAAAAATACCCAGCGTATTTACCGGAGGCCGAAGGAGAAGAATACAAGGCTTAAATCCAAGAAAGAATAGAATCCCCAAAACCCCAACGAAACAGCACAAACCGCAGATATTCCCAGGATAGAGAATCAAAGGCTTTATATATGTCTAAGGACAGTAAGAATCCCGGGATTTTCCGCAGTTTCAGAAAATGTATAAGATGGACCACCTTACGAACGAGTCATCAGTTTTTAACAGTTTTCATGCACGCTGCAATTAGTTTATATACACGTTGCAGATTCCTGCGCAGAAAAAAATTGCACGTGATACTAATGTTGTGGTGTGAACAGGGCACATAAAGAACAATAGATTTAGTTGCGCCCTTGCAGAACATGTGCAGAAAAACTGATGTCTGCACTATGGTGTGAACGAGGCCCAAGGCCTCATATACACAATTTTTTTTTTACTCCCCTGGACACTTTTGCTCCAGAGGAGAGAAACACAGTTAAAAAAACTGGCCAAAGCTGCATTCTGCATGCGAGTTTGCACATTCCAAGCATTCTATTGGCCAGAATATTAATTAATTCTTCCCATTAGAATGCATTAATGCACAAGTGTGCCTAAACACTCCTCTTCTGAACATGCAAGTGATTTTTTTTTTGCCTGTAAATGCCTCTGTGGCGTTTTTTATGACCTGTGTGCATGAGGCCTTAAGCCTCGTGTACACTACAGCTGCCAAATGCCTGTTTTAGCCCTGGTTCACACCAGTGCTGCTTTGAAATCACGACACTTGGTGCAACTTCAAAGCTGACTATTCGGTGCCACTTAATTGTGGTTTGCTGACACTCTGTGCGACTTCATTTAACAAATGTCAATACAAGTTGCCACGAAGTCGACCAAAAAGTGTGCAGGAACCTTGTTCAAAGTTGCTGCGATTTGAAGAGTTCCATTGCCGCTAATGGGGTGCAACTTGTCATGCGACTTTGAACTCTCAAGTTGCATGACAAATCACACTGTTGTGAACCTCAGCTTACAAGACTTTGATTTTTTTTTCTAAATGTCCCTTCATGTTAGGCCTTCTGTACATTGTTCAACTTCTCAACTAAGCTCAACTCAATAAACGCCTATGTGTCCATGTACACATAGGCTTTTACCAGGGTTTAGGAGTGGCAGAGTTTAGGGGCAGTTAAACATTCCTCTTCTGAACGCAGAATAATCGTGTTCAGTAGAGGAATGTTTTGGCCAAAAACTGCTAAACACGGCAAAAACAGGAGTAAACTTGGCTAGCCGTGTATAGCGCTTGGGCATTTATCCATGTCAATGGAAAATACTCTGGCCAATCAAATGAATAAACGTCCAAGCGCTAAACGCGGCAATGCGTTTACACCTGTTTTTGCCGCGCTTTGCGTTTTTCTGCTGCCGCTTCCGCACCGCCCTACAGCAGAAATACTGCTACAGGGAGGCACGGGTGCGCAAAATCATGTATATATACGAGATCTTGCAGTTCTGGGTAGGGGGCGCGTGCACGCCCTACCTGCGCTGCCATTCATGGCCTTGGCTGTCTATTAACAGGTCCCGGCTGGTGATTCCCTGTCAGCACCCGGCGATATCCGAATATTACCGACGGGGGAGAGATCTGTATGTATACAATACAGAATTCTCCCGTCAGCTCCTGCACACTGCAGTGTGCTTACAGTGAAACACACACACAGTCCACATAGTAAAACAGCACACAGTTAACCCTTTGATTGCCTCATATGTTAACCCCTTCCTGCCCAGTGCCATTAGTCTGGTGTCAGTGCTTTTTATTGGCACTGATCACTGTATTGGTGTCACTGGGGATGTCAGTGACACCAAGTCAGTTCCACCCAGTGTCAGAATGCCTGCTGCAGTCCCGCTATAAGTCGCTAATCGCCACCATTACTTTAGGTAACCCCCACATGAGCCTCCATGACTGAAAGAACGGAAATCTAATGAGTAAAAAGGGGAAGCCCAGGGATGGCAATACTGGGAAAAAAATGGGCTAGACATTGCTTGATGCCCTTAAAGCCAGGAAATGATAGGTGCAGTAAAATCAGGGTAAGCAATTCCAGTACAGGAGAGGAGCCTGCATATCTGTACAAGACTGAAGGTAATTCTAGAGCCTATCTTTGGGAAAAGACAATTATGCATATGTTGATTTATCTGTATGCCTATTTTGATTATAAGTGTTTTTGCTTAAACAGCAGAGATGCATTTTAACAGGAGAATAATTTGAATTAATCCATTCATTCCATTCTAATTCCAACCAAGACAAAACTACATGATATGGCAGGAAAAATGATCCACCCATAACTGAACTATCAGATCCTTTACTATTAGAAATGTATTGTGATTTATACTTATGATTTTTTATTAAATTTAAGTTGCAGTTAGAATATTATGTTGAAAAACTATTTTTATGTGTATGAGTATTTAGCATAGCTAAGAATACAGAAGAAAAAACAGCTTGGGCTTTTATATTTGGCAGCATCAGCTTCCATCTAGGTTACATGTAGGCCCTATAGTAATGTGGTAGAACAAGCCCATGGTAGACAGTTGTCAGGGCTGGGCTCCTGCTACCTAACAAGCAGCTCTTTTCTTTCACTGCTCAAAAGCTACCCAGCTGTCGGTTAATTACCAGCTCTTGTTGTCTCCACAGTGACTCACCTGGACACCGATACCTTCCTCATTAGTCCAGCCTATAGTCAGCCCTCTGTGCTATTTTAGCAGTTTAGCGCATTTTCTCCTTGCCCTTGAGTGGTCTATGATCTCCAGTGTGTTCCTGTGTACTGTCTGGCTGACTTCTCTTCCGATTCCTGTTCCTGATTTTTGCTGCTGACTTCTGGTTTCCTGACCCCGGCTTGTCTGATTACCCACTCATTAACCACTTCGGTGCCGCCCTATAGCAAAAATACTGCTACAGGGCGGCACGGGTGTGCAAAATCACGTACATATACGTGATTTTGCAGTTCCGTGTAGGGGGCGTGCGCGCCCTACCTGCGCCACCATTTGCGGCCTTGGCTGTCAATCACCGGATCCAGGCCGGTGATTCCCCGCCGGCCCCCGGCGATCTCCGTGTATCACCGACAGGGGAAAGACCTGTGTATAAACAACACAGATCTCTTCCCTGTCAGCTCCTGCACACTACTTTGTATGGCTCTGCACAGCAGAGCCATACAAAGCAGTGTGCTTACAGTGTAACGCACACACACAGCACACTGTAAACCAGCACACAGCCCCACGTTAACCCCTTCCTGCCCAGTGCAATTAGTAGTTTCAGTGCTTTTTATTACCACTGGTTACTGTATTGGTGTCACTGGGGATGTCAATGACACCAAGTCAGTTCCACCCAGTGTCAGAATGCCCACTGTAAGTTGCTGATCGCCAGCATTACTAGTACAAAAAAAAAAATTCCAGGATATATGCCACCATTTGTAAATGCTATAACTTTCATGTAAACCAATTAATTTACAAGTATTGGGATTTTTTTTTAACAAAGACATGTAGCAGAATACATTCTGGCCTAAATTTATGACAAAATTAGATTTTTAACATTTTTTTTACTGGACATGTTTAACCAGTTCCCAACCGTGCTATAGCCATAGGACAGCTACAATGTGGTTGTCTGGTTCTGGGACGAAGTCCATGGACGTCATTCCAGAACACGCCCCCCTGCTCTGCGCACCCGGTGCCACTGGTGATCGCTGTGTCCTACGGACATAGCTGATCACGTCATATGGTAAATGACCAATCACGGCAGCCCTGATGATCAGTGCCCAGCAGTGCCGCCCACCTGAACCCATCAGTGCTGCCCACCTGCACCCATCAGTGCCACCCACCTATGCCCTCTACAGTGCTACCCACCTGTGCCCTGCAGTGCCACCCACCTGTGCCCTGCAGTGCCACCCATCAGTGCAGCATTATCAGTGCCAGCTCATCAGTGCCACCTATCAGTGCCCATCAGTGCTGCCTATCCATGACACCTCATCTGTGTCCATCAGTGCTGCCTATCAGTGCAGCCTCATCAACGCACATCAGTGAAGGAGAAAAATTACCTGTTTGCAAAATTTTGTAATAGAAACAAAGAAAAACTTTTTTTTTTTCAAATTTTTGCTCTTTTTTTGTTTATAGCACAAAAAATAAAACACCCAACTGCAATTAAATACCACCAAAAGAAAGCTCTATTTGTGTGAAACAAATTATAAAAATTTCATATGGGTGCAATGTTGCATGACCGAGCAATTGTCAAAGTGCGTCAGCGCTGAAAATTGGCCTGGGCACGAAGTGGGTAGAAGTGCCCAGTAGGCAAGAAGGAGGGAAGAAGTGCCCAGTAGGCAAGTGGTTAATAGCAAAGTCAAAAATTGTTTTTTTTCTCAAAATTTGTCTTTGTTTATAGCGCAAAAAATAAAAAAACCGCACAGGCGATCAAATACCACCGATAGAAAGCTCTATTTGTGGGGAAAAAAAAGACGTAAATATAATTTGGGTGCAACGTTGAATGACAATTGTCAAAGTAACGCAGCACTGTATCAGAAAAAATGGCCTGGTCAGGAATGCTCTGGAAGGCAAGTGGTTACGGACTAGGTGAGTTCATGTGTACATGAGGCCTTAGCCTATCGTCCATGCACACATAGGCATTTACAGGAGTTCAGAGGCAGGAACCTTAAGGTGCAGAAATCTGAATGCACATCAGCATGTGGCCAGAAAACAAAAATGGCGCGTCTAAACGCTTGTAAATGCACCTAAAAGATAAGTGCCTTTAGTGCTTGAGCGTTTAATCATGTCAATGGCCAAAATAAATTAACATTCTAGCCAAATAAATGAATAAACGCATCTAAATGTGCCTCAAAAAACTGCTTCAGGTGAGGAGAAAGGTGTTCAGAAAAGCTTAGTGTGCATGAGGCCTCATATTTACCTACACCTCATAAAAGATAATGACCTGTGTTCACACAGTCTACCCACTGCAGCCATCACACCTATCCCACTCCCACCCTCTCCTTTACCTCAGCTTTCTTCGCCTGACTGCAGTTAACATTTACCCGGCGGGCGAACTACATTTCCCGTCGCCCTCTGCGTTCCCGGAGTTCCTTTACTCATGCGCGTTGCCGGCCGGCCAACATGGCGACCTTCGTGGAGATACTGAGGAGCGAGTTCCCGCAGCTGGACGCCGAGCTTTTCCAATACGTGACTGGTGAGAGGAACGACTGAGACTGGAGCTGTGTCTAGACGATATTCCCCGGCCACACCGGCCTCACTGCCCCTCAGACACCTACCCGGCCTGGACATTTCATGGCTGGGACACTGGAGCGCTCACACATGCGCCTTCTGTCTGGGGATAATCTATAGGAACACGTAGCCAGTCATTCTGAGTTGGAACTACAAGTCCCAGCATGCCTTTCTAGCCAAAGGAGACAGGCTGAGCAAACCTGCTGACACTTGTAGTCCCAGAACAGCTGGAACCTAAGTAGACTGAATGGGGACTATAGTCCCATATGAATGTCAGCCCTCCTGTATGATTAGTAATGATAAGTGATGTAAGGGGAACTAGAAGAATTGCAAAATCCCTTTTTTTTTGGTGGGGGGGGGTCCCATATTTATATTGATCTGAATATCAGCAATCAGAAGCTGTTACACTAAAAAGATCTTTATTATATGTAAAATAGCAGAATTAGTGCAGCTTTATTAAAGGAGTTCAGGACCTTCACACAATGGGGGGGGCTCATGCCTACCCCACCCAGGGTCATACATACCACAGATCAGCCTGTCTTTGTGGCGGGTATGGTGGGCTATTTCTAATCAGCCACTAATAGGGAGTCTGTTCAGTAGGGATGAGCTCAGATGTGTTCAGATCCCAGGGGAGTGAGCCCACCAGGAGGCTGTCACTGTCCTGACCAATCATAAGCAGCCGAGGTATTCCCCATCCTGCGGCCACATCTGTACATGCGCCTTGTTTAGGAGCCGCTGCCTCAGTCACCTATGATTGGCCCAGTACAGTGACAGCTTTCAGAATAGGATCTAAATATGCCAGAGCTCATCCCTACAAAGCAATGACAGGCTGATACCAACGACGGGGCACCATTCCTCCCACTGATACCAACGACGGGGCACCATTCCTCCCACTGATACCAACGACGGGGCACCATTCCTCCCACTGATACCAACGACGGGGCACCATGCCTCCCACTGATACCAACGACGGGGCACCATTCCTCCCACTGATACCAACGACGGGGCACCATGCCTCCCACTGATACCAACGACGGGGCACCATGCCTCCCACTGATACCAACGACGGGGCACCATTCCTCCCACTGATACCAACGACGGGGCACCGTGCCTCCCCCTGACACCAACGACGGGGCACCGTGCCTCCCCCTGACACCAACGACGGGGCACCGTGCCTCCCCCTGACACCAACGACGGGGCACCGTGCCTCCCCCTGACACCAACGACGGGGCACCGTGCCTCCCCCTGACACCAACGACGGGGCACCGTGCCTGCGACTGACACCAACGACGGGGCACCGTGCCTGCGACTGACACCAACGACGGGGCACCGTGCCTGCGACTGACACCAACGACGGGGCACCGTGCCTGCGACTGACACCAACGACGGGGCACCGTGCCTGCGACTGACACCAACGACGGGGCACCGTGCCTGCGACTGACACCAACGACGGGGCACCGTGCCTGCGACTGACACCAACGACGGGGCACCGTGCCTGCGACTGACACCAACGACGGGGCACCGTGCCTGCGACTGACACCAACGACGGGGCACCGTGCCTGCGACTGACACCAATGATGGGACTATACTTCCCCCTAAGATCAAATGTGGTGATGTTTACTCCCACTGATGCCAGGAAAATGTCCACTCCCTCTGGCCACAGTCATGCTCCCACCCCCCCCCCCCCCCCCAAATTCTGAAGGACAATTCACTGGTCCCTTGTTTAGAAAGTTTGGAGACCCCTGAATTACACCTACAGATCCTGTCAGCCTGTCTTTCATTTGTACACACTTCCTGTCTCTGGCTGATTGGAAATGCCCAGCTGTACCTGTATCAGGAATAGGCTATATTAGGCTATGTACGGCCCTACACAGCCATGTGCATCAGCTCTAAATTGTGTTCACTTCAGTTCTATTAAAGCTGAATTCCAGGAATTCTATTTTTTGCATACATGCATGGAGTCAACTTGGTTTGATGTACTGTAAGTATGCATATGTGGTATCCAGAGGGCCACTGGGGATTCTGTAAAGCACTGTAGTAGCCCATACTACACACAGTGACAACCGTAATCCCCCGGTTTCTGTGCAAGCAGCTTCTCCTCTGCACACTGACCACAGGGGATCACTCGCTTTGCACCTCTGCCGAATAAAGAACTCCTTGTATTTTTTTTTTCAATGAAAAGGTGATCTCTGATCAGACAAAGTGGAGAGGAAGGATGAGAACTTCATAATGTTTACCCCATCCAATAAGATAATGCCTTGTATTCATTGAGAAAAAAATATAAGAAGTTCTATGAATGGTGGCAGTTTCATGTGAATGACCCCATGTGGTCATCATGCCGAAAGGAAGTCGCACAGAACTTGGGGGACCACGGCTATCACTGTATGTAGCGTGGTTTACAGCATCCCCATTGGCCCTCCGGATATTAAATATGGATACTTATGTTGACCAATTTGGCCCAATGTAGTTATGCCAAAAATCCTGGAGTTCAGCTTTAAGTGTGCAGATGAAATAAGTAGATAGGAATTTGCTCTTCATTGAATGGATAATTTTACCTTTACCAGAAACCTGCCTATGCAGATAAGGGGTGTCTGTGGATCATAACAAACTGTGTGTTTCCGACTAAAGTTGAATAATATCCTTGCTATAGGTGTAGGCCATTTATGTACCTCATGAAGCCTGACTGGAGAACTCCCATGACGTTGCGTAGTCATTACTGCTCACTTCCACCATCACAGGAGTGAGCTCTTTCTCTGAATCAAAGCACCTCACATGCTCTCTCTCCTGATGCAATAGTTTTGAACTCAGCATCTGAGAGCTCACTGCTGTGATGGTGGAGGTGAGCAGTAACAACCAGGCCTCACCTTACAACGTCCTTGGGAGTTTTCCAGTCATGCTTCAGGAGGTATGTAAATTGCCTACACATATAGCAAGGGCATTATGCAACTTTAGTCAGAGCTGCACAGTTTTGTATCTACAGACACTCCTTATCTGTATAGGCAGCTTTTTGGTAAAGGTGAATTATCCTTTTAAGTGAACATTCACACATTTTATTATGTGAAGATTCCTAACTCAATAATATAAATCCACCTCAATGTGTACATGTTGGGTGAAGATGTTTGGTCATACCATATAAACCCGATGCACTGACCGCTGGTGTCTATAAACAGCACATCTGATCTGTAACAATATCTTTCAGGTTTTGTCCTCCTCACACTTGTCACATGTTTTTCTATCCAGATGTCCTGGACAGTGGTAGATCAGACTTTGAATCGGAGAATGATCTGTTTGAAGCAGTGGGGGAGCTACTACAGGATGTATCTGGAGATACAAAAGATGACGACGATATCAAAGACATCTGTCATAGGATGTACAGAACAATGCAGTTGTAAGTAGATCTGAACAACGTAAGGAGACACATGACAGCCATGAACATTCTAATATAGACATCTAACTGTATATAATAGGCAATGCAGTTCACACATGTAAATTAACATTGTAATTATTTTTTTTATTTTCGCTAAGGGAGAATCATAAAGTTCCTTCACAGGACCAGGTGTTACTCGAGGCTCCAATACAGTTGTCCCAGATTGCGGAGTATGGTAAGACTTGTTTATGGCTGTCAGAGCCTATGCTGGTTTCTCTGTATTAAACCTTTTTTGGTCAGTTGATTAACCCCTTAGTGACTGAGAGTAAAACAAATGTTAATGCCTGAACACAATTTTGCAACTTTGACTTACGTTGGTAAAACTATATATCATTGCAACTATTTTGTGTATCCAGGTAGATGGTACCTTGCTTTTTTCAGGACAAATTAGCCTTCATTTGGTGTTAAATAGTAATGGATATCGCCTATTTTTTTTTATTAAATAAAAACTGGCCAGAAATAGAAAACATATTTTTTATTGTGACTGTATATTTCTTGCTATTACAGTAATGTACCACCAAAAAAACAACCCAAAATAAACTCTCCTGCATCGGACGATAGCACGTATGTTGTAGTTTGTACCTGTAGTAGGGCTCAGAAACTACAGTGCTCATTTTTACTTTTTTTTTTTTTTTATCCTACCTAAAACACACTGACCCTAACTGACACTAATTTAAAAATGCTTTTTTTAGGAAAAAATTCTGCCCAAAATATATTGACATTGACCCTTACATTAACCTTGACACTGACCTAGATCAAACCTTGATCTAGCTATGTTTTCCTTTATATTTATCATTTACATCTATCTCCCCTGCAGGCAGACAAAGATGCAATGGGAGTGATTTACTAAAACTGGTGCACACAGAATCTGGTGCAGTTGTGCATAGTAACCAGTCAGCTTCCAGGTTTTATTGTCAAAGTTTAATTGAACAAGCTGAAGTTAGAAGATGATTGGTTACTATGCACAACTGCACTAGATTTGGTGTGCACCAGGTTTAATAAATCTCCCAATCATAGTAGCTTTCTCTCCCTTCAGAAGCAAAAGAAAACACATAGGCAGGCTGCACAATGACTGATCACTGTGATAGCCAGTCGGAGGCTATCGCAGCAGTCGTGACTGGGAGCTGCGAGTCTCTGGTCCTGATCGTGCATACAAGACCCAGGTCCTCTAAGAGAGAGGCCAGTCTGCTGTGCAGCACATTCTCAGCACAAACACAGGTACACATATATGCGACCTCATAGATAAGGACACACTTCCATGAATCTGTATATATGCATACTGTTGGCGAGAAGGAGTTAAAATTAAAGTATATCTGGTTTTAACTAATTAACATTTTCACCTTTTCAGGAAAAATTAATAAGGGAACTAACACCCTACACCCTCCCCACCCCTCCACTTGCCTCTTGCGGTTGATGCATTGTCAGTGCCCAGGCAGCCAGTGTAGAGATCTAGGGATTAAATATCCCTACTTTTCTCCCTTTTCATTCTCGTAGGGCTTCTGCGATGTATCAGAGCACTTCAGATTGGCAAGTGTTCTGAGCCACCCTGAAAGCCCTGCAGAGTCAAAAGGGAAAATAGTAGAGATTTTAAATCCCTGGACTGTTAGGCTGGCCATAGACGGGCCATTTATCGGCCTATAAACAAAAAATCGGTCGTTGCTGCCACCAATGCTTACGAAAAACGGACGTTTTTTGTGGATTTTCCAGACCGATAAAAAGAAACGAGAAGATCTGCGAAAAACAGCCGACGGCATTGCCCCACTAACAGTGTGAATATCGGCCGATTTTTCGTTCGGACGAAAATTCGGCTGATAAAGGACCTGTCTATGGCCTGCATAAGTCCAGCTGCCGGGGCACTGACAGTGCATTGCCCACAGTAGGGAAGTACAGTGAGGAGAGTGGTAGAGTGTTCATGGAAATACTTATTTCCTTAATGAAAATGTTAACTAACACTTTAAGGCAAGTTGGCCATAACAAACGGTTTCCTATACTATATGATATGGCTGCTGTGCTGTGTTCCGGCAGTGGTTTAGGGACTTCCCGTCTGCTGCCATAACAAAATTGAGTCAGGGTGATTGCTTTTAAGCCATTAACAGGAAGTCTTGCATTTTTATGCATGAATACAAGGCTTCCTGTGAATGGCTGAAAAGCACTCAGTCTGACTTGATTTCTTTCTGGCAGTAGACAGGAAGTCTCCGTACCACTGCCAGAACACAGCACTGCTTACTGTGCTATACAGCACTGACAGCCGTCGCATCTATTAGTAAAGGAAATATTTTGTTTGGGCCAGGTTGGTCCAAACTAACTATTTAAGGTGAAAGTGAACCTGCATTTAGACCTTAAAGCTAAATTTTAGCTTGGGTTTAAAATGACTTCCCTTGTCCCCCCCCCCTTATGCATCATCAATAAAAAGTTATAAATGCAAATGTTTCCTCTTTTCCTTGTCACTTTCATGTGCCTTGAGAGAGCCCTCTCAGACTGGGCAGGGTTTAAGGTGTGTATATGTTAATTTGAACCACAGTGGAAGGCAAAATTGTTGGCAGGTGCATAGGACACCTAAAACTGTGCCCACAAATTATGCAGAGATGGAATTAGCACACCCCCAACATGATGTGGCCACAAATGATTGAAGACAGGAAGAACAAATAGATTTAATAGGCAGGCAGATAACAGCATGGATTCAGAGGAGCAAGGCTTCGTAAGACAGGAAGTCATTAGGGTAGGAAATGAAGCAATCTCCAGGTAATGAAAATTGCATAACTTTCCCTGTGGAGATGGCAGAAGGGAGACAATGGACACTAATAATATTTTCACAAAGCACTACTTGTTTGCAGAAAAAAAGGCTAGGTCTGGAGTTCAGCTTCAGATGCTAAAAGGCTATTCGAGGATTGTGGTGACACTAATAAAGATAAAATTGTGTGTGGATGTACTGCTGTCCAATTTATCTATGCAGGCTAATTGGTCTGAATCTTATCAAGTGTCATTGTGGCTAGTAGGATGATTTTTCCTTGTTGCAGATACACAGTCAGCATTATTGTTAATGATACTGAGCTGCAGCACTTAATCATCTGTTCATTTCTAACTGTAATGCGTTCAACGATTTTCTCGTTTTTTTTTTAGATGTTGACCCACAAATTTTGAATGTCTTGCTCATGAAGAAGGGCCAGACCTCGGTAAGATCATGTGCCTTTTTCGTGAACCATGCAGTTGTAGTGTTAGTGTGTATTTGAGAATCAGGTAAAACGGACTTATGTCACCTTCTTATTGAATGACCAAGTGGTTAACTATAGACACTGTAGACTGTATGTCTGCCTGGGGGCCCATTATGGTGGGTCCACTTTATTCTTCAACTGAGTAATGATTTATCTAGGTTACAACAGTATTTAAGTTATAAAAGTCCTATTCTAACCTAATTTAATTGGGGGCAGTCTTATTCTATCCCATCCTGCTGTACTAGGTGGCCCTAGTTTATGCTTTCCCAGTTAATTGCTGACTATGACCGCAGATGCTGCCAGCATATTCTCACTATCCCCTGTAGATTATTTAATTGACTTACCTGCAGCCTTAGCAGCTTCAGAGCCATTGGCCAAAGACACAGTCAGATTTATAGTTGCTACAGTCCTTGACTGATGATTTTGCTCTTCAAATGTCACAGTCTACGGCCATCACTCCCAAATTAAAGGAGACCATTTTGGCACTCATTGATGTGATGTGCACCCCTACGAAACTAAAGTATTAGCCTGTTGTTTCTATCAATGCAGTTTCCAGTCTTGAGTCTTTTAAAACTTCTAAGATCTAAAAGACATTCCCCTTGCGCCCACTTTTCCAGCTCTTTCTATACAGAGTTTAGAAACACCCTCATTATCTGTTTGCACCCACTGGGTGCTTATTGGCCTTGTATACATTTGGGGAGGATTTTCTTTGGAATTTTAGTCCAAAGTAGTGTTTTTTTTTTTTGTTATTTCCACTGTGGATCCAGCTGTGTCCCGCCTTACTGTTCCAGTAGATAATGGTCCTGCTACTGTTGCAGTTAATCCCTTAATTACTGAATGCATAGAGCACATGACTGTAGCCTTCTATTTCAGTTGCGATGGCCTGCTGGAAGTCTTACCTTTATGCATGGGTCTCATGTTGGTACACATGTGTAGGGCACTTTAGTTGTGCTGGACTACGGACCCTTGTGTAAAAAACTGTGTATCTGCATGGCTTTCGAGGGACATCTCTTTGGACCGACTCTTGATAATATCATCAAGGATGGTGCTGGTGGCAAGAGTACTGCTCTTACACTGTGAAAGAAACCTAACGAACAGACTGCTAAATTTTCCCTCTTTCTGACTGTTAAAGGATAAGTTCAGCTTTTGAACATGTTGCAACCATTTTTAGGTTGGAACATGTGAAAGGTTCCAGCATGTGTCTCCCTCTGATCCTCCCTCCTGTGACAGTGGGCTGGGGATCTTGTTGTCACAATACGTTAAGAGCGCGGCCACCTGTGCGGTCTCCTGTGAATGCATAGACTACAAGTACCGTCAGCCATGGTGGCTGACTGCTTGTAATTCTCAATGACTACGAGTGCACTGGTGAGTAGTCTCGTAGTTCATTGATCTTGCTCTCAAATAACTGCCTGTGTGTAGGAGGTATGAGCAGACCGCTATCCTGAGAGTTGACAGGAGCCTGAGATTGCACCCATGATCTGCAAAAAAAAAAAAGGTGCATTTATTAATTCTTCAAAAGATGAAACTTCCCATTTGTTTCTGTATTCCTTTCACCCTCTCAACAAGGCCCCCTATATTTCGGTGTACACTCACAAAGCCTTTCTCTGCATTGCTGTGTGCCCCTGTTTTTCAAAGTGGGGGACATTTATTAACCTTTATGGACTCTTGGACCACTTGAATCTCCAATGCGTGTTGCATCCCAAGGCTACAAACTAGAGTTTTGCTCCCTGCTCCCTCCTCATGTTTTCTCTTCTAGTTTTTCTATGTCACTGCACAGATTTGCAGTTCTACTTCATGCCCTCCTCTAGACCATAGTGTTATTGCCCTAGTACATGTGTGTTCCTACATTTTGCTGTGGAATTCTTGCACTATGAGTTTGTGTCCCTACCCTTCAGACTATCATCTTCAGTCTCGTGGCAGTCTCCACGCAAGGAATTGTCCAACTCGCTGCCTTTGCGTGAGATTCTTGAGCATGGGGATGCCTCCTTCAAGGCATTTCCATTTGCTGAAACCTCTACAATGCAACATTCTGTCATCATGGGACAAGTCAATCAGGTTCCTTGGGCAGATCACCAAAGACAAGTTTGTCCCTGGCTTAGTAGCTGGCTCTGGAACCCTGAAAGTTTTACTTGCTGTTTATTGGAGGATCCTCAAAACAGATCTGTCAAGGTGGATAGGCCTGGGCACCCTGTCAATGCAGGGGGCTTGGTTTTTGTTGAAGTGTCGTCTTCTGCTCAACATCCTGGAGCTTTGGGCAGTTTGGCTGTCTCTGCAGCTTTGAATTATTTTGCTGGAAGGTTTTACATTGGGCAAGCAGGCAGGCTGACTTCCTCAGCTGGCAACACCTGGACCCGAGAGAGTTTTCCAGGACTCTTGTCACAAGTGGGGGATACTGGATGTGGACCTCTTAGTCTCCAAGTTCAACAACAAACTGACAAATCTGCTTTGCAGGATTATGATGGTTAGCATTCCAGTACTTCTTGTTGCTCTCGATTAGCCACAGGATGATGTAGTATGCAAATCTGCTAATATGGTAATACTCCTAGTAGACTCTTGTGTACTATACCAGATCCTCTGGATCTTCTTTTGCAAGGACTGATTTACCATTCTGCTTCAGGGTCACTGGCTTTAATGGCATGATTGTTGAAGCCCAGCTTCTGGAAGATGGGCAGCTCTGAATCTGTGATTTCGTATGATGCTAAAAGCTTAGGAATACTACTTTCTGCAAGGTCCCTCATTCTGTCCACTTCCAGTTCACCAAAAACACATTTCTTTCCATTGTCTGGAAGTGCTTTTTAGGTACTGTACCAAATATGTAGAGGCTGATCTGCTGACTGCCTAAAGATTTAATTCTGCTCAGGACTCTGAGCTTCAGCAAAATGGAAGTCTCCAGCAAGACGAACAGGAGCAATGCTGGAGGCAATTTACTGTACACACTCATTCAAATTGTTATGGGTAAAGTACAGCATAAGGCCTCATTCACACCAGCGTGCAGAGATATCAGTTTTTGTGCACGCTTTCTGCAAGAACACAAGGAGAACAATTGTTCTCTATATGCCCTGTTCACACCACAACACTAATATCACTCGCAGATTTTTTTTCTGCGTGGTAATCTGCAACATGTATAAAACTCATTGAAACGCTCATGGAAACTAATGTAAATTCGGGTCTCTGCATGTGAAATCTGTGTTTTTGGGGGGGGTTCAGTTTTTCTGCTTGTATGTTGTGAATGAGGACTAAGAACTAGTGTTCTGGTGTGAACAGGACGCATAGAGAACAATTGTTTTCTCTGTGCTGTTGTGGAACAAGTGCAGAAAAATCCACCTCTCTGCACACTGGTGTGAACGTGGCCTTAAGCAGTTATTGCAACTTTTTTTTTTTTTTTTTTTTCCCCTCTTAGGATAAAGGTTTTAAATGCCACTATTGATGGACAGTTCAGTCTTTTTAAAGTGGAACTAAACCCTCCCATCCTGTAGACCTGGTTCAAACCTGTGCATTTTTGCATTTAACATGGTTTCCTATGGGATACGTTCACATCTATGCATTTTTAGTCTGTGTATTTTTGGTAAGGGTCAGGTACTTTTTTTTTTTTTTTTTTCCCCACAGTAGATTGCAACACACATAGGTGTGAACCAGGCCTCACAGCTAAGGGAGTTGCTGTCTTGGCCTCTGCATGATCTGCAGTTGACATGGTGCTGCGCATGTGATCAGCTATGACACCAGCCATTTGATGGCTTGAAAGTTCTTGCAGTGAAGGAAATAAGTATTTGATCCCCTGCTGATTTTAAATGTTTGTACACTCACAAAGAAATGATCAGTCTAAAAATCGAATGGTAGGTGTATTGTAACACTGAGAGACAGAATAGCAACAAAAAATTCAAAAGAAATACATGTCTAACAAATGATGCACTGATTTTCATGTTCATGAGGGAAAGAAGTATTTGATCCCCTATCATTCAGCAGGATTTTTGGCTACCAGTTGTCTTTCATACAGGTAACAAGCTGAGATTAGATGCAGTCTCTTAAAGGGAGTGCTGTTAATCTATTTTTTGTATAAAATAGAGATGAGCGAATCGAAGTAGGCGAAGTGGAATTCGTTTCGAATATTGGAAAATTTTCGATTCGCGCCGAATCCGAAAATTATCATACTTCAGATGCGCGAATCAAAATTTTTCCTAAAATGGCGGCGACATGTGCGGCGACGGAGCGGGGATGTCTGGGAAGGCGCGCAGACAAGGCGCGCTGACCCATAATGCATTCATTAATGACATGTGATCGCATTAGCCAATCAGCAGCCAGCCAGCCAGCACTGTGTAATGGTCGAGCTATAAATGGCGGCCATTTTAGAATTCTCCATTTGCCTCCAGTCATTCAAGAGAGGCAGACCTGGCTGTATTGAGGGAGAGAGTTAGGGACACAGAAACGTTACTTAGGGACACAGAAACGTTACTTAGGGACAGAGAAACGTTACTTAGGGACAGAGAAACGTTACTTAGGGACAGAGAAACGTTACTTAGGGACAGAGAAACGTTACTTAGGGACAGAGAAACGTTACTTAGGGACAGAGAAACGTTACTTAGGGACAGAGAAACGTTACTTAGGGACAGAGAAACGTTACTTAGGGACAGAGAAACGTTACTTAGGGACAGAGAAACGTTACTTAGGGACAGAGAAACGTTACTTAGGGACAGAGAAACGTTACTTAGGGACAGAGAAACGTTACTTAGGGACAGAGAAACGTTACTTAGGGACAGAGAAACGTTACTTAGGGACAGAGAAACGTTACTTAGGGACAGAGAAACGTTACTTAGGGACAGAGAAACGTTACTTAGGGACAGAGAAACGTTACTTAGGGACAGAGAAACGTTACTTAGGGACAGAGAAACGTTACTTAGGGACAGAGAAACGTTACTCAGGGACACAGAATTGTTACTGAGGGCCACAGAATCGTTACTTAGGGCCACAGAAACGTTAGGGCCACAGAATTGTTACTCAGGGACAGACCGAATTGTTACTGAGGACCACAGAAACGGTACTTAGGGCCACAGAAACGTTACTCAGGGACACAGAATTGTTACTGAGGGCCACAGAACTGCTACTGAGGGCCACAGAACTGCTACTGAGGGCCACAGAACTGTTACTGAGGGCCACAGAACTGTTACTGAGGGCCACAGAACTGCTACTGAGGGCCACAGAACTGTTACTGAGGGCCACAGAACTGTTACTGAGGGCCACAGAACTGTTACTGAGGGCCACAGAACTGCTACTGAGGGCCACAGAACTGTTACTGAGGGCCACAGAACTGTTACTGAGGGCCACAGAACTGTTACTGAGGGCCACAGAACTGTTACTGAGGGCCACAGAACTGTTACTGAGGGCCACAGAACTGTTACTGAGGGCCACAGAACTGTTACTGAGGGCCACAGAACTGTTACTGAGGGCCACAGAACTGTTACTGAGGGCCACAGAACTGTTACTGAGGGCCACAGAACTGTTACTGAGGGCCACAGAACTGTTACTGAGGGCCACAGAACTGTTACTGAGGGCCACAGAACTGTTACTGAGGGCCACAGAACTGTTACTGAGGGCCACAGAACTGTTACTGAGGGCCACAGAACTGTTACTGAGGGCCACAGAACTGTTACTGAGGGCCACAGAACTGTTACTGAGGGCCACAGAACTGTTACTGAGGGCCACAGAACTGTTACTGAGGGCCACAGAACTGTTACTGAGGGCCACAGAACTGTTACTGAGGGCCACAGAACTGTTACTGAGGGCCACAGAACTGTTACTGAGGGCCACAGAACTGTTACTGAGGGCCACAGAACTGTTACTGAGGGCCACAGAACTGTTACTGAGGGCCACAGAACTGTTACTGAGGGCCACAGAACTGTTACTGAGGGCCACAGAACTGTTACTGAGGGCCACAGAACTGTTACTGAGGGCCACAGAACTGTTACTGAGGGCCACAGAACTGTTACTGAGGGCCACAGAACCGTTACTGAGGGCCACAGAACCGTTACTGAGGGCCACAGAACCGTTACTGAGGGCCACAGAACCGTTACTGAGGGCCACAGAACCGTTACTGAGGGCCACAGAACCGTTACTGAGGGCCACAGAACCGTTACTGAGGGCCACAGAACCGTTACTGAGGGCCACAGAACCGTTACTCAGGGACAGACACAGAATTGTTACTCAGGGACAGACACAGAATTGTTACTGAGGGCCACAGAATTGTTACTGAGGGCCACAGAATTGTTACTGAGGGCCACAGAATTGTTACTGAGGGCCACAGAATTGTTACTGAGGGCCACAGAATTGTTACTGAGGGCCACAGAATTGTTACTGAGGGCCACAGAATTGTTACTGAGGGCCACAGAATTGTTACTGAGGGCCACAGAATTGTTACTGAGGGCCACAGAATTGTTACTGAGGGCCACAGAATTGTTACTGAGGGCCACAGAATTGTTACTGAGGGCCAGAAACAGAATTGTTACTGAGGGCCAGAAACAGAATTGTTACTGAGGGCCAGAAACAGAATTGTTACTCAGGGCCAGAAACAGAATTGTTACTCAGGGCCAGAAACAGAATTGTTACTCAGGGACACAGAATTGTTACTCAGGGACACAGAATTGTTACTCAGGGACACAGAATTGTTACTCAGGGACACAGAATTGTTACTCAGGGACACAGAATTGTTACTCAGGGACACAGAATTGTTACTCAGGGACACAGAATTGTTACTCAGGGACACAGAATTGTTACTCAGGGACACAGAATTGTTACTCAGGGCCACAGAATTGTTACTCAGGGCCACAGAATTGTTACTGAGGGCCACAGAATTGTTACTGAGGGCCACAGAATTGTTACTGAGGGCCACAGAATTGTTACTGAGGGCCACAGAATTGTTACTGAGGGCCACAGAATTGTTACTGAGGGCCACAGAATTGTTACTGAGGGCCACAGAATTGTTACTGAGGGCCACAGAATTGTTACTGAGGGCCACAGAATTGTTACTGAGGGCCACAGAATTGTTACTGAGGGCCACAGAATTGTTACTGAGGGCCACAGAATTGTTACTGAGGGCCACAGAATTGTTACTGAGGGCCACAGAATTGTTACTGAGGGCCACAGAATTGTTACTGAGGGCCACAGAATTGTTACTGAGGGCCACAGAATTGTTACTGAGGGCCACAGAATTGTTACTGAGGGCCACAGAATTGTTACTGAGGGCCACAGAATTGTTACTGAGGGCCACAGAATTGTTACTGAGGGCCACAGAATTGTTACTGAGGGCCACAGAATTGTTACTGAGGGCCACAGAATTGTTACTGAGGGCCACAGAATTGTTACTGAGGGCCACAGAATTGTTACTGAGGGCCACAGAATTGTTACTGAGGGCCACAGAATTGTTACTGAGGGCCACAGAACCGTTACTGAGGGCCACAGAACCGTTACTGAGGGCCACAGAACCGTTACTGAGGGCCACAGAACCGTTACTGAGGGCCACAGAACCGTTACTGAGGGCCACAGAACCGTTACTGAGGGCCACAGAACCGTTACTCAGGGCCACAGAACCGTTACTGAGGGCCACAGAACCGTTACTGAGGGCCACAGAACCGTTACTGAGGGCCACAGAACCGTTACTGAGGGCCACAGAACCGTTACTGAGGGCCACAGAACCGTTACTGAGGGCCACAGAACCGTTACTCAGGGACAGACGCAGAACCGTTACTCAGGGACACAGAATCGTTGAATTAAAGAGTATGTCAGACAACATGCAGAGGAGTGGCAGAGGAGGCAATGTTTTAGGAGCGAGCAGACGTGGCAGCAGAGGAAGGGGTCGAGGCAGCACTATTCGCAGCCAGAGGCCAGTGCTCCCGGTATCATCCAGTACAGTGAGGAAGAGCTAACAGAGGGCGGTCAGGAACGGGGGGAGACATCCGCCTCTTCAGCAGCCAGGCGAAGAAGTAGTGGCGAGGAGAGTGGCTCGGTAGCCGGTCTAGAGACAGGTCTGTCTCCTGACCCACACGCAGCCGAGGGGGCTAGTAGTGAGGCAGAGACCCTAATTGATGATGATGAGGCTGATCGCACTTGGCAGCCTCGTCGTCATCAGGCTATTGCTTCCGCATCATCAGGCGAAGAGGGTGGCAGCTTGGCAGCGAGCAAAACAGTCGGTGGGTTGTCTCCATCGCCACACTCTGCCATGTGCCACTTTCAGGTCTCCTCACACACTGCTGGTGTGTTCCATTTTTTGTCATAGGGTGCTGGCAGATTACGGGCCTCCCATAGCTGCTGCCAGGCCCCTAATCTGCCATGGGCCCCCGTACTGCCTCCTCATGCTGCTGCCAGGTCCAGAGTCTCTCATGGGTCCCTGTACGGCCTCCCATTGCTGCTGTCTCCATCGCCACACTCTGCCATGTGCCACTTTCAGGTCTCCTCACACACTGCTGGTGTGTTCCATTTTTTTGACATAGGGTGCTGGCAGATTACGGGCCTCCCATAGCTGCTGCCAGGCCCCTAATCTGCCATGGGCCCCTATACCGCCTCCTCATGCTGCTGCCAGGTCCAGGCGAACGTAGTCACACAGGGGAGGAACTTCTCAGTGTAATGAACAGAGAAATCGACCGATGGCTGTCTCCGCGCAAACTGAAAATCGGAACCATGTTGACCGACAACGGAAAGAACATGGTTTCTGCTCTGCGTCAAGGAAGGTTGTGCCATGCGCCATGCATGGCTCACGTGTTCAATCTGGTTGTCAAGCGGTTCCTAAAATCCACCATCCCACTGCAAGACATCCTTAAAATGTCACGTAAACCTTGCATGCATTTCAGCCATTCCTACACCGCAAAGCACACCCTCCTTGAGCTGCAGCGGCAGAACGGAATTCCACAGCATCGCCTGATCTGCGACGTTGCAACAAGGTGGAATTCAACCCTACACATGGTAGACCGCCTTTACGAACAGCGAAAGGCCATCACCGATTTCCTGATGTTACAAGTGGATAAAGGTACTCCCCTGTGTAACTTCGATGTCAGCCATTGGCAGCTCATGCGTGACACCTGCCGCTTGCTCAGGCCCTTTGAGGAGGCCACGCTATTCGTGAGTCGGCAGGACTATGGGATGAACGACGTCATTCCTCTGTTGCACGTCCTGGAACAAATGCTGTTAACAATGGCTGGTCAGGGTGCGGTAGACATGGCGCACAGATCTCAATGCCACATGACCCCTGTGGGGGCAGGACAGGAAGAAGAGGAGGAGGTAGAGGAGGACATTTGTGCTCAGGAATTATTGAGTGAAATGGGTGGTTTTTCCACTCAGCGGACAGGAGTGGAGGAGCAGGAGCATCTGGTAGAGGAGGAGGAGACAGAGGACCCAGACGCACCGTGGCAGTATGCTGTGGAGATGGAGTCAGGGAGTCCCTCGCATTCCTTGGCACAAATGGCCCATAGCATGGTCGGTTGCTTGCATAGCGACAGCCGAATAAGAACCATCAGACAGAGGGATGACTTTTGGCTGTCCACCTTGTTGGACCCTCGCTACCGTTCAAAAATGGTGGCCTTTTTCACACCTGCTGAGAGGGAGGCCAAAATAAAGTACTATAAAAACCACCTATGTAGTCAGTTGGTCTCTGCCTTTGTGCGCCAACGTCCATCCTCAGACACTGTGGGCCCTGTGCGCTCGCGTTCCGCTGCCATGGCAGCAAAGGAGGGGTGGGGTGGTAGGAGCAGTGGCAGCTCCACCAGCAGCGGCTGACTCAGTCTGCAGTCGATGATGAGTAGCTTTCTTCACCAGCGCAGTGAGGAAACTACTAACCAGCCGCAGCAGCAGCAGCACCAGGTGGACCTGGAGCAGGACCTCAAACAACAGGCTTGGGCCTACTTGGACAGCACCCTGCCAACCGAGGTAGACAATCCCCTTGACTACTGGGCAACAAAACTTGACCTTTGGCCCCAACTAGCTGAATTTGCCCTTGAAAGGCTGTCATGCCCGGCCAGTAGCGTGGCATCGGAGCGCGTGTTTAGTGCGGCAGGAGGTATTGTAACTCCGCGGAGGACACGACTGTCCACCCAAAGTGTGGAGAGACTCACGTTTGTGAAAATGAATCAGGCGTGGATTAGTCTGGATTTCAAACCACCAGTTCCTGACACAACTGACTAAATCCGCCATGAATCATGCCCCAAACATGTGCCACTTTCAGGTCTCCTCACACTGCTGGTGTGTTCCATTTTTTGTCATAGGGTACTGGCAGATTACGGGCCTCCCATTGCTGCTGCCAGGCCCGTAATCTGCCATGGGCCCCTGTACCGCCTCCTCATGCTGCTGCCAGGTCCAGAGTCTCTCATGAGTCCCTGTACGGCCTCCCATTGCTGCTGTCTCCATCGCCACACTCTGCCATGTGCCACTTTCAGGTCTCCTCACACTGCTGGTGGGTTCCATTTTTTGTCATAGGGTGCTGGCAGATTACGGGCCTCCCATTGCTGCTGCCAGGCCCGTAATCTGCCATGGGCCCCTGTACCGCCGCCTCATGCTGCTGCCAGGTCCAGAGTCTCTCATGGGTCCCTGTACGGCCTCCCATTGCTGCTGTCTCCATCGCCACACTCTGCCATGTGCCACTTTCAGGTCTCCTCACACTGCTGGTGGGTTCCATTTTTTGTCATAGGGTGCTGGCAGATTACGGGCCTCTCATTGCTGCTGCCAGGCCTGTAATCTGCCATGGGCCCCTGTACCGCCTCCTCATGCTGCTGCCAGGTCCAGAGCCTCTCATGGGTCCCTGTAAGGCCTCCCATTGCTGCTGTCTCCATCGCCACACTCTGCCATGTGCCACTTTCATGTCTCCTCACACTGCTGGTGTGTTCCATTTTTTGTCATAGGGTGCTGGCAGATTACGGGCCTCCCACTGCTGCTGCCAGGCCCGTAATCTGCCATGGGCCCCTGTACCGCCTCTTCATGCTGCTGCCAGGTCCAGAGTGTGTCATGGGTCCCTGTACGGCCTCCCATTGCAGCTGTCAGGAGGCAGCAGGGTCGCAGCAGTGTCAGTGGAGGCAAACGGCCACGGAGTAGAGCACCAGCTCCACTGCAGCCTACCACCACGGCCAGTAGTGGTGCCGGTGTGCACGGAGGAAGTAGCAGTCAGCCAGTGAGGAGTAGCGGGGGCAAAGTTTCCTACTCGGCGGTGTGGCAATTTTTCGTCAAGCCGCCCGAGGAAGTAAACGTAGCCGTATGTCGACTATGTGGCCAGAAAGTCAAGCGTGGCCAGGGGGCCCATGTTGGGACTACAGCGTTGCGTCAGCATATGCAGCGTCGCCATTCGGGCCTCCCATTGCTGCTGCCAGGCCTTAATCTGCCATGGGCCCCTGTACCGCCTCCTCATGCTGCTGCCAGGTCCACAGTGTCTCATGGGTCCCTGAACCGCCTCCCATTGCTGCTGTCTCCATCGCCACACTCTGCCATGTGCCACTTTCAGGTCTCCTCACACACTGCTAGTGTGTTCCATTTTTTGTCATAGGGTGCTGGCAGATTACGGGCCTCCCATTGCTGCTGCCAGGCCCCTAATCTGCCATGGGCCCCTGTACCGCCTCCTCATGCTGCTGCCAGGTCCACAGTGTCTCATGCCATGTGCCACTTTCAGGTCTCCTCACACTGCTGGTGTGTTCCATTTTTTGACATAGGGTGCTGGCAGATTACGGGCCTCCTATAGCTGCTGCCAGGCCCCTAATCTGCCATGGGCCCCTATACCGCCTCCTCATGCTGCTGCCAGGTCCAGAGTCTCTCATGGGTCCCTGTACGGCCTCCCATTGCTGCTGTCTCCATCGCCACACTCTGCCATGTGTCACTTTCAGGTCTCCTCACACACTGCTGGTGTGTTGAATTCTTTGACATAGGGTGCTGGCAGATTACGGGCCTCCCATTGCTGCTGCCAGGCCCGTAATCTGCCATGGGCCCCCGTACCGACTCCTCATGCTGTGACGTTGCAACAAGGTGGAATTCAACCCTACATATGTTAGACCGCCTTTACGAACAGCAAAAGGCCATCACAGATTTCCTGATGTTAAAAGCGGATAAAGGTACTCCCTGTGTAACTTAGATGTCAGCCATTGGCAGCTCATTCGTGACACCTGCGCTTGCTCAGGCCCTTTGAGGAGGCCACGCTATTCGTGAGTCGGCAGGACTATGGGATGAACGACGTCATTCCTCTGTTGCACGTCCTGGAACAAATGCTGTTAACAATGGCTGGTCAGGGTGCGGTAGACGTGGCGCACAGATCTCAACGCCACATGACCCCTGTGGGGGCAGGACAGGAAGAAGAAGAAGAGGAGGAGGTAGAGGAGGACATTGGTGCTCAGGAATTATTGAGTGAAATGGGTGGTTTTTTCACTCAGCGGACAGGAGTGGAGGAGCAGGAGCATCTGGTAGAGGAGGAGGAAGAGGAGACAGAGGACCCAGACGCACCGTGGCAGTATGCTGTGGAGATGGAGGCAGGGAGTCCCTCGCATTCCTTGGCACAAATGGCCCATAGCATGCTCGCTTGCTTGCGTAGCGACAGCCGAATAATAACCATCAGACAGAGGGATGACTTTTGGCTGTCCACCATGTTGGACCCTCGCTACCGTTCAAAAATGGTGGCCTTTTTCACACCTGCTGAGAGGGAGGCCAAAATAACGTACTATAAAAACCACCTATGTAGTCAGCTGGTCTCTGCCTGTCTGCGCCAACGTCCATCCTCAGACACTGTGGGCCCTGTGCGCTCGCGTTACGCTGCCATGGCAGCAGGGGAGGGGTGGGGTGGTGTGGTAGGAGCAGTGGCAGCTCCACCAGCAGCAGCTGCCTCAGTCTGCAGTCGATGATGAGTAGCTTTCTTCACCAGCGCAGTGAGGAAACTAATAACCAGCCGCAGCAGCAGCAGCAGCATCAGGTGGACCTGGAGCAGGACCTCAAACAACAGGCTTAGGCCTACTTGGACAGCACCCTGCCAACCGAGGTAGACAATCCCCTTGACTACTGGGCAACGAAACTTGACCTTTGGCCCCAACTAGCTGAATTTGCCCTTGAAAGGCTGTCATGCCCGGCCAGTAGCGTGGCATCGGAGCGCGTGTTTAGTGCGGCAGGAGGTATTGCAACTCCGCGGAGGACACGACTGTCCACCCAAAGTGTGGAGAGACTCACGTTTGTGAAAATGAATCAGGCGTGGATTAGTCTGGATTTCAAACCACCAGTTCCTGACACAACTGACTAAATCCGCCATGAATCATGCCCCAAACATGTGCCACTTTCAGGTCTCCTCACACTGCTGGTGTGTTCCATTTTTTGTCATAGGGTGCTGGCAGATTACGGGCCTCCCATAGCTGCTGCCAGGCCCCTAATCTGCCATGGGCCCCTATACCGCCTCCTCATGCTGCTGCCAAGTCTAGAGTCTCTCATGGGTCCTTGTACGGCCTCCCAATGCTGCTGTCTCCATCGCCACACTCTGCCATGTGCCACTTTCAGGTCTCCTCACACTGCTGGTGTGTTCCATTTTTTGTCATAGGGTGCTGGCAGATTACGGGCCTCCCATAGCTGCTGCCAGGCCCCTAATCTGCCATGGGCCCCTATACCGCCTCCTCATGCTGCTGCCAGGTCCAGAGTCTCTCATGGGTCCCTGTACGGCCTCCCATTGCTGCTGTCTCCATCGCCACACTCTGCCATGTGCCACTTTCAGGTCTCCTCACACTGCTGGTGTGTTCAATTTTTTGTCATAGGGTGCTGGCAGATTACGGGCCTCCCATAGCTGCTGCCAGGCCCCTAATCTGCCATGGGCCCCTATATACCGCCTCCTCATGCTGCTGCCAGGTCCAGAGTCTCTCATGGGTCCCTGTATGGCCTCCCATTGCTGCTGTCTCCATCGCCACACTCTGCCATATGCCACTTTCAGGTCTCCTCACACTGCTGGTGTGTTCAATTTTTTGTCATAGGGTGCTGGCAGATTACGGGCCTCCCATAGCTGCTGCCAGGCCCCTAATCTGCCATGGGCCCCTATATACCGCCTCCTCATGCTGCTGTCAGGTCCAGAGTCTCTCATGGGTCCCTGTACGGCCTCCCATTGCTGCTGTCTCCATCGCCACACTCTGCCATGTGCCACTTTCAGGTCTCCTCACACTGCTGGTGTGTTCAATTTTTTGTCATAGGGTGCTGGCAGATTACGGGTCTCCCATAGCTGCTGCCAGGCCCCTAATCTGCCATGGGACCCTATATACCGCCTCCTCATGCTGCTGCCAGGTCCAGAGTCTCTCATGGGTCCCTGTACGGCCTCCCATTGCTGCTGTCTCCATCGCCACACTCTGCCATGTGCCACTTTCAGGTCTCCACACACTGCTGGTGTGTTCAATTTTTTGTCATAGGGTGCTGGCAGATTACGGGCCTCCTATAGCTGCTGCCAGGCCCCTAATCTGCCATGGGCCCCTATACCGCCTCCTCATGCTGCTGCCAGGTCCACAGTCTCTCATGGGTCCCTGTACGGCCTCCCATTGCTGCTGTCTCCATCGCCACACTCTGCCATGTGCCACTTTCAGGTCTCCTCACACTGCTGGTGTGTTCCATTTTTTGTCATAGGGTGCTGGCAGATTACGGGCCTCCCATAGCTGCTGCCAGGCCCCTAATCTGCCATGGGCCCCTATACCGCCTCCTCATGCTGCTGCCAGGTCCAGAGTCTCTCATGGGTCCCTGTACGGCCTCCCATTGCTGCTGTCTCCATCGCCACACTCTGCCATGTGCCACTTTCAGGTCTCCTCACACTGCTGGTGTGTTCAATTTTTTGTCATAGGGTGCTGGCAGATTACGGGCCTCCCATAGCTGCTGCCAGGCCCCTAATCTGCCATGGGCCCCTATATACCGCCTCCTCATGCTGCTGCCAGGTCCAGAGTCTCTCATGGGTCCCTGTACGGCCTCCCATTGCTGCTGTCTCCATCGCCACACTCTGCCATGTGCCACTTTCAGGTCTCCTCACACTGCTGGTGTGTTCAATTTTTTGTCATAGGGTGCTGGCAGATTACGGGCCTCCCATAGCTGCTGCCAGGCCCCTAATCTGCCATGGGCCCCTATATACCGCCTCCTCATGCTGCTGCCAGGTCCAGAGTCTCTCATGGGTCCCTGTACGGCCTCCCATTGCTGCTGTCTCCATCGCCACACTCTGCCATGTGCCACTTTCAGGTCTCCTCACACTGCTGGTGTGTTCAATTTTTTGTCATAGGGTGCTGGCAGATTACGGGCCTCCTATAGCTGCTGCCAGGCCCCTAATCTGCCATGGGCCCCTATATACCGCCTCCTCATGCTGCTGCCAGGTCCAGAGTCTCTCATGGGTCCCTGTACGGCCTCCCATTGCTGCTGTCTCCATCGCCACACTCTGCCATGTGCCACTTTCAGGTCTCCTCACACTGCTGGTGTGTTCAATTTTTTGTCATAGGGTGCTGGCAGATTACGGGCCTCCTATAGCTGCTGCCAGGCCCCTAATCTGCCATGGGCCCCTATACCGCCTCCTCATGCTGCTGCCAGGTCCACAGTCTCTCATGGGTCCCTGTACGGCCTCCCATTGCTGCTGTCTCCATCGCCACACTCTGCCATGTGCCACTTTCAGGTCTCCTCACACTCCTGCTGGTTTCCATTTTGTCATAGGTTGCTGGCAGATTACAGGCCTCCCATAGGTGCTGCCAGGCCCCAAATCTGCCATAGGCCCCCGTACCGCCTCGTCACGCTGCTGCTGGGTCCACAGTGTGACATGGGTCCCTGTACCGCCTCCCATTGCTCCCACTCTGCCATGTGCCACTTTGAGGTCTCCTCACACTCCTGCTGGTTTCCATTTTGTCATAGGTTGCTGTATGGCCTCCCATTGCTGCTGCCTCCACCGCCACACTGTGGCTCCAAACACTGGTTTTGGCCCCGTGACTGGCCAAATGAGTGAAGTGTGCTGTGATTCTAAGATCGACGGCACTCATCTGCATGTCATACTGACTGACAGTATTATTTCTCTTCCCCAGCAGACTCCAAGGGCATTTAAATTAAAGGTACAGTGTTCTGCACTAATATTAAGTCTCTCTGAAGCCTAGAAACACCCTTTTTTAAGTTAAATTCACAGCGAATATATTCGACTCGAATCGAATATTTTCCACGAATTCGCCGAATCAGTCGAATCGAATTTTTGAATACTTCGCTCATCTCTAGTATAAAAGACACCTGTCCACAGGAGTAATCAAACAATCAGATTCCAAACTCTCCACCATGGCAAAGACCAAAGAGCTGTCCAAGGATGTCAGGGACAAGATTGTAGACCTACACAAGTCTGGACTGGGCTACCAAACTATCGCCAAGCAGCTTGGTGAGAAGGTGACAACAGTTGGTGCAATCATTTGCAAATGGAAGAAACACAAAACAACTGTCAGTCTCCCTAGGTCAGGTGCACCATGCAAGATCTCACCTCGCGGAGTGTCAGTGATCATGAGAACAGTGAGGAATCATCCCAGAACTACACGTGAGGATCTTGTCAATGACCTCCAGGCAGCTGGGACCACAGTCACCAAGAAAACAATTGGTAACACACTACGCCGACAAGGATTGAAATCCTGCAGTGCCCGCAAGGTCTCTGCTAAAGAAAGCACATGTCCAGGCCTGTCTGAAGTTTGCCAATGAACATCTGAATGATGCAGAGGAGGACTGGTTGAAAGTGTTGTGGTCAGATGAGACCAAAATCGAGCTCTTTGGCATCAACTCAACTCGCTGTGTTTGGAGGAAGAGGAGGAATGCTGCCTATGACCCCAAGAACACCATCCCAACTGTCAAACATACTGGTGGAAACATTCTGCTTTGGGGGTGTTTTTCTGCTAAGGGGACAGGACAACTGCACCGCATCAAAGGGACGATGGATGGGACAAGGTACCATCAAATCTTAGGTGAGAACCTTCTTCCCTCAGCCAGGGCATTGAAAATGAGTCGTGGATGGGTGTTCCAGCATGGCAATGCCCCAAGCACTTGGCCAAGGCAACAAAGGAGTGGCTCAAAAAGAAGCACATTAGGGTTCTCAAGTGGTCTAGCCAGTCTCCAGACCTTTGTGAGTGGGCAAGCATTCAAAATCAGCGGGGATCAAATACCTATTTCCTTCACTGTATATTGGTTACCATTCATGACATGCCTTGAATGTAATTGTTTTGTGAATTGATGGGTTTAGTTGCACTTTAATGTAAGTTGAAAAATAACAGGCTCTACAGGTAAAAATAAAGCAAAAATACTAAAATAGATTAATGCAGCCACCGCATCTAAGGATTGGTAAGCTGCAATATAATACTTTTTTTGTTTTGGGGTTTTATACTACTTTATGATCTAGCTCCTGGTACTGCTGTACTATGAAACTGGGGTTTGCTGGTAGTAGGGAGGGTTATCTTGGGCTGGCCTATGGCTATTTTGTTTGCCTGTGTCTAATCATCCTGTAGTTGACAGGATAACTCAAAGGTAAAGTAGAAATGATATTTCAGTGAGTATAATCCTATTTTCAACCAAAACATTTTATTTTAGTTTTGGATGGTATGAAAAATGGTCAAATATGGTTCTTAGGGGTCCTGATTCATCTCTGCTAAATGTTTTTTTTATTAATGTCGTCATCCTCAGAAAGATTTCTAGTCTATACCTGTCCTGTTTACTACTCTCTAGAACAGGAAGGGACATTTTTCCATTGGGATACAGACTGCAGTAACATCAGTTCTAAACCTTTTCTAGTCTACCTAAAAGCGGGGAAAAAAGCCTTAATACTGAACATATACCTAATTTAAAACTACTATTACGTTAAAATTAATGTGAAAAGAATTTAGTAAGTATGTCTTTTGAGAGCATTAGTGCAGCCTATTTACAGTATGGCTGTTGCCGTATTGCTGTTTGGGGTTATATTGAGTGCAACCACATTGCTCGAGATAGAAGAATAAAGGTGTTAGTTTATGATCATTTTTGATTGACATCACAATGCTAATTTCTAATTTCTCTACAGACTGTTGACGTAAGGAAGCTAGAAAAGGCTGAAGCTAAACTGAAGTCTAAGCAAGAAAAGCGTTTTGAACGTGACTCGCAGAAAGGTGGTGGGAATGTGTAAGTGTAAAAAAGATTTTTATGAGCAGAAGGCAAGAAAGACCTTGCTGTATGTTTAAAGTGATCCTGTGGGCTTCCCCTAACTACTAAGATGGTCCTACGTCCATTGAACATTTCTGTTTATCTACTGAGAGCCCAGGTACCCCCAGAACCTAAGTGCTCTGTTATGCAAAGATCGAGCACAGATTCATTTATTATTCCAAGCTGGTAGTTGGACTTAAAAGAAAAATTTGGAGCATGCACCTGGAGATGGAGAAGGTACAGTAAGCTCACATGTTTCTATTGCTGAAATGTCCTTCTGAAAATGCTAGCTGCCTGGCTGATCAAGATTCTTTAGTAATTTTAATGAGTTGTTGACACAAACACAGAGGTCTGTGTGTGTTCAACTTCAGACTGACATAATTTGCTGCTTACTTATTCCTGGTCATTCATTCAAAGTATTAAAATCGTTGGCAGCAAGGTAACAAGCACCTTCAGAAGGAGAACTGTAATGCCAGCCTTCATATTCCTCTCAATATACAACATCAATTCCAGAAAAGTTGGAACGCTGTGAAAATTCTACATAAAAACTGAATGCAATGAGTTGCAAATCTCAAACTCCTATTTTATTCACAATAGAAAATACAAAACATCTCAAATGTTTAAAATGAGAAAATGTACCATTTTTCAAAAAAAAAAAAGGTAATTTTGAAATTGAGGGCAGCTACCCGTAAAAGAAAAGTTGGGACAGGGCAAGAAAAAACTATACAGGTTAGCAGTACTAACAAGGAAGAACTGGAGGAACATTTTGTGACTAAATCAGATTAATTGGCTACAGGTCAGTAAAATGATTGGGTATAAAAATTGCATCTTGGAGTGTCAGTGTCTCACAAGTAAAGATGGGCAGAGGTTCACCAGTTTGTGAAAAGCTGTGTCTAAGAACTGTTTAACAATTTTAGAATAATGTTCCTCAACGACAAAGACTTTAAATATATCATCATCTACAGTACATACTATCATCAGAAGATTCCAAGAATCGGGAAAAATCTCTGTGTGCAAGGGACAAGATTGAAACGCAATATTGGATACCTGTTCAGCCCTCAGTTGGCACTGCGTTAAAAACAAGCATGATGATAATTCACTTGCTTTAAGGATACCAGTACAGTGCTATGTGACTGGAGCCTCCAAGACCTTGTGACCCTGGAGTCTTTGTGGAAAGAAGTCTGCCAAAAAAGAAGAAAAGTCTACTCCATCTGTAAATAGTAACCAGGCATCACCTGAGGAGAATAGACAGCTTGAGAGTTCATCTGAAAGCTCTAAATAAAGGTTCCTCCACTGTGCGGATACATTGTGGAACGGCTTCCAGTCCATCACAGGAAATCCACAACTTGCACTGATACACCAGAGGGAGTGTCTTTGTGAACTAAGGCACATGCACTAATGCACTTGGCAATTACTCATGATCCAAAGTCAGATTCTGTTATTTATGTACCGAATTGATATCGGTCAATGGAAAATCTTTTATTTGCAAGAATAAACAAGCATGATTCTGAAATAACAAGCATGAAATGTAAGGTAAAGCTCTATTATGCAAAGCAGCCATATCTGAACATGATCCAGAAACGTTGCCTTCTTTGGGCCAAAGCTCTTTTAAAATGATCTGTTGCTAAGTGGAAAATTGTTTTGTGAACAGACTAATCGAAATGTGACTTTTTTTTTTTTTTTTTTGCATCCATGGGTGTCATGCCCTTCGGATTAAAGCAGAGAGGGACCCTGCGGCTTATTAGTACTCAGTTCAAAAGCCTGCATCTCTGATACTATGGGGGCACATTTGTGTGTGTATGGAATGGGCAGCTTGCACATCTGGAAAGGCAGCAGCCTTTATGGCTAGAACAGCCTGGGTGCTTAACTGGCCTGCCTGCAGTCCAGACCTTTCACAAATTGAAAGTATTTGGCACTTCTTGAAATGAAGAATATGATAAAGAAGGCCAGGATTGTTAAGCAGTTAGAATCCTATATTGGGCAGGAATGGGACAACATTCCTCTCCCAAAACTCAAGCAACTGGTCTCCTTAGTTCCCAGACCTTTACAGAATGTTGTTAAAAGAAGAGCAGATGCTACACCGTAGTAAACATGGCCCTGTCCCAACATTTTATAAGACATGTTACTGCTATCAATTTTAAAATAACTTTTTTTTTTCAATTTAACATAGTATATTTTCTCAGTTTAAAGTGTTACTAAACTCCCACAGTACTCAGAACATAGAAATGCAGTTATTTTAGTAAATATAAACTGCTAAATACCTATTCTCATCAGCAGTCAGTCTTACGACTTCTGTCAATGTCCAGCAGAGCACTGGTTAAAGCTTGTAGAAGGAGTTTATATTCTCCCCTCACTGTCCTATAAGACTGCAGGACCCTTGACCCTCTGTCTGGGCAGTGCTGATTGACCCTGTGCTGATCACATGCGCTCTCCCAAGAAAAAAAATAACTCCCTAGCAATACACACCAAACTGAGCATGTTCAGCTTGCCCCCAAGGGTCTGTTCTATGAGGAGAGGAGTCGGGGACAGTGGAAGAAGGGGAGGATCAGAGAATACAGGATTAAACCTTTCTACACAATGCCGAGGTTTAACCCCTTAGGTTCAACAGTGAGTAAAACAAGCATGTTTTACTGCATATACAGACTGATTTTACTGTTCTGGAATTAGTAACATTTATCCAATTTAAAACCAGGCCTATTCTGACACTTCCTACATTTATGTAAAAATCTGCATTTTTGTGCTAGAAACTTTGCTTAGAACCCCCAAATATTATATATATTTTTAAGCACATGCCCTAAAGTATAAAATGGTGTGTTGCAATTTTTTTATGTCATGCAGTATTTGTGCAACAATTTTTTCAAATGCAAATTTTTGGGGGGAAATAATACACTAATGAATTTAAGTGCACACAAACACAATATAATACCCATTTTTTGGTAAACTATAAAAGATGTTACGCTGAGTAAAAAGATACCTCGTTTTAAAATTGCGCACTTATGTGGAATGGCGACAAACTACGTACATAAAATTATCCATAGGCAACGCTTTAAAAGCCTTTACAGCTTACCACTTTAGATTTACAGAAGAGGTCTGGTGCTAAAATTGTTGCTCCCAATCTGATGTTCGCAATGAATACCTTTTTTATATGTGTGGTGCGATCGCTCTTTACCTATGCACATGGGTTCGATGCATGCAAGCACAGGGAAATGGGGGGGGTTTAAAATTTTTTACATTTTTTTTTACATTTTTACTTATTTTTAAATTTTTTCACTCTCTATTTTTTTGTTTATCAACTTTATTGCTATCACAAGGAATGAACAACATCCCTTGTGATAGCATGGGCAATGACAGGTACTCTTTAATGAGAGATCTGGGATTACTTTCATATGTGTCATTGCCTTTTTTTTTTCTGCAAACCTATATTTAATTTTCACTTATATCCTACAGAGTGATGGAAGAGGCATCAGCCAGTCAAGCTGCCAGTAAAAAGGAGAATCGAATAGAATCCAGTGGCAAGAATAAATCATATGACATTCGAATTGAGAATTTCGATGTGTCCTTTGGAGAAAGGTAGGTTTTTAGGGGAAAAAAGGGGGTAAAACATGAAAATTACTAAAACGTGAATTTACAGGTTTTTTTTTTGGCACTGATAATCTAGTTCTCTTTCTCAGTAAGTGTATATTATATGAAGACCCCCATATAGCTCATTACACCTTATTTACTTTTGCAGTTTACCTGCTTCCTGAATTGAACATTAAGTAAAATAGAATCTCATCATAATGAATATGTAGTTAAGTCGAATTAAGTATCCCTGAAGGCAGTATTTTGTGCAAGAGCATTGACTGTTTCAAAAAACAGTCAATGCCCTAACAATATAAAAGAAGATCCCTTCTAGACCATGGGATTGATTTACTAAAACTGTAGAAGGCAAAATCTGGTGCAGCTTTGCATAGAAACCACTCAGCTTCTAGGTTTTATTGTCAAATCTTAATTGAAAAAGCTGAAGTTAGAAGCTGATTGGTTACCATGCAGAGGTGAACCAGATGTAAACAATAGAGTTTAACCACTTGCCTTCCTAAAGATTTACCCCCCTTTCTGACCTGGCCATTTTTTGTGTTATGGCACTGCTTTACTTTAACTGACGATTGTGTGGTCATGCAACCATGCACCCAAATGAAATGTACATCCTTTCCCACGAATTGGGCTTTCTTTCAGTGGTATTTGATCGCCTGTGCGTTTTTTTTATTTTTTGCACTGCAAATAAAAAAAAAAAAAGACTGTCAATTTTGAGGAAAAAACAACATGTTTGACTTTTTACTAATAAACATTTTCAAAAAAGAAATTTAAAAAATCAAATTTCGTCATAAATTTACACCAAAATGTATTCTGCGACATGTCTTTGCTAAAAAAAAAAAACCCAATACGTTTAAATTAATTGGTTTACATGAAAGTTATAGCATTTACAAATGGCGGTATATATACTGGGATTTTTAAAAATTTTTACTAGTAATGGCGGCGATCAGCGACTTATAGCAGGACTACGGCGGACATTCTGACACTGGGGAGAATTGACTTGGTGTCACTGACACCCCCAGTGACACCAATACAGTGATCAGTGCAAAAGAAAAAAAGCACTGACACTGTACTAATGGCACTGGGCAGGAAGGGGTTAAAATGAGGGGCGATCAAAGGGTTAACTGTGTGCTGGGAGTGTTTTACTAGGGGGCGGTGTGTTTTTTCACTGTATTCGGACTGCTCTGGATTGCTGTGCAGCTCGCGCGCGCCCCCTACCTGGAAATGCATATATATAGTGATTTTGCTCACCCCTGCTGTCATGTAGCAGTATTTCTGCTATAGGGCGATGGGGATGAGGCTAAAGACTGTTATTTGTATATGTTTAACTCCTTTTAAGAGGTTTCTGATGACAGGAGGTGGGGTTTCTGATCATGTGACCGCCGTGATTGGCTGTTACAGTAGTCACATGATTGGAAAGCTCGCGATCACAAGTAAATATTGGGAGCTTTCTGTTAGCCACTGGTAAATTTGTCGGGAGCGCACCAGGTGCACGCTCTTGGTACAGCTCTGTTTACATTCTGGTACGCATATATGTGGCCTCTCAACGTTAAGGCCCACCCATCGAGAGGCCACATATATACATACCACCGGCATCAAGAGGTTAATCTGATTTTATTTAAGTTTTCAAGTATAAGTGCAAAGTACAGAAAAGTATCCTATACTTTGAATAAGGCATATACAGTCAGGTCCATAAATATTGGGACATCGACACAATTCTAACATTTTTGGCTCTATACACCACCACAATGGATTTGAAATGAAACGAACAAGACGTGCTTTAACTGCAGACTGTCGGCTTTAACTTGAGGGTATTTACATCCAAATCAGGTGAACGGTGTAGGAATTACAACCGTTTGCATATGTGCCTCCCATTTGTTAAGGGACCAAAAGTAATGGGACAGAATAATAATCATAAATCAAACTTTCACTTTTTAATACTTGGTTGCAAATCCTTTGCAGTCAATTACAGTCTGAAGTCTGGAACGCATAGACATCACCAGACGCTGGGTTTCATCCCTGGTGATGCTCTGCCAGGCCTCTACTGCAACTGTCTTCAGTTCCTGCTTGTTCTTGGGGCATTTTCCCTTCAGTTTTGTCTTCAGCAAGTGAAATGCATGCTCAATTGGATTCAGGTCAGGTGATTGACTTGGCCATTGCATAACATTCCACTTCTTTCCCTTAAAAAACTCTTTGGTTGCTTTTGCAGTATGCTTTGGGTCATTGTCCATCTGCACTGTGAAGCGGCGTCCAATGAGTTCTGAAGCATTCGGCTGAATATGAGCAGATAATATTGCCGGAAACACTTCAGAATTCATCCTGCTGCTTTTGTCAGCAGTCACATCATCAATAAATACAAGAGAACCAGTTCTATTGGCAGCCATACATGCCCACGCCATGACACTACCACCACCATGCTTCACTGATGAGGTGGTATGCTTAGGATCATGAGCAGTTCCTTTCCTTCTCCATACTCTTCTCTTCCCATCACTCTGGTACAAGTTGATCTTGGTCTCATCTGTCCATAGGATGTTGTTCCAAAACTGTGAAGGCTTTTTTAGATGTCGTTTGGCAAACTCTAATCTGGCCTTCCTGTTTTTGAGGCTCACCAATGGTTTACATCTTGTGGTGAACCCTCTGTATTCACTCTGGTGAAGTCTTCTCTTGATTGCTGACTTTGACACACATACACCTACCTCCTGGAGAGTGTTCTTGATCTGGCCAACTGTTGTGAAGGGTGTTTTCTTCACCAGGGAAAGAATTCTTTGGTCATCCACCACAGTTGTTTTCCGTGGTCTTCCTGGTCTTTTGGTGTTACTGAGCTCACCGGTGCGTTCCTTCTTTTTAAGAATGTTACAAACAGTTGTTTTGGCCACGCCTAATGTTTTTGCTAACTCTCTGATGGGTTTGTTTTGTTTTTTCAGCCTAATGATGGCTTGCTTCACTGATAGTGACAGCTCTTCGGATCTCATCTTGAGAGTTGACAGCAACGGATTCCAAATGCAAATAGCACACTTGAAATGAACTCTGGACCTTTTATCTGCTCATTGTAATTGGGATAATGAGGGAATAACACACACCTGGCCATGGAACAGCTGAGAAGCCAATTGTCCTATTACTTTTGGTCCCTTAACAAGTGGGAGGCACATATGCAAACTGTTGTAATTCCTACACCGTTCACCTGATTTTGGATGTAAATACCCTCAAATTAAAGCTGACAGTCTGCAGTTAAAGCATATGTTGTTCGTTTCATTTTAAATCTATTGTGGTGGTGTATAGATCCAAAAATGTTAGAATTGTGTCGATGTCCCAATATTTATGGACCTGACTGTATAAGGAGAAGAAAAACATTGTGGGATGAAGTAGATTATAGTACTATATAACTTGAATATCTGGCTTAAATGACAATAACCCATAGCAGTTTGTTCCAAATGAAAAACTGAAAACGGCATATCCATTTAACAGCTGAGATCTCGGAACAGTAGGAATATAGGATTCAAATATCTTAGTATATCTAGACTGTGTATGCAAAATAAGACATCTATTGAGCATCCATAATACAATGCTATAAGTCCGGTTGTATTGGAGTCAACATCTCAGCATATAGCATTCTGGTTTGAAGAGGTAAAGTTTAGATAGATTGCAGGAGAGACACAAATCGGTCTTGATATGTTTCAAAGGAAACGTCAGGAAAAAGATAGAAAAAGGAGAAAAGAGGGAGAGATTAAAAAAACAAACCAAACCCCAGGTATGTGGTTCACCTGAGCACCTCCAATGGTTCTAAATGACCCTAGAATTGAAGGCCAGCATAACGCCTCTACACTCCTTTTCAACTGTATGAGAAGTTTGATTAGTACCTTAAGTATTCCCATACAGTCCAAATGATCTTGGAAGAATCATGTTTGCCAGTGTCTCAAGAGATCAGTCTTTCCATGTGACAGTCCATTTTGCAAGCCCAGCCTATCATAGATGGGATATATGGTTTGCACCAATATCTGGCGATTATAGTGTATGCAGGGTTTTATTATTATTATTATTATTATTATTATTATTATACAGTATTTATAAAGCGCCAATAGTTCGCTCAGCGCTGTACATTACAAAGGGAGACAGAACATGTGACAGAACAATACCAATACAATGCAAAACATGAGGGGATCAAGGGCCCTGCTCTTTCGAGCTTACAATCTAGGAGGGAGGGGGTGGTGGCACAGGAGGAGATAGCTGTGGGGGATGGAGTGGTAGGAAGAGTGGAGGAGGTCGGCAAGTTAGCAGGGGGTGGGGTAGGCTTCCCTGAAGAGATGGGTTTTCAGGGTGCGCCTAAAGGAGAGGAGAGTAGGTGATAATCTGATGGGTTGGGGCAGGGAGTTCCAGAGGATGGGTGACACCCTGGAGAAGTCCTGGAGGCGGGCATGGGAGGAGGAGACCAGGGAACTAGAGAGAAGGAGGTCTTGTGAGGAGCGGAGTGTGCGTGCTGGGCGGTACTTGGATATTAGGTCGGTGATGTAGTTCGGGGCAGTATGGTGGACAGCTTTGTACGTCAGCGTTAGGATTTTGAATTTGATCCGTTGCACAATCGGAAGCCAGTGGAGGGATTGGCAGAGGGGGGTGGCGGAGACAGAGCGGTTGGAAAGGTGAATGAGTCTGGCAGCCGTGTTCAGGATGGACTGAAGAGGGGATAGCCAGCGGCGAGGCAGGCCAGTGAGGAGGGAGTTGCAGTAGTCGAGTCGTGATATGATGAGGGAGTGGATGAGCTGTTTAGTGGTTTCTGGAGTTAGGATTAGGGTTTAAAGGAGAAGTACAGCCAAAGCTCTTTTGGCTATACTTCTCCTGTGAATCGCAGGAGTGCAGTTCATTGTGCACTCCTGTGACCCGGTTTCAGCTGACAACGGACTGAAGTCTGCTATTGGCTGACGTCACTCAGCCAGTCCAAGTGCTGGAGAAAGATCCTGACTTTAAAGTCAGAATCCAACTCAGAGTCTTGAGCAGCACCTGGCTCAGCCTCTCAGTTAAGCCCTGAGAGCCTGAGCCATCCGCTCTCTCCCCCTGCACAGCCCAGCGCTCCAGTGAGTGCTGGGGGGTAGAGCAGACAGTAGTGACTGACAGTCACTGCTCTCTGCTCAGAGCGGCTGTGAGAACTCAGTGATCAGCAGTCATGTGATCACTGAGCTCTCACACTTGGAGCCGGTGGGGGACAGATGCAGCATCGGACTGATGATGCATCTACCTCGGCAAGTACAAATGGGGGGGGGGGGCGGCCCCTACTTCTCTTTTAAGAAAACCCGGAGCCCTATTTAATTTTGTTTGTATGTATGGCTCTGGTAACACTGATATTAAAGTGATCTGGGGAGTATTAAGAATTTTGGTGTGTGGGTGGGTGGGTTGTGGAAAGACCTGGCAACCTACCCTGTAAAATAATTGCTAAGAGAATTCGTGGAAAAAGTCGCTTACGAGCAACGGTCCATGCAATTGCCAAGGGTCGTATATGACTGGATATATATAAATTTCTATCTCTAATATCCTATGTGTCCATGTACACTATTTTAGACTAATAGCATTTTTCATGTTTCAGCATTTAGGAGAAGAAAAAAAAAATAGTTTTTTGAAGCATTTTTGTGAGCATTCAAGTGCTCCTGCTACTAAAATGCTCCTAACAGCTTTTTTTTTTTTTTTTTTTTCCTTCCACATGTACTGTAAAAACGCTAACTCTCCTAAATGCTACTCTAAGCTGGCTAAAAACACTATTATTAATGTTTTTCATCCAGTTTTTTTTTTTTTTTTTTTTTTTCAGCCTATAAAAAACGCTAGTGTGCATGGAGCCTTAAAGTGATTTGTAGTCTTATTGTTATGGAACTTTCCTAATGTTGGTATATTCTATTATCTGTTTTATAGAGTCCTGCTCACTGGTGCAGAATTGCATTTGGCAACGGGTCGCCGATATGGATTGGTTGGCAGAAACGGTCTGGGTAAAACAACATTATTGAAGATGCTTGCTAGTCGTAGCCTTCGTGTTCCTTCACACATCAGCATCCTGCATGTGGAGCAGGAGGTAGCTGGTGATGATACCCCAGCACTGCAAAGTGTATTGGAGTGTGATACTTTACGTGAGAGTCTTCTATGCGAGGAGAAAGAACTGAATGCAAGGATCAGTGCTGGGAAGTAAGCTAAGTTTATGCTTGAAAAATGCAGCAGAATGTATGGTTTATGAAAATTGTCCTGTTCATTTTGTCATGTGCAATGCTAATGCTGAAATAATAATAAAACTATAATTCTTATGTGCAAACAAATTATATTTATGATGAAGCGCTCAACTTATATAAAAGTGAAAATTATCTCCATCCAAAAAGATTATAATAAATTAAATAATCATCAATCTACAAAATATCTAGTGCAAAATCCCCACACATAGATTATAAGCCCCCTGGTGGTAAATAGTAATAATCAACAAAAAACACTTAAATTGTGCAAAGTGATAAATATTATATAGGAAAAATAATTCAAAATCAATTCAAAATTATTAGTGATGCCACACTGTGCAAAATAATAAAAGTGTTCAATACACGGTGGTTATGACTTCACTCCATGCTGCAATTGTGCTCTTCGTGATACTCTTGATGTGACTCCCCTCAATAATAGCCAAAGTGCCCCCTCACCTTCCACATTCGACCCTTGCAGGTCACAAAGCTTTATATACAGTTGCAAGAAAAAGTATGTGAACCCCTTGGGATTACGTGGAGTTTTGCATGAATTGGGCATAAAATGTGCTCTGAACGTCATCTAAGTCACAACAATAGAAGAAAACAGTCTGCTGAACATAATACTACACAAACATTAGATGTTGCCATGGTTTAATTGCACATAACATGTAAACATTCACAGTGCAGGGAGGAAAAAGTATGTGAACCTTTGGACTTAATAACTGGTTGACCCTCCTTTGGCAGCAATAACCTCAACCAAACGTTTCCTGTAGTTGCAGATCAGACCTGCACAACGATCTGGAGTAATTTTGGACCACTCCTCTTCACAAAACTGTTTCAGTGTAGCAATATTCTTGGGATGTCTGGTGTGAATCACTCTCTTAAGGTCATGCCACAGCATTTCAATCGGGTTGAGGTCAGGACTCTGACTGGGCCACTCCAGAAGGTGTATTCTGTGCTGTTGCAGCCTTTGTTTTGTTGAATGACTTGTATGCTTTGGGTCATTGTCCTGTTGCATCACCCATCCTCTGCGGAGCTTCAGTTGGCGGACAGATGGTCGTACGTTTTCCTGCAAAATGTCTTTATAAACTCTGGAATTCATTTTCCCATCAATGACAACAATCCGTCCAGGCCCTGAGACAGCAAAGCAGCCCCAAACCATGATGCTCCCTCCGCCATGTTTTACAGTGGGGATGAGGTTTTGATGTTGGTGTGCTGTGCCTTTTTTTCTCCACACATAGTGTTGTGTGTTCTTCCCAAACAACTCAATCTTGGTTTCATATGTCCACAGTATATTTTGCCAGTAGTGCTGTGGAACATCCAGGTGCTCTTTTGCAAACTTCAAACGTGCTGCAATATTCTTTTTGGACAGCAATGGCTTCCTCTGTGGTGTCCTCCCATGTACTCCATTCTTGTTTAATGTTTTCCTTATTGTAGATGTGTCAACAAAAATGTTAGCATGTGCCAGAGATTTCTGTAGGTCTTTAGCTGACACTCTGGGATTCTTCTTTACCTCATGCAGCATTCTGCGCTGTGCTCTTGCAGTCATTTTTACAGGACGACCACGCCGAGGGAGAGTAGCAACAGTGCTAAACTTTCTCCACTTGTAGACAGTCTTTCTTACCGTGGACACATGAGCATCAAGGCTTTTGGAGATAATTTTGTAACCCTTTCCAGCTATATGCAAGTCAACAATTCTTGATCGTAGGTCTTCTGAGAGCTCTTTTCTGCGAGGCATGGTTCACATCAGACAGTGCTTCTTGAAGCCAGTAAACCCAAAACAGGTGCGTGTTTTTTAAGGGCAGGACAGCTGTCAGCAACACATCCAATATCATCACACTGATTGGAGTCAAGGTTGGCTCACTCCTGGCTCCAATTAGCTCTGGGAGAAGTCATTAAGCTAGGGCCTCACATACTTTTTCCTCCCTGCACTGTGAATGTTTACATGTTATGTGCAATTAAACCATGGCAACATCTAATGTTTGTGTAGTATTATGTTCAGCAGACTGTGTTCTTCTATTGTTGTGACTTAGATGATGTTCAGAGCACATTTTATGCCCAATTCATGCAAAACTTAACGTAATCCCAAGGGGTTCACATACTTTTTCTTGCAACTGTATGTAATATATCTCTGCCAGGTTTTTGATACTCCACTGCCTCCACCGACTTAATCAAGATCCTCCTCCAAGCAATGAGTTCCTCTCAAATACCTTCCCTCACAATACGGACTCAAATACAGGGCGCATATGCAAGAAAAGAACAGACCTCCATAGTGCAACACTGTTTTAATGCACTCAAGGTTAGACAACAAAAATCGCACTCACATATCCTCCAACAGAGAGAAGCAGTTTCCCATGTGCTATGGGTATACTCAGGTGTACAAAGATGGCGTCCTAACCCGGAACCGGAAGTACGTCACCCCTATGACCGGAAATACGTTGACGCGTTGCGCCACGATCACGTGGCTTCTTCAGGATCCTGAAGAAGCCACGTGATCGTGGCGCAACGCGTCAACGTATTTCCGGTCATAGGGGTGACGTACTTCCGGTTCCGGGTTCGGACGCCATCTTTGTACACCTGAGTATACCCATAGCACATGGGAAACTGCTTCTCTCTGTTGGAGGATATGTGAGTGCGATTTTTGTTGTCTAACCTTGAGTGCATTAAAACAGTGTTGCACTATGGAGGTCTGTTCTTTTCTTGCATATGCGCCCTGTATTTGAGTCCGTATTGTGAGGGAAGGTATTTGAGAGGAACTCATTGCTTGGAGGAGGATCTTGATTAAGTCGGTGGAGGCAGTGGAGTATCAAAAACCTGGCAGAGATATATTACATATATAAAGCTTTGTGACCTGCAAGGGTCGAATGTGGAAGGTGAGGGGGCACTTTGGCTATTATTGAGGGGAGTCACATCAAGAGTATCACGAAGAGCACAATTGCAGCATGGAGTGAAGTCATAACCACCGTGTATTGAACACTTTTATTATTTTGCACAGTGTGGCATCACTAATAATTTTGAATTGATTTTGAATTATTTTTCCTATATAATATTTATCACTTTGCACAATTTAAGTGTTTTTTGTTGATTATTACTATTTACCACCAGGGGGCTTATAATCTATGTGTGGGGATTTTGCACTAGATATTTTGTAGATTGATGATTATTTAATTTATTATAATCTTTTTGGATGGAGATAATTTTCACTTTTATATAAGTTGAGCGCTTCATCATAAATATAATTTGTTTGCACATATCTTGAGGTATAAAGAATAGGTGATAGCAGCTAACTTTTGGTCACTAGGTTCTGTGGAGCGCAGGGGGATTCTTTGTATATTTATAATTCTTATGTGATGATTCACTGATGCCAAACAAGTATGTCAGAACCCCTAACCTGTTACTTGCACTAAATAAGTGGTGCTCACTGTGTTGTGCAGCCAGAGGATCAGCAAATTGGCACAAAAGTCCTTTAATGCTGTGTTTTCAGAACAGTGTTTTCTAGCATCTTTTATATTTTTCTCATGACATTTTTTTTATTCATGTTCCATGACTTACTGCCTTGCTAGACCTTCTTGTAACAGGGGTTGCATTAATTATTCGTAAAGTATATCTGGATTGCCATCTTTACTCATTTAGTAACATAATAGGTTGTAATAATTTAAAAAATCATAAATAACATAATTTTCCTACATTTCATTGGGGTACAAAACAGACTTTGAGGGTTTAGCCAATAGATTGATGGGACTAAGAAGGTGATGGAGTTCAAACACTACTTTGCATCAATATCCATCATTACTAAATTAACATTGAGCTGCGCAACTCTAAGTAAACTTTATTCTGGGTGACAAAAATATATTTTTACAGGTAGCTGAAAGTTTTTTAAAAATTTTTATAGCCATACTTAAAGTACTAAGCAATATGGTAGTGTGACAAGAACACCCCTACCTGAAAAAGAAGGTTACTGAATGATCCACGCGGAGTAATATGAATTCAAAAATAATTTTTAACAATACTTTATTTGATCACATAGATCATAGGGAGGTTAAACATGAGCACGGTGTACATGTGAAAAAAATAAAATCATGTTAAAAAACACTTAGCGTCTTCAATTTAGGGTCATCTTAGCAAATAGAGCACCATATAAGGCAGAGTTGTGTAATGATGAGATAGTTATCCTGGGTTTTCCGTAGGTTTCCCGCTTATATTTGAGTAAACCATGTATTCAGCAGATGTGTTCCCAATATATGTCAGGGACCTCCTGGAATGTAAAAGCTGGAACACAAAAATACATAGTATATGTATAGAAATATGAAAACCAAATCACATCCAAAATTCACCAGGTCTCCCTCCACAGTAGTCAATGGATACTTCTATTACCTTCTCAATAGTGAGACTATCATACCCGCTTCTCAAATGTAGGGACTTCCTGGATAGCCACCCCAAGTGAAACAAGGTCCACAGTACCAAATGATTCTGAGGATATATATAGAAAAAATAATAAATATATAGATCATGGGCATCAAGTGACCCCGAAAACAAAACACACACAGAATGTGGATATATTACCATCAATAAAGATCAAGAAGACTCCTGTCGACTTGAAATAGGATCAGGTCCTTGATGCTTTTTCAAAGATGCATATGGGGGTGAGGAGCCAGGTAGGCACAATGCGTAGATTTCAAACACATATAATGTGTATATAGCATATAGCAGGCCATATATACCTGAGTTTAATATTCCCAATAAAGGGTTTCCAAAAATTGCTCAATTAGAGAAGGTTATTGCGGTTTTATAAGGATGTGGCTATGTCACAGCAAAGAATACCTGGATAGGATAGCGTATATATATATATATATATATATATATATATATATATATATATATATATATATATATGTAGATTATCCTCCAAAGAGGATTTCCAAAAAAATTCCCCGAGTATACAGGGTAAATTAGGCCCATGAAACATGCCCTATAAACACCATGCAGGCTCTATAAATCTCAACAGCCGTAAGCTTTAAATAACTTGCCACCGGTGGAAGGTATGTTTCCCTGAGGGATTGCCGTTTGCGAACCGCTGTAAATAGTAGCCCACTGGTAGTTCTCAGAGGATCTTGGGCCTTCCTAGCAGGGAGCTGTGACACCGCCGTTCCTTCCCGCCTCGTGGGCGCCGCACCCAGTGAAGACGCCGAGCGTAATGACGTCAATACGTTGACGCGTTTCGTCCGCCAATCACCGCAGACTTCGTCAGAACTGGGAGGGGACTTCAATCCTTCGCCTTATATGGTGCACTAATTGCATACCAAGTAGTCTCCACCTCGCCATCTTGTGTTGAAAGAGTATCACTACATTAGGAATATCCAAAGTGAATTAAAACACATATTTTGAATTTTAAAATGATTGCTGGATGTAAAAGAGGAGCCTAATTGCTATAGATCAAGTCATCTTCTAAGAAGATAATAAAGAGGAGATTATTATTAGCATATTTCTTGTTCACATAGGGAAACATCAAGACAAGGTCCAGCTACCAGAATTTCAATATCAATCCTATTATTGTATATGCTCACCACCCAATAGGAATAGAGAAGATTGCATAGTTAGATTCATATTTTGTCCACAGAAGTCCATATTTAATTCATATATATGGTATCCCAATGTAAATTATAACTCAGGGTATATAAAGAGTTCAAGGGAATTCATTTCAAAAACACCCCAAAGTTGAGTTCTGTATTTAGTCTAAATGGGACAAGTGCCCCCAGGGTATAGATCCAGAATTTTTCTTTTTGTAGGAGGACTTTGTCAAAGTCACCCCGACGAGCCGAAATATTCAGCAGAAAGATCCCTTTTACTTTTAGACCATCTGTTTTGCCCCGTGTACTTCTTAAAGTACACCTGTTCTAGGACAAATTTTTAGGTTACCATCCATGTCTTCACCTTCTTCTGAAAATGCAAACTTCCTGGCTGCTTTGCTGTTGCTTTGACTTAAATGCTTTCTGAGTCAATGACACAGAAGAGGAATAGAGGTGAAAAATAGAGTTTTGTACATGCTTGATCCAGGTTTCTAACTCAAAAGTATTAAACTAGACACAGTGAGGCAGCTAGCATTTTTAGGAGAGGAGCAGCTGCTGCCCAATTATTTCTCTGATGACAGGCATCCTTGAAAAGGGGGTTTCAATGAAAAAGTAACCCTACTTTTTGTGGGAAGAAAAAACACCCCTCCCCAGGCTGTCTGTGTACTTTGCACACATTGTAACAAACGTTTTAGCATATTATCTTTTTTTTGCTGTGAATAAAAAGCTCTGTTTAACCAGACTGAACGCATACTAATTCTGAATGTGGCTGTCTGGTTTATTACCAATCTGCTGATACAAATTTTGTTCTAATGAGGAAAGCTGAAGTGTCCTTAGAAGTAATTAACCCTTGAGGAGTATCTTAGCAAAACTTACATTTCTATTGCAGGTGCCTGAAATCTCAGTTTAGGCTGGGTTCACACTGATGCGGTGCAGAATTCACACCGTTTTTTTGTGTGAATTTCTCACCGCATCAGAATCGCACCCCGTTCATGCGAACCGTTGGAGGTGTGTATGTTAACACCCTGAAATTGGTCCACATAAAACGGTGCTATGTGCAGAATCGGATCACGTAGATGTGAATACCCATGCGATCCAATTCTAGTGCGTACCCAAAAAGGGGTCCTGCACCTTTTTGGTGCTGGTTTGGTGCAATTTGAGCCATACATAATGTATGGCTCCAATCGCACTGCACACAAATCTCATGTGATTTGCACAGGAATGCGGTGCTGTTCCTGTGCGAATCACATGCGATCTACCACACCGCATTAGTGTGAACCTAGCCTTAATGCAGACTTCTGGGAAAATCAGTGAGCCAGTCACACAAGCAGGGAAATTAAATTTTTGAAGGCATTCTGTACACAAACTGTGTACAGAACACCTTCAAGTTGCCATATTGCATTGAATTTTGCATAGAAAAGGAAAGGTAATTTTTAATAACATTAAACTAAAGTACAACATGGCTCTTGTGGCTTTATTGGCTATATTTTTTTCTACTATAGTGGCATTATCCTTTAAATCAAGAAGGTTAATTCTGGCTTTGAGACCATCTCGTTGTACTGCTATCTTCCGTGTGATTGAACCACCAACAATGCTGCAAGAGAACATCCACTGACATATAATGGAATTCCACTGTGCACTTCTATATCCGGATAGGAGATTATAGGTTCAAATATTATGCCATATATACTTCCCAGGAATTTTTTTTTTTTTTTTTTAAACCTTTTTAGTTTGAATCCCACTAGTTTTGAAAACTCTTAGGAATTAAATGTCAGATTTGCTATGGAGATACTACACAGACATAAGTCAGATGCTCCCAGGAACCATGACTGACTGTAATTCGATTTTTTTTTTTTAATCTCAAGATCAATTCATGAAGGTATAGTGCATGCATTATTGCTATTACAATCCTTAATTACAGCAGATAGCATTAATATTTTTGTAAACAACATATGCAAATCAAAGTGTACATTTTGTGAATAATGTTTAAAGCTGTTTTTAACTTTAAACTATTCTTGATTACCTTTTTGTTTCATGTGTATCTTCAGGGGTGATGGTTCAGAGAGTGTACGTTTATCAGAGATATACAGCAAGCTGGAAGAAATTGAAGCAGACAAAGCACCAGCCAGGTACAGTATAATATTTATGTTCCCTCTGAATATTTTATAGAGCATTTAATCTTATTGTTTTCTCTAATTTCAGAGCCTCTGTGGTTCTCGCTGGTTTGGGATTCAAACACAATATGCAGCAGCAGATGACTAAGTACGCGAATGTTTCCAACAAAATTCAGTCTTTATAATTTAATGTTGTCATTGATCTTGCATTGAAGCTTAGTCAAAAGTTTATGTTGGAGTTTTCTAGAATGTATCTGTATTAACCAGGTTATAGTCTTTCAATATTTACTTTTAGGCCCTGTTCGAAGTTCCACAGTTAGGAATTGTGGGCAGTATTGGTGTGTTTGTGCTCACAATTCCAGATCCTGGCAAAACCGTGCCAAACGCGGTGCAGATTTGGCACAGTTGTCACACAGCAAAATGCTTGTGTAAAATCGCACTTGTCTCGGGGCCAAAATGTGGTCCCTGAGCTTCGTTGGTTTGACAAATGCTCATAGGGCTGCCCTGTGCATGACGTGGAAACGCGTGTGAATCACAATTGCAAAATTGCTAGTGGGGCTAAGCAATATGTTAACGAGCACTTGCAAAGGAAAATGACTATTTTATAACCTAAATACTGTTTGTAGTTTAACACGGCAGGATTTTAAATATAGGCAATACATCCTAAAAAAAAAAAAACTTCAACAAAGTTTATAGGGCATATTGCCTATGTCCTACTCCTTACTGGCTGTCAAAATGTTGGCTAGGATTTCCTAAGTATTCCATTACTGGAGCGGCTGTCAAAATGCAAATGCTCCTGTGCAAAATGAATCCTGCAGATATTCTGCCAATCAAGAATGTTTGACGTTAGCCTTAACTACCACTTTACATTTCATGCTTCATCACTGCCAAGCTATTCTCCATATACAGCTATCAGGATCAGCCATTCCTTTGCCTGGTTTTGGGTTCCGTACTTGGAACGAACTGGACTAGACATGGCTAGCCTGGCATGTGTCCTTTGAGCACTGGAGACTGTATTGTGGTGCTTTTGAGACCTGCATGTTCTGGTAATAGATAGCTATGTGGCGCTCTCTGGGTCCAGAGCATTGCTCAAGCGTAACCCTATCTCCGAGGACTCACTTTTGCGGGCTGAGCACTGAGAGTTACCTCGTCACTAGCACAACTGGATGCTGTTTAGACTTCCCTCTTTTATTGGTCTGAATCTTCAGACGTTCGCACTGAAACCAGATGCTCCTTCCCAGTCTCTGCCCCCAGTCTCAAACTTTTCAGAGCAGGTGTTACTTGACTCTTTCTTTATTTCTGCATGGTAGTCCATTGACTGCCAGTAGACTTAATTTGAGGCTGTCCACTCTAGACCCCTACAACACAACATCCTGTCATTATGGAACAAATCAGTCCTGTCCTTGGAGAAACCAAATTATCTGGCACAGGTTGTTCTTGGCTTGGTGGCTTAGGAATTCTGCATTACAGTCAAAGTCCTTCCTTCTGGTCTTTTGAGAAATCCTCATGAAGGATGTATGCCTGTAGGATTGGTGAAGAGGCGTTAGTCCAGTCTGGGCAACTTGTGGGGACAAGGGGACCTACAGTCAAACCACTCTGTCTAATGTTAAACATTCTGGAACTTAGGATGATTTGTTTCTCCCTGCAACATTAGACCTCCTGCCTGGAGGGTTGTCCAATCCAGATTCAGTTGGACAACGCTCAATAAATAGCATACGTCAAGCGTCATGGAAAAAGCAGAAGTCTCACCGAAGCAGGACAGGTATTGTGGATACTGTAATGTACTGTAATGGCCAGAACTTCATGTTCCAGCCCTGTCTGCCATTTACATCCCAGATGTAGAAAATTGGCAGATGGAAGGCTCCTTTAGTGAAATTAGCAGATAGTCTGGGAGCTCCACGGGGTCGGTACACACTGATGTACTTCTCTTCTTCCCTGAAACTCGTTCCACATCTGATTCTCAGGATTGTGATTGACAGTATTCCAATGATCCTAATACTTCTGAACTGGCCTAGGCGAATGTGGTATTCGAACTTGATAAGTCTTCTGTAAGATGCTCCATGAGCTCTACCAGATTATCTGGATCTTTTGTCTAGAGGACCGATTTAGCCTTATTTTTCATGTTTGCCTGCTTTAACAGCATAGTTGTTGAAGCCCAGATGGGACACATAAGTGTCTATGCGGCTTTTCCCTGTGCTGTTCCCCGTGAGTCTCTGGGATCTGAACTAAGTTCTTCCACACTTCAAAAAAATGTCATTGAATTGATCAGAGATAAAGCCCCTTTCTACTCTTTCTTGTTGCTATCACCTGTCTTCGCTAACAGGCTAATCCTGTAAAGAACCATTTCTGTAGGTAGCCCAGAACTTTATTCCTGTCTTCCTTCCTAGGATAATTTCTGCCTTCCAGCTAATCAGGACATGAAAAGGGAAACCTTTTTTTTTTTTTTCCCATTTCTTAGTGGTTCAGACAGACTATTGTTCATGCTTATCATCTTAAGGATTGGGTTCCAACCTTTCCTGTCAAGGTGCCCTCTACTAGATCTGTGAGTGTTTCTTAGACTTTTTGGCATCTAACACCTAATGTTCACACATTCTTCAAGTCTTATCTGCTTGATGTTCATGCCTCTTCTGATGCCAGCTTAAGGTCCTCCAGGCGGCTCTTTGAGCTTCAGGCAGTCCCTAGTCCTGTTGTCTTTTGTACTTCTCTCTTAGTGCTTGTGACTGCTGCCCACCCCTCAGTTGGACTGCTTTTGGGCGACCTTGTAGTCTGAGAAATCTTGTGTCCCTCAATGGATTTTTGCACTTACTGTAAAAGCCATTTTTTGGAGTCCATTTTGGGACACCCCTTTGTGTTTATGATCATGGTCTTAGTAGTCCTTTGCCACAAAATTGAAGTATGCTGGGAGTAGGAGTGGTTATCTTAGAATGGCGCACAATTTTTGTGTTTACCAGTGTGCAGTCCTCCTGCAGGCAGGTGTTTAATCTGACAATCTGTGAATTTCTGCATTTTTAATGTACTGAAGGAAATGGATTTTACGTTTAAAGCAGAACTCCAGGCAAAAAACTTCTTTACATTTCCTTTAGTTAAACTTTTCTCCTAAAATGGTAAGGATTTTTATTAACTGTTTAGAGGGTAATTTTTTTGCCTATATCTGGGTTCTTCAAGTACAAAAATTCCTTTTGTAGTGTAATTTTAAAATTGGTGAATAAAATGTTTTCTTTTTAAAGAAAAACTTATTTTTTAAATATAAGACTGGTCACATTAGATATTTTTTCATTTGTCTTTTAGTCTATAGATGACGTAGAAAATAAAATGTATGTATTACTTTGTTATCTTAAAGTGACCGTAAACTCAAATTTGTTTACATCAATCAATCTAAAATATTAAGGATACAATGGCTCTGTTTGTATTTAAGTTTTAGCTTTTTACCCTTGTTTTTTTTTCTGCTTTGTAAACTCCTTAGCCTCCACTGATGTGCCTCACTGTACTACTAACTAGAGTGAGCAGTACTATTCGTTCTAGTCACATGGTGTGCTCTTGGTGTACTACAATCCCTTATAGAACTGACTGTGTCTTCCGATAAATGTGTAGTCCATTTTAGAAGTGAGCAGGAAGTGGTGACTTAAATGAAAGGACAGGAAGGGAGGAGGTACATTCTAGTTATGTTTAGACATACTGCATTTATTTTATTTTATAAAAAAATGTGAGTTTAGTGTCACTTTAAGAAACAACAAAATTATCACTATATAAGCATTGCCCTTAATTGAAATTTAGTTGTTCTGGTCCATAAGGGGTATATAGCCTAAATGTGTTCGCTTTGTTTTTTTTAGTGATGTTTTGAGTGTTTAGTTATACAACAATTTCCTCAGAGAAAATTTCAATGTATCAAAATATAGTTGAGGTATCAAATATATTCATCACAATCCCATCCCCAAGAGCTTCATTACATATTAGAACTGATTATGGAAACATAAAATTAAGTAGTACAAGGATATTACATACAAGGGAGGGTGAGGGTTTATTTACTGTCATAACCATATTTAACAATATGAGGATTGTGGTTTCTTTTTAAAGAGCATTATGAAATTTTAAATGGCCTTTTTTATTTCCATCTGCAGCCAATTATGATTTTTTTTAAAACTACCAGGAATCAAATATCTTTTTCTGGAAACCTTGGGAATAGTCCTGAGTTGCTACACCAGATGTCCCATAATTCACATCCTCCTGCTCTTGTAACAGGTTCACTGTTTTCCCCAGAAATCTGCACAGAGCTGGAGGTAAGATGAGGCACCAGTCTAGCAAATTTGCTGCATACCTAAAGGGATGCTAGGGGAAAAAAAGATTTCTTAATTGAATAGAGGGATTGGGCATATTGTTCTAGAAGGCAGAGCCTCTTACTTAACTCATTTGTAGTACATAGTCTCAATTTTTACATTATAAAAACAGATAAGGATCTGAAATAAAAATTGATCAATTGTTTAAATTATACATAAAAGATGAAGATATTGAAGGGATTTTTTTTGTATTAACAAATATAGTGTGTAACTTTAAATGTAATCAATATCTTGTCTAGTCAGTATATTTAAAGGCATTTCCTCTAATGGAGAGCCTATCTGCTCATCACTCTGTGATGACTGCAACTGGTTGTCAAAATTTTATGTGGGTTTGAATTTTGTTGATGCTGATTAATCAGGATTGTTGAAATGAGAATAAGGGTTGGGAACATCTGTTACAGAAAGTATTTCTCGACATTGCTCTTGTGACAAAACAACATTTTGTGTCATTTTCGTCGCTGCTCAAACTCCCTCCAACACCGTTCCCCCTCACTCAGCTACCCCCTCATCACCCCTCTCCCATGGCCCCACCACTGCTCTGACCTCTACTTCCACCCCACCCTTCATTCCTCATACTGAAGCCCCCCCAACACTTCACACCTTTTGACCTTACTACCATCGAGGAAGTCTCCAAGATACTCTATGATGCCCGCCTCATCACCTGCCCCCTCGACCCTATCCCCTCACAACTCCTTCAACCTCCCTCCCCCTCCATCCTATGCTCCCTCACCCACATCTTTAATCTCTCCCTCTCCTCCGGCACTTTCCCCTCCTGTCTGAAACATGTAACATCACCCCCATACTTAAAAAGCCCTCCCTGGACCCTAATGACCCAAACAACCTCAGACCCATCTCCCTGCTCCCATTTACATCCAAACTCCTCGAGCGCCTAGTCTACACCCGCCTATGCTCTCACCTCAACGACAACAACCTCCTCGACCCCCTACAGTCCGGCTTCCGTCCCCTACACTCCGGCTTCCGTCCCCTACACTCCGGCTTCCGTCCCCTACACTCCGGCTTCCGTCCCCTACACTCCGGCTTCCGTCCCCTACACTCCGGCTTCCGTCCCCTACACTCCGGCTTCCGTCCCCTACACTCCGGCTTCCGTCCCCTACACTCCGGCTTCCGTCCCCTACACTCCGGCTTCCGTCCCCTACACTCCGGCTTCCGTCCCCTACACTCCGGCTTCCGTCCCCTACACTCCGGCTTCCGTCCCCTACACTCCGGCTTCCGTCCCCTACACTCCGGCTTCCGTCCCCTACACTCCACCGAAACTGCCTTACTGAAACTCTCCAACGACCTGCTAACCGCCAAAGCTAATGGCCACTATTCAGTGCTCCTACTCATTGACCTCTCTGCGGCCTTCGACACAGTTGACCACCCCCTCCTCCTTAAAAAACTACACTCCCTCTGCCTCAGAGTTTCTGCTCTCTCCTGGCTCTCATCCTACCTGTCACAACGCTCTTTCAGCGTAACCTATAATGCTACCACCTCCCCCTCACTCCCCCTCTCTGTTGGGGTCCCTCAAGGCTTCGTCCTCGGGCCCCTTCTCTTCTCCATCTACACCTCCTCCCTTGGCCAACTCATACACTCTCACGGCTTCAACTACCACCTATATGCCGACGACACACAAATCTATCTCTCAACCCCCCCACCTCACCCCCTCAGTCTCTGCCCGAATCACACACCTACTGAGCGACATATCTGACTGGATGTCGCTCCACTTCCTTAAACTGAACCTCTCCAAGACCGAGTTTCTTGTCTTCCCCCCAGCCTGGACACCACCCCCCATTGATTTCTCCATCATGTCCAACAACGCCACCATCAAACCCGCCCCACAGGCCAGAGTACTTGGTGTCATTCTGGACTCCAACCTATCCTTCCAGCCCCAAGTCCAATCTTTAACAAACTCGTGCAGACTCCACCTCCGCAACATCGCCAAAATACGCACGTTCCTTACCCCAGAAACCACTAAAGAGCTCATCCACTCCCTCATCATATCACTACTCGATTACTGCAACTCCCTCCTTACTGGCCTGCCTCGCCTCTGGGTATCCCCGCTTCAGTCGATCCTGAATACGGCAGCCAGACTCATTAACCTTTCCAACTGCTCCATCTCTGCCACCCCCCTCTGCCAATCCCTCCACTGGCTTCCGATTGCGCAACGGATCAAATTCAAAATCCTAACACTGACGTACAAAGCCGTCCACCACACTGCCCCGAACTACATCACTGACCTAATATCCAAGTACCACCCAGCACGCACACTCTGCTCCTCACAAGACCACCTCCTCTCTAGTTCCCTGGTCTCCTCCTCCCATGCCCACCTCCAGGACTTCTCCAGGGTGTCACCCATCCTCTGGAACTCCCTGCCCCAACCCATCAGATTATCACCTACTCTCCTCTCGGCGCACCCTGAAAACCCATCTCTTCAGGGAAGCCTACCCCACCCACTGCTAACTTGTCGACCTCCTCCACTCTTCCTACCACTCCATCCCCCACAGCTATCTCCTCTTGTGCCACCATCCCCTCCCTCCTAGATTGTAAGCTCGAAAGAGCAGGGCCCTCAATCCCCTCATGTTCTCCATTGTATTGTTATTATTCTGTCACATGTTCTGTCCCCCTTTGTAATGTACAGCGCTGAGCGAACTATCGGCGCTTTATAAATACTGTATAATAATAATAATTTTGTGGGAGGCTTTATGTATGTTTCATATGTTTTTGCTTTCAGGGAGTTTTCTGGTGGGTGGCGTATGAGGTTGGCATTGGCTCGTGCCCTTTTTGCAAGGTAAGTGTTTATTATACTTTTAAAATATTTAGGAGTAGTGATGATTAACATATATATATATATATATATATATATAGACATACAGAATACTAACATTGTATCTTTTATTTTATCAGACCAGATCTGCTACTACTTGATGGTAAGTATTCTCATGTGCAGGCACAAAACCAGTGTGTTTTTGGGTGGTTAGAGGAAGTTCCCTGAGGATATCCATATTAATATACATAGAACATACACCATCCAGAGTAACCTTAGGTAGGTAATGAGTTCAGGAACCAGTTCATATTGCTAACTGATAAGCCACTACACACCCCCTCCCCACCTTCTTTCTTAGTCTTATCTTTTTCATGAACTAAACTTTTTTTTTTTTTTTTTTCTTTTCATTTGTACAGAGCCTACAAACATGTTGGATGTGAGAGCCATTTTGTGGTTGGAGAACTACTTGCAGGTCTGTATAGTAATGGTTTCATGCCTGGCTTTTAGAGATTACCTTTGCATTTCTGTAATGTAACATCTTGAACTATTTTACAGACCTGGCCCTCAACCATCTTAGTTGTTTCCCACGACCGTAACTTCCTGAATGCAGTGGCCACAGACATTGTGCATCTACATAGCCAGCGGTTGGAGGGGTACCGAGGCAACTTTGAGAGTTTTCTAAAAACTAAGGAGGAGCGTTTGAAGAACCAGCAGAGAGAGTATGAGGCACAACATCAATATCGTGAACACATACAGGTAATGCTGGGCACCTTATATTTGAAGTTATGGTAGGTATGCTGAGTTAAAGTGGAACTAAAGTCTCTAAAGAACTGCAAGCAGACAGGCTTTTTATTGCAGAAGAAACATGCAATGTTTCGCAGTCTTCCTTGGAATGTACAAGTTTACATTCTGGTACAGAACCTTTGTGTCAGGATGACTGAACTCCTTCACATGCGAAGGAGTGATGTCACCATGGATCAGCCAATAAAGATGGCCCCAGCCCAAGAAACTGGGTAGACAATGTTGGCAAGGGACCTTGGACCGTTAAAGGTGAGGTAAATGTTGCAGACATTAGTTCTGCTTTTCTACTTGTATCATATGTCTTTTAGATATTTTGAAAGTTGGATGACTTTGCTTATATCCCCATTGCATACTTATTCTGGGTATTATAACAGTGTTTAATAAGTCTTAATACTTTTTTTTATATATTTTGGAGAATGTGTTCTGGAGAGTGGCTGTAGAGCCAGGAACCATTGACTGACTGATAAATATTGCTGATGGAGTCTCAAAGAGATATAAGAAGCCACTGGGAGGACTCCTGAAATACCCCTGGATAGTTAATTTTAAGGGGTATTTCCACTTCTGCAGTCAAAACTTTAGATAACCCCACTGTATGTTTGCTATGTGTTCCCATTCGCACAGCATACCAAAAAAAAAAAAAAGGGAAAGACATTTCTTGCCATTTTAGATGTTTCTAAGGAGAAGGTGTTATGGCTTCTAGGGATTCTAAGAATTTTTGGACAGTCTTAAGCATTCTATGGATTATGCAATAGAAATTGTTCAAATCTCCTATTAACACAGCTGTTGATGGGGGTAATCCCTTCCCTGCCAGCAGAACACAATGATCACAGCTGGATCACAGCTGGCAGCAAACACATGAAAAAAATCCAACAGGCTGGTTCTACTGAAGTCGATCGATGAATTGACATCCGTACAACCAGCCTTCCCAAAGATGGATCGAATTTTGGCCCGTTGCTGCTAAACCAGCTGAGATTTTATTGATCTATGGTTGGCTTTGCAGTATCTTGTTCCCACACAGAGTGAGCTATGCCTCATTAACATGCATTGCAGGAGGGTTGTCTCCTAGATTTTTAACCTATTTGTAAGGACAGACTGTTCAAATCTAGTTTACAGCTACTAATAGAACAGCTGCAAACAGTGTAGACAGAGGTAATTATGTTAAACATTACTCCACAGCCACCTTCTAAACATCAGGAAGCAGGGAGAGCATGTAAGGACTTTTTACGTAAATAAAAAAGCACTTAAAAAGCATGAGTTATGCTATGGTAATGGGAACATGTAACAAATATATAAAGTAGGTGTTATACCAATATGGTGACAAAAGTGAAAATACACTTTAATTAATCATAAAACAGATTTCAATACTTGAGGTGAGTGACTCACTCAGCTCCAGAATCTATTGGATCAGCAGGGGAGCCAGCAACTATCATTTCCAGAGGGTGGTCAGCATTGGGAGCTTACATATCTTTGTCACCAAAGGATTCCTTTACAAGGCATTTGACTGCTATCAAATTGTTTCAGGTCTTTATTGATCGATTTCGATACAATGCTAACCGGGCTTCTCAGGTGCAGAGTAAGCTGAAGCTGTTGGAGAAACTGTAAGTTTTCTAATATAACTTGATGGGAGTTATTTAACGCAAAGATGGTGTCGAGATAACTTTTTTTTTTTTTTTCTTCTAATTAAGGCCAGAACTCAAACCTGTAGAAAAGGATACTGAAGTGATATTAAGGTAAGGTGGTTGAAATAAAAGCACGTTTTTAGCAAACGGTACTGAATGCAATAATGATTTCTGCTATTTCCTTCTTTATGATCCCTGAAGGTTTCCTGATGGCTTTGAAAAATTTTCTCCTCCAATTCTACAGTTGGATGAGGTTGATTTCTGGTATTCTTCAGATCAACCAATCTTTAAGAAACTTTCAGTATCTGCAGACCTGGATTCACGAATCTGTGTGGTAGGTTCTAATATAGTATGTCTACACTACAGAATTTTTTAAATGTGGCCAAAAATCTGTGTTTTTCTTTACATGTTCTAGGTAGGAGAGAATGGAGCAGGAAAATCCACAATGCTAAAGCTATTGATGGGTGAGCTGTCTCCTGTGCTGGGGATTCGACATGCACACAGGTGAGCTGTGTTTATAACATTCATATCTCTGACCACTGGAACAGCAGTGTCCAAACATCCTAATTTAGAACTAAATGTTCAAACTACCCGTGACTCTACTACCTTGCAGCACAAATACAACACCTGGTGGGCTGCATGGCAGTTATACAGAACCACAACTCCCCAAATCTTAGTCCTTCAGTAAACCCTATAAACATTTCCTACATATAAATTGATGCTAAAGATTTGGTTTTAGACCAAGTACTTGCAGTGAGTAATGGGTTTTACCAAATATAATGTAATTTGGCATAATGCTTCCTATAATGAGCTGGTTAAACTGAAACCAGGTGCCCGATGGAAGAACTTTGGAGTCACCCACTTGTATCACATTTTCATAGGCCGGGTGTTGCTATTCTTCTCTGAGTTGCAAATTATGTTTGCTTTACGTGGATATATGTATTATTATTATGTACAATTGCGACATGCCAACTTGATTTCCACTGCAGAGGTGGTGCCTGTGTGACTGAATTTGCCAATTTATTTGTGGTGTTGCAAGGTACAGTATCAAAGGTTATGACGGCATATACAGTTTCCAGGAAAACGTTGTCTGATAAACATAGGCACAGTTGTCATGGCCAAGTGACTAAAAGGACATTGTGCAGGATTGTGACCTGGAATAGGAAAAACAACTGCTGCAAAAGTGACTGAAGAGCTCAATCTCAGTCTTCATGGGACGCAGGCCTACAGTCACTTTTGCAGGAGTTGTTTTCTTACTCTGGGTCACAATCCTGCACAATGTTCTTTTGTCTCTTTCGGTCAGTTGTCCACACTTATGCTTATCAGACCATGTTTTCCTGGAAACTGTATATGCTATCATAACCTTTTGATACTGTGCCTTGTGATACCACAAAAAATTTGGCAACTCCAGTCACAGAGGAACCAGCTAAGTAGGCACCAACAATTTTCCCACTTTGAAGCTCAGTAAGCTCTGACATGACTTCGTATTGCTAGCGGCTCAAGCAGTGAATGATGAAAGTGCATTTTTGCATTGGATGTTTACCCACACAAATCTCCTGTACCTTTTTTGTTTAATTGTTTTCAAAAAACCTTGTTTGATATTAAAAAAAAATAAAAAAGTTCAAACTAATACAAAGTTCACTTTGTGTTGTAGCTCACTGTAAGCGATGATAGTGATAATGGATGCTGCTGTCTGGTATCCATTATAAAGCACAAAAGTATTCTATACCATGGCTTGCATTTTATGACCTGTTCATAAAATGCAGGCTGTGGTGTGGAACCTGCAGTGTGTCTAAAAAACCCTAATGAGTGTGTCAGAGCTCTCTGCCTAAAGCTGAACTTCAGGGAGAGTAAAAATCCTCCCTTAGAGTGGGGCTTTGCCCATATTGCAAGAGTAAAATACTAGTTCTGCTTCCACAGGCTTCTCTACACTACTAGACCAGTCCTGGCAGTCTCCTCCCCTCTTCATTCTGGTGGTCGAATGGCCCCTGATGTCATCAATATCAAAGCAGGTTCATAGCCCTGCATTGGCTGTGAGGACACCAAGGATCAGTCCACCACTGGAACATAGGGGAGTGCTGCCTGCTGGGGTAGTGGAGAATCAGGTAAGTAAAAGTGCTTTTCCCATCCCCTAGACGTAAATGAGCAGCTGCCTGCTGCAGTGTGGGCACAGGACCAATGCAAGGGAGAATTTTTACTTTTACCAGGGTGGGGCTTTTAACACTGCAGAGGGAACTCCGTGATTGGATTAGAGGCCAGTCTTATGACTTTGACAGGTTATGAGGCTGGGTTCTACTACTGTTTTGTTTTTTTGTTTTTTTTTCTTCTTCATTTTCTCACTCTGCAATGTACTTCTAAATACAAATGTTTTTTTTTTTATGTATCACTGGTTTTTGAATTGGACCCTAAGCCCCCGGTCACATCGGGTGCGACTTGGCATGCGATTTGCATGCCCTACGACTTGCAAATCGTATGCCAAGTCGCACCATATTGTTCGCTATTAGAGCGGTCATTTTGGTGCAGTTCCAACTTGGTTGGAGCCGCACTGATTTCTAAAGTAGTGCATGCATCCCTTTTGTTGCGATTTGCATAGACATCTGTGCCACTGTAAGTCACACAATTTCAAAATTGGCTTTGATGTGACCAGGGGGTAAAACACACATCTTGCAATTGCAATACTTCGGATGAATATGCACTGCCACATTGTCTCCTGTTTCTGATGACTCTTTGCTTTACTGTGTTCAGGAATTTGAAGATTGGTTACTTCAGTCAGCATCATGTGGATCAGCTGGATCTTAACATTAGTGCAGTGGAGCTTCTAGCAAAACGGTTTCCAGGTAATCTTTATATACAGGTGACCTAATATTTTTTTCTACTTCATAAATTATGATTGCTGGACTGAAAGATGGTCTAGTTGTAATTTGATTTATAAACCTCTGTTCTGTGAAGATTTAAAGATTGAGCCTGTTGTTTAAGTGGCTAATGGTGTGCTGCAGCAAATGACTACTGCGTCATATCCCTGGGGCAGACGAGTGTGATCCGTCTGCTGCATTTTACAGCATGCCACCACCTGCTCTGAAGCTGCTTTCACATATTGTTCCTGCATTTTTGTTTTTCGTCTGATGCATTTTCAACTGAATTATACGGAAACTTATGTCACTTTGTGTTTTAATGTGCATTGAAAGCTACTTTTACATAGCACGTCAACACATAAATATTCAGTTTGACATACAATTTGAGCTTACACTGTTCATCAACATTTTTTTATCGAGTTTGGAAAATCTGTAAAATGCATCCGTGAATTCAGCCTTTGGAAAATGATCCAAGAACCTGCAATTTAAATGTTTTCTTTAGAAACATCAAAAGTTAATTGCATTTAAACATTGTACCACATTTGTGTTTAGTTTCATTGTGTCTTTATGTAAATGCTTGTCATATCTAATCAAATGTAGGTAAAACAGAAGAGGAATACCGCCACCAGCTTGGAAGCTATGGGATCTCCGGTGAACTTGCAGTACGGCCAGTGGCCAGTCTGTCTGGAGGCCAAAAAAGTCGTGTTGCCTTTGCCCAAATGACCATGCCTTGGTGAGATCTTATTGTGTTTCTAGTAATTCCAGTGTAACTTTTTATTTTTATTTTTTTTCACATGTCCTATGCATTATTATTTCAGCCCAAACTTTTACATTCTTGATGAGCCAACGAATCACCTGGATATGGAGACTATAGAAGCTTTGGGTCGAGCGCTGAACAAATTCCGGGTATCCTTTGGCAATTTTTGCCCTTTCTACTCCCAAATTGATGCTTTCTGCAAGAATGTTAAAATTATGTGTTTAGCAAATGTCTAATTCTGTGGCTTAGCTGAAAGGATATGCTAATATTCCCATTTAAAGCGGAATTTTAGTCACCATTGAAAATTTCACCCAATTTGACAGCTTACCTCATTACATAGTGACCATTTACAGTCCCTTTCCCTGTAAAGGTTTCAAAGAAGGAGGATATAGAGTTGTCAAATTTTAAAACAATTGCTGTGTACTGTGTATGTGCAGTTTTTGAAGCAGTCTCCGCATAGCAGAGATGCAATGTGCACCCTACTCGTGTGAGCAAGCCTTATATGTTAAAATTAGCTATCACTCTTTAAAGTGGTTGTAAAGGCTCAAGATTTTTTACCTTCATGCATTCTACCTTCTCTGTGCAGCATCCCCCACCAATACTAACCTAAGCCCCCCCCCCCATACTAACCTAAGCCCCCCCCCCATACTCCCCTAAGCCCCCTCTCGATCCTGCTATGAGCACTGGAGTCTCGGGACTCCCTCTCCTCATTGGCTGATTGGCTCCCGCTGCTGTAAGTCACAGCCAGTGAGCCAATTAGGAGAGGGGGCAGGGCCTAGCCGTGGCTCTGTGCATAAATGGACACACAGTGCAGCGGCTGGGGAGTGCACATGCTTGGGTGCCCTCATAGCAAGTTGCTTGCTGTGAGGGCACCCGACGGGAAGAGGAGGATCCGGGCTGCTCTGTGCAAATATATTGCACACAGCAGGCAAGTATAGACATGTTTGTTGTTTTTTTTTTGTTTTTTTTAAGCCTTTAGAATCACTTTAAGGTATGGTGACCTCATTGCCTCTTAGTTTTGCAGCGGTACCATGGTGGTAGAATTAAATTATAACTTCTGAAGCAGAACACTGATTTTACACTGGTTGTTATTTCTGGAATAAAGGAAGCAACTCTGCTATAATTAGCAAGTATATTGAGAAAATTAATATCAGTACTGATGACTACTGGCTCTAATTAGATTTTTTTTTTTTTTTTAAAGGCCACAGTTTAGTTTTTAGGATAAGCTAGTCCTTTTTTCTCATGCACCGTGAGCAATTCTTACCAGATCAAGGAATGAGGCAACTATTCCATGTATAATTTCAATGAGTAAACTCGTTGCTATAGTCAACAGACATACATTTTCTCAAGTTCATAGAAGGACACAGCCAGATCCTTTATGACGTATGGGTTTGAATTCACCACCTGCAGGACCAGGATGCTAGGTGCAACCTAAACTGAAACGGGACCTTGAGCTGGCCCCCTGCTGGTGGCCAAACCCCCCATTTGCAACACATAGCTCAGTTTTATGCCTAGTGGTTAGGTGCTAGGACCTAGGATTTTTTCTGCCTTTGTTTTGCTCCTGTAGATGGATTTTTTTTTTTTTTTGTCTATCTGAATGGATTCTTGTTTCTGTTGATGGATTTTGTCTTCGGTCAACTGTGGTGCTGGGTGACAGGCCAGATATACAGTATATAGATTTGGGTAGTCCTCCCAGCAGTGCCACAAAGCACATGCAGTTCTCCGCTATGGTAGGATCCGATGTGATGATTCTGCTGTTGCAGTGTGGCCCAACCCCTCTGCGGACGTGCATGATGTTCAGACCTGGTGGGGCCTGTCCTGAGGGCATGTTTTAGTTGCACCTAGCATCCTACTGCAGGTGGTGTCAATCTCATCTCTCATGAAGATCTGGCTATGTCCTTCAATGAAAGGATTTTACGGTCTGTACAAAAATCCCACTTTTTAATCAATAACTTGTCATACTGGCCTGGCATCGTTGGACAATTCTATGCTCTGTAAATAATTTGAGAGGGCATTCCACAAAAAACTTCATTTTGGTTAGGTGTTAGTGGGTTAAGTAATCCAATTGGAAATGGTGTGTGATCAATTGCACTAGTGTTCTATAATGAAAATAACTATAATATATGTTTCAGGTGAAATAGTAACTTGGAAAACTATATAAACTACAATTGCTTTTTTTAATCATTTATTTTTATTTTTTTTTTAAGGGAGGAGTAATCCTGGTATCCCACGATGAACGCTTCATCCGTTTAGTTTGTCAAGAGCTGTGGGTCTGTGAAAATGGAGGTGTAACTCGAATTGAGGGTGGTTTTGATGAGTACCGGGACATCTTGCAGGAACAATTCCAAAAAGAGGGCTATCTATAAATCAAGTTGTACAAGAGTGAGTCACTGCTCTTCTTGATGTCTTCAGCTTTGCGGGATTTCTTTGCATACTGTCACATACCTCTGTATGCGATGTTCCTGACCCTCAGTGAAGTCAGCATTTTTGCCATGAATATGTTGTGGGAGCCTGTAGCTAAGACTGGTATATGTAAGATCCAAGGGAAGGTATTTATTATGAAAACAGCTGAAGCCAAGCAGAGATAAATGTGAAATAATGCTGCACATTATCATTAAATTTAATGAAAACCATTGTCCCACATATTTTTGTTTTAACTTGTTCTTATTATTCCATTGTAATACTGCTATCCTTCTAACACTGACAGACAGGGTTCAAACTAATCCAAGTGTAATAGAGAAATCCTGGAGGTCTTGTTGACAAAAATAGTGGTAAGCAAGGTACTTCTATGCAAATATGTGGTGAAATCTTGGGGGCAGCTGCATTGAGTTATCATACCCTGATACAGTATTAATGATTATTCTTATTTTTAACTAACTGCCTGCCTATCTAGCGCGATCTATATCTCTCTGACAACATTTGCTATTGAAACCTTCATATTTTGTTCAGTGATGTCTAGTCACAACTATACAATGTACAAATAAATTTTAGGAGTAAAATAATACATACATAATTGAACAGAAGGATGAGGTTTAAATGATTAACAAATTAAATATATTTGTATAGAATAATGGAGCATTACATCCATCCATGTGTGGATGTCAAGAGGTGTGGTGGTGTAAAATTTTTCTAGCATAATTCAATCTATCTAGACCTCTGCCATATTATGAGAAGTAGATTTTATTACCTTACTGACCCCTTCAAATCCCCCTCCCCACCATTTCCCTACCTCCTTATTATGCCTCTACACTTTTTTTCGCCCATCAGCAAATCGGTGAAATTACGTTTGGTTGCACAACATCACTTCTTGAAATTGGTAGTACTTGTACCATCATGGAATTTAAAAAATGCTGTGTATTGCAACCCTGTCAATTGAGCTCTCCAAGTTGGGCTGTAGTTCTTTTATTCAAATTTTGTCAAACTTTAATTAAAAAAAACAACTTTTGAACAGACAAATAATTTTATTAGTAAACCATTTAGGTTGCTAAAAATCAATATAGAAATATACTGCGCATATTATAATGGAATAATACTTTAAAGATGAATAACATAAAATCAATTGTCTTCTGAAAAATCGGCCTTTATTTCTGCTTACCACAGGTCCAATTTATAAATTATAGGTTTCCATTATTTATTTTATAAATAGTTCAACTGTAATGCTAATTAACTAATACTGCCAGCATATTGTTCTTTTTTTTATAGTGCAAAGCTTTGATTAGTGATTTATGTATATTTAACATTATGATGTCTTGGTTCTGTGCAGGAATCTGTGTTTTTTCTTATCTCACAATGTAAATCAGAAACGGACCTTTTTACTATTGTACAAAATAAGTAGTGGAAACATATGTCTGTGATTTAACTGCTTGCTATACTTGGTAGAGTGCTTAACAGATGAAGGTCTCCAGCTAAGGGCTATGCTTCTCTGACCAATAACGCTTAGAGGCCAAGTCTTTATCTTAGGTGTTCAATAAGCCTGCCAGTGTTCTCAAGCATCCACACTGTATGAATATATGGCCTACAGAGATTATCATCCTCATCTGCTGAATGACTTGGGTCTCTCTCAAAAGCAGTAGGGCTGATGTTGGTCCTCAGTGAATAACAATGTGCAGTCGACATCATGCTCAGAATGAATAAATATCTCTTGCTTCCTAAGTTATTAAAGGTGTCAGATGTGTAAATAAAGAGCAAATCTCCCTAATTTTGTTGTTGGGTTGTCTTTTCAATTGTCTGTTGTAGAACTTTAATAATCTACTTCTATAAAGCAGGGCTTCATTTGAAATAACAGCGTCACAAAAATTTCTGTTTTACTCACTACACAGACATTTCTCCACTGATGCTTACTTAGTGGATGTGTATTTTAACATGTCTGAATATTAAGTAAAGGACTGGGGTATAAATGTGCTGTTACCCAAAGTACCCCATGCAAACTGTAATTTAGACATGAACAGACAAATTTCAGTATGTGAAACCTAAAGGGCCATAGATTTTTACACAACATTTTAAGTAAATTTGTGGCAAAGGCACATAGCACCATTAGTTAAATTGTGTCCACAACTTCTGATCACTGAGTATCTCCTGCAATTTCTCAAATTAATTACTGTGAATTTTGGGGGTGTGGTTTGGCCATGTGCGGGACCAGATGTGCTAACCGAGAGCTCCTGCCCACACAGGGCCTTTTACCGTTGTACTAAGTGAGGGGATCACTAATCCGACCTGTCAACATGCCAGGGAAACAGCGGGCGACATTCATGTCAGCCCGGTCCCAGCAGACCCGCATTGGAGCCCTAAATTCCTATTTCCCCAGCAGCTTGGGAGTGCACACCGGAGGATCCAAGATGGCACTGGTCCACGCTGTGTCTCCACCCGTTTCGGCCGCTGCTGCTTCTGATCCTGGAGATAACGCCAGCCCTCAACAGGTACGGAGCACCAGTCCAGCCTTCTATTATGCTTCCACACAACAGTCTATGGCAGGCTCAGTGTTCGAGGATCTTACAGGAGAATGGGACATTCTAGAACATATCAGTGCATTGCCTACTAAGGCTGACATGGTGCAGTTGATCTCTACAGTTTTTCAAGCAAGCCATAGCTAAGGTGCAGGCCGAGACCACTGCTATAGGTAATCGGGTAGAGACACTGGAAACAACTCGAGGACCTCTCACACTGTGGATAGATTGGGGATGCTTCCTGTAAACATGATGACATGAGTCCCTACTTCTGCAACTAGAGAACTATGAAAACCGGGAGAGGCAGCAAAATATATGCATCCAGGGCCTGCCGGAGGCCACTCAAGCCCCAGACCTAGTCCCCACTCTCCAGGGGATCTTCGCATTATTTTGGGAGACGCCACAGTGGCCCCTGTGGAGATTGACCAGGCATATAAAGCCCTATTGCCGCCTCCCCAAGATGCCAATAAACCTCAGGACATTATCTGCAAAATCCATAAATACCCTGTTAAGGAGGCCATCATGTCTGTAATGCGAGGGAGTTAATTTGTTGACTTTGATGGAGCACGCTTACTCCTTTTTTCTGATCTGTCCCAATGCACACTCATGATGAGACAAGCTCTTGGCCCAGTGTTGGCAGTCCTCTGTCAGGAAGGGGCGACTTACTGCTGGGGCTTCACTTTTTGCCTTACTGCAAGAAAGAATGGAAAATCCACAACAAAGATGGACCTACCTACATTCCTAGAAACACTGGACTTTCCTCAGTTAGATTTCCAGGACTGGTTTCCCCACCCCCACGACCCAAAGAACACTGGCAGCCTGTTCCCCAGCACTCTTGTCGTCGTCAACGCCAGCAGAGAGGTGCGCCCTCGGCCCCCTCAAGACAGGAACCTTCCTAACTCCCCAGAGAGGACTAGTTGATGCAGCTAGTTGGCAGGAACTCCCCTGCATTGTTTGGTTATACACATTCTCTACCAGTTTTGAGGTTTGATGGGGAGTTTCCTGAGAGGATTCGTTTTATATTGCTATCTCTTTGCTTTTGTTCGCCTCATGTATATAATTTGCTACTGGCCCCCTGGGTAGGGTTGCCTTCTCGTGTATGGCTAGCCGCTTCCCCCAAGTAGGCCAATCTCCATACTTTGGAGATCACACTGTAATTTACAGATTGGGGGGGGGGTCTGGGCGCCCCTCTCTCACAGACTGTGCCCAAACCCTCCTCCTATATGGTTCATTCTGGGTAAACCCCTGGAGTGGATTACTCTTTTCTCTCTTATGGTTAGAATCTATTTTATTTTTTTGTTTTTGTTTGATCATGGGTATACCTGGATTTATTGGATTTTACATAAGGTCTATGTTGATACTGGTTGGTGTGTCTCTCCCCGAGCTGGATCTACTGGGGTATATACTCTCAGATCTCTGACTTAATGGCAGGATGGCGTCTAAATTGACAGTTCTTTCCTATAATGTCCGTGGCATGTGCTCCCCATCTAAGAGGGACAAACTATGGCAGGAACTCCATCGTATAAACCCTTTTGTGGTACTACTTTAGGAGACCCACTTTACGGCGACCTCCACACACCACCTTCCACAGTCTGTTTTCAATGGTTTCTGTGTCCTCCGATTCCTAAAGCAAGGGGTGTAGCGATAGCCATTCAAAAGTCTTGTTGATTGTGTTTTAGACCAGTCAGGTAGATACATATTTATTAAGGGCACTATGTGTAATGAGATGTATACAGTCAGGTCCATAAATATTGGGACATCGACACAATTCTAACATTTTTGGCTCTATACACCACCACAATGGATTTAAAATGAAACGAACAAGATGTGCTTTAACTGCAGACTGTCAGCTTTAATTTGAGGATATTTACATCCAAATCAGGTGAATGGTGTAGGAATTACAACAGTTTGCATATGTGCCGCCCACTTGTTAAGGGACCAAAAGTAATGGGACAATTGGCTTCTCAGCTGTTCCATGGTCAGGTGTGTGTTATTCCCTCATTATCCCAATTACAATGAGCAGATAAAAAGTCCAGAGTTCATTTCAAGTGTGCTATTTGCATATGGAATCTGTTGCTGTCAACTCTCAAGATGAGATCCAAAGAGCTGTCACTATCAGTGAAGCAAGCCATCGTTAGGCTGAAAAAAAACAAAACAAACCCATCAGAGAGATAGCAAAAACATTAGGCGTGGCCAAAACAACTGTTTGGAACATTCTTAAAAAGAAGAAACGTACCGGTGAGCTCAGCAACACCAAAAGACCCAGAAGACCACGGAAAACAACTGTGGTGGATGACCAAAGAATTCTTTCCCTGGTGAAGAAAACACCCTTCACAACAGTTGGCCAGATCAAGAACAATCTCCAGGAGGTAGGTGTATGTGTGTCAAAGTCAACAATCAAGAGAAGACTTCACCAGAGTGAATACAGAGGGTTCACCACAAGATGTAAACCATTGGAGAGCCTCAAAAACAGGAAGGCCAGATTAGAGTTTGCCAAACGACATCTAAAAAAGCCTTCACAGTTCTGGAACAACATCCTATGGACAGATGAGACCAAGATCAACTTGTACCAGAGTGATGGGAAGAGAAGAGTATGGAGAAGAAAAGGAACTGCTCATGATCCTAAGCATACCACCTCATCAGTGAAGCATGGTGGTGGTAGTGTCATGGCATGGGCATGTATGGCTGCCAATGGAACTGGTTCTCTTGTATTTATTGATGATGTGACTGCAGACAAAAGCAGCAGGATGAATTCTGAAGTGTTTCGGGCAATGTTATCTGCTCATATTCAGCCAAATGCTTCAGAACTCATTGGACGCTGCTTCACAGTGCAGATGGATAATGACCCAAAGCATACTACAAAAGCAAACAAAGAGTTTTTTAAGGGAAAGAAGTGGCATGTTATGCAATGACCACGTCAATCACCTGACCTGAATCCAATTGAGCATGCATTTCACTTGCTGAAGACAAAACTGAAGGGAAAATGCCCCAAGAACAAGCAGGAACTGAAGACAGTTGCAGTAGAGGCCTGGCAGAGCATTGCCAGGGATGAAACCCAGCGTCTGGTAATGTCTATGCGTTCCAGACTTCAGGCTGTAATTGACTGCAAAGGATTTGCAACCAAGTATTAAAAAGTGAAAGTTTGATTTATGATTATTATTCTGTCCCATTACTTTTGGTCCCTTAACAAGTGGGAGACACATATGCAAACTGTTGTAATTCCTACACCGTTCACCTGATTTGGATGTAAATACCCTCAAATTAAAGCAGACAGTCTGCAGTTAAAGCACATCTTGTTTGTTTCATTTCAAATCCATTGTGGTGGTGTATAGAGCCAAAAATGTTAGAATTGTGTAGATGTTCATCATTTGCTTTTAAAGCCCTGAAACATTTTCGCAAACTTATACAAGACCTCCACCTGTTGGATGGCTTGCGGGTGGTCAATCCCACTGCAAGACACTATAGTTATTACTCCCAGGTCCATTCATACTCGAGAATGGACCTCATATACATTGATCAGTACTATCTTAGCAGACTCAAAGGTGCGAACATTGGCCCTATAACTATTTCTGATCATGCTTTGGTCTCCTTGGCGCTGCATTTGTTTACCTCCACTAGACCAGCATTTACTTGGCATTAAAACAAGACACTACTGGATGATGTCACTGATCTTGAATCATCCATCCCTATGTACTTTAAGCTGAATTCCACTGGTGAGGTGTTCGGGCAGGCACTATGGGAGGGTCATAAGGCCATGAATGAAGGGGTACTGATCGCTCACGGCTCTCAAGTTAAGAAGGTCCAACCTAAAGAAATTGACGATCTAGTGGACAAAATCCATTCACTTGAACAGATGCATAAGAGCCGACTCTAACCACATAACCTGACTCTATTGATGGATTTGAGGTCTAAATTGTCAGAATGCCTCAAGAGGAAAGCTCAGAACAAGCTGCGCTACTATGCTCATAAATTTTATGAGAGTGGGAACAAATGTGGTCGCCTTTTAGCACGCTTTTTACATAAACAGCAAGCATGTTCACAAATTGAATGTTCAGAACGAACAAGTGGTAGGTTCTGGGAGAATTGCGGCAGCCTTCTATTCTTACTATAGCTCCCTATACAATCTTAAACCACCACCTGACCCAGGTCTGGCTGAGAGAAGACGGACCCTAATACAGCAATACCTACAGGAAGTGGAGTTCCCTAGTCTCCCTGAGGAGATAGTGGCAGAGCTGGAAAGACCCTTTACCCCTTTGGAGATTGCTTTGGTCATTTTGGCCCTTCCCAAAGGGAAGAGCCCTGGACTGGATGGCTTCACTGCGGCTTATTATAAGAAGTTTGTGCACCTCTTGGTAGAACCCATATGTGATTATTTGAATGCCCTCACCCTTATTAGCCCTTTATCTAAATAAGCATTTCTGGCCCATATTGTTGTCATACCTAAACCTGGGAAGGACCAGACATTGTCAGAATTATTGCCCTATTTCTTTGGTGAACTTGGAGACTAAAATCCTTTCTAAGCTTCCAGACTTCAGGACCTCCTTCCTACTACCATCCAACCTGATCAAACTGGGTTTATTAAAGACAGACACTCGAGACAATACCATACAAACCCTGAATATCGTTCACTGGACACTCTATGGTCTGGCTCAATCCCCCTTTTTACTTCTGTTAACAGATGCTGAGAGCTTTTGATAGGGTTGATTAGTTGTTCATGGAGGAGACCCTGCTCAAATTAGGCTTAGGGCAGAAGATGATGGGTTGGATTTCTGCACTTTATAACGACCCTGAAGCTAGAGTTCAAGTAAATGGGACACTCTCTGACCCACTGAGTATCTGCAATGGGACTAGGCAAGGGTGCCCACTATCCCCACTTCTGTTTGCTTTTGTGTTCGAACCTCTGCTATGGAAATTTTGGCAAAATTACGACATCCAGGGAGTGCTTCTTGGACCAAAAGTGCACAAATTATCTGCATACGCTGATGACATTCTATTCTACGTATCTCGGCCACTCACCATCTTACCAATCGTATTGTTTCCAGCGGTACGGTCAAATATCCAATTTTAGTATAAATTTTGGAAAAGCCGAAATTTTCCTAGTCACAATTCTGGTGGGTTTAATGTCACAACTTTCCGTTCACCTGGAAATCACATATCTTGTCCTATTTGGGCACACATATATCTTTTGACCCCAAACTGTTATACTCAGCGAATTATGGGGCAGTTTTACAGGTGATTGAGAGAGACTTACATCCTTGGCAGGCAACTACAGTCACTTGTTTGGGAATGCGTTATTACTCTTAAAATGATGATATTGCCAAAAATGACATAAATCTACCCTCTCTATTTTTCTGATGCGTACGTCAGATGTTTATGTTTGGCAAAGGAAACGTCCCAGACTGGCACACACTATTCTCCGCAGAACTAAGGAAGATGGGGGACTGGGTGTGCCCGATATCTCTTGGTTACAAGACCGTGGTATTGGTTTGCGTTCTTAATTGGTGCCATCACTCCAGGGAGAAGATATGGGTCTTCCTGCAGAAATATCTGGCTGGAGCACCCTGGATCCCCTCTGAATCCAGGGGTCTCTCCAGTTGGAAGACTCCACTTATATTTAACACCCTGAGAGTTTGAGACCTAGTGAATAGAAGGGGGGAGCTTTCTCCTCCACTCTCACCTCTAACACCGTTAAGAGGTTTCCCGTGGGTGTTTTCCCAGGAAGGATATTTCCTTTTTTAAGACTTTGGGTAGAGATGGAGACACCACCTGCCTGAAATTGGCCCCTAGGGGGAACCTCCTGTCCCTCAACCAGCTGCGGAGCTCTTATGGAGCATTCCCCATGGACTTCTGGCATCACAGGCAACTAACTGACTTCTTTTGGAAGCTGGCTCCTAAAGCACACCCACATGATACACTAACATCCTTTGAGTCTCTTTGCAAAAATCCTGGGAACCTAAAACACTTAGTTTCATAGATGTATAGGGGCCTGTTGGCTCTCCAGTCTCAGACCACTCCTTATTTCATGTGGGAATGGGAAGCGGAATTAGGACTAGCCTTCACACCGCACCAACTACAGAAAATTGTTAAACTATCTCATGTGCCCTCAGCTCTAAGACCCAGGAAGTATGTTACAAACCTTTATCCCGTTGGTACAGGATGCCTTCTCGTCTAGCTAAGATCTTTCTGGGAGCTGATGGTAATTGCTGGAGAGGCTGTGCGCAATAAGGCACTTTTATGCATATTTGGTGGCATTGCCCCAAAATTCAAAAGTTTTGGAAGAATATCCTGTCCTGGATACAAAGGACCACTCTTAAGCCCATACAGCTCACCCCCCTCCACTGTCTCTTCCACGCTACTCCCTCCTCTCTTAAATCATATAAACATAGTGTTACCCCGCGTCTCCCGAATGCGGCCAAGAGACTTATACCGAAATTTTGGAAGCAGCCTTTTTGTCCCACTTTAAAAGATTGGAGGGGGAAAGTGGATAAGATATTGGAGGCCGAGCGCTGGGTCCATATCATTCATGACATATGGTCTGGCTGGATGTACTACTCTGTAGAATTGGATAGTCCAATAGACACTGACTTCTGATTGCTATTACTCACAGGGAATCCCCTATGGGTTGCCTTTAGATGACATCACAACTGTTTAGAGACGCTTGACCAATCCGGTATTTTAGTTTATACTGGTTGTATACGCATAGACCCGTGGTCCTTGGTTCCTTTTATATGTACCATATATGCTCATCACATTTTTAGCATGTTCCTACCCAGTGATCATTGTTTATCTCTCCTTATTATAGGTTTTTCTCTACTGGCGTCAGCCATATTTTCTTCTCTCCCTTATATATTTGTGTTTTGTATTTTACTCCATGCCAGGACAAGGGACAGTACTATGTCAGACTTATTTATTTCAGGTACTCATATAGTGCCGTCAATTTACGCAGCGCTTTTACATATATATTGTACATTCACATCAGTCCCTAACCCTCAAGGGGTGTACAATCTAAGGTCCCTAACTCACATTCATATACAAGAGCCAATTTAGATAGGATCCAATTAACCTACCAGCATGTCTTTGGAGTGTGGGAGGAAACCGGAGTACCCGAAGGAAACCCACGCAGGCACAGGGAGAACATGCAAACTCCAGGCAGGAGGTGCCGTGGCTGGGATTCGAACCAACAACCCTAATTTTATGGCCTGTATCTAGTTACAATTCTGTTGCCTGTTCGGAAACCAGCAGTTGTGTGCAGAGGCATAGCTCCTGCACAACCGCTGGGTTTTTAGGTTCTAATGGCACCCATCCCTGCGGCTCATAGTATCGGGCAGTTGATGGAGTGGTGCTCAGGCTTATTGACATGGAATTTCTAAACTTGTTAACTGTGTTCTTTGTCTTCGACCATCTATACTGTTTTTGTACTTTTTATTTTGTTTTATAACAACCGAGATTATACAAAATAAATTGTGAATTTTGCTTGTTTAACCACTTGCCCTCCTGAGGATTTACCCCTCTTCATGACCAAGCCATTTTTGGTGTTACGACTCTGCGTTTCTTTAACTGACATGGATGGTCATGCAACGCTGCACCCAAATTACATTTTTCCTCCTTTTTTCCCATGAATTGAGCTTTCTTTTGGCAGTATTTGATCGTCTGTGCATTTTTTATTTTTTGCGCTATAAGCAAAAAAATACCGACAATTTTGAGAAAAAAACTATATTTTGGACTTTGTACTATTAAACATGTCCAGTAAAACAAAATTTAAAAAATCAAAATTCGTCATAAATTTAGGCCAAAATGTATTCTGTGACATGTCTTTGCTAAAAAAAAAAAAAAAAAAAAAAAAAATCCCAGTACGTGTAAATTAATTTGTTTACGTGAAAGTTATAGCGTTTACAAATGGCAATGTAGATAATGGGATTTTTTTTTTCTACTAGTAATGGTGGCGATCAGCGACTTTTAGCGGGACTGTGGGACTGCAGCGGACATTCTGACACTGGGGGGGAACTAACTTGGTGTCACTGACACCCGACTGACACCAATACAGTGATCAGTGCTAAAAATAAAGCACTGACACTGTACTAATGGCACTGGGCAGGAAGGGGTTAATGTGAGGGGCGATCAAAGGGTTAACTGTGAGCAGGTAGTGTTTTACTAGGGGGCGGGGGTGTGTTCTTCAGTGTATGCACACTGTGCACAGTCATCCCGAGCAGTGTGCTCGATCTGACAGTGAGGAACATTGTTTGTAAACAAAACAATCTTCCTCCCCATCAGAGATGGTCCGGTAATCATCGGGCACCGCCTGGTAATTACTGGCTGGGTCCCGGTGATTGACATCTGTGGCGGCACGGGTAGGGCACGCGCGTCTCGTGTGCACCCACTACCCAGGAATGCAAAATCACGTGTGTGTATATGTATATATATATATATATATATATGTGATTTCTGTGCACAGGTGCCACCCTGTAGCAGTATATCTGCTATAGGGCGGTCCTTAAGTGGTTAAGCATTGTGTACATTTTATTAAGTTTTAGCAAAAAAAGGTCCCACAATGTAAGCTGATTTTAAAGCTCGTTTATTAAGAGACATAATGATTCACAATTTATTAGTTACATTATCAATGTTAAAGTTCTGCCTGGAAAAGAAAAAACTGCTATTCTGTTTTATGTGAGCTATGCTGTGCATTATTCAGTAGTAAGTGCAGACACTAAATAGGTCAGGGTGTCAAATCCTGAACTGCAGATTAAAGGGTAACGTATAGCCTTTACAGAAAACTTCTAAATCTTGCTCTGTATCTCCATAAGAGCACCCTGAGACTCCCAAATACCAGGCTGCATTGATATAAATTGCCAGCCTGCTCATGGTGGCCAGCTCTCAACTCTTGTGCCTTTTAGGCTGGGTATACATTAGTAGATTTTCAAATGAAATTTTTAGTTTTAAGAATGCTCATTTGATTTTTGATTTTTTTTATTCATTTGTGGGTTGAAAATTGTTCTTTTACCACAGTGACAAAAAAATTCAAAGGAACAGGATGAAATGTTTTTCTTCAATGAATGAATTTCTATTTCATTCCAAAATTGAATGTTAAAAGCAAACAACCTTTTGAATGACGTTCGTCAAACCATTGAATGAACTGAGAATTTTCGCACAAATTTTTGTTTGAACATCTACAAGTGTATACCCAGGGCTTCAGGGCCCATCACTGGGATTAGCAGCTTCACCAACCAATAGTAAGGTCCCGGAGAATGCAGGGAAAGCTGGTGCCCAGGAAGCTTGCTACATAGGTATTTGGGGGTCTTGATAATATCTAGAAGAATCCTGAAGGTGTCTGCATTATAGAATAAGCAGAATATAACATTTTTTGTTTTTTAATCCTGGCCACAGGTTCCCTATAAAGGAAACCTATATGAATATGCAGCTTGCTACTGCTCACTTCTGCTTTTAAAAATACCAGTTACCTGGCGGCCACTGTAATCCAGTGGCCTCAGTGACTGATCTGCAGCAGTTATGCAAGCTAGGCGTTCAGCTTTCATTCTGACTATACTTGTTTTGGGTTAGTGACTCAAAAGATTAAAGCCAATATATTAGTGATGCAAATTATTATCAGCAGGACAGCAAGGCAAATAGCATTTTCAGAAGGCAGTTTTTAAATCTAGTTCTTCTTTGCAAGGGTAGTACATGAACTGTTTACATGTAATGTTTTCAACAGTTCATTTTTGAAATGATTTTCCACTTTTTCTTAGCAGCAGTCATCTTTACTTCTGTCTCACCTATAGGGTACTCTCACTTTCATTCCTCTGGTGCATGGATATTATATTTCTGCTCTTCTTTGTCAATTGAATATTGCTTCTTTATCTGTGGCACTACTGCCTCTTTATAAAATCTTTCCAGCTTTGGTTCTGTTTCTTTCCAAAACTCGGGGTTAAATTTCAGTGGGACAACTGCAGTCTCCTTATTTGTATGTACAACAAAATCTGCATTTCTCATTCCTGTTGAAGCCAGCTGGCATTGTACCTGAGTATAATATGCATGATTTGGCTTAAGGACATAGGAATCCCCATTCAAAGCCAGGCAAAAGTTGCGGTCAGCACAGGCCTCCCTTATTGTGTGATCCTTGTGCTTGTATGGACACTTCACCTCTAAAATGCACAGTGTTTCTCCTGTAAGCTGATCTTTTACTATCCCATCAGGACTTGCTGCCAGCCAGTTTTTGGTTGGATGAATGAACAGGCCGCAATCCTCTACCTTCACTTCCCTACCCTTATTCTGTAATGCCTGTTTCTCATAATTCCGCACAGCAAATTTCTCATTTCTAATACCCCAGCTCATAGCTGCTGTTTGCACTTTGGGTCCTGTGCCTAGCACAGACTTTAGATAGGATTGTGGAATCTCACTAGTTGTTCTATTAGCAAATTTGCTCTTAGATATCTGATGTGCCAAGGATGCTGTAATACGATTTTGACGCCAGTAGTGCCAATCAGGATTATTTCTCTGCCCTCGGGTTAGACATTCTATTCTGTCTGTATCTTTTGGAGACAAATGGCCTTGAGAACTAGTTTCCGACATCCTTTTTGTCTCGGATGAAACTTCCTCAAGCAACTGCTTGGAATTTCCAGGTGCTTTTGAGGTTGCTGTATGCTGACTTGCTGTATGATGACTTCCATAAGTCTTCGGTCTTGCACCAGCAGAGGTGGATCTGGTGGTCTGTGTTGTAGTATGAATATTTCTTCTCACGGGCACTTCAGGTGGTTCACTGGCACTCCGTGGTTCTTCATATCTCCTGAATGGTGTGGACCTACTATGTGCTGTTTCATGAGAAGGGCTTCCACTGGCAGGCAGGTTGGCAGGTGCCTTGTATTCTGTGGTTGCAACGCTATTTGCGGCTGCGGTGTTTTTTAATTGTTGCTTTGTTGTAGGTGGTCCCATTCTTAATATTTAAAGACTGGAATACCTGTAGTGAGATAAAAATACATTTAATTTGCTGACTGTACAATAAACTGCATGTGCTGCTTAAACTTGCTGTAATAGAGATACCACTGCATGAAGAAAATTCTGTATCTGACCCTTTACTAGGGTATTGAAAGCCTTGTCCCCCGCACTTGCTGTGTGCTCTGTAGGATTGTAGGTACTGGGGGGAACCTCAGAGTGTAGTGGTTGAACAGGCACACACCTGGAAGAGGCAGATGCTGAAAATTCTTTAGGCAACACTATTTCTTAGTTCCAGCAAAGTTCAATGGCACAGGCAGTGGAATGATTTAAGTTTTAAAAGTCATCTTTTCCATGGAGCTTTTTCTTATATCTAAAAATATAAATAATGATTGCAGACTATTCAGACTTACACGATCCTGTATAGGAAGGATTGCAATGAAATATGGCTGCATTGTCATAGGCTCAGAGTCCAAGCACTTTTAAATATGGAGATTCTGGCAAAATAGGTATTGGTCAGAAGGACAGCTCTACAGAACATGAATGACATGATAATGAAACAGCCATCAAACAAGTAAATGTAACATTTTGTGTTTGGCCAAATACTGCATTTACAGTCAGGTCCATAAATATTGGGACATCGACACAATTCTAACATTTTTGGCTCTATACACCACCACAATGGATTTGAAATGAAACAAACAAGATGTGCTTTAACTGCAGACTGTCAGCTTTAATTTGAAGGTATTTACATCCAAATCAAGTGAACGGTGTAGGAATTACAACAGTTTGCATATGTGCCTCCCACTTGTTAACGGACCAAAAGTAATGGGACAATTGGCTTCTCAGCTGTTCCATGGCCAAGTGTGTGTTATTCCCTCATTATCCCAATTACAATGAGCAAATAAAAGGTCCAGAGTTCATTTCAAGTGTGCTATTTGCATTTGTAATCTGTTGCTGTCAACTCTCAAGATGATCCAAAGAGCTGTCCCTATCAGTGAATCAAGCCATCATTAGGTTGAAAAAACAAAACAAACCCATCAGAGAGATAGCAAAAACATTTAGGCGTGGTCAAAACAACTGTTTGGAACATTCTTAAAAAGAAAGAACGCACCAGTAAGCTCAGCAACACCAAAAGACCCGGAAGACCACGGAAAACAACTGTGGTGGATGACCGAACAATTCTTTCCCTGGTGAAGAAAACACCCTTCACAACAGTTGGCCAGATCAAAAACACTGTCCAGGAGGTAGGTGTATGTGTGTCAAAGTCAACAATCAAGAGAAGATTTCACCAGAGTGAATACAGAGGGTTCACCACAAGATGTAAACCATTGGTGAGCCTCAAAAACAGGAAGGCCAGATTAGAGTTTGCCAAACGACATCTAAAAGAGCCCTCACAGTTTTGGAACAACATCCTATGGACAGATGAGACCAAGATCAACTTATACCAGAGTGATGGGAAGAGAAGAGTATGGAGAAAGAAAGGAACTGCTCATGATCCTAAGCATACCACCTCATCAGTGAAGCATGGTGGTGGTAGTGTCATGGCGTGGGCATGTATGGCTGCCAATGGAACTGGTTCTCTTGTATTTATTGATGATGTGACTGCTGACAAAAGCAGCAGGATGAATTCTGAAGTGTTTCGGGCAATATTATCTGCTCATATTCAGCCAAATGCTTCAGAATTCATTGGACGCTGCTTCACAATGCAGATGGACAATGACCCAAAGCATACTGCAAAAGCAACCAAAGAGTTTTTTTAAGGGAAAGAAGTGGAATGTTATGCAATGGCCAAGTCAATCACCTGACCTGAATCCGATTGAGTATGCATTTTACTTGCTGAAGACAAAACTGAAGGGAAAATACCCCAAGAACAAGCAGGAACTGAAGACAGTTGCAGGAGAGGCCTGGCAGAGCATCACCAAGGATGAAACCCAGCGTCTGGTGATGTCTATGTGCTCCAGACTTCAGGCTGTAATTGACTGCAAAGGATTTGCAACCAAGTATTAAAAAGTGAAAGTTTGATTTATGATTAATATTCTGTCCCATTACTTTTGGTCCCTTAACAAGTGGGAGGCACATATGCAAACTGTTGTAATTCCTACACCGTTCACCTGATTTGGATGTAAATACCCTCAAATTAAAGCTGACAGTCTGCAGTTAAAGCGCATCTTGTTCGTTTAATTTCAAATCCAATGTGGTGGTGTATAGAGCCAAAAATGTTAGAATTGTGTCGATGTCCCAATATTTATGGACCTGACTGTAAGTGTGCAGTCTGAAGAATGGATAAAAGCATCATACTATAGTCCCAGAATACATACAACATTCAATGCTTGGGCTGAGTTTGCCGTGCTCCTGCACATGGATTTAATTTGCTATTACCGTATGTGAAGTGTAATCTGTAAATTGTACCTGTACACATCACTCTCCTTACAAATGTGCTACAGAGACATTTAGAATGAATTTGGTGTGGTTGGTGTTTATCTAAACCAGTGCTGGTCATCTTTCTTGATATAGTGGGCCTCAATTGTGACCCCTGACAAAGGACCACACATAATATCTAGTAAATCTAATGTTACAAAAACTGTCAGAGACTACAGACATGGTATAAGAGATGGTCAGAACTACAAGCATGCTGCAAGATATGGTCAAGGACTACTGATATGCTACAGGAGACAGTCAGAGACTACGGATATATGACAGGAGATGGTCAGAGACTATAGACATGCTATAGGAGATGGTAAAAAAACTATGGGCAAACTGCAAGAGATGGTCAAGGACTGCAGACATGCTGCAGGTGGTGGTCAGAGATCATGCATGCCCAAACATGCTATAGGAGTTCAAAACATAAAACGCACGCTATGGTTTCTCACAGAAATTTAATTGAGTACTGTCCTTGATACTTTTTTTATTTGCACTAACATACAATTTCGAGGACAAGCTTTAGGAGAATGTCCCCTTAGACCTTGAAGAAGGGGACATTCCCCGAAAGCATGTCCTCAAAATTGTATGTTAGTGCAAATAAAAAAAGTATCACGGACAGTTCTCAATTGTTTCTGTCGCAAATGCACTAATACGGCTACAATCAACTCACAGAAATTTAAAAAACACAAAAAATTCTAAATATATTAGTGGTGCTGCTGCTCAAGTGTGACCCACTGATATATCAAGAAATTCTCTACACAGCGCTCAACAGTGTATCAACAGCTTAATAAAAAATTTAACAACAAAAATTAGTGTCCATAAATGTCCAATAGTGTAATAAAGTGCTTCCAATCCATAATTTATAATGTCCTCTTCATTAAATTCCTCCATGCTCAAGTAAATCAAACAAAGTGACTTTGTGCTCATCAATCAGTGACCACACTCACCAGAAAAGGTGGACTCCTTGCTCTTAAAGTAAGTTCCACTCTAAAAAATAAAAGTCAGCAGCTACAAAAACTGTAGCTGCTGACTTTTAAAAAAACAGCCACTCACCTGTACCTCGATTCCACGTTGCCCCCGCCGCAGCCCGTTTCACCGGCTGTCCTGTATACCAGGCGCCGGCATCTTCAGTGTGGGCACCTGGCTGTGACAGCTTGCAGCTTCTTAGCCGGGTGCCCAATGCGCATGCGCAAGCAGCGCTGCGCTTCCTGAATGGGCCCGTCGTCTTCTGGTACCTGTCACATGTCCCACAAGACTTTGGGGAGGGAGGGTAGAAGGACAACTTCCGTTTCTGATCGCCTAGGCGATCGCAGCGGAAGTGGGTGCGGGTACCCGTCAAATTTGGGTACCCATCCCCCCCGTTCCCTAAAGGTGCCAATCCTTAATAGGGAGCGGGGGGACCAAACTTTAAAGCGGAACTTCCCCTTTTGGGTGGAACTTCGCTTTAAGCAAAAGAGTCAGACAGCTCTTTAATTTGGTAAGGAATTTCTCCTTCTCCTATCTCACTTCCTGCGGCTCTCCGTTCCCTTATTCCAGCTTTCCGTGTAAGAGCAGGGAAATGCATAAAACTGCTGCCTCAAATAAAAATCAGAGGGGAAGAGGGAGCCCTCATAGTGTAGTATTGACTCTATTAAAAGTTTGTAGAATTAGGGAACAGGTACATCAAAATTGCATGAAAAACACATTAATGTTTCAGGTGAATCGCACCGCAGCTGCTTACTGAATTGCACTTCAAAACTGATGAAACTCATTGTTTTAGTCGGAACCTAGCCTAAGGCTACTTTCACATTGATCCATAGCAAAGACCTGTAAAACACATATGCGTTTTTGCCACATTTTGAACATATTTGTGCATTTTACACAGGACATGTGACTCAAAAAATGCATCAAAAATGCAACGTGGGTGCATTTTTGATGTGTTTTCAATGAGGAGTGCATTCTTTACCACACCAAACCTGCAGCAAGCAGGACTTTAAAAAACACAATGGATCAGTGTAAAGAGTTCCATAGGAAAACATGGTCATTAGATTGTAAGCTCTTATGAATAAGGCCCTAAGGCCCTCTTAATCCCTTTGTTTTGATTGTATCGTAGCTGTACTGTCTCCCTTTATATTGTAAAGAGCTGCGCAAACTGTTGGCACTATATAATAATGGTCACACGTTTTTCTGCAGCCTCTTGTAATGCAAAAGCAGAAGAAAAACAGATCAGTGTGAAAGCAGCCTAAACACATGATAAAAATATTGGATGAATGATCATCCATTTTTTTTTTTTTTTTTGCATGCTAGTCTCCATATCAAAATTGAAGAGGGTACTAAACTTACTAAAACTCTTGTACGGTAAAAAAAGAACTTCAAAAGTAATGTCATGTATTGTATTGTATTGTATTTTTAATGTAGTTTCGAACAACTACTGTACTGATTAATCACTTCCCGACCGCCCGACAGAGCAGAAGGGGTGCGCAAATCACGTGTATGTGTGTGTGTATATATATATATATATATATATATATACACACACACACACACAGTTGTGTTCAAAATAATAGCAGTCAGACATCACTAACCTGATCAATCACTGTTTTTGGTAGAAATGATATTTCTACATAGTAAATAATTTACTAGCAGGTGTAGTAGAGTAATAGAAATCCAACAGACCCAACAGTCATGACATGCATGCTGCTGATTCTGTGTAATTGAATCACTAATTGAAAGGGGCATGTTCAAAATAATAGCAGTGTGGAGTTCTATTAGTGAGGTCATTCATTCTTTGAAAAACAGGTGGCAATTATTACCCTTATTTAAGGAAGGCAGCAAATGTTGTACATACTGGTTACAGTGCATTTCTCTCTGAAATTCTGAGGAAAATGGGTCGTTCCAGACATTGTTCAGAAGAACAGCGTACCTTGATTAAAAAGTTGATTGGAGAGAGGAAAACATATAAAGAAGTGCAGAAAATGATAGGCTGCCCAGCTAAAATGATCGCAAATGCTTTAAAATGGCAACCAAAACCTGAAAGACGTGGAAGAAAGCGAAAAACTGCCATTCGAATGGATAGAAGAATAGCCAAAATGGCAAGGACTCAGCCAACAATCGGCTCCAGGAAGATCAAAGAAGGTCTAAAGTTACCTGTGAGTACTGTTACAATTAGAGGACGCCATGTGAAGCCAAGCTATCTGCAAGAAGCCCCCGCAAAGTCCCATTGTTGAAAAAAAGACATGTGCTGAAGAGGTTACAATTTGCCAAAGAGCACATTGACTGGCCTAAAGAGAAATGGCGCAACATTTTGTGGACTGATGAAAGTAAGATTGTTCTTTTTGGGTCTAGTGGCTGGAGACAGTTTGTCAGACGACCCCCAAACACTGAATTCAAGCCACAGTACACTGTGAAGACAGTGAAGCATGGTTGCACAAGCATCATGATATGGGGATGTTTCTCATACTACGGTGTTGGGCCTATTTACCGCATACCAGGGATCATGGATCAGTTTGAATACATCAGAATACTTGAAGAGGTCATGCTGCCTTATGAGGAAATGCCCTTGAAATGGGTGTTCCAACAAGACAACGACCCCAAACACACCAGTAAACGTGCAACATCTTGGTTCCAGACCAACAAGATTGACGTTATGGAGTGGCCAGCCCAATCCCCGGATCTTAATCCAATAGAAAACTTGTGGGGTGACATCAAAAATGCAGTTTCTGAGGCAAAACCAAGAAATAGAGAAGAACTGTGGAATGTAGTCCAATCATCCTGGGCTGGAATACCTGTTCACAGGTGCCAGAAGTTGGTTGACTCCATGCAACACAGATGTACAGCAGTTCTCAGAAACAGTGCTTATACAACTAAATATTAAGTGATTCAAAGGAAAGCAAAATCTTCAAACATTTTTCAGTTTATATAGTGAATGTTTGAGTTTGTAAAGAAGAATACAAAACACTGCTATTTTTTTAAACAGTCTAATATTCACTTTTCTTCAATTTTTTTTAGAGGAACAACACAAATTTGATATATTTTTCTTCATGTTTTGATTTGGAATAGAATGTGTAGTGTTCCCAATGCATTTGTGTGTATGGAAATAAAAGCTATCAGAAGGATTTTGAGCTTTATTCACTTTCACACTGCTAATATTTTTAACACAACTCTGTGTGTGTGATTTAGTATTTCTGGGTAGGGTACATGCACCCTACCCGCACTGCCATTGGTGGCTACAGCTGTCAATCACAGGAGGAGATTCCCCACCGGCACTTGGCGATTGCCGAGGAACACTGACGAGGGAGAGGTCTGTATGTAAACAATACAGATCTCTCCCCTGTCAGCACCAGCATGCTGCTATGCAGAGCAATACAAAACAGCATGCCTCCCTAGTAAAACAGAGCACACAGTTAACCCTTTGATCGCCCCAGATGTTAACCCCTTCCCGCCCAGTGTCATTAGTACAGTGTCAGTGCTTTTTATTAGCACTGATCACTGTACTGGTGTCACTGGGGATGTCAGTGAAAGTTAGTCAGTTCGCCCCCAGTGTCAGAATGCCCGCCGCAGTCCCGGTATAAGTCGCTGATCGCCGCCATTACTAATATAAAAAAACATAAAATTCCAGTATATACACCCCCATTTGTAAACGCTATAACTTTCACGTAAACCAATTAATTTACACATATTGGGATTTTTTTTTTTAGCAAAGAAATGTAGCAGAATACATTTTGGGCAAAATTTATGATGAAATTTAGATTTTTTTAATTTGTTTACTGGACATGTTTTATAGCAAAAAGTCTAAAATATAGGTTTTTTTTTTTTTTTCAAACTTGTTGGTCTTTTTTATTTTTACAGCATAAAAAATGCAGATGCGATCAAATACCAACAAAAGAAAGCTCTATTTGTGCTAAAAAAAAGAACATAAATTTCATTTATGTACAGCATTGCACGACCAAGCAATTGTCAGTTAAAATAACACAGCGCCGTATCACAAAAAATTACCTGGTCAGGAAGGAGGGTAAATCCTCTGTAGTTAAGGACTGGCAGCTGTGAACAATCTCTTTCCAGTAAGCACACAGTCATGTGGTTGTATAAATAGGCCCAGAGACATAACTTCAGATTATGCCCAGACTTGTCCTACAACACATGAATGACTAATACAGATGACTCGGCAACTCCATCCAGTGATGTCTCTTGCCAGTGATGATCATTTCACTGATTTCTGAGGCTCCGTTCACACCAATGCGTTTTTAGTGCTGTTTGCTTTTTGCAGAAACGCACTTCAGTCCATTTAACATGATTTCCTATTAAACATATTCACATCTATGCTTTTTTGAGCTGCTGCGTTCTTGGAAAGGGACACGGACGTTTTTTAAATGCAAAAAGCAGCATTTATTCTTTAATAGAGTTCAATGGAAAAGCTGCTGAAATGTATGATAGTGCGTTTTTGCCACGTTTTGTGTATTGCATTTTTATTCTGTCCAGCAACAAAAAAAAATCCATTTTAACAAAAAAAAAAAAGCTCAACAAAGCATGGTAAAAAACACGTCAAAAAAGCATGTAAAAAAAGGCAAAACAAACTGCTAAAAGCACTGGAGAAAGCATCAAACGCAAAATGCATATATGTGAACCAAGCCTAAAGCTGGCCATACATGGGTCAAATTCTGAAAGAATTTTCTTTTTCTTTTCGTTCGAATTTCGCTCCATTAGTGGGCCACAGCAACGGCCAATTTTTGAGAGACTATTAAATTTGAGTGATTGAACATGTTGGAAATTTTTTTAAAAACAAGCAAATTTCTAATCAATGATGGAAGAATTGTGTGGGAAATGTAACTGAAAAAGAAATGAGCATGAGCAATGACCTGGAAAGAAAAGAAACTTCTTGGCCACAAAAATTATGTTCTGTAGCAAAATGAGGTGAAATAAAAAGCTTGGTTGGTCGAATTTCTAATTAGTGGTGTCATCATCGGATTACAAAACACACCAAATTTCTAATTTTCTAAAGGGAATTAGTTCAGAATTCAACCCATGTATGTCCTGCGTAAGGCTAGGTTCATACCTATGCAGTTTGCGTTTGATCCATTTCTGCAGTGCAGTGCATTTTGCGTGTTTGCACATGCGTTTTTGCTGTGCTTTTTATGCATTTTTATAGTTTTTTTGGGGGGGGGCAACTTGTTGCTGGGCAGATTAAAAATGCAAAACGTGTAAAAACATGTCAAAACGCACACAAAAAAATGCAGAACTTGCATTTTATATGCAGTTCCATTGAAGTCTATTGGACTGAAAACGAAAACTGCTGCGGGAAAAGAAGTCCCTGACCCTTTCCAAAAAACGTGCCTGCAAAAAGTGCATAGATGTGAATGTGATCCATAGGAAATCATGATAAATAGCATGCACTGCGTTCCTGCAAAACACATAAGGTGTGAACCTGGTGTAAGGGCTGGTTCTCACTATAGAAATGCAGTCCAGATGTGTTCTGGCTGCATTTTTCACATGTGTGTTTTTGACGCGTTCTGGTGCATTTTTGATGTGTTCCAGTGCGTTTTTATGCATTCCAGTTAATTTTTTCCCCGCTCTTTATTCAATTTAAATAGGGAAATATGCGTTTTTGGTGTGTTCTGGTGTGTTTTACCACATTTCAGTACAGTTCTGTGCAGAAAAAATGCAGCCTGTTCTGCTTTTTTTTTTCTGCAACCGGAACGTTCTACTGGAACTGGAAGCACTAATGTGAACTATGACATTGACAACCATATAACCTATTTTCTGTGTGTTTTGGATGCAGAAAAAAAGCACAATGAAACGCATGTAGTGTGAACTTGCCCTAAAGCAAGAAGTACACACATACTGCTACTCCTTATGTTGTGAAATTAGATTACCCATCATACATACAGTGGGGATCGAAAGTTTGGGCACCCCAGCTAAAAATTTGTATTAATGTGCATAAAGAAGCCAAGGAAAGATGGAAAAAATCTCCAAAAGGCATCAAATTACAGATTAGACATTCTTATAATATGTCAACAAAAGTTAGATTTTATTTCCATCATTTACACTTTCAAAATAACAGAAGACAAAAAAATGGCGTCTGCAAAAGTTTGGGCACCCTGCAGAGTTAATATCTTGTACTGCCCCCTTTGGCAAGTATCACAGCTTGTAAATGCTTTTTGTAGCCAGCCAAGAGTCTTTCAATTCTTGTTTGAGGTATCTTTGCCCATTCTTCCTTACAAAAGTCTTCCAGTTCTTTGAGATTTCTGGGCTGTCTGTCACGCACTGCTCTTTTAAGGTCTATCCATAGATTTTCAATTATGTTGAGGTCAGGAGATTGTGAAGGCCATGGCAAAACCTTCAGTTTACGCCTCTTGATGTAATCCCCCGTGGATTTTGAGGTGTGTTTAGGATCATTATCCATTTGTAGAAGCCATCCTCTCTTTAATTTCAGCTTTTTCACAGATGGCATCGTTACCATCCAAAATTTGCTGAAATTTTATTGAATCCATTTTTCCTTCTACTCGTGAGATGTTCCTTGTGCCACTGGCTGCAACACAACCCCAAAGCATGATTGATCCAACCCCATGCTTAACAGTTGGACAGAGGTTCTTTTCATTAAATTCTGCGCCCCTTCTTCTCCAAACGTACCTTTGCTCATTCTGGCCAAAAAGTTCAATTTTAACCTCATCGGTCCACAGAACTTGTTTCCAAAATGCATCAGTCTTGTCTATATGTTCATTTGCAAAGTTCAAACAATGATTTTTCTGGTGAGGACATAGAAGAGGTTTTCTTCTGATGACTCTTCCATGAAGACCATATTTGTACAAGTATCTCTTTATAGTGGAATAGTGTACCACAACTCCAGTGTCTGCCAGATCTTTCTGGAGGGATCGTGCAGTCAAACGTGGGTTTTGAATTGTTTTTCTCACAATCCTGCGAGCTGTTCTGTCTGATATTTTTCTTGGTCTTCCAGATCTTGCTTTAACTTCCACTGTTCCTGATGACTGCCATTTCTTAATTACATTCTGAACAGAGGATATTGACATCTGAAAACGCTTTGCTATCTTCTTATAGCCTTCTCCAGCTTTGTGAGCGTCAACTATTTTCAGTTTCAGTTTTCTAGACAACTGCTTAGAAGAACCCATGGTGCTGATAGTTGGGGCAAGGTCAGATGAGTCTGGGCATTTAAAACCTTTGAGATTGACATCACCTGGTCTTCCCAGATGATGATTGAGAACAATCCATGACACTGGCAGGTCTCAGCTTTGCAAAGGGAGCAGTGAATGCTATAAATTCTGCAGGGTGCCCAAACTTTTGCAGATGCCATTTTTTTGTTTTCTGTTATTTTGAAAGTGTAAATGATGGAAATAAAATCTAACTTTTGTTGACATATTATAAGAATGTCTAATCTGTAATTTGATGCCTTTTGGAGATTTCTCCATCTTTCCTTGGCTTCTTTATGCACATTAATACAAATTTTTAGCTGGGGTGCCCAAACTTTCGATCTCCACTGTACATTTCCAAGCCTGGAACATTCTCTCATAATAACACACATTTCCACCTTCAGCAATCTAGCACTACACTTCTCTTATGTCATACATAAAGACACAGCAAACCCTTAGCCCCTTTTGTCATGTTACCTTGAATATGTCTCTTAAGGGAAAGACAAGGCAGTAGTCAGTTAAAGATCGCCTTTAGCAGTCACAACCACGTCCAGATCTGGAGATTTCAAATGATGTCCTCAGTTGTTGTTTCAGCTGTCACACAAAACTAGTTTCATTTCTGATTCCTGCTCTATAGATCGCTCCTCCCTCCACCCACCCCAATTATTCAGAAGGCTTCAAGTCATGAGTACTGTGCCTAGGGGAGGAACACATTATTTACTTACTCAGTTCTAGGAGATAGCAGAACTAGAACTACACCCTGCCAGAGTCACACTCCCTGATTCACGGTTATTTCTATACGTTCACATCAGTCCCTGCTCTCAAGGAGCTTACAGTCTAAAGCTGGCAATACACTAGTACATTTTCGAATAATAATGTATGCAAAAATTCTCAGTACATTTGATTTCTGACAAATGCCATTCAAAAGTACCTAAACAATTTTTTTTCTTTTAACCACTTGACCTTCAGAAGATTTACCCCTCTTCACAACCAGGCCATTTTTTGCAATACAACGCTGCGTTATTTTAACTGACAATTGCACTGCCATGCAATGTTGTACATAAATTAATTTTATAAAAAATGTTCCCCACAAATACAGCTTTCTTTTGGTATTTGATCACCTATAAACGAATAACTGAAACTTTTTTTTTAACTATTTTTTACTTTCTGCTATTTATTATTGTTATTACAGGTAATAATATAGCACCATTAATTTATGCAGCGCTTTACATACAGTATCTCACAGAAGTGAGTACACCCCTCACATTTTTGTAACTATTTTATTCTATCTTTTCATGTGACAACACTGAAGAAATGATACTTTGCTAAAGTAGTGAGTGTGCAGCTTGTATAACAGTGTAAATTTGCTGTCCCCTCAAAATAACTCAACACACAGCCATTAATGTCTAAACCGCTGGCAACAAAAGTGAGTCCACCCCTAAGTGAAAATGTCCAAATCGGGCCCAAAGTGTCAATATTTTGTGTGGCCACCATTATTTTCCAGCACTGCCTTAACCCTCTTGGGCATGGAGTTCACCAGAGCTTCACAGGTTGCCACTGCAGTCCTCTTCCACTCCTCCATGATGACATCATGGAGCTGGTGGAAGTTAGAGACCTTGCCCTCCTCCACCTTCCGTTTGAGGATGCGCCACAGATGCACAATAGGGTTTAGGAAACCCTATGTAGGAAATCCCAGGATAACATTTCCAAACTTAATAAAGCTGTTAAAGGAATATGGGGAATTGTCAAATTTAAAGATTAACCCAACAAAAACGGAGATTCTAAATATAAATATTTTAAAAAATTAAAAAGAAAAGATACAAAAGGAATTTCCCTTTAAATGGAAAGATAGAGATATAACATACTTAGGAGTAAAACTCACAGCTTCATATAAACATTTATATAAACTAAACTATATTTCATTGATAAACGAGATTAGAGAGGAATTAAAAATATTGGAAGGAGGAGGCCCGACATGGATAGGGTGTATAAATCTGGTAAAAATGGTAATAGTACCAAAGGTTTTATATAGATATCAAATGATCCCAATTAAACTCCTAGAAACCTTTTTCAAAGTAATTAAGAAATTGATAACAAGATACATATGGAGGAATAAAAAGCCAAGAGTATCATATGAGTTGCTGAGTAGGAGGAAAGAGAGAGGTGGATTAGGGCTCCCAGACCTCAAAAGATATTATAAAGCAGTAATACTGGCAAGAACTATAGATTGGGTGTATAACTATAAGAAAAGTTGGGTGAGAATTGAAAACAAACTCAGCGGAACAAACTTAGGTAGAGTGATATGGGTGCCAACACAGTACAGGGGTTTAAACGACAATGTAAATACATACACTTTGAATGTTTTAAGGATCTGGGATAACTTACACAAAAGTATGAAATGGGCTTTTAATTTAACATTGATGCCACTGAGTAACACAGAGTTTTTTCCCCCAGGTAGAGAAGAAATAGGAGGTAGGTGGTTTAAAAAAGATGAGGTTCAATTAACAGATATTTTGGTGGAGGGTAAACTAGGCTCATTTAAGGAATTAGAAAAAAAAAGGGGAGAGATTTTCACTAAATTAGACGAGTGGCAGTATCTTCAATTGAGGTGTTTTGTTGGAAGTCTTTCAAAACCTTTAAGGACAAGAAATAATTGGAACTTGTTTGAAAAGGTATTGGGGACACAAGGTGATGGGAAACACGGGATTGCTAAAGTTTATAAAATACTCACTGAATTAGACACAAACACAAAGCCAACATATATAGCAAAATGGGAAACTGATATGGGAGTTGTGATAGATGAGGAAAAACAGAGGAGAATATATAGATTAACTCACAAAAACGTTTCTATGAGAGAAGTAGAAATGAACTATAAGTGTTTGATAAGATGGCACATTACAGCAAATGTAGAAAATAGGATGTGTGGAGAGAATTCACCGCTGTGTTTGGAGGGGATGTGGAGAAATAGGTACGGTATACCATATAGGGTGGGGATGCCCAAAAATCCAGGTATTTTGGAAGACAATAACCCATTTGATAGGAAAGATAACTGAAATAGACATAGGGCTAGACCCAGAAGTATGTATTTTGCACAATATGGATATAACAGCGAATAAATATAAAAAATCAGAGATATGGTACTACCTAAACGCTGCAAAAGGTCTGATACCCAAGTTCTGGTGGAAAATGGAGGTGCCGAAGGAGGAGGACTGGATAGAAAGAGTGGAGCAGATCAGAAAGATGGAAAAACTCTGCCATATTCAAAAAGATAAGATGGAGGTCTACTATGGGAAATGGGAGAATTGGGAAAAGGCCAGATTATACATGAAGTATAGGAAAGAATAAAGAGAACTTTACTTTACTTGCTATTATAAGAAGATGCAGAAAAAAGGCAGGGAAGGGAGATGGGGATAGGGTGGGGGGAGGTGGTGGGAGGGATTGAGAAATAATTTTGGAAAGAGAAAATAAAGTAGAATGTCGGATATTATATTGTATTTTTATATATATAATGAAATGATGATATGTATTTAAATTGGAAAAATTTATAAATATTTAAATTATAAAAAAAAAAAACACTAGAAATTTTGAAGGACCCTCTACACTGGTATAATTAGGTGCTAAAGGGGTGTAACCACATATTAACACTAGAAATTTTGAAGGACCCTCTGCACACTGGTAAAATCAGGTGCTAAAGGGGTATAACCACATATTAACACTAGAAATTTCTTCAGTGTTGTCACAAGAAAAGATACAATAAAATATGTACAAACATGTGAGGGGTGTACTCACTTCTGGGAGATACTGTATATATATATATATATATATATATATATATATATAAAAAAGGTAATCGTTACCCCGAAGCTTAATACATGTAATTATATCTAACAAAACTAATAATGTGCCCTATCCCTTTGAGTAGCACAACTCAAAAAAATATAATAAATACTAAATAAATACAAAATTAAACCAGGCTAGGACTGGTTTTACTTAGCATGGATTATCCATTATCAAGTGAGTGTATTTGCATTTATTGGCCCAAAATCTATTCTGCAGCAGGACAACGACCCCAAACATACAGCCAATTTCCTTAAGAACTATGTTCAGTGTAAAAAAGACCAAAGAGTCCTAGAAGTGATGGTTTGGCCCCCCACAGAGCCCTGATCTCAACAACATTGAGTATGTCTGGGATTACATGAAGAGACAGAAGGATTTGAGGCAGCCTACAGCCACAGAAGATCTGTGGTTAGTTCTCCATGTTTGGAACAACCTACCTGCCAAGTGCCTTCCAAAACTGTTTCCTTCCAAAAAAGTGTACTTAGAATTGATGCTGTTTTGAAAGCAAAGGGTGATCATGCCAAATACTGATCTGATTTGGATTTCTCTTCCATTAATTTACTTTCCATTGTGTTAGTTGATAAAAATAAACTAATAACACTTCTATTTCTGAAAGCATTCTTAATTTACAGCATTTTTTTCACACGTGCTTAAAACTTGTGCACAGTAGTGTTGATGGGGACACCATTAGCTGAGGCTCTTCTCAGGTGGCAGGGCACCTGTATCTGGTGCTAGGTCACATTAAAGTTCTGTGTAAGTTTTGAGCAAATGCAATAATTTAGGCAATATCTGGGTAATTAATATTATGGGTTTTGATCCAATTTAGTTTTGTGTTTTGAATGTTTATTTTAATTTTTTTTTCTTCTACAAATACAAATTTAACACCGTGAGCTTCCATGACGTATAGCATGTGGAGCATAATAGTCTTTCTAATAAGAGCCCAGCACTGCATCCTCACTTTCTGTTTGACCTTCCTCTGACCTTCAGGTGTACCTCCTGGTCCTAGCAACAAGCAGGGCCGTCTTTAATATTGATGGGACCCTGGGCAAATATTTTCTCCCCCCCCACCCCATGAAATTTCGCTCTCTACTTGCTCTGAGCCATACAATAAATAGCAGCTAAACTCAAAATCAGTTTACTCTAGCAGATCAGGCAGCAATTGCAATTGATTGCCAGAGGTTACAGCATATCATTACTGCTCACTGACTGGTTGATAGAGGTTACAGCACACATTAGGGCTCACTGATTAGTTGCTAGAGGTTACAGCGCATGATTTCTGCTTGCGGATTGGTTGCTAGAGGTTACTGCACATCCTTACTGCTCACTGATTGGTTGCTAGAGGTTTCTGCACATACTTACCTCTCACTGATTGATTGCTAGAGGTTACTGCACTTTATTACTGGTCACTGGTTGGTTGCTAGAGGTTACTGCACATTAATACCGCTCACCCATTGGTTGTTAGAGGTTACTGCACATCCTTACCACTCACTGATTGCTTACTAGAGGTTACAGCACTTAATTACATCTCACTGATTGGTTGCTGAAGGTTACAGCACATCATCTCCAAACTGCCTGCACACCATGAACTGAGAAGGTTAGGGGACCCACCAATAGACCGAAAACTCCTGGAATTCCTGGGATCATGGGCAGTGCTGGGGGGGAAGGTGTGATCAGTGGTAGTGCTGCGGGCAGTGTTGATTGGATTGATGGCAGTGGTGGGGAGGATGGGATAAGTGGCAGTGCTGGGGAGATGGGATGAGTGACAGTGCTGATGGAAGGATGGGATCAGTGGCAATGCTTGGGTGGATGGGATCAATGGCAGTGCTTGGGGTAGGTGGGATCAGTGGCAGTGCTGGATGGGGATGGGAGATGACATTTCTACACCGACCATCAATGTTGGGGGAATAAAACTGATGACCAATGAAATGGGGAATTTGCATTGTCCACCAATGTAATGAAGAATTTACACTGACATCCAATGTAATGGGTGATTTTACACCAACAACCAATAAATTTCTACACTGGCCACCAACTGCCCATCAGCGGAGATGTTGGTGGCTGGAACCTTGGGGGGCATAATATACAGTTGTGTTCAAAATAATAGCAGTGTGTTGAAAAAAGTGAATAAAGCTCAAAATCCTTCTAATAGCTTTTATTTCCATACACACAAATGTATTGGGAACACTACACATTCTATTCCAAATCAAAACATGAAGAAAAATAGATCAAATTTGTGTTGTTCCTCAAAAAAAATTGAAGAAAAGTGAATATTAGGACTGTTCAAAAAAATAGCAGTGTTTGTATTCTTCTTTACAAACTCAAACATTCACTATATAAACTGAAAAATGTTTGAAGATTTTGCTTTCCTTTGAATCACTTAATTAATATTTAGTTGTATAAGCACTGTTTCTGAGAACTGCTGTACATCTGTGTTGCATGGACTCAACCAACGTCTGGCACCTGTGATCAGGTATTCCAGCCCAGGATGATTGGACTACATTCTACAGTTCTTCTCTATTTCTTGGTTTTGCCTCAGAAACTGCATTTTTGATGTCACCCCACAAGTTTTCTATTGGATTAAGATCCGGGGATTGGGCTGGCCACTCCATAACGTCAATCTTGTTGGTCTGGAACCAAGATGTTGCACGTTTACTGGTGTGTTTGGGGTCGTTGTCTTGTTGGAACACCCATTTCAAGGGCATTTCCTCTTCAGCATAAGGCAGCATGACCTCTTCAAGTATTCTGATGTATTCATACTGATCCATGATCCCTGGTATGTGATAAATAGCCCCAACACCATAGTATGAGAAACATCCCATATCATGATGCTTGCGCAACCATGCTTCACTGTCTTCACAATGTACTGTGGCTTGAATTCAGTGTTTGGGGGTCATCTGACAAACTGTCTCCGGCCACTAGACCCAAAAAGAACAATCTTACTTTCATCAGTCCACAAAATGTTGCGCCATTTCTCTTTAGGCCAGTCAATGTGCTCTTTGGCAAATTGTAACCGCTTCAGCACGTCTTTTTTTCAACAGTGGGACTTTGTGGGGGCTTCTTGCAGATAGCTTGGCTTCACATGGCGTCTTCTAATTGTAACAGTACTCACAGGTAACTTTAGACCTTCTTTGATCTTCCTGGAGCTGATTGTTGGCAGAGTCCTTGCCATTTTGGCTATTCTTCTATCCATTCGAATGGTAGTTTTTCGCTTTCTTCCACGTCTTTCAGGTTTTGGTTGCCATTTTAAAGCATTTGCGATCATTTTAGCTGAGCAACCTATCATTTTCTGCACTTCTTTATGTTTTCCTCTCTCCAATCAACTTTTTAATCAAGTTACCCTGTTCTTCTGAACAATGTCTGGAACGACCCATTTTCCTCAGAATTTCAGAGAGAAATGCACTGGAACCAGCATGTACAACATTTGCTGCCTTCCTTCCTTAAATAAGGGCAATAATTGCCACCTGTTTTTCAAAGAATGAATGACCTCACTAATAGAACTCCACACTGCTATTATTTTGAACATGCCCCTTTCAATTAGTGATTCAATGACACAGAATCGGCAGCATGCATGTCATGACTGTTGGGTCTGTTGGATTTCTATTACTCTACTACACCTGCTAGTAAATTATTTGCCATGTAGAAATATCATTTCTACCAAAAACAGTGATTGATCAGGTTAGTGATGTCTGACTGCTATTATTTTGAACACAACTGTATATATATATATATATATATATATATATATATATATATTTATTTTATATACACATGGGAATATGTGCACAATTTCACTAGGATTCCTGTTGGGCCCTTTGTTGATAATACTTGTTTGTACATTGGATGTATGTGCTATTTTTAATCATTTCTTACATAAAGCTAGTATTATTTCCCTACTGCTGTGCATCAATATACTTGTTGATAATATTATATGCTGGTTGCAGTAGTTACTCTGCTCAAATTACTTTGATTAGATTACTGATTAATTTCCCAGGAAGGGAATCTCCTTTGTTCACTGAGGCTCCAGTCTTGGGCGGATGCACTGCCAACTTTGTTATCAAACCCACTTTTCCTCTTTATCTTGGTCCTCTTATTTACCAACAGGATTAGTGCAATTTCCTGTTTGGGGAAGGTAATTTCTTATAACCCTTACAAAAGTGGAGAAGAAGAGACACCGCTCATACCACCTGTGCAGTCCCATGAATAGAGAATGGCCTCAGCCTTCATGCCAGCCACGCCCCCTTCTGAGCGGCGCCACAACATCTCATGCTTCAGTATTTGTACCCTCCCAAAAGAGGGCTACACGTATGTTAATTTCTAAGGAGTGAAGTCAAGTCCTGGTAGCAGGCCACAATACCATCTTTGATAAGAATATATATATATACTGTATCTCCCTATCTTTCTCTCTCTCTCTCTGTCTCTATCTATCTTTATCTCCCCCCTCTCTCTCTCTCCCCCTCTCTCTATCGATCTCAATCTCTATCTCTTCTATTCAATTCAAAAGAGTTTTATTGGCAGGACCAAATAACATTTTAGCATTGCCAAAGCAGTTCGTATGGCAAAAGGTGAAAGGGGGGGGGGGGGGGGTAGGCGGAAGGGGTAATATAGAAGGGGATGGGGAAGGGTCCATGTAAAGGTTTTTTAATTCCTGTTTTTCATGTCCCTCAGTCTGTGGCATGCTCTCACATATTGTGCAGCTATTTTCACCATTGGCTCTTCTTCTCCCAGTAGAACTTGGAGTTTCCTCCTTCCTTCTATAGAAGTGAAGTCCAGGATGAGAGTGGAGAGTCCCTGGAAGTGAATGGCCCTCACTGATGAGTACTTGGAGCATTGTAGCAGGAAGTGGTCCTCGTCCTCCAGGACCCCCTGGTCACATTTCTGGCCCACTCCCTGGGCTTATAGGTCTGTCTGTGCCATCCTGATTTGATTTCCAGGCCATGGGCACTCAGTCTTTACCGTCTCAGGGACGGTCTGTCTTTGGGGTCTTGTAGCATCTCCAGGTATGGGGCCAGTTTGTAGTCTCTCTGCAGTGGTTGGTAAACAGTTAGTTTTTTTGTGTTTTGAGTTAGGACTACTGTTTTGTAGATAGCCCCAGTATAATAGCGCCCTCTTCTGTACTGCGAGAAGCAAGGGAAATCTGCCCAGCTCAGACTGGCAAGCACTGTTGGAAGTGCTCCGATGGACTTGGAGGAGGCGCTTGCAGAATTCCAGGTGAAATATTTCTGGCGGGCTGGAGTCCCAATTGGATTGGTCTGGGTAGGTGACTGGACCCCAAACTTCACTGCCATAAAGAAAAATTGGAGTGATAATGCTATAAAAGATTTTAAACTAGACTCTTACTGGTGGTTTTAGGTGGTACAGCTGTCTCCTGATGGTGTAGAAGGCTCTGCATGCCTTGTCTTTCAGGGCTTCTATGGCTGGCTTGAAACTTCCTGATTTGTTAATTTCAAGGCCAAGGTATGTGTAGCTGTGGGATTCATCAAGAGTGCATTTGTTTAATGTAAAGGAAGGGCTCTTAGTTTGTTTTGTGTTCTTCCTTTGGAACACCATGATTTTTGTTTTCTTTGAATTGATAGGTAGTGCCCATTTGAAACTGTATTGCTCCAGCACTTCCAGGCTGTCTTGTAGGCCTTTCTCTGTTGGTGACAGTAGTAGGAAGTCATCCGCATGCATCAGGAACTTTACCTTGGTGTCGCGTAAAGTCAGTCCATGTGCTTGGGAGAAGTCTAGAGCTACAGCTAGTTATTTGATGTAGATGTTGAAGAGGGTTGGACTTAGGCTGCAGTCCTGTCTGACTCCATGGGCCTGACGGAAGTGCTCTGTTCTTTTCCCGTTTACCCTTACACTGCAGCTGTTCTTGGTATATGAACTCTTGATGACTTCATATGTTTTCCTTCCTATTCTCTCTAATAGTTTCAGTAACAAGCCTGGGTGCCTCAATCTCTATCTCTTTCTCTCTCTATATCTCCCTCTATCTCTATCTTTACCTCTCTTTCTCTCTCTACCTCCACCTCCACCTCTCGCTCTCTCTATACCTCTACCTCCACCTCTCTCTATCTATCTTCTCTCTCTACCTCCAACTCCACATCTACCTCTGCCCCCACATCCATCTCCACCTCTACCTCTCTATATAAATCTACAGTACATCTCTCTCTCTCCCTCTCTCTCTCTATATATATACACAGTATATATATATCTACCTCTACCTCCACTACCTCTCTCTATCTCTACCTCTACCTCCACCTCTCTCTCTCTCTACCTCTCTCTCTCCACCTCTACCTCTCTCTATCTCTATATATTGCTATCTCTCTATCTACCTCTACCTCCACTTCCACCTTCCCCTCTACTTATTTCTCCATCTCCGTCTTCGTCTCCATCTCCACATCCACCTCCACCTATCTCTATCTAAATCTCTTATCTCTCTTTCTTGATCTCCACCTCCAATTCCACCTCTCTCTATCCTCTATCTCTCTTTAAATCAATATCTCTATCTCTACCTCTATCTCTCTATCTATCTCTATATCTCTACTATCTATCTATCTATCTATCTATCTATCTATCTATCTATCTATCTATCTATCTATCTATCTATCTATCTCTCCCTCTCTCTATCTCTCTCTAAATCTACATCTCTAGCTCTCTATCGCTCTCTCTATCTCTACCTCTCTCTCTACCTCTGTATCTCTCTATCTATCGCTGTCTCTCTATCTCTCTATCTCTACCTCCACATCCACCTTCCCCTCTACCTCCACCTCTATCTCTATCTCTCTATCTCTCCCCCCCTCCCCCTCTATCTCTCTCCCCCTCCACCTCCCCCTCTATCTCTCTATCTCTTTATCTCTTTCTCCACCTCTACCTCAATCTCTCTCTATCTCTACATCTATCGCTCTATCTCTGTCTCTATATCTCTATCTCTCTAACTCTCTCCACCTCCACATCAACCTCCACCTCCACTTCTCTCTATCTCTATCTCACTCTCTCTCTACCTCTATCTCTATACCTCTACCTCCACCTCTACCTCCACCCAGTGGTGTATTTTGGTTTTGTGCTGCCCTGGGCAAGACTAAAATCAGGCACCCGCCTCGCATCTAAGTTTTCCCCACCCCTTCCTGTTTAGGAGCCACCCCTTTATCTGTAAACTCCACCCCTTCCTCTTTAGGTCCCACCTCTTCCTATTAGCGCTCCACCCACTGACAACAACGATGGGGTGCTATTCCTCCCACTGACAACGGTGGGGCACTACTCCTCTCACTGACACCAACATTGGGGTACTCTTCCTCCCTCTGACAACAACGGTGGGGCACTATTCCTCCCACACTGACACCAATGAAGGGGCACTATTCCTCCCACTGACACCAACAATGGGGCACTATTCCTCCCACACTAACACCAATGATGGGGCACTATTCCTCCCACTGACACCAATGATGGAACACTATTTCTCCCACTGACACCAACAATGGGGCACTATTCCTCCCACACTAACACCAATGATGGGGCACTATTCCTCCCACTGACAACAATGGTGGGGCACTATTCCTCCCACACTGACACCAATGATGGGACACTATTCCTCCCACTGACAACAATGGTGGGGCACTATTCCTCCCACATTGACACCAATGATGGGACACTATTCCTCCCACTGACACCAACAATGGGGCACTATTCCTCCCACACTAACACCAATGATGGGGCACTATTCCTCCCACTGACACCAATGATGGGGTACTATTACTTCCACACTGACACCAATGATGGGCCACTATTCCTCCCACACTGGCACCAATGATGGAACACTATTCCTCCCACACTGACACCAATGATGGAACACTATTCCTCCCACTTACACCAATGATGGGGCACTATTCCTCCCACTGATACCAATGATGGGGCACTATTCATCCTACTGACACCAACAATGGTGCCCCATCATTAGTGTTAGTGTGGGAGGAATAGTGCCGCATCATTATAATCAGTGGGAGGTATAGTGCCCCATCATTGGTGTCAGTGGGAGAAATAGTGCCCCATCATTGGTGTCAGTGTGTGAGGAATAGTGCCCTATCATTGGCGTTAGTGGGGGGAATAGTGCCCCATCATTAGTGTTAGTGGGAGGAATAGTGCCCCATCATTGGTGTCAGTGGGAGGAAAAGTGCCCTATCATTGGTGTCAGTGGGAGGAATAGTTTTCCTGTTATTGGTGTCAGTGGGAGGAATAGTGCCCCATCGTTGGTGTCAGTGGGAGGAAAAATGCCCCCTCATTTGTGTCAGTGGGAGGAAAAGTGCCCCATCATTGATTGCAGTGGGAGGAATAGTGCCCCATCATTGGTGTCAGTGGGAGGAAAAGTGCCCCATCATTGGTGTCAGTGGGAGGAAAAGTGCCCCATCATTGGTGTCAGTGGGAGGAAAAGTGCCCCATCATTGGTGTCACTGACAGCAATAATGGGGCACTATTCCTCCCACTGACACCAATGATGCTTACATTGCTGTGCTGACCCCTGCTCCAGCCCGGGCTCCTTCCCTCTCCCATCCACAGCCAGCATACCTGGCTGCAGCAGCACCATCTGCTTTGCCCAGATCCCGGCCGCATGGCACAGACACTTACCGATCAGCTGTCTTCCTTCTCTGGCTGCTCTCCTCCTCTTCACCGGCTCCAGCTGGTCCCTCACTCAATCTTCTTCGATCTTCACGCTGCCGCTTGGCTCTTCCTCTCCAAGCTCCGCCTGTGTGCATTTCCTGAGCTACAGATCCTGTGACCAATCACCAGCGAGGAGGCAGAGCTTACAGAATCGGAATAGGCTGCCCAGTGATCCCAGGGGTGTGGTTAGATGAGAGGGGCGGCATGTCATCCCGCCCACATCGCGATTAAGATCCAGGGAGTTGAAGACAGCGTTCAGACACCCTCGCCACCCCTCCTCCAGCAGCGCCTCGTAGACCGGATCGAAGTGGGACATGGCGTCGCGGAGACAAGACACAGCAGCCCTGTCCCTTTCCTACAGAAGTGCCACTTCCGTGGGAAAGGGGGGGGGTGCCGCCTGGCAAATACTCCCCTGTCTCCACCAAAACCTCTACCTCTTCCTCCACCTACACCTCTATCTATCTCTATCTCTGCCTCTGTCTCTCTGCATCTGCCTCTGTCTCTCTATCTCTGCCTCTGTCTCTCTATCTCAATCTCTTCCTCTGTCTCTATTTCTATCTATCTATCTATCTATCTATCTATCTATCTATCTATCTCACACTCTCTCTTTCGCTCGCTCGCTCTCTCTCTCTCTCTACCTACACCTCTACCTATCTCTATCTCTGCCTCTGTCTCTCTAACTCTGCCTCTGTCTCTCTATTTCTACCCCTGTCTGTCTCTCTAATTCTACCTCTGTCTATATCTGCCTCTCTATCTCTGCCTCTATCTCTGTATCTCTATCTCTGCCTCTTCCTCTGTCTCTGCCTATGTCTTTGTCTCTCTATCTCTGTCTCTGCCTCTGTCTCTCTATCTCTTACTCTATCTCTGCCTCTGTTTCTGTCTGTTTCTCTACCTCTGTCTTTGCCTCTGCCTCTCTCTTTATCTCTATCTCTGCCTCTGTCTCTCAATCTCTGCCTCTGTCTCTCTATCTCTGCCTCTCTATCTCTGTCTCTCTATCTCTGTCTCTCTGCCTCTGCCTCTCTCTCTCTATACCTCTACCTATCTCTGTCTACCTCTCTCTCTCTCTCTACCTCGACTTCGACCTCTACCTCCACCTCCACCTATCTCTATCTCTCGCTCTGTCTATCTCTATCTCTCTACCTCTACCTCTATCTCCTCCTCCACCTCTCTCTATCTTCATCTTAATCTACATCTCTATTTCTCTGTCTCTCTATCTCTACCTCCATCTTTCTCTAGCTGTCTATCTCTATCTCTAGCTCTACCTCTGTCTCTCTACCTCCACCTCTACCTCTCTCTATCTTTGTCTCTCTATCTCTACTTCTATCTCTCTACCTCCACCTCTACCTCCACCTCTCTCTGTCTACCTCTATCTCTGTCTCTTTATATATATCTCTGTCTCTCCACCTCCACATCTACCTACACTTCTACCTCCACCTCCACCTCTCTCTATCTAAATCTACATCTCTATCTCTATTGCTATCTTTATCTCTACCTCCACCTCCACCTCTACTTCTACCTCCACAGTCACCTCTACCTATCTAAATCTACATCTCTATATCTACCTCTATCACTATATTTCTATCTCTATCTCTACCTTATTTTCTCTCTCTTTATCTCTCTTCCTCTCTCTCTTTCCTCTCCCTCTCTTTATCTCTATCTTTCTCTCTCTCTCTCTCTCTCTCTCTCTCTCTCTCTCTCTCTTTCTATCTCTATCTCTACCTCTATCTCTCCACCTCTACTTCTACCTATCTCTAACTGTCTATAAATCTACATCTCTATCTCTCTTTTTCTCTACCTCCACATCTACCTCCAGCTCCACCTCTTTCCATCTGTACCGCTCTTTAAATCTACATCTCTAACTATATCTGTAGCTCTCTATCTCTATATCTCTCTACCTCCACCTCCACCTCCAAATCTACCTCCAGCTCCAACTCCAGCTCTACCTCCACCTCCAGCTCTACCTCCATATCTACCTCTATCTTTCTCTATCTCTACCTATACCTCTACCACTACCTCCACCTCTACCTCTATCTATCTCTCCACCTCCACCTTCAAATCTACCTCCAGCTCCACCTCTACCTCTCTCTCTCTCTCTCTCTACCACTACCTCTACCTCTAGCAATCTCTATCTCTAAATGTACCTCTGTCTCTATCTTTATCTCTCTACCTCCACCTCTAACTCTACCTCTACCTCCATTTCCACCTTCCACATCTACCTCTTTCTATCTCTTTCTGTACCTCTATATCTATCTCTATCTCTCTACCTCTACCTCCACTCCACTTCCAAATCTACCTTCACCTCTCTCTATCTCTACCGCTATCTTTCACTATATCTCTATCTCTTTCTCTATCTATCTCTCTACATTAACCTCTGCGTTTACTTCCACCTCCACCTATCTCTATCTCTCTATAAATCTACATCTCTATCTCTACCTCTATCTCTCTCTATCTCTATATTTCTCTACCTCCACCTTCACCTCCATATCTACCTCCAGCTCCACCTCTACCTCAACCTCTTTTTATCTCTATTTCTATCTCTCTCTAAATCTACTTCTCTATATCTATCTATCTATCTATCTATCTATCTATCTATCTATCTATCTATCTCTGTCTCTCTACTTCCACCTCCACTTCCTCCTCCATATATACCTCCAGCTACACCTCTACCTCAAACTTTTTCTATCTCTATCTCTCTCTAAATCTACATCTCTATCTCTACCTCTCTCTGTCTATCTCTATATCTCTACCTCTATCTCTCTATCTCTATTTCTATCTTTCTCTACCTCTATCACTATCTCTCTACCTCTACCTCTGTTTACTTACACCTCTACCTATCTCTCTCTAAATCTACATCTTTATCTCTAGCTCTCTTTACCTCCAACTCCATTACTACCTCCAGCTCCACTGCCACCTCTACCTCCACCTCTCTCTATCTCTACCTCTATCTCTCTACCACTACCTCTACCTCCACCTCTACCTCTATCTATCTCTATCTCTAAATGTACCTCTATCTCTATCTCTCTACCTCCACCTCCACATCTACCTCTCTCTATCTATCTCTATCATTATCTGTAACTCTATATCTATCTCTATTTCTCTACCTCTACCTCCACCTTCACTTCCACATCTACCTCCATCTCTCTCTCTCTATCCCTACCTCTACGTTTACTTGCACCTCCACCTCTACTTCTACCTATCTCTATCTCTCTATAAAGCTACATCTCTATATCTAGCTCTATATGTACCTCTATCTCTCTATCTCTATCTGTATCTCTCTGTCTCTCTACCTCCACCTCCACCTCCACATCTACCTCCAGCTCCACCTCCATCTCTACCTCTTCTCTACCTCAACCTCTTTCTATCTCTATCACTCTTTAAATCTATATCTCTATCTCTACCTCTATCTTTCTACCTCCATATATACCTCCAGCTCCACCTCTACCTCCATCTCTCTCTATCTATCTCTATCTTTATCTCTACCTCTACCTCTATCTCTCTAAAACTACCTCTACCTCCCTCTTTCTTTCTCTAAATGTACCTCTATCTCTCTACCTCCACCTCTCTCTCTATCTCTCTATTTCTCGCTCTCTCTCTATCTATATCTCTACCTCTACCACTCTCTGTCTATATCTATCTATCTCTACGTCTATCTCTCTATCTCTATCTGTATCTATCTCCACCTCTATCTCTCTATTTCTATCTTTCTCTACCTCTACGTTTACTTACACCTCCACCTCTACCTCTACCTATCTCTATCTCTCTCTAAATCTACATCTCTATCTCTACCTCTATCTCTTTATCTCTATCTATCTCTACCTCCATCTCTCTACCACTACCTCTAACTCCACCTCTATCTATCTCTAAATGTACCTCTATCTCTATCTCTCTACCTTCACCTCCACCTCCACATCTACCTCTCTGTATCTATCTATCTCTATCCTTATCTGTAACTCTATATCTATCTCTATCTCTCTACCTCTACCTCCACCTCCACCTCTCTCTACCTCTACTTCTACCTATCTCCATCTCTCTTTAAATCTACATCTCTATATCTAGCTCTATATGTACCTCTATCTCTCTATCTCTATCTCTCTTTCTCTTTACTTTCACCTCCACATCTACCTCCAGCTCCACCTCCACCTTTTTCTATCTCTATCACTCTTTAAATCTATATCTCTATCTGTATCTAAATCTACATCTCTACCTCCACCTTTCTCTAGTTATCTCTATCTGTACCTCTATCTCTATACCTCTACTTCTACCAAAACCTCCACATCTACCTCCAGCTATTTCCATCTCTACCTCTATTTCTCGACCTCGACCTTGTACTTGACCTCCACCTCTCTCTATCTGTATCTTTCTACCTCTATCTCTACCTCCACCTCCATCTCTCTACCTCTACATCTTTATATCGCTATTTCTGTACCTCTACCTCCATCTACTTCTATCTCTCCACCTCTATCCCTCTACACCCATCCCTTTACCTCCACCTATCTGTCACGTACCTGATGGGAGACTGAATTGATGAGGTCGGCCTCACTTGTGTCATTAGCCCTGACCCCGCTGATGTTGGAACAGAGGGAGTCTAGGGACCAGGGGGACAAGATCGCCAGTGGTTGTTGTTTGCAGCTGTTGCAGATGATGACCTTGGAAGGCAGATGATCCTCTGATTTGGGCACCATAATAATAGGCAGAGTAGGTTCTGTGGATTGCCAGATGTGCAGCAGAGCAAGGTAGGTAGTAAGGACAAGAGACTGGAGCAGAGTCATAGGATAGCCAGGGTCATCAACAGTCGGGCAGCGCGGTACAGAATCAGAAGGAAAAGCCAAAGTCAGGAGCAGAGCCGAAGTCAGGAACCGGTAGCAGGAGCGTAATCGAAGTCGGGTCAGGAACAAGCCGGGTGGGTAATGGAGGAATCGTACAGGAACAAGCAGGACATGGGGGGAGCTGAAGACCAGTCCGCACTGAACCTGAGCAGAGGCACTCCTTAAATGGGCCGTCTGGCGCCAATATTCGCCATGCGTGTGCACGTGCATGTGCGCGATCGTGCGTTCCTGCGCACATGCGCACAACCGGCAATTCTTCTGCGGGAATTTCTATGTGCATGCGCATTCCCGATCGTGATTCTTCTTGACGGAAATCCCTTACACTATCTCTACAACTCCCTCCTCCATCTCCATCTCTACCTTGATCTTTATCTCTCAACCTCGTCCTCCACCTCCGTCTATCTCTATATCTCTATCTATTTCTATCTCTCTCTCTATCATTATCTCTACCTCTACCTATCTCTTTCTCCACCTCTACCTGTCTCTGTCTTTGTCTCTATCTCTAGCTCTACCTCTATCTAAATCTACATCTCTATCTCTACCTCTACCTCCACCTCTCTATCTAAATCTACATTTCTACCTCTCTCTCTCTCTACCTCTATCTCTCTATCTCTACCTCCACGTATACCTCTCTCTATCTTTATCTAAATCTACATCTCTATCTCTACCTCTCTATCTCTATCTACATCTCTACCTCCACCTTTCTTTAGCTATCTCTATCTGTACCTCTATCTCTATACCTCTACCTCCACCTCCACCTATTTCTAGACCTCGTACTTGACCTTCACCTCTCTATCTCTACCTCTCTCTCTCTATCTTTATCTTTACTTCTACCTCTCTCTCTCTTTCTCCACCTCTACCTGTCTCTGTCTTTGTCTCTACCTCCACCTCTCTCTATCTCTATCTAAATCTACATCTCTACCTCTATCTCTCTATCTCAACGTCTACCTCTCTACCTCCAATGACACAGCTGATCACAATGTAAATAGAATTGACGGTCATCAGCTGCAGTTTCCTCAAGCTGTCACATTGTGAGGAGAGCTTGTAATCGGCAAGTGTATTCACACATCAGAGGACATCAGTGCAGCCCCAAGAAAACATCAATGCAGCCCCAACAGTATCCATCAGTGCCGCCAGTCAGTGTCCATCCAAGCCCATGATTGCCACCAGTCAGTGCCGTCTATCAGTGACCTTCAGTGCCATCTATGAGTACCTCCTCATCAGGGCAGTCTATCAGTGCCCATCAGTGCTGCCTATCAGTGCAGCCTATCAGTGCCCATCAGTGCAGCCTCATTAGCACACATCAGTGAAGGAGAAATATTATCTGTTTGCAAAATGTTATAACAGAAGCTAAGAACATTTTTTTTTTACATTTTTGGTATTTTTTTTCGTTTGTTTAGAAAAAGAATAAAAAAACCCCTGTGTGAATACCACCAAAAGAAAGCTCTATATGTCTAAAAAAAATGGTAAAAATTTCATAGGGGTACAGTGTTGCATGACCGTGCAATAGTCAAAGTGCAAAAGCACTGACCGTGAAAATTTGGCATGGGCAGGAAAGGGGTGAAAGTGCCCAGCAGGCAAGTGGTTAAACTTGACTGTAAGCTCAGTTAAGCAGAATAAAGTGGTATACAGTATGTGTATGTAACATAAATTGTCACTCTTAGCAACTCTAAGCAAAGAAACACATACAGCAAAATCTCAAAGAGTGTTAGCAGGCCTGCTATTCAGAAGTTAACTCAAAGCCTTCAACCTGGGGTGTGTCTAATCCCCATTGAGCAAGGAAAACTATTGAACTAGCTCACTTTGGACCCTTGGGACCTGATGGCAAGGTTTAAATCTGAGATAGGAAAGAGCTCTTTAACTAGGGTGGTCATTGTCTCTTTAAATGCAGTGAGGAATCTTCTGTGCGCTCCTTAGGGCCCAGTTGGTGCACTACAATAATCCACTTTGCACTTTGACTATTGCACGGTCATGCAACACTGTACCCCTATGAAATTTTTACCATTTTTTTTTTGAGACATATAGAGCTTTCTTTTGGTGGTATTCACACAGGGTTTTTTTTATTCTTTTGCTAAACAAACGAAAAAAATACCAAAAATGTAAAAAAAAATGTTCTTAGCTTCTGTTATTGTGGGAAGAGATGAAGGTGACAGTCCCTCAAAGGATTAATACAAAGAAAAGAAGAAGTAAGGACAAGTATTATCCCTTTAAGTGGCACTTGACTTGGTGGTGTCCCATTAATCCACTGAGAAAGTTGCAAATTTTAGGCAAAAAGGTGTCAGAAATTGGCAGAAGCACTTGCTGGCAAAGGGCAACTCCTCTCTGGGCTGCAGTAACTAATGGCAATGGTGGTAGAGGTTCCTTTAAGAGGGTAGGCCGATGGTTAAGGGAACAATAATGTGGTTTGGCCTGCAGAAGGCATACACTGTGGTCAGCTCTCATGAATGTGTTCAATAGTAGAAGCTGGGGGAACTAGGCCGCAACACGTGTTAACTATATGCAATGTTCGCAACTGTGTGCAGGAAAGTGGCAGACTTTGCAGTAATGTCAGTGTTCACTTCTTTGACTGGTGTATAGGACTCTCTCACCAAATCGATGGCTTCCAGCAGGTCCTGGGGAGAGAGAAAGAGACCACTAGGACCTGCTGGAAGCCACCAATCACAGGCTTAAGGGGGAGGAAGTCTTCAAAAGTGGGACCTAGCTGAAGAGTAGGCTCAACAAGTTATGCAGGGCCTGTCTCTGCAGAGGAAGGAGTCTCTGGATAAGAATTTGGTGGAGGGGTCACCAAGATGCCCAAGATGCATCAGATGCCTCTGATGCAGCCAGGTGGGTCCGGCGAAACCAGTCTGGCTGTGCAGGTTATGACGGGAGCTATTATGGATTTATTACAAGATTGACGAATATCACTCTCAAGGCATTATGGGACATTATGTTCGCTGTGGTTGGATATGGTTACAAGTATTAGCCACGTTTGCTATTTTATATGCCCCTATTTCACAGTTGGGCTAAACAGTGTGTGTATATATATATATATATATATATATATATATATATATACCCACACACACACTCATGGTATATATATATATATTCCATATGGTGAGGAATCAAGCTAAAGAGTCAATATGGATACCTTTTGAATGACATGAATTGCTAGTGTGAGGGAGGCCAACAATTATATGAAGTAAACCTTGGGCAACGTATGCCCCTATGAGTCTGTTACTATCATCGCTGTCACCTCCTCTGGACCACATTGTGTTGTTTTTGGATCTACTTGCTTGATTACAGCCACATTATTCAATTTTGTCTATGTATGGAATCTAGGATGCAAATACAATTGAACAGCCCCCAAACAGGACAAATTTAATCAGACCTGTTAATTAACTGTAGTGTACCTGTTGAGGAAAATCTGTGCACAAAAGTCTATGTACATATCTTTGATAACCAGATACTGTTTATGGAGGACTTTGAAAAAATTATCCAGCATGCTGGAAAATGTATATTCTTTGTGGCCACCTTTCTAACCAGCATTCTGGAAAATGTATATTCTTTGTGGCCACCTTTCTAACTTCTATCGCTGTCCCTGTTTTCCTGAGATCTCTCAGTAGGAATTTACGATAAACTTTTTTAAATGTAAAATACGATATATCCTATAGGTCCCTGAACATGATTGTTTAAGGGTTTTTAGTGGGGGTTGTTTTATTCTGAGTGTGTTTCTTTGTCATTTTAATTCATAAATTAAGTATGTCCATTTTTCCTTTTTTGAAAGGATTTTTAATTGCAGAAGAGACACGGTATGTGGTTTTTTAAAGATGCTGTTTATTGAGTTTAAGGTATACAAACAGGCACAATACATAACAATGCAGATAATAGATTTCATAAACTGTTGTCCTTCAGAAATGTAAGAGTAAGATAAATAGCCATGGTGAGTACAATACAGCAGAGTAAATTATACATAGGTAATAATGTAGTCCCCCAGATTACCCATAGTGGCCTAAGTAGTAAGCAATAGAACTTGTCCATGATGTCCCCAGATTTTTTCCAACTTGTTTAGGGGAAGCTCTAATTATATGTGCAAGATAGTATATAGGAAGGGCAGTATTAATTCAGTTTTTCCATTCAGGAAAAAGACGCTGCAGAACAACATTTCCATGTCAATAATATGTTTTTGCATAAAAATATAGTCGTCTCATTAGTTTTTTTTAGAATGGAGGTAACCCCAGTAAGCACATCTTAGGACATTGCGCATAAGGCCAAATCAAAAAACCTATTGGCCTGTGACCAGAATAAAAGTATTTGTTGGCAGAGCCCTCGTGAAAGAAGTAATTTTATATAATCATAAAGGAATATAATAGATGTCTGTGCCTGTTCACACACCCTCAATTTTTAGATTAAAAATAGTTTTTTGTTAACTTTTTTGTGTGAGTATAGATCTATGCTTGTCCCACGCATCTTTGAAGCTATTTACTGTTGACTGGCTCACTACCTCTGCTGGAAGTTTATTCCAAGCATCAGTATATAAAAATAAGTGAGCGCACTATAAGTAGCAGCTAAGCACAGTAGGTAAACCAGATAAAACCAAGATAAAATATCGTAGTACAGTGTTAAAAACTCATATATAGATATAAATGGCTATTAAGATCAAATAAATAAAAGTTCATGAATATATGATCATAAAATCATAAAATGAACGGAGAGTGGAGGAGGCCGCAGGATACATTGACTTGTCGGGAACACTACACGGGAAGCCCATCTATGGTCCATCCCAGTATCCAGAGAGGGGATCTCCTGTCTACCCAGGATACCACATCCACCATTCCCTGAAAGGGACTTCTGACTGTATTGGATCAACTCTAAACCCTGAAATTGCCCGCTGTAACATCTACCCTTCAGAGGGAGGATTGCCCTTCATCTACTCTACCCTGATCCCATTAAGAGGACATCTTTACCCATATTTATATGCACATTAAAATTGTGCATCTGGTGAGTGCGCAATTTTATTATTTCTACCAGCACGAGCACCAGAATATCTTTGAAGCAATCACCTCCAGAGCACGATTGTCACTTTTGGAACATTTATATTTTATGATCATATATTCATGAACTTTTATTCCAAGCATCAACTACTCTTTCAGTAAAATAGTACTTTCTCAGATTAGTTTTGAACTTTCTTCCAGTTAGTTTAAGGTCATGTCCCCGTGTTCTTGATTTTGGTTTCATGTTGAAAATACTGCCCTCCTGAACCTTATTCACTCCCTTGATGTATTTAAAGGTTTCAATCAAGTCTTCCCTTTCCCTTCTTTCCTCTAGAATGTACATGTTAAGTTCCTGGAAAAAAAAAATCACACCATTCTGAAAATAGCTGTACAAAGTTTGGTCACACTTTGCTAGTTTATTTAAATAATATACACACGTTAGAGTGTTCATCTAGCCATCCCTTTTTTTTATTTTTTTTATTTTTTAGAAGAAGAAATGTGTTCTTGGTGCTTTCCAAGTTTCCAGGCAATTAAATAAACCTCTTGCCAAAATACAATGTATGGGTTTATTCTTTACTATTTTCTTTACCAAAAAGTTTTATTGTGCATAAAATCATAATAACAACAGTAACTATAGGCAAATACAGAAATAGTTGTTATACAATCATGACAATTATGCAGTAACAGTATAAACAAAAAAAACAGACATACAATGGCACAGAATTTTTGCTGAAGAACATGGATTACCAAATAGCTGTAGAAGTAGAAAGATAGCAAGGTTGGTAGGGCTGGAAATAAAAGGTATGGGTGTAAATAAAAGGAGAAGGGGGAGTCTTAAGGGGTCAGTTCTGCATATGATTAAATGGACGACAAAAGAATCATGAAATCTCAGGGACTGGGAGTTACAAGTCAAAGGTTGCCAGATAGTGAGCAATATGGAATGAGTATTAGACAGGATCTCTGTTTAATTTGATGCCTATCATTATATCATTTATTCTGTTTTTTACTGCCTCAAAACTCAGGAAGGAAGTTTCCCAGGCTCTAGCTATGGTGTGTCTGATTGTTATAAAAATCTGAAAGTCTAGGTTTTGTTCTGTGTGAAAAAAATGGGAATGGTTTAACAGTGCTTCTAAAGAATTGTTTGGAGATTAAACCTGCTAAAAATGTTCCAAGGGAGAGGAGCTAGGGAAACCAGGTGGCAGTTTATGCGGTCTAGTGAGGCTAAGTGAGGCCTTGAAATTTACATGCAAATAAGATAAAGGGGCTATATTTATGACCAATGAGTATTGTTGAAATGTTATGAACTGCCAGACCTTCTGCAGCTTTAAAGGTGAATAACATATTGCTGATCCGAGGTCTAGAGGGGCTCCAAATAAACTGTAAAGATGAAGGAAGATAGAAAATGAAGGAAGAACATAAGGGACAGAGTATAAAATCTAGCAATGATGTTTAGATTCCTTAAGTATCAAGAGAGGGTTGCTTGTGCAGCTAATAAGTCTAGTGCTAACCAGTGAATATTTAGGAGCAAATGTTCTCAATCTATTCGCTAGCATGAAGTCTGCTTTGTTACCTTTAGAATAGAATTTCTGTTTGGGCCAAAATAATTGGCGTTCTGCTAAATTGGTGAGACAGATTCAATTCATTGCGTGCTTAGTCAAGAGCTCTGTGATTAAATGTAGTAGGGAAGATTTAAAAGTGCCCTACGCCTCTTGTAGAGGTTTCTGTAATTGCAATGATAGACGCATGAATTCTTTTTTCTGCTCGGAGGAAATTTGTACAATATGACTGTGCATCACTGCTTTATAAGCCTCCTAAACGGTTGATGCTTAGATACCTGAAGAGTGATTTAATTCAATGAAGTCTTTAAATTTGGACTGAAGATCTTCAACTATGTGTGTTAAGGACAGTAAGGAATCATTCATAATCCAAGGTGAGGTAGTAGGCCTCTGTAGAATGGAGGAGATAAAGAGGGGTCATGGTCAGACCAGGGTACTGAAAATATTGACACAGAAAGTCCTAACAAATGATCCTGTTGGAGAAAACCATGGTCTGTACATGAATGAGATTTATGGGGATGTAAGTAATGAAAGTAGTCTTTGGTTAGAGGGTGGAATTCAAGCCAGATATCTACCACATCCAGGGATCCTGTTAAAAAATCACAGGGCCCCATACAGCCTACCTGAGAGGGCACTATTAAATACACTAAAAAATACACTGTAAATACATTAAAATCATTATTAGCGGACTACTAAATGTAAAAGTTAAAACTGTACTGAGACAACTAATAAGGCTCTGTGTGTGAATGAGGTCTTGGGGCTTATTCACATGGGTGATGTGGCCTGTACAGTGTGAATCAGTGTTTTTTATGTGGCTGGAGCTGTGTGCAGACAGCCTATGTTATGCTTTGGGGACACAGCAGCTGTACAAACACAGCCGCAGGTCATAATTTGACAGGCGTGTGGGTACAGGTGTATGGCCCTGAACACAGACTGTTATAAATATGACCTGTGGTTGTGTTCATACAGCAGCTGTGTCCCCATGGAGTAACAGGTGACTCCAGCCACACAAACCACTCATTCAAGTTGTATGGGCCAAAGAACACTTGTGAATGAACCCTTAATTATGTGTTTTTTATGTTTATTATTTTTTTACAATTTAAAAAATTTTTTTGCAAGTTTGTTTTTTAACCATTTTCCCTCCTGAGGATTTACCCCCCTTCCTGACCAGGCCATTTTTTTGTGTTATGGGACTGCGTTACTTTAACTGACAATTGCGCCCTCATGCAACGCTGCACCCAAATGATATTTAAGTCCTTTTTTCCCCACAAATTGAGCTTTCTGTTGGTGATATTTGATCTAATTTTTTATTTTTTGCACTATAAAAAAAAGACCGACAATTTTGAGAAAAAAAAACAATATTTTGGACTTTTTGCTATTAAACAAGTCCAGTAAAAAAAAATTACATTTTGTCATAAATTTAGGCCAAAATGTATTCTGCTACATGCCTTTGCTAAAAAAAATTCCATTACGCGTAAATTTATTGGTTTACGTGAAAGTTAAAGCGTTTACAAATGGCGGTATAGATACTGGGATTTTTTTTTCTACTAGTAATGGCAGCGATCAGTGACTTTTAGCAGGACTGCAGCGGACATTCTGACACGGGGGAAAGGGAACAAACTTGGTGGCACTGACATCCCCAGTGACACCAATACAGTGATCAGTGCTAAAAAAAAAGCACTGACACTGTACTAATGGTATTGGGCAGGAAGAGGTTAACATAAGTGGTGATCAAAGGGTTAACTATATGTAGGAAGCGTTTTACTAGGGACGGGGGATGTGTGCTTCACTGTAAGCACACTGATTGGGATGGCTGTGCTGTGCACACACATCCCAAGCAGTGTGCATGAGCTGAGAGGGAGGAAGACTGTTTGTAAACAAACAGTCTTCCTCCCCGTCGGAGATGCTCGGTAAGAAACGGGGGCCGGCGGGTAATCACCGGTGATTGACAGCCGAGGCTGTGACTGGCGGCACAGGTAGGGCACGCGCCCCCCTCCCCCCCACCTGGAAATGCAAGATCACGTATTTCTTCTATAGGGCGGTTGGGAAGCAGTTAATTATTTTTATAAGTTTATTTTGTATTATTATTTTTACAATTTTATTGTTTATGGTTTTTTACATTTTTTTTTAACAGCCCTGTTGGTTGCTTTGGTGAAACAATAGAAGTCTAAACAGACCCCTGATGTCTCACTTTTGAGATACAGTCCTCAATCTATGTCTCTGCAGCCCAACTGCACAGAATGAATGAATAGGAATATGCCTGCACTGTCTTGTTCTTTCACAAAATGAAGCATAGTAAACACAGTTTACCATACTTCAGTTATGCATGAGGACAGTTAGTGATCGTTACCGATCACTCATTGTGTTCATCCAGAAAAGAAAGGGATTAGTAAATTACATATTTACCGGACCCTTCCCCACTCTCCATCCTAAAAGGAGAGATTTAGGAAAGCACATAGGAGGGATCAGGCAGCAGAAGAAAGGGGAACTTTGAGAGGAGGGGCAGCTGGGGTGCCATGTATTGAAACCAATGCACTATAGCTCCCCCCTGCAGCAGGTGAAAGCTGACAGGAGGGAGAGAAGAACGTGGAGCAGTAGTACCCCCTTATCAGCAGCCCTGACTAGGGCATCTATTAAATCTTTTGAAGTCTGTGAAAAGAAGTATTGAATCAGAAGAAAACTTACTTAGTTTTACATTCAAGATCAAAGGTGAGTCACCTAACATGACAAGCTCTTTCTGATGACATGTCAATAGCAAGCAGACTTGAGACAGGAAGGAACTAGGGTTGACTTTGGGAGCATAGCACATGAGAATAATGAGTTCCATATCCTGTAAAGTGCCTTGAAGGAAGAGGTATCTACCTTCAGGTTCATCTATTTGCTAATTACAGTAGGGGTATTTTTATGAAATACAATCAATGTGCCCTGCTCTTTTGTAGAGGCATTGACTTGAAAACTGTGGGGATATTTGACATCAAAATATGTTGGTTTTGAAAAGGAAGATAAGCAAGTCTTTTGTAAATGTGCTATGTTCACTCAGTGTTTTCTGAGCTATTAAAAGACTTCGGCACATTTATGGGGTGAATTCAGGCCTTGAACATTCATTGGTAGCTAGTTAGGAGCCATTACAAAAGCTGTGAAATATAAACATATAAGAATTGACCCTAAGGGACATAGGGAAGGCACAAAGGGAATTTAGTGAAAGTGTCCGGGAAACAAGAGGGTGAGAAAGAAAATGAACAAGGAAAAATAGACAAGCAAATCTTCGGTAAGGCTATAAATATGAGTTGTGTGTCTAAAGACACACTAAAGGATCTGACAGCAGCGCATACTAAAAGTATAACACTGGTATTAATATGGGGGTTGGGGGGCAGGGCAAGAACCCACTTGAGCCAAATTCAATAGCACTCCTCTTGGTTGTGGAGGGAATGCTGGCTGTTCCTCACACCAATTACAGTTTAAAATTTTTTTCTTCTCAACTTTTACTATTTTTTTTTCTTAAATTCTGACTACTAGGATTAATTTATCAAATGTTTAGATTCCTTGGATTGAGTTCTCCAATCTCTTGGTTCTCTGGGATTGTTTCTTTATAAGTGTGACGGGAGTCACTTTGGGTGGGGGGCCTATGGAACCCAGCTCACTTTGGAGAGGTGGGGAGACCCCTGTCTCAGCTCCCCATATCCCTCTTATGTGTAAATCACCCTGTGCCTGTTAGGGGTACAGGGTGATCTGTCCTAATATTGGGGTGGGGGGTTGCTGATTGTTTAATGTTATGTGGCTGCATCCCATTGTTCTATTGTTTGGGAGCAAACTATTATGGGATGTATGTGTTTATGTGTATTAGCTTAGTGGGGGGGGGGGGGTGTCTCCAGCAGCCCTCCCTCCTGATGAGACTGTCTGCTGGAGTGAAGTTTGAATACCTGTGTGTGTCTTGTTACTAAATGTAGATTACCCCGCCCTGTGTCATTATGCAGGGAGGGGGGATGGTCCCCTGAGTGTATATATCTTGCATCTGTGTTCAAATAAACTAGTCTACCTCCTGGTTTACTTCAAGACTGGTGTCGTCTAGTCTTGTACGGTTGGCTGTGGTGTCTGTTGCCGGTGTTTGGACAGGAAGCGGTATTCTAACGGACAAACTCAAGTGCAGTCTGGGTTGGTTCTGTTACAATAAGTGACTGCTCCCTGTTTCACAATCTTCTGACTCACCTCTGAATCTTCCCCCGGATCACTGGACCTCTTTTCTTGCCCTACACTGGACCTCTGTTTCACAATCTGCCCTAGATTGTGCTGGTTTGATGCTGCTGTCTCACCTCCGAATCATTCTTGGATTACTGGACCTCTTTCCTTGCCCTGCATCAGACCTATTTCCTTGCAATGCATTATGAACAACTGGACATTTTTCCATTACTGTACCCAGACCTCTCAGTCATGCTGCTCAGGTACACTGCACTGCAATTCCTGCAACTAAAGCAGAACTAGATCTTGGCTAAAGGTGCATATGACCTTTGCCAGAATACTGGAAAGAGATACATGCATTGTGGCACTGGATGCCATCTCCTCCCTTCAAGTACCTGTGCTGTCTCAATCCATGCTTATCAGCATAAGGTTGCAAGACTGGTGCTAACCTCAAAAGTCTACATTCACTGACATGCCAACTCCACTCTCATTCCCATAGATTCTCCAAGGAAGTCCAGATCAGCACTCTGCTAATAACAAGGCTCTACTTATTTTGAACTTTATTGTAGATAAGTTGGATTTTCTGTGGTTAAGTAAAACCTGGCACAAACAAAATTATGCCATCCTTTTCAACCAGCTCATCCCTCTGGGGTATGGATTGTTTGACCTCCCACATCTCTTGGGCAAAGGTGGAGGTATAATTGTTATTTACAGCTTGCAGTACACTTAATCCCCTGTTAATGTATCCTTTTTCTCTTCCTTTGAATGCCCTGTTCCCAAGACCTCTATTCCCCATTCATCTGTTATTGCTACTGTTTATCAACCACCCAAGTCTTGTAGAGATTTTTTAAGTGAATTTGCTGATTCACTTTAATTTTTTGGACAATTTAAAAAACTTTCGCCCCATATCTAACTTACCCTTCCTTGCCAAGATCCTTAAGCGGGCTGTGATATCTCAGTTAGATAACCACCTGACTTTAAACAGCCTATTTGAAGCCCTCAAATCTGGTGTTCAGCAACTGCACAGCACAGCACAGAAACCGCCTTGGTCAAAGTCATTAATGACCAGGGGCGGACTGACAACTCATGGGGCCCCCGGGCAATAGGGGATCATGGGGCCCCTGTGTCCTGGCCCAAACTCAAAAAAGCCTATGAAAAAGGTACCAGGGGCATCTTATGGGGCCCCCTACTGCCCCCGGGCCCTCGGGCAGTGCCCGAGTTTCCAAATGGTCAGTCCGCCCCTGTTAATGACCTTCTGTTAGCGTCTGATTCCGGCTCTCTAATTATTCTTATTCTACTGGATCTTAGTTCTGCCTTTGATACTGTAGACCACAATCTTTTGCTCTCTTGCCTTGAAACCATATTTGGAATTTCAGAATTGGCTCTGAAATGGATTAAGTCATATCTTACTGATCATTGTCACTTTGTTTCTCTTGGCAGATTCCAGTCTGATTTGGCCCAGTCAAGTACAGTGTTCCTCAGGACTCAATCTTGGGTCCCTTACTTTTTATCATTTACATGTTTCCACTTGGGCAACTGCTTATATTACATGGGGTCAATTATCACTTCTATGCTGATGACACTCAGATATACATCCACACTAAACCGGAATTCTACTTCTTTCCTATCTAATTGTATTTGTGATATAAAAACTTTGATGGCCCAAAATTTCTTTCAATTAAACTGTGACAAGACTGAAGTCATGTTTATTGGCACCCCCCATCAATTATGTAAGGCCAGTCCTAGTAGCCTATAGATGGCACTGTATTTGAGCTTCAGTCTAAATGTAAAAATCTAGGGGTGATTTTTTATGTTAGTTTAACCTTTGATTCACATGTGCAAAATGTTGTCAGAACATCTTTTTTCCACATGAGAAACATTGCTCGGCTGCGTCCTATGCCATCATACACTGTAGCTAAAAAGTTGATCCATACATTTGTGTTCTCCCAATTTGACTACTGCAATGCACTACTTGCTGGTGTATCTAAATCCACAGAAAATCAATGTCAATATGTACAAAAGTCTGCAGCCAGAATCCCGACTAGGTATATTGCAAGTGATCATATTACCCCTATCCTGGAGTCCTTGCACTGGCTATCAGTTAGGTTTCGCATAGACATTAAGATCCTCTTGCTCACCTACAGTATAAGGCTCTTCACGACTTGCCACCCCATTATCTCTCTGAGCTTTTATCAATTTACTCCCTCCCGCATAACCACCTCTTCTCTAAATCTGGTCTTTTGTGTGTGTCCCCTACTCACCTACACTTGATGGAAGACAAAGCCCTCTCCCGCTATGCTCCACAACTCTGGAATTAACTTCAAAAGAACATCAGAGAGTCATCTTCTCTAAACTCATTCAAATCTAAAAACTTTTCTGTTTAGACAAGCATTCATGGCACTGTTCCTTTTTTCCTTCCTGGGTATTTAAGTTTTTCTTTGTAAAGCACTTTGAGAAGCTACCTTTAAAGGTGCTATATAAACTAAGTTTTTATTATTATTATTATTATTATATAATACCATTAGAGGGCTCAAAAAGAAATACGCAACTATATGAGGGGATGTGTTACACAATAGTGTTAGAATGAGCTGTAATCCATAGAAATATATGTTTAAAAGTGAAAACATGTCTACAAAAACTGCAAAAACTTTATATATCTCTATAATAGAATGTGCTGGTACAGTGAAAAAAGGAAAGGAGAGTAGGGGTGGAAGGATAAATGTAGGAAGGGAAGGGATAAAGGTTAGAGGAAAAAGTAGCCAATTATAAGGACAATGAAAAAAAAAAAAAGATATATATATATTGCAGGGTATTACGGTTGTTCATTTCAATATCACATAAATAAGATAATGGAACAAGGCTGTTGAATAGACCATAAAGAAGGATGACTGTCAACCAACTCCCCCAGTAGCTATCGTATCATCTAATCACAGGGTTAAAGCAGGTTGGAGGAGAAAAAAAATACAGTAGCTACATAACATTAACCAAAGTCATAAATTGTGTTTGGAAAATTTAAATAACAAAGCTAATATAGGAAATTGTTCAAAAAGGAGTGAAAGGCACATGAATAACTAAACCTAGTATTAAGCACTGGTTGTACACATGAAGTGTTTTTAAAGATATGACACTACAGCCTCTAAATGCAATTCTCAAACAAGGTACTTGGCCATGTTACTAAAGCCAACCAGTATAGTATATAAATAGTGACAACTTGGAGGTTTTGTAGCTCATTGGTAATACAAAACAGTGAGTTTACTCCACGCCCAAAGTATCAGAGCTTTTCCTACCTACTTGTATTTAAAAGAAAGCAAAAGTTCTTATCAAACAGATTCCCATGCAGGGGTTTCCACCTTAAAACAAACAAACAATAATCAAGCCTCTTGGCTCTCTTTGCAGCTCTACTGCTCAGGCCTTATGCCTTGGTCCTCCAGACCATCTAACACACAGTGACAGTGCTCCTGCACAAAACACTGTACATTTGTCAGCTTGACTTTGTATTTCCTTGCAGCTCCCTTCTGCTACATCTTTCACAGCCTCGGACCTCTGTCTGTCCTGTCATGGACAGCACAATGCAGATGTGCACCTCTCTCTGCTCCCAACACATACTGACCCCCTTGGGAGGGTGGGGCCCTGAACTCTAATCCTGTCTTTAAGATAAAGCAGGCACAAATCTGTGTCATTAGCATGCCTGTTTTGTAGAAAACCTGGCCCTGACTGCCATTGTACATGGTGGCATGGCCTCGCCCTGCCACAAAATATATATACACATACTCCGTATATGTAATATACTATGTAGCTATTTGAAATAATAACACATATGCACATATAACTTAAAAAAAGCATTTAAAACACATCTCGGGTAATGGATCAAACAGGTATACTGTATTTACTGGAAACCATTACATACAGTCTGAAAAAATGTTCCATAAATGAGGAAGAGCCTCAGGATATATTAGTGCAACAGACCAACATGGTAAAAAATGCAGTGAACCTGAATAGAAAGCTAATCTAAGTGTAAGGAAATAAAGAAGGTGTAGAGCAAAATTCAGTTAAAGTATATAGAATACTCATCCATTTGGAATCTTCTGGAAGATCCTTGCTTTCAGTTTGCAAAGTGGTTGAGAACCACAGACATCAACAGATGAAAGCTGCTATTGTGGCAGGACTGGCTGGATTGTAGAGGGTACAGGAGGGGTCCTAGAGCTTAGAATCTTAGAACAATGTTGGTATTTGGGGCAATTCAAAGCCAAGCTCTTGGAAGCATTTCCGTAGATCTGAGGTAGTGAAAGCTTGAAATTGGCGAGCTTGGTGTGTAAAATAAAGTTTAAATGGGAAACCCCAGCGATACTGCACACCATGTGACTGTAGAACTTGCAGGTAAGGTTTGAAGTCTCTGCGCTTTGCAATTGTTAATGGGGAGATGTCATTGAATAGTTGCAGACGATGAGTTTGGAACATTAGTTCCGGTTTTGCACGTGCTGCTTGTTGTAAATGTTTTTTTGCGCAGTAGAAATGCAATTGGATAATGACATCTCTGGGGCAGCTGTCAGGTGTTTGACAGGACAGTTCCCGATGTATTTGATTGAATTTCAGACATTCAACTGGAATATGTGGTGCAAGTTCTTGAAAAAACTCTGTTATGGTACCTTGTAGATCTGTAATAGATTCTGGTAAACCTCTGACCCTAAGGTTATATCTACGGGCTCTATTTTCTGCGTCTTCCTGTGTTTCCTTAAGAAGTGTTTGCAAATCTTCTATCTCCTTCTCATGCCCATCAAGGGCTCCACATAACTTACAGGAGGCTATTGGAATCTCCTCATGCTCTAAAGAACAACATTTTTGGAAGAGAGTTTCAGTGTCTGTGTTTTTTTTGTCCTGGGGTATGAAAACTACTGAATAATCATTCACCTTTACAGGTTGACATTGCATATTCTTTACTGGTAGTTTATTTTTATGCTTTCCTGATGGACATGCTTCTTTAGGTAGCTGATGCTTGGTTTGCACATGGTGCAAAAATGTTGTTTTTTTCTTTTTGCCTAGAACATCAAGAGCACTTTTTCCTGCTTCATGCAGATAGCTCTGGGTGGTATGGTCAGGTTTACTTTCAGTGTTTGGGTTTTTTTTGTCCTGGGGTATGAAATCTACTGAATAATCATTCACCTTTATGGGTTGACATTGCATATTCTTTACTGGTAGTTTATTTTTATGCTTTCCTGATGGACATGCTTCTTTAGGTAGCTGATGCTTGGTTTGCACATGGTGCAAAAATGTTGTTTTTTTCTTTTTGCCTAGAACATCAAGAGCACTTTTTCCTGCTTCATGCAGATAGCTCTGGGTGGTATGGTCAGGTTTACTTTCAGTGTTTGGGTTTTTTTTGTCCTGGGGTATGAAATCTACTGAATAATCATTCACCTTTATGGGTTGACATTGCATATTCTTTACTGGTAGTTTATTTTTATGCTTTTCTGATGGACATGCTTCTTTAGGTAGTTGATGCTTGGTTTGTACATGGTGCAAAAATGTTTCAGTTTTATCACTCTTTATGACATAATCATGCATATTCTTTAATTTCATTTTCTTCTTTTGTGACTGTGATAGGACTGTTTCCCATGATTCTGATTTGATTTGTTCTTGAGGTAGGGATGCTGGTGGATAATTTGAATTTGTATCCATTTTTTCTGATAAATGTTAAATGTTGCTAGACAGTAGGACATTGGAAATAGTCCTCTGGTATGCGCATCCTGTTGTCAGGCAATACATATATCCTGTAGCTGGACAATGCAGATAGTCTGTATTTGTTCAGAGGGCTATGCACCAAAAATAGGTGAGGCTTGGGTCACTCTGGAAGAAAACAAAATGAGAAAGTCAATCAATGTTGCACATGACTACGAATATATTGTCCTTCAGATAGAAACTATCATGTGACCTTCAGTATTTCCTATGTGGACAGCAAACAGTTTAGGCAGGACTGGAATAAGGTACCAAAATGTGAAGCAAAGACAAGGTTAGGACAAGCTGGATATCAGGGCTGGTTGCATAAATTGGATAAAACCAAAAGTAGTGAAGACCAATGACGAGAAGATAGACTGATGTTGACCAAAGGCCACGTCATAAACAGGAAAACAGGCCTGAGGTTCACAAATACAACCTGGCAGTGTCAGGTTTCTGTGGTAGTGAGCCCTTGTAGAATACCAACCCAGGGTTCCCCAGAGCACAGAGTCTAATCCCCAGCCTGCTTCTTCACCAGGGCCCCTGATGCTGGGAATGGACTTGCCAGAAAGTTGGAACCAGCCCTCAGGTACACCCAGCTGATGATACAGAGACCAATTTCATGTACAGAATACAGATGGCAGGAGACAGAAGAGGAAACAGGAAACAAATCGAGGTCAGGGCAGGCGGCAGACAAGCACAAACAGAAGACGATTCCGGGGTCAATACACAGGAAGTCAGACACAAATACACATATTAGAAAGAAAACAGAAGCTCAGAGAACTGTGAAGTTGCTTAGGTAAGGCGAACTGAATTGAGCACATATGTACAGTGCTCAGCATAAATGAGTACACCCCGTTTGAAAAGTAACATTTTAATCCATATCTCAATGAACACAAGACCAGTTTCCAAAATTTTTACAAAACAGTTTTATAGAACATTGTTTAGTTCATTACATGAAAGTAAGGTTAATAATATAACTTAGATTACAAAATCTTCAGTTTTAATAAAATTAATTGATGCAAAAATGAATACACCCCGCAACAAAAACTACTACATCTAGTATTATGTATGACCTTCATAATTTGTAAGGACATCACGAAGTCTTCTAGGCATGGAATGAACAAGTTTGCAACATCTATCTTTTTCTGTTCAAGGACGACCTCTTTTAGAGCCTGGATGTTGGATGGAGAGTGATGCTCAACTTGTCTCTTCAGAATTCCCCATAGGTGTTCGATTGGGTTCAGATCAGGAAACATACTTGGCCACCGAATCACTTTAACCCTGTTCTTCTTCAGAAATGCAACAGTGGCCTTAGATGTGTGTTTTGGATCATTGTCATGTTGGAAAAGTGCATAACGACCAAGGGAATGGAGTGATGGTAGCATCTTCTCTTTCAATACAGAGCAGTACATCTGTGAATTCATGATATCATCAATGAAACGCAGCTCCCCGACACTGGCAGCACTCATGCAGCCCCAAAGGACACTGCCACCACCATGTTTCACTGTAGGCACCATGCATTTTTCTTTGTACTCCTCACCTTTGTGACGCCATACAGTTTTGAAGCCACCAGTTTCAAAAACATTTATCTTGGTCCCATCACTCAGTACAGAGTCCCAGTAGTCTTCTTCTCAGAATGAGCCCTGGCAAATTCTAGGCAGGCTTTTTTGTGCATGGGCTTTAGGAGAGGCTTCCTTCATGGAAGACACCCATACATGCCATTTCTCTGCAGTGTACGCCGCATTGTGCCACTAGAAACAATCACCCCAGTTTGGCTTTCTACTTCTTTAGCTAACTGCAGTGAGCTTGCATGGTGATTTTCTTCAACCCTTCTCATCAGAAGATGCTCCTGTTGAGGTGTTAACTACCATGGACAGCCTAGATGTCTCTGTGAGATGGTTACAGTTCCATCTTTATTACATTTTTGTATCACTTTTGCAGTGTTCTTTTTACAGTATATTGACTGATAAGTAAAGTTTTGATGATCTTCTTGTAGTCTTCACCTTTCTTGTGTAAAGAAATTATTTTCTTTCTCAGGCCTTGTGACATTTCTCTTCCATGTGGTGCTATTGCTGACAGCATGAAACAGGAAGGGGTTTTATTTTTGTTAAGTAACGCCCTTTTATAATCAACTGCCTAAGATTGACACTATTCGCAGGGACATCTTTGCTGCTCAGACCTCTACCCCACCTACGTACTCTCACACAGCAACCCCCTCAACATCCCTCCCCCTTGGCCTCACCACTGTTCAGACCTCCATCCCATCTAACATCCATCTAACCCCATCGAACATCCCTCACACAGTAGCACCCTCAACACTCCACTCCTTTGACCCCACCACCACTGAGGAGGTCACCAAGGTCTTCTCTGAAGCCCTCCTCACCACCTGCCCCCTCGACCCTGTCCCCTCACAACTCCTACGATCTCCCTCCTCCTCCATCCTACGCTCCCTCACACACATCTTTAATCTCTCCCTCTCTTCTGGCACATTCCCTCTGAAGCACGCACACATCACTCCCATACTTAAAAAGCCCTCCCTGGACCCCACCGACCCGAACAACCTTAGACCCATCTCCCTGCTGCCATTTACATCCAAACTCCTTGAGCGCTTAGTCTATACTCGCCTAAGCTCCCACCTCAATGACAACAACCTCCTCGACCCGCTACAGTCCGGCCTCCGTCCCCTACACTCCACCGAAACCGCCTTACTCAAACTCACAAACAACCTGCTAACCGCCAAAGATAATGGCCACTACTCAGTGCTACTACTCCTCGACCTCTCTGCGGCGTTCGACACAGTCGACCACCCCCTCCTCCTCAAGAAACTACACTCCCCTGGCCTTAGAGACTCCGCTCTCTCCTGGCTCTCATCCTACCTATCACAACGCTCCTTCAGCATTACCTATAACACTACCACCTCGCCCCCACTCCCCCTCTCTGTTAGAGTCCCTCAAGGCTCTGTCCTCGGGCCCCTTCTCTTCTCCATCTACACCTCCTCCCTTGGCCAACTGATACACTTTCACGGCTTCAACTACCACCTCTATGCCGACGACACGCAAATCTATCTCTCGACCCCACGCCTCACCCCTTCAATCTCCGCCCGAATCACCAGCCTACTGAACGACATATCAGAGTGGATGTCACTCCACTTTCTTAAACTGAACCTCTCCAAAACCAAGCTCCTAGTCTTCCCCCCAGCCCGCACACCCCCCACACTGACTTCTTCATCACGTCCAACCATGCCATGATCAAGCCCACCCCGCAAGCCAGAGTACTTGGTGTCATACTAGACTCCAATCTATCCTTCCAGCCCCAAGTCCAATAGCTAACAAACTCATGCAGACTCCACCTCCGCAACATCGCCAAAATACGCCCATTCCTAACCCCAGATACTACTAAGCAGCTCATCCACTCCCTCATCATATCACGACTCGATTACTGCAACTCCCTGCTCACTGGCCTGCCTTACAACAGGCTATCCCCACTTCAGTCGATCCTGAATACGGCAGCCAGACTCATCCAGCTTACCAACCGCTCAGTTTCCGCCACCCCCTCTGCCAATCCCTCCACTGGCTTCCGATTGCCCAACGGATCAAATTCAAACTGCTAATACTGATGTACAAAGCTGTCCATAATTCTGCCCCAAACTACATCACCGACCTGATATCCAAATACCACCCAAAACCCACTCTCCGCTCTTCACAAGACCTCCTTCTCTCTAGTTCCCTGATATCCTCCTCTCATGCCCACCTCCAGGACTTCTCCAGGCTATCACCCATCCTCTGGAACTCCCTATCCCAATCCATCAGACTATCACCCCCTCTCCTCTCCTTTAGGCGCACCCTAAAAACCCACCTCTTCAGGGAAGCCTACCCCACCCTCTGCTAACTGCCGATTTCCTCCACTCTTCCTACCACTCCATCCCCTACAGCTTTTCCTCCCGTACCACTATCTCCTCCCTCCTAGATTGTAAGCTCCAAGGAGCAGGGCCCTCGAACCCCTCGTGTATCGCACTGTATTGCTATTGTACTGTCTCATGTATTGTCCCCCATTGTAATTTACAGCACTGAGCGAACTGTTGGCACTATATAAATACTGTATAATAATAATAAGAAGAAGAACTGCCTGCTGGACACCTGTTTAATGAATAATTAGACTTACCTGTAGTTGAATTCTTATTAATTCGGATTTTGTTGTCCAAAATTTAGCTTTGCTCCAAAGACTTTCATTGGGGTGTATTCAGTTTTTCAACATGGTCTTGAATGAATTTGTTAGGAAAAATAGTTTTATGTGTCTGCAAATTAACAAATCTTGTTTGCAATCAATCACCCGCATTTGTGGGAGTATTTTGTACTATAGTGTCCCATAGAAAATGTTGATTCTGAAAGGAAAGTAAAGGTTTTCTGACAATTCTGTTAGGGTGTACTCATTTATGCTGAGCACTGTATATATAGGGAAGCAACTGGAATGTGATCCTACAAAGGAAAATGATTTAAATCCACAGTAGAGCAGGTGACAGCCATAGATGAAACCAGCAGCATGTGAAAGAAATCACAGATCTAGCAGAACCACTGCAGCAAGGAGTTAAGAAATCTGCAGGTAAGACTGTGACAGGCAGATTAGGATACAGACACCTTTGAACAGGCCCCCCACCCAGTATTCAGATCCCAATCTTAAGGAATACCGTTTGAAGATTGGTATGCAGCTGCATTAGTAGCCATGCCAAAAACCTTTTTTAACAGTTGCAGCATAAACCAAAATGCCTAAATTTTTGGCACACCACAGATATACAACTACATTCCACAGCCATACAGTACCATATTATACCATGTAGTGTCATCCACTGTCACATACCTGGTTGGAGGCCTACTTGACGTGAAGGCTTCCCTTGTGGCTGAGTGCTAAGATCCCCTAAGGGTCAGAACAGGGAGTGCAAGGCCTAAAGAAGCACAGGTGCCTTTTAGGTAGCTCTGTTGGCGGTTGCTGGCAGCAGAGTCCACCGGATAGTTGTCAGCTGATCTGTCAGGACTATGGCAGGACCTCTGTTGCCCTTGGAGATGCAGCAGGACCAATTCAGAGGCCACAAGCAAGATGGCACCTGAGGTGGTGGCATGGTCAGATAGGCAGGACTGGACTGAGAAATATAGTCAGGATGTAAACTGAGGGCATACTCAGAGAGGCAAGCCAGAGAGTGGGCAGGAGCGTGATAAGGAACAATAGCCAAGGGTATACACAGGAATCAGAAGGAGCAGACAGCAGAGTATTCAGGGGGAAGGATAGAGTCATGCACAGTTGGGCAGGGCAGAGTCCTTATAGCAAGCTGGGGTCAAAATCAGGAAGCAGAGACAAGCTGTGTCAGTAACAGGAGGTCCAAGGAATATAGGAACAAGGAGTACTGGTAGCTGAAGATTATTCAGCAAACTCTGAGTGCAGTCATTGTCCTTATATAGGGTGTTTGTCGCCAGTCCCAGCAGCAGGTTTGAGTGAACATGCTCGCATTTCTGTGCAAACGAGAACAGCCACGTATAGTATTGGTAAATATGGCAGGTGTTTTCCCCAGCACATGCTCATTTTTGTTCTGCTGTCTTCTCAGCATATACCCACCTATGCTCTGCATGGAGTTCTGATAATCACTGACTCCGGAAGGAACAGTCTGTCTTGGCTCCTCTCCAGACTCTGCCCCGCCAGCAAGCCCAGAAGCCAGGACTCAGGACTCCTCTCCTCGACTCAGGATTTTGGATGCAGGACATGAGACTCTACTCAGTACTCTGGACATTGGACTCAGAACTCAGTACAATGGAGTCAGGGCACAGAACACTGGAATCAGGACAGAGGACTCAACACTTTGAAAACAGGAGTCAGGAAACTGGACACAGGACTCTGAACTCAGAAAAATGGACTTTGGACACTGGACTCTGGAAAATAGCTTCAGGACATTGGAATCAGGATGCTGATTTTAAACTAAGGACACAGCGTTCAGGATCATAGACACACGACTCTGGATACTGACTCAGGGCTCAGGACTCTTAAATGAACTCCCACAAACATCAATTCACAGATGTTAATTGCATAAATGCTTTTTCAATAAATGCACAATATCTGTCCTGTGCCACTTCCTCTTCAAGCCCAAAAAACAAAGGCAGCACTTAGGAGAGGTGGAGGCATATCACTCCTCCAGGGAACAATAGAATGACAGGGGTTCCAGCTGCTAGAACTACAGACCTAGTGCCAGAAACCATGGCTGCCAGATTCCTCCACAGTCTAATTAAAATCCCCAACACCCCATTGCCACAAAAGCCCCTAATACACTTTTTTCCAATGACCTCCTAAGGGATAAGTTCACATTTTGACCAAAAATAATAAATGCACATTTTTTTGCAGGTAAAAAAGTGTGCATTTAATATTTCTGGTTGCAGGACCCTGTAAAGCATTGCAGCGGCAATCAGCAGGTCACTGGTGCCCTGCAGGTCTCCTGCAGACCTGTCAGTACAGGATGTACAGGCAAGCAGATATACTGACAGGAAGATTCAATGAACTACCACAGTGCTCCACAGCGCCGTGGTAGTTCATTGAGCACTACAAGCTGACAGTCGCTAAGGCTGTTGGGACTTGTAGTTAATTAAGTCACAGAACACTGTGGATGAATGACATGGCCGTGTGGGTGGAGCCGCACGGTTTTAAAAAAGAGACAGCTAGTATGAGGAACTTTACCCCGTACTTCTATCATGGGGGGGCACTGCAGGGGGTATGCATACTCCAGGTTGAGAACCCTGCTCTAAACACAGCAGATTTAAACACCTTAGGAAGACTGCAAGAAGTACACAGATCTGGGCTAATCACTACACTACATAATACTCATATGCAAGATCTCAAATCTTTAATGAAATTTCAGAGTCATGAACATACTAAATATAGAAAGAAGATACTGTACATTCAACGACATACTCAGCAAATTCACTTACAAGCACCTGACATACACTCCAAAAAAATCAGCTTGCCCAAACAGTAGTCCCAGAATTCTAGCTAAACCTATTTGTGTCTTGGTGGTAATCCAGGTCCCACACCACCTACAAACTGCTATACATCCAAATGATCACAAGATTACCAAACTGTGAGTCACTGGCGTAGCTACAGGGTCACAATTGCAACCCTGTCCCTGCTCCAAGGGGCCCATGCGGCCTCCGTGTCACATTAATCCTGTCACACTATGTCAGTGGGGAAATGTAAACTCAGAGGGCCCAGGCCAGCCGGGAGTTGTAATTTCCTGCAGACAGGGCAGGCGCTGTGGCGGGGGATGGACTACACTTCCTATGATGCTTTGTGTCGGTGTAGTCATGGGATACGGGGCTGGGCTTTTGGCCTGCCGGGCCCTCTGTGTTTACTTTTCCCCAGTGACAAAATGTGACAGGGCAGGTTGAGTGGTGAGCAATGTCCAGAGTTCAGGAAATGAGGAGACCTGTGGCAGAGATGTGAGCAGCAGAGAGGAAGAATTCTATAGCATTCATAGGCACTGACTAGAAGCAGCAGGAAGGAAAATCAGCCTCAACCCATATGTCAGGAATGGACTCGCCAATGGTGGTGGGACTCACCTCCCTTGTGGGCTGCAGTACCAAGGCTGGCCAGCGGGTGCTCTCAGCAGCCAGAATCTCACTCCTGCAATCAGGCCATCACCGGAGGCTGATTGCAGGAGGTGTATTTAAGCAGGACCAGGCCTGTGATCAGTGCCTTGGTGTATGTTTCCCATGAGCCCCTGTACCTGCATCCTGTCTGCTTCCTGCCTGATCCTGCTTTGATCCTGACTCTGAACCAACTCCGCCTGTCCTGACCTCGGCTATTCCTGACCACTCTTACACTCGCTCCAGGTACCGTTTGCCTGTTAGCTACCGACCCGGCCCGCCTGACTACGTTGTGCTCCATATATATATACATATATATATCAGTTTAGGTTTGGGTTTGTTTCACCTTGTTGTATGTATTTGTGTTAGTTTGGGTTTGGTTTGTTGCACTGCGTTTATGTTTGTGTTGCCTTAATAAATTATCTTGTTTACACGCTATACCTGAAGTCTGTGTTTCCCTGTGTCGGTCCACACACCTCTGGTCATTCCCGGAGCCCTGACACCATAGAGGAATCACCGACCAGCATGACGAGAAACAGAAGAGTTAACTACACAGTTACAGCCAATCCGCCTCCTGCTACCTACTGGACCAATAGGTGTTGTTGCAACCTTCCCTCCTTCCCAAGCCCGCCACCTTTGATTGAGAAAGATGCCGTGGTGACTGGGTGGGGGGGGAAGAACAAAGCTGATCATTTTAGAGAAAAATAATCTGGAGAATGTGCACAGGGAATAGATGTTTCCTGCAAAGGATGGATCGACTTCAGTATAACAAGCCTGTTGGGTTTATTTCACACAATCACTGCTGGTGGCAATAGCGTATTTTTCCTGCTCTATTCAAAACTAAAAGAGAGTTTAAATATTTAAAAGTACACTTATGATTTGTACCTTGAGTATGTAGTTGTGTTTATGTTCCATTCATAGTGTTTAATGATTTCATTTTGTCTGATCTCATTACTAAGATCTGAATGTAATAACAGGACACTTACCTGTCCAGGGATCCAGCGCCATCCTCAAATAGGCTGGTTCTTCACTAACCCTGAGGTTACATTAAATTAAATTTAATTTAATTTCATTAAATTCTGTGCCCCTTCTTCTCCAAACGTACCTTTGCTCATTCCGGCCAAAAAGTTCAATTTTAACCTCATCGGTCCACAGAACTTGTTTCCAAAATGCATCAGGCTTGTCTATATGTTCATTTGCAAAGTTCAAACGATGATTTTTGTGGTGAGGACGTAGAAGAGGTTTTCTTCTGATGACTCTTCCATGAAGACCATATTTGTACAAGTATCTCTTTATAGTGGAATAGTGTACCACAACTCCAGTGTCTGCCAGATCTTTCTGGAGGGATCGTGCAGTCAAACGTGGGTTTTGAATTGTTTTTCTCACAATCCTGCGAGTTGTTCTGTCTGATATTTTTCTTGGTCTTCCAGATCTTGCTTTAACTTCCACTGTTCCTGATGACTGCCATTTCTTAATTACATTCCGAACAGAGGATATTGACATCTGAAAACGCTTTGCTATCTTCTTATAGCCTTCTCCAGCTTTGTGAGCGTCAACTATTTTCAGTTTCAGTTTTCTAGACAACTGCTTAGAAGAACCCATGGTGCTGATTGTTGGGGCAAGGTCAGATGAGTCTGGGCATTTAAAACCTTTGAGATTGACATCACCTGGTCTTCCCAGACGATGATTGAGAACAATCCATGACACTGGCAGGTCTCAGCTTGGCAAAGGGGGCAGTGTATGCTATAAATTCTGCAGGGTGCCCAAACTTTTGCATTTTTTTGTTTTCTGTTATTTTGAAAGTGTAAATGATGGAAATAAAATCTAACTTTTGTTGACATATTATAAGAATGTCTAATCTGTAATTTGATGCCTTTTGGAGATTTTTCCATCTTTACTTGGCTTCTTTATGCACATTAATACAAATTTTTAGCTGGGGTGCCCAAACTTTCGATCCCCACTGTAACTGTGAGCAGCTGGCTACACAGCTTTTGGCTTCATAGCTGGCTGCCCATTGTGCATGGGAGCACCGTGGGAATACTCGGTCAAAACGAGGTATCTGCTACCCCGCCCCCCCCACGAAAAAAAAAATACATGCCAAATGTGGCAGGGGAGGAGGACTTAAAGCAGAACTTCCCCTTTTAGATGGTTGCAATAGTAGAAAAGGAGTGCTCGATGTCCAAAAGAATGCACTTTTGATGGTAGATTAGGAAGCATTTATTGAGAGTAACAAGTACATCAAGCCAACGCGTTTCAGGAGAAAAGACTCTCCCTTCTTCAGGGCTGTTGTTGCATGCTATTAAATAGGAAAAATTACCACGTCATTCCAGGGGCAGCAATGGATGGTGACATTCTCTCCATATCCAAACGTACAAGCTGCACCCATTTGCATTAAGCTGATCTGGGCAGCTGCTTACAAATCTTTTGAATTACCCACTCAATATGTAAATAAAACATGAAATAACTCCTTAGCCACTTGGAGTATCTTGGCACACAGTGGAAACGGAGAGTGGACGGGGGGGTACCAGGTCAACTTTGTAACAGAGCCCACAAGCTTCAAGCTACACCTCCCCAGTGAGCATGAAAATACAGAGAAGGGCAACCAAACTGATAAGAGGCATTGAGGAGCTCAGCTATGAGGAAAGATTAGAGGAAATGAATTTATTCTCTCTTGAGAAGAGTATATTAAGCGGGGATATGATCAACATGTATAAATACATCAGTGGTTCATATAGTGAACTCGGTGTAGAGTTATTCACCCTGAGGTCATCACAGAGGACAGGGGAGCACTCTTTACATCTGGAGGAAAATAAATTTATTCTCCAAACACGGAAAGGTTTCTTCACAGTAAGATCTGTGAAAATGTGGAATAGACTCCAAGAGTTGGTTCTGGCCAGCTCAGTGGATTGTTTTAAAAAAGGCCTGGATTCTTTCTTGGATACACAGAATATAACTGGTTACTAACATTTATAAGTAAAAATAATCCAGGGAATATCCAAGTGCCTCTCGGGTGATCAGGGAGGATTTTTTTCCCCTGCAGGAGCAAATTGGATCATGCTTTGCTGTTTTTTTGCCTTCCTCTGAATCAACTGTGGGTGTAGGATTATAACTTTTTTTGTTTTTGTTGAACTGGATGGATTTTTGTCTTTTTTTCAGCCAGAATAACTATGTAACTATGAATGTCATGAGAAAGTGAAAGAAAAAAACCTTCTGGATTCAAGACAGAAATTGGGAATCATTGGCCTGGCATTTATTACAACTTCAAGCCTTTATTGGAGGTGTTGAAGTTCACATTAAAATTAGTATACATATATAGTATGCCAACATTTTCATTACAGTCTACATTTGATTACTAGATTGTGCTTACAGTAATGAACATGCCATCTTTGTTACCCTGCTTGTATATCATTGCAGAATTTAAATAATAATATGAATAAAACCTACATCTGTGGAAATTTGAATGTCCCTGCGAAATTTCTGTATCCTCAATATATCCTCATTATCTGCCAATCTGCTAGATTTTACAAACATAATATACAGTAACTAACAATCACTTACTACAAATTAAGTCAGCTCATAAGGTCACATTAAAAAATAACACAGAACCAATTTATAGGGACTCTGGATCCACGGAAACACATACGTAGACAGCCCCCCAGGGTGGGAGACCATGGCAGCTGTCCCATATCCCTTCCTCTTCCATTTCCCCTCCCTATTGCTGTTTTTTTTTTTAAGTCATGCTTTCGATCTAGTTGTATGCACACGTTTGATCTGTGTGCTGTCCTGAAATTACTTTTGTAACTGTTCACTTTGCTGTAATAGAGTTTGAAAAGAATTTAAAGAAAAAAAAACAGAACCAGACATATGAAATATTAGTACATCATATAAATAATAAGCGAATGTCAGTGACATTTCTTTTAGTGACAATATTTCAGAAAAAAAGCTATAGATGTTCTCTAAAAAATAAAATTGTTCACCAGCAAGGCAGTACAGTGACTGTGATTAGCACGTCTAGAGCTGTCGGTTCAAATCCCAGCCATGCCACTACCTGCCTGGAGTTTGCATGTCCTTCCTGTGCCTATGTGGGTTTCCTTCCACACTCCAAAGACTTGCTGGTAAGTTAATTGGATCCTGTCAAAATTGGCTCTAGTATGAATGAATGTGTGAATGTGAGTTAGGGACCTTAGACTGTAAGCTCCTTGAGGGCAGGGACTAATACAATACATATGTAAAGCGCTATATGAGCACCTGTAATAAATAAAGAACCATTGGTCCATTTGTCTCACATGTAATACTGGCATTTACTACAATCTGTGGAAAATAGAGCTTAGTGCAATAGTCAACAAATGTTATGATCTGCTAAATGTGCCTAGACATGTGCAAAATGAAAAAATTTGTTTCAGATTGATTCATTAAGTTACTAATTTTGTTAAATTTGTTTTGTTTATTCGTTTTTGACTAGATTCAACATTTTTCCAATGGATCTGAAGTATTCCAATTTGAATAGAAAATATATAAATCTGAATTCATGGTGAAGAATAGCTGGTTCTATTCTATTTGAATTTTGGAAGACTGTTATATTCTTTTCTATTCTAATATTTTCTATTCTATTCTCTTCTTTTTGTTTTACTTTATTCTTTTCTATTCTATTGTCTTATTCTATTCTGTTTTATTCGAAATTAGAATTAAGGAAGACAGCTATTTCTCTTCTATTTTTTTCTATTCCATTATTTTCTATTCTTTCTGCTTTATCTATTTTTTTTCTATTCCATTTTCTCTTCTCTTCCTTTATTTTCTGATATTCCATTCTATTCTTCTATTTTTTTTCTATTCCTTTCATATATATACACACACACACACACACACACACACACACACACACACACACAAACACACATATATACACACATACACACACACATATACACACACACACACACACACATATATATTCTTTTCTATATTCGATTTGAATTTCGGACAAAATTTTGTTTCGTTATTTCAGATACATTTCAACGTCATTACTATTGTAATTTGGAAATTTGGATCCATCCGAATCTCTAAATAACAAAAATTTAATTTGTTCAGAACTAAATGAACTGTACATGTCTAAATGTGACATTTGCTGTAAATTTCCTTAAAACATCTGTACATATGCCAGTGTGATGTGGGGAGCTTGTGTTCTAAAATGCAATTAAGTCTGAATGGGCAAGAACTGTGAGAAATTACTCATTGGGCACTTTCTGGTGATTTGACCCTTGTATGCCATAATTTCTGTACACAATACGACTTCACTTTAATACTAATAAAAAAAATCAAGTAAAATGATCTCTAGGTCGGCTGTTGACAAATTTCCTTTATTTAATCCCAAAATATGATTTACACAATACATTTTTTTTTAATCATTTTTAACCTCTTGGAGCTGGCCGAACGCAAATATGAGCGCCGCACATTTGCGTTCTATTAAAAAAAACATATGCGCTGAGAGCGAGCGCCCTGCGCGCTCCCAGCACACGTCTGGTACTCATGGAAAGGTCCCGATCTCCTCTTTCGATTGGGACCTTTCCCGATCATGTGACCGCCGTGATGGCGTATCACGGCGGTCACATGACCCTAAACCCCGCCCCGCCTCCCGGCTTCTGAAACCCTTAAAGGGCCGGGATGCGCCAGCGCCAAGGGGTTAAAGTAATATGTTAATGTAAAAAAACAATGTCATAAAACATCTAAATAAAGAAAAGTGCACGGAAAACAGCTTAAAGAAAATAAGGACAAACAATTACTGAAAATGTACTGAACAAATTTGGACCACAGATTTGCCAAACTTGAAATAAATATATCAAGCGAGTTACATTTTGTAAGCCAATGATTATTAGGCTCCATTCACACTAGGACATTTCAAATTGCAGGCGGAATTTGAAAACGTGCTGTGAAAATGTGCGATCGCGTGTTCAGGTGCCATTCATTTCAATGGCACGTGAAAACACGTGGCATTTTGCTGCAATTGTGGCACATTTTTCAGCGCTTCAAAACACACTGCAATCATTCAAACAAAAAATTATGGGACGCACGACACCCCAAAATGGTTCCAGGACTTTTTTTTTTGGAGTTGCGCATTCCACTATTTTATTTGTGCTGTTGAAAACCACACTGTGTTCACAACAAAAATGCTCCACGTTTGCAGGTGCCATTGAAATTGATGGTACTTGAACACGTGATCATGTGTTTTCACATTTTTACAGCGTGTTTTCAAATCGCAAGCAGAATCGCAGCAATTACTCCCGTGATTTGAAAAGCCCTAGTGTGAATGCAGCCTTAGAGACAGGTATCCAGAGAAAACTGTAAAGTTATCCATCCTGCTTACATACAAAGATAAAAGACAGTTTCTAGGAAAACACAAAAAAAATCCTTCCACATTTGTGTTTTTCATTAAGCACAGCTCAATTAGGTGTTTATTGGTATTTTTAACTAAACTAAGCAGTGTAAGGAGTTGCAACAATGCATTGCATTTACCCCACACAATGCACACCAGTGCGCATGTATTATACAGAGCATAACACGTGCGCTGGTGTGAGGTGGCCCTTAAAGCCCAGTTCCATGAAAGTTCACTCTTGGAATCAGGCCTCCTTGGACTGCAGTGGTTGATTGCTATTTAGTCTAAAGGCAACAGGCTCCCCTAACAGAGCATGAATAGAGAGTTAATCTTAAGCAAGCCATACATAGATCGAAATTTGGCCAGCAGAGACTGGCCAAATTTGGATCCATATATGAGCACCCTGGTTTTACACAAGTCGATCTATTGGTTGACTTGTGTACAACCAGCCCCTCAGGTTTTTCCTGAATGGTTAGTGCTGCCGGCTATATCCGGTAACACTAATGATTGCGTTCTGCTGGCAGGGAATCGCATGCCCGACGAAGGGGTCCTGCACGATTGTGAAATGTTGCACTGTTTTGCTTGTGATGTGATCATGCTTCAATAAAAAATTGTTTGGACTTAAATCGAAGATCTGTGGTGTGCTGGCAAATATCTACACTGCCAACAAGAAAGGTTCCCCACTGGTAGAGCACAATAGCGCTGTAGGAGGGATTCCCCCATCAACACTGTGATTGCAAAGATTGCATAATCTAAGGCCTGCCTTACAATGGGGATAGTAGTTCACCTTGGAGGGATTTCCTCTCACTTCCTCTTGTGGCTATTGGGCAGGAAATGAAAAGGAAATTTCCCCAATGGGACACAGGGGCAAAAAATCTAACAGGGGTTATAACCCTCCCTTATGCTACCACAAATAAAAAAAAAATACAACTATTTTATGTTACATGCACTTGTAACATAAAATACATGCCATTAACCAATTGACAGCATCTGTCAAAACACATTCCTATGCTAGGTTGAGCTGCTACTCGGTTTTAATGTTACTATGATGTTTTGAGTTGATAGAACCTGGTAGTTCTCCATATTGTGTGTCTGCACTTTTTCAAACCACTGTTCCAATTAATTCTTCCTGGTTAACCAGAAGCACATCTTTAAATTACTTTCCCAAATTAACAATGATGTCCAGTTGAAACAAATATTTTGGTAGTTTTGGCTCCACTCCTTTCTTTTTCAAATACGGCAGTACATACAACATGAAGAAAATTTCCACTTTGGTCTCTGCTGCCTTCCAGAAATCTGCACCAAAACATAAGGGACAATGATGGTCTCTTTACAAGTGTGTACAGCTCTGCGTAAAATGTGTTTATGGTAGCCATCTGGCATTGGATTTGTGTGTAGTAGGCATGGTCATCCCTCAGCGTAAAAGAGCTCTCACTCCACCTTAAGCAAAAGGAGTGATGCTTGCTGGCATACCTTTTTGTACTATCTGGATAATTGTATAAGCACTTCACTAGTAATGGACAGTCTCTTTCACCACCTTTGTCTACAACATGCCTACTAAAACCTACAGGCCATGGCTTTTATAGATGCATGGCTAAATCATAGTCTTCCACTTCTACCATCTCATTGTATTTTTGTATTTTTCGAATTTCAGTTTTTTGTACTGATGAATTACCTCCTGTTCCATACATCTCATCCATTCTCGGTTGTGTATTATTTTTCCATGTCCAGCATTTATAAAGGTCCTTAGCTTTGACATCGGCATGAGCTCATTAGGGTTCTTTGTGAATGATATCATGTACGGATGATGACAGTCTGCAATTCTTACATAAGTTGGCCCATGCAAATTACTTCTGATGGTGATAGGAGTTTTTAAGACGTGAAATGCGGTTGAAAGGTGTAAGGAATCTCCACATAGGACGACCTTCATAGTCACATATACTGTAGAACTTTCTTTCTTTTTTATTTTTAGGCTTAATATTATATAGCGGAGCAAGCATTGCGTCATACTCACTATCAAAATGTGTATATAATTTATTCTCAGCTCGTAATGCAATTCCTTCTGCCATTCTTGAGTTTCTAGGGCTTTTTTTCCGATTGAAGAAAAGTTTTCCCTGTATAAGTAACAGCTCAATTTGGAAAGGTTCAATTTGCCTGATCCTGGTTGGAAGAGTACTGCTATAATATATATAGGATTTCTTTTTGGGATTTACACATGGATTGTATGGGAAGGAAGTTCTGTGTCTGCTCAGTTTGGTAGGAGTTGTGGAATTTCTTTTGACATTTAAGAATAATGGAAAAATGGTCTTGTCATCTACAAAGCAATTTTTCTTGGAAGAAACAGTAAGCTTATCCTCTTTGCATGGTGCTGAACTTTTCGTTGACTTTGTTGAAGGTGTTTTTTGTGAGGGAAAGTTAGACTTATCAGACTTTTTCTTAAGCTTGCTTGCTTTTCTTTTCTTCTGTTTGGTTTTATCACCTTTACTCTGTGTGCATGTAGAAGATGTACTGCTAGCATTCACAGATAAATTGACTTCACGGGCAAGGCATGTTTCACTTTTGATGTGTGGGAGCTTCTCTTGATCAGCAAGAGTTGTAAGATGATTACTTTGTATAGGTTGGCATTGATTGCTCTTTAAATTTACTTCTTCCTTCTTCCCATTGGCAGGAGAATTATGACTCTGAAGTTCTGTAGAAGATGTACCTTGTGCAGATGAATTTATTTCATGGATGCGGTTAGATTCATTCTTGTTGAGTGGAATCTTGTTTTCCTCAGTGGCAGGAGGCAAAGGATCATTATTCTGTGCAAGTGGCTCGTAGTTTGGATTTGGATTATTATTTTGGGTTTTATTTGTTTGCTCTGTGTTGTGGTTGATCTGCAGTTGAGAAAACAATCCTGGTTGAAAAACTAAAAATATATCCCTTTTTTGTAATAAAAGTTGCATATCTGTAGAGAGTGGGATAATTGGTGCAGTCACCTGGTATAGGCTTCCTGTTGTAAGACAATAGAATTGTCCTGTTGCTGGACTATGCAGATATCTTCTGTTTGGAGTAAGTGGATTTGTTATGGTTGGTAAAAAAAAGGTGGGCTTGCATGCATCTGGGTGGTTCATGATCAATGTAATGAAGGATTTATTCAGTGGATAGATTAGAGATGACCACTATAGGAGCAGGCTACACGCAGGCAAGGATTTACAATTGTAAATTTAGTTCTTTGTTAGTCAATCAAGATCTTTTCGTGCTACTCTGAAACACAAGGAGAAAAAAATAATGTAGCGCTTCATATGGATTTTGCTTTATGATCACAAAAAAAACGGTAATCTGTAAACAGTGCAATTCATCTTTAGATAAATAACATCAGCCATGCACTGTTTCACATTAACGTCTGGATTATCTGTGACCAACGTATAGTGGAGCCTCCTTTATAGACACACACCAATTCCTGGTTAACACTGCTGCGACTTTGCGAAACAAAATCACATGACAATTGAAGGGGAGGGTGGGGGACACAACGTCTGATGATGGAGGGGCTCTTGACATCTGATCTAAGGGGGGGGGGTGTGCTCTGGACATTTGTTTATAATTATGAGAATAATGCAATTCTATGCCAGTTGAAAAGGAGAGTCGCAAACCGCTATCATCCACAGGAATTTTATTGGAGACTGCTCAGGCAGAACCATGTTCTGTCTGAGCAGTCTCCAACCAGGTCTGCACCTGCCCTTTACAGTTTAAGTTGTTACTAAAACTAGTAATCAAATGCAGAGGCAATTATTTAATATGATAACAAGTAGGTACATTTATATAGTTTTACAGATACAACTGACCCTTTGAGGGCAACTAGAATGCAGTAGTGGCCCACGATGAAATGGGGATTGACACCCCTGGTATATAGTATATACCTAAAAACTTGCATTCTTCTGGCGGGTCATGTGATATCACAGGTATCTTGGTGATTGGCAGATCTGAAAGCTGCAGAGAATGGCACCACGTGATGACACTAGCACCATTTCCTGCGGGTTCAGGGCAGCTTGGGGACACACCCACAGTGGGTGTGTCTATGTCATACTAAACTCATAGGAAGAGGATTGAATTGCACTGGGCATCATTCAACCCAGAAGAGAACTGGAGCTAGGTCACAGAGTGGTGAGTCTGCAGGGGACAGGGCTAAATATAGGGTGAGTTTAAAGTATATTAGATATTTAAGATGTTACCTTTTAGAATTTGTAAAGGTATATTGTAACAGGCAACACATTTTTGTGACAGTGCAGAGAATGAAAAAAAAATATTTTTTTTTGTTACTCACCTACAGGAGTACAGAATATTTTGTCTTTGTTCCTCTTTAGGATATATTGGACTTTTAAGGCAATATCCACAAAATTGTATAAATGCAATAAATTTTTCATTACAAAAGGTTAAAACATTATTAGATCAACACGTTGTACAAACAACTAAAATCCCACATAAAAGGTGGTAACAAGAGAACATGCTGACTTGCTGTAGAGTATGTTCTCCCTCTTCTATGAACCAAGGGAGAAAAGAAAGGAGAGTAGACTTCAGCTAGAGACCCAATGTGTTTCAGAGCTCAGCCTTTCTCCAGGGGTGAGCTAACAGAAGGGATGGCCAAAAAACATTCTATAGAGTACAATAGATAATAAGACTTTGCAATTATATCATTTGAAACAATAAAATTAAAGACATATGTCCATATTACATACCATCCAATTTCTTTAAATGGATTTACTCACCATAGTTACAAAAGACAGGGAAATCTCCTCTTAATGTGTCCACCATCCACACCTCAAGGCTGGATAGAAGCATAATGTGGGGAGACCCCAAAAAAGAAATTTGTCACACTGGGTGAGAAATTCTTACTGACAGAAGATCCCATGCCCTTCTGTCTGTATATGAATATTCATTGCCCAGTATTAGTTAATATATTCTCAACATATACCTCTCTCTCTGATGAGAAATGCATATGGTTTAGTAAATGATTTTTTTTCTCCTCATAGATCTTTTCTTGGCTATATACCCTCTAACCTGGTTCTGTTGTCTCTGGGTGACCCCAGTGTGCAAAATGTATTTTTTTGGGGGAGGTCCCCATGCTTTTCCCACATTATGCTTCCATCCAGCCTGGGTCGCATTGAGGTGTTGATGGTGGACACATTAACGGGAGATTTCTCTGTCTTTTGTAACTGTGGCAAGGAAATCCATTTAAAGAAATTGGATGGTATGTAATATGGACATATGTCTTTAATTTTGTTTCAAATTATATAATTGCAAAGTCTTATTGTTGTCTGTTGTACTCTATAGAATGTTTCCTAGCCATTCCGTCCCTTCCGCTCACCCCTGAAGAAAGACTGAGCTCTGAAATGTATTTGGGTCTCTAGCTGAAGTCTACTCACCTTTCTTTTCTCCCTTGGTTCATAGAAGAGGGAGAACATTACTCTACAGCAAGTCAGCATGTTCTCTTGTTACCACCTTTATGTGTGTTTTTAGTTGTTTGTACAACGTGTTGATCATCTCCCATGACAGATCTTCCTCTTCACTGAAGTAGGGGATCAGTTGGTCATGGTAACACTGTGACAAAGACTATAATGCGAGACATTTAACTTGCTGGCCACCCCGGTCCAGGATGGGGCATGTCGCAGCCTACCGAATGCTGAGCTAACGGACTGCGCGCGCTCGCTGGTCAGACTGGGGTGACCACTGGATCTAGATTATCCAGCCCGCCACCGAGGCTGACTGTTGATAGAAGATCTCTGCAGGAAAAGAAAAAAAATCCCAAGAAAAAAGAAAAAGCTATAGGACCACAAGTCTAAGCGCAAAATCATGTCCGTACTCCTGAAGACACTAGGCAGAATGACTGGATGCCCATAGCAGTTTTTGCACAGAGAGAACTGTCCATAGGAGGTGCCAAGTTATTTTAACATTTTATCACAATTAAATATTTTTGCCTTGTGTTGACTTCATTTATACAAGTTTGAAACTTTAAATGTTTAACATTAGTGGCAGACTGTCAAGATTCTAGTGTAATAGAAGTAATTGGAAAAGATTTCAATGCCTCTCTTTTGAATGTTGAAGATAAGTTTCTCCACAATGCCTAGAGCTACAGAAAAGAATGAAGGCTTGTTTGAAAGTACTTTAACTGTTCGATCAGTATTTGTAAATGCTTTACTGTGCATTGTCTGAGCATAGGATTACTTTAGGTTTGTTATTTACTTTATGCTATCCGCATTTTATGTTTAACCACTTGCCCTCCTGAGGATTTACCCCCCTTCCTGACCAGGCTGTTTTTTGCGTTACGGCACTGCGTTACTTTAACTGACAATTGCGCTGACATGTAACGCTGTACCCAAATTAAATTTACATCCTTTTTTCCCACAAATTGAGCTTTCTTTTCGGTGGTATTTGATCACCTGTGCAATTTTTATTTTTGGTGACATAAAAAAAAAAGACCGACAATATGAGAAAAAAATTATATTTTTGACTGTTTGCTATTAAATATGTCCAGTAAAAAAAATCTAATTTCGTCATAAATTTAGGCCAAAATGTATTCTGCTACATGCCTTTGCTAAAAAAAAAATCCTAATACATGTAAATTAATTGGTTTACGTGAAAGTTATAGCGTTATCAAATGGCGGTATATATACTGCCATTTTTTTTTTTTTACTAGTAATGGTGTCATTCAGCGAATTATTGCGGACTGTGGTGGACATTCTGACACTGGGGGGAACTGACTTGGTGTCACTGACATCCCCAGTGACACCAATACAGTGATTGGTGCTAAAATAAAGCACCTACACTGCACTAATGGCACTGGGCAGGAAGGGGTTAACATGAGGGGCGATCAAAGGGTTAACTGTGTGCAGGGAGGGTTTTACTAAGGGGCGGTGTCTGTGTGCTTCACTGTAATCACACTGCTCTGGATGGCTGTGCTGTGCACAGCCATCCAGAGCAGTCTGCCAGAGCTGACAGGAAAAACTGTTAGTAAACAAAACAGTTCTCCTCCCCGTCGGAGATCTTTGGAAATCACTGGGTGTCGGCGAGTAATTACCGTCCAGGACCTGGTGATTGACAGCTGCGGCTGCGAATGGAAATGCCCCCTACCCTGAAATGCAAAATCACGTGCCGCCCTGTAGCAGTATTTCTGCTATAGGGCAGCCAGGAAGCAGTTAATTTAGTAACTTTTACCTTATATTGACCTAATTTATACACATTTAAAACTTTGAAATGCTGAATTATATTACATTTATTTCAATTTTTAGATTTTATATTTATAAAATGCTATGTGGAGTGTCTGTACTTGCATTGAACAATAAAGTAGATTTTATTCTTCGGAAGATTTAAAATCTACTTTATTGTTTGCAGCTCTCCAGAACTTTGCTGAATTACTTTGATGCAATATAAAATACTATATACTGTAATAATGTAACTTGTTATCTAATTTCAATATGAGATATATACCACAGTGTTGATGGATGTTTTACCATATCAAAAATATATTGACTGATCCCTATATTGATATTTCATCCTTACATATGCTAATATCACACTCATCCAACGAGTCTCACAAACTATTTGTGGCAGGAATTTCATACTGCGGAAACCTCCTACTATAGAAGGGGGGCCCTCGGTTTCTTCCCAAAAACCTCTGGGGATCAACGGTGAAAAGCAGAGGGTGAGGGCTCATGTACACTACAGCTGATAAACTCACGTTTAGGAGCTGTTCAGTGTTTTTTTCAGCAGCCCCTGAACTCTCCCTATTGTTTTCCTATGTGCCCATGTACACTATGTCGCTTACAGGCAGTTGAGTTTACAGCAGGGGCGGACTGACCATTTGGAAACTCGGGCACTGCCCGAGGGCCCGGAGCCAGTAGGGGGCCCCATGAGATGCCCCTGGTACCTTTCCCATAGGCTTTTTTGAGTTTGAGCAAGGACACAGGGGCCCCATGATCCCCTATTGCCCGGGGCCCCATGAGTTGTCAGTCCGCCCGCCCCTGGTTTACAGTCGTTTTTTTTGAACGCAGAAAACTTGCATTCAGGAGTAGAATTTATCAGCGTTTTAAATGCCAAACGCTTGTAAATGCGGTTAAACGCATTTATAAGCGTTTGCGGCTTAAATTTTTTTTAACTCTTACATTTCTAGATGCTGTCCACGTACCTGGATAGTGAGCCTGACGTGAAGAGGCAGGCCTCCCGTTCAACTCTGGCTCAAGGACCGCTGATGGTGAGACAGAGGCCGCAGGGGCACGGTGGGGTATGTGTGCCTTTGATCAGTCCAGTAATAGCTGGTAAGCAGATGAGCTGCAGGCTGGAGGCAGGAAGCAGGATTCTGATGCAGCCGTGCGGGATGGATGGATACCCGAGAGCAGAAGAGTAGTCGGGTCACAGGCCAGGTCAGCAGCGGAATATCAATCAGAGAGGAGCGGAGACAGAAAGGTAAATCCAAGGCAAGCCAGAGGTCAGGGCAGGAAGCAATCAAGCAGAGATCAAGAACAAGCTGGTTCGGTATCAGGAGGCAATCACAGGAATCACACAAGCAGGGATCAGACTATACGACAATGGGACATCTACTGCAGCCAGTTTAAATAGCCCATTTGGCGCCAGCATTAGTGAAAGGCCCGCGCCTGTATGCGTGAGTGCGCCTATGTCCGAGCACCCGCACATCTGTTCAGCGTGTAAGAAATGTGCACATGCGCATATTTGTGCGCTGTGGAACTTCACCTGCACTATAGACAGGCCTTTCCTGACAGCCTTTTTTCATCATGAAAAATGCATGCAAAGTGTTTTCCCGGTACTCAAATGGACCTGGTACACCATACTTTGAGGTTTCGCATGAAAGAAAATATGTTAGACACTGCTGCAATAATTAATGCACAGAAATGAGCTGGAACACATCCAAACACCACAAAAAAAAGAAGACAGCTAATCTCAACAAATACTGCTCTATCTGCTTCTGCTCTCTTTATTTCTCTCAAAATGTCTGAAATAGTTAGTTTTTTACTGTTTTTCAGTGCATTCTGGGAATTTTAGAAGGTCTCCTGAGGTTATCTTTAAAAAACGCTTTTAAGCGCAAACGTGCATAAATGCGGTATGCAAACGCAGCTAAACAGACGTTTTTTAACCTACGTTTTCCAGCAGTCAGTTTCCATCGTTCAGAAGTGTCCCGTGCACATGGAGCCTGCATGCAGGTAAAAAACCTTGAGCCTTTACAAACACTTTAAGTCTCCACGCACACTAACATTTTTTATAAGTGCAATTTTGTTTAAAAAAATACACTTTAATAGATTTTAATGCACAAAAACACAATTTAATACCCAATTGATTGGCAAAATATAAAAGATGATGTTACATCAAGTAAACAGATACCTAACTTGTCACACTTTAAAATTACGCACACTCTTGGAATGGTATTTAAAAATCTCCACACGCGAAACTTTAAAAGCCTTTACAGGTTACCATTTTAGAGTTACACAGGAGGTCTGGAGCTAAAATTATTGCTCTTGCTCTGACATTCGCCATGATACCTCACCTGTGTGGTGCAATCGCCGTTTATACAAAGACGCAGGACTGACGTATGCGTTTGCTTTGCGTGCAAGCATGGTGGGATGGGGGCGCTTTAATTTTTTTTTTTTTTATTGGATTTTTTTAATTTTTACACTCTCTAATTTTTTTTAAATCATTTTTATTGTTATCACAGAGATGTAAACATCCCTTGTGATAACAATAAGCAGTGACAGGTCCTCTTTATGGAAAGATCTGGGACCCCAGATCTCTCCTCTGCCTCACACAAAGATCAGTGTGATCCGATGCCTTTTACAAGTCAAAAATTACTTGTTTACATGCTGGGGAAAGTGGGGAGTATTTTCAAAATACTCGTCGCTTCCGGTATCTAATACCATAGAGATGATCAGGGACGTTCAGCTCTATGGAAAATCAGCGGATCTGCCAGCTTCTCTGCTGGGCTACCGGTGGAACCAGAGAGACGCAGGGGGGAGGGGGTGACCCCTCCCACTGTTTATAAAAGAGATCCAGTGGATAATTAGCCACTCTAATTGCTTTTAAAAAAAAAGAGAATCGCCTGCAGATAAAAAAAAACATGCGATGATGCCTGCATTGGCCTGGTATAAGCTGTGGAACAGCTGACGTATAAATATGTACTGCAGTTTGGCACTAGTTAATGTTCAGCTTCAATCCAGAGATTTCTATCACAAATTAGTTACGTTTTAGTGATCAGTTATAGTAAAAATAGCTATACCTGGTAAAAGAAGCAGTGCTAAAACAGTTTGTTGTTCCATGGGGAATTTATCAAAAAGCTGCTAACAAAACCAGATGCCTATCTCAGCACAAATACCCCAAAGCAAAAATAATCACCCTGTCATGTTCAGCCGTGCAACTGGGTGCTTTGCAACTGACTTGGTTGAACAGGTTTTAGGAGTTAAAACAGGCGGTGAGGAGGTGTCATAATGCCACTTTTCAAACACCACCTCAGATCACTTTTCAGAGGGCACTGCTAGGGTAAAAAAGCCCTTTCTCTAAACAAAAAAAAAAAGAAATGTGTCTTTTTTATCCTTGGTTCAACTGTAACCAGGCAATTTAAATATGAAGTCCCATGCTCATTGTATGTTTTAGGTCCCTTTCACACAGGCGATTAGAATTCACTTTTAGCAGCAGTTACAGGAACTTATTTACCGCAGCTAAATGCAGACAATGCATCCCTATGGCTCCATTCACACACTGTGTTAAGCAATGTTTACATATATGCTTTTATGCATTTAGGAAAAATAAAGTTGACAGCGTCCAGGAGCAATGTACCGCAGCTACCTGTACAGGAACGCAGTACAAAGAAAAAATAAGTAAACAGTTGCTATAGAAAAAGCAAGAATTTACTACAGCAGCTAAATGCAGCCGCATGTAAACACACGTAAACGCCTGTAATCGCAGATAAACGCAATGTACAAATGCAAGTGATCTCTGTGCCAGGAGTGTTGGAATTTCAAAATAAAACTGTTGGAATTTCAAAATAAAAAAAACATGCATTTACAAGCAGCAGAAAATACCACCCGTGTGAAAGAGGGGTAATACACTAATCATTTTATGCCCAGCCTTCCCAGTGTTCTCACCTTTGCAGACTTCTCTGTCACATCCTAGTCTGTCCATCTCACTGTATGCAGCCACTCAGTATATGTGGCTATTTATACTGCCTTTCGCTTTCCATCTGTCACTCCCTTCTGCACACGTCTTGCATGCTTAGCTTTCTGAGTTTCGTTTCCCTTCTCTTACATCTATTTGTCCACCTCCAGTGAAAAATTGCCGATAAAAGCAACTACAAGGTTATGTTTTATCCACATCACCATGACATAGGACTTTGCAAGAAACAGGATATGAAACTGGAATATCATAATTGATATTTGGTGACTGCAGGTTTTGTGCTATAGTTGCAGTAGAGTATGCTCCTTCTCCTTGTAATTCTGTATGCATTTGTGGGTTTCTGAACTATTTCTTCTGAAGAAGGGATCTAAGATATCCCGAAAGAACTGCATCTTTAAGAACTTCAAGTGGACCTTCAAAACTTGAACTACTGCTAATTTTCCTCTTCCTCCACCTCTAACAAATTAGCAATTAAATTTTTTTTTGGTGGGGGGCTTTTTGACAGATACCCACTCCCTCTTCCTCAATACTCACCAAGTAGAGAATGACATCTGATGGTGCCATGACTGCTACCCCAGGTTTTCTGTTTCAGGGTGGCTAAGGGTTGCCACCTCTCTGGAATTCACCCGGATAGTCTGGGTTTTGAGTCATGCTTGGGTTTTAAACTGCCTGAAACCCAGACACATTATTCTGCCCTGATTGTGGCTCCTCAGCTGGGTTGCTGGCTGCAGTTGTATGCCGAGAGTGTCTTTTACACTCACCCTCTCAATACCCAGACCCAGCACAGATTTTATATTTATAAAATCCTATGTGGAGTGTCTGTACTTGCATTGAGCAATAAAGTAGATTTTATTCTTCGGAAGATTTAAAATCTACTTTATTGTTTGCAGCTCCCCAGAACTTTACTGAATTACTTTGATGCAATATAAAATACTATATACTGTAATAATGTAACTTGTTATCTAATTTCAATATGAGATATATACCACACAGTGTTGATGGATGTTTTACCAAATCAAAAATATATTGACTGATCCCTATATTGATATTTCATCCTTACATATGCTAATATCACACTCATCCAACGAGTCTCACAAACTATTTGTGGCAGGAATTTCATACTGCGGAAACCTCTTACTATAGAAGGGGGGCCCTCGGTTTCTTCCCAAAAACTTCTGGTGATCAACGGTGAAAAGCAGAGGGTGAGGGCTCATGTACACTACAGCTGATAAACTCCCGTTTAGGAGCTGTTCAGTGTTTTTTTTAGCAGCCCCTGAACTCTCCCTATTGTTTTCCTATGTGCCCATGTACACTATGTCGTTTACAGGCAGTTGAGTTTACAGTGGTTTTTTTAACGCAGAAAACTTGCATTCAGGAGTAGAATTTATCAGCGTTTCAAATGCCAAACGCTTGTAAACGCGGCTAAACGCATTTATAAGCGTTTGCGGTTTAAATTTTTTTTTAACTCTTACATTTCTAGATGCTGCCCAGAGCCTTTGTCACATACCTGGATAGTGAGCCTGACGTGAAGAGGCAGGCCTCCCGTTCAACTCTGGCTCAAGGACCGCTGATGGTGAGACAGAGGCCGCAGGGGCACGGTGGGGTATGTGTGCCTTTGATCAGTCCAGTAATAGCTGGTAAGCAGATGAGCTGGAGGCAGGAAGCAGGATTCTGATGCAGCCGTGCGGGATGGATGGATACCTGAGAGCAGAAGAGTAGTCGGGTCACAGGCCAGGTCAGCAGCGGAAGATCAATCAGAGAGGAGCGGAGACAGAAAGGTAAATCCAAGGCAAGCCAGAGGTCATGGCAGGAAGCAATCAAGCAGAGATCAAGAACAAGCTGGTTCGGTATCAGGAGGCAATCACAGGAATCATGGAACACAAGCAGGGATAAGACTATATGGCAATGGGACATCTACTGCAGCCAGTTTAAATAGTCCTTTTGGCGCCAGCATTAGTGACAGGCGCGCACCTGTATGCGCGAGTGCGCATGTGTGCGCCTATGCCCGAGCACCCGCACGTCTGTTCGGCTTGTAAGAACTCTGCACATGCGCATATTTGTGCGCTGTGGAACTTCACTTGCACTATGGACAGGCCTTTCCTGACAGCCTTTTTTCATCATGAAAAATGCATGCAAAGCATTTTCCCGGTACTCAAATGGACCTGGTACACCATACTTTGAGGTTTCGCATGAAAGAAAATATGTTAGACACTGCTGCAATAATTAATGCACAGAAATTAGCTGGAACACATCCAAACACCACAAAAAAAAAGAAGACAGCTAATCTCAACAAATACTGCTCTCTCTGCTTCTGCTCTCTCTATTTCTCTCAAAATGTCTGAAATAGTTTTTTCCTGTTTTTCAGTGCATTCTGGGAATTTTAGAAGGTCTCCTGAGGTTATCTTTAAAAAACGCTTCTAAACGCAAACGTGCTTAAATGCGGTATGCAAATGCAGCTAAACAGACGTTTTTTAACCTACGTTTTCCAGCAGTCAGTTTCCATCGTTCAGAAGTGTCCCATGTACATGGAGCCTGCATGCAGGTAAAAAACTTTGAGCCTTTACAAACACTTTAAGTCTCCACGCACACTAACATTTTTTATAAGCGCAATTTTGTTTAAAAAAAATACACTTTAATAGATTTTAATGCACAAAAACACAATATAATACCCAATTGATTGGCAAAATATAAAAGATGATGTTACATCAAGTAAACAGATACCTAACTTGTCACACTTTAAAATTAGCACGCTCTTGGAATGGTGCCAAGCTATGGTATTTAAAAATCTCCACACGCGAAACTTTAAAAACCTTTACAGGTTACCATTTTAGAGTTACACAGGAGGTCTGGAGCTAGAATTATTGCTCTTGCTCTGACATTCGCCATGATACCTCACCTGTGTGGTGCAATCGCTGTTTATACAAAGACACAGGACTGACGTATGCGTTTGCTTTGCGTGCAAGCATGGTGGGATGGGGGCGCTTTAATTTTTTTTTATTGGATTTTTTTTAATTTTTACACTGTCTCTAATTTTTTTTAAATCATTTTTATTGTTATCACAGAGATGTAAACATCCCTTGTGATAACAATAAGCAGTGACAGGTCCTCTTTATGGAGAGATCTGGGGTCTGTTAGACCCCAGATCTCTCCTCTGCCTCACACAAAGATCAGTGTGATCCGATGCCTTTTACAAGTCAAAAATTACTTGTTTACATGCTGGGGAAAGTGGGGAGTATTTTCAAAATACTCGTTGCTTCCAGTATCTAATACGGAAAATATGGAAAATCAGCGGATCTGCCAGCTTCTCTGCTGGGCTCCCGGGAGAACCAGAGAGACGCGCGGGGGTGTGTGTGTGTGACCCCTCCCACTGTTTGTAAAAGAGATCCAGTGGATAATTAGCCACTCTAATTGCTTTTTTAAAAAAAAGAGAATCGCCTGCAGATAAAAAAAAAACATGCGTTGATGCCTGCATTGGCCTGGTATAAGCTGTGGAACAGCTGACGTATAAATATGTACTGCAGTTTGGCACTAGTTAATGTTCAGCTTCAATCCAGAGATTTCTATCACAAATTAGTTACGTTTTAGTGATCAGTTGTAGTAAAAATAGCTATACCTGGTAAAAGAAGCAGTGCTAAAACAGTTTGTTGTTCCATGGGGAATTTATCAAAAAGCTGCTAACAAAACCAGATGCCTATCTCAGCAAAAATACCCCAAAGCAAAAATAATCACCCTGTCATGTTCAGCCGTGCAACTGGGCGCTTTGCAACTGACTTGGTTGTACAGGTTTTAGGAGTTAAAACAGGCGGTGAGGAGGTGTCATAATGCCACTTTTCAAACACCACCTCAGATCACTTTTCAGAGGGCACTGCTAGGGTAAAAAAGCCCTTTCTCTAAACAAAAATAAATTTGTCTTTTTTATCCTTGGCTCAACTGTAACCAGGCAATTTAAATATGAAGTCCCATGCTCATTGTATGTTTTAGGTCCCTTTCACACAGGCGATTAGAATTCACTTTTAGCAGCAGTTACAGGAACTTATTTACCGCAGCTAAATGCAGACAATGCATCCCTATGGCTCCATTCACACACTGTGTTAAGCAATGTTTACATATATGCTTTTATGCATTTAGGAAAAATAAATTTGACAGCGTCCAGGAGCAATGTACCGCAGCTACCTGTACAGGAACGCAGTACAAAGAAAAAATAAGTAAACAGTTGCTATAGAAAAAGCAAGAATTTACTACAGCAGCTAAATGCAGCCGCATGTAAACGCACGTAATCGCAGATAAACGCAATGTACAAATGCAAGTGATCTCTGTGCCAGGAGTGTTGGAATTTCAAAATAAAACTGTTGGAATTTCAAAATAAAAAACCATGCATTTACAAGCAGCAGAAAATACCACCCGTGTGAAAGAGGCGTAATACACTAATCATTTTATGCCCAGCCTTCCCAGTGTTCTCACCTTTGCAGACTTCTCTGTCACATCCTAGTCTGTCCATCTCACTGTATGCAGCCACTCAGTATATGTGGCTATTTATACTGCCTTTCACTTTCCATCTGTCACTCCCTTCTGCACACGTCTTGCATGCTTAGCTTTCTGAGTTTCGTTTCCCTTCTCTTACATCTATTTGTCCACCTCCAGTGAAGAATTGCCGATAAAAGCAACTACAAGGTTATGTTTTATCCACATCACCATGACATAGGACTTTGCAAGAAACAGGATATGAAACTGGAATATCATAATTGATATTTGGTGACTGCAGGTTTTGTGCTATAGTTGCAGTAGAGTATGCTCCTTCTCCTTGTAATTCTGTATGCATTTGTGGGTTTCTGAACTATTTCTTCTGAAGAAGGGATCTAAGATATCCCGAAAGAACTGCATCTTTAAGAACTTCAAGTGGACCTTCAAAACTTGAACTACTGCTAATTTTCCTCTTCCCCCTGCCTCTAACAAATTAGCAATTTTTTTTTTTGGTGGGGGGCTTTTTGACAGATACCCACTCCCTCTTCCTCAATACTCACCAAGTAGAGAATGACATCTGATGGTGCCATGACTGCTACCCCAGGTTTTCTGTTTCAGGGTGGCTAAGGGTTGCCACCTCTCTGGAATTCACCCGGATAGTCTGGGTTTTGAGTCATGCTTGGGTTTTAAACTGCCTGAAACCCAGACACATTATTCTGCCCTGATTGTGGCTCCTCAGCTGGGTTGCTGGCTGCAGTTGCATGCCGAGAGTGTCTTTTACACTCACCCTCTCACAATACCCATACCCAGCACAGTCCTCCAGTACTCCTCCCCAACTCCCCCCCAGGCATAAACAGGAGAGGAGAGAGAGAGCTGGATCTTCTTTTTCTCCTCCTGCCCCTCTCCTCCTGTGTCTGCCCGCCTACACTCCAATCTCCGGCAGTGCTGTTCCTCAGAAAGGGGATGAGTGGGCGGGAAGTTTGAAGACCAGCAGAAGGCAACTACAGTGGATGAAAGATACTGATGTTCGAGCCTCCATCCTGGGTGAGTAAGCTCACCAACCATCCACTCTCTGTGAATGAAGTCTCCCCCCTCCCCTTCTCTCTACTGCCTCTGATTCAGTACACTAATGTAAGTGAGACTCAGATGCAAGGGGTGCTCTGTGGACTCTGATGTAAAGGGGGCTTTGGTGAGCAAAGAGTTCCCCTTTACACCAGCAATCCCCCTTACGTCAGAGCCTTCCTTTAAATCGGGGTACCCAGAGCACCCCTTATATCAGAGTTCCCCTTTTCATTAGCGTCCACAGAGCTCCCCCTTGCAGTGTAAGTGAAAATTATGCAGACTCAGATGTAAGAGAGAACTCTGCAGACTAATGTAAGAGGGCTCTGGGAACCCTAAATAAAGGGGAATGCTGGGAACTATGATGTAAGTGGGGGGCTCCAGTTCCCAGAGATCCCTTTACATCAGAAACAAAACGATAAATATTCCTCCTGCGCTGCCAATACCCTTAAACAAACCTGGATGGTTATAGTACCTGCCTATAACACCAACAGTATCAAAAAAAGTGAATAGGAAAATGATGCTGCTTTACCCAATGACTGAGGAAACTTAACCCACTGAGGTGACTCAAATCAAATATTAAGTGGATAAAGAATAATGAAGAAATCACATACCACATACATGAAACATACATATAAATAATCATGACCCAATGTGTAAACAATATAAATTTTGGATGATGATTAATCACATGACATGTGCATAAACCATGTGAAACAAAACTGTGCACAGTTCTAATAGATCTGTGTATCTTCAAAACTTGTGACAATCCGGTGACCACTGCAACGAGCAATCCACCACCAGCTAGCGTGCACGCTCACCTCCAGGCTGCGACCCACAGGGTCAACCAGCTTCAACAGAACTCAGAACGATCCTATTCCTGTATATCCCCTCGGCAGTAAACAGGGCAATCCTCTTGACGGAAAACAGTAAACACTCATGAGCGTACCAGCAGTAGTGATGTCTCCTCATGGAAAAAGCCAGACAATCTCTTCAGTAGTTACAAGTCACCAAGAGGTATTTACTCCTTTACCCCGGAGACAGGGTGCTTGGAAGGGAGATTCTATTGTGAACTCCTTTTAGAAATACTGCAGTAGGAATCCTGTTTCATGGGTGTTCCCGTTAGGGCCTCATTCACACTAGACTCTTCTGATCATTTTTATCCTGCTATGCTGGGGGAGCCGTGCTGCTAGCTGCACATCCGTCCTCATTCAGGTCCCATCCTTCTGAGCTCCAATCCATCCTTGTTTGGGTCCCATCCCTCTGAGCTCCCATCAATCAGAGGGATGGGACCCGAACGAGGATGGATGTGCAGCTAGCAGCACGGCTCCCCCAGCATAGCAAGATAAAAATGATCAGAAGAGTTTAGTGTGAATAAGGCCCTAACGGGAACACCCATGACACAGGCTTCCTACTGCAGTATTTCTAAAAGTAGATCACAGCACTAAGAGAGGTACGGAAATTAGCAGCCCCACAGAAAACAGCCCAGTCCAGTGGGGCCGCTAATTTGCATAGGCTCGGCGCCAAGGGGTTAATCACAAAATCACATTTTTTTTTAACCAGATCACCATTAATCCCACTCTGGCGCTCAGGTGTGACCAGCCAAAAAAGCTCTGAACCAGAGTTGAAGCCTTCACTATATTGGAGTCTTTGCAGCAATACCTGGAATTGTCAAAACAAGGACCGTGGACAATCTAAACAAAAAACAACAGACCAGAGAAGCGCATGCCCTAGTAGTGCAATAAACTTCTCTATTATTATACAGGATTTATATAACGCCAACAGTTTGCTCAGCGCTTTACATTATAGCGTGAGACAATACAGTAACGATACAGTTCAATACAAGAGGGATTTGAGGGCCCTGCTCCTTGGAGCTTACAATCTAGGAGGGAGGGGTTAGTGGTACAAAAGGTAGTAACTGTGGGGGATGGAGTGGTTGAAAGAGTAGAAGATTCCAGTATTAGATGAGGGCAGGATAGGATTCCCTGAAGAGATAGGTTTTCAGAGATCGCCTAAAAGTGAGCAGACTAGGCGACAGTCTGATAGATTGGGGTAGAGAGTTCCAGAGGATGGGGGAAGCCCTGGAGAAGTCCTGGAGACGAGCATGGGAGAAGAAGACAAGGGAGCTAGAGAGTAGGAGGTCTTGTGAGGAGCGGAGAGTACGGTTTGGGTGATATTTAGAGACAAGATCTGTGATGTAATTTGGGGCAGAGTTATAAATGGTTTTATACGTCATTGTCAGTGTTTTGAATTTTATCCGTTGGGCAACGACAAGCCAGTGGAGGGATTGGCAGAGAGGGGTGGCAGATACAGAACAGTTAGTAATTTGGATGAGTCTGGCAGCAGCTTTCATGATGGACTGAAGAGGGGATAGCCCTCGATGAGGTAGGCCAATGAGGAGGGAGTTACAATAGTCGAGGCGAGATATAAGAAGGGAGTGAATATGTTGCTTAGTGGTTTCCGAGGTTAAGAACGGTCATATCTGGGAGATGTTGCGGAGGTGAAGTCTACAAGATTTGGACAGCGATTGGATCTGGGGCTGAAAGGACAGATGGGAGTCTAGGATTACACCTAGTACCCTGGCATGAGGGGAGGGACTGATGGTTGTATTATTGATCTTGATGGAGAAGTCAGCGCAGGGGGTACAGGCTGGGGGGAATACTAAGAGCTCAGTTTTGGAAAGATTGAGTTTGAGGAAGTGGAGTGACATCCATGCCGATATGTCACTTAGTAGGCTAGTAATGCGAGTGGAGACTGAAGGGGTGAGGTGAGGGTAGAAAGATAGATTTGTGTGTCATCAGCATAGAGATGGTAATTGAAGCCGTGGGAGTTTATCAATTGACCAAGGGAGGAGGTGTAGATGGAGAAGAGAAGGGGTCCAAAGACAGAACCTTGAGGGACCCCTACGGAGAGGGGGAGTGAAAAGGAGGAGCAGCATTATAGGTAACGCTGAAGGAGCGCTGCGATAGGCAGGAGGAGAAAGCGGAGTCTCTGAGGCCAAGAGAGTGGAGTTTTGAGGAGGAGGGGATGGTCAACCGTATCAAAAGCCACAGAGAGGTTGAGTAATAAGAGTACGGAGTAGTGGCCATTGGTTTTAGCAGTTAGTAGATCATTAGTGAGTTTTAGTAGGTCAGTTTCAGTGGAGTGTAGTGAGCGAAAGCCAGACTGTAAAGGGTCAAGAAGGTTGTTGTCGGTGAGGTGGGAGCTCAGGCGATTGTAGACTAAGCTTCAAGGAGTTTAGAGGTAAATGGCAGCAGGGAGATGGGTCTTAAGTTGGTGGGGTCCAGGGAGGGCTTTTTAAGAATTGGAGTGATGTGCGCATGCTTTAGAGGGGAGGGGAAGGCACCAGTAGAGAGGGAAAGATTGAAGATGTGAGTGAGGGAGCATAGGATGGAAGAAGAGGGTGACCGTAGTAGTGAGTGGACAGGATCCAGAGGACAGGTAGTGAGGCAGGCTTCTGAGAAAACCTTAGTGACCTCTTCAGTAGTAGCGAGGTAAAAAGAGGAAAGTGTTGAGGGAGGCTTAGTATAAGGAATGCTGAAAGGGGTGGATGTCTGTGCAGTGGCGATGTCCCTAGGAATTGCGTCAATCTTGTTCTTGAAATGATTTTCAATCTTGTGAGCTGTGAGTGAGGTACTGGGTGGAGGTGGAGGCGGAGAAAGTAGAGAGTTAAAAGTAGAGAAGAGACGACAAGGACTGGAAGACTAGTTATTAATAAGATTGACTAAGTAGGCTTGTTTGGTAGCATGAAGGGAGGAAGTGTATGTTAAGAAAGCAGATTTGTATCAGGTGAATGCTTGGTGGGATTTGGTTTTACGCCATAATCGCTCCAGTGCACGACTATGTTGTTTAAGATTTCTGGTGTGGTCAGTCTGCCAAGGTTGTAATGGTCGGGGCCTGATGATTCGTGTTGTTGGGGGGCAAGCGAGTCTAATGCGGGTGAAAGCGAATTGTTATAGACAGCAGTGGCCAGGTCAGGGCAGGACAGGGGAGAGATACTGTCATAGAGTTGGTCAGTTGCAGAGTGGAAGGTAGCAGGGTTCAAGTTGCGGAGGTTTCTGCTTGTAATTGTTTGCTGCTTGGAGGGATAGGTGTTTGAGAATGAGGAGACTGTGAAGGTGATGAGATTGTGATCAGAGAGAGGAAAGGGGGTGTTTGTGAGGTTGTAGGGAGTACAAAGATGAGAGAAGACAAGGTCTAATGTATTCCCATCACAGTGAGTGGAGGCTGTATACACTGTGCTAATGCAAAAGATGAGGTTATGTTGAAGAGTTGGGATGTAGCCGGGTTATTGACATTAATAAGGATGTTAAAGTCTCCGAGAATGATAGTGGGTAGTTCAGAGAAGAGAAAGTAGGATAGCCAGGCGGAGAAGTCATCAAGAAAGCGGGACACGGGACCAGGGGGCCGATAGATCACTGCGATCCTCAGAGAAATGGGAGAGAACAGCCGGATGCAGTGAGTCTCGAAAGAAGAGAAGGATATAGAGGGAGGGTTACAGAGGACTTGGAAGGTGCTCGGTGGCGATAGAAGCAAACCAACCCCACCACCTTTTTGACCACTGGGTCTGGGTGAGTGGGTCCAGATGAGGCCTCCATAGGAAAGTTCTGCGGGGGAGGCAGAATCTGCTGCTTGAAGCCAGGTTTCTGTAATTGCTAGTAGGTCAAGGGAGCGGGAGACAAAGAAGTCATGGACAGAGGTGAGCTTATTACAGACCGAGCGGGCATTCCAGAGTGCACATGAAAAAGGGAGGGTGGTTTTTGGCAGTACGGGGACAGATATTAGATTGAGGGGATTGCGGCTATTCACGGAAGAAAGAGGATGCCTTGTGTGTGGGTGAAGTAGTGGAGGACCAGGGTTTGGGGAGATATCCCCAGAGGTTAGGAGAAGAAGAAGCAAAAATAAATTGACACATAATGCACTCACATGCTCCTGGAATGACACCAAGCTCATCATACAACTGTCAGAATCCACCTCCAGAAGCCTTGTATGGATGCCACTAGATGAAATCCACTTGGCTCAAGCCTCTTCTCCCTGTTTCTGTGTGTTAGGAAGGAAAGAGAACAGCAGAGAGCCGGCCACAATAGCAGCTTGTGTATGACAGCTGCCAGGAATATGGAGGACCGACAATCATTCAGTAGAGTGGCATGGGCCCAAAGGAGGCTGTGCGGGTTGCCATAGGTTTGAGGTTGAGGGCCAGAGGTTGAGCATGCCTGCACTTACCTGTACGAAAATTCTCAGTACATATGAATGTCGTTCAAAAATAAAGATTTCCTTTGCTTTTCAATTTTGGAATGAAAGAACTTTACCGAATAAAAACCACATAAGCTATTAGAAAAAAATCTTCTATCCTGCTCCTTTGAATTTTCTTGTCACTGCGGTTGAAAATGAACGTTCATTTGACCCAATAATGATTAGAAAAATTAATATTTTTACAATTTAAAATGCCTAAAGGAATTTTACTAGTGTATGTCAGCTTGAGGGAAAGGATTGTTCAGTATGAGCACTGCGAGCTCAGTGCAGGCATCCACAGAGTCACTACCTGTCCTGACTGATACACGAGTCAGGTTCAAGAATGCACACTTTGGGTGCTGTGTTGTGAAGGGATTCTAAAGGGTGTGTAATCTGGGATAGCTCTGGAATGACCACCAACCAGTTTGGTGAAAGAAAAGCAGTTCATTTATTGGGATCACAGATAAACACAAAGACCGCGTACTTCAGCCAAAGTCTATAAACAGGCCAAAACCTGGTATCAGAAGCTAAACCTTAAACTCACCACTAATCTTCGGTGCTATACAGGGGTTAGGCTACATTGGGGGGTCAGCAGCCCATGCCTCAGCTTGTCTGAGAGCTTCCACTTGCCACACAGCTTGTGAGCCTTTCTGCCACTTACTTCCCCCTGCTGATTTCCCTCTGGGACTTAACCCTTTTGGGACCAAAGGCCTGTGTCAGGAATGGACTTGCCAATAGTGGTGGGACTCACCTGCCTTGTGGGCTGCAGTACCAGGGCTGGCCAGTGGGTGCTCTCAACAACCAGAGGTTCACTTCGGCAATAAGCCATCACCTGGGGCTGATTGCAGGTGTATTTAAGGGATGGCCAGACCTGCAGTCTGTGCCTTGGTGTGTGTTTTTCCATGGGCCCCTGTACCTTGTAACCTGCATTCCTGTTCCTGTTCTTGTTCCTGTTCCTGTCTGACTTGTTGCCGACCCTGCCTGATCCTGACCTCTGTTGAATTCTCCTGTTTGATCCCTGGCTTGTGACCCTGACCATTCTCTCCACCTGTTCCTCCTGTACCTACCTGTCCGATAGTTATCCACCCGGCCTGCCTGACTACGTTGTGCTCTATATGTGTATGTACCTGTGTATCTATATCAGTTTAGATTTGGGTTTGTTTCACCTTGTTGTATGTATTTGTGTTAGCTTGGGTTTTGGTGCACTGCGTTTATGTTTGTACTGTTAGTCTTTAATAAAGCGTCTTATTTATACCATATCTGAAGCTTGCGTTTCCCTGTGTCAGTCCACACACTTCTGGTCACACCCGCATCCCTGACATTACACCAAGGCCAAAGACCTGACCAGAAGTGGCTGCACAGGGAGGCCATCTTGGCTTATTGTTGCTGGGAAGGATGGATCTTGATGAGGTGGTGTATTTATCTTTGCTAGTGTTTGATGACAAAGACTATGCTTATCAGACTCTTAAGGAGTATACCCAGGATCAACTTCTAGAGTGTATAAGGATCGCTCATTGTCTAGTTGATCAGGGCACAGAGTTTTCTGAGGTGCAGCCATTGATCCAGGTTTGTGCTGAGTTGGCTCGGTCCTGTACCCCTGAAAGCAGGGATGACTTTTTTCCCCCATTTAGTGTGGATCAAGTGGAATCACTGGTATGGTTGTTGGAGGATGATCCAGATTGTTTCCATGAGCACTATGCAGCATGTCCATCACATGTGCTTATGGATTGCATAAACGCAGTGCAGTCTTTGATCAGACAGGCTAGGTGTAAGCTGAGTTTTGTTAAACCAGTACTGCAGACATGGACAGATTTGTTACACCCAGCCTCAGTTGGCTTGCAACATCATTCCTCTGCTCAAGGCACTCTTCCTGCATCCCCGACAGCACCCCCAGTGATGGCCCAGTATACTCTGCTAACTACCACATACCAGTCCCCTGCTCCCACTCGCTGCACCTATCCTTTCTTCAACCCTGTAAAGAAGTCCTCTGTAGCAACTGCTCCCTCCTCTGTTCCATCCTCCAGCTCTTCTCTGTCTCCAGCTGCTCCATCCGTTTACAAACCTGCGCTTACTTACAGTGCTCCGGTAACTAAAACCAGGAAAAGGCGAAAGTTCTTTCCAACCAATACCGTCCTGCCAGTATCCAAACCGGTCAGCCTCCCATCTGAGAACCTGCCTTCTGTGGTGCAGCCTGGTGCCTCGGCGCCCACAACTCAGCCTGATGCCTCTACCCAGCATGATGTCGCTATTCAGCCTGATGTCTCCATTCAGCCTGATGTCTCTACCCATCATGATGTTTCTACCCAGCCTGATGAACTGATCCAGCCTGATGATCCTATTATGCCAGATGACTCGATGCCCGCTGTCTTGCCAGTTGACTCGGAGCCCGCAGTCTTGTCAGGTGACTCGATGCCCGCTGTTCCGCCAGTTGACTCGGTGCCCGCAGTCTTGCCAGGTGACTTGGTGCCCGCAGTCTTGCCAGACGACTCGGTGTCCGCAGTCTTGCCAGACGACTCGCTGCCCGCAGTCTTGCCAGACGACTCGATGCCCGCTGTTCCGCCAGTTGACTCGGTGCCCGCAGTCTTGCCAGTTGACTCGGTGCCCGCAGTCTTGCCAGACGACTCGGTGCCCGCTGTTCCGCCAAACGACTCGGTGCCCGCAGTCTTGCCAGATGACTCGGTGCCCGCTGTCGGGCCGGTTGACTCAGAGTCCGCTGTTGTGCCTGGTGACTCGGGGCCCGCGGTCTTGCCAGATGACTCGGAGCCCGCGGTCTTGCCAGATGACTCGGTGCCCGCGGTCTTGCCAGATGACTCGGTGCCCGCAGTCTTGCCAGATGACTCGGTGCCCGCAGTCTTGCCAGACGATCCAATGCCTGATGACCCAGTGCCCACTGTCATGCCTGGTGACCCGATGCCCGCTGTCGTGCCTGATGACTCGATGCCCGCTGTCGAGCCAGACGATCCAATGCCTGATGACCCAGTGCCCGCTGTCATACCTGATGACCCGATGCCCATTGTCGTGCCTGGTGACCCGATGCCCGCTGTTGAGCCAGATGACCTGGTGCCCGCGGTCGAGCAAGACGATCCAATGTCTGATGACCCGGTGCCCGCTGTTGTACCTGGTGACCCGATGCCCGCTGTCGAGCCAGATGGCCCGGTGCCTGCCGCCCTGCCTGGGGGCCCGGTGCCAGCCGCTCCGCCTGGGGGCCCGGTGCCTGCCGCCTCGCCTGGGGGCCCGGTGCCTGCCGCTCCGCCTGGTGGTCCGGCGCCCGCCGCCCTGCCTGGTGGCCCAGCGCCCGCTGCTCCGCCTGGTGGCCCGGCGCCCGCTGTTCCGCCTGGTGATCCGGCGTCCAGCCCGATGTGCCTCCGTCCGGTGCCCAGCTCGAAGTGCCTCCGTCCGGTGCCCAGCTCGAAGTGCCTTCGTCCGGTGCCCAGCTCGAAGTGCCTCCGTCCGGTGCCCAGCTCGAAGTGCCTCCGTCCGGTGCCCAGCTCGAAGTGCCTCCGTCCGGTGCCCAGCTCGAAGTGCCTCCGTCCGGTGCCCAGCTCGAAGTGCCTCCGTCCGGTGCCCAGCTCGAAGTGCCTCCGTCCGGTGCCCAGCCCGATGTGCCAGTCTTTGATATCCCACCAGTCACCGGACCCAGGCGGTGGAACATTTTGCCCAGCTAGGACTGTTTGGAGCGTCCTGAGACCGCTTCTTGAGGGGGGGGTACTGTCAGGAATGGACTTGCCAATAGTGCTGGGACTCACCTGCCTTGTGGGCTGCAGGACCAGGGCTGGCCAGCGGGTGCTCTCAACAACCAGAGGTTCACTTCGGCAATTAGCCATCACCTGGGGCTGATTGCAGGTGTATTTAAGGGATGGCCAGACCTGCAGTCTGTACCTTGGTGTGTGTTTTTCCATGGGCCCCTGTACCTTGTAACCTGCATTCCTGTTCCTGTTCCTGTCTGACTTGTTGCCGACCCTGCCTGATCCTGACCTCTGCTGAATTCTCCTGTTTGATCCCTGGCTTGTGACCCTGACCATTCTCTCCGCCTGTTCCTCCTGTACCTACCTGCCCGATAGTTATCCACCCGGCCTGCCTGACTACGTTGTGCTCTACATGTGTATGTACCTGTGTATCTATATCAGTTTAGGTTTGGGTTTGTTTCACCTTGTTGTATGTATTTGTGTTAGCTTGGGGTTTGGTGCACTGCGTTTATGTTTGTACTGTTAGTCTTTAATAAAGCGTCTTATTTATACCATATCTGAAGCTTGCGTTTCCCTGTCTCAGTCCACACACTTCTGGTCACACCCGCATCCCCTACAGCCTGGTAGTCAGGACCCTAATACAAATTTAGCCATGCAGAGAGTACTGCAGTGTCTCTACAACTGTCCTTAAAGAGACCACACCCAAAATATCAGGGAAATGCATATGCCATCCAGGACAAATTCCCGGGGTCCTGTACAGGTGTCTAGGAGTCCCTTCATGCAGGGCCGGATTAAGAGCATCATAAACCTGGTGCTGAGAATTTTGGTGGGCCTTTTTATAGAAATAAATAAAAAGAAAACAATTATCTGATGCCCACACGTACCACCATCTGGGCTATGCCAAGCTCACCCTATATAGAGAATATGCTGTGCCCATCACTGTACATCACAGTGTGACTATACTGAACACATATATGGAGCTTATATATTATGCCAACCATACACATCCAATATGATTTAAAGTGTGTACCCACATTTATACATCATACTGTGCCTTATAGGCAGACTACAGACAGTACACATCACACAGAGGTCAACATTTTCTCACCATACAGTATATTATATGTATAGCTACCCATTCTATAGACATAGAGGAAGCAGGCTGCCAGCAGGGATGCCAGAAACAGCCTATCCTGTGTCCACAGGTACCACCATACCTGGGTTATGCCATGCTTACACTGTATAGAAAATATACTGTGCCCATCACTATACATCACAGTGTGACTATACTGAACACATCTATGCAGATTACATATTATACCCACTATACACATCCTATATGGATTATAATGTGTACCCACCTTTATATACACTATATTGCCAAATGTATTGGGACACCTGCCTTTACACACACATGAAATTTAAAGGCATCCCAGTCTTAGTCCATAGGGTTCAGTATTGAGTTGGCCCTCCCTTTGCAGCTATAACAGCTTCAACTCTTCTGGGAAAGCTGCCCACAAGGTTTAGGAGTGTGTCTATGGGAAAGTTTGACCATTCTTCCAGAAGCGCATTTGTGAGGTCAGGCACTGATGTCAGATGAGAAGGCCTGGCTTGCAGTCTCCGCTCTAATTCATCCCAAAGGTGTTCTATCAGGTTGAGGTGCAGGCCAGTCAAGTTCCTCCACCCCAAACTCGCTCATCCATGTCTTTATGGACCTTGATTTGTGCACTGGTGCACAGTCACATTAGAACAGGAAGGGGCCATCCTCAAACTTTTCCCATAAAGTTGGGAGCATGAAATTGTCCAAAATGTCTTGGTATGCTGACTCCTTAAGGGTTCCCTTCACTGGAACTAAGGGGCCAAGCCCAACCCCTGAAAAACAACCACACACCATAATCCCCCCTCCACCAAATTTTACATTTGGCACAATGCAGTCAGGCAAGTACCGTACTCCTGGCAATCGCCAAACCCAGACATGTCCATCAGATTGGCAGATAGAGAAGCGTGATTTGTCACTCCAGAGAACACGTCTCTACTACTCTAGAGTCCAGTGGCGGTATACTTTACACAACTGCATCCGATGCTTTGCATTGCACTTGGTGATGTAAGGCTTGGATGCAGCTGCTCAGCCATGGAAACCCATTTCATGAAGCTCTCTACACACTGTTGTGCTAATCTGAAGGCCACACAAAGTTTGGAGGTCTTTAGCTATTGACCCTGCAGGCAGTTGCTGACTTCTGCACACTGTGCACTTCAGCATATGCTGACCCCGCTCTGCCATTTTACGTGGCCTACTACTTCGTGGCTGAGTTGCTGTTGTTCCCAGTTGCTTCCACTCTGTTATAATACCACTAACAGTACCACTAACACTATCATGGTACCATGCTTGAATCCACTGAGCTCCTGAGAGCGACCCATTCTTTCACAAATGTTTGTAGAAGCAGTCTGCATGTCTAGGTGCTTGATTTTATACACCTGTGGCCATGGAGGTGATTGGAACACCTGAATCCAATGATTTGGAGGGGTGTCCCAATACTTTTAGCAATATAGTGTATATCATATTGTGTCCACACTGTGCCATCATGTGCAGACTATAGACAGTACACATCACACAGAAGTAATGATCTCACCATATATACTGTGCTAACCATTCTGTAGATATTAAAGAGATGGCATGCCACCAGCAGATGTGCCGGGTACAGACTATCCTGTGCCCACGGGTAGCATATATTATGCCCACTATACACATCCTATATGGATTATATTCTGTTCCCACATTTATACATCTAATTGTACCCACACTGTGCATCATATGCAGACTAGGCACACACAGATCAGCAGGGTCTCGTCATATATACTGAGCACAAAGCTAACCACTCAATTTGTGACTACCTGTGCCCACAGGTACTACCATACCAGGGTTATTCCATGCTCACACTTAAAATTATACAGTGCCCACTGTGACTATACTGAACACATCTATGCAGACTTTACTATGTCCACTATACACATCCTATATGGACTGTACGCTGTGCCCGCAAAACATACAAACTCCATGCAGTACAGATCACACACAGCTTGTGCCCACAGCTCCCCTATATACTGACATACACAGCCCGGGGGGGAAGGTGCCAGGTACAGACCCCCTGTGCCCATACTCAGCACCCAGCAGGTGTCTGTCTGATTGGTTCTCCAGACCGCATTGCATACTTATTCCATGGAGAACAGCCTGGCCAGGGGTCACCCCCCCCAAGTGCTCACATAAGGGGTACACAACACAAAGTTGCATCCCTCCATCCCTTACCTGCGGCACAGAGCTGAGCGATACAGCCCAGTATGGTGAGAGTGTTCATATCCCAGGGTTCCCATCCAGAGAGGCACCCATGTGCCCGGCTGATCCCCACTCCGCTATATGCGGGGCTCATATAGGAATGAAGAGCAGGAAGAGGAGCGCCCCCCTCCTCACATGGTATGGCTGGAGATAGGCACAAGATGGCTCTGGGGGTAATATGGAGGGCTGTGGGGGGGAGGGGGTGACTGGAAGGGGGCCTGTTGTTTTTGGGTGGCTAGGTCTATATTAAGGTAGGGGCCTGGAGCTGCAACTCCAATAGCCCCTACATCAACGGATAATGTCACCTTTGGGAACATGTTCCACTTGTTTTTAGGATGGAACCTGTAACATGTTCCCACTCCTCCAGTCACTCAGCAATCCAAGCCCTGTGTGTGTGACAGCATTACGGCCACGTCATTCATTCACAGTTTTGTGAATGAGAGAACTACAATTACAGACATCCTTTGAGGCTGTCGGCTTGTAGTTCTCAATAAACAGTACAAAACAAATGGCAAGTGCCCCAATCTATAACTGACCTTCACAGCAAGGAGCACATGGAAGGGCAACGCATGTCAAACAACAAAGAAAAATTCCCAGCTCAACTTACCAACCAGCCTGCAACCAACTGAATTATCTTGTCTAACAGTTTGCTGTTACAAACAAGGGTTTAGTTTGCACACATTTTGCAGTGAAGACGCTCTGCAGTTTATGCATGTATTTACAAATGTGTGCAAACTAAACCTGTTTTTAATGCAAACTGTTAAACAGGATAATTCAGTTGGTTGCAGACTGGTAGGTAAGTAGAGCTGGGAATTTTTCTTTGTAGTTCTCAACAAACTACCGTGGTGCTGTGGTAGTCCATTGATTCTTATTGTGCTGCCTGCCCATATGACGTACAGGTAGACGGCTTACATTGACAATCTGTATCTATATTCCTCTCACCCACATTCCTGGAAGTATGGCTGCTGTAGACTGGAAACACCATAGGCAAACGTACATATTCACCAGCACACCATGGCTCTCCAATATGGTCCAAACAAAGGTTTTTATTGCAAAAAGATAACATCACAAAAGAAAGTGCAACGTTTCGGAGCTGCACAGGACCCCTTCATCAGGCACATGCTGACCTTTTCTGGTCCATATTGGAGATTCATGGCGTGCTGGTGAATATGTATGTTAGCTTACACTGACAGTCTACAGGAGACCTGCATTACACCCAGGATCTGCTGATCGCTGGTGCAATGCTTTCTAGGCTCCTAAAAAAAGAAAAAACATTAGTAAATGCACATTTTTTTAACCTCCAAAAATATGTGCATTTTTTTTTCTTTTTTTTAAGTGAACTTTAACCACTTCCCACCCGGCCCATGTATATAAATGGCCAGATGGGAGAAGTTCAGCACCACGATCCAGTGCCCGCTGTGTCCTCTGGACACAGTGGAACACTGATCGTTGTACGGGACCTCTGTGTGAGGTCCAGATCATGTGATCACTGATTGGCCAATCAGTGATCACATGAAGAGTAGTAAGCAAGATGTCACTTTTGACATCATAGCTTACTACGTGTGAAATCTGTGAATGAAGACAGAGGTCACATGGTACAAGGCTATTCACAACAGCCTTGTACCATGTGACAAGCTGTGACCAATCACAGCTCACACAGTATTTCTCAATGGCTGCAAGAATGCAGCCAGAGAAGAAATTATTGATTTTACAGCCTTTATGGATCAATCAGTGTAAAAAAAAAATCTTCATCACCCCCCGCAATACAGTATGGTGACACTGTACTGCTAGGGTGACAGTATGTTAAAAAAAAAATTGTAATTGTAATTTTTGGTCATAAACTAATTTGGATTATTTTTTTTTTACTAGAAAGATAACTGAATACATTTTGGCCAAGATTTATAAAGAAAGATTATTTATTTGCAAAACTTTATAAGAAAAAAACTTTTTTTTTTCAAAATGTTTGGACTTTTTCATTTATATAGCAAAAAAATAAAAATCCCAGTGGTGAATAAGTACTACCAAAATAAAGTTTCATCTGTCTCAAAAAAATGCTAAAAAATTCATATGGGTACAGTGTTGCATGACTGTGCAACTGTCATTCAAAGTGTGATAGTGCTGAAAGCTAAACATTTGCCCTGGACAGGAAGGGGGTAGAAGTGTTCAGACCTGAAGTGGTTAATCTGGCCCCGCCTTCATGATCTCTCAAGATGTTTGTGTATTCAGTCTGCTCAGTCCTCACCATCTTCCTCTCACCCCAGCGCCCCCTGCTGGCCTCGTGTCTGCAGTGAGGAAATCACAGGCTCCTGTGTATGTACTGCACACCCGCTCACTGCACACAGTCCACACCCTCGGCCATTCCTGAAGGCACGGAGAGACAGGGACAAGCTTTGTTCATAGTCACGCGGACATGGAAAGTCACGTGAGCCGTGGGCGTAGCACCTCTCGCCGTGCCCAGTGCTGTGATGGAGCATGCGGAGTAGCAGAGAGTGAGCAGCGGGCGGTTTGAAGGGAGAAGCCGGAGCCATCTCCATGGTAACAGCACAGTGTCTAGTGAAGGAGGATGGTGGAGGGGAGCTGAGGAAGAACGGGTGCAGTGAGCGGCGGTCACCTCTGTGGAAGGTATGACCTATGCATGACTGGACTTGGTATACATTCCAGGGTGCTACGTATGTACATTCATAATGAGGTCACCAGTGCTCGTTTATTACAAAGGAAACTAGGATTTCTCTCATCTCTCTGACGGCTCATTCTGCCCTGCAGCAGCCCTTGAAGCCCTCCTGAAAATCACTTTTCACAGAGTGACAGGCGATGAGGAAACAATCCCTGGAATTCATAAAAAGATTGGCGCAGATTTTGCAAAAATGGTGCTACGTGCATTCTAAAGGTGGTGCAGTGTGTGCCAAATTCATCAACCTGTCTAGAGCTTGTACTTGAATTTGGCGCATGTTATGCCACTTTTAGAACACGTTATGCCACGTTTAGAACACATCCTGTGCCACTGTTAGAACACGTTATGCCATGTTTAGAACGCATGCTATACCACTTTTAGACGCATGCTATGCCAGTTTAGAACACATGCTGCACCACTTTTAGACGCACGCTATGCCAGTTTAGAACACATGCTGCACCACTTTTAGACGCATGCTATGCCAGTTTAGAACACATGCTGCACCACTTTTAGATGCATGCTACGCCAGTTTAGAACGCATGCTATACCACTTTTAGACGCATGCTACGCCAGTTTTAGAACGCATGCTACGCCAGTTTTAGAACGCATGCTACGCCAGTTTTAAAACGCATGCTGCACCACTTTTAGAACGCATGCAAAACATTTTTGCAAAATCTGTCATATACAGAAAAAGAAAGTTGGTCTTAAAGTGTTACTAAACCCACAACAGTAAAATCAGTCTGTATATACAGTAAATTATGCTTGTTATACTCACTGTGCAACCTAAGGGGTTAATCCTCTGCATTGTGTAAAAAGGCTTGATCCTGTCTTCTCTTCTTCCAATGCCACCCTCTTATCTCCTGAAGGAACAGAGCCTCGGGGACTTTCTGCACATGCTCAGTTTGGTGTGTACTGCTAGAGAGGGTGCATGTGATCAGCACAGGGCCAATCAGCACTGTCCAGACAGAGGGTCAGGAGTTATGTAATCTCATAGGGCAGTCAGGAGAATGAAAACTCCTCCTACAAGGTTTAACCAGTGCTCAGCTGGACACTGATAGAAGTCACAAGACTGCTATATATTGCTGAAGAGAAAAGGTATTTAGCAGTTTATATTTTCTAAACTAATTGCATTTCATGTTCTGTGTACTGTGGGAGATCAGATATAGTGAATACAGGGTCCTGGGTTTAGTAACACTTTAATTAGCTCCAATTTCATAAGATACAAACTCTTGATATCTTTTTTTTAATTTGGTGCGGGTGTTGCACCACAATGACCACAATGTAGAAGTGGAGTAAATTAGAACCACTTGAATTTGATGCTTGAGTTGCTGTCAGAGCCAAAACTTTCACAGATGTTTTTTTTAATTATACACAGTGGATTAAAGGAGAAGTACAGCCAAAGCTGTTTTGGCTGTACTTCTGTGGATCACAGGAGTGCAGTTTGTTCTGTGACCCGTTTTCAGCTGACAGTGGGCTGCACGCTCTCGGGCTGGGGAGAGAAGATCTTGACCTTAAAGTCGGGATCCACCCCAGAGTTTGGAGCGGTACCTGGCTCAGCCTCTCATTGAGGTTCTGTGAGCCTGAGCCAGCCGCTACCTCCAATGCTCAGAGTTCCAGTGAGCTGGTGGGGGTTGCATGCAGAGCAGACAGCGGTGACTGACAGTCAGTGCTCTCTGCTCACAGCAGTGGTGAGGACTCAGCGATCAGTGTTCATGTGACAGCCAGCGGGAGACAGATGCAGCATCAGACCAATGCTGCATTCACCTAAAAATAAAAACCTAAACTTCTCTTTTACAGTGGAACTAAACCTTCACATCTTTTTCAGCCAAGGAGGCTGCCATGTCAGCCTCTGTTTGATCTGCAACTGCTATGGTGCTGCACATGTGATCCTTTATGACACCAGCCATTTGATGGCTTGACAGTTTGATTGAGAGCACAAGCACATTTCTTGCATGCCGGGAATGTACCGATAACTGTTTTTTTGAAACCGTCAAATTGATGGGTTTAGCTCCACTTTACCAAGAGCAATTCAGAAAAGCAGCACAGCAGTTTTATTGAATCCCCTCAATATGTTGCCTCCTTACCACCTGTTTTAAAGCACAACTAAACCCATCAATTTAATGGTTTCAAAAAATCAGTTACATTCCTGGAAAACTAGCTGTTACAATTGCTTGTGCTCTCAACCAAACTGTCAAGCCATCAAATGGTTGGTGTCATATCTGATCACATGTGCAGCACCATGGCAGTTGCAGATCAAACAGAGGCTAACTTGGCAGCTTTCTTGGTTGAAAAGAATGGGAGGGTTTAGTTCCACTTTAACCCTAAGAGTTTGTTCAAATAGCAACGGACAGCTGCCACATACTAAACTGCAGTGGTTTAGTGTACTGTAGCTTTCCTTTCCAGCTGCAGTGAGCAAGCGGTAGAGGGAGGTGTGATGCGCATTTCAGAGTATCATATAGCTTTTTTTTTTTTAATACCAACTTTATTTGAAGTGTACAAAGTGACGGTGCTTACTAATCAGAATAGCTGATACTGTTATCCCTGCAAGGAGAGGAGAGAAAGCCGCAGACCTGTGAAGCAGCTTTTCCTTCTGTGACAGCATGGGATCGATGCAGAGAGATTTTCCGCACCGCTTCTGTGTGAACTCAGGCTATGACAAGCCTGGGTTCGCACAGGAGCGATGGGTTAACCGCATGCATTTTGAACAGGAAATGCATCGCATTCCTGATCAAATCGCATGCTATTCTTTGCAGTATGATATGCTTCCATTTATTTTGTATGGGCACAAATCAGACCGCAAAGTATCAGAATCAGTGAATACTTGACCAAAAGTATCGACACTCATACTTGCCGATAAAAAATCATATCAGTGCATCCCTAAATTGTATAATTGATCCATTTTATTTTTTTTGGCAGGAAATGGCACGTCCAGTTATTGCCCCTTTCAGTATTCATCCTACAGCTCCTGAGACCTTCTCTGTTCTTGAGCAGCGGATGCGTATGGCTGAAGAACAAACAGCGACTTTGATCTCTGACTTGAGAGCGCTGGGTGTAAACAGCCAGAAGTAAGAGCAGTCAATACTTAAAAAAGTATATCATGAATAAAAACACAATTTGTCCAAGCAAAGCTTTGCTCAAAACTACGCATTGTAAATTAGTGAGGGAAGTGTTGATGTGAACTGCAATTTCAGATTTATACGGCATAGAAAACATGTATACCATAGAAGTTTTTAATGAAAGCCAAGGATTTAAAGCAAATGGTTAATATTATTAATATTATACAGGATTTATATAGCGCCAATAGTTTGCTCAGTGCTTTACAATACAAAGGGAGACAATACAGCAACAATACAATTTAAAACAAGAGAGCTAGGAGCACCCTGATCCCTGGAGCTTACAATTTTATATTAGGGGCTAGCAGAACAAAATATAATAACTGTGAGGGATAAACTGATAGGAGCACTAAAAGATTCAATTGCTAGCTGAAGGCAGGATAGGCTTCCCTGAAGAGGTAAGTTTTCAGGGATCCCCTAAAGGTGGACAGGTTTGAACAGTGGTTGGATTTGGGGCTGAAAGGACAGGTCAAAGTCCAGGATCACACCTAGCACGAGGGGAGCGACTGATAGTTGTATTATTGATTTTAATAGAGATGTAAAGGGAGGGAGCACAGCCAGCAGGGAATATTACAAGCTTAGTTTTAGGCTCCTTGCACACTAGCATTTTTTTAAGCTCCTAGAAGCTGTTATTGGCATTTTTTTGCTCCTGGAAGCTGTTATCCTATGTGCCCATGCACATAGGCTATTAATGTTTTTTTTGAGCTTCATCTAGGAGAAAAAAAAATTGTTTTTGTAGAATTTTTTCAGTGTTTTTCCAGCAAAAAAAATGCTAAACGCTCCTTTTTTTCTAGCTTTATTTTTTTTCTACATGTACAGTAAAACTGCTAATAAAAAGCTAATGCTCCTAAATATTTTTTAAACGATACTAAAATTCTACTAAAAAACACCATTACCAGTGTTTTTATCCAGCGATTTTTGAGCTTAAAAAAATCAATAGTGTGCATGGAGCCTAAGAAAGATTGAGTTTGAGGAAGTGGTGTGACATCTATGCTGATATGTCAGTTATTAAGTTAGTAATGTGAGAGGAGACTGAAGGGGTGAGGTGAGGAGTAGAGTAGATTTGGGTGTCATCAGCATAGAGATGGTACTGGAAGCCCTGGGAGTTTATCAAGTGACCAAGGGAGGAGGTGTAGATGGGGAAGTGGAGAGGACAGAACCTGGGGGAATCTCTACAGAAAGAGTAGGAGATGGAGTTATAGGTTACACTGATAGATAGGAAGAGAACCAGGAAAGAGCAGAGGCTTGAAGGCCAAAAGAGTGGCATATTTTTTTCTTTGAGGAGGGGTTGGTGAACAGTATCAAAGGGCGCAGAAAGCTGTAGTAGTAAGAGTACGGAGTAGTGGCCATTGGTTTTAGCAGTTAATAAATCATTAGAGAGTTTTAGTAGGGCAGTTTCTGTGGAGTATAGTGAGCGACTGTAAGGTGTCAAGTAGGTTTTTGTCAGTAAGGAAGGAGCTCAGATGGTTGTTGACTAAGCGTGGTAAAAGTTTAGAGGTAAATAGGGGCAAGGAGATAGGTCTTAATTTGTTCAGGCTGGTGGGCTACAGTGAGGACTTTTTAAATATGGGGGTGATCACTGCATGTTTTAGAAGGTAGGGGAAAGTACCAGTAGAGAGAGAGAGATTGAAGATATGACACAGCATAGGATAGAGGAACAGGGTGACCATAGTAGTTGTGAGAGAATGAGGTCCAGCAGACAGGTGGTAAGGTGGGCTTCTGAGAAACGTTTAGCGATCTCTTCAGAAGTAGCAAGATCAAAAGAGGACAGTACTGAATTTGATTTTCTGCAGGGTATGATAAGTTGGATAGATACCTGTGCAGTGGAGATGTCCCCTCGAATTGCATCAATTTTGTTTTTGAAGTAATTGGCAATCTCGTAAATAGCGAGTGAGTTATTGGGTGGAGGTGGTGGTGGAGAAAGTAGAGTGTTAAAAGTAGAGAAGAGATGAGGACTGACTTGTTTGGTAGCATGGAAAGAGGAATTGTTTTTTAGGAAGGCAGATTTTTATAGGGTGAATGCGTGCTGGGATTTGGTTTTACACCATAGTTGCTCCAATGCACAGCTATGTCTTTTAGGATTTCTGGTGTCGTCATTCTGCCAAGATTGTAATTGTTCGCTGCCTGATACTTTGTGTAGTGAGAGAAGCAAGTGAGTCCAGTGTGGATGCGAGTAAAGTGTTGTAGACAGAAGTGGCCAGTATAGGACAGGGGTGATATTTTGTCACAGAGGTGGTCAGCTGTAGAGTAGAAAAGAGAAGGATTAAAATGGCAAAGTGTTTTGTGGGTAATTGTTTGCTGTTTGGTGAGGTAGTTGAAGACAGGGACACTGTGAAAGTGATGAGGTTGTGATCAAAAAGATGAAAGGGGGTGCTGGTGAGGTTGCCAGGAGTGCAAAGATGGAAGAAAACAAGGTCAAGGGTGTTACCATCAGAGAGAGTGGAGGACTGTGTCCATTGTGTTAGGTCAAATGGTTAAAGTGGAATTTCACCCAAAAGGGGAAATTCTGCTTTAAGGTCTCCTCCCCCTCTCTGTAACATTTGACATTTGGCGGGGAGCAGGTACATGGTTTTCGCCTAGGCAATCCAAGCGGTAGTTCTCCTCCCCCACCTCCCCACAGTCTTCTGGGACATGTCACAGGTCCCAGAAGACTGCAGGACCATTCACAATGCGCAGCACAGTGGGAAGCTGGCTGTGAAGCTGCCACAGCCAAGTGCCCATAGTTAAGATGCTGGCGCCGGGGACTGAAGACCTGTGGAGAAACTGACCCAGGGTAAGAAAAGCTCTGGATCCTGGGACAGGTGAGTGTCTATTTAAAGTCAGCAGCTACAGCTCCTCTTTAAGTTGAAAAGTTGAGATGTAACCAGGTTTTTAACTTTAATGAGGATGTTAAAAGCACCTAGAATGATAGTGCGTACTTCAGAGCAGAGAATATACGATAGACAGGCAGAGAAATCAAGGAAGTGTGACACTCGTCCAGGAGACTGATAGGTCACTGCATTCTTTAGAGAAATTGGAGAAAACACAAATATGGCGAGTCTCAAAAGAAGAGAAGGATAGAGAGGAAGGGGTAGGAAGGATTTTAAAGGTTCTCAGTGGGGATAGAAGCAATCCAAATCCACCTCCTTTCCGTCCCTTGGGCCTGGGTGAGTGAGTCCAGTGGAGGCCTTCGTGGGAGAGGGCAGCGGGAGAGGCAGAGTCAGATGCTTGAAGCCAGGTTTCAGCAATTGCAAGTAGGTTAAGGGAATGGGTGACAAAAAGGTCAACAGAGGTGAGCTTGTTACAGATGGAACTGGCATTCCAGAGAGCACATGGGGGGGGGGATGGGTTGGAAGCAGGAAGATCAAGGTTAAATTGAGTGGACTGTGGCTATTGCCAGAATAAGGAGGGTGCTGGGTGTGGCAGTGAGATACTGCAGAAGGATGGTGAAGAAAGTAAGATGAGAGCAGGATGAACTGTATATGAATGCACATACCTCCCTGTCCTTGTGTTTGGGTCATCATCTGGGTTAAGTATTTGCAGGAGGTGATGAGCACAGTAGTACGGAGAGGGAAGAAATGAGGTTGATATGTGAAAGCTTTGGGGTGTAAAAGAGGGGTAAAAGAAATGTCAATTTGAGAACAGAGGATGTTAATATGAGAAGGAAGAGTAGAGGGGGCATATTAAAGGGTAGAGGTAGTAGGAATCAGACTTGTAAGAGATGCTTTACAAAATGTTGGTTTGCTTGCAGTCAGTCCAGAGTGGAGCAGAGTTCTATGTTGTATCTTGTTATTGCTTTAGTTAAGCTGCTGAACACTCCAGCACAAAAATACCCTGTCTGACATCCCCCATAAGCTGATCTACATTTATAGGGAGATGGGGCTGGGAAGGATTCATCAATTAGGAACTGAACTGAACACATGAATTAAGGCACAGGCACAAGCCAAAGTCCTAAAATATAATTGATTCTTTGATCGTAAAAGGAGGTGAGAATCAATCACCACAAATATAGACAAGTTTTAAAGACTTAGATTATTTACCATAAAGATTGCAAAGTGTCAGTACATACTGTAGCTTGAGACCGTTAACATGGATTCTGAGGCAGTAGCTGCATTTAGTTGTGAAAAAGCAGAGAAAACATGATCATAAGAAAGTGACAGAAGATGTGTTCAACAAAGCGTCCCAAGCACCCTCTGTTACCTCTACTTACCTTTTCTGGTGCTCTCCCCCCAAATCCGATCTGTGCTGTTTTTCCTGCAAAATCATTCCCACTCACACTGAATGGCACACCCTCTGCCCTCAGCATTGTCCACTCAGGCTCCCCATGTGCTTTATTCTGTGAAGGCCATGTCACATGCTGCCTATACTGTACCCAAAAGTCCCTGGGTGTTTAGAGAGTGGTGGTGACCAAAGTAAAGGTAAGTATAGATATGGAGGCTACCTAGAGTAAGGAAAGGGAGTTGCTTAGGCATATGTTCATTGTAACATGTTTCAGTTAAAGTACAATACAAAGAGCAGGGACTTATGTTGGGATTTAAAGTAAATAAAAATTCTAGCTAACATTGAAAATTATTGGTATATTTTGTCTGTGTCAAATAAGGGTAATTTTTCATCTCGGCCCATTCTGTTAAAGGTAAAGGTATGTTGTGTTTTCATTGAGCACATACTTTTGGCTATTATTGCAGTAATATTTTATGTGACTTACCAATTGTTACTTGCTTGTTATTGTTTGTCTTATAGTTTTAAAGTAAAACTTTTATGATGGAAATTCAGCTGTTGACCTCCTTTTTGAATTGCTAGTTGTCTGGCTGTTATCCTCATTTACCGACTTCAATACTAACAAGTTTTCAGAGCATAAAAGTTTTTTATTTTTTGCTAAACAAGCAAAAAAAAGTTAGAACATTTTGAGGGAATATAAAAAAAAAATGTTGTTTCTGTTATGAAATTTTGTAAATAAGTAATTTTTCTTCTTCACTAATGTGCGCTGATGAGACTGCACTGATGAGCACTCATGAAGCTGCACTGATGGCCACTGATGAGGCATCACTGATCAGCTGCACTGATGGGCACTGCTGAAGAGGCACACATAAGGTGGTACTGATAGGCAGCACTGATGGGCACTGATATACTGCACTGATGGGGCTGCACTGATGATCAGGGCACTGATGATCAGTGCCCTGATTATGAGTGTAAATGTCCCCTGTCACAGGAAAGCCGGTTATCAGCTTTCCTTTCCTCAGGCAGTGATGGTACTGAGGAAAGGAAATGCCATTAACCGGCATTTGTTTACATATGATCAGCTGTGATTGGACACAGCTAATCACGTTGTAATGAGCCAACATCATTGGCACTTTACCCTAATCATTGAGGTGCTGTATCTGAGAAACACAGCTCACCACCAATCACTGCGCTGCGCACCCCCATGGGCGCGCATGCGTGGCAAGAATGAGAGGACGTCATATGACGTCCTCCCAGAAAAAGAGTGGTCCCACTCGGTCACCATTGTACAATAGGCTGGGCGAGAACCACTTAAGTAGTAGTTTGTCACCATTCCAATAACTTGCTCAGTGTGACATGTTTAGTATCTATTTACTCAGTGTAACTTCATCTTTTAGATTGTACCAAACAGTTTGGTATTATATTGTTTTTTTGCACATTAAAATTTATTAACATTTATTTTTTCCAACAAAATTGTGTTTGAAAAACAGTTGCACAAACACAGTGTGAGTTAAAAAAATGCCACTATTTTATTCTCTAGGGCCTTTGCTTAAAAAAAAAAAAGAATAATGTTTGAGGGTTCTAAGTAGAGATTTGTGGATTTGCCACTAAAAGGAGCTCTGTTTTTAACTGCATTCTTTCTGGAAATTCTAAAGAACTGTTCACCTCTATAGCACATAAAAATCACTCTTACATGCTAGCTGAAGCAGCAAAAATATTTCATGAGTTTTCACCTATAGGGACTAAGCAGAGCCAGTACGGTGGAATTATGCTAGGGTGCACAGGACCTGTTTTCATTCCCTGAATGTGGGTCAAATGGGAGCAGGAAAGGCATAAACAGCAGATATGGTGGGCAGCCTCGCCATGTAGCACCTCCCCCCCATGGAAAAATGTAGTCCCCAGGACAGGTGCCCCTCCTGCTCAGCCCCGCTCCCTACATTCTCTTATCAGATGCCAGAGCTCAGTGTGAGAGAAGTCTTCTCTGCTCTTTCATTTGAGTTATTTCACACTGAACTCTGGCTGTCACTGAAGCATCGGGAGCATACTCACTGGGGATGCTACAGCCATGTGGAGCAGCATGGTGCAACACAAAAAATAAATATCAGGTGGCTGTGGCACTCCCAGTGAGTCTCTGGACCACACCCCTGCCCCCCCCTTTAGTGAGGGCCGCACAAAAAGTGCTTGAAAGCCACATGCTGGGCACCAAGATGTAAAGGCTAAGATCACCTTCAGGTAAAAAAAATAAATGTACATATTTTTGCAGGTAAAAAATAGGCATTTATTATTTTTTTTTACACAGGAGCCTGCAAAGTATTGCAACGGTGATCAATGGATCATGGGTGCAACATCAGGCTCCTACATACTCTCCCTCTAACTTTCTGCTCATATCGCTCTGCCTGATTTGAGTTAGAAAGCTGGAATAAGATTCAGTGGACTATGAATGCACTGATCATTGAGAAATACAAGCAATCAGCTGCAGTGGCAGATGGCACTTGTAGTTTATCAATTCACAGATCACTGTAAATGAATGACAGTGATTTTAAATCTGTCAGTGGTTGCAGCGAAGAGGAACCCCTGCCTACTGTCAGGGAGGGAATTTGGGGAGGGGGGATGAGGGGCATTGTCCTGGTGTATCATGTTCCAATCCTTTAAAGGGGAAAAAACTCTTGAAGATGTGCCCATAAAAGACAGAGAACATGCCTGTGGTACCCCTGCAAGACACATTCTTTTTGTGCCTTCATTCACAGAAAGATCTCCAAGTGAAAAGTTACAATGCATATCCATTCTTGAGCTCAGGGCAGAATATCTCCACACTGCTACATTGTATACTTTTAACCTTTTGGCCAGTGCAGAGCTCCCTGCCTGGTTATTTTGTAAATTCCTAAAATATTCACTGCATGTATTTTGTTTGGTTTTTTTAGTGAATTCACTTTCAAGCAGTATTAAACCCAAAAGTAAACATTTATTATATTGCAGCTTACCAATTCTTAGATGTGATGGCTGCATTAGGTTTATTTGTTTGTTTTTTTTTTTTTGTTTTTTTTTTTTCTAGGCTTTCTTTCTTTTACTTTTACCTGTTGGTCCTGCCAGTAAGTGTGTTGTTTTTCAACAGAACAGGCAGGCATCCTACAGATGTAGCAGATAGAAAGATGAGTCAAATCATTTACCACTGACAGGGGTTCTTACAATGACCACTTTTTATGTAAGACCTTTACCCCAGAAGGAAAAAAAAATGTTGCTGTAACTGCTTAAAACCTGTACTACCCTCCCCCAGACTGACCATGCTGCTGTCCAAAGGTGTCCCCAGTGCTCCTTCATCCAGGAGGTGTTTTACTGACCAGATCATCAGGTGAAAACAGAAGGAAAAGGGCTTACAAAAATGAAAACTAATGCAGCCACTACATCTAGTGACTGGGAAGCTGCAGTTTTGGATTTAATACCGCTTAATGATTTATCCCATTTTTTTCCTATAAAGTGATACTAGAGCTTCATTTTTTTTTGGGTTTTTTTTTATAAAATAAACATGTAATACTTACCTGCTCTGTGCAGTGGTTTGGCACACAGCTGCCTGAATCTCTTTTTTTTTGGGTCCACTCCAGTGCTCCTGGCTCCTGCCCCTAGAGAAGTGCCCCCAGAGACAACCGTTTGCCTTGGGGGCACTGCTGCATGCTCGCCTCTGAGCCGCTGCTCTATGCGACCATAAGATATATAGAGCCACGGCTCAGCTCCGAACCCCCCCATAGAATGCATAAAGGTAAAAAACCTTTAGAACCACTTTAACATTTGTAATGCATTTGCAATATTTACCACAAATTTGATATTTTACTATGATGAACTGACTCTTTTATTGTTGTCTGCAATATTTCCAAAAAAACACAAATATTGCATGTGATACCCATTAGTAAATTTACCCCTGTGCTCTGTGTGGAGGCAGCTTGCTTCCTCATGTCAGAGCTTCCAGCAAGAGCAACAGTGAACAGCACAGTAGTGACATCACCAAATTTCACTTCATGTCTCATGAGACTAGCATTTATAGGCAGCAGTACCTTTATCTCATACTGCAGACATACACGCAGGAGTACCAAGGCACCCTTAACATACCCAAGCTTGCCAATTTTGAGGAAGAATTCCAAGCAATTTTTCCATTATCCTGGTTAAGTACAATTAAAATTTTAATTTTTTCCCTATTACATAGCAAATCTTAACTTTTTTTATTTTAGATCCATATTTAAGTGTTCTTGCATGTTACTGTTATCTCACATATATATATTCTTATTATTATAGCCAAATTTACCACCCTAACTCCTCCCACAGTTTTTACACTACATAGACAGTAATATACCGAAACGTGCAGATTGTTCCTGATTGGTGTGCTATTACTTTGTGGAACATTTCGCCGAATGGTTCACGAAATATCGGAGTTTTTCTGGTGAAATTGGTCCCATAGGAATGAATGGCGGAATGTTCAAAACTAGAGTGGGAGCTGACAAAAGCTAGAGTTTGAGCTGAAAAATCAGGACATGATTTCTAAACTGCCATCACTCCCTCATTTTCAAGCCCACCTACACAAATCTTATAGCAAAACGTTCAGCTATCCCTCCTGCCACTAAAAATGTCCACAGCTAAGCCATAGTCCTGATAGTTTTCGCAATATGACCATTTGTTTGCAACTCACGCCGCCCATTGACATTCATTGAAACTCCACTCTAGCCACCTCAAATTTGTAGGGCAATTTCTAAACTGCGACTGTGCCTTCATTTTTAATATTTCAGAGACATACTATGCATCAAAATGTAGGTCTGGGTCTTGTGATTCTCACAATATAAAGCTCTTCGGTGTAGGATTTATAATTTTTAAACTACAACCGTTTGAAGAGGGCAACCGCCAGTGAAGTGAGCAAGTTGGAGCAGTTTGTTTTTAACCGCTCTTCTCTGCCCTTGCTGTAGAGTGAGTTGCTATAAGAACCCCCCAGGTGTGTGAGCAGCCAGTAGAGTGACAAAAGCTAGAGTGTGAGCTGTAGACTACTGGTGGAGGCAAGAACACTTCACACAGTTTCCCCAGAAATTGTAGCTTTTCTAGTTAACAGTTGTGATAACTATCAGCCATACAGAAAATGCAGTGTTTTTATGGGTTAACATACCTTTGTGTTATGACAAAAAGCAGTAACATATAACCACTTTGTTGCTCTGCAAAGCACAAAAAAGCCTTCTTACTCAATGACCAAGTCTTGGCTGCTTCATGCTCATATATAATTGCAAACATTATATATAGAAATAAAGTGTTTTTTAAGTTAATACCATAAATTTGACTATTTACAACAAGCCAGTTGCTTGAACATGTACATCCAAAAAATAAAACATTGGAAATACTGTACAATAACTTTTCAAGGTTGCTGAAGGCCTAAGTCATCCTTTATTGTGACATCATTCAGACTATATTCACTTCACTGAAAATCCCATCAATGTCGGATATATTTGTGGAGATTTAAAGGTGAGTTTAATATTTCATTTTTTTTTTATTTTTCTTAAGGACAATGTAGATTTTTAGAGGGATAGTAACTCTATAATGGCACGCAGGTGGGAGTTCCATGAAATATAGGACTCTTAAAGAAATCTTGGTGGATCTGTTGAGAAGTGGTGACAGGAAAGAAAGCTTATGAACAGAAGGAAGGTTCCTTATGTGTGTACCTGAAGAGCAAAAAAGAGATATGAAGAGAGTTTTTATTTGTGTCCTCTAATCCGTTTTTCTTAAAAATTTTTTTTTTAGGATTGTCAGCAAGGAATTTGAGGATGAAAAAAATTCTGAGTTTCTTCGCCCAATCAGCCCTGTAAAAGCAAGATCAGCATTTTCTGGAGATGGTGATACATTGTGGAAAAATTGTGAGAATCTTGTCAATCGTGTGTGTCACATGGAAAGCATGTTGCAAACACTCAAACTTAATTTATTCCGACTACACACAGATCGGGAGTTGCATAATAAACACACTGGTAAGAAAAAAAATATCTTTAAAAGAGAAATATGGCTTTCTGTAAAAAAAAAAAATTATATATATATATATATATATATATATATATATATATATATATATATACTCACCTAGGTGGGTGCATCATCAATCAAATGCTGCATCTGTCTCCCGCCACCTCTGCACAGAGAACTGAGCTATCAAATACCATGATCGCTCAGTTCTCCTGCTCCACTTTGAGCAGAGAGCTGTGACTGTCAGTCACCGGCTGTCTGCTGTGCACCTCCTGCGCTTACTGGAGTGGTGGACTGTGGAGGGGGCAGGAGGGGCTGGCTCAGGCATTCCGAAGGTCTCTGAGAGGCTGAGCCAGGTGCTGGTTCAGGGTGGATCCTGACCATATGGTCGGGATCTTTACACAGCCTGGACCTTCTCTGTGACATTACTCGACATCAGGATTCAGCCCGCTGTCAGCTCTAAAAGGGTAATAGGAGTGCAGAGAGAACTGCACTCCTGTGATCCATAGTAGTACAGTCAAAAAAGCGTTGGCTTTACTTCTCCTTTAAAGATTAACCAAGAAAGTCTCAAACAATTTAGATTGACTATACTGTATCTCTAAAAGAAATAGAAGTTAAGGTATATCTATACCCATAACCCAAAACAAACATACATATTTACCTCCATGTTGCAGCATCGATGTGACATTGCAGCTTGGAAAGACCGAGAACTGATCTATCCTGTGACTGCTGGGATCGTTGCCGAGCCTGATATGGCTCTGCTACGTTAGTGAATAGTGGGCAAAAGCCTGCTATCAGCTGACTCGGGGTAACAGGAGAAGTTTATGCACTGTGACCCTCAAGAAAAGTATTTTAAATAAAAAAACTCTCTAATAGCAACACACACACAAAAAAATATTTTTAGATTATGTAGAGAGATGCTAAAACCCCTGTCAGATTTTTCTTGTTTGTTTCCCTTTTGCAGGTTTTTCCTCACTTCCAGTCTGGTAAAAGGTTGTTCCCAGAACAGAAAGTAAGGGTAAACCTCTGTAACAGCAATAGGATGTTA